>NC_061786.1:19200306-20581973 GCF_022458985.1 Mugil cephalus | reverse complement strand
TGTTTCTTTGTGGACGTTTTGTATCACTTTGCAATAACGTTGTTGCTCTTAGGAGTTGTTTTGCTTTTATATTCCAACACTGTCGTCTTTATGTGTCTCTTTGTGGCCATTGTGTGTGTCTTTATGGTTGGTTTGTGGGTCTTTTATACCCTTGATGGTCATTTTTTTTACAATTTCTTTGCAGTATTGTCCTGTGTAGGATTCCCTGTATGATTTATTGTCTTTTCCCTCTCTGTCACTGATTTCCTGTCTCTGCATACAAACACTTTCCGCACAGCTGCGTTAAAAGATGTTGGCGTGAACATCAACAGACCAACGGCTGCAAGAAGACAACCACAACTCATGCAAATCCCCAAAACCCTGACTACAGGCCCGTTCCTGAAGGTAAACCCTCATGTCACAGGACTCTTTAAAAAGGTCTGCACTCATCTCAATCACGATAGGAAATCTAGAAACAAGTTAAGTCGCACTCTAGGTTTAAACCTCCGATAACACAAAGTGTCCCTCAGCACACGGCGCTGACTCCGGCTCAGAAGGAGTTCCTGTACAGCGTGGCAGCTTCCTCCAGCCCTGCACACGTCCGCGACCTCATCACACAGCACTACATGAGCATCCTGCACAGGCGAACACGCGCTGGTCAGCAAATACCGTTTAATTAAGTGTGCATCTGTTTGTTCTTTTGTTGTTTTGTTGTTGTGGTAACTATTTCAGGGATTCAGCCCATTAAACCTGACCCTGTTTCATGTGTTTAACAGTGTCTCCGTTGCAGGAATGAAAGTTTAAACACCGTGTTTATCGCGGTTGCAGGTTACAGCCCGGACACAGACGACCTCGATGCAGCTGCTGCAGCAGCGACATCTGAGAACATGAGAGACAAACGGCAAATAAAGAAACAACAATCAGACGCTTCATTCAGATTAAAACACAAGGAGAAAACAAATGCTGCCGCGAGACGTTCGGGAAAATCGTTTCTTCCAAACATCACACACAGGGAAAACAGGTAAACATCATCAGCCTTAAAGGATAATGACAGTTCATATAAACCTGGTGTATTTATCATTACTGTGTGTTTTTAATGGACTCCAGTAATAATCAGAATAAAAGTGAAACATGGAGGCAGAAAAGCAGCACGTTGAGAAGATGAACCGATGTGGAGACATCGTGGTCGTCCTCTCCTACTCTAGAAATTCAGCTGGGAAGAAAATCTTTTTCTTCTGATTTATTTCCAGCGTATTTGACACTCCCGATCAGGCATAACATTATGACCACCTCCCCAACATTGTGTAGGTCTCCTTTGTGCGTCCAAAACAGTTGTGTGGATCAGATTTACCAGGCTGTAGAAATAATGTCCCTCGTTATGATCACTACAACACAACAGCATCAGGGTGGTGCTCTTCATTGTCTTCACCATCATCATAGAAACAAGGGGTCACACAGGATGGTTTAACATTTAAAATATATATGTAACGTTGCAGACGTTCAAACGCAGCAGCGTCTAAACACGGAAAACCTCAGAAACGAGAAACGACGGCTTCAACGCTGAGGAGAGAAAGTCCAAGAGGTGAGTCAGAGAAACACGAATCTGACATTTAAAGAAAAGCAACTGGACGACAACACACAGAAAATACTGTGGTGTTAAAATCCTGGTGTTGAGTCTGAACCTGGATGTGACTCCTCAGGTGTTAATTTAGTGCCATTACACACGTTAACGAGAAGAAAGAGGTTAAAATTTCCTACATTATACTGATGTCTGATTTAAATGTATTTTATATTTGTTCCCGTGGTGCATTTTAAAATAACTATCTTAAGCTTAACACAAGCTCTTTATTTCACCAGAATTTATTTTACATGTAATATGTAACTCAGTACAGTGTAAATATGGAGTAAACACCTGTAGAAGTTAACAACTGAAACTACGAGGAAGTTGATATCTGACACCAAACACTAGTGTTGAGAAGCGTTAACTATAAGAACCGAAGAAGCTGCGTGGACGAAGCATCTTAAAGAAACTCTACAAGTCCAGTTGCTTTTCTCTTAATGTTGTTGGACACATCGTGACGTCACAGACGTCTCTAATTAATGTTTTTAGTTTTGCAAACAGGAGCAAGAGTCATGATGGTGATGGAGGAAGAGGAGGAGGAAGAAGTGGATGATTCTCTGAGTGACTGTCTGAGTTCACTCTCTGTGGAGGAATCGGACGCCGACGCCTTCTCAGATTTATGATTTTATACTCAACATAACCTGATGAACGCAGCTGAGTGTAACCCAGTCATACATTTCCTTTTCTCAGAAGTCGAGATAACGACTCACGAGTTGCAGCTCAAGTCGCATTGTTGACACAACCTTGGTTCTTTCCAGTGTTTACAAAAGTTTTGTGAATCAGTTTCCAAGAAATCACGCGGCTCATTCACGGCTGCTTGAACTGACCACAGCCGCTTATTTTAGAGTCTTTAACTGCTTTTATATGTCTGTTATTAAAAAGTAGAACAGATTTAATTTCTCTTTCATTTTTTGTCATAATCCCTTGATCATGAGGCTGCAGACGCTGCAGATCTCTTTTAACTTCTCAATGCACTTGAACGCAGACGTGTCCACATACTTTTGGCCACGTGGTCAGTGTTGTGATTCAGTTTTACGGTGAGCAGGGTTGTAATCCGGGGATTTCTCCCGACACGCAGAAACAAGGAAGTGGTCTCTCACGAACCATTTAGTCTCCCAGTATGATGCGCCTCTGTGGTTTGCTTCAGCTTCCAGTAAATTCATACACTTTAATGTCAAAATATAACTCGAGACACAAGAAGCAGATGGAGTGAAATCATAACTTTAATATGGGGAACAAATGAATGGAAGAATGCCGACTACAGCTGATCCAAGTCCTGTCGCGTGTGCGCAGGACACGATGAGGGGTAAGAATTTAAAAAAAAAAAGAAAAGAAAGAAAGAAAAAAGACAATGGCACCAAAATATTTGTTTTGATAGCAAAACGTGTGACATTATTGCGTTTTCTACAGTTAACACATGACAGCTCGGATACAAGCAACTGCTGATGACATATAAACAATATAATACACGGTGGTTGTAGAGTTACAGAACGCTTTGTTACACTCTGAGGGAGCTGCTGCCCCCTGGTGGACAGGAATGAAACGATACACTGAGCCTTGTTAACCCTCCTCTCCTCCTCCTCCTCCTCCTCTTCCTCCTCCTTTAGGATTTCTTGTATTCGATTCTCTCCACCTTGACGTCGTCGCCGATCAGCTGGTAAACGTACGTCACCACCGTAGACGCCTGGATGTCCATTAATACAAAAGAGGGGATGATGTTGCTGCGAGAAGGAGAAGAGATGGGGAAAAGATTCTCAGTGAGTGCAAACCTAAAAAAAAAAATCTACCGTAAATCAATGCTATGAGCGAAGCCGGACATCTTAACCCAGCGGTAAAAACATCAACGGATTTTCAGAGAGACAACTCAATATATATAATATATTTAAACTAATGAAACATAAAAAGTGTATTTACAGTGTATAGAAAAGGTCTGCTGCCATGCAAACCTGTCTTACTCATCATCACGGTAAAATAGTCCATCCTTTGTCAACCTACTGCATTAATTCCTCTCTTGTAATATACTGTGATACTGTCAGAATTGTGAAAAACACCGTGATATACATTTCTGGTCATACTATCCAGCTCTACAACAAACTATGGCGTTACCACCCCTCTGTTTCACAGACGGGATGTCAGCACAGATTTGAGGTTTCAAAGCTCTTTAGAGATGGTTTTGTAACTTTTTCCAGCCAATACTAGAAACGCACTTACTTTTGTACCTCACAGATATTTAATATTGGCTCATTTTCCTCAACAAACATGTGAAAAGGTGTTTGCATTCTTCCTCATGTCTTATTTTTTTGCACGTTTGTCACATCTAAATGTTTGATAAACAACAGTTTAGTTATGTTTTAACAGGAGGGACATTTTGTTTTCCCTTAACAGTAAAAACCTTCATTTAAAACAGGCATTTTATGTTTATTTGTAATATCTTAACTATTATTTAAATTTATTTGATGATCCGAAACATTTAGGTGCGACATCCACCGATGTTTTGAGTAATTTTCATGCATAAATGTATAAAACACAGCGTACGGAAAGGTTCTCCTACCTTTCCAGTGCGCTGTATGCTCCAGTGGCAGAACCAGGGTTGATGTAGAACTTGTTTTCGTTCTCGAACGCCTCAAACTTGTGCGTGTGCCCGGAGATGAGGATGTCGACGTCGAGCTGCCTCTGGAGCAGCGCCAGGCTGGCCATGTCGCCCCAGGGGATCACCTGGTGCCCGTGGATCAGGCCGATCTTAAACTGCCCCACTGTGACCACCTTCTGCTCCGGGTAGTTCAGGTTCTGAGGGACATGCATGATTGGTTTTTAGTATTTGCATTAATTCAATCCCACATCTACATACGAGACCATTTTTTTTATTTTTTATTATAATGAACAGGGCTGGTAAAACTCATTTTGCAAGAAGGAGGGCTATTACGATTTAATCACACAGCAATTAGTCTTTAGTGTCAGCGGGAGATCCATTTCCTTCCTCCTTCTAATTAAATATTCAGCCACATAAATTACAGCCTTTTTTCAGTCCTGTCTTCACCCTGGAACTCTGCAAATTAAAATTTAGTAGACTTACAAGGAGGAAACCTGTGTCACTGCATTTAATGGTTTTACATCTTCTCTCTTCATTGTATTTTTGGGATGTAAACGACACACACACAGACCTCATCGAAGTCTCCCCGGACTATGTGGACGTCCCCGGCGAGGGTTTTCAGGTAGTCATAGCTCTCCTTGGTGCAGAGGTTGCCCGTGCAGAGAATGTGCTGGATCTTCCCCGGGACCAGCAGCTTCTTGAACTTGGCTGGAAGCGTGTTGCACCGGTGGGGGATGTGCAGGTCACCTAACACCAGGACCAACTGACGGCACATCGCACAGAGACGCATTAGTCACCCGCCGATGAGCCTCGAGGGACATTACTGTGTGTTTTAGCATCTAAAACAAAGAATAAGGAAGTGGGCCGAGGATAGAGCCCTGCAGGACGCCGCCGGTCGACCCTGCAGCAGAGACTAACGGACACCACAACCACTGCACTCCTCAGTTAGTTATTGTTAAACTGTCCCTTTTTCTGTTTTATGCTATTGTGCTACAAAGTAACTCACTCCAGATTTATTTAGTACAGATAAATTTAAAAAGCTCCAACTTGCAGGTAAGCAGCGTCTGAATTCAAGCTGCACTGTGAACGTTACCAATTGCTTATTATTAAAAAAAATATGGATTCATTCAACACAGCTGGAATTCAGACACTTAATGACAGATGAGAGAGGTAATAACGTTTTCACAAGACCTAAGAAGTCAAGACAAAACCAAGCATGAAACTCATGTTATAATTCCACCCAACAGCCAAGAGATGTTGTTAAGTGCCGACTGTAAATCCAGATCATCTGCTCTACTAATAAGATTATGATTCTAAAGTGTGAAACTTCTTTAAAGCTTGTCCGAGTCATAACAGACTTCGCTACTGATTGTTCAAGCTTCATGTATCCTGCTCTGTCTCATTCCCAGTTGATTTCAGCGTCTATAAAGGATTAGCATTTGTCGTCTTAGGACAACGGGCACGAGCAGATGCAGCGTGCTGTGCAAAAAAGGATGCGGAAAAACAGCAGAGCTCTCAATCTGGCGTTAATGCGCAAAAGCAGAAAAGGGCGAACAGAAAAAACAGGGATCTGGCACAGAAGCGAGAACACTTACCCGGTGACCAGCCTGGTTGATTGGAGACAGGCAAAGAAGGGGTGGGGAGAGGGGTGAGAAAGGGAGGAAGGCAGGATGTGCATGGAGAGAACGACACGAGGCATGATCAAAGATTGGGGTGAGAATAAATAAATAAATAAAACAAAAAGGGGTTGGGACAAAGAAGGGGGATAAACTGAAATTAGAAATTAAAAAGTGGATGGATTAAGTAGACAGGTATTAAAACATTCAACAAATTAACGAGAAATGGTGGTGTGGGTCGATCAAACTGTTAGAAGTGGATGGTTAGTGGTGGTGATGATGAAGCAAAATATACATGTGAGCAAATGCAAAAAATCATGTGGTGAAGCAAATTAAAGTGATGACAAAACAATAGGTATATTCAGCAAACTAAACCGCACTTTTACTGCTCTAAACAACCAGGAAACTACAAAAAATACCTGAATGAATGAATGACGAATGTGTAGTTGCATTCCTAAGGTACAATTTTTATCTAGTTGGCTTGTCTTTAAAAAACAACTGCAGGTTAATAACTGATAAACATGCCTGTTGTTTCACAGTTTAGTGTGTCCCAACATCATGTAGCTGTTAGCTCTGCTAGCTAACTGGCTACCAAACAGGATATACAAAGTACAAAACCTCGCGATGTCACCTAAACAGACCAAAAAAAATAATGGTTGATGAACAAAAGTTAACAAACAAGTTAAAAGAGTGACTTTGGGGGCCGCTGCAGCTTGTTGGAGTTTATTTTTTTGGGGAGGGGGGGGAATAAAGTGCTCAGCTGTCATGTGATCGTTGATCCATCTCGAAATGGAGAAACGCTGCAAAACACCCTTAAAAATGAAACGCAGAAACCGCGACGCCGCGGTCCTTGCGTCGACTGCTGGTCTAGCGAGACGTTAAATGTTCGAAACGCGACCTGTAAATGTGGGAAATCGCGGCCTTTTTCGCCATTTCATACTCACCATCTTCTATTTTGCTGTCGGCTGCTAGTCAAGTTGAGGAAGCGCCTACGCACGCACGGCGTCAGGACGTCAGCCAATGGGAGAGCAGAATACTAGAGATTGCGTCAAGTTACATAAAGTACTTCCCTTTAGCTTTTCAGAATAAAAGAAATAAATTTAAACATGCATTCGTTGATGGAGGAGCTGATCCACAAACAGAAGAAATCTGATTTGAAAGCAACATAACATAATCATCATTACTTCATGGTTCTGAAACAAGCAATACAAGACCAGTATTTCAACCACGTAGGGTGGTATGTATACGTGAACACCAAGCGTCACTCTAATCTGCTTTTAATTTAAAAAATAAGCCAGCAACGGATGTACCTAGCGTTGCTACATCCGTTGACTTGACACTCGTCAGTAAAAGCGACGTGAGTAGCAGCGTCTCGCAGAACATTCGAGAGGTAGGTGAGAAATAATTTCATCACATTTTCTCTCCCCCCCTCGGCTCACGCTGACGTGGACTTCAGATCGATAGTCGTAATTCCACCGATGAATTGTGGCCGCCGACCCAGCGTTAACGATATCTCTTTATCATATTATCTTCAACCGTAGCGCGTCGACTGCGCTCGGCTAGTAGCTGCTGCGTTAGCTACCTGGGCTCCGACTAGTTCCTGGAGCAGTAGCGGTTTTTTTTTTTTATTTTTATTATTATTTATTTTTGGTTAGAGTGGCAGTTTTCCAGCGGATGTCGAATTTAATAGTGGTCGTTTGCGGGTAAACCTATTTTTAATTTCCACACATTTCACATAATTTGTCATAATTGATTAGGAATCCAGCTATGAAACGCGTGTAATGCTAACATTAGCCTGTTAGCTGCTACGTTTTTTTTTTTATTACTACGCTAATGCTAACTGACATAACGGAAGGTTTGACGTTCTGTTGGGATTATTGTGACAGTTGGTACGTGACCACCAACGGCTGTCACACCTCACGACGGTTGCCGCAGTTTCTGTGGATTATTATTAAAACAAAAAATACACTTCTTCTCCCTAAGGACCCCCTCCTCAAAACCCCGAGGACGTTCTAGAAAACCTCCTGCTGTCTCCGAGCTTTAGGGTGTTTGGCTGTGCATCTTTGAGAGCCACAAACAACCCGTAAAAGAAAACCCTGCTGCAATCAATACAACACCAGCAAACGGACATCGACCACCGTTCACTGCGGCTCTTGGACGATCAGCGTTGTGTTTATGTCTTTGTTTTGCGAAAACGGTAAGTTGTTTAGACAGAACATTTCCTGTTTAAAAAAATGTGTTCGTAACATTTGACGAGCTTTATGATGTGTAGGTAGTTTAATAACGGCAATAAAGCGATAGGCAGCGTTATTGAGCCATATGACATGTTTTCTGTGCCACTGTATCAAAATGGCGTCTCCCAGTCCCGTCACTCGTGTGCAGTGACTGTATGACGCACTCTGCACCAAGCTGCCCGCTAAGCTAGCTCGGCTAGCCTCCACATTGAAATGCTCTCGACCTCTGCTCTACACTTAACACCTGAGCTCCACACACCGGGTTTGCCACTGACAGGTCAGCTGTGAGTCATCCCACGTCTAATTGAAAACATTAAACCACCAGGGATCGGGTGGTATTGGGGCTTTTAAATGCATCAGCATAGAGATAGATAGATAGAGAGAAAGAGGGGAGGAGGGGGGGGGGGGGTGCTTTGGCAGCTGCTAGGCCTCCTGTTTGTGACCTATTAAAAACAGCAGGCCTTGTATGACTAAAGCTAGAGGCCCTCATCTAAGACAATAGCCTTTCACAATGACATTTTTTCCGTGTGTATGGCAACAAAAGATGGGGAAATATTCCGTTTAGCAAAGTGGATTTTGTTTCTCTTGCTCTACTGCAGCATCACATGGACGCAGCAGCATTTAACAAAGTCGTATTGTGTTTGTAAACCCATCTGGCATCGCAGGAACGTCTCATAGGGCTCGTTCAGCTGAACACGTCTGATTAAGAACTTATGCAGACGCTCTTAGCTTCTCTTCGAGGGTGGCTTTTCCTTCTGTTTTGGATCGGTGTCATAACCGTCTGTCTGGATGGTTGCGTTCATTCAAGTATCATCATACGCCACAGGAATCCATTTTATTGTGTTCCTGTGGCCTGTGAGCAATATTAAAATATGAGCCACATTAATTACAGAATAAATCACAACCACGAATGCAGCTATTTATTTCCAACAATTCTTAAGAAATCCCAAATGTCAACAGGTAATATTTTGAACTACATACACTCTCGTGTCAGTTCATTAGGTAAACTAGTGAAAATATTCTAATGGAACAGGCCTCCTCTTATTCCTGGCTTCACCGATGTTGTGCTGATGACCATTAGTTTACAATAACACAGCTTGGTTTCTGTTTTGTGAAGGCTGTGGTTTTTAGTACAGTTGAATTGTGTTGTATCAACATGTCTTCCTATTATTTTGACAACTCTCTTTTAGTTAAATTCAATCCAGCTTAACAGCACCATGAACTGCATCCTCCAAAATGATCACCAAGTAGAAGTTACCACCTTTTTTTGATGCTGTTTGAACGTCAGAACAGTTATTGCAGGACTGTTGTATGATATTACATTTGTTTTCACTTGTGCATCAAATTAGCTGCCAGGTGACTGCATATGCATTGAAAATGTGATGATAAATGAATAAATTTACTGGAGATACATGCTTGAACAGTGGCACAGACTGTGAGTTTAACATGGCTGCAGAGCTACACGTTCAGTGCATCTCTTAGTTATATTGTTTTCTGTTCAGTCCAGACCTCGGTTGGTTTTCTTTATTAAATATTGATCGTTGTTTGTCCCTCTCCTCTTTCAGAGCTGTTGCGCAGCCGTTGGAACCTGTGTGGTGGAAATCTAGCCTTCAAGCAAGGAGCTTGCGGCCACAGCGGCACAACGTTTTTCATGTCAGAGACCGAGCACGCTTGCAGTCGTTTATGTCATCCCCTCTTTTCCAGACAGAAGATCCCGAAAAATCCCCAACCAAGATCCTTTTATCTTACTGATAGTGCTAACATCCAGCCAAAATGTCTGTCAACGTCAACCGCAGCGTGTCAGACCAGTTCTACCGCTACAAGATGCCCCGTCTGATTGCCAAGGTAACGGCTTGATGTCGCAGCGGATTGTTTTTAAATGTACAGAAATCAAACTGGAGGTGTCCTGAGTTTCATTTCGTTTTGAATTACGTTGGTTTTGGGTGTTCATGGTCTGAATTATGTCTTCAATCCAGGTGGAAGGCAAAGGGAATGGAATCAAGACGGTCATTGTCAACATGGTTGATGTTGCAAAGGCTCTGAACAGGCCTCCAACATGTGAGTAAACGCTGTCCCACATTCCCACCACGTGTTCCACTAAGCCCGTCTCTGTGGAAATCTGAATCCGCATCAGAGACCAACCAAATGGCAGAATTGATGTAGAAATGTTAACTTCTTTCACAGTGACATTTACTCTCTTTTAATCTTCTAAACTTGTGATGAGAAAAATGCATTTTTGTCAGTTTGCTTCGTTCATCTGTGGTCGAGATGAAGATGAAATTATTCAAAGTAAATGTCCTCAGGGATTTAAGTGCAGCAGGTTCAAGTCCTACATTTAAGTTTCGGTACCACAGTGTCGCTCATTTAAATAGTTTCGTAAAGGACTTCATGGCTGGATACAGCCGACTGTATGGGAATGTTTTAATGTTGGACATGTTTAATACAAAGAAAATGACATTTCTATGAATTCAAACCACATGAAGTTCACACCTGACGCCTCTGCTCTCCTCCTCAGACCCGACCAAGTTTTTTGGTTGTGAACTCGGCGCTCAGACCCAGTTTGATACCAAAAACGATCGTTACATCGTCAACGGGTCCCACGAGGCGAACAAGTTGCAGGACATGCTTGATGGGTTCATCCGAAAATTTGTGCTGTGTGCCGAGTGTGACAACCCTGAAACTGATCTGGTAAATGTTTCACAGCTCACATCTTGACGAGCTCATGTCTTTAGTTGGGATTGTGTGTATTTATTTACTTCTTTGTCCTCTTTACAGCATGTCAATCCCAAGAAACAAACCATTGGCACTTCCTGTAAGGCTTGTGGATACCGCGGCATGCTTGACACCAGACACAAACTCTGCACGTTCATCCTCAAAAACCCACCAGGTAAGAGTTTTATCTCGTCGTCAAAAAGACCCTTCAAGGAACTCGCTGACATGCAGCGATAAATCCAGCGAGAACGTTTTAAAAAATGATTAATCTGCTTTGTCAATGACAGAGAGCAACGATAGTGGATCTGCATCAGCAAAGAAAGAGAAGGAGAAGAAGAACCGCAAGAAGGACAAGGAGAACGGCTCTGGCAGCGGCGAGGCCGGAAACAACGACATCGATGCTCCTGAGGCTGTGGTGCGTTCACTGTTCGCGTCTTTATAACTTTACCAGCATTTGGTACAGAGTCTTCCTTCATTTCTTTCAGCTGAACAGTAGTGGAAGGTCATTTTACCCTCCGTCCTCTGAGTTCAATGACCTTGTTAGCTGAGGGCCAATCTTTGTTTAAGCCGTGGGTACACAAAGTCTGAATCCACCGTCTGACACTGGAGCAAAGTTTCAAAAAGTCATTATTATTTTTTTTCTGCTTTGCTGAGTTAAGTTGACATAGCGACATCCTGTTTGCTCAGGTGTCGTCCTTTTATAAACCTGTAGTTGAGTATAACAGCGAGTTGTGTGGTGGTACTGGAAATACCTGAACACACACTTTACCTTGAACTCGTCCTTGGAATAATCTAACACCCAACATTTACTTGTGACTGATCCATTTAACGTCACGGTTTTAAAACTCGTGCACCTCCTCCCCCGCCCCCACCCCCCGTGTTCAGAACAGAGACGACGACGACGAGGACTGGGCGGAGGAGACGACGGAGGAGGCGCAGCGGCGGCGGATGGAGGAGATCAGCGACCACGCCAAGAACCTCACTCTCAGCGAGGACCTGGAGAAACCGCTGGAGGAGAGGGTCAACCTCTTCTACAACTTTGTGAAAGTAAGCGTGCAAAGACTGGTGATTCCTGGTTAAACTCAAATCATCCGGTGCTTTCATCTCACAGTGCACATGCTTCGTTTGTGATCCCACTCTTTAAATATTTCTCCTCCAGCACAAGAAGGAGAGTGGAACCATCGATGCTGCTGATAAGGAGATCCTGGCGGAGGCAGAGCGTCTGGATGTGAAGGCCATGGGCCCCCTCATCCTCAGCGAGCTGCTCTTCAACGAGAACATCCGCGACCAGATCAAGAAGTACAAACGCCACTTCCTGCGAGTGAGTCGCCCGTGTTGAAAGCTCCTGAAAGACGACTGCTTGTTTTTTGTTTTTTTTTTTTAGCTTCAAACTCTCTTCCTGACACATTCGCGGTTCTTTTTTTCCGCCCCTCAGTTCTGCCACAACAACAAGAAGGCCCAGAAGTATCTGCTGGGAGGCTTCGAGTGCGTCGTGAAACTGCATCAGGTCCAGCTGCTGCCGCGTGTTCCCCTCATCCTCAAAGACCTGTACGACTCTGACCTGCTGGAGGAGGACGTCATATTCGCCTGGGCAGAGAAGGTACGGAAAGTTAAAACGTTGTCTGAACGAAAACAAAGACGGTAAAGATGTTATCAGTCCCTCGCTTCACAGATTGAATTAATTTCTCATCATGTTTAATCTGACCTTTGTGGTTTGTTCCCCAGGTTTCTAAGAAGTACGTCTCTAAGGAACTTGCCAAAGAGATCCACGCCAAGGCTGCTCCTTTCGTCAAATGGCTGAAGGAGGCAGAGGAGGAGAGCGAGGGCAGCGAGGAGGAGGAGGAGGAAGATGATGAAAATGTCGAGGTACAGTTTAAACCAAATATTTGGAGGGCGACAACAAACTATACTTTAAATTTCAGATGGTTTTAAATTAAATAAACTAATTATATATTTAAAATTCATAGGTTCTTATTCTCAGATCTTATCAGAATGAGTCTGTTAATGCACTAATCTTATTTATTCTTTCCTGCTCTCACGTTACTACTGATAATCATCATGATGTCACACCCTGTTTCTTTATCATCACATAACTTAATTAACGCAAACCTTATCAGAAGGATTCTCTTTTAAACCTTTAAATATTAATATTATCTATGTAAATAAATAACAGAAACAACACTTTGGGGTGGAGCTTATGGTCGATACTGCAGCCGGACACCAGGGGGAGCTCTAGTGGCTTTAGCTTCACTTTAGAGGAGCTGTCATAGCATTTATTGATTTTTTTAGTCTGAAGTTTGAACCAATAAAGAGGGAAAACTATTTATCTTTAGGCAATCAGAACAGTCCTCCAAACAATCAGAGCAAATACCGTAAACGCTCTTTTTAAATTAATTTCTCTTAGTATCTTTTACAGCAGATACAATAACAGACTCTAACATCTTGATTCTTCCACAGCAGCCATCTTTTTTTTTATCTACACATAGCAGCATATAGACCTTTGCTGTATAATATAACTCCCAGCGTATAGACTCCAGTCTCAAATTTCCTTTTTATTTCATTTTGTTTGCTAGTTAACATCAGGTTAACTTCTGCTTAGACACAACAATAAACCTCTGTGGTTCATCTTAATCCGAACAAGCAAAATATGTCACTTTTGCAAACGATAACCAGACGCCCACATCTGACCATGATCTTCTCTTCACTCGAGCCTTTAGTGGAAGAAATACATTAATTCTTTTCATATGCACAGGATGCAAAACATCCATCAAGTCATTTGAGACCGTGTCCATAGACGCCATCATCCCCTTCATGGATCATCGTTTTAGTTTTAAGGATGTAGCACAGATGTAAAAAACAGTCAGATTTTTAATAACATTGAGCTTTGAGCTTTTAACACTGCAGGAGCTGAATATTTTCGAGTTAGTCTGGAAAATGATTAAATTAGAGCTTCATAATGACAAAATATTAAAAATGAGGCTCAGCCCACAGGAGATGTCGGTTTCCCTGCGACATATTTACTGCTCTAATATTCCACTTTGTGAATGATTTAGAGGAGCGGGATGTATTATTTATCACCTCGCGGGCTTTTAGGGTTTTTAGCTTTTTTTTTTTGTTCAAGGAGGCGTGTGTGAGATTGAATGTTGCCGTGTCGTCCTCAGGTGGTGTACTCGTCCTCCGCCCGTGAGCTCAAAGTGGAGACGGTGAAACCGGACACGCCCGAGAAAGAAGAGGACGACATCGACATCGACGCCATCTGAGAGACTGAAGCTTTTTCTTGTGCTGTTGTGGCTTTGATTCACGATGCCCTGTAAACGGCTGGCCTTTCCCTCCTTTACTACCTGCCCTCTATACCCCCACCCCACCCCCCCCACCCCTCCTCTGCTTCGTGGCATGACTTATAACATAGCGCTTTCCTCGCTGCACATTAACTCTTGTGATTTTGAGATGTATTCAGTTGATGAAATGAAGTCGCTTTCGGGGGATTTTAATCATATGGGGTGTTTTTTGGGGGATCGTTTTGACTGCACATTTTTATTTTTATTTTCCTTTGGTCCCTGTACTTTTTGAGTCAATAAAGAATGAATGTTTTGCTATCCACCACACTTCAATGTGTGCTGATGGTCGCTCTTATTATTTCCTATCTGAGAAGAGAAATGATTAAAAATAAAGGCTGAAGAACTCTCCCCGTAGATTTAAAAATAACCAAGTTTTATCCAGTTATTGTGGTGGTTGGATCAAAGAAACAATTGCACTGAGAAATATATTTATTTATATATATTTTTTGGAGGGTGCCGTCCTTTTTCACGCACTCCAGGTCACCTTACAAAAATATAAAATGACGCAATAAAAGACTTAACAGTATATAGAAATGAAGTGAAAAGGAGCAAATGGAAAAGAAAAATATATAAAATATCTAGTCTGGTTCAGAAAATGGTCCTGTATGCTTTAATATCCATATTTGACTTGTTTAATGACACAAAGGGACATTTCATGTGCCTGTTTTTGTCATAAAAAGCTAAATAAATGTTGCACCATATTAATATAACAGGAGATTTTGGAAGCATCTTCAAAACGTACCTGGAATCTACAGTATTTATGAGATTTATCAAATTATATTAACAAAATTATGCAATTTATTTAGGAGAAAAGACCAAAAACGTGACCATGATGCTGCTTTAAATATATAATGTAGCTCTGGTGATTTTTTAAAATATAAATAACAAGGCTCAAATGAAGAAATGTTTTGCAGCATGTTTCAAAAAGGTAAAAACAGGCAATTAAATGAATAAATATAAATGTATTAAAAGTAAAGCAGCTATTTTGAAGCTTTCCTACAATAATTAAAGTTATTTTTCTGAAGCTTTGGAGCATTAATGAAGCTAATGTGTTCACATTTAAAAAAAAAAAAGGTGTAATCCAAAGACCGTAAGAGGCTTATTGTGTGGTGCTGTGGTGTTTCTCCGCTGCCTCCCTGTTTTCCTTTGAAGCCAAATAAATTCCCATTTCCTCCTGAATCACAGTCGCTCTGGACTTTCTGAGCTCAGCCCTTTCCTCACTTCCTCCACACGTTCAGGGGCAGTGGGAAATATCACAACTCACAAGAAACCCTCACAGTCAGAGCCAAGGCTTAACTGTTTATTTAGAAATTACAGGTTAAATTACCTTTGATACCTTTAATATTGTAGTCTGAGGTATTTCATGCCAGTTTCCTTCTGTAAAAAATGTCTTAATGACCTTCAGCAACATTTATTATCAGTATTATTGTTCATATTCATCACGTAACTTCATTTTTTACAGGTTTATTGGAACAGTGTGCAGTTTTTATTTACCTTTTATGTTTTTATGTGCCACTGAATGCAAATTAAAACATGTAAAATGAAAAAATAATGACAAAAACATCATTTATTTGTTGCTTAACATGATTAGTTTTAATACATTTGAAATACAAAAACACAGAGCGAGTAGCACGAACACCCAGAGCAGAATATGTTCAGAGGAACCCAAAAAGTGAATAAAAGTTTATTAATGAAAAAGGAAAACAACAACAATACCTCTGTACATAATCTGATCAAATCGCGTGACCGTGAGATAATAATTAACTGCTTGACCTATAAAATTATTTCCTGTGAATGTCTTTTACAGCTGATGGAATATTGGACTCGCTGCTTTCACAACAGCTATTTGGTTGTAAAGAAATTCAGCTCCAGACCTAGTTTCATCCAAGTCTTCAGGTCTGAAAGGCCGGTGAGGAGTTGGTGTTTAAATGAAACAGAAACTCGCTTGACTTGGTGTCTGTTAACAAGCAGATACTTAGCAGTTGTTGTTGAGGAGTCCAGCTACAGGTTTGAGGTAGACGGCACAAACTTTCACGTCTTTCTGCCTCGTTTGCAGCTCATTTCAACACTGAATGGCGACCAGCAAACAATAACATCTTTAAAAGTCATTAAACCTTGAACTAAAAGTGCGTACTGGTCAGGTTCATCACATTTTTGTGGTATTGTGGACACATGTGTGCACTCTGAATTTATTTATTTCCTCACACACCTACTTAATTAACAATAAACGACTTACAGGAAATAAAACAGCAATAATATTTGTAATCGTCATAATTATCGGACAAAGTGTTTTTGTTGAGACACAATGAAATATTTGTGTGTCGACCTGGTTATTAATCGAAGAAAAAGACTGACGCATTAATCAATACTGAAAATCCTTTCAGGGGCTGAAGTTTAATGTTTTTAATCAAATTTGAAGTAAAATACAGCATCTATTTGTTGTATAATGCTGCAAAAGAACATTTGGTAGCATTATTTATTCCTGAAATGATTATTTTTTTGGATAGACAGATAAGTTGTATAATAATAATATGAATATAGTGTATAATACTGTGTAAAGAATATATTTTCCGTATTAAAAGCTAAATGATAATAAGCTACAGTACCTTCTTTAGCCTTAAGAATAGCTTGTTTATTGGTATTTTGTACTCCAGATAATTAAGTCTGCAACAATTTATAGATTTTTTTTTAAAACTAAAACTGCCTGAAATAGTTTTTTTCCCCGCAATTCAAGATCAGTTTTAACCTATTTTTATCCAATAATTAATCGGTTAATTAATACATTTCTTTGGCACATTAGATAATAACGAATATATATTTATATATATATTAGCTTTTCCCTCTTTTGGACGTGTTAATACGTCGGCTGGTGAATTTTAATCGACTAATCGAAAACAAAATCGGTTAAAACCGCGGCGTTTGGAAGTCGGTTGTTGGATGTCGGAGCTCGGCGCGGGTCCGTGAAGGCATCGTAATCCAGCCCAGCCGCTGAGGAGCCATTTTGGTCCCACCTAAAACACACAGACCCGCTTCTTCACTTTGGGCCGCCGGAGATGGAAGAAACCGAGCCGACGGCGAGTATTTCAGTCGGCCAAACCTTCTGAACACCCCCGAGAAACATCCCCTGGTGACACTCGACGCCATGGCTCGTTTCTAGACGGAGTCGTTCAGAGGAAAATAAGAAAAAGCCTGTGGCGATTTTTTTTTTTTTTTTTTTTTTTTTTTTTTTTGGAAGTGGCTGCCGACAGCGCCTTTACTTTAGTTAGCTTCACTGACTCGAACCCCAAAACGGACAGACGGACACTGATTTGTGGAGTCTAAACGTGTGCTCTTTAGTGTTTTTTTTTAATTAATATTTTTGTACCATTGTTTGTTAGAATTCATCTCCCTTCAACAGTTCAAGTGCTCGGCTTCTCTAACACGTCCGGTCTGGTTTTGAAAATTGTCACGATCCATGCTGAGAGGGCTGCAAAAGCGAAGCAATAATCTCTCGTCTTTCTCAAGATTTCGGACTGAAGACGGAGGATTTTTTTTTTTTTTTTTGTATTTTTTTTTATTCCTGTGTGGACATCACACGGCAACCGGCTGAAGAAGGACGAATAAAAGATGTCAACAAAAACTCCTTTACCGACGGTCAACGAGAAGGTGACGGAAAGTGTAAGTATTAAAAGCTGTTCAGCAGGTTGTTCTCGCCTAGGTTCGTGACCGCTAAATGCCACCGATTTATATCTACAATCAAGGTGAATTGTGGCTCATTATTAGACAGAAAAATAGCGAATTGTTTCACACTTTATTGGAAAACGGTAAACAAGCAAATCGTTTACGTCAGATACACGCTGTGATTTTTTATCGGTGGCAATGATGGGATTTATTTACACTTAATTGTATCTTTTAATACTAGTTTTACTGTGATTTTTATCGGTATTTGAGTACGTACTCGGGGTATTTAGGCCCGGCCACGAACAAAACTACAGTACTTTGCCTGCTGCTTCTGGCAGGCAACAGTAGTTTCTGTTCCGGCTTCCGATTGGCTCTGCCGGCTGTCACTCGAACGGTTCAACCGTTCAGCTTCCAAATATGGGCCTCGTTAGTCCCGCCTCCCGGTGACGGACACGCTCTCCTTGTCTGCGCAGCCGCAGAATAAGCGTTCGGGCTTCCGGACTGGATTGTCAAAATTAAAGCAGTCGTCAGGGGACACAATGCATCTTTTCATCAGTTAAACCCTGAAAATGAGCATGAAAATAAAGGCGGAATTGATTCATAATTCCGCCTCATTTAAGTTCAACATACAAAGAATGTGTGTGCGCGTTGCCCTTAAATTTAAATAACTCACATGAGCAAAGAGCTGAAATAAAATGATCATTTGGTGATAGAACCAGACAAAATAAGAGATTTTGTCGCCTCAAAAGTGTTTGAAACAAATGTTTTTCATATTCACGCGAATCAAGTGGCACACTGAACATTTTTAACAATATTTATTGGCTTTTCTAACAAAAACACTTGGCTTTAACAAAATGCATATCCAGCTAACAAACTTTAATATCTTTTATGAACAGCTGTGTTGTGTGTAGCTTAAGCTGAAGCTGTATGGGTCGTCTGTTATATTTTTGTTTTGCTCTATTACTACCACACAAAATATCCACGTCCCTTAATTCGCAAATCACCGTCTGGCCGTATTTGTTTTCCACATTTTCGCCTCCATATTGGGTTTAAGGTACCTCTGGTTTAAGCCGAGCTTTGCCTCATTGCTGATACCTAGCTTTTAGATTTTTACCAAACTTCACCACGACCAAGGGTAAAGGAGGGAGATCGGCAGGTTAGCGCGCTGCTTAACAACAACGTAAAGCAATGTCGCTTTGAAGATCTTTTCAAGGATGTCGGGATCAAAAATGGAAATGACCTGATCAGGACGTCCTTTATTGAACATATGCCTTCACATAGCTTGTTTTATTGGACTCCATAGTAAATGTGTTTACTTTGAGATGGCACATACACAGAAACTCATCACATCTAATTAATATTAACCAGTAAATGTTTCGTAGTTGAGATTTGAGTAGCGGTGACTATCAGAAAAGGTGCAGATGTGTTTTTTGTTGTAGCATTTAACCAACACTGCTTTAAATAAAATTGCCTCCGGCATTTCTTATCTAACAGAGTTCCCATCAACTACAATTAATCAGTTCATTCCTATAAATTCATTAATTATTTGAGAAAATAAACCTGGGACTTTCCCTAAACCAAAAAACCTGCCTTGAGGTTTCAAGTCTTGTTCAGCCCCAAATCCAGATTTAAAAAAAATCACAGTCTACACCCGTAAACATGGAATAAACATTCATCCAGGACTTGTTGTGACTGTTGTGCTCGTCCACGATCCGTACTGTACTAAATCAGGTGTTTTTTTTATTTAATCATATGCCGCTTTTCTCAGCTGTACCTTCATGTTTTTGCTCCGCACGTCGCCTCTAGCTGCAGAAATGTACAGTAATGCCTGCATGTGATATCGTCTTGGATCTCATGACTCATCGTGGTAGCTGCAGAGAGTCGGAGAGCTCGGAGATAAGACTCTCTACTGCACAAACAACAGCTCCGAGGGCGATAAGATGTGGTGAAACTTTTTTTTTTTTTTATTGATCCCGTCGGGGCAGGAGGACGGCAGAAATTAGGTCACTCCATGTATGCAATGTAACGTATACAATGTAAACGCTTGGCAGCGAAAAAGCGTAGCTGTGATTTTTAAGTTAATCTTCTGCTGGTTTATTTACTTCCCAGTAGAATCAAAAACTTGCAGGTAAACACTTAAACATGACATTTATTGAATTCGGTGTTGGGTAGTCCTGCTAAAATGACCCCCCAGCGCCTTTATTTTGGAAGGTTAGCGTCGTGTTTCCGGGTTGGACGCTCCGGGTGAGTTGCTGGCTTGACTGGGATCAGTGTGTTCCCCCGTCCCGCTGCTGTCCTGTCTTGATTGTCTCTGCGGGAATCAGGGCTCTGAGTTGTTGGGAAATCTCTGGTGTTGTGTTAACCTCTATGGGCATCATCGTCCCCACCGTCACAGTCGGTGTTTTCCTGTTGTAACATGACGGGTTCCCAATCCACCAGGAGACACCGCAGCTTTGTGAGTAAAAGATTAAACTTTCATTTTTTTTTCTTACTGACTGTGGTCAGCTGAAAAAAATAAAAATAAATAATAGAAATAGTGTTTTGCGATTAGCAGATGTATAATGTTTGTCTCTTCGCGGTCCTGTGTGTGGGATTCAACAGTGACCTTACCCTAGTTGATGGTATTTTTATCTCCGCTGCTATCGCAGCAGACGAAGAAGCCCTGAAATATTCCTGTGGTGACTTAAAGTGTGTCTGTGCTGCTTGGCAGACAGTTAAAGTGACCTTATTGTGGTTAGTGGTACTTTTCTAACTCCTTTGATGTCTTTAAATTATCAAATTCTGCACATTTAATGACAAATGGTAACAATTTAAATATGTGCAAGACTTTTTTGGGTTGAATTCGCCCTCTATTTTTACTTTTTTCTTGCATAAAATTCAGGTTGTTAATTCTCCTACTTTATCTGTGTTGTGTTTAATTGTCTGCAGGGTGAGTTTGGTTTAGTTGAAGGGCAGGTCCGGACAGGACAGGGCAGGACGGGGAGGGGAGGGGGACACGCCGCCGCCATTAATGAGACATCAATTGGACAGTCGATACCGAGGCGGACTATGTGTCAATTACGGCTTTAGGGAGGTTGGAAAGAAGCGTCTGGTCGCAGCACGCTAACAACAACACATTTATTTTATATTCCCCGTGTTTATCTTTTCGGTTCATGGCTAAATTTTCTAAATCATCTCGGACATTACAAGTAAATAAACACTGCGATAACACAAATGGCAATTGAGCAAATACAACTTGAACGTTTTTTTTCCTTTGCGACTCATCCTACACGTTTTAATGGAGTCATTCTGAAACGTAGCTTCAGGTTAAACAGGTTTAACTTTGCTCAACAGTTGGTGGCAAGTTCTCTCACTTGCCAGTTCATTAGGTACACAAGAGAACGACAAATGCAGCCCTGCACTAAATCTGCATCAGCATTAGTTTCAAATAACTGAGGTGATTCAACTCTGTTTTCATTTTGGAGCCTGTGCTTGTACAGACGGGTGTTCCTATTATTTTGGACACTTTTTTAAGGTGGCAAACTAGGCTTAATAATAACAGAAATACTTCTACTTCAATCCAGTTTAACAGGAATACAAACTACATCCTCCTAAATGCTGAATCACCACCTTTCTAATGCCTCTTTCAACATCAGCTGAACACGAGAGCGGTCACGAAGCTGAAGATTTAGTACTGGACATCACATTAGAAATATGGTTTACTAGTGAGAGTACATGTTTGACCCTTAAACTCTCTGTAACCTTTTACATCTTTTAGTTTGTGGCTCTTCGCTCTGCCGCGCATCCTGTTTTCAAAGTGCCCATCACAGGATGACGTGCTTTCTATTTGTAGGCCGAGCTCCTTTTTCACAGAACACCTTTTTAATCGACACGCTGGGTTGTGGCTGAGCTGATGCCGTTAAAAGCGGGGCAATAAAATGAGGAAGATATGAGGTCGAAAATATCTGAAACAAGCAAAAGAAAAACACAACAACTTCCCCCCCCCGGGTCACATTATCTCTGTTGTGTTGTGCGCGACGTGTGCAGGAACTTGACAGGGTGGGAAAACAGCTGCAACGTTTAATCTGAAATCAGCTGAACTAATGTCTATAAATGTTTCCTTCTTCCATCTGTTTCATGCAAATGTTTCTAAAGTTCTGTGATATGACCCTGTGGTAGTCTGGGTAGCAGCAGCAAAAATCCTCCAGCACAAATGGATAAAAATGATCAGCTATGAAGTTGTGGCAGATGTGTGTTGTTTTGTTGTTTGTTTTTTTTTTGAGAAGAGCACACTTATTTGCATGAATGTGAAGTGAGTTTTCACAGGAGTGTAGCCCACCAGGCCACACTGGCTAGTTAGCAAGTTAGCAACATATATAGCAACATATATACAGCATAGCTTGTGAGCATGACAGCTCTGGACAGTGTTATCATTATTTTGTGCCGTTTTAATCCCTTAAATGAAGCTTTCAAACAGGAAATTAATTTGCTACTAACATTTAACTCCACAGTATTTAATTTTGTGTTGAAATAATTAGTAGAAAACTTAATTTTCCCTCAAAACCAACATGTTCTCGTGTCTCAGGATTATTTCTTTTATATTTATACTTCATACTGGCCCAGAGGGAAATTCAGATTCCAATAGCATTAGTATAAGTGTCAGGCTGAAACAAACACAAATACATGAAGATATGAAGTAAGATCAGGTGGTTGCAGCATCTGTAAAGCCTTCAGAGACAAATTGAATCATTTTTGATGCTATGTAATTACGATTAAGCTAAATAAAAACATGTAGCATGAACTGATTATCGATCGTTGGATTTTTTAAAAAGTTTTGTGGATCAAAGAGCAAATTAAATGAATCAAATAATGGAGAGATCACAGAATTGTCAGTTAAAAACAAAACGGAAGCAAAGGTGATCATGAACTGTAGTTACCTTTCGCCCCCTAAGCACCGCCCCCTTAGTTACTGTTGCTAGCCCCGCCCCCCTTAGTTACTGTTGCTAGCCCCGCCCCCTTAGTTACTGTTGCTAGCCACGCCTCCCTTAGTTACTGTTGCTAGCCCGTACTGCACTGTGATCCAGGGGTGTGTGGGGTCACACTCAGGCTCTGTGAATGTTTTACCTGCAATTTAAAAAAAAAAAAACGTAGGTTTAGTATGTCAGCAAGAATACAACGAGCAATAACGATCCTTTCATTAAGCACAGCGCGTTATTTTGCCATCAGTTATAACGAGGTTGGTTCATGGATCTATTATAAGAACCATGGGTTTGGTTAAAACGACCTCTCAACCTGTATCAATGTTACAGTGACACAGATACAACCATTACTTTTACGTTGGTTTTAACCACATGGCAGCGAATATATTGGGAAATAAACACTAAGTTAGCCAAAAACAAGCTAGCAAATGTAACATCCGTGGTGGTTTTAATCGGCCAGAAAGCTCGGAAAGTAGTAAACAAATACATAACTTACCTTTCCCATGATCACAAACATTTTTTAGTCCTCCAGGTGATAAAGTTTTTCCTCGGTGACCCAACCTGAGGTGAAGCCTTCAGGGACTCGCTGGTGTAGGGGGATGGATTATGAATTAGACAAATGTATATGTCAGCAAAGGACAAATTTGAAAAAATTTAAGGCAGATTGAAGGGGAATTAGCATTTCAAGGGCAATTAAGTAGAGATCGAAACCCAAAATACCAATTTTCTTTAAATAGCGTTGTTTTTCGGAAGGTGAAAGATGCGTATTTGCCGTTTGACCGGCCATTTTTCTCCGGGACCGGGTGGTGGCGCTAGGTCCTAAAGATGGCGGCCGCAACAAAAACGTGACGTCACTGAAACCCATGAATAACGGTGCAATAACTGCACAATGTCCACCAGATCGAGGCAAAAGGGGGTTCCAGTACGCAGTGGAGGGATGTATCCAGAATATTAAAATATGCAACGAAGGAGATAATAAGGAAAATGTCGAGGCAAAATCTGAGAAACCTCATGACCTCTACTTCACAGCGAGCACAGCGTCGGGAGTAGGAGGCCATTCACAAAATGCTTCATGGCAGATGAAAACAAAATGAGTTTAATTTAGCTGCTCGGACGCTGTGTTCAACTTTGATGTAAACTGATGAAACGCAACAGCTAAAGTTAGCTAGCTAACCTGACCTCTCTAGCTGGCTAGCTACCGTTAGTTGGGTACTAATATTACTAATATTCGCCAACAGTAACCGTAAATTTGATATATAGTTTTGTATATATATATATATATATATGAGTGTCTCGTTACTTTAGCCCATTCGAGATTTCTTCAGGTTTTCTACATTTCTACGTAGTAACGGTTGCTAGGACGTATGATTGGACAGTGACTGTTTAGGGGCGTAATGTAAATGACTGCATTGTCTTCGCCTTGGTTTGAAACTCTGGCGTCTGCTTGATGAAACGATGGGGGAGTTTGTCAGCAGCTGGTGGAAATACAGCTCACTGTCTTTGTCTATAAATACATCGGTTGTGTTATTTATTTATTTTTTTTCTAAGAGGATATGCCACAGCAGGTCAACATGAGTCACCGCTCAAGATACACGCTCTAGATGTTGTTGCACATTAACGACCGATTCGGCTTCAGTCTGGCTTCACGTGTGTCTCTGTCTCTGTCTGTCTCTCTCCCCCCACACAGCACACGTCTCACAGTAATGGCCGCCAGGAGATCAGCACCACGCGCTCGGGTCGGACCGGCGTACGATCCCGCAGCTCCGAGGAGCCGCAGCCGCCGCACGTCGGCAACTACCGGCTGCTCAAGACCATCGGCAAAGGAAACTTCGCCAAGGTCAAACTGGCCCGACACATCCTCACCGGCAGAGAGGTGAGACGTCTTTATTTGTTTTTAGGGTGGTTGTCGTTCTCCTCGAAACTCTGAATATCTTCTACTTTATCCGGATTAGATTCTACCTCAGTTCTCATTGTGGAGGTTTCAGGCTTTATGTAATTTGAGAATTGATTAGCAAATAGCAGAAAGCTGAAATGAAAGTTTCCATGAATAAATGCTTCTACAAACCTAATGTGGACTTCATCTGACTGTACACTTAAATAAATAAATGGGAGCTCTTGTAGGAAACGCTCAGTACATTAGATTAGGAGCAATATAACTTTGTTTGTTGCTCCTTCAAACACCTGATCCGTGAGATGGTTCCAGGCTCGTCTTTTGTCTCAATACTAGGAGCTATCATATATTAATGAGCTCCGGCCGATACGATTCCCTCCTCCAGTGATTCATAAAGGTTTTTCTGATCACACACGCGTTCTGCCAACAGAAACTAAATGTATACTGGCTCTAATCACAAAAACAGCTCCTGTTTTCTCTGCCCGGACCAGAATTATAAAACAAGACGACACAAAGTGCTTCCAGACAGCAGACGTGTTGCGTCTCGCTCCTTTAACGCTTGGTTTTTGCTTTACGGCCGACGTGAAACGAACACAGTAGAGTCGGTACCTCTAACCTACTGAGGAGCCACTTGTCCATCTATTCTTAGATTAAATAATCCCTAATATAAATCATGAAAATGGCACAAGCATTGGAAAAGTTCTTGAAAGGCCACTTGTGTTTGATTTACGGGGTTTAAAATTTCGATCACAAGAAATTGTCACAAGAAGACGTCAACACAAAGCTCGGCCCCTGTTTCAGCTTCGCGCTCGGACGCATCCGTCGCTCTGAATCTCGTTTGGCAGTAATGGTTGTTTTTTTGTTTTTTTTGCAGTTTGTTGCGTTTCATTTGTGCATAATTCATGAGCTGCTTCTTCACTAGAGCTTTTAAGGAAACAGCGTTTCACAGCTTTTTCACCCATGGCTGAAGAAACGTTAATCCACTCCCTTTGTTTCAGACACAGATTATATGATTTATTGTTTTTTATTTATATTAAATGTATGTTTTACCTTTAAACACCTGATATCAACCTGCTACTGGAGGTCGCTGCCAAACAAAGTTTCGTTACTAACTTGTGTGACAGTGACATTAAAGGTCTTTTCTTCTTAAATAATTCTGCAGTTTAGTCATATTTCTAACCCGGGGAGGATGTTGAAACTATTATTGCTCTCTCATATTGACTCTCTAAGCTGTGGTTTAATTCAGTGACACTTTCCTTTCGTGAGCTGTCGTCGTTTTTTTTGATTTCAGTGTCTCGTTCTGCTTCCTCTTTTTCACACTTCTCCTCTCTGCTGTTATGTCCCATTTAACTCGGTTTCGATTAATTTTTTTATTTTTTTTTTGTGTGTCCTCTCTCTCTCCACAGGTGGCAATTAAGATAATAGACAAGACACAGCTGAACCCAAACAGCCTTCAGAAGGTAATTTACCAGCTCTTTTTTTTTTCCTCTCGGTTCTGCGCTCACACTGTGGCAGAACTCATTTACTAATTCATGAAGCTACAACAGATTGGGTATTAATTGTGTAAATGGGAAGCGGTGCATGCTGGGAAAGAGCACGTGTCGGGTCGTGTAGCTTCCTGAGGTCGGATTGAGCGCTGGTGTTGTTGTGGTGCGTTTCCTTTTTTTTTTTTTTTTAGCTGTTCATTCGTTATCTGGGAAGTGAACAGCTTTGTTTTGTTTTTCTCCTTAAATTGACCAAATCAGGAAGCGGGTTTTTTTTTTGTCTTTTAAGATGCAAATGTCACAGGGTGGAGAGCGTGTCTGTTACTTCTCAGTGAATAGCAGTTTCACTTTACAGTTGTTGGTTTTTTTGTGTGTGTGTGTTTGTGTGTGTGTGTGCTCATTAGCAAAGGGAGATGCATTGTTGTCTTTGATCGTTGCGGTTTTTCTTTTTGGTGGTTTCTGAGGATGTGATATCGACTCGGCCGTCAGAGTGGACGGAGCTGCTGCTGGTGGTGGTGACAGCGGCGAGGATGTTGGGTGTTAAAGTTTGCCCCCCCACTATACCACCCCACCCACCAGCGCTCGGCTCCTCTCAGCGGCCGTCTAGTGGTTTTCCATCAGTTTTTCCAAAGCATTGCATTGATTTTGGCCTTTGTATCTCGGAGGCCCGGGCCCCTTGGCGTTTGGCTGTGACTCTGCGTTGACAGAAAAACACTGAGTCATGACAGGCGCCGTTCACAGAAACACAAAGCGTCGAGCTTTTGTTGGCAGTCCTTGTTGTTTTTAGCGACGGCTTTGTCGCTTTTTAAGTTATTTTTCCTGCCGCTCCGCAGAGGGATTCAGATTTCCCTTTTAATGTTTATTTTAAGGAAACGCGACGGAGGGATCGCGACACCCGCGTTTTTAAATACCTTTTTCATGATTGGCACATTAAAAACGGGTCCCGGTCCGGTCACATGTTTCCATTTATAGGCCGGTTCTTTTCTTCGGTTGGCGAGATGAAGGCAATCATGGATCAGATTAGTGACTTATTTTAATTGAGCCAGGCCCTGATCCTGCAGCGCCCACATCTGCACGGGTTAAAGGAGTAATTCATGTTTTTAATCACCTAATCAGTTAGATAGGAAAATCATTACCACCCTCATGTGTGCCTGATAACAGCTGATGAGACTGGTTTTGTGCTCTGGTAGCTTCACATTTTTATTTATTTTTTGTGAACTAAACATACGACTTGTTGTTGATGCTAGGCTAACTTATTGTAGCTTGTAGCATGAACATTCTTGCTTATAGACACGCATCTATTTATCTAATTCTTGCCAAAACTGTTAATATATCCACTACTGTGGAGCCATAAAATACACATTTAGAGCATTAAATATTGATTTGTTTCATGAACTAAACATACGACTTGTTGTTGATGCTACGCTAACCGTTTGTAGCTTGTAGCATGAACATTTTTTCTTATAGACAAGTATCTATTTATCTAATTCTTGCCTAAACTGTTAATATATCCAGTTAAAATGAACCTTGGAGCCATAAAATACACATTTAGAGCATTAAATGTTTATTTGTTTCATGAATTAAACATACAACTTGTTGTTGATGCTAGGCTAACTGTTTGTAGCTTGTAGCATGAACATTTTTCCTTGCAGACACGCATCTATTTATCTAATTCTTGCCAAAACTGTTAATATATCCAGTTAAAATGAACCGTGGAGCCATAAAATACACATTTAGAGCATTAAATGTTTATTTGTTTCATGAACTAAACATATGACTTGTTGTTGATGCTAGGCTAACCGTTAGTAGCTTGTAGCATGAACATTTTTCCTTACAGACACACATCTATTTATCTAATTCCTGCCAAAACTGTTAATATATCCACCACTGTGGAGCCATAAAATACACATTTAGAGCATTAAATATTGATTTGTTTCATGAACTAAACATATGACTTGTTGTTGATGCTAGGCTAACAGTTTGTAGCTTGTAGCATGAACATTTTTCCTCATAGACACGTATCTATTTATCTAATTCTTGCCAAAACTGTTAATATATCCAGTTAAAATGAACCGTGGAGCCATAAAATACACATTTAGAGCATTAAATGTTTATTTGTTTCATGAATTAAACATAAGACTTGTTGTTGATGCTAGGCTAACCGTTTGTAGCTTGTAGCATGAACATTTTTCCTTGCAGACGCGCATCTATTTATCTAATTCTTGCCAAAACTGTTAATATATCCACTACTGTGGAGCCATAAAATACACATTTATTTATTTATCTTTTTTAGAAATGACCCCCTGACAAATGTAGTTTACTTCTGTTTCAGTGGTGTTTGTTAAATGCTGCTGTAGTTTTATATTTCCGAGTTGTTTGCAGGAAGGAGACCAGTCTCAGGGGCTGATCTGACCTGGTTCAGACCTTGTATTAAGGCTTGTATCCAGCTTTAAGCCTGCGTGTTCACACCAGAACTAGAAATCCCAGTTTACACAGTTTCTATGCAAATAAACACAGACGTCATCATTTTGCAAGCAGCTGTATATAAAAAAAAAAAAAAAAGTGGTTCGCTTCCTCTCAATCATTTAGATATGAACCAAATTGAGGAACACGGTCGAGTTTATCTCTTTCCCACTTCAAGTTCACATGTTGAGTTATGTATTTATTTATCTAACCTGGTGTTAGTTATTTTTGAGACCTGCACAGATCTTAGATTATAACTGAAACCGGGGAAGTTTCACAATCTCAGGTCGGAATTTCACAATAAATCCCTTAAATCTTATTGGGTTGATTTATTGTTTAATTTGATAACGATCGGTGCAAAAATATTTTCACAACCTTGCGCTGCTTTTTCGGAAAAACTCTGCCTTCCCAAGAGGCTGTTATGTTCATGCTACTACCTCCTGATGTGAGATCAGACCTTATGTATCTGGTTAATACCTGGTCTGAACCGGGTTTTACACGGATGATGGGTTTTCATGAGGAAGAAATCTTTTAAAACATCATCAGCTGCTGTGTTCAGGTTCAGGTGGACTTTAAAGGACCGGAATCTATTTTTCTCCACACTCCTCTTACCTTTGCGCTGCTAAAAACCTGCCGCTAGCTCTGCCGCGTCCTGACCTCTTATGTAAGCGGAAGAGTTGGCGAGAGGCTGATAGCGGGGGGATATCGTCTCTGATGCCTAAATGTTTATTTTCAGCCTCGTGTTCTCGATAGTTTGTCCGAGCTGAGTCGACTTTCACATCTGTCAGCGTCTCCTGGCTCCCCGCTCTTCCCTCTCTGTCCTGGAACTGTCTTGTTGTCTGGCGAGGTCGAAGGTCGGGGAAGGGAGTTGGACACTTAGAACTCTTTTTGATTAAATGTAAACTGTGTCGGCTCGGAACGACCTCCCAGGTTTTCTCGGAGGTTGTGGAACAGTTTTTAAAAGATTTCAGCTTCATTTAAAGCAAACTGGAGCTGCGTCATTTTTTTTATAATTATTATTTCGGGTTATTTTTGGTACACACAACAATAAACAACATTATGTACGCATGTAAACAGTAATTCATTTCTTTCTTTTTCTGTTAAAGTATAATTTACAACCTCAACTGAAAAGATATCTTCGCTTAGAACAAATATAAGGCCTGTTGCTGGAGGTTTATTTATTTAGGTGACTCACTTTTAGCTCACCTGTGGCTAACGGCTAACGAGGCTCCTCATCAATGATATGGAACTGGTTCAGATATCATAAGGTGGATGTGGAACAAAACTGTCCCATATGGTTTGCACAAAAAAAAAATGGCTAAGGATAGCGACACAAATTTATTCCACCACCTAAATTATAACCACAAGCCAGAGTACGACGAGAACCAGCAAATTGAGTAAATCAGGGTGACTAGACGTCCCCGATTTCTGGGGACAGTCCCTGTTTTGCATGACCTGTCCCTGAAAACGTCCCAGATTTGAGCTTTTTATCATTGAGAAAAAAAAAGTTGCGCGCACATTACAATTATTACGGTAGCTGACCACGCTGCTATTTACATTACAGATTAAATATGTCAAAATAAATCAAACCGTAATGGTCCCGGGTTCTTCATTTCACCTTGATAGCATTTAATTATCTTTTTTTTTTTAAATCGATCTGACGGATGAAGTTTCGTCTTTTAGACTCGTCTCCGTATTCGTGCAGTTGGATTTGAACCAGACCGTCGCTTCCCCCTTAAGGTTAATGTGTTTATCCAGATGAGAGCAATAACATTAAAAGAAGCTGAGCTCGTGCGAAAAAGAAAATTGCCGTCCGGATGCATTTCCTCTCGGCTGAAATAAAACAAACATATCCCATCTATTGCTCTTGCCTGATCTTGCAGCCACTGCTGCTGTGGTCTGATTTGTTTGGTGGGAAGAAAGTTTATAAAAACCCTCCAGCCGACTGTAGGTGCGCCTTCATCCCATACGTGTGTGTCATTTGGCCTTGAGGAGCCTCGTATCGATCACAAGGCGGATTGTGTAATGTGGACAGCTGTGCATCATTGCGGTGGTATGACTGGATCACCGGCCCGACCTAACGCTCGCATTACGCGGTGAATCACTGGCCTCTCGTGTGTTTTTTTTCCACTAATTCTGTTTACTGCGCAGCATACCTGACAAAGTATTCCCATATACTCGTCGGCGTGTTGTTGTTGTTGGCCCTGCTATGTAGGACAGAACAGGCTGTGCCAAAATGCTTTACAAAGTCACAAAAAGTTAGAAGACATAAATAAATTTGGTGTCCTGAACGGATTAGCTGCTTCCCTCCTGTACGAGCGGCGGCGGCGGCGGCGGCGGCAGTGGAGAGGTTTCCACGGTCACACAGCAAAGATTTATTGTCCTCGAGTCGCTCAGAGTATTTTCAGAATGATGATGGACAGAGGAAGGATCATAATAACAGTGAGGGAGCTCTTCTTCTTCTTCTTCTTCTTCTTCTTCTTCTCCTCCTGGCTCGTTTTGTTAGAAGGCCTCGCTGTCTGGAGTTTCATAATTAACCTTAAATTTAACTCTGACCCCAGAATGAAAGGAGGTTCATTATCTTTCTCCGTAGCCAGACATCACTGCACGATCCGCTGTTCAAGTTACTCAGATAATTACATTATTATTTTGACGGTATTTGCTTTTCAACGCCAGACGGACAGAAAACTAAGTGACTTTCTCATTAGTGTAAACGATCTGTGGATCAATTCATCACATTTGTCTGCGTTTGATTAGTTGTTTTAATAACTTGGTTGTTCTGCACTGAATAACTAACCCACCCAAACTATTTTATTGGCCGAGCGGATCTTTGCTGGAGCGTGATCAGCTCCCAGCAGAGTGACTCCAGACCAACTTTCCACCACAAAGAATCTGTGGTTATGAGTTGACTGTGGTGTATAAATGCACACAAACAACTTTCTGCAGCTACTGCGCCGATTCCCTTCATCAATCCTGCTCCAGTCGCGCTTCATTGTCTGCAAACAACCAGGCATCTTATTTGAATTTGTCCCAGCTGTAGCGCGTCTAGTGTCGAATGGTTTCCTTAACAATCCCTGGATAATAGGTGGCTTTGTTCCGAAAAGCGGAGAGCTGAAGGTTGACAGGACGTCTTGGCGAACGTCAGCGTTTAAGTCGCTCCACAGAAGCTGCTGTTTTTGCTGCGACACGCGGCGTTAAAGCTGCACGGAGATGTGCGTTTATCTCTGCAGATAAATGTGCAGAAACACCTCAAACCGTCCAGGTTTTTATAGACGTGTGTGTGTCGAGGCGGCATATAGGACTTGGAAACAACACCCGCTGCTGTTTGCAACCATGTGTTTGCCTCTCGGGCTCGAGACCTCAGCCGTCCAGGCTTCAGGACAGAAGGGTTCAGGACAGAAGGGTTCATCGCGTCATCCCGGTGGAACCGCGGGTTCGAATCTGTCATCATTTCTTTCACTCCCCGCAGAGAGAACGGATTAAACCTCAGAGATAAATGCGGCTGATGCACAAATATCTCAGCGACATGTTTAAAAATGAAGCTACAGACATATTTTCAACAACTATTAACGTTGTTTTCTTGGCTTTAAGCACGAATCAAATATATTTTCTTCATCTTCTTGGTTTCAGTTGATTAACTGAACTGTGAGGGAAAATTTCTAATAAGTTTGTGACATAAAATAATCACTTTACGATGCAATCTGGGGCCTGAAAGCCGTGACCAACTCAACCAGACGTTCGGCTGCATCCTGCACTGTTGGAGTCAGTCAGAGGGATCAGTCTGATTGGCTTATCGGGTCAGGAAGTGATGAAAGCAGAAGAAGAAGAAGAAATCAAAACAATGAATAGGTCTTGGTACTGATAATGATTCCTCTAAATTGACCGGATTCCAGTTCACAAGGTCCCCCTTTTCGATTCACTTCATGTAGAGAGATTTCAGTTTCAAAACGGTTTTGTTTTTTTTATGGAAGTTAATTTCACAGAAGTTAATGTTGAGATTTGTGGCATTTCCACAGTAGTTTCCCTCTAGTTTAACATCTTGGTTATGTCTTCCATTGTCAAATCCCGTTAAATCCAATCAGCTTTCAGGCCTGGTGGTGCTCGCGGTGTCGAGGCTTCTGCCATGTGTGAGATCTGCCTCCCATGTAGGCTAATCTTGTTGTGCGAGACCACAGTGTGTTTCCTAACGAGGACGCATACAGGAAATGGGATCCATTTAAGAAAAACAAACAAAGGAGAACTTCGTGGTATTAGACCAGTAGCTCCTCCTGTTTCCCCCTTTTTGCAGGATAAATACAGACTCCAGCCACCTGCAAGTTTGAAGAGTTGTATCCTCTCAGGTGTAGAGCGTACGTATGTACGTACCAGCTGGTCATTGGCCGTAGTCCTGGTGGTGCGTTCAAGAGCAACTTTTTAATCCAGACACTCAAGACGTGAGGCAACGTCACAGTCGTCCTTCATTGGTTGTAGTTCTTTGATGAACTTTAGGTACTATATTTGGCATTTCATAGATTCATTGGTATAAAATAAAACTGAAAAAGGAGAAAAATTGTACAATTTTATAATGTTTTATGACTTATACTGAGCTTGCAGAGTTGACTATTATGTGATGAAAGCCAAGTTGATGTCACTAATAAAAATACAGTAGAAAATAATGAAATCTATGTCCTTGAGCTGAATGCATACGCTGAGAACAGACAGCTCATGAGCTACACACTGTGAGCTGCAGATATGTATAGTCTGTATAAAAACAGGCTGCATCTCGTTAGCATTTAGCATTTAATAGTACTCCACAGAGTGTTGTTAGATGGGATAGTGTAGCAGGTATCTGAAGCTCATAACTTTAGTAAATAGTTGATGTGCAGCCTCCTTCGGTGGAGTTGTTAACTGACTGATGTCCAGATTATTTGGACTGTTCCTCTGCTAATGTTAGCGGATGCATTGCAGTAGTACTTTAGTTGTATTTCAGGAGAGACATGTCACGGTAGTATGGGCTTTATCTGTAGTGAAATATTTCCACACACTTGATGAATTGGGATGGGTATTGTTAAGGTTTTACCACTACTTTTGAAACGGTGCCCGAACTGCTGCTTAAAGAAAGGAAAACTTTGCAAACTTTGTCCGGAAATAGCGGCTTTTTATTTTTTAAGGAATTCTGTGACATGTATGTTGAAGAGAATATTAAATAATATAAATGGAAACTACGAAATAAATTAATCAATATGAAATAAAACTAACAACAAACTGTCATAATTATCACAGGCTATCAAAGACACCACGTTCTCACCTTTTTTTTAAAAAAAAAAATGCTATGCGTTGTCAGTTGTTTAATCTAAACCCTATTTGCACGGGATTAGTTTTGCCTGAGGACATCCTGTGTTTTTTTTAATGCATTCACACGTGTTTAAATATCCTCGTTCCGTTCCGTCATTATGGCTCTACTACTTTCGGCCTCACTCCACTGCGTGTCGGAGACAGTTTTAATTACTTTTAAAACTTATAATGGATGATAAAAATATATTTTTGATGCTGTTTATCCCGGGGAAGAAATTACCAACAAAATCAGAAAAAACTGACATGACATCACGTGTAGCATTGACGCAGCAATAGAGCTAATGGGCGCTAATTAAAAATTTTATTGGCACCATAATCTGCGTTGCTTTTTGTTCTGGTTACTACCATTAGCATTAGCATCACTGGTTATGGTACTGGGACCCATCCTGATTAATGAACTGCTGCTAGTTTGCCAGCAAAACAACCCAACTATGTTTTTTTATGTCACTTCTGAAACAGTTTGAGTTCATTTGAGGGAATAACTTCGGTTTTAATAATTGAGTAAAAATGTCAAGCATTTGGTGACTACTGCTTCTTTCAGCTCTCATAACCTAAACACAGCGGAAACACACTTAGCGCTACATGCATTTGTTGATTCTGAGCGTGCGTGCACTCTGGCTGCCCATGAAAGATTGATGGCTTTTTTTATATTTCATATGGAAGCAAGGAGAGCGAGGTGTAGCTAACAGCTTATCAATAATAAATAGCCTCTTCTGTGCCTCGTGCAGCAGAACACTAAAAAGCATTTTTGGCCGTCACAGATCTGCTGGTCTGGTAACTCCGGTGTAGAGCTGGAGGGAGGTCTGATGGTGCATGTTTAGCTTCAAATGCTGTTTTCATCTGCAGACGTCAGAGCGGCGGTAGCTGATGTTGTGAAGCTGAGGTGGCTGAATTATCACATTTCCCCGACAAACGTGTTCATCCTGAGTGTTATGTCGTTAAACCCGAGATCTCCGTCAGGAACCGTCCAAGAAAAGAAGTGAGCTAAGAATAATAATAATAGCAGAAATGTTCAGGGAACAAATGTGAGGGAACCTCGCTGCACGTTCACTCATTAGTATTGAACACTTTTATTGTTAAACGAGGCACAAATATATTTGAATAAAATCCTAGAACACCTAAAACTAGTTGACATTGTCAGGTTTGAGCAGTGTATTGAGTTCATCTACCAATAGAATGAGAGTAACACAGCTTTCTCCTTCCAAAACATCACTAGCCAGTCAGAAGTAGGGTGGGTCTTGGAAAGCTTGGTTGGGATCCAGCTGATGCTGCATTCAAGACAACTCGGTTAAAAAAAATAGCCTTGTCTTGTCAAACTCGCGAATTACCGCTTCCAAAATAAATAGCTGCTGCACATGTTTTAATGTTAAGCAAACGGAGACAATACACCAGACTTATTTTTTTTATCTCCTGCGAGTTAACCTGTATGACACCAGAAGTCCAGTTCAATCGCTAATTGAATAATTCCTCAAATTAATTAGCTTGACTCCCTAATTAGCTTTAAGCCCCGGATAAGTAAACGGCACAGAAATACAAAACGGAGAATCCACAGATAATTTAAGATCTTAATGTCTTATTTTTAATCAAAATATGTCTTAAATTTTGAGTTGCCACATTAAATTTTGCTTTGTTGCTGTACTCATAGTGAGGAATTTCAACTAAACTTTATTTAAAAGCGATTAAAATACATTTTTGCACATATAAAGATGGATGAAGCCTCACTCATTTCACTCCTATTTTCCTAAAGTGCCGTCTTTAAGCTCAGTGTGGCGTCTCCGGCCTCGTCAGTGTCTGAATCCACACAAACTTCCAGCCAATTAAAAAATGTTTAGTGTTTTAGCTGAAATGAGAGGAACTGGACATCTTGAGGACGTTTCCTCTAAGAAGCTCCTCCGGTTCTAAAGGACTGGTTGGAGTTTAAATAGGAACATCTATTGGTGCAATTCATCAGAAAAATGCATGACTAGTGTCTTAAAAATGTCTAATTTTCCAGAGTTCAGAAACATCAGATAGACGCGATAGAGGTCCGATTGTAGCAGCTCTGTAGCCGAGTTAATTTAATTTTCATTCATCGCCTTGTGACTGTAATGTCATGCTATATGTAAAGCTTAACAAGTAACTGATTCCTCCTGATTTTAAAGGTTTATTCTAAATGAAACTCTTTAAAATGAGATTTTATTCCTCTCTCGCTCTTCTTCCTTAATGCTGTGGTTGTATTTTATAGTAAAAGAACCGAGATGAGTTACACATGAACTGAAAACTCGGATGAAGCGCACACTGATTTCCACACAATACGAGACTGTTTTTTATTATTGTGGGCTCAGATGAAATGTTTTTTTTATAATGTTATGTCTTAGTGGATTTTTATTCTTTTGATGCGACTAAATTATTCCTGTTGACTTTTCCGTGGCATGTGTTTTGACTTTACACAGCAGAGCGTCAAAATAGGACGCAGGTAGAGGTCCTGCTTTCTTTTCCTGCTTCGTCACTGCCATGTTACATGCGTGTGCACACCGATCAGGCGTAACATTATGACCACCTTCCTGTTGTGTAGGTCTCTGAGGGTGTGGAGTCTGGTAACAAAATGCTTGAATTTGGAGACCGGGTCGACACTTTGTGCTGTTCTTTATATTTTTATGAGTTGTTCCTAAAACATTTTAGTGTCTGGTCTGGTCTAGGTTGGTGCTACATGTCTAAGTAACATCCTCATGAATGAATGCCAGGTCTAAAAGTCCTCAAAGCTGAACATTGGATTGTCACAAGATGGTTTAAATGTTACTTACTTCTCCGGTCATAATGTTGTGGCAGATTTATGTTTAGTAAGGCTGCAAATGATATGTTGAAGCTTAACGAAAAATGATTGTAAACTCCGCGTTTCTCTTTCATTTTCAGCTCTTCAGAGAAGTTAGAATAATGAAGATCCTGAATCATCCCAATATAGGTAAGTGGATGTGACACGCGCACTCGTTTAGCCAGTTCATTAGGAACACGGCCAGTGAACCTCAGACCTAATGAGCCTCCTAATGTTCCTCAAAGTCAAACAATGCGGTGGATGTAAAAGATTTTTCTGGGAAACACAACAACCATCTGGAGGAACGTTTGCGTGTCAGCTGAGGTCGAGCGCCGCATTCTCCACATGTTTTATTTTATCATTAAACTGCCTCTGAAGCGCGCGGTCAGCTGTAGGTAAACGCTGAGGCTGGGAGCTCGAGCGCCGCTCTCACCTCTTTGCGTTGGGAATAAACGGTAAACAAGCGAGCGCGCCGCCTGGAGCGGTAGCAGACTTTTACCACCGCACAGTCGTCTGCGAGAGGAAATACCAACCGACACCAAAACCACTTTCTGCAGCGAGGAGCCAAAATTTTCACAAACCTCAGCTGCCGAGAGCTTGATCGTGGACTTTTTTTTTTTTTTTTGTGTGTGTTCTGTTGCTCGTAATTACTTCAGCTGAAAGATTATCCAACGAGCGGTTTCGATGAATCCATAAATTGTGGTGTTTCTAAGTATTAAAATGAACCTAGGAGGTGTTTTTTTTTCCTCCTTCCTACTCGCAGCAACACACACATGAAATAAAAAAACACCAGATACGAGGTGCGTCTGGTTTTGGAGATGGGATTCCCCACTAATTATTTTTTATTTCCTCCCCCCCCCCCCCCCCCCTCTCCTCGCCGCTCCATGATTTCCTCGGCAGAAATGTGATTATAATTACCGGGGTGATAGTCGGCGCTTACCAGCCCTTAACGCCCTCTTTATCTCTGACGCTCTCCTCCCTCTTTTCTCTCTTTGTCTTCCATCCCACCTTGTCTATATTTAGCCGTGCAGCCTCTCGCAGTCTTTTACATCTCTGAGTTGGACTTGGTGCAGTAAAAAAAAAAAAAGAAAGGAAACAAACTGTTCAGTAAATAGAGTGGTGATCATCTCCCCTGTGTTGTGTCTGCACGGTCACGACACACTGAAAACCCACACGGCTGATTTATTTTATCATGTCCTCTCTCTCTGTCTCTGTGTTTCTCCCTCCTCCAGTCAAGCTTTTTGAGGTGATCGAGACGGAGAGGACGCTCTACCTGGTGATGGAGTACGCCAGCGGAGGTGAGACCCGACACAGAGTTTGTTGCTGTGACTAAAAGTCTAAACATGTCCAGATTTTCTAGCCTTGTTATTTGTCTTCTGGTCTCAAATCTGTCAAATAAGATACAGCTTTATTTATCCACAAAGGGGGAAGATTAAGTTTAATTTCCTCTTTTCCCTGAGAACCGACTCAGAAATCAGACTTTGTGAGGTTTCCCTGAGTAAAGTCAACGTTTTGAGGGGTTGCAGGGCACCATGGGTGGCGAATACATCACTGGACTGGGACGTGTCTAATTACAGCGAAACGAGTGGGTTGTTTAGCCCTCTAGGCTAACGTTGGCTAGCATACCCCCGGCTCCAGGAATAAAAGCTGTTGCATATGGTGCCATTTGTTCTCAGAAGTCGGAGTTTACTAGAATGCCCCCTGAAGTCGGATTTTCATGCTCAGAAAGTCGTAGAATCCTCACTGCCCCCTTGTAGAGTTTCCAAGATGGCCGCCCCGTGTTGTAAACAGTAATTAGAAGCTCCTGTAATATTCTGTTTATTAGCTCTTCTGATTAGTTGTTGGTGCATTAAATTGATCGTACAGACAGTATTTTTCCACATATATACGTTAAAATGCTGTTTCTGTGTAATTTAAGTTTTTAATGTGTTATATGGGAACTATAAGCTCATGTCGCGCTAACAATGGCTATATTTATTTAAATTTCTGCCTCGTGTGGTCTTGTTTTCATCGCTGTAAATGATTCTAGTAAAAAACTCATGAGTTGGTTTAGTTATCGGTTACATTTACAATCAGTGGAACTTAAATAGCCTGAATTTAGTTTAACTTTATAGTAATAATATTACTTACTATCAAGAATTTTTAAAAAACTTATCAAGGCAAGAGCTTTCATGGACTCAGTCATCTAGTTTTTCCGACTTCTATAAGTGTAACGCTGATAACTCAGGTGAGACGTCATTCCCAGAACCACCAATACATCGTGAGGAGCCAGAAATCTGTTCTCGGTTCTCCGGCTGCGAGAACAAAACGAGGTCCTTGTTTGGCAGTTCTTGCAGCTCGTTCTCGACACGTGAACCGGACAAAGCTTTCTTCGTGTGTGTGGTGTCCCGGCAACATTTCTGTGATTGGTCAGAAAATGAAAAGTGGGGAAAAGTGGAAACGCTAGCGGCCGCTCTGTGAACCTACGGGTGCTAATATTAGCAGCGTGAGCGCTAATCTGTCCTGGGTAGAGATGGTCATAGTGCTGATAGTGCGCCTCTCGTTGTCATTTTCCTGCATCTCCCACAATGCTTAGTGTGTGTTACGTGTGCTGCAGTGGGAGGACTTCCCTTTGTGTTTCTTATGAAGTATAAGTTACTTTTCTTAGGGATATAGTCAGGTATTAAGAACCTCCGCCTAGTAAATGTACATTCATAGATATAAGCAAAGTCTGTGGTTGATTCTGCAAACTTGATCAGACTACATACATATCCTCAAACTTGTACATGCATGCACCAGTTATGTTGCCCTGAGCTTTAGCTACCACTAATGATACCTACAATTCAGAGGTTATCTCCTCTCTCCTCTTAACTCGGAAGACGTTTGCTGCAACGTTACATTAAATATTCCACAGGCTCGTAATTAACCCACATTTTCTAATCATTTTGACATCAAGTAATTACAGTTTTACACGATATAAACGGCTGAATTAATCCACAAAATGCACAAACGCATGTAAACGAGGCAGCTGAGTGAGCTTAGAATTGATACTAAACCTGGACAAGAGCACGAGAGCGAATAAAATAGCTGCAAAAACAGCTGCTGCTGCTGCTGCTGCACACGAGACCAGGTAGAGACTCTACAGATCAGACCGGGCGGCTGTGAAAGTCCCAGATATAATTTATTAACACAAAATGATAAATGTGCATGTTAATAATTTATACATCCTGGGAGCAGCAAATAGTCTGGAGTCTGTACTTGTACCTGAAAGGAAGTGCAAGAATATTGTTTTGTGCAGAAGAGCTGGAAACTTCAATAGACTTTCAGAAGATTAATGCTTCTTGGTAAAGTTTTTATTTCCCAATTTCTAGGAAGATCATCTGCAAAGAATGTTTTTTTTCGTATTTGTTATATTTCATAATTATGTAAGTTTCCATATAACTTCATTCTCCTGCTCATATTTCTAGCTTTGAACCCCCCTCCCTCCAAAAAAACCCCCAAAAAAAACGAGCTGCTTTGCTCCAGTTACGTCACATATGCAGATGCCCTAGAAGCCACATCTCAGCATCGATTACACGCAGAGGTCAAACTCCTGCCGACGCATCGTTGAGGACCTGCTTGTCATGGAGCAAATCACGTTAGAGACGGAGCGTTGAATTAAATCCTTATAATATAAATCTAATATTTGTCTCCGTCGAGGCTTTGAATTTCTCAGAAGTCGGTGCTCGGAATCTGAAGGTGACCTCTCAGCTCCGTCTGCAGCTCCAACAAATTCCCCCGTCTCCCCCCGAGATCCAGACGTCACAGATAATCTCCAGGAACATGTAGCTCCAGAACATAGAAAACTCTGGCCCATAAAAATAAAATAAATAAAAAAAGACATCCTTTACTCCAAGAGAGAGGTCAAAACAAAAAGTTAGGAAGGTCTGACTGCAGCACAGTAGCAGTAGATGCAGCTCTGTTGTTTTAAGTTTCACATGTTTGTGTCATGATTTCATCAATAAATATTCCTATATTCAATCAATTCATCTTGTTTTAGGAGACGTTGACAAAAATTCTCAAAATAAGCACAAAATTCTTGTCTCTGAACAAAATATATTTCTTTGATACTTGGTTTATTTGCCATAAAATTAATCAGACATTCATCCAGCTACATTCAAAGGCAGCAGCCTCAGCAGGACTTAGGTTTTTAGTGCTAATTACCAAATGTTAGCATAGCCCAAGAGGGTTACCTAGGCAACCAGCGTCCACTGGCGACCAGTCGGCTACAAAAGACGTTGGACAACACGAGAATTGCTTTGTGTATGTGGACGTGTTTAATTACCTCTGGCTTCTTGTGTTTTATTTATTTTTCGCAGTGTTGAGACCTGGATCAGAGCTAATGTTGCCTTTTCAACCTCAGGCCTTTATAATTCCTTTTTTTTTTTTTTTCGTTTTTTTGTTATGTTCCCGTTGTTTCTAAAAGGGAACTTGTAGTTTCCACTTTTTCCTCCCGCACAGCTCGCAAGCGTTGCCCTTTAGCTCTCGCATGCTAAAGCGTCGGCTCGCTCGCTCGCTCCGTCTGCAGCGGCTGAGTCAGAGAGCACGGTCGAATTGTTGCTTTTCTAGAGCTCAGAAGCATAGAAGAAACTCTCTGACCGCCTCCGCAGGTCAGCCCAGAAAAAGAGAAAGAGAGCGGTGGAGTTTTTTTGAGGACTCGTGAGAAACGGGGGGAGGTGTTGTTGCTTGTTATTGTCTCTACTTCCTGTTTCCACCTGAGTGAGGGCACACACACACACACATGCAGCTAAGCACACGAGCGAGCGTAGTCACGTTTTGGCCGGAAGTGTGCAGAAGAAGAAGAAGAAGAAGTGTGGGCCGAGGGAAGAGGCTCAGTGGCAGGTTTTATGCCTCCGGGAGAGAGGAAGCGGCGGCGGCGCTCGTCTCAATCTCAATATGGTCAAGAAAGGCCCTCGAACCATGCACATGGTAGATGAGGCAGGCCAGCTGCGTAGAAAAGTTATTTTTACCCTCTTGTGATTCACTTTTTTTGTTTCCTTCCTTTTGCATCTGTCTCGTCCTTTTTACTCTCCAACTTCTCTTATTCTTTCCTTCTCTCTTTTTTTTTTTTTTCTCTGCAGGAGAGGTGTTCGACTACCTGGTTGCACATGGAAGAATGAAGGAAAAAGAGGCCAGAGCTAAATTTAGACAGGTACCCAGCTTTCTTTCTCAACCCTGCAGTGTTCTGGTTTCACACCTCTGCTCCCGGCTCCTCTGCAGCAGCAGACGGGACGCCGTCCTTCGTCCTCTGTAAAGACCGATGAGAAACGTCCAAACCGCCACAAATATCTCTCCACAAACCTCAGAGCTCCAGATTAGGCCTTTTTTTTTTTTTTGATATTATGGGATCAGTATCGAGTTTTTAGCCAATCCCGATCTTTTGTAGTCATTTATTTTTAAACCTTCCCTAAAAACCAAAAACCACGTCCTTGTAGCGTCATAACGTCTTATTCCTCTTTATTGCCTGGTGCCAAAGCTGCCAAAGAAACTTGAAGAAAACGACTTCTTCTTCTTCTTCTTCTTCTTCTTCTTCTGTTTTTTGTTTTACTGGCTTGTGTATGAGCTAGAATTAAAGGAACTAAAATCACGTAACAAATCATATCTGCCGCTGTGAAGGCTGCATCTAAACAACATCTAAACAAGTGCTGAATGTTTGAAACAAAGTTTCCCTGAGACGGTGTCAAGGATAAAAATATTCCAGAGGGGATTACGGAGCCAGACCAGCCCGTTCCTGAATTAAAGAACAGAGGTTTTCTGGAGCCACCTCGTTCCTGTGTTAACTCCGAAAGCCCCGTTTTTTTTTTTGTTTTTTTTGGACTTTGTCCAGAAAGAAAAGAGAAAGACAAACCAAAGACTCTTCTTGCTTTTCATCTTTTTCTTTACTGAAAATTGAAATTCACAAATATATTCAACACACTGATCTGGAATGAAGCCTCCCAGCTAACAGTAGCTCTTTGTAGCTTCCTAGCCTCCCAGCTAACAGTAGTTCTAAATAGCTTCCTAGCCTCCCAGCTAATAGTAGCTCCTCCTAGCCACCCAGCTAAGTGTAGCTCTTCATAGTTTCCAAGCCTCCCAGCTAAGTGTAGCTCTTCATAGCTTCCTACCATCTCAGCTAACAGCAGCCATTTTAGCTTCTTAGCCTCTCAGCTAAGAGCAACTCTAAATAGTGTCCTAGCCACCTAGCTACCAGTAGCTCTTTGTTGCTTCCTAGCCTCCCAGCTAACAGTAGCTCTCTGTTGCTTCCTAGCCTCCCAGCTAACAGCAGCCTTTTATAGCTTCCTAGCCTCCCAGCTAACAGAAGCTCTTCATAACTTCCTAGCCTCCCAGCTAACAGAAGCTCTTCATAACTTCCTAGCCTCCCAGCTATCAGTAGCTCTTTGTTGCTTCCTAGCGTCACAGCTAACAGTAGCACTTCATAGCTTCATAGTCTCCCAGCTAACAGCAGCTCTTCATAGCTTCCTAGCCTCCCAGCTAACAGCAGCTCTTCATAGCTTCCTAGCCTCCCAGCTAACAGTAGCTCTTCAAGGCTTTCTATCCTCCTGCCTAACAGTAGCTCTTCATAGCTTCCTAGCCTCCCAGCTAACACAAGCTCTTTGTTGCTTCCTAGCCTCCCAGCTAACAGTAGCTCTTCGTAGCTTCCTAACCTCCCAGCTAACAGTAGCTCTTTGTAGCTTCCTAGCGTCTCAGCTAACAGTAGTCCTAAATAGCCTCCTACCATCCCAGCTAATAGTAGCTCCTCCTAGGCTCCCAGCTAACAGTAGCTCTTCATTGTTTCCAAACCTCCCAGCTAACAGTAGCACTTCATAGCTTCCTAGCCTCCTCCCTAACGGTAGCACTTCATAGCCTCACAGTTAACAGTAGCTCTTTGTCGCTTCCTAGCGTCCCGGCTAACAGCAGCCCTTTTAGCTTCCTAGCCTCTCAGCTAACAGTAGCTCTAAATAGTGTCCTAGCCTCCCAGCTAACAGTAGCTCTTTGTAGCTTCCTAGCCTCCCAGTTAACAGCAGCTCTTCATAGCTTCATAGCCTCCCAGCTAACAGTAGCTCTTTGTAGCTTCCTAGCCTCACTGCTAATAATAGCTCTTCATAGCTTCCTAGCGTCCTAGCTAACAGCAGGTCTTCATAGCTTCCTACCTGCATGAATGAACACAGAATGCTTTGTGTCTGTGTTCCTGTTTGACCTATATAAAAAGTTTGACATCACACTTTTACTTCCTGCTTTGTGAACTGTCTGTTTTACCTTTTGGTGATTCTGATAAAAGGAGTGTCGGTGTCTGTGTGCAGCTCTGGTACTTTTGAAGGCACAAAATGCCCCGATTGTGCAAACCAAATTTCGAGCTGAATCATCTCATTGTTGAGTTTTTGTTTTGTTCTGAATGGTTGGATGCAGCAGCATTTTGCAGCAACACGGCAGACGTGGAAATCATCAAAAATTAAACACATAATCCCTAAATTATTTCACTGGTCTGGAAAGCAAATCGATTTCTGCTCAGATGATTCGTGGCCTGTGAGACAGATGCACAGACAGCACCTAATTTCTCAGCTCTGTGATGTCTCCACTCCCACCTCCTCTACGTTTAATCTCTCTCGTTAGTGTCGACCACATCTCCTCATCAACCACATCCTTTATCATCATCTGAGAACATGCCAGACGTTTAACTTAAAAAAAACTCTGCTCGTCTCTTCCTCCTGCAGATCGTGTCGGCGGTGCAGTACTGCCACCAGAAGCACATTGTTCACAGAGACCTCAAGGTGAGTTCAGAAAATGATCTCAGAAGTGGCCGAGGCAGCTTTTCACGCTCTGACGCAGACTTCATAGAAAACACACGGGTTTCTGGGAAATGCCTGGAAAAAAATAAATAAAAAAAAATGCCAAGAAGAAAACAACAGTCCCAACAATTATGTTATTTGTTTTGTACCTAAAACATGCAGCCCCCCACTCTCCTCTCACATGTGGTTTCTCAAACAATATTAACACAAAGGAAAAAGCTGAGGTGGAAGATTTGATCCGAACTACAGAATGAAAACATCGAAATTTACTAGGTACCTAATGAACTGGCATTGCTTTCTTTATTGTAATAAAAACAATGCAAGTGTCTGTTTAATAGGCTTTTCATGATTTATTAGAATATATATTTTTTTAACTTACTGAACAACAAGGACCATTTAAAAAAAAATATAAAAATATATAAAAATATAACTCGACACTAAAGATAAGTTTCGTTTTCTTCAATTTTAAAATAAATATCTTTGCACCGTCACTGACAACACAACACTCCTTCATGGGCGTCTCTTATAAGGAGGAGGTTTTGACATTTGATTGATTAATTGTTAAATAAAATAAGAGATAACTTTGTCCACTTTTAGACCGATGCGATCAGGACGTATTTATTTCCTGCAGCTGAAGCTTCGGTTTTAAGGCGTTAACGCGACGAAGTTTGTGTTTCTCACTGTCGGGAGCTTAAATTAGTAAAATGTCTCAACCTTTTAAAGCTGATTGCTTCAGACTCGTGTTGGACAGAGAAGGTCACAGAGGGAACATGGGAGTCGTAAAAAAAAAACACGTAGCGCTGACGTCGCCAAACGGCTGCTGACGAGGCTGGAGAATCTCCTCCCTCCCTCCATCCCCGGCTGGATGGATGGATGGAGGGAGGAGGAGGGAGTGTCTCTTCACATGTTTTCCTTCAGTGTAAACGCAAACCTCCTCCTCCTCCTCCTTTTCACTTCTACGGGTATAAATATTGATGCGTCTGTATTTTTATCTCGGCGTCGGTGGGAGTCTCTGGGTGAAGAGAAGCTCGTGTATCTGCGCTAAAATGTTTTTTCCTCCGTGGAGGTTCATCAATGATCCATGAGAGAGACGCTCTGTGCACGCAGAGGCTACACGTGAAAACCAAAGCCTCTAAACGACCGCGCAACATTTTCGCTTTGTGCTTCCCATCAATCCCCAAAGTCTCGCAACGTTTTTATTTTTACACGTCTCAGTGACGATGAATCGTAGCCGTGTCAAAACGCCTGTGGTGGTTCTCAGGTTGAACAAAGGGAAAGTGAACTTGTATCCGAGGTTAAAGGTTAAATTCATTCATTGGGATCGAAAACTAAACCGATTCCTCTTGTATCTGCTCGTTAGCAAACTCTAGTCATGTGACCTTCTGGTTGACAACACCCGCCGGTCTCTTAAAAGTAAAGACTCAAAAGAAACAAACCCAACTCGTCCATTTGTCCTTGTTTTAGCTTGTTACGTTAAACTCGCCTTTAAACTTGTCTTTTGGAGTTTTTTTGTTGCAAATCCAGTAAGTTGACACACATTTATGCCTCCACTTCCACTGTGCAACAAATACAAGCAACATGTGGAAACACCTGTCGACCCAACGCGGTATGAAGTTCACAGAACGCCACGGTTTTAAAGCTGCACCTCTGTTGATGAGGAAAATCTAACATTGTTTCATCATCCCTATTTATTTATCACTCGTGTTCATTTATTTTTCATGTTATATAAGTCACGTTAGATAATAAAACAGCTGTTTCTATACCTGAAAACCATGTAGGGCTGCCTTTATCCACACTAAAAATGATCAGGGATCGATGGTTACGATGATCTCTTTCTCCCTCGCTGAGCTCTCGGCGGTCGGCCATGTTCCCGGCGGTCGGCCATGTTCCCGGCGGTCGGCCATGTTCCCGGCGGTCGGCCATGTTCCCGGCGGTCGTCCTTCACCTCCTCCGTGCGGCTGAAATCCTGTCAGGATGTCGGTCTAAATGCTGCACGCTCCGTCTCAGCTTCCTAATTAGTCTTTGGCCTAAAGCGACGTGTGAGCAGCTGTTCGAGTAGAAGATCTTCACTTTCACTTTCATTCACAAAGGAGGCGTTAATATATATATATATATTTTTTTATATTCAGTGGAACTCATTGAGCGAATTGGAAACAACAATGTTTTTAACTAAAACAAAAGAAATATGAACTGAAATATCACTTTTGTGTTTGTATTTTACAATAAAATTAGTATCTTGTTCAATTCCTGCTTTAGCTACAACTCATTACTTCCCGTTTCTTTCCCCCAGTACTAAAAATACCCCCAAAACAACAGTAAAATATTAAAGGTAATATGTTAAAAGCTGCTGCCTGTGTCTGTCTGAAGGCGGAGAACCTGCTCCTGGACGCCGACATGAACATCAAGATCGCAGATTTCGGCTTCAGCAACGAGTTCACTATGGGCAACAAGCTGGACACGTTCTGCGGCTCGCCGCCCTACGCGGCGCCGGAGCTTTTCCAGGGGAAGAAGTACGACGGGCCGGAGGTGGACGTCTGGAGTCTGGGGGTGATACTGTACACGCTGGTCAGCGGCTCGCTGCCCTTCGACGGACAGAACCTGAAGGTAGGAAACCGCTTCCTGTTCATTTCAACCGACTGCTACTCATTGGAGTGATGCGCCTGCAGGGCGGCCATCTTGGTACAGTGCTGCTCCCTCCTGAGTGCATTACATTTGTAGAGGAATGACGTGTCTACGCATTAAAGTTATATTATTTTGAGGAATTTCAGTTGCCACAAAACCTTCAGTTCTCCTTAAAATACTGTGTTTGGGAAACGTTCAAAACGTGAGAAAAGTAGCCAGAGAAAAAGTTTATTATTAGGTCTATTAAATGCAGGGAAATCTGGTTGCTCTGTTCATTAGAGCATCGATATGCAGCATAGAAGTCTGGCAATTTTTTTTTTTCAGCTCGTCTGCTGTAACATTAAGTAGAGTTTGTATTTAGGTGGTAAATACCCTGTATCATAGCTACATGTGACGTTTTCTAACAAAAACGTGTCATTTCTGTTGTTTCAGGGATTTTTTTTTTTAGTATTTTCACAATAAATTCCCTTCTAGTTTCTCGTCTCTCACGTGGCTCAGCTTTCATCTTCTCATCTCGCTCTCCTCCGTTTCTCTGTCGTCATACTTTTTAAAATCCAATCATCATCTTTCAGCCTCGACGACGTTTTCCCGTCGTGTTTTAAAAACCTCCCTCGCACGCGGATGAACCCGTCTCACGAGATCAGTCACGCTGAACCAATGTCTCGCGAGACCGCTGCAAGTTTTGCAGGGGATACCGAGGATTTTTGTGCAGCTGATATCTTTTATAGTGTTTTCTCATTAAAACTTCTCATTTTGCTCGTAGCTGATCAGTGTTTTTGTTTTCTGACTTCCTTGTCGCCGCTGTTTTTCTGTGCAGGAGCTGCGGGAGCGCGTGCTCAGAGGGAAGTACCGCATCCCTTTCTACATGTCCACAGACTGCGAGAACCTCCTCAAACGCTTCCTGGTGCTCAACCCGGCCAAGCGGGGTACTCTCGAGGTGAGGGAGGACGCAGAAAATGTAAATATACCTCTCAGTTTTTAACACACTTTTCCTCAATCTCCTCAAACCCGCCCTCCCTCCCTACCAAAAAAAAAAAGCACGTCTGCACCACCCGGAGAACTCCATCTATCCTCCACCTCTCCGGCAAACATCCTCCTTCTCCTCCTCCTCCTCCTCCCCCCCTGCATCTCGCCACTGCATCATCTCCTCTGACGCCCACGGTGTCCTGTTTTCTGTGTGCGCCCGGCCCCACTCTCCTCCTCCTCCTCCTCCTCCTGCTGCTCCTTCTTCTTCTTCTTCTGTCTGATGTTGTAACCATGAATAATGCATAGCCGTTTTATTTTATGTTTTTTTGTGTGTGTGTGTGTTGATGATACCTCGCAGTCTTCAGAGGAACTCGTCTGAGTCGAGTTATTAGTCGAGTTATTAAGCGGCGGAAGAGACAGATTTCCACAGTGTTTTACCTCCAGTTTCACATCACATTCGAATCACGTTTTTGCTTTTTTTTTTTTATGGCTCGTCTTTGTCATCTTTTTAAAACCAGTCGTCTTTCAGACAGACGGGTGGGGGGTTGTCATGGTTAGATCTTCAGTCGTACTTTGGAGTCTCTCTCACATGTGGACAAATCTTAGACCGACTCAGCATGAGAGGATGCAGGAGATGTTATATATTTAAAACTGAGTGTTAAAACTGTGTTTTTTTCCAGGCAAGTTGTTAAGTTTTTATTTAGATTAGATTAAACTGTATTGTCATCGTATGTATCGCACAGATAGACACACAATTAAATGCAGTTTAGTGCAAATGGCAAAAAAAAAAAAAGTGCAAAACTTACCCAATAATAAAGAAGCAGCTACGACTACTATATTAACTTTAAGTAGTTTATTTCCTTATTTAAATTAGGGACAGATATAGTAATGAACATTATAAATAGTGCCAGATGTAGCTGAGGCCTTGTCCCTAAGGCAGGTTGATGCTAATAAAAACATGAGAAAAAAACAATACATGGATGAAAATGTGGAAAATACACTGAGAGGAATAAAAAAATGGACTTGGAACAAACAAATACAAGGAGATCCATTCATTAGTGACCAAGACAGGAAAGGAGTAAGTCAGTATTTGACAATATGAGTTCATAAAAGGTGTAATATATATATATATATAAATGTATATATATCCACATAAATATAGCTGTAAATATGCGTCTACATGTACAAATAGCACATAGTTGATATGAGGGTTTGTTTGGATCGGAGGAGGAATCTGGTCCAGATCTCGCTCTGTACTGAGATTTAATACAGGTTCTACACAAATACTATAAAAAAATAATAACCACTGACCAATAACCACAACTACAAGGAGCCAGAACAGCTGTAAACCTTTAGCTCTAAAGGCTAACGTTAGCTAGCCTGCTGCTGCGCACAGAAAACTGTTGATTTTCTCATCTTCACATTCATTTCTCACATCAAGTGGTTCTCTCAGTGGCTCTTTGATCTGGCGTCGTAATCTGAACAATGTCCCGCGGTTTGTGCAAGAGCAGAATATCTGTCGAGTCTCTATATAAATGTCTCAGTGACTCTGTGTGTGGACGTATTAGCCTTCGCACTGAAAAACTCCTCTGTGCAACATTGTCCTTATTCTTACTGTGTTTTTTTATCTAAGGTTTATTTAAGGTACATTTAGACCTTAAGAAGAATCAGTGGCTCGTATCAAATCTGGAAACTAATCAATAACTGCAGCTTAAGAGTAAATGCACGAACGCTGAAATATATTAGTGGCAACGGTCAAGAAAAGACTAAATCCATTATAATAATCATTTCCTGTTACAAGTTCCTCGAAAATCTAAATAGAAGAGGAAATATGACCGACTGAAGGAACATTTGTTCTGTGAAGCTCCACTTTGTTTAGAGTTTTATGCCTTTTATCAAAGGTTAGTGTCAAAATGTCCTCAGTGCTTCCAGTTAAACGTTTAAATATATACTTTAAATAATCTTCCTCCAGTGAGAACATCCGCCGGGGCTGAAAGATGTTTGATGTAGGAGGCCGAAAAGTGCCGAGGGGATTGTTCCACAGATCGATCAAAGTGTTAATAATCACCTTCCAGCTGCCCTACATCAACAGAATATCACGTAGACGCCTCCTTTCATTTGCTTTTTCACACGGGAGCCGTGGAGTCTCGCTTCCTGCTTCCTGTTGAGTTCTGTGGAGCCGTGGCTGCGCTAAAACTAAAACTAAAACTGGACTCGACTCTCGGGGTCACATCTGCCCGGGGTTGGTTTGACCTGGTTCGTCGCGGTTGCATCTGAGCGCGATCATCAGTGATAATTAGTTTGGCTCGGGCTTTTTATTAAAAACCCATGGAGCCGATCGATCGGCCGCAAATTAGAAATCAAGGTGCACGCGAATGAGATGCGGCGCGGCTCAATATGGATGTTACTGGGAAAGGGCAGCATTGTAAAGTGAGCCACATGAGGCCCGTGAGGGAAGGAAGTAAAAATATTCACCTTTTGCTTTTATAAATGAGTTATGGTCAACGTAGTTTGGCTCTTAGGACAAGAATATAATCTAGAAAATGCTCCTTTGTGTTGAGAAATCCGTCACATGTGTCCATATTTTAGTGCCCAGTGTTTTAAAATGGGTCACTACTGCTGTTGTTTCAGAACCAAGAACGCTTAAATGCTAAATAAACAAAGACGAAGCGATGATGGAAATAGTAACTTAACTCCTGCATGATCACGTCAATAATTAACCATAATCATAATAAATACTTTAATTAGTTAATTACCTACTTGGATTTATTTAAATTATAGTTAGTTTACAGCTACAAAGGCTCCATTTACAAAAGAACAGACTTAACTTATGGTGCTTTGTTCTTTTCTGTTGCTCATTTATAACAGTGGTTTGCATGTTTTTTTCTAAATGAGTGAGGAACCCTGTTGAGTAGGACGTCTTAAAATGTGACTCAGGATGCGTTGTTGCATTCACGCTGCCAAAGGAATAAGGACCGATGTGGGCACATGTGACCCAGACCACCTCCAGATGTGAATAAAAAAAAAAAAAAAAAAAGTTTGAGCTTGAGAAAATCCTGACTTTTAATTGTCTCTGTTTTTTTCGCAGCAAATCATGAAGGATCGATGGATCAACGCAGGATTTGATGAGGACGAACTCAAGCCTTACACTGAACCCGAGCTGGACATCACGGATCAGAAGAGAATAGGTAAGATAAATATTCTTCAGATTGATTCGATGCTATGAGTGCAGACCGTGTTCCTTTCATTCATTAGTGTAAAACCTGGATGTTAACATCCCCCCCATGTTAGCGGGGGTTTACGCCTCCTCAGAGCAGAGGGCGGTCTCATTATTCCACCGCCGAGGAGCTTTAGAAGAAAAAGATGAAACGTGCCGATGAATAAATAAACAGGGGCCGAGTTGCTGCTGCACGCGAAGAGACGAGGGCTGCAAATGGCGGAGGGGGGGGGGGGGGGGGGGGTTACGTAACAGCAGCTGGGGTTGGCTGCCCATGCACATGTGTCGGTGTGAACTGCCGGTCACCCAGGAAAAGAACAAGAAAAAGAAAAGGGGGGGAGAAAGAGAAATCCCCGTTTTTCCAAATAATGCACGCAGAGATTTACATGAACGTTTCCCCCCCCCCCCCGGATGGATGGAAACGTTTTAAGTGATAGCCTTGAAAAAGTTTCGACCATTCGTCATGAGCCTTGTGAAGTTTCTCAGTCAACCAGGTCGATGGTTGGTTCAGAAAAAACAAACCGGACTTGTAGAGGTTCTTAATCTAGGGTGTAGGGGGTCCACGGAGGCACAAAACCTTTGGTTGATTAGACATTTTTTATATATATATATACATTTATTTATTTATTTTAATTTACCCCCACAAATTTAAATTGGGAGGCAGAACACATTATCTATCAGTCAACACTTCACTCAACACAGCCGAGACCTGTCAATCAAAGCCTCCTGTACACAATAGGCCACGCCCCCATCACTGCTGGGCCAATCACAAGGCTGCATATCACACGCTAACTCTGTCAGGTTCCCCGCCATTGGCTGAGATCCTACTCAGTCCCCAGGTGAAATCCCAGATGCTACAATACTAGCAGAAGAGAAGCTAACAATGTAGCTCGCTAGCTTTGTTTTTAAGGTAAAACTTGAAACTTCCAATTTTTATTTTCTTTATCTGTCAATTATAGCAGTTATAGCAGGTGTGTTTTATGTTTACACCACTTGCGACCTTACTGTTGCACGTGAATATGAATAATAATGAACCTGTGTATTATTTGAGTAACTTAATATTGAATGCAAAATGATAATAATAATGTATATTTATAAATAGCACTAGGCCGAGTTTAGTATGGAACATATTATCTAGAGTCTCTGGCCAATAACCAGTTGTACCACCATCCTGTTAGTTTCAGGTGGGTCCTAATTCAACCCTAACTCCCCCTCAGTTTCTTAAAAGCTACTTGGATTAAACATCTTCAAGGAAACCTCAAAAGTCGAGTCTCTTTCTTGTTTTATTTTCACGGACAGATGAATGACTCAAAAACAGCTCTGAAAAAGAACAAAGACGACCTAAATTTGATAAAGGAATAAATCTGACGGTGAGTCAGACTGAGGACACGACCAGTCAGCCCGAACCTGTGCAGCCTTTGAGCGCAGGACTTAAAACAAAATAAATAAATGGATGCACTGATGCCTCTTGTGACGCAGTGAAAGAATCAGGGAATGAAGTGTTGAGGGTGTAAGTGAGAAAGATGGATCTCCCAGAGAGGAGCGATGGCGTTTCTCGCCTCCTTTTTCTCTCGAAGCCCGACCGAGAACGTGTTTTTTTTTTTTTTTTTATTAGTTTATGCTTTGATTTGTCACGTCTGCCACAAGTATTTTTTCCACGTTGGCATGGAAAGATTTAATTCGACCAAATTAGACGCCCTCAGTCGGTAGAAACTGGCAGAAGAAAGCGGTTAAACCACCGAAAATAATGGCATTAGAGCAGCTTTTAGCTGTGTGACGATGATCAGAAGATCGGCCGCGAGAAGGAGGAAAAATTCCGCCGGACAGGATGAAACGTTTTTTAACTTCACAGGATTTTATGCAGCGTTTCTGAATTTTTTTGCTCAAAAGAATGAATCATCTTTGAGCAAGATGAATCACCATAAACTGATGATTTATTTGTAGCGAGAAGAGAAGAGTCTGTAAAATCTTTAAAAAAAAAAAAACAAGAGAGTTGGTGTACAGGGTCTAAAACCAGAGTGTCGTATTCGCACATTCTTCTTTCGTGTTAACAAACCTGCCCGCACAGCTCGAAAAGTAGATTTTTGGCTTTTTAAACCAAACCAAAACTAAGAAGTGTTCGTGAGGAGATGAGGACATCGTTTTGTAAATCAAACGACAGCCGGCTCCGATCATTGGCAGGAACTCGGAGCACATCGCGGGTCACTATGAAGCTCGTGACTCATTTTAACACCTCTGCTCAGAGACTCTGAATCTGTAAATCTGCTCCCCGACAGATAGAAGAGTCTTCATGTGTGAGAGGGAGGTGTTCTTGTATTCACCATAGTTATGTTTCCTTTTTTTGCCTCTTTCCCATAAATCTGGGCCTGGTGAAGAACCTGTGCCGCCGTCATCGTATGCGGAGCTTCTGAAGCTTTTACCTCCTTCATAGTCCTTGTCTTGGTTTCCTCTGGTGGATTCAGACATGTGACATGTTCCTTCCATTTTTTATTCATGGATTAAATTGAACTCCAGTGACTTTTACTCTTTTAAATAAACTTTTCTCCACTGTGCAGCATGGTGGTGGCAGCATCATGCTACAGCACATTTTCATCCTCGTACTCTTCAACCACTTTTTCTCTTGGTTGTTGTTTTGTCTTTCAGGTGTAATTGTAGCCAGAAATAGTGACGTCTTTGCGCTACAGACTCGGGTGATTTCCCTCATCATCACTCTTGCAGAGTCACGTAGTTTGGGACGAGTTTTATTTGCAAAATTGTGCATCTGCTACGTACTGTTTGATGTTTCTTTTCACGTTAGCCAACAGCCAAATATCAAAAAATGCTCAACATTTCCTGGTGCAAAACATCAAAGACGACAAAAAAAATTATTAGGAGCCTCAGTTTAAAAGTTTTAAAATCTCGTGAAAACCCTTGAATATTGTTGCATTTGTGTTGATTCTGTTGTGTAAATTCACACTGGTCTCGTAATACCGATTAAAACAAACACTTTAACAGTATTTAAGTTCTTTACTGTCCCAAATCAAAGACTCTTCCTGGAGTTATGTACAAAGGATTTTGAGTCTTTATTAGGGACGGGTGTTGTCAAGGTTTTATCCGGTTATCGGTGCTTAAAGAATGGAAAATGTACGAACTTTGTCCAAAAACGGTCCCTTTTTATTTTTAAGGCATTTTGTGACGTGTAAGTTGAACAGAATATTAATTTAAATAATATAAATACAACTAAGACTGAAAAATAAATGAACCAATATAAAATGAAATTCACAACAACATCATTATCACATAAAAACAGTGGTGTGGGGTTTCTGAACTTTAAAAAAAATGCTATTCGTCGACAGATATTTGATCAAATTCCAGGTGTTGTTGCACGTTGCCCAGTCTTCATCATTTGAGGGGAAGTACAGCCAAACATTTGTCAAACGTTTGGCTTTGACTTTCGGTCTGGTTACTACCATTAGCATTAGCATTAGCACCGGTGCCATTATTGTACCGAGTATCAGTCCCCTCGTTTCCCTCGTTTTTATCTCTTGCTTGAAAGTCATTGCAATTAATGTTTATTATTTTGTGTGTCTGTTTGTGTGTGTGCAGATGTGATGGTGGGGATGGGCTACAACCTGGACGACATCCAGGACTCTCTGGCCAAGATGAAGTACGACGAGATCACAGCCACATACCTGCTGCTGGGCAGGAAGGCCTCCGAGGTACAGACGTCACTAAAGATCAGCTGGTGCTGGGTTGGAAGCCAGTGTGTTGCTCTAGGATCTAAATTCACTGTTGAAAAGCTATAGATTAATTTACTGCGCTGATCCTTGAGGCTCATTAGGACCAGCCACAAATACTGCAAAGTTATAAAACCACCTTTGAAGTCCTTTTCGATCAAACATCAGTGACCACATTATGCCCTAAATTTGAGTCATGTATTTATAAACCGGCCGAATGCGTGTTGTAGCTAAATATCGTCCCCTGTCCCTCACTCAGCTGGAGCCCAGCGAGTCGGCCTCCAGCAGCAACCTCTCTCTGGCCAAACCCAGGCCCAACAGCGAACTCAACGGCCAGTCGCCCTCACACCTCAAGGTCCAGAGGAGCGTCTCGTCCAACCACAAACAGAGACGCTACAGCGAACAAGGTGAGGGAAACGTAAAAGCCTAGCAAGTTCTTATAGGATCATCAAAAACTCCCTTTATGACTTATTTATTTTGCTTTGGCAAAAAAAAATCTATAAATAATGATGTTTGTGTCTCTGAATTTCTTTAAGTTGGTTTAAGTTGTGTAATTATCTCTGCAACATAAGGATGTATTAAAAAAACATGAATATCTAAAGCAAATCTACTCATATGGAATAATTTAATGTATATTTTAAGAGGATATTTTAATTTATTAAGTTTAATTCAAATGATTTACTTCAATTGAGTAAACATTCATATTGAAATATCAGCAACAACATAAATTACATTCTTACTGTAACTTTGCTAAAATGAGCAAAGTTTACCTTATGGAAGCGGCCATTTTGGAAATGGCTGCCATAAACCTGCTGTTGATAAATCCACCAGGGGCTTATACAACAAGTATTGATCATACGGTTGGTGCAGAGGTCTCATGTATTAAATAGGATGCACTTGGAGCTATAGGTTAATCAGATGAACCTCTGCTGGTTTCTGTCAGTAGTTTATTGTCGACGCACTTAAATAAATCCAACCAGTCACATGGTCGGAGAACTTTAGCCTCATGCTTATTTGCGGAGCTCCGTGCCGTCCGCTGGGATATGATGCTTGGTCAATAACCTCTGTTTGCTTTAACGTTGCGAGTTCATTCATTTCCTGTGGATCAATTAGTCGCCACATGTTTATTTTAGCTGCAGGATTTGGCCTCATTAGTTTGCGCTGAAACACAGATGAGACATTATTCAACCGTGAACTGAATCTGCTTTCTCAGAAAGCGGAATATGCTTTAAATAACGCGCTGATGATCGTGTCCTCGCTCTGACTCTCTCTGACTCACTGTCAGGTTTATCCCTTTATCTAATGTAGGTCGTCTCGTTTTAGATTTCAAAAAAAGCGTCGAAATTAACATATTTGTTCTTTTTCAGAGGTACAAACGGGTGTTTTTTGAGTCATTCATCCGTCTGTGATTTCATTTTTTTTTCTTTTAGTCGGTCAGAACGTTCCTCCGGGGATGGCTCATCCGAAGAGGAGTCAGACCACGACGACGGACGGCAGCGCGAAGGAGGAAGGTGGAGTCCAGCTCCGCAAACCGGGCACCCCGGGGAGCCGCGGCGCTCCGCCCTCCAGCCCTTTAATGGGCAACGCCAACAACCCCAACAAGGCCGACATCCCCGACCGCAGGAAAGGAGCCACCACCGGTCCGGCTGTGAGTGTCCGGAGCTTCTCTCCTCTGCGTTTTTTAGACATCGGCGTTTGTTTCCTGGTGCTGAGAGAGATGCACCGCATGTAAAAATAAGTAGAATAAAGCCTTCATTGTTTCTCCGGAGGGAGTTTCTTCTCCTCCTCCTCAGGAATTTATTTCCTCCATGGCAGAAAAACACGTTACACAAGCCGTCGGAAAAGTTATTAAACTCTTGAAACGTTAAAAGAAGTCGGATTCCTCGCGCACGACATCCGCTGAGTCACAGAGACTCTGAGGTGCACAGAGAAATCTACGACTTAATTAAAGAACAATACAGTAGAGACAATGGAGACACAGATATAAACGTTTTAAATGACGACAAACGCACAACATGAGTCGATGCACGTCAAATTAAATATGGCCGCCTCATATTTTCTCGTCTTCTCGCCGGTAGAGTTCCCAGGATTTTGTTGCAAAAATATCATCACTACTATTTTTTTGCAGTGTTGTGCACAAAAGACGCTTCCTGCAACCTCTCGTTCAAACTTTTTGCACGACTGATCCCACGAGACCAGGCGGCGAGTTCGTTCACATTTGAGGCCGATCTCAAGCGCGACAGAAGCTCCAACTCTGAGAAGCTGTTTAGATTTAAAAAGAATGACAACAGAGAAGAAGAAGATGCACAAAATATTGTAGAATTAAGACGAATCTCTGAAACTAAATCAGCTTTAGTTTCAAGTAAAGAGCGAGAGCAATAATATTAACTATAAAATCAAACGAATAAATATAAGTATTTAGATATGACAACTTAATATTTTATAATAATAACCCCTGAATGCCCCAGAGTGCAGGCGGCCCAACACCATATCCTGTATCTACATGTATATATACGCATTTCTAATTTATTTATTTTATTTTTGTTTATTTAAGATGCGCTTTCGAGTGCATGTGGTGCATTTAAAAAAAAGTTTAAAGTTGTTTTTGAAACAGAAATCTCTATAAATAACGTCATATTAACACAGTGTCTCCTGAGATCAGAGCAGCTGTTTTAGGACTTTACTGTTTCTGTCATGGACGTTTAGACCCGTCGTCCTGCAGCAGAATGAATCTGAGGTCAATCGGATGCGAATGACAATGACGCATTAGAACCCAAATATGTGAAGTGCTTTAAACGCTTCCTTTCAACGAGTGAGCGAACGTGTTGAAGGAAGCGGAGAAGACGAGCGTTTGTCTGAAAGTGCTGTTTAACCTGTTTGCCCTGGGATTTTCCACTGAAACATATTTATTTACTTTCTCTGTCGTCTCTGCAGAATAACACCGCTTCGGCAGGTATGACCAGGAGGAACACGTACGTCTGCAGCGACCGGAACAACACCGACCGCCTCTCGGTCATCCCCAACGGGAAGGAGAACAGGTGAGAGGAGGATGTTCGCTCTCGTTCGACCGGGTCTCTCGACAAAAAAACATGCAAATATCTGATTATTACTGTGGGTCCTGCTGCGGAAGCCGGTGTGTTTATCCAAGTAGAACATACACAACCAAGGTTTTTGTTCAGCTAAGTTCATAAATACCCACATATCATCGGTCTAAACTTGAAGAAAAGATTTTTGTTTCATTCCCCCCCGATTTTCTTTTTCTGTTCCTTCTTTCTTACTTGTGTTTTTACTTTCCCTCTTACTCATCATCTTATTTTTTTTTTTTTCATTTCTACCTGTGTGTTTGTGATCCTGGGCCGGTGTGTGTTTGTGGTTTGTGTGTTTTGGGGGGGGGGCTTTATCTTTTCTTTGTGGCATGACCAGCATGACTGAGGTGGCTTGTGCCACTAGCCCCTCCTCCTCTGCCTTTACGGCCGCTTCGCTCGGTGCCTCGTCCGGTTCGGTGCGGCTGAGGCATCAAACCGTCGGCCCTTTGTACGCTTGCCAGGCAGGCTGGGCCACGCTGCCCCACTCCTACTACGCTCTGGACTACTGCTCGCCCAAGTAAGACGGCAGGGACTCCAAACCACCACCCCCCCGCCCCCCCATCCCTGTCCTGTCTTCTCTCATGTCTCAGCCCCTGGTTTGGCCCGTCGCTAACCCACACATCCAGCCAGCTTCACTCTCTGTAACCCTACGACTAAACCATGGACACCATTTCCTGCAAGAAAAATGTTTTTTGTTTTTGTTTTTTTAGTGCCAGAGTCTGAAATTTACACTCATCTCATTAGCGTTTAAAATAATGCTCGTAATGCTTTGAGCTACAAAATCCGGTCCAAGCCTTTGTTCAGAGTGAGGTCAGGAGGTGTGAACTCTCCTGTAGTCTGAGCCCAAACGTCAGCCCTTGCTTATTTTTGTCTGACCTACAGTCTTAAATCCACATGTAGACTGAGGCCACGTCTGCACGTACCAAAACAATCTTTTTTTTTCCTCCGGTTTTCCTTGAGAATTTCTGCATAAAAGATCGATCCAGTGTAAATCTAGTTGTAGAAAGATTGTAGTACATATCCCAGACGTGGCGCTGTTTCTGCTGCAGAACTCATAAACCCTGCGTGCTGTATACAAACATACAGTCCGTAATCCTTTTTTAGCTCATTGTAACGGCGAAGCAACGGTATATATTTCCTTAATTCGTATCATGGGCAAAAAAAAAAGAAACCACACAGGCTCTGCATTTGTCTTTTTAACCCTGGGACCTGGATTCAAAAAGGTTCCAGTCACTGAAAATTTCATTCATCACGACGGTCGGCCTTGTCGTGAATAGTGAAATAAACTGAGACAAAAATCGTTTTTTTGTACCAGGCTTTAAACATGTCTAATAATGCTGTAAAGCGGGATTTTTTAACATGGGGGTCTATGGGGATTTTCCTCCTTTTTGGAGCCTCTAGTGGCCACTTGATGAACTGCAGCCTCTTTTATTTCCCCATGGTCTTCATCACTCAAACCTGGAATTTTTTATTTGTTCTGTATCAATATGAGTCTTCAGTGTTTAACTAAGACGTAGAAAATAGTAAATATGAAGAATGAGAAGATGAACTTTTGACTGATACTGTATCTGTACCGAGATGCAGCCCAGTTCTCTTTATAGACAAGATAAACAAACCAACAACAACCTCAAAAACCACAACAGCTTGAAGTGTTCGGTTCTAATTTCACCAAACAATTTCTAAAAATCCAAACTGTAACGAGTTATACAAGACCTCAAGAAAAACTTACACGCATGGTGTTTGTTTTATAGCATTCAACAAATGAGATGAATAAATATCCGGATCCTGTCAGATGAGTGTTTATTTCAGACGCTGATTAAAGAAAGAAAGAAAAAAAAAAAAAAGAAAGTGGAGGCACAAGTAGAGAAAAATATGTATCCACACACTGAGCTGAAGCTGCCACGCTCCGACCGACGTCGTGTGTGTGATGATATTTTTCCGTCATCCCTCCGTCGAACCATAAACCCGAGGACCTCTCGGCCTCCGCTGCAGACATTTCCAATAACAAACTCTCACCGCTCTGCTCCTGATCTCTCCTCCATCCTCTGCCGTCCGTCCGTCAGCACTGACCCCTGATCTTCTCCCGTCTGGATCACCTCACCTGTCCGACGCGAAGGCCCGGGGCTCCAACGCTCAGCTCGGTTTTACCCCCTTTCCCCCTCCTCCTCTCAGCCGTCCCACTTTTCTGTCTCTGATCAGGAACTAGCTCACTCTCTTCATTCTACACACCAGCAACAGCTTGAAGTCCAGGGTGGGAAATTAACAGATCTAAAGCTTGACTTTAAAATTCTTTTAAAAAGATGTTTTAGTCCTGTTGTCTGTTGTGGGTCTTAATTTTAACAACAAGAACTTACGTCGGGTAGTAACACATCCAGAGAAGCCAAAAAAAATGGCCTTGTCTTGTTTGATTTAGCAGACAAGTACCCACTGGCTCACTCATTCTAATCAGAGAACCAAGGTTATAGTGATAACCTACCTTTTTACACCAAGTTCAGAAATGCACAATATTGGCTTCTCCACTGTGCAGTTTTTTTTCACTACTAATCTTAATTTAGCTCCTTGTCTTGACAGCTACATAAGCTAGTTCATCAGACTCGTAAACACTAGCACGGTTTGACAGTATCCTGTTTAAATCCACGAGCGTATGTGCAGCATTGTTCTGTTAAATTTCTAATTAAGCAGGGAGAATGTTTCCCCTTCTCTCACTAGCATTGTAATCCTACAGCTATCCGTGGCTCACTCATGCTAATCAGAGAACCAGGGTTATAGTGATAACCTTATCTTTTAGATCAAGTTCAGAAATGCATAATATTAACCACCTTCCAGTTTTTTGTTAAGCCATTGTGTTTTCTGAATGGCCATATTTCCCGTTCTCTCACTAGCATTGTAACCCTTCTAGCTAATGGCGTACTCATACTAATCAGAACCTGGTTATATCATAACCTTCTTTTTTACATACAGTTAAATTATCCCCACATGGAAATAAGTGGTTAGCTCTTTGTTCTATATGCAGCATCTGCAGGACTAAGGTCACAGCTAAACATTATGGAATTGTCTCTCGTCTCGCTCAATAGCTTCACAAGCAGTTCAACAGAGCCCTCTGGCTAACTATGCTACTCGTGTTAATCAGAGAACCAAGGTTATAGAGATAACCTACCTTTTAAACCTATTAGCTTCTCCACTTTTAGCTTTTTTTAAGCTGTTTGAATGGCTATATTTCCCGTTCTCTCACTAGCATTGTAACCCTTCTAGCTAATGGCGTACTCATACTAATCAGGGAACCGGGGGTTATACTCATAACCTTACTTTTTTAGACAAAGTTTAGATGTGTCTCTGGGAGTTCAGAAATGTACAACATTAGCTTCTCTGCTTTTCCTACATACAGTTAAATTATCCCCACAGTGGAAATAAGTTGAGTTTAGCTCTTCTTCTGTTCTATATGCAGCATCTGCAGGACTAAAGGTCACAAGACTAAAACATTTAATGGAATTAGTCTCTCGTCTCGCTTGATAGCTTCACAAGCTAGTTCAACTGAGCCCTCTGGCTAACTATGGCTCACTCGTGTTAATCAGAGAACCAAGGTTATAGAGATAACCTTACCTTTTAAACCTATTAGCTTCTCCACTGTTTAGCTTTTTGTTAAGCTGTTGTGAATGGCTATATTTCCCCTTCTCTCACTACTGTTGTAACCCTTCTAGCTAATGGTGTACCCATGCTAATCAGAGAACCGGGGGTTATACTCATAACCTTGCGTTTTAGACCAAGTCTTGAGTTACATGTCTCTGGGAGTTCAGAAATGTGCAACATTAGCTTCCCTGCTTCCCCCCACATACAGTTAAATTATCCCCACAGTGGAAATAAGTTGAGTTTAGCTCTTCTTCTGTTCTAAATGCAGCAAGACTAAAACATTTGATGGATTTTTTTTATGTAGCAGGGAATATAGCAACATTTCCTCTGGTCTCACTCCATAGCTTCACAAGCTAGTTCAACTGAGCCCTCTCGCTAACCACGGCTAATCAGAGAACCCGGGGTTATAGCAATAACCTTAAACTGTCGACCAGTTGTTGTAGTTTAGATCTTCTGCTTCTGCTCCTGTTTCTATGACACTAAAGGCCACAAGACTAAAACATTTGATGGAATCAGTTTAATAATGTGCAGCTTTTTTTTTATTTTAATTTCCCACCGTGTTGACGTCTTAACTTTGCAGTATTCATTTACCTCATGGCGACATTAGAAGTCACTGTAGGAATAACAAACTTTAAAGATGAGGAGGGAAACATGATGAAAGTGATCAGCGTGTTTTTCACGTTGCAGTATTTAAATCTGTATCTGAGCAGGACGGGCAAAAATAGTGATATTTTAGTTTTGACGTCTAACGTGGAAAAACGCCTCACGCCGTCTCCGTTCACCCTCTGCAGCGTCGCCGTGTCGCCCAGCACCCAGAGGAACCCGGTGGCGTCGACCCACAGCATCACCAACGCCACTACGCCCGACCGCCTCCGCTTCCCGCGGGGCACCGCCAGCCGCAGCACCTTCCACGGCGGCCAGCTGAGGGACCGGCGCACGGCCACGTACAACGGGCCGCCGGCCTCGCCCACCCTCTCCCACGACGCCACCCCGCTCTCCCAGACACGCAGCCGGGGAACCAGCAACCTCTTCTCCAAACTCACCTCCAAACTGACCCGCAGGTAAGGCGAGTTCACCCCCCCCGTCCTCCCCCTCCCACTCGGGTCGAACGTTAGCCGAGCACCAACGCAGACACAAGTTGGGGGTTTTTGAAGCTTAAATCTATCGTGCAGGTTTATTTGTCGTGAGGCTGAATTAGTAAAAAAAAAAAAAAAAAGGGTGGACTCTGATTCTTCTCTGTGTAATATAATCTAACTGTGATTCTGTCTGCTCCAACTAGAAGCCAATCAACGCAGAGTTGCCTTGTAGAGTTAGGATGATTAATTACGTGCTGCGGGAAAACACTTAACTGGCCTGTACAATGTGATTTATTCTCGATTCTTAAATGTTTATCTGTCGCTGCCTGGTTGCCTGCTAGAGAAGCTAAAACTAGGTCTGAGGAATTTTAAATTAAATGATCCAAGTTTGAAACTGGGTATAAAAAGAACATTATGAGCCGCGTCCCATCAGCTTCATCCAAGGTTTATTAAACAGGTCAATTTCAGTTTGGTGCTCACCAAGAGGTAACGTTTAGGCTGCAGCTGGATCTCATTTAGCATAAAAACGACTTAAATAAGAATCTGTTTTATCTGTTAATAACTGTGTGAACTCTTGACGTGCTGATTTGTGTCTGAATAGAATAAATCCAGTCTTTCTGGGCGTGTTTGCTCCACATCAGGTAACAAAAACAACCACGGTTTGAAAAGATGAACCAACCAGCTACGTTGAAAATCTCTAAAGGCACATTTAGTTCTTTTTGAACTTCTCCAGGAGAAGTTGATCAGATGAGGAAGATTGTCAGTTCTGTTTCCCTGGTTTACGGCTTCCAGGAATCAGTAAACCAGTCGTTTGTGTTTCATCTGTGAGGTTGCGTTTGCTTTTATAACCTTTGACGAGCTTAAATTCATGCTAGTCGTTCAGTTTTTGCAGCCGGGAGGTTGGTTCTCAGTGCAACTTTAGCATAATGGAATAAAATTTATTTTATTAGCAAATATACCTGGTGAAACAATAGACTGTAGAAAAGTGGAGGCCATGACAACTCCTTTAAAGTGAAGCTAATGCATGTGGAGCTCCCCCTGGTGGTTGGTTGTGTCATTGGTCATAGAAGCTCCTCCCATGTCGGATGGTGGATCGGAGCCAAACTAAAACTATAAAGTACACGTAAGATAATTTATTTTGAAGGACGGTTTCTGTTGTTTTAGGTAGTTAGTGCACAGACTCCAGTGACCAATGAGAGGAAGCGGAGAAAACTGGTTTAATGTGACTCCTGGGGGATCTCAGATCTGCCTGAAAGCTACTTTTTTTTTTTTTTTTTTTTTAAGATGATGTAGGAAACATAAGTTTGTGTTTTGGCCGTTTTTTAACATGAGATCCAGTTTCAGTCTCGACGTTTAAGAAGCGTTTATTTTGGGTTTTGAACCAGACGAACTTGAAGTGTGTCTCAAACAAAAGCCAGAACTGAAGCCAAACGTGGATTTAAAAAAAAAAACTCCAGCTGCTTTTGTTTCGGATATACCATGACCTGGGTGAACCGTCAGACTTTTAATCTCTTAACTGAATAATTTCTGTCTTATGCAATTTGCCGTGACAGTTCCCTTTTTTTTTTTTTGTAAATGTGTCACTATCTCCAGTAAAAACATCCCGAGAGGAATTCAAACGGACGTTTTCTCCACATTAAAACTCTCTGACAGCAGCTGCAGCCAGGCCAGCGACATCACTCCTGCAATGACTGACCTAAAATGAGGAATTGAAATCATTTGATGAGAACTGAAGGAAAAAAAAAAAAGAAACTCTGCTTTCAATGTTGATGATTCCAATCACCCCATTTTTGTTCACTCATTCAGATTCCTCATGATCCCTCCCACCCTCCTCCTCTTCTTCCTCTTCCTCCTCCTTTCACTCCCTCTTTCACCATTTTCACTGTTTCCTTTGTCTGGTTCTGTTTGTAGAAACATGTCATTCAGGTTTACCAAAAGGTAGGACTCCTGTACTGCCTTTCGCTCTATTACCAAAGAAAAAAATAACGAAAACGATCTCACGATCTCAAAAAAAAAAAAAAAAACTGAAAGTCTACGGACTCCGTGTGAGGCTGCTGGCACTGAACTAACACACAACGCTTAGCAGGAACAAACAAACAAACAAACAACAAAAAAAAAAAAGCAACATCGCTCTCTGGGTTCGTTTACACACACACAGGCTTTAAATCAGATTAATGTGACCCACTTCTTCAAACCACTCCGTGTGAAGCTATTAGCTTAGCTTAGCTTAGCATAAAGACTGGGAACGAAGGGAAAGTGCTAGCCTGGCTCTGTCTGAAGGCAACAACCTGTTATTCCCTGGTTTTAATCTGTAATTACACTCAATTAACAGATTTACTCTTATTTATTTGAATAATTTTACTTTTGAAGAGGTTGCTCGACACCTTCAATTTGTATTTGGTGCATTTTAAAGTTCAAATTCAACTAAATTCGGAGTTTAGTCAGTTTCTATTGTTTCTTTAGACTCCACCAGACCTGGTTAGTTTTACCCAATAAACAGGGATCTTAGTGTGGAGGGTTTATTAAGGTCAGTTTACGTTCAGACTGGACTGGGACGTGTTCGCTCGACGGCGGAAGAGCTGCAACTCCCAGTTGAGCTGGTTTTTTGAGGGCGTTCATGTAGCTGAAATCCACGGTTTTAAGCCCCTGGAGTAATTCTCATTCAAGTGTCCTTTGCACACATGAATGGAGCGAGCAAGCAAGAGTTATGGGCCAAAGTGCATCACATGACAAACGAGGAAGTTGCAGTTAGTGGAGAGTCAAAAACTGGCTCCACAACACAGTCTAAAATTTGTCAATCCCAATTTAAGGGGTTAAAAAGTCTTAAATCGTAAATTAGTCTTAAATCCTTACATGCATTTATTACCATTTATTACCATTTTCCTTATTTTAGTACTTAAATTTAACCCATAATCGTCTCAAAAAGGCCTTTAATCGTCTTTAACTCACACTGTCTCATGAACAGGTGAAATTTAACACATGTGGAGGCTTTAAATGAATAAAATAAAGGTGTAAAGGCTGCATTTCGTTACTTTTCTGACAGATCTAAACCGTTTTCCCCCCTTTTATGCTAAGCTAAGCTAAGCTAACAGTCTGAAGGCTGATTTACATCCAGCCCTGATATCAAAATGTTCCCTTTAAGAGAGTTTAAATAAAACAGATACAAAGACAAGTGAAGATGTTTCTTGAGGCAGACGACGTTGGATTCTCTAGACGTTATTTTTGCATTAATCCGGTTTCAACTCGTGTCCCCGTGTGTGTGTGTAAACGGACCCGGCGTCGCTGTGGTTGGTCTGAGTGGATAAGCGATGATTGGGAACAATCAGTCGATTAACCAACAGCAACAAACAACGCAGCTTGCCACTAATCAATCGCCAGTGCATGCGTGGGGAGGGGGAGGGATGGGAGGGAAGGGGGAGGGAGGGGGGCTTCTCTCAGCTGCCATCGATTGTGGTTTGTTCTCTCACCACAAAGATTGTTGTTAATGATTCTCATGTTAGACGTGGTGTTTTAAAACAAAACCCCTGCTGCATTATTCTCCATAAAACAGACTCTTTATGGCGCAGGAACGATTAATTTATTTTCTTCTGTTTCTGAGCCATAAAGAGCTTTGTTTGTGTGTGTGTGTGTTTATTTTATTTTATTTTATTTTATTTTTTTATTATTTTAAACACAGCTTTTTATCTACATTGACGTGTTCGTGTAGCTTCATCTTCCCCAGTGCAGAGGGAAAAGAGCCATTCATTACAGACACTTGCAGGAATTTAAAAAGTTTAAACCAGATTTCTTCGGTGGAAGATTCTTTTGTCGACTTTGCAGCTTTTTTTTTTTTTAATTTTTAATTTTTCTTTATCGTGGAGAAATGTTCTGCACCTTCTCTGCAAGATTTTCCACCTTGATGCTGCCTCCTCTTCGTGTTTGTTGCTTTATTTTTGTGGCGAAATCGAGTTTTGTTTCGTGTGACGATCTCCTGCTGCCACCTCACCAAACCAAACATCCTCGTTGCTTAATTTCAGATTTTGATTCTTCTTCTTCTTCGGATTTTCTGCAGCGTTGTCCTTAATTAATAATCTCCTTTAAAGAACAATTAGATGATTTGACGCTACAGCCACGTGGTTTTGGTTCATGCCAGATCCTGATACCGATCTGATCGTTTTTTAAAAATTCCTCGACATCGAGGCTAACGCTGTTAGCGGTGTTTAGCATCATTAAGGTTGTGGGTTCTTTCCTTCTGGGGATCTTTCCTACGTTCTTCCTGTTTCTGCTGCGCTTCCTCTCACATAGACGTGCATGTTAATTCAATGTATGAATGGTGACACTTTACTATAAATAAAATACACATATATTTCTAATTACTAAGGGTGGGAAAAAAATATTGATATGGCGATATATCGCGATACTTTTTCTTCCGATACAAAGAAAAGGAAAAAAAAAACTTCCACCACAACATTTTGTTTAAGTTCACTTAACTGTAAATGGATCCTTTGGATTCATGTTGATTTTTGATTCAATTTGTCAAATGTATATAGTTGCTATATATATTGCAATATCATAATATCGCAATAATGTATCGTGACTCGAGTATCGTGATACGTGTCGTATCGTTAGTAATTATAGTCACGGCACAATTCACTGAAGTTAGACCAGAATATAGTAAAATCATCCTAATTAAATACACTCATAAATTTGAAATGGGATTTTCATGAGTTAGATTTGTGAATAAAATGTATTTAAATCTTTTTTTATTATTATTATTATTATTGAAGACGTTGCTCACCACCTTCCCTTTTTTTTATCTGGTGCTTGTGAAAGTTTTAGATTCAACTCCACTAGAGTTTATTTAGTTATAGCTAACGAACAGGGAACTGGGTTAATTAATGTCTGTTTACATTCAGACTGGACTGGGACGTGTTAGCTCGTACGCTAATTAACTACAGGATATAGTAAAATCATCTTAATTAATTACACACAATAAGATTTTCTTAAATTTGATATGTCTTTGATAGAAATCACGTTTGATTAATTCATTATTTGTGAATAAAATGTATTTAAAAAATAGTTATATTTTAGTATTTAAAGAAAAGATTCATCAGCCACTACTAACAGTTTTCTGCAGGTCATGAACAACTATCAGACAGTTGAGGTCTGGTCTCAATGTCCCATTTTACCAAAGACAGACACAGAAAAACCGCTGGTTTCAGTTCAGTCTTTGTTCTCACGGGTCGGATTAAAGAGGCTGTGAAAACACCGAGTTCCTTAAAGACCGAATGTTCTTGTGGTGAAAGCGAAGGAGGCTCTGCTCTAGTTTATCTCAGAGGCGGAGGAGCTGCAGGGCTCGTGGCGCCCTCTGGTGGCCGAGTGGTAGACGGTTGTTTTTCTCTGTCGTCATCATCCTCATCTTCACCTGGAGCCTCATGTCAGTCAGCTCTGGTGTCCTCATCCTCATCCTCCTCCTCCTCCTCATCCTCATTATCATCATCATCATCGCTCTTTACATGGGTTTTCACCGTTGTCCTCGTTTCTGTGACGTCCATAAACTGAGTAAATGAAGCAAAGAGCTCATCAGACAAGTCAAAAATAAAACAAATACATGATATTTATATTAACTGAGCATAACACAGAGCAGGAAGAAGCATTAAACACAGTTATTTACCTCATATCTATTCAGGAAACATGTTAGAGTTTCCTTATGACATGATTATCTATTTTACCTATTGATTGATGGTTTTTGTCAATTAAAAAGCCCAAACTGTAGAAAATGTGGATGTCAGCTGTTCAGAATCCACAGTGATGACTTCAAAGTAGATAAAAAACACTAAAGATGTTTAGTTTGAGTTTTATGAAGCGATTAATGATCGAGGTTGATTTTTAATTCTTTATATAACTTTTAAAGATTTAGGAAGATAAAACATAAATTAAAGTTAGACGTTGTTACTCATGTTAAGTTCCTTTAGCGCCAACAGTAGCTCTGTTATTCTTTAGATATTCATACATTTAGAAGGAAACACTATTTCCACCACTACTACTTATAAAAACAAATGTTGACATGTTATTTCTACAGTAAAAAACAAAACAAAAACTGGTAATAGAAACACCTACATTTCTAAAAACCTCTCAAATATCTCAAAAGTGCAATAAAAAAACTCGTCACTGGAGACTGAAGTGACCATTTTCTCTCTATGTGATGAGAATTTAAGAGATAATTCTGATATCGCGAGACTTTACGTGAGTTACAGCTCATTTGCAAAACATCTTTCAACGGAAACGCGCACAAAAGCTTCATCCAAATTTCAGAAACATCGCTTTTATTTCGTGAAAAACTGTGATGGAGAATATGAATGTAGACAATAAGTCGCCAAAAACAATCCCCACGATGATTATTACCCATCTCGCTATAAATGTGATAAAGTGGAATGAAACCGTAATTGTCCCTGTTTGTTTGTTTGTTTGTTTGTTTTTTTAAACTCCGTGGCTGTAAATTATATGTGGATTTCATAATTTATTACAGAAGTCTGGTCACTTAAGTTAAAAATTAAAAAAAAAAAAAATCACATTTCAGACTTGTTTGATTAGTTACTTCCTATTTAAACCTGTAGTTAAGCAGCTTATTTTACTATAAATGGTTAAATATCAGAATGTAGAGACACTGAGTCAAAAACATGGATTAGAATTGGAATATTTTTTATAATATTTATTGTTTTATATATTTATCATCCCTAATGGAAACACAACTACAGTGAAATGGACCAAAAACAGAACCTCCTCTTTCTTCACTGTGACACAATGTTATTAAACGTTAGCTTTAGCATTTAGCTCCATGACGCTACAACTGATGTTAAAGGAAGTCATGATGTTTCTAATTATTTAAACATAATAGTATATTTTTGACTTGTCTGATAAGATTTTCCGTCATTTCCTCCTCGTCTCCCAGCTTCACCCCCCCACCTCACCCTCACCCTCACCCCCACCCCCTCCCTCACCCCCTCCCTCACCCCCTCCCTCACCCTCACCCTCTCACGGTTTGTGTGTTCTTGTCTTCCTTACCTTCTTGTGTCCTTTAACCTCTTGCTGCTCTTCCTCTCTGCCTAGGGTCACTATTGACCCGGCCAAACGGCAGACGGCCAAAACAGGGCCAGCCAACCCTTCTACCCAGGGAGGAAAGACCCTTAGTAAGTCTCCTGCCCTCCAGCCTCTCTATCAGCCTTCCTTCCTTCCTTCCTTCCTGCCTTCCTTCTCATCATCCATCCTCCTTATGTTTTATTTTTTCCGGCCTTTTTGTCCTCATGCCTCATCCATTTTAAATATTCTTTCCCTTCTTCTTCTTTTTCTTCTTCTTCTTCTTCTTTGTTTTTTTTTTTTTGTTTCTTCTTCTTCTTCTCTCTTGTGAGATTTATTCCTCAGATCCACGTTCTTTTCTTTCAGATTCAGGAGCAGAAGATATAGAGAGTTGTAGGAAGATGAAGATCTAGAGTAAGGGGGCTGTTTCTAATCCAAGTTGTCGGACTCTCCTCCTCCCTCCCTCCTCCTCCTCCTCCTCCTCCTCCTCCTCCTCACCCTTTCACCCCCCCCAACCCCCCCACCCCCTCCCTCCCTCCCTCACAGCCGACACAAGGACCCGCTGTCAGTCCTGTCCTGTTCACTCGTCCTCTTGTTGTTGTCGAGGAGTTTTAGAGTCTCTTCCTCCTCCACCTCGTCCTGTTTTTCTGTCCCGCCGGCTGCAGTGCATGATGGGAGCCTGACGCACAAGATGTTGATGATGATGATAATAATAATAATAATAATGTGCTTTTAATCTAGTCCAGTAAATCACAAGGAAGAGGAAGTGTTGTCGGAGGAGCACAGAGACCGAGGGATAGATGTGACGTTATATCATCGTTTGGTTCTTTATCCTGAGAAAAACAGAACAGGAAGACGGTTTATTTGGATTAAATAATCTTTAATAAGACAAATGGCTGCTCTGATAGGTGCACACCGATCAGCCACAACATTAAAACCACCAACCAAGTGAAGCCATTTCAGCTTTTAACCGATACAGAGGAAAGAATAAAAAAACCTCTGAAGCCCAAAGAACCAGGTCGGTCGAGCTTCTGGGAAACCTTTGTCCTTGTAGAGTTTCATGAAGCTCTGCAGCTCTGAAGGACTGGGGGGGGGCGGGATGTCTTCCTCCACCTGAAGACCAAGCCCCCCCACATGGTAACGCCGTGGGGTTCCTCTTTACTTCCCATGTGCATCCTAAAGGAATCCTTCAGATCAGAACCACCTACGTCCACGTGTCCCTGATGCATTTTGCTGCAGCTTTCAGTCAGCTGACTCCTTTCTGTCAGAACCAGCCTCTGATGGATCAGACTGGATCGGTACCAGACCAACACAGACCAGGACCAGGACCAGGACCAGGACCAGAGCTGGACATGTTTGGTTCATGGTTGACTTAAACTCTTCGTCTTAAATCGTAGTTTTTCCTTCTGAACGTCGACGATGAGCCACAGTGACCGGTCGTAATGTTATGGCTGATCAATTCCGAAGCTTCTTGAATCGACTCCCAGGTCTTGAAGTTCATAGTTTGACTTCACGTGGTTTCTCCTTAAATAAATTCTCGGGTGATGCCCGAGCTCCTCTTTGCTCTTTAGTTGTTGGCGTTTGAAAGGAAAGTGAGTGAAGTTCCTCTGGTCCAGACGTTAAACTTGTCGTTGTTGTTGTTGTTGTTGTTGTTGTTGTTGTTGTTGTTGTTGTTATTGTCGGGTGGAAATCGTTTGGTTTCAGCTCCGTGTTGCAGGAAGAAAACGCACTCAGTTCATCACATGACGACAATAATTCACTCAAAATGTGATTTAAAACGTCACAATAATGAGGTTAAAATCGTTTAAGACGACTTTTAGTTGAATTTTCACACAGATTCATCAGAAAAATGAAAAAAGATTGAAACCAAACTAATAATATTTCTATTAATTTAATTAAATAAAAATAGTTTTTTTGGTTTTTAAGACTTATTTCTGTTTGATGCATTAAATATAAATGAGTTGAAATTCATTTTACATTTAAATCAAGGTCCAGTTTCATATTTTATGAAGAGTTTTTTTAATTAACGACTATTTTTTTCATCTGTGTGGATGATTTCAGGTGATTTATTTCTAACTGTGAGGTGAGATAATAAGATTTATTATTATTCTTATTATAATTCTAATTATGATTCTAATTAGAGAAATTAAAGCAGTTTTCCAGATCAGGTTTTAAATCAGAAAAACCCAGACTATTTTTCTTAATAAATAGTTTTTTTTATTTCCGGCTGAATCTCTGCAGTTTTTTCTCTCTTTCTCTTTCTTTCTCTCTCTCTCTTTTTTTTTCTGTTGTTGCCGTCGTCGGTTTTAAGTTTCGTGACCTGAACGTTTCATCACTGTTTTTATTTCTCTCATGACTCTTCACTGGTCTCGATGGTGCTGGTGGTGGTGGTGGTGGTGGTGGCTCTCGTCGTCGTATTCGTCACATGTTTCTTTTTTTTTTTACTTTTTTTTAAATTTCATAAAATTAAAATAATTTGCACAGTCCACATTTTTGATCTTCTTTTTTATTTTCCCTCCTCCTCCTCCTCCTCCTCGTCTCCAGAGTCTCAACCGAGTTTGAGAGAAACGGGAGACTTGAGGGCTCAAGGTGAGGTTAACTCCATCCGTCTCTGAACGTAGCTTCAGCCCCACCTGTGCATAGGAACCCCCCCCCCCCTCTCTGCTTCGTGTCCCCTGGGATGTTTGAGTGTGTTGCACCGCTGCGTATTCATCATTACTTGTTGTTATTTTTTGTATTTGTTGTGTTTGCATGGCCGTGTGCTCGCCTGCTGCTCTGTTAAAGCATGGCATGTTCACCCCGAAACCTCGAGGCTCTCGAATGCAGCTTGAATGTGTGTCGCTCCAGTTTCCAGCTTCAACATTAAAAGTGTCGTGTTTTCGATCTATGAAAAACCCAGAAAACGTTGTTTTAAAACGTGTTCAGAGTCGTCAAAGGCGAAATAATCTGTCTGCTGCACAATAAATAAAAAAAAAAAGGCAGAATTGAACATTTTAAAACGTCAAACTATGTTTAAACCATCGTTATTGTTGTTATAAACCAAAATATTGCAAAATCTACATAATTTAAATCTTCTCTTATTGGATTAATTCTCTTATTGGATAATCTGGACCAAGGTTTTGGTGTTAAATCGTTTATTTTTTATTTATTTTTTGGATGAGCTAAACAATTAAATTATTAATTGATTTAATAAATAATTAAAGTTGCAGCAATCTTCTGGGTTTTTCAAAGATGTCTGAATATTTATATATTTATTTTATATTTGTTAATTTATGAAAAAAGAGATGATTGGCCTCAAAAATATGTAGTAAATCATTAATAATGATAATAGTAAGAAATATTGTTAATCAATTTTTTTTCTTTTTATATATTTATTTTATATTTGTTAATTTATTAAAAATTATTGGTTTGAAGTCTATGATTAATACTTTTATGTAGTAAAGTATTAATAATCATAATAATAATTATTGTTAATCAATTTAATATATTTTTCTTTTTATATATTTATTTTATATTTGTTAATTTATTAAAAATTATTGGTTTGAAGTCTCAAAAATATGTAGTAAATAATTCATAATTATAAATAATATTGTTTAAAGAATTTAATAAATAATCATTTTCTTTTTTATATATATATTGATTTATTTAATTTAATTAAACGGATGCTCAGTTTGAGGCCTTCAAAAACAAAATCTGGTTAAAAAATTAAATACTATTGTTGGTTAAATGATAATTATGAATCAGAGAAATTATGTTTTGTTTTGTTTTTAAATAATTAATCCACATTGATTAATTAATTTACTGCTAAGGTGTCTCAGGTGAACTCGCACCAGACTCCAGCTACATTTTATCAAATTTTAACTGATCACAGCAGCTGCTTTGGCCTTTAAACTTAAAAGATGATTCCTTTTAAAAACTAAAAAAAACAAACTCTTCTCTCCCTCTCTCCTCCCATCGACAGTCGCCATGTACCTGGGGATCAAAAAGGGGAAAATAAAGACGGTAAACCCCGCTCCCTCAGATTCACTTGGAGTATGAGGACCACCAGCTCCATGGAGCCCTGCGACATCATGCGGGAGATTCGCAAGGTCCTCGACGCCAACAACTGCGACTACGAGCAGCAGGAGAGTTTCCTGCTCCTTTGCGTCCACGGAGACGGGCGAGCCGAGAACCTGGTGCAGTGGGAGATGGAGGTTTGCAAGCTGCCCCGGCTCTCGCTCAACGGCGTCCGGTTCAAGCGGATATCCGGCTCATCCATCGCTTTCAAAAACATTGCTTCCAAAGTTGCCAACGAGTTAAAGCTATGAACAAAAGGGTTTCAAAATATATATATATATATATATACATACATATATATATATATATGTTAAAAAAAGTATATATATATATCTAGAAGTATTTAAGCTGTACAATCATACAAGTAGCAGTTTCCAAATGTCTCCTTTTTTTAAACAAGAAATACAGAGTATGTATTGAATATTAAAATGTATAGATTAAGGCTTTTTTGGCAATAATCACTGAATACTAATATCTCAGTCTGTTCTGGCCGCGCGGAGGGAAAGGTCGACATTAACGACTTGATTTGTTGTCATGCTGTGAATGTGGACAAAAGAAAAAAAAAGCATTTCCTGGTCTTATTTATTTCATCTTAATTTTTTTTTTTTTTTCTTCTCTCCTGGAAAAAAAAAAAAAACAAAACAAAAAACAACAAAGGCAACATTACGTAGCGTTCTGTTCTCTGTGTAAATAATGTATCTTACTTTCAAACACGGCTTCACTGCAGTACTCATTTTGTTTTTGTTTTTTTCCTTTTGTATTTTGTTGAAAACGTAGAGAAGGCGAAGGGAGGAGAGGGGGGACAGTCTGTATAATGCCCACATGGTTAAAGGGTCACTCATGTCTCAATTAAAGTGTCTGTCAACTTGAAAAACCGTCTCCCGTCTCGTCATTTGCGCCTGAACGCAACATGGGAAGTTTTGTTTTTGGGAGTTAAAGCTAAAAATATAATTTACCAGCAGGAGGCGTTTATCTTTAGTTCAACTTCACTCTTCAAGAGATTTAATTCACAAATACTGGATCCTACATTTCCCATAATGCATCAGTCTCCAGTATAATTGGAGGGGAGCTGTCCCTTTAAACTGAGTGTTGAGTTCAGGGACACAGTGTCATTTGTAAATGTACTTTAACTACAGGGAGCTGTATCATGGAGGGTTGTGGGTTGGCTGCCTTGCTCATGGGCTCCTCCACCAGAGTGACCCTTCAGTCTAAAGTCCAGTTTCCCACTGAGTCAGAACATCTTGTTATTAAACATTTCCGGGCTCTGATTGTGTTTTCACTAAACATCACAACTCAGTACAGCTTCAACAGGTTTTTATTTTCACCTTAAATTACACAAAAACAAAAGGAGAGGAGGGAGGAGGTGGCGTTGGTTCCAGGATGAGTTACTTCTGGGCTGGAATCATGCTGTCGATGGCCTCTCCCTTCTCCAGCTTCTTCTCCATGTCCACCAGCAGCCGGACTCCGTCCACCACCATCTGCACCAGCTCCACCTCAGAGAAACCCAGGCGGTCGGCGTTGGAGATGTCAAAGACTCCGCCCACAGCAGCCGTGTCCACGCCACCTGATGGGGAAACCAGATGTGAGACTAACGTGTGGAACAGGACAAACCCCGATGAACTCGGAACCACGACAGTGAAGGCAACTCACCGGTTCCACGTTTCTGGAGCCTCAGCCTCTTGAGAACCTCCTCAAACTTGGCGTGTTTGCTCATGTTGGGCAGCTTCACGTGGACTCCGGCGCGCAGGCCGGTGCCCAGGTTGGACGGGCAGGTGAGGACGTAGCCCAGATGTTCATTCCACATGAAGGCGTGGCCTCTGTCCTTGAACAGACTCTCGATCTGAACCAAACAGAACCAGGCAGACGTGAGTGAACAGAACCGAGCCGAGCCACAGGTCAGTGATGAGGCTCTGGGTACCGACCTTGGTGAGTCCGGTGCAGAAGCGGTTGAACACCTCCTTCATGTTTCCTCCTTTCTGCATAGAGATCACACGCAGGTGATCCTCCTCGTTCACCCACACCAGGAATGTCTTGTTGTCATTGTGCCTGAAAATGGTGAAAACACACATTAGATCCACGAGTAGAAACATTTGTGGCTGACGGACTGAACTGTAATAGATGTCAAGAGGTACCAGATTCCTCTGGCGTCGGGCCAGTCTCGGGCCATCCCTGAGGCCAGGAGCAGAGGAGACACCGGCTTATCAAACAGGAAGTGGTCGTCGATGAGCTGCTGCTGCTCAGCATCCGTCATGTTCTTCAGGGCGTAGTATTTCCCCTTCAGGTCTCCAGACAGAGAATCCAGAGCTGCAAGCAACAAGAGACATTTAATGAACATGTCTCAAATGTCAAACGTCCACCAAAACATGAAACTAAATCCTGCTACTGCAGCAGTTTGATTGAAAATGATGCATTTAGGACGAACACGTTAATGTCTTTGGTAAAGTAACATCACATTTAAAGGTTAAAAGGTGAAGATTGTTGCAGCTGATGAGCTCAGTTCATCTCGGCTCATTCATTTTCATTATGAACATTGTGTTGTTCCATCTGCTGCCACTAGAGGTCGATCCTGCTGCAGAGATGACTCCATCATCCTGCTTCACTGTTTTTTGTTTTTTTTTTAAACCATGATGCATTTGTTCCAGAACGACAGCTTCCTCCCGTTTCAGGCTCTTTACCTTCGATGGAGAGCTTCTCCACGGCGCGTCTCTCTCCTCGGCTGCAGTGCGGTGGCAGACAGAAGCCGCGGATGCTGCGTCCTGTTCGGACTCTGGAGCTCAGGACGTAGTTGGGGTCGAGGTCGTCGCCGCCCTTTGAAAGGACAGTGATGTTAGACTCATAATATCAGACTCTTACTCTGGTCCGGGCTCAGTGAGGAGCTGTGGTACCTTCAGGTTGTCTGGGTTGAGGTCAGTCTTGTGCTTGTCTGTGGGTTTGTATCCTCCGTGTCTGTCCTCGATCACAGGGTCCAGCAGCTCCTTGAAGACTTCATAAGTCTCCTCGTCCCCGGCAACACAGCCCACAGTCATGATGAAGGGGTGTCCTGCACACAGATATAACAGGGTCACGCAGGAGACAGAGTACAGTGTGTGAAACACATCCTCACTACCTCATGGTGCTGACTGTTACTGTACCAGGATTATCAACCCCTGTCTGAATGACACCATCTATGGTGAAGCCGTTGGGTGTAGCCAGAGCCCTCAGCTTCTTGTACATGTCCAGGGTTAAGTATTTGGCCATGTGGTTGTTGTGCTGACTGAGATCTGGAAACTCATCCTCAGCTAACAGCCTCTTCAGCGTCAGCTTGGCCATACTCTCAGAGCTAAACAGAAAAAAAACAGTCTACATGGTGAGGGCGAGTCACCTCCATACTCCGGTCTCCAGGCTGACCCTGCGATAAGAGCTAAAGATGACATAATAAACCTGACAGCAGCGGAGGATTAGGAGCGGCTGCCCTGCATACATTATGTAACTCTAATCTTTACCATTTGCTGCAGCGCTGGGGAATATTGCTCTGATAATGGAGGCTCGCTCAGGAGGCTGCAGCTCTCCATATGTCTACATGAAGGTCATAATTTATCCCCTTGGAAAGATCACAGTGCAGAAAGCGGTTAGACTCCTCGGACCGGACATTAAACCCAGTGGATCGGACAGAAACAGAACAGATGGCTGCTCCGCCGGGAAGCCGCTCGCGTTTTTTACCTGGGTTATCAACCCCAGTCTGAATGACATCATCCAGGGTAAATCCACTGGGTGTCTGTTTGCTCCTCAGCCGCTCGTACATAGCAGGAGTCAGGATCTTGGCCATGTGATTGTTGTGCTTGCTGAGGTCCGGGTACTCCTGCTCCGGGGTGTACTTCAGCTTCAGCTGGTTGTGCGTGTTACCGAAAGGCATGGCTGCTCCCTGGGCGGAGGATGGAGGGGAGAGACGATGAAAAAGCAGCGAGGAAAAGTGACCGAGATTCAGCGCTCAACACTTGCGGCTCACAGCGACAGATCACATCACACAAACGAGCCTGAGCGCGTTCAAACAGCGAATACATCGGTTTCATTATCTTAAAAAACAACACAATTATTAACACTGTATAGAAAGCATCCAGATGGCTACATTAATCCGCCTATAATGCACTAAAACAGTAAAATTAATATTCTCATTGCACTGCAAGTTAAACCGAACCGTTACCTGTTGTTGTCTGATTTGTGGACTACTACTACTACTACTACTAGTCGTTGACACAAAGATCCCTATTTTTCCGGCCGAGGAGCTCACAAATCTCCAGCGGTGTCCCAGCAGCTCTCAGGTCGGGCCGATGCTCCGAGACTGTCCTTTATAGCCGAGCTCTCCTCCCCCATTGGCTGGTATTTGGAGTCCATTCATTTAATTGGACGCGCTGATTTGGGTCCAGCGGGGACTCCCTCCCCCTCTACACACATTTCACTCATAATTCACAATTGGACAATAAAATCAAAACAGATGAGTTTCAGGGTGCTCGTGTGTTGCATATTCGACTAAACGGAAGTTTAAATATAAATCCGTGTATGCAAAGTAATAGTTATGGACATATTTCAAATTCCAAAATTCCAATTTTGAACGTCTCGATCGCGAATTTGCAATCATGTGATAATTTAAAATGTTTATTAGCATTGCTTTTAAATTAACTTCAGCAAAAATGCAACTTGCACATAAAAACCTTAATAACTTGATCACTTGATGACAATTGCTTTTGGTGAAAAGCACAGATTCACAAACCATATGCACAGTCTCTCTGCGTAAGCTCAGTGTGAGGAGGCGATTTATTGATCCGTGACTCGAGCCATGTCCGGTTTCATCGGTTCAACTTCCTCTGAAAACAACACCACGTGTGCGGGGAATGAATGGGTAGCTGTCAGCCTGGTCCACACGCTCACCCCGCAGCATTAAAGTAAGAATTTATCCCCTAAATACTCAGGTCTGCTCGTCTTCACTCGGCAACCAAGAGAGGACAGATCGCAGAGAAGGTAAGCGAAGAGATTCCAGTTATTCGCGTCCTCGCTGAGTTCAACGGTAGCGTTGCTAAAGTTAGCATGCTGGTTAGTTAGCATGCTAGCTAGTTAGCAACAAGGCACAACTGGCGTCAAACGTTCAACCACTAAACCTGTTAGTTTGAAAACGTACAGACATTTTTGCACTGTGACCTTCCCAAATATCCAAGGTTGTGCTTGTTTCTAAATTGCTTTAAATTCTGACCCAATATCACATCTATGCGTTAGTGAGCCAACCGTTTTCTAAACGAGCTAACGTTAGTTTAAATCTCAGTAACTTCTCACATCTTATCCTCCGTGGGCTGATATTTCCCCTCAATTTACCTTATTTACAGATTATATCAGCGAAAGGTTGTTAAGTAAAGTTCCCGTTATGCCTATCCAGTTAATATACCGAATTAATGGGAAGTAACAACAGGTGAAATTATCTTTGTAAATCAAATTTCTACTAAAAAAATGTCAGGACACTAAGGACATATTAATCACTCACATCATCTCCATGTTCTCGGACATATTTACGTCTCTTTTCTCCAGAAGCAGTAACTTAAAGCGGATAACTTCTCTTCTTTCTCCTAACTAACGTTCCTTTCCGTTAACGGAATCTGCCGTTGGGGTTTTCAGGAGTTAAATGACAACGGTTTGTGCGCGTGGAATTAAAATTAACGCATGTTCGATGGTGGAGCGGTTACCACGGCAACCGCGACAGCAACCAGGGCAGCCATTTTGTTTCCTTTTATTAATTTGAACATAGATTGAAAATAAAATTCTTAAAAAAAAATCAGAGTTAAAATGAAAAGTAATTTACAAAGTCAAAATCAAGTAAATTTAAGATTCTTGGAGCCTACAAATTAAAATAAAATTGCGCATTTGGACTCTTGGAAATGCATTTTACCGTTTAATAACCAGGTTTCATAGTTATGAGTGAATAAATTAGTTTGCCAAAAAAAAAAAATGCATCCATTGTTAATCCATTGTCTACATTCATACATATCAAAATTAACCCCATTTTCCACTTAATATTATTCAGCATAAACTTTTGAAAAGGGCTTTGCCTTATGCAGCCTGCAGCTGGTAGCTAGCATCACACATATCACTCCCAAATCTCCTAGTTTTAAGTAATATATCATCAACCAATACAAACAGAGCCCAGATAATTGTGCTGTTATTTATTTATTTGTTTGCAGTGCATCTACTCTGCCTGTGAATCCAACCTTAATTTGTGTATCACTTGTTGCAGAGTGACAGTGCTCACCATGAGCTTTGTGGAGTACTCAGACTTCATCCAGGATGGGGACGTCGCGATCGTTTACCTCAGCCACAACTCCGTGATGCCCGTCAAGGTGCAGCAGGGCGCCCAAACGCAGACACGCTACGGGGTCATTCGCCACTCCACCGACCTGATCGGTCAGCGCTACGGGTCGAAGGTGACCTGCAGCAAAGGCGGGTGGGTCTACGTCCTGCACCCAACGCCGGAGCTGTGGACCGTCGCCTTGCCTCACCGCACACAGATCCTCTACACCACAGACATCGCCACCATCACCATGATGCTGGAGCTGAAGCCGGGCTCTGTCGTCTGCGAGTCAGGTGAGTCACAGAAAGGACGGTTGTCAGTGTTTGCAGAACAAGAAAAGACACACAAATATCGTTTAAATCGAGACAATAGTTTGATCTAGAGATCAGCCGATATGGATTTTTTTAGAGCCGATACCAATTTTTGGGAGCCGATATTGTTTTCTCTCTCTCCATTTACATGATAAAATGACACAATCATAACATATGTTACAAGTCTCAAGTTATATCGGCACACGCATATTGGCTGATGCCGATACCAGTAAAAAGCACAATCGTCCTGATGCATTGGTCGGTCAATATCTAGTTTGATTGAGAGAGAACTGTGGCCTTAACGCACAACTTTAGCAACTCTTGCACAGAAAAGGTGTAGCTAAACACGGCCACTGCAGGAAAGCAAGAAATCTGAAGCTATGTAGCAATGGGTGTCCATGAATATTCATGTTAAGATAGCTGTAGCGACAACAGAAGAAGAAACGTTTAAGATGTGATGTTGAAATCATCTCTTTTTTTAGGAAACAACCAATGGGGCCAATTGGGAATTGGTGCAGGTTGTGGAACGACTCTCACTGAAAGCAAATACGTAAAGTTCAGCTAGCTAAACTCCAACTGTGCTTACTGGTAATTATTATTTAGCTCATTCATAACCCAATAATTAATAAGGTGCTTTATAATCAAGTAACCTTGATCCTCACTGAGGTTCAATGAAGCTTACGCTGCCTAGGCTAGCTAACTAGCCAGGCTGTTTTAGAAATCTGACCATTTTAAAATACTCAGTTGTGGGTTGTGTGTGCATCCCAGCTTTGTTAGTGGTACACATTGTGGAACAGTCGCATATTTTGTAACTTTTACTTTTCATATGTGGACGTGACTATGGCAGATTGGTGCAGTATCCGCAGTGTTGTAACCGACGGTTGTGATTCATCAACCGCGTTGTCGAAAGAAGGATATTGAAGAAACAAGCGTGTAGCGACTGGGTTTTCTTTTCGAGGTGGTGTGAGGAGCTCAGATTTCTCATTTGAGGGTTTCTGGGAACTAGTAGGGGATGTCAGGGTAAAACCTCTTTACAGGCTTTCTGTTAAACATACTGGAGAGATTATACAGCGATTCAAGTCCTGGGAAAACCTCTGGAAACATCTGGAAATTGTCTTGGCTGCTGACTCAGCGGCCAAACATTGGATGAGCCGCAAAAAATGCTCAGATTTGACACAGACGTCTTCGATTTTAAACTGTGATGTGACTCTTGAGCTTTAGGTATGTGTTCAAAATTATTTGGGTTAGATGAAAAAGTAGCTACAGTCTACGCAGGAAACTTCCCGACAGCACTGGAAATGCTCAGAGCTCGTTACGCAATCGCCGTAGCTACTAGTGCATAAAGCGAAAGAGGAGGTTTGTTCAGCTTGTTAAGTACAAGTGAAACACGAGCCATGACACAGCTGGATTGATTACAATAGAAGCAAATGTGCATGAAGTGGATGAAAGGTTTCCCACACTTACCATTCAGTTTTGTTTCTATCTTTGCACCGTTTGTGCCTCTTATTTTTGTTTTTTTCTTTTTCTTTTTCAATTAAATGAATCACATGTTGCTAAGACGTCTCTGGACTCTTTATGAGGTTACCCAACATGAGCTTTTGATTTGAAAGATTCGTCTGTTGTGGATTGCGTGTTGCAGCCTTCATTTTATGATCTAATGTGACATCAAAATCTTTCCCGCTTTAGCTCAAAGAACCGCCTGATTTTAATCTCCCTGTTTACACCTTTGACTCTCAGCCAGATGTTTTCACCCTCACAGCCTCAGCTGTTGGTATATAACGTTATGTGATTGAGACAGATGTGTCTCAGTGCATGCAGGCGTTATGTAATATGGTTAAAAAAAATCTGTGACATTGCCACGTTTTGTCCTTCCTCAGATTTTTCTCCTCTTATGCTTCCACTTCTTTGCATTCAGATCCATTTCCATTTGTCTAATTGCAATCACCCAGAGTGTGTTGGTGTGTTTGGTGAAGTAGTTTGATTCTTCCAGTCTATAAGCAGCAGTCGGGGTGAGAAGAAATATGTGTGTGCTGCAGTCGTTCATCATGTTTTACTGCTGGCTGCCCTCTACGTTATTGATCGTATATATTTGTCACATGTGAGAGCGTAGATTGGAGGGTCTGCGGGTGATGAATAGGTTCAATTGGTGTTCTGTGTAGTCAGCACAAAAAAACAGCAGTATCTGCATTGCAGGGTGTCCCAGAGTATGGTCGGGTTTTTGTCTCGGTTGGCTCCCGTCGCTGTTTCTGTCCAGAAATAGATGCAAAAGTTCAAAAGCTCACCTGCAAATGCACCATGGGGACACAGATGCACGCTGCTCTATATGGCCTAGGCATCACATCAATTAAATTAAATGTGTTGATTGACGTTGAATTTGTTGCCATGTTCCTCCCAAATTGTGGCCTCTTCTGCTGCCAGGCATCACTGGACAATAGGAAATAAAGTCTGAACCCAATCATATGACGGCCACGCTGCTACTTTGGCTATTACAGTGACTTTAGTCTGATTCTTAGCTGGTGTTCAGTGTCAATAAACAGGAGGTAATGGGCACGGCTTCCAAGTACTGCTTGTAAGTAGTTTGTTTTTTAACATATTGATCTGTACCCAATGCTAATGAGTAGGGATGGGCATCGAGAACCGAGTTCAGTTCATTGATATCATTAGCCCTCATGCTTATCGATTCCCCTTATCGATTCTTTTCATGCCGAAATTCTACGTCCAAGTCCCAAAGGTGGTGGTAATGCACCTGAAAGTTGTTTGCCGACCACCATAAAAAGAAAGAAGAAGAAGAAGAATACGAATCTTTACGCCAAAGTGCATCATTCACATGACATGACAACAAAGAAGAAGCAATGGCGGAGAGACTGAAACGGTCCAAAGTGTGGCTTCACGTCACCCGAAGGGACTGTAACAGCTCAACTTGAAATTTGTGCACCGTAATTTCAAGCAAGGACAGCAACACCACCAACAAGATGAAGCATTTGTCAACGACGCATGGCATTAAATGCAGAGAGAGCTAGTGAGGCTCAATTTCCTATTTGTTTACTTGCACAAGCTCATGCCTTGTTTACACAAAGCCACTTTTTCTAAACCAATAACCAATAATAACCAAAAGAGGAATTGATAATGAATCGGATCGACAATGGCACTGGTATCAATGAAATCTTATTATACAACAAGTAGTTCTGACCAAGCAATCTGATTGGTCAATAAGACATTGCTCAAATCAGCATTACATCACGGCTGACTCATCACTAAAAGTATTGCTCCGCCAAGTCTGTGGCAACGTTGTGTCTATCTCCATGGCAACACAGAGCTGGAGCAGGAAACAACCATGATCAATATAATAGAATATAATAGAAAAAAATCAGCATCTTTGTTATAACTTAGGCAATGAAAGTAAGGATTTTTTGCTCATTTATGCATTATTGATTCAGTTCTGGGACTAGAAAATCATTTCTGTTGCTAGGTCATTACTAAGGTTCGGATTATCTGCCGTAGTGGTGAACTAGGTTCCATTACACACTGATGTGACTGATTGTGTTCCAGTTATTAGTCAGACTCCATTTATTTCCATATTAACGGGAAGCACACTCAAAAAAATTTACATTTTGAGAGCAAAACATCCATCAAAATGAATATATATGTAATTATACGCTTTATTTTGTTGGTAATTGTTGTATTATCGCAATACTATTATATTAATATTGCTTAAATGACGCCAATCCCTACTAATAAGCGACAAAATTCTACTTAGTTTCAATAAATCTCAATATTATTACTACTGTACTATTTATGAATAGTATCATCAGATAAAAGTTTTAAATGTTTCCTGTATTCATAGATTTCATGTTATTAATATGTTGTTATGATAAATCTTTCGATTAAAACAGGGTTAGTCCTTTATAATGTTGTGTTACCATCTTTGACCTACATTTCCACATCCAACATTGAAAGCTATGCGTTGCCCAGGGCGACCTAGGTGAGCTAAAGTAGACAAATTGTGAGTAAGAGGCGGCTAACATTTATCTGGCCACTAAATAGCCTCAAGTCAAAGAAACACATCCGGTGTAAGAAAGTAGAGAACCCTACCAAAGTACTCCATGAGCTACTGACCTCCGCCCATCAAACCAGACGCCTGTTATACCGGCTATTGGGTCATAACAATGCTAATGGTGAGTCATTGGACCATATTTCTACCACATTTGAAGGCGCCTCCCAACCTCGTCTCTTTCCCTTATTTTTCCCCGAAAACTCCTGTAATCTGCATATACCTCAATCTTTATGAGGAATATTTGTCGTAGATGGACTCATAAAGTTTGTTGTATTTCTCTGATGTTGCCGAATTGCGTAACCCACCCCCTGTTGGAGGTTGCGTCACTCTGCTCCTTCATGCAAACATGGCTTTGAATAAAACTGGACGTGTTAATCCACAGTGTCAGCTCATTATTATTATTATTATTATTATTATGTGTCAGCAAGCTGCTGATCCACATTTTAGCGGTGACTGGTAACGCTGCTAAAGTCTGATGGCCATTAACAGCGGTTCTGTGGAGAGGAGACCTTTTGTCAGCTGGCTGTGTAAACATTTAGAGATTACAGGTGATAATTGTGTTGGCTGTTGAGTCGTGCAAGGGAGTCACCCTGGAGTTAGTTTGTTCTTCAATGTTTGTAGCTAATAATTTATAGCGAGTTTTATTTTTCCACACCTGTATCAGTGTTTCACATCGAGCAGTAAAATATTCACTCGTGTTAATGACCTCTGGGCCAGAAAGAGGATGTTGAAAGTCACTTAAACAAAGGGAGCTATTACCCAAATATTTGTTTTTTTCAAGGTTTGATTGAAACTCCCTTCACTTTTTAACTGTAAATGAAGTGGTTTTATGAGGTTTTTGTTAATATCCAAGATTAGATTTCCCCATATTACTTACAGGTTGTTCAGAGGTAGTTTCCAAACCTGCATTGTTTTGTCCTTCGGGGCCAAAGCAACCATATCCTTCCAGGAAGTGGTTTTGGTAACTTGAACAGGTTCAGGGCTGGTTTTGTTGGGAATGTGGGAACGTGATCTGATCATGACCTACAAGTTGGATTGTGCGTTGATGTACGCCCAGGCGTTTGTGTCCCGCTCTGGCAAAAACACTCTTCTGTAACTAACCCCAGATGTGAATCAGCCTTTTAAACACAGAAATATGTCCATCATTTTTTTTTTGCTATTTTAAACCCCACCTTTGGTCCATTTGTTGGTCCATGGCAAAAAATCACCCTCAACTATCACCCAGACACCTGCATTTGACCTTAGAGTTGATCCACAGTGGCGCTTGGGAATGAGCATCCAGAGACCACACTGGTCAAAGACGGGAGGACATTTCTCTGCGGCTTTCGCTTTCTAGATGGACTGCTGGGAAGTTATTTGACCTTTGTCCTGGTTTCGCTTCTCATCCGGCCAACCACGGCGTCGGACTCGATAGGGGAAGAAGATTGAGAGCAGAAATGACCCAGAGTTTAGGTCAAAAGTTACATACAGTCCTCTCCTCCAAGTACTTCTCTACCGGCCGGACATTTCGTTGTGTGAGCAGATCAGAAAACCCCATTATTTGAACATTTCCAACAAAGCAAATCTTTAATTAAAAGGCAGTTCATTGTTGTTTGTGCAACAAAGCATCGTATTATGCTTTTTCTTGTGCCGCCGTTGGCACCAATAAAGAAGCGTCACTGAGGTCAACAAGAAGGGCTCTTACAGTGTGAGGCCCACTCGGAAATGTAGCGTCCACTCACAACTTGCAGACGTTACTCCAATCTTCAGAACCTCACCAAGCAACATCTATTTTGTTGTTGTCGTCTATGTTGGATTGTAGGTCATTTAATCCTCATCCATCTTTCAACACATGCAGGCATTAGCATAGAGCCAAAGGGGAGCTTACCAGCTTAAAAGCCGTTCATAAATAAGTAATATACACTTTACTAGAGGTCTGTGAGCATGTGCCAGTGAAGGTCAACTCAGCTTTCAGATCCCAGCAACACAGTGAGTCACTGCAACAGACCTGCTCAGATACTCCCCATTTTCATTTTTGGAAAGAGTTACTCACACTGTAGTCGCTTGTTGTTCTGCTTTACAACTTCTGTTCGGGATGTTCGTCTGTTTGTTTTCAGTTAAAGCGTCAGTAGATCAGAGTACACTTATTTAACATTCGCTAAAGTTATTCTCAGAATAAAAACGCCTCATGTAAACGTCTCAGTCAGAACAGATTAAAACCTGTTCTTTGCTAACCTTTGCTAATAGTAACATACTGTCTTTTAATGAAGCATATTATTACTATAAGTATGAGTCTGTGATGTTTACTTGATAAATTCTCAAGCCAACAGTCTGTACACACCCAGAATCCAATGCTCAAAGGTCACCACGGCCAAAATACCTGAACACACCTTTGCGGATTCATAACCTGGGCCAAACACCAAAGTTCAGCCGATACATCCTTGGTTTAAAGTTTCCGCCTCGTTTCAAATTTGCGGTTGAACCATTCCAACGTTTCTCTCTCTCTCCCGACGCCAAATACCAACCGATACCTACATTTTCGTTGCCACCCAAATCAATGCGTTATGTGACCACCTCACTCTGAACAGACTGAGAACAATCCGATCTGGAGGGATGGTGTCAACTATTGACAGTGTGATCTCCTCTCTGGTTGGAATAAATCCATTCTCTCTGAGCATGTTCGCTCCATGTGGGGGTAAATATCAGGTGACGAGTTTGCAGGAAGGACAGAAAACAGCCAGTATTTTGAAATATAAGCAAAACTGGAATCCATGTGGGCAGCAACAGTGGCGGCATCTCGGTCATTGTCTTCATGTCAGTCAATTCAGGGTTGGAGAGAAAACTGAAGAAAGCGTCGTCTTCTGTTGTATTACGTGCATGATGTTTTGAAGCATGTAAACACACGTTATCAGATCATTTTAGTTTGTGTCCATGGGAACAGTTAATTAACCACACTTTTTGTGCAACAAAGTTGAATTTAAACCACGGTGTGAAAAAGTTTTCCCTGTACGTGAGGTTCTGTGAATCCGTCATAGACGTGACTGTCACCCTCATCCATCGTCTTTATCATGGAAACTGAACCCAGTGGCATCCTGGCGCGAAGCCCGAGGTCGGCCATGTGTTGATTGATCGTCTGTTTATGCAGATCGAGTTCTGTTTGAGCTCTAGACCCATCACACAGATAAAACTGTGCTCGCAGCCACTTGCCCCTCGATGGTAAACTTTATAAGTTCACTCTTTCAGAACAGTGTTACGGTGTGGTGACCTCCTAAATTCATCACTTTGCTGCAGAACCAACACGACACGGCGCATCGCCTTGTTTTATGTCCCTTGCATCATAAATCGAGTTATCTTCCAGCGTTGATTAGACAGAATAAAACACTGTAAAAGCTAGTAAATGGTTTTCCGAGCTGAGTAGAGACCAGAAAACACAACGGTGACCTGTTGAGAAAAAAAAAGAAGAAGAAGAGGGGGGACTTTATTTTATTTCATCATGGTTCTGGCTAGACAATAAGGGGAAGCATGATGGAGTAGCAACCTCATAGCAAGAACAAGGACAAGGATGTGAGAACGGGACTCACTAAATACATGTGGAGCATGAAGAAGTGCAGCTGTTTCTGTATTAGTTTACTCATTCAGGCAAAACAGCTACATGCACGGCTGCAGATAATAATCATACTATTTTGTGAACTTGGATTTAATTTTTGGGAGGAGAAATGATGGGGTGCAAAAAAGCAGAAATGTCCTTTTAATAAAAGAATTATTCCAGATTTGCACAAGTATCGAGATACTTGAGTCACGATACGATACATTTTAAGAGAAATTTTAAGAGTCAAAAAACAATAATAATCCAAATGATCAATTTCTAATTTATCGTTAAATCGTTCAGACTCGTCCCAAAACATGACTTTTTCTTTTAAAATCGATAATAAGTCATTCAAAATCAATCAATCGTAACAAAAAGTATCGCGATATATTGCAATATCGATATTATTTCCCACCTCTAATGTAAAATAAACATTCTTTCGTTATCCTCTGCTAATCCCTTTGTTCTTTGGGCCGAGCTCTACCCTTCTACCAAATTTCAGTGGAAGTCTGTAAAGTAGTTGCTGAGTTTGCTCGTTTTAAAAGATGGGAACTAAACATCTCGTCACAGAAAATACGACCTCAGGGAACAAACAAAACCACTGGCACATTTAAATTTAAATATACATATGTGTCATTATCTGGACTTCCAGTTCAGTGACAGCTTGTCCTTCATGGCACGGAGATAGCAATTTGTTGTCGTTATCAATAAATGAGGTAAAAACCAAATCTAAGTGAGTTTTTTTGTGGGTGTCCTTATTCCTGCTGCTTCTAAAGTTTCCCCATTGACTGTTGTTTGCAGCCACACACCATCCGCTCCAGCAGCGTGAGGTTTTAGCAAGTCAAAGTACAGCCGCCGGGTGAACACTGCCCTCTTTGTCGCCACACTAACAAAGGCGGCGGTGATGTAATATCAGGAGAATAAGGAGGAGGAGGAGGAGGTGGTGGAGGAGGTGGGGTGGAGGATCTGCAGGCCACTCGTTGTAACTCTCCATTCACGTGACCGGTGCCATTTTTTCCTCCTCTTCTTGTAAAAAAATCACTCGTTCTCAGACTGTACATTGGCGGGCTTTGTTTGTGGCACCAACTGGACGGCTGCAGGGTGTGTTCAAGGCCCACTCGGAAATGTAGCATCCACTCGTCGGCCCAGAGGAGAAAGTGGAGCGGTGTGAAAGTGTGGGTGTGTTGGTAGTAACAGCTGAGAGCAGTTTAGACTGGATCAGGATGGAGGGAGGCGTTCGCTGTCCTTTATGAGACACTTCAGCTTTTATTTCTTACAGCGTGTTCACACTTTATATGATATAATAATGTCAACCTGGTTAAAGTTCAGAGGCTGAACTAGTTAGGAAGGAAGGGAGAGAGGAAGGAAGGGGGGAAGGAAGGATGGGTGAGAGGAAAGGAGGAAGGAAAGAAGAGAAGGAAGGATGGAAGGAAAGAAGGGAGGGAGGAAGGATGGGTGGAACGGTGAGAAGATGGAAGGAAGGGTGTGTGAGAGGAAGGAAGGAAGAAAGGAAGGAAAGGTGGCTGAGAGGAAGGGAAGGAAGGAGGATGGAAGGGGGGGGAGAAAGGAAGGAAGGAGAGATGGATGGATGGAAGGAGGGAAGGAAGGAAAAAAGTCAACTTGTGAATGTGACCTGTCCCACATATTCTTCCTGGCCATCGAGCCTCCCAGCTAATACTAGCTCCTCCTAGCCTCCCAACTAATACCAGCTCCTCCTAGCCTCCCAGCTAATACCAGCTCCTCCTAGCCTCCCAGCTAATACCAGCTCCTCCTAGCCTCCCAGCTAATACTAGCTCCTCCTAGCCTCCCAGCTAATACTAGCTCCTCCTAGCCTCCCAACTAATACCAGCTCCTCCTAGCCTCCCAGCTAATACTAGCTCCTCTTAGTTAATACTAGCTCCTCCTAGCCTCCCAGCTAATACTAGCTCCTCCTAGCCTCCCAGCTAGTACTAGCTCCTCTTAGTTAATACTAGCTCCTCCTAGCCTCCCAGCTAATACCAGCTCCTCCTAGCCTCCCAGTTAATACTAGCTCCTCTTAGTTAATACTAGCTCCACCTAGCCTCCCAGCTAATACTAGCTCCTCCTAGCCTCCCAGCTAATACTAGCTCTCCTTAGCTTCCCAGAACTGTACCACCAGCTGGTCTTGTAGTCTTTGTGGTGTGTTCAAGTGCAGCTTTTTAGTCCAGACACATGAGATGCGAGCTAACATCACAGCTGTAAATGGAGCCAAACTCTGATGTACCTCCAACGTCTGGAGATTTTTTATTTATTTTTTTACTTCATCTCCCCCCGTTTGGTTTTCCAGGTACAGGCAGCGGCTCCCTGTCCCACGCCATCCTCCGCACCATCGCCCCCACGGGCCACCTCCACACCGTGGAGTTCCACCAGCAGCGAGCCGAGAAAGTGGCCGAGGAGTTCAAGGAGCATCGCGTGGATCATCTGGTCACGGTGCGGAACCAGGACGTGTGTCAGGACGGGTTTGGAGTGACGGGGGTGGCGGACGCCGTCTTCCTGGACATCCCCAGCCCCTGGGAGGCGGTGGGACACGCCAAGGCTGCTTTGAAGAAGCGAGGTACCAGGAGTAATTTTCATTTTTTCAGTTTCTGTTGAAGCAGGCGGAGAGTTTGACGCAGTTAATCCTTTAACTTTCCTCTGGGTGGTTCCTGGACACGAGTTGTGTTTGAGTAAATGCTGCGTTCAACGTGTCATTTTCTTCTGGTTTCATTGATTATAGTCATTATAGGATTCAACACATTTCTCAAAACAAAAACAAACAAAAAATCAGGCAGACGCAACAACTTTTTTTTTTTTTTTTTTTTTTTTAACTGTGTGCCAACTTTGATTTCTCAAGAACAAAACCACTTAGAGTGATTCTGACTTTTGTGATAGAAACTTGAGAAACCTGAGTCTTTCAAAAGAGACTAAGACCTTGAATACTTGGTCCCAAATAGACGTTTTCTTACAAAACGCTGAGATGATAAGAGGTTAACCCTGTTAACACAAAATATAAAAACATTATATTATTATGGTTATATCGGTACAAAAAATATATGCATTAAATGTGGAAGGAGGGAAGGAAGGAAGGGTGGGTGAGAGGAAGGAAGGAAGGAAGGATGGGTGAGAAGAAGGAAGAAAGGAAGGAAGGAAGGAAGTAAGGGTGGGAGGGTGGGTGGGTGGGTGAGTGAGAGGAAGGAAGGAAGGAAGGAAGGAAGGAAAGGTGAGAGGAAGGAAGGAAGGGTTAGAGGAAGGAAGGAAAGAAAGAAGGAAGAGTGGGTGAGAGGAAGGAAGGAAGGAAAGGTGAGAGGGAGGAAGGGTGAGAGGAAGGAAGGAGGGAAAGAAGGAGGGAAGGGAGGGTGAGAGGATGAGAGGAAGGAAGGAAGGAAGGAAAGGTGAGAGGAAGGAAGGGTTAGAGGAAGGAAGGAAAGAAAGAAGGAAGGGTGGGTGAGAGGAAGGAAGGAAGGAAAGGTGAGATGGAGGAAGGAGGGAAGGGAGGGTGAGAGGATGAGAGGAATTGAAGGAACTATGGAAGGGTGAGCGGAAGGAAGGATGAGAGGAAGGAAGGAAGGAAGGAAGGAAGGGTGGGTGGGTGGATGGATGGATGAGAGTAAGGAAGGAAGGAAGTATGGAAGGGTGAGAAGAAGGACGGAAGTATGAGAGGAAAGAAGAATTATTTGCACTGAAACATGTGAATGGTCCGACTGTGAGTCTATGATGTATGACAGTGAAAACTGCTGCAGTCAGATTATGATCCTTTGTGTAGTTGCGTTGTCTTTGAGCTCATATTAAGTTTCAGTTTATTTTATTCAGATTCGTTTTAGTCCTGATTGGGACATTTAAGAGATTTCTCTAAATATTCGTTTGTATTTCCTTTATGTGTAAAAGCGTCTTCAGACGAACCGTCACCTGATGATGAATATTCTCTGTGACTCGTCCTTCAGCAGCAGCAGCAGCAGCGTGACTGTGACTGAGCACGTTTTAAAATAGCAGACGGTTAATGTATCCTCCCATCCTCCCGTCCTCCATCACCCCATCACCCTTCTCTCTCAGACCGACCATCGATCTGGGCCACTGCTCCTCTCATTAACATTGCATTAGTTATTAGGTACATGAGCACAACACAAGCTCCAGCCAGCGAGGCAGAAAACGTGTCGGCGTGTCCGGGCAGGTCTGATGCTTATAGGTGAAGAGACGGAGGTCTCCTAGCAACGAGCCGAGCCTTTTAACACAAAGCTGAGAATGAAATATAGAATATGTTGACGTCTGCAGGTTTGAAAAGGGTTGAAGGGTTTAAATTCAATCTAGTTTTAGAGAAAATGTCCTCAGATATTTAGAAAAGGCCTAAATGTTTAATGTCCTTCACCTTCTCCGTCCACATATGAAGAGACTTCATCACGGCCCATCGCATCAACTGGGTCTGTGTGAATGGAGTTAGCTAAGGAAGGAAGGAAGGAAGGAAGGAAGGAAGGAAGGAAGGAAGGAAGGAAGGAAGGAAGGAAGGAAGGAAGGGTAATAGGATGGAAGGAGGGAAGGAAGGGAGAACAAAATGAAGGAAGAAAGTCAGGAAGGAGGAGAGGAAGGAAGAGTAAGAACAACGAAGGAAGGAAGGAAGAGCAAAAAGAAAGGAAGGAAGAGCAAAAAGAAGAAAGGAAGAGCAAGAAGAAGGAATGAAGGAAGAGCAAAAAGGAGAAAGGAAGAGCAAGAAGAAGAAAGGAAGGAAAGATGGAAGGAAGGAAGAGCAAGAAGGAAGGAGGGAAGAGCAAAAAGGAGAAAAGAAGGAAGGAAGAGCAAGAAAAAGAAAGGAAGAGCAAGAAGAAGGAAGGAAGAGCAAAAAGGAGAAAGGAATGAAGGAAGAGCAAGAAGAAGAAATGAAGAAAACAAAGAGAAGGAAGGATGGAAGGAAGGAAGGAAGGAAGAGTAAGAAGAAGAAAGGAAGAGCAAGAAGAAGGAAGGAAGAAAGCAAAAAGGAGAAAGGAAGGGCAAGAAGTAGAAAGAAAAGAAGGAGGAAGAGTTGGGGAAAGAAAAGAAGAAAAAGTTGCATGAAAAAAGATGTGAAAGATGGAAGAGTGTGATGAGTTTGATGCAGCAGGTGAGAAGAAATAATGAAATGTGAAGACAGAGCAGAAATGTGGAGAGTCAGAGGAAGTAAAACTGAAGCCATAATACTGTGGAGATGGGAGCTGCCATCTTGGATTTGGCTCCGTGTGGGTTCATTGGCGCAGTGGATTTAATGGTAGGAACCAAAGTTAATGTTCAACTGTCCTGCAGACAAAGAGAGGTGCACGGTGGCTAATTAAAGTCCACAAATCATGTCCAACCAGGAAGTATCACAACTTCTCTCTCCGTCTCTCTGTCTCCAAGCCGACTTCCACTTTTACAACCTTTGTTTTAGATACGGTTGTTCTCTGCATGTGGCCGTGGAAAACAAATCAAGCCTTTCCTTATGAAGCCACATCGAGCGGCTCTGTCCCTGCAGCATAACCCTGTATGGTCATGGGACTGACTCTGTAATCTGGCTACACTCTATTTATCTCTATCTGTGTGTGTGTGTGTGTGTGTGTCCATGCAAAAGCTCAAGAAAGGAAAATGTAGCAGTGCCACCATAAAAGGGAGTCGGAGAGGAGGTGGTAGAGTTGCAGGGCAGCGTCCTCGCTCCTCCTGAATTCCTCTGCATATTGGGGCTTTCTTTTTAAAACTGTGCTGCATTTATGTGCATCCGAGTGGGTAATAACATTCACTGTGAGACCCATAAACCACTGATCAGAAATTAATTCATGAAATCCTTTGTAATAGTTTCTTTTTTCTGCATCTTCTCATTAGAAAATATAAATTCATGTGTTTCCATTTGTGTGGGAGATTTAAAACGTGACAGAAGCTCCAGCTCTGACAGGATTTTAATTATTATAGGCAATTAAAACTTACAAAATTCCCAAAATATCAACCCTTCTCCACAATTTAGAGGCTCCACAGATCATTTTTAATAATACAACTTCACCAGAAATGTAAACAAAGCCAAAAAAGACTCCTGCCTACATCCCCCTAAAGTCCATAAATCTAAACTTTCATTATGTTTGTTGCTCAAAGCTTTTCTCAGGCTCAACTCAAAGTCTCTGAGAACTTGTTTTTCTGGAGTGGACGCGGTGTAAGACAGGAGGCAGTGAAATATTTCTCTCTTTTTTATTTTTTTTTTTCCCTCCATGTTGTAATTCTCCTAATGTTTTGGCCTGAAGCCCGGCTCCATTCGGCTGGAGGACCATGAATCCTAACAGACCGACCCCTCCCTCCCCGTTCCCCCTCTGCAGACTTATGATCTTATTATGCAACCGTAAAGCACGGCACAAAGAAACACTCGAGAACTGGGCCTCGACGAACGAGCTCGTTTGATGCGCGTTTTCGAGCGACAGCTTCGTTTTAATATTCCGTGGTATAAATAACCTCTTTTCCTGGTTTAGTCATCAACGCGACCCCTCCCTGCAAGTGTTGGTGCGGGTCGCTAAGAAACCACTGGGTTGTGTTTATGGTCTGGTCCTGTTAGCCAAAGGAACGACTGCTATCTGAAACATCCAGAGGTCTCCTGTAATGTTTCAGTAACATCAAAACTTGGATACCGTATCCCATCCTGCATGGCTCCTTCCTGTGTCCGCCCTGTTTTTAAAGTTTCTATAGCCTCTGGATGTTTAGTAGGTCATTAAAAAAACAAAAATTGTAGCAGATAAAAGGCGCATAAAAAGAGTAGTTGAAAGAGGAAACTGTGTTTGTTTGTACGACGAGGTAAAAGACATTACATATCGATTATCGGCCCGATATCAGCGAAAAGTATCGGATTATATCGGCCTACATCTAAAATCTACCAAGCAGCTTCTATCCAGCAGCAAACAGAGACCATGGGATCACACCATGTGTGCTAAGGTGCTAACAAAGTAGCGAGACGTAGCAGTGATGTCGGCCAGTATTTTTCGTTACAACACTTCCGAAAACACAGCCGAAAGCAGTTTTTATTTGATTTATTGAGGTTATTTTTCAGGGTCTTCTAATATCGCAAGACCAAATCTTTTTTAACATTTCACACTAAAAAATAAGTAATAAACGCATGTATGATTCATGCTGCTATGGTATCGGATCGGTATTGGTATCGGCCAAGGCTGCAGTATCGGTATTGGTATCGGCCAAGGCTGCAGTATCAGTATCGTAGCGGAAGTGAATAAGTTGTATGGGGACACCCAGATAAAAGACACAAAAGACCGAAGCATGTGGACGTCAGATAGTCGTCAGATGGATTCCTATGAAGTTTGTTGCCTCAATCTTAATAAACTGCACTGACGGCAACAAATCAGTGATATTCAAAGAGTTGGATTGACTGATACAGTTGATTTGACTTTTGTTTTCTACATTTCTGCATAAAAATGACTCAAAACATCATCAGACTTTCATCGTTTGTTGTGACATGGACAGTCCTGGTTGATCAACTGCACAAGGTGCCGGTAAATAGTGCAACATTAGCTAATTAAGCTAATTTCCAGCTGTAGCCCCAAGTCAGGTGGTGAAGGGCGTCCTGAAAGTGAAATAAAATATAAGATGTTATCAACATAGGTTAAAGTGGGGACAGAAAAGTAGACAAAGAAATATTTTGCTTTTCTGCTGATTTATTAGAGAAAATGAATTATTTGTTCATATCTGTGTGGTGCAAAACTAAGCATTTTAGCTCATTTCCTCCGAACAGAACCGCTTCACTTCTGACATGTTGGTGGTTTCCTCACATGAACTGGTTGCTTCATGTCCTTCCGCGACATTTCTATTGGATTAAGGTCGGGATTTTCTCTTGGCCGATCCTCTTTAACCATTCTGCTGTAAAAAAACGACATGTGTGCTCGGGGGGTTTGTTGTCTTGGTGCGTGACCCGGTTTCTCTTAATATTCGGCTCATGGACGTTTTTCTTTTGCTGCTAGAATTCAGGAATCGTTGGTCCGTCGGTAAAGCCAGGCTGTAAAAATAGACTGAAGTCACCTCTCTGACTGATTCAGATTCCAAGCAGAGGATATAATGTGTGTTTAACCAGAGCTCCAGCATTCTCCAGCTGCAGGGCTCATCCTCCGGTCTTCAGGTCAGCCGGTGAAAGTTTTCTTGGACCGCTGCTCCGGCCTCCCGCCGCCATCACAGCGGGGCCTCATTTAGAGACGAGAGGCCTCGGGCCGGCAGGTGATCTCTGTTCATTAGAGCGCCGGCTCATCCCCTGGTGATCCACAAACCTCAGCATGTCGCCTGTTACGGGCTAAGACGGGAAAAACATGCTCTGGACTGGGGCCGCGGGGTGGAAAATAAACAGATTGTTAATGGAGTTTAGATTATTTATGTCTGTTCAGTGTTTGTAAGCACAACTTCTGCACGTGATGTTGTCTATTTGTCTTGGAGGATGATGGAGAGAGGTCACGACGGGTGATAAAGATGGAGATAACGAAGAATGGGATGAAAAGACATATAGATATAAATGGATGAATGGATGGATAAATATAGTTTGAAGTTTGGACGACGAGGGAATCCGTCGACATGTGGACGAGGTTCAAGGAAACAAACGAAAGATGGAGCTCGGAGGCTCGACAGGAAGTGATGTCATGACTTACCTCTAATCTCTAATGGCTCAAGATTAAAGTCATTGTCTGTGTCTCAGGCCAATCAAATAATTTTGGGAGGTGCTTTATGTTGTGATTGCGAGAACTTTTACCAGTAGTCATTTCCGATTGGTTGGAGGAGCGTCCAATCAATGCAGGGGTTGTTTATTTGGTAACAATTTGAATTTCAGACCGTCCGGATCAACCGGCTTTTAAAAAGTGCAGCTTAAAAAAACGAGACGGTCTTTATATCGTCGTCTTCTTCTTCTTGTCTCCAGCAGGAGGCCGGCTGTGCTCCTTCTCCCCGTGCATAGAGCAGGTCCAGAGGACGTGCGACGCTCTGTCCGATCACGGCTTCGAGGAGATCGACACCCTGGAGGTTCTGCTGAGGGTCCACGAGGTCCGGACCGTCTCCCTGCCGCTGCCGGACTTCGGCTCCGACTCGGAGGAGGCGCCTCCCGCCGTGGGCGCCACGGAGCACCCCTCCGTGACCATGAAGACCACCACGCCGCCCAGACGGATGCCCGGCCACACGGGGTACCTCACCTTCGCCACCAAACCCAGAAGCTGAGCTCTCCAAGTTTATAATCAGCCTTCTCTTCAGTGTAATTTCTACAATTTTATAAGATTACCAGCGGGAGGGTGCCAGGCTCCCCCAGGTCCCGGTTGGCACCGCAGCGCCAAGAGGATTTACAGCTTTGTGTTACGTAACTTGAAAGTGCTCTGTCACTTCTGTCACTTGGCACCGGTTTGTTGCTTGCATCAAGCAGGAGTTAAAAAAAAAAAAATCCAAGTGACAAAGTTATTTCTGAAAATTTCCCATTTGAACTATTTTTTTTTTTAAGAGTTCATTTTTAAATGAAGAAGTTTTCTTTTTTTGACACATTTGTAGTCTATTTAACATGAAAATATTCACGTTTTAAATCCATCTGTGCACAGACTGGTGGTGAAGTCCTTCCTTCTTTACTTTTACCTGATAAACACATTTATAAAAAATCTCTTTTGCTCACAAGAATGTTCATTTATTTTTATACATAGCACATCAGGGGCTTTATAAAAGGAAAAAGAGGGAAAAGTTCTCAATTTTATAGCGATAAAAATATGAATTATGAAGGAATATTCTCAATTTTTCAATTTCAGTTCTTTGGTGTTTTATGCAGTTTTGCTCTCAGAATCTATACACTACAAAAACAGTATTACTAGAAAGAACCAAAATATTCTTATATTCACTCAAATCATCTTGTATTGACAAAACTGAGCTTTTTTTTACTTAATTCTTAAAATAAGCCCAAAGTTCTTGTCTCTGAACAGTATATAAGTTGTATTTCTTTGATACAAGGGTTTTTTGCCTTCTTGAAATTCCTTTTTTTTGCAGTTTATGCATCTTTTTTGACATGATAACTCTCTTTCTCTTAAAGAAGAAGAAGCAACTCAGTGAGACTTTTCCTGAGAGAACCCAAACAAACAAATGAAACATAAATATTATAATTTAATTCAAGGAAAATGGGCCATTATTACATAACTGCTGTGACCGCCTCTGTGCAGCAGTTGCCCGTAACTAAATGTTTCTGGTAACCGCTGATCAGTGGTGCACAGCAGCTTTTAGTGATTCAGTTCAGTTCACTTCAGTTGTGAGATGTTGGTGGTTTCCTCACATGAACTGAGGCTTCAGGTCCTTCCACGACATTTCTATTGGATTAAGTTCAGGACTTTGACTTGGCCGTTCTTAAGCATTCATCTAGTTCTTCTCTAACCGTTCTTTAGTAGAACCACATGTGTTCTTGGACCCGTCGTCTTGCTGCATGACGCAGTTTCTCTTCAGATTCAGTTCGTGGACACATGTCATTGGTTCAAGCCGTCCTCGTCCAGATGCAGCAGAACAGGCTGTTTCATGCATGTGAAGATCAACTAAAGCTTTGAGTCATTTTTATGCACAAAAGTATAATTTTCTTTACGAGCTTCTGCCTTTTTTTAAGCGTTAAAAATACGCAAAGAGTCACCACACAGAGGAGTTCAGGCCCGACTGTCAGAAGCGCCCGTTGAGGTTTCCCACTCCACTCTTTGCGAGGACAGATCTCTGGTTAACGGTATAATCCAAAGCTTACTGTGGGTTATAAAAAGCACTGTGGCCGAGTCTGCTGTGCTCAGACAGGTGAGCGAGTGCGGCCGCCAGTTTTCCAGTCCAACCTCTTTGTTTTGTTTTTAATCAGTTCTTCCACCAAAACACGGAGAGACAGAACTAAATATTGCGTTTTCTCACATTAGCAGCTAGTGTGTGGGTGGAGGAAGTGACTAACATTCCCTTACCAGGAGGAGCAGCAGCAGGAGCAGCAGCAGGAGGAGGAGGTGGTGGATGTTACAGCTGATTCATTCAGTTTAATTGAGTTGCGAACGAGTCGACTCGAAGCTGCCGCTGCTGCTTCAACTGGAAAATATCTGTTCACGTTGTGCAAAGGCTGCGCTGGTTCCTATTTTCATATAAGCAGCAGATTATTGATGTTGTGTAAACATCTGGACCATTTGTTGTCTTCGGTTTAGTGTCTTTCAGCTTGTTTTGGGTGCAGCAAAAAAAAAGCAACAGGAAACTATTGGAGAGAAACTAGTTTGAGTTAATTTGCTGAATGAACGAGCTGAAATCATCTCGAGAGTTTTGCAAATGCTCGTATTCGACGTTGCTCAGGACCATCTGCCAAGTAAAACACGACCTATATACAGCGTAGAATGCAGTTTTATGGGTCAAACGGGTCAAATTATCGTAAATTAGGGGATTTTTGGTGATTATTGATCGTAAAGAGGGCGATATTATCTTACAAATACAATAGTTGTCGCCTGGCAGCGCTGTGTAACTCTCATAAAGTCTCGTCATGTGAGTCTCCAGCTAAATGAATCGATCAAATGACCTCCTGCATCATCTCCAGTGATGCCCGTAACGGGGAAATGGGGAAAAAACACGTTCCTCCTGCATTTATGCAATAAATTTTTATATTGATACATCTGAAAAACCACGTAAAATGTTTTAGAAATGTAGGTGTTTCTATTACCTTTTTTTTTAATGTGATATTTGGTTTTTGCGCATTTCTAGGTCTAATGGAAACACATACACGTCATCAGAGTCATCTCTGTTTACAACAAGCAATGCTCTGATTGGTTGCATTGGTTAATATCCAATTGCATGCAGAGTTATTTTATTTCTATGTCTCAGTTGAAATACAACCTACAATAAAACACAAATACCTCAAATAATGTGAATAAAAATGGTGAGACCACCTCAGCCAGAACAGACTGACCTGATAGGAAGCGTTAATTTAAACCTTTGACAATCTCATCTCTTAATAAATATGTAAATAAACTCTTGACCTGCTGGTTTCGCTCTGGTTGGAATAAGTTCAGGCTTTCTGGGCGTATTTTCCTCCACGTTGGAGTTTCCAAGAGGAACGGAAACATGGAGATAGAAAAACAACTGGATGTTTGCAAAGATGAACCAAACTGGATCCATGTGCACAGCAACGCCGGTTGCACAGTTGGGAAAGAAAATACGCATATATTATGCATCATGCTTTTAAATAGACAGATATACTAATGGACAGAAAACACAGGGGCGTGCAGGTTTAAAAAAAAATATATAATAACAGTATTAAAATATTGTGTGATAAGAGGAATTTGCTACACAATGTGTGAATGTGTGCATCAAAAACCTAAAAAAAATACATTTTAAAAATGTTGTTCTGCACTAAATCTGACAATCGCCATCACTGTGGCAATAAACCCACTTCTGTATCAGGGAGTCTGGTTTGAGGCCTCAGATTACTATTAACGATCACTGTAATCCACTTTACTCCTACATTTGTGCATCCTAATGCTTTTCTTCCGCAGCAAACGAATCAAAATGTCTTCGAACTGAGAGCGCAGCGGAATTCATTTCCACTAAATCATCTTCTCTTGGTCATCTTCCAGAAAACTGAGTCACGAAATCAAAGCAGAAAGGGGGGGAGGGAGGGGGGGTCTAATAATCCGGCGGGTCCAGGCCGGGAATAGCAGCTCTGAGCCTCTGGAAATCCTGCTGCTGCTTAATCCGCTTGTCTTCTGCCCTCCTGATCCGAGCGCTGATACCCAGCTCAGCGTCCAGGCCGCAAACCTCGTCGACAAAGAGCGAGGACGGCGGCGGTGGGGGTGGCACGGGACGAAGGCGTCACGCGACAAGCTCAGAGCGAGGCGAGAGGGGGGGGAGGAAGACGCTTTCAAAGCCTAAAATAGCTGCTGAGTTGTAACTGAGCTTGATGAGGCAGATGAAATGTTTACGTTAAGATGCTAAAACTGAAGAAGAAATGTACGTTGGCCGAGAAAGAGCCCAGCGCAGCTAAAGAAAGGACGAGTAAAGTCAGAAAACATCACACCGGCAGCATAGAGAAACATCTTTACAGACACCTCGACGGTTTTCTTTTAACCCTTTAATCCCGGTGAAAAGTCTCGATGATGAGATTAGAGGCTGAAACGACTAAAGCCGTGTTGGTGCTCGTCGCTGCAGGTAAACCTCTTACACAAGCCTCGCTGTGTCAAACACTTTTAATCTGATCAATAACTGCCTTTGTGATCGTTGAGGAGAGCCTGGTGCTATCTGACTTATCGTTAAAATAAAAAAAGTGAAAGTTATTGATTGATTATTAGCCAGAGGTCAGAGGTCAGAGGTCACCAGAGCTGCAGGAAGAAACCAGGACGTGACCTCGACAGCTAAAATTACGCACATGTGACTTTTATATGTGCAAGAAAAACTATAAATAAGCAGTAACAAAAATTAAATAAAGTGCTTCCTCTTTTATAATGACTTGTAGGCCGTAATAAGCCACAGCTGTTCTGAAATATATTGTTACAAACACATAAAATATTGTCACTGCTTTAAAAATCCTCAATGTTTCCTACGTGTTTTTTATCTACGGAGGCCACTGTTTATTTTACGAGTGAAACGATTTGTAAAAATATATAAAAACAAAGACATGAAGGATATTTTCTGACTGAATATGATTGACTATTCACGGACCACAGAGGATGAATCCTAGAGATTGTTGTGACCATGTGACTCTTCTTCTCAGGCTCAGTATAAGCAAAGTCTAAGTGGGTTCAGAGTAAATTTAACCTGAACATTCATGCACCCTTGTAGTTAAATACAAATAATAATAATAAAAAAAAAATCTGTATTTTTCTCCACAAACAACTTCTTTACTTATACATCACATTTAAACTAAATCATAGACGACAGTGAGAATGTAGAAAGATGTAATTTATCTAAATCCAATCAGATTTTTTGGAAGCAAAGTTGTTCAACTAAACTTTAATTTAATATTCATTGTCCTCAGAGGATCAATACTAATGCTTCCACCAAACAAAAGGGGGCGCTGCAGAAAGAAAAACTTTTTGGTTGATTAGATATTTTTTAGATATTTTCAAAAATTTTCCCCCACAAATTTAAATTTCTTTAAATGCACATTAACACGAATCCAATATATGTTAGTAAAGGGATAAGGGATAGCTTAATATTAAATGCAAAATAATAATAATAATAATAATAATAATAATAATAATAATAATATATTTATAAATAGCAGTAGACCAAGTTTAATATAGAAAAAATATAAAACTTAAATCTCTCCAACAGTTTTGGGAAAGGAAAACGATGAAGACCTCTGATTTAAATGGTTCATATTAAATTAAGTGATAATTCCTGCTCCTCAGAGGATGAACCACCCGAGCTTTAAATAACGAACATTTAAATCGTCTCAAGTGTTTTTTGCCTTCGTGCTGCTGCAGGCGTTAAATTGTGAGAATTAAGGGACGGGATGGATGAAGGCCTGTGACCCAGTTTATCACCCGGCGACGGGGACAAATGTTTCCATCCCGCCTCCTCCATGATCTAATTACTGTATAAAATATTGACGAGGAACTGGTTCCAGTCATTTGCCGCATTAAAATTGATCCGTTTTGTTTCAACGAGTCGATGCTGGAAACACTAACCGCAGTCATGAAATTATTTTATGGTTATATAACCCTTTCATCTGTATTTATTTATATCTGTGCAGCATTATTATTCATTTTCCACGTAGGGCAGAAAAACCTCCACTATCGTAGTCGATAGTTCTAAAGAATTTAATTTGGGCGATTTTTTATCTTCTTTCTAATCGTCAGCACATCCCATAATAGTCTGATTCCTCCTCCATTGTTGTCCACATTTAAAACACCTCAGTGAGCACCATCCATCCATCCACGCTGCCCCAAATACTCAGCCGAGCCACAGACGCGGATCCATCCGCGACTGAAAATAGTCCGGGTCAAAACTACAGCATCTCACACCTTTTATGGGACATTTCTCAATATATTTTTTTACTAAAACTGTAAAAATTGTATTGTGAGCCTTTATTTGAGTTTTTTTTTTATGTTTGTAGGAGAAGGTTTGCATATATTTGTCTGTTTTAGCTCAGGGAGATGAAAGAGGAAGAGACTGTGAATGCTAATTCAGTTAACTGGAGCGACGACAGGAGAGAATAAAAACTCCATTATGATTCAACCAATTCAGAACAAAAGAAAAAAAACTGCACACAATAGTGGCTGAGCTACATACTGTGAGCTGCAGATATGTATAGCCTGTATAAAAACAGGCTGCACCTCAGCACCATCAGTAGCATTTAACAGAACTACACATAGTGGAGCAGCTAAAGGTCTGATAACTTTATCTAATAGTTGATATGCAGCCTCCTTCTCTCTGTTTCAGGACGTTTGGTGAAGTTGTTACTGACTGATGTCCAGTGGATTTGGACCGTTCCTCTGCTAGCGTCATTACAACATGCGGTAAATTGTAAATAACTCCCAGATATTTAAAGAAATGAGCGAAAGCATTTACTTACATGACAAAAAAAACAAACTCTAGGTGGATATTTTGCTTCTAATAGATATATTTTAAGGTTTGACGAAGAATATGATCTCTAGATTTTACTCACAAACTTAGAACACGGTTAGATAATGTACACTACCAATCAAAAGGTTTATAATACTCAAATCTTTCTTTTTTTTATTGAAATGCAGTTTAATGTCTCATTTTACTCTGAAATGAAAGCATAGATCAAACAAACATCTCATCAAAGTAAACATATTTAGCTGATTTAATACAAGTCAATACACGTGTCACATTCTTTCTTTCTAAAATGGAAATCAAATATTGTTGAATGCTTTGCTGACACAGCACAAACCAGCTCCGTGGGGTTAAAGTCTAGAGACTGGACCATGGTCCACTCCATGTCTTTGCATCTTGTTTTTATCCTGAGGTAGTTCTGGAGTCGCTTGGAAAGTAAAGTTTTGGGTCATTCTGTCCGTTCTTAGTCAAAGGGAGAAGTGTTGGTTGAAGCGTAGTTGCATGTCCCATCACTTCTTACCTGCTGATGCTGGCTAGGCTAGGCTATTTAGCAGGTGTCTTCTTGTTGGATGCTAGTTGGTAGCTAACTGCCACTGGGCGGCTAAATGTGTTTTACCTCAGATCATGGCACAAGGGATTGAAACATCTTATCCTGTGTGTTTATGAATTGCTGCAGGATGAAATCCCTGAACCAACTGTTCTAAAACTTTTCGACCGTAAACTTTAGAAGTCGACGTCCATCTTTGCACCGAGCGTCCTTTGCACTTGAAGGACGATTGTTCTTTCCCCTTGGAGCCACGCTCATTAATAGTCATAGTCCCCAGCATTCCTGCGACACATTTTGGACGCCAGCCAGTCGTTTTTTTTTTTTTTTTTTTTTTTTTTTTTAATCCCCGAGGTGTGGGGTCGCACTCTAAACGGGACGACAATGGGAGTTAATCGGCCCTTTCCTCCCCCCCTTTGGAGAGGGGAGCAGGGCCTGCTCTGCTCATCTTCACTCGATGGATGGCCTGGTTGGCAGGGGGCCATGTGTGAAAGTGGGCATTCACTGGGGACCGTTACGAGCCTGGGAAAAAAGGGACACCATTGTGTGCGTGTAAAAAAACTTAAAAAAAGGCAAGAAAAAAAGGACCTCGGCTTCGTAACATTTCCTCGTTGTTCGACGTGGGATCGGTATCATCTGCACCATCTCCTGCAGCATCAGCATGTGGCGCGATGCCTTTGTGTCGACCTGCGTTATCAGCGGCTTCTCGGAGGAGTATTTCTCTCCGGGCTTTGTTCCTGCCTCGCTCTGACGTCACCGAAGCGTCAGCTGAGTCTTTGTTGCCCGTTCGTGCAGCCCAGAAAAAAAAAAAAAAAAAAAAAAAAGCCTCCACTGTTTTTGCCCTGAAAAACTCTAAGAGAGGATTAAATGAGCTCTGATAGGCTTTTCAGCAATGTGGCTGAAAACTCTCCTTCGACATGCAAGACTTTTATGTGATAAATCACTCGTTTTACACTTGTGCACGTTGGTCAATGCAGCTGAACCTCCTGCAAATGCATTTGTGAATGAGTCTTAGGTCTTCAAGTGCAATTTCTTGTCGTGCATTCACAGACAAAATCCTATAACAACCATTAAAAACTGTAAAAAATTGATTGGTTTCATAAAAATACATAAGAAAGTTTAAGTATTGGGTCCTTTTGGTACCAGTGAGGCGCTAATGAAGGCTGTGCTTTTTATTAAGAGACACATTTTTCTTCATATCTATATAAAGTCATTACATTTGAAAGTTCTTCAGAGGCAAAAATGACTAAAACAAAGGAACCTAATGCAGGAAACGTGAATATTTCATGATAATATTCGAGATTAAATTTTAATTTTATTCTTTTTTTGTGTGAAACATCTGAATTAAATGAGGAGACAGGTTGTTATTATGAGCAAAGAGGGTTCTTGGTAGAGGTGGAGATCTTCTGAAGATCAATACATCGAGTTCTGTCCACCGATTCAATACAGAAACATCCAATCAGTGGACGTCCTGTCCGGTGGAGTCTCAGAGGACGAGTCTCGGGAGATAAACAAGGAGAGCAGAGGGGCCCCATTTACCGGAGCTGGGACACCTGCTGTGGACGGAGCGATAAAGCAGGACTCCACACTCTCCAACCTTTTGGAGGTTACGTCTTTGTGCGGCGGCAGGACGAATTCGTCAGAGTCCTGATATGTTAAGGCAGCGGCCGGTATCTTATCTGAACCAAGTGTAAATGTGAAGCCTGTCCTGTGCCCGCAGACAGAGGACATACTGTAGAGAGAGCAGATACGCCGCATGGACGCAGGCTCATATCTTTAGCTAACGCTGCAGAGGTGACTGGCGTGGAGTCTGGAAAGGTGATTAAAAAAAAAAAAAAAAGAAAAAGTAATGAGCCATAAAGTCACTGTAGAGAATCAGAAAGAGAAGAATAGAATTAAATAAATAAAACAGATCTTAGTGAACATTAACTTTCGAATCCGTTTTTACGACGTCTAAACTCACCTGCAGGTTTATTGCTAACCTCGTTACGGGCCTCACGATTGGCCGCCGGTGATGTCAGGAGGCTCGTGTCATTGGAAGTGTAAAGAGTCGTAAAGCGGCCGATATGAGGTGAGGATCCACTGACCTGAACGTTGGCTCGACGCCCGGCCCCTAATCTCTCCCCCAGCGCTGACCTGAGACTGTCATTGTGAGAGAGAGCTCGACCTTGTGATAAGGAGACGACGACGACGGCGACGAGGTTTTTAAAGGGCGACGCGGCGTCACGTAGCACCGCGGCGGTTCTAGAACACGACAGAAATACAAGGACCTTAAAGGCCTCGTGGGACCTTTGTCCTGTCGATGCATCACTTCAATATCAAAACGAAGTGATCTATTAGCGATTCCTAGAGTTTCAAAACGTAGAATGGGAGCAGTGATTATCGTACACACCCGATTTTACATCCATCAGGACCATCTGCTACAGTAAAACATGACAACAGACCATATAATATAGCTTATAATGCAGTTTTACCTTCAAATAAACCTAAATGCACTGTTTGTGTTTGCTAATAGCCGTGTATCGAAGGTAACATCTGTACATCTGGTATCGCTGAATGGGAGATAGAGCCTTCAGCTATCAGACGCCATCTCCACTTGTAAGGTTAGGATTTCCGTTTTTCTAAGGCTCACCCTGAACCCGTCCTTAGTTACGCTGCTATTATAGGCCTAGGCTGCTGCTAGGTCCTCTAATTTCTTAGCTAATTTCTTCTCATGCATTGCTTTCTACCACCGTTTAGCGTGTTGTTAGCTGTGTGCTCCTCTCCTATCCCCTTTCGTTGCCAAATAAGTTGCACAAACCAGTTCATAATAACTGGACTTTTGACCTGCAGTCTGCACACACCTCAAAATTCGCAGCAGCTAAGCTAATATTTTTGCTTTCTTTATTCGACCTTTAACTTTCTCGTCAGTGGATGTTCAGATACGCTAAAATCTTTATTTAATTTTGGAACAGATGCTTCGTGAAACGTTGTGTTTTCATGGTAACCAGGAAGTTCTGAACTATTGCTTAATAAGTAAAAGCAAGATGAAGCCTTTTAGAGCCACGGATTAGGCTTCATGATCGATCGATGGAAGCTATTCAGAGAGAACCAGAGACGGTTGCAGCTCGTCAGGTGATCGCTCTGTTGATAAAATCCAAGAGGAAGAGCTCTGGATCGGATTTGCTCCTATTCCATTGTTGAGCAGCACAAGTATATTTATATTTTCCACGTCCCTGAGTCTGTGCAGCCCAGTAATGAGTCACTGTGTCATGGGATGCAGTGAGTAACGTTCACAACGTTGTGATTGTCTCGGAAAACAGGAACATGGTGATCTGGCTGCTGAACTGCATGCGCATGAGACGACAGAGGCGTCTCTTTAAGGAGATTTTATTTATTCCTATAGATCAACACCGACACAGATATTAATTAATCATTCTGCGACTGTGTGCAGCTTTTGGGGCGTGTGTTCGGACGGCTTTATTGTTCTCAAATCTGCCGCAAATACGCTTATAAGAGGAGATTTAGCATCACATTTCAGCTTGAAAGGGCTCACGGCTCACATGATGTCGTATTTTTTAACGGCGTGGTAAAGTTTTTATCGTGGTTTTATGGCTGCATCTATCAGCTGCCACCCTTTGCAGCCCAGACAACAGTGTGCCAGCCCTGTTCAGATATGTATAAATGCAATATGCAAGGATATGAAATATGGGTAATATAAGATCTATATACAGTGTGTAAGAACGTAAATATAAAGGGCACATGGAAGTGTAAATATACATATTTATATTGTATTTTTGCACTTGTTAACCCCATTTTCCCTTTATTTATGTATAAATATAGTATATTATATATTGTCCATGATGTCTGTATTGCATATACTGTATAAATACTATATAATTATAGCAATGAATAGTATTTTAGGTCAGGTCAGTTAGGTTTAGGTTAGTATTATATGTTTTTTGTATATGTAGTCGATGAAGGGCCTTTTTTTTATCCACATACGAGCACATTTTCAAGTTTTTTTTTATTGGTTTTAAAGGCAAATAGCAACATCTGTTTGTGTTTCACGAATAACCGAGTTTAATCCCGACGCCGACCTATAAAACCGCCGTTTATGACACTTAATACCTTCCTTCCTGCAAATCGCAATCACGTTAGGTAACTCCCTCCCCCCCACCCCCCCACCATTAAGAGCCACCGCCGGTGCACTTTACCTCCTCGTCACGTCGCCCGAGTGAATTGCAGAGATGTAATACGTGGGAGTGGAGACCCACAGTAATAACTGCGGGCCAAACAGAGGGCAGCTGCCACAGACGAGTGAGTAATTCCCGCTGTTGCTGTGGCAACCGGCCAAATGCAGCACGGAGCCCACAGCTGGCAGGTACCACGGCTACGACCACCAGGATATAAACGTCGATCTGTTACATATTCAGTGACTTGAATGTGTATTTAGAGTTTCCACATTTCTTTTTCCCGGAGAGTTTATTCTGAAAAAGGCTGAGGAATAAATAAAAGATTATTCTGTTTTTCTTTAAAATTACTCACACATAATAGAGATAACTTGCCCTGCATGATGCTTTCCCCCCCTCGTCTAAAAATCCTCACTGACTGTGCATAAATAATGTGAGCTGGCGAATTGGAAGGAAAAACGGGTCTCCAGCTGTCGTCCCGAGCTGGAGCCGAAATGTTTCACTGTCGAAGGCTGTAAACCGCGCTTTTTACAGAAGGCAGATGGGTCTCGGACCTAAGCCAGTGTTTCCAGTCTGGTGGGAGGCCTCAGATTTTCGCCCGGTCCTCCCGTGACCCGTCAGGAGACAGGTCCTTTTCAGCTAACAGCCAGGAATCCAAAACATTTGTCTAATACCGATAATATTCTCCAGGTACTGCAATGAAAAATATCCCCTGTAGCCTAGAAACTACTGTTATGAAATAAGAAAAAAAGAAAAGTCATGAATCAAACAAAGTTTTTGTAGAGGAAATAAAAACACCATTTGCACAGGACTAGTATTATGACAGGACAAGATGTGATGTGATAAATTACTAGAAGTTCTTAGGTTATACTTGTTTCATGCAAACATATCAAATATTCCCAATCATTTAATATATATATATATATAATGTCAGTATATATCTGTTTAGGTGTCCAATAACCTCATTAGTTATCGCACCTTTACATTAAATAATATTGTTGTTAGCATGCTAACCGTTAGCCTCATCTGTGGATTCTTATTACTTGCAGCTAATGTTACTAGTCCTAGTTTCATAATCAGAATATAATCACAAACCCTCTAACCGTGCCTGCAGGTACGCGTGCTACCGACGTGAATAAACATTTATTTATTGATAGCGTTGAAACTGATTTTCCAGCTTTCCTATCTGAATCACACTTGCGGGTCAAGGAGCCTGGAAACCATTTTTTATTTTTTAACCTCCTCGGCCTCAGAGCGGTTGTAGCCGCTTACGCTAATTGTTGCAGGCTTTTCTCACCCGCTAAAGAGGCTCTGGGAGTGTTGCATAACATAACCTCCTCCTCCTCCTCCTCCTCCTCCTCCTCTGTTTCTGCACCGCTGCACAGCCGACAGCGCTGGAGACCCTGCTGCAAACTGCATGACATAACTGTCCACACATCTAACTACACAGTGTCCTCCTTCATCGCTGTGTGCCCCCCCACCCCCTCCGGGCACTCTCTGTTGCCACTGCTGCTGCTGCTGCCCCCTTCTTGTTCAGTGACTATTTTTGCTTGGCAAAAAAAAAAAAAAAACTGACATACACTCGGTTTATTCATAGGAATTTAACGCTCATCCTCAGGCTCTCCGCCACATCCTGGATGTTTGAGGCTTCTTTTGACTCATCCCCTTCTTGGTCTCGGTCCATTCTGGACGTTTTGTTTGTCGTGACATAATCCTCGTCAAATAGAAAACACTCTGTCCTCCCATAATCCCTGTGTGTGTATTTATGCGCCCTCCTCATGATGCTCTCTGACCCGTGTATTCAGTTCATTTCAATTCAATTTTATATTTATAGCATCTATAACAATTTGTCTCAAGACACTTTGAAAAAACCCGTGGCCCTACGTGTTAGCTAATGCTAGCTGACCTCTGTTGTTGTTTATTTTCTGCTGAACACACCAGACATTTTACATTTACTCTTATCTGTTGACCTTTAGCCCTTAAAGCTAACAAAAAAAAAACTGCTGGATTACCTGTGAAGCTAGTTCTGTTGAACGTGTAAAATATTATGCAACCCTTTTTAATGAAACTTTAAAATGAAACTTTAAACGGGCAAAGCAATAATAGTTAGAGGCTGAAGCTAGTTTTCTAGTCTGGGCTACATGATCTTTATCTTTAGAAGACTTTAGCCCTTAAAGCTAACAAAAAAAAATGGTGGCGAATGTAAGCTAATGTCAGTGTTAGCTAACATTTCCTTGTTTGGGATATAGGATATTAATACTAAAACCAACATACCAATAAAACCATAGCTAATGGGTGGTAAATGTTACTGAACGCTAGCTGATGTCTTTAGATATCACTATATTGTAAAAGAATACCTTAAGGCCATAAAGCTAACAAAAAGCTAACACTGATAAAACAATAGTTGAAGCCTAAATTTAACTGATAGCTACTGTTTGCTACTGTTAGCTACCATCTGTTTGTTTGCTCTACACAGTTTTAAAATTAGAAGGCCTTAAACCTAGCAAAATAGGCTAACATATGTAGCTGTTATACTTAAGCCAATGTGTGGCAAATGTTAGCTAACGTTAGCTATATATGTCTAGCATGTAGCATGTAGCTTTATTCATCTCTATGGGAATTTCACAATATGACAATAATATGACTTGTAAGATGTTAAATATGATAACAAATGAAGAAGTTTTAATCAAAGTTTTCCTATTAATAATGTATTTTTACTACACTTGAAAGCCAAAAAAAGTATTTAAAAGGGCAACTGGACTTAATGAGATTTGAGAAGATGTTTCATTTGAGTAGCTTCTTCTGTTCTAAGGGACGGGTGGGAAGTTTGAGCTTTTCAAAGGGAACTCTGTGGGTATAACTCATCAGAAACTTGCTTGACCTGAAACTGGTGCACCTAATTTCAATAAGCGGCTAAATACTTAGCATGCATTGAAGGTTGGGGACTGTTTGTCCATGTCCCCTTTCCCTATGAATAGCGCCCCTCACGTCAAGATGTGAATGGTATTAAAACCTCTTGGGAATTAGTTAGAAGTTTAACAGACATACACCTGAAGCCTCTCAAAATCACATTAGCTCCTGGGTTAAATGTGTGGAAATTACCAAACACGAGAGCTATTTAACTTCGTGAACTATTTAAGTTTAAGCAGTTTTTGTGAATTACTACCAATTTTAATGCGGTTAAAATGAAACACAGCTGTCCTTTAAAACTGAGCTAACATGAACACTAATTAGGAACAGGCACGCCTTGCTTCCACCTAGAGCGGGGGTTAAATAGGGTTATACTGCGTGCACTCGAGCCCTAACGCCGCACTTTAAAAAGCTGTTAGCGGCCTACATAGATTTGACTCGGCGCTATTGTTATGGTGCTGATACGGGGAAACCGTGTAAGCGTTTATCACTTTTGCGTTAGAGATTATGCAAGCCTCAGAGATACAGCACTTCACTGTAGAAAGTATTTTTACAGTGTGTATGTGACTGCAGCCCTGCCCTACTCACTTTATTGCCCCCTTCCTGCAAAAATGAGTCTGTGGTGCCCTCTGGTGGCCACATGTGAAACAGGCCGGTTGTAGTTAGACTCATTTTAAGGATCAAGTAAGTGCCCCCTTTACTTTTAAATTAATTAATTCTTCCTTAACTACCGTCTAATAATGTTTTAGGAAAGTCACAGTGCTCGGTTAAAATATAGATAACTTCAAAAAGGTGTAAAACAACCCAAAAGAGACACAAAACAACCAGGAAATTAGACAAAAAGACGCAATAATGACCAAAAAAGAGGCATAAGAACAAAATATATGAGACTCGAAGCAACGATGAACTGAGACCAAAGAATATAAAATAAGAACCTGAATAAAAAGACAGAAAATGGCCAAAAAGAAACACAAAATAACCTAAAAAATGCTCTTAATGGTTGCAACGACTGCAAAGCGAGATCAGATAATACAAAATAAGCACAAAGAGACCAAAAACAGCCACAGAGAGATATAAAATTACAAAAACAAAATGAGACATGACCACGACGAGACACACAAGAAGCATAATATTCACAAAGATACACAAAATGAGACAAAAATCTATAATCTCATGTACTTGTGAAAAGACCACAGGTCACAGCCTCAGGGCGGACATGTGATGTGAGCAGCACAAACAGCGAACATCTCCTCACATACTTGTTCCCGTGAACGTCTTGAGTCGTGTTTGTTGTAAGGGAAGGAACAGAGGTTTGTCTCTGCAGCTCAGACAGACTCTGTTTTAGGCAACAAAATGACTCCTTGTTTGCAGGAAAATTACAGGTTTCCTCCGAGGACGACACTCAGGCACACGGACGAGCAGCTCTGCCCAAAAATAAGCGTCTTAGCAGCACAAGCTGATGTGTTTGCGTTATCTTGACTGCATGTGGTTCCTCTGAAGGACTGGATGGAGGGTTGCAGTATGTTGCAGAAAGCCAATTAAAGCTTCTTTAGCCCTGCCTGCAGCATTTCAGCCAACGTGTGAAATATCTCGACATCTACGGGGCCTAAATTTAGCAGAAAAATCTATGAATAATAATTAGTTCTGCCTCTTTATTTGCACTTGATTGTGTTGCGAATAAAATCAGCAGATGAACCCGGGTTCTGTGTGTGTCTCCGAGAGGACGTGAGCTTGACTTGAAGATGACTCCCCGATGGCCGACTGCAGTGTGAAAGGTCGGCTGATCCCACACATGGAGACTCTCTGACCGCGAGGCCTCCTCCGCACTGGAAAATGGAAGCTGGAAAACGTGACTGTGGTCCAGTCTTTTCCCCACCGGTTTCCTCATCATTCACTGGAAAAAAAACAAAAATAAAAACAAACTCTGAGCTGCGTCGCAACATCAACTCTTAAAGGATGACGTTTCTGACCTTTAGCGAGCTCTGCGTTCGTTTTTAAATGTCAGGGATGAGCTCGTGTCGAGGCTCCTGAAATAGAACTCCCTGGTAGCAGATATGACACATATTTTTTATTAAATATGTGTCATAAATATCAAAACAACGATGAAGAGAAGCACCTCTGTGCTTTATCTCGTTGTTTAGATGTTTACACCACAACAGTTTTACTCCTTCCCTCAGGATTATGGTAGAGACCAAAACTGAGGCAAAAGACAAACTTAAAACTTACATTTTCATTTAATATAATTAATATAATTCATGTGATTTTATTTTGCAATTAAATAAATGTCATCAAAATGAAAAATGAAAAATGAACTAAAAAGCTTAAAATAATCTATCTGGATTGGCTTTTTTTGGAGAAGAAGAAGAAGAAGAAGAAGAAGAAGGAGGACCAGGAGAAGAAGAAGGAAAATAAAAATGAGAAAGAACAAAGAAGAAGGGGGAGAACAAGGAAGAGTAGAAGATGATGGAGAAGAAAAAGGGGGGTAGGAGGGAGGGAAGAGGAGGAGAAGGGAGAGAATGAGGAAGAGAAGACGAAGATGAAGGAGGAGCCAGAGAAGTGGGAAAACGAAGGAATAAAAAGAAAGAATAAAAAGGAGGATGGGGGAGAACAAACAAGAGCACGAGGAGGAGAGGAAAATGAGGAACAAGTGGAAGGAGGAGAGGGAGGAAGATGAAGAGTAGAAGAAGGAGTGAAAGACGAAGATGAAGGAGGGTCCGGAGAAGTAGAGGGAAAAGGAGGAGGTGAGGAGGGGAAGAACAAGAAGGAGTAAAAGAAGAAGAAGAGGAAGTAGATGGAGAAGGTGGAAAAGTAGAAGAAGGAGGAGGAAGAGGAGGAGGAATGAAAATCAGAAAGACTAAAGAGGAAGAAGGGGGAGAAGAAAGAGGAGAAAAGTTCACTTTAACTGAAAACATTCACTTGTTTGCACTAAAACAAAGGACGAATGTAGAGTTGACGTCATTATTTTTATGGCTTGGCGCTAATGTGCTGTCGTGTTAGCATGACAAAGCATGCTAACATGCTAACTTTCTCTCCAGCTAGCTTGACCTTGCTATGTTAAAAAAAAAAAGTACTTTCACTAGTTCTACTTGTTTCTGTTCCAACATTATATGAGACTGATGCAGTTAAAGTCTTTCCGCTTTGATTTGTTTATTTGCACATTAAAGATAGAAAACATTTAAAAAATGGTATTAAAAATGAGGAGTTGTTGTGCAGGAGAGATGGAAGCCGAGAACGGTTTGTGAAATACCTCCTCCATGTAAAGCAAAATGCATCCACAAATGTAAAGTAAAAATAAAACTACAAATAACTCAGCGTGTTCAGATACTCAAAAACAGAAGTATGATGTATGTAAAGGGTACAATAGTGCACTTATATAGGTACACATAGGTCACATTACATTATGTTAGTTTCTGCCCACTGAAACAGTAGCGGCCTCATGATTTGAAATGGATGCGGATTGTGTTGAGTTTGTATTAACTGCTTCATGATCTCTCATGAACTCTCATTACACATGTGAAACAGATGTTATTAGAGAAATAAATCCTGTTAGCCCCTGTAGTTTAGGTAAATAAAGGTCTCAGTCACATTTAAGTAAAATTATCCTATTTCTCTTTATGCCAAATGATGAGTTTTATTTTCACTGACCCCTTGTAATTACACCACGGACCTCTAGAGGTCCACGGACCCCCAGTTGGAAATCACTGATTTATACAATGCTTTACACCTTCTCATTATCCAGGACTCCGTTCTCTATTCTGATTATATAAGCTAGCAATGCTGATGCTACACGCTTCTTAATTAGAATCTAAATAAATCCCAACTAATCACCAAACATCTAAACATGAATTAACCTCCTGAGACCTCGGAGCCAACTAATCCCCATATGGGGAGGTTAAGTTTTAGGTTTTGTGGTGGATTATTCTGCCTCATTTGAACTTTTATCCTCTTAACTAGATGCTAGTTGGTGTAAAAACACGATAGCCGTCATTTGAGCTGAGTCATTCTAAACGAGTGGACAAGGTTCAAAACCTAATCATATTTTACAGCTTAAACTTATCTATTTATGCTTATTAACTTTACTAGTTCGTATGTCACATATTGGTGACTTTATTATGATATTGAGTGACATAATTCCCGTGTTATGCGTTATGAGAACCCCAGAACTACTTCCTGTTCAAAGACGATGCTTAGTTTTTATAGATCTTAGGTCGTACAAATCCCAAATAAAGAGAAATGGAGAAAATACAAATCATTGGCACTTCCTGGAAGCTAGTTTGCTGCTTTTTATTGAGTGGAATGACCTCGTGTGGCAGGGAGGACAGTGCTTCAGCTCAGTGAATAATATGATGAATAATAACTGGTGGAGTGAAGGATCCTGTACTTTTCCTGTCACCTCATCCAGGATTAAGAGCGTCCAGAGGGTTTCTGTGCAGATGCCAGGTGAGGTGGGAGCCCAGGTAAGGCAGGTAATAAAAGAGTCAAGTCAAAGATAGGTCACATATATAGTGATGGAATGAAAGAACAGCTCAGCCCATTTTAGGCAGGATTCATCAATTCTTCATGATGTGACCCAACCACTAGTTGGGTAGTAGAGCCACTGCTTCTGCTTTAAAATTGGGGAGCTGGAAACTAATGACAGGAACGGGACAGACATGAGCATGCTAACACATCTCCCAGGCCCAGAATAATATAGCTTAAATGTAAATAATTCAAAACAAGGGGTTTAGGTTCTTGCCAACATACCAATGGCAGTGTCCATAATCGTCCCCTATCCACCACATAGGGCCACAACACCCAACGGTGGTGGGTATCCCATCATGCATTGCGTCTGTAGCGGCGCCGCCGTTAATGGCCGTTAGTGGCCGTTAGTGAGACACATTTTGAAGTTTCGTCGCGAAACAAAACATAATTTTATTTTTTATTTCATGAGCATCACACATAATTGTTTACAAAATCATTGCGTTTTAGTAACGTGTAAATTATAATGGTATAACCACTGTATATATATATATATATATACTTGGGCTAGGCGAAATGACGTTGTAGATATCTCAAACTGAAATTAGGAATAGTCGCAATTTAATTGTATTCAAAATGTAATTACGGTTAGTCAGAAAGACGTTGTTGATATCTACAATGTTAATGTCAAACTTATTTAAATGTTAAATCGGCTTGCTATAGTCAGGGGAGTGAATGAACGATTTCAGACATGGGGAATGTTAGCATTGTCGCTACGTTGGTTTCTTGCTAATTAGTAGCAGCCGGAGAACAGAGTCGAGAATGGATATAGGGCTGCACAGCTCAGAGCCAAGACAGAAGAAACGGTGTTTATTGGATTTGTGATGTTCTAGGAATGGAACGAACGGCAGAAATGAATGATACCGTTATCGGTACCAAATGTGTTAGCCTGCCAGATATGATCGTGCACTTTTCAGGAAGTGACGTCATACGAAAGCGCCGGATCCAAGGGCCGAACATACCGACGGGTTTGAGATAATGGAGGGTTGTTGTTGTGCTGCTCTGTAAGAGATTATTGTCACCTCGTTTCCATTTAGATGAACTTGTAAATGATAATGAATGCAACAACCTAATTTCTATGGTACAGTACTGGCCCCCCGTGTGGTTTAATTTGAGTTTGTATTTTTAGTGTCCTACACGGTTTGTTGTTTGTCAGGTCTTTTTGTCTGATGAGCTGTACTGTGGTTGTTTGTCTTTTTTCTGTATATCAATAAAGATGTTAATAGAAAAAAAAGAATGTTTTTTTTTTTTAAATTCTTTATTAGAAACTAGATATTGGTGCAGAAAATCTATTATCAGGATTGTTTTTGTACCAAACATCTTGTCACACTGTCCTTGAACGAGACACTCAACTACCCACTCTGGATAAGAGCTAAAATTTTAATGCAGTAGGGTGAGTTTGTGATGCAGGAAATGTCTTTTTTTTCCAGTGTCCCTTGGTGATGCTATATATTTTCTTTAAATAACCCTATGTGAGCATTGTACCATAAACATTTTCTCATGTGTAAAGGCTCAACAACAACAACAACAAAAAAACACACTGACCACACACGAATGAAGACACCGCGTCTTTATTTTGCATTGGGAATACAAACTCTAAACACAACCATCCATGGGGCATTCACACAACATATTTTTCTTTTTTTTTCTTTTTGTTTTTCCAGTGTTGGTGTGCTTTTTTGTACAAGCGCATCTCGGAGGAGAAACATCGAAAGCCTGTCACAATCAATGCAGTTAAAGGCGACGTAAGAAAACGTACAATTAGAAAAAATAAAATACCTTTTTCCACCTATGAACACATTCCTGTCTTTTGCAGAAAGAAAGGCAAAGCAGTAACAAACAAGAGCGACCAAAAAAAAAAAAAAAAAAAAAAAAAAAAAAGCTCAGCAAGGAAAATCTTTTCTCCTTTGGTGAATTTCTGGTGTTTCTTTTAATTTTTTCTGCAGCCAGTTGCACCAACTCAACAATGTAGACTTTAGATGTGATTCTAGCAGTTAGCTTAGCTTAGCAAAAGGACAGTGCTGGGAAAAGAGTTAAGTTATAAGAAGCATGCTTTACATGTTCTCGTTTCTTTTTTTATGACTTGATACACAGCGATGCAGGTATTGTCCTTGGACTGTATATAAAATAGGTTTCCTGATGAGCATTTTGAAGCTCAGTGTGGCGTCTGCGGCCGTCGCCATCTTGGCAGTGCGTTACTCCACCGAACTCTCAGCTAATTCCAAAAAAATGGTGAAAGAGGTGGTGCTCAGCTGCCATCGTTTTTTTTTGCACTTTTGCACAATTTTATCCGTAGTTTAAACTGATAATCAACAGCTAGCTTACTGAAATTCTGCAAGTAATCGTTACATTTAAAACAAATGGTTAACAATGAAGGTTTCCTTGTAACAGCAGCTGAAACAGGTTTTCCTGGTGTAGCGTTCAAGCTTCAATTTACTGACTCAGGTGTGGACATTTGGATGCTAAAACCACCTCAATCCACCGTTCTGCTGCCATCTTACCAGTCATCAAGCATCTCTCTATATCATAAGAAACTTTGGTTCTATGGAATATAAAAAATGATGATAAATAAATAAACATTCCTCCACGATTACATTCAACCTCTAAAGGAAAGTCAAACCTTTGAACCTCCTGCAGCTCGCTCAGCCTGTTTGTTGTTTTTCCCGTGTAAATGCATCGTCCCGCAACAGGGCCGTCTCTGAATACCCACTGGATCTGAATCTTTTAAACCCTTGTTTAATGGACTCCAGAGCCACCAAGTTCAGACACGCGGAGACCCCGAGCTGCTTTTAGCGGGCCGCCTATGTGTTGTGTGTGTGTGGGGGTGGGTGGATAAAAAACCGAGGCAAGGAAAAGACTGAAAAGATTTTATGTTGAAGTGCGTGGTTTGGAGGCTGGTTCACATTTATTATAAGAGATTATTTGCTCTTTTTTAGAGTAAATCCGAGATTTGAATTTGATTTTTAAAGTCATGCAAATGTAATTAGGAGTTTACGTCTGCAACGTTTACATGGAAATCCACTAATAATCTGAAAATGCCTCAATTTTAAATGTTATATTATGTGCAGATTTGCCAGTTAATGTAAGTATATACTTAACTTATAATGTCCATGTAAACGTAGCCACGTGTCTGGAGTTAATATCTGAAAATGAAAAATGCATTTAAAGAAATTTACTGAATATTTTCTTAGTCTATTAAAATATAATTTGTGAGCAGTTTTTTAAACTGATGAGCCACAGAAGCACTGTAGGGATATGTTGACAGTAAAGAAAAAATAAAATACATCTTAAGCTTTATCTTCTTGGTAGGTTTTTGGGTTTTCTTTTTACAACTATAAAACAAACCTTCTTTTTAGTGTAAACACACATAAATGCCACAGAGCTGTTTTTTACAACACTGATCCATCATTTCAAAAGTGAAACCAGCTTCTAATACTTTGAAAAAAAGAAAAGAAATAAATAAAAAATAAAGTGTGTCCATGCGCAAACGTCACAGTTTTGGAGGAGCAGTGGTGATTTCATCTCAACAAAATCCTTCAGCAAAAACATTTAGAGATCTTCGCTCTCTGTGGGACGACACTTAAAGATGTAACCAACATTTCTTTATACAGTGTTTTCATAAACTATTCAAAGAGAGGTTTCAAAAGGGAATAAATAGAAATAGAAAGTGAAGTTAAGGTGTGTCCGGACTGGTTTGGTCTGAAGAGAGAGAGCATCTGTTGCGACAGCATCCAGGCCGGCTGGCCATGCTTAATGACCACTGTTTAATCTAATTTTATAATGAGTCAGACGGCTGCCCCCCGCCCCCGGTGGGACGGGGGGCGAGGCCGAGCCGATACAAAATGCTTCCAGTAGCAGCTTAAAGCAGATAAAAAGGGTCCGTGGGAGTTCAGTGGAACACAAAGGCAGCGAAACAGGACGACACCGTTCTGGGCGGCTTGGAACGAACGACAAAACATTTGCTTGGGCTTCGTCGCCTCAATCACTCGTCGTGGTAGAAATTATCAGGACGTTATTTGACACTTTAGTTTGGCTTCGCACTGCAGGCAACCTCACGGAAATAAACTCAGGAAAAAAAAAAAAAAAAAGCTTCCACAGCCAAGAAAAGTCGCATAATCTGCCAATCAGACAAGATCGGTCGACAACCTCTTTCCCGCTGAGGTATTTTTAATTTATGAGCCACGATGAAGGAAGAGTTGTGGAGATTTACATCGTAAAGGACAAGTTACACGAGTAATAAATAAAATGGGTTATTTAGAGTCAACTAACAGATTATTTATTGAATGTGGCACGTTTAAATTCTTACATGTAGCTCAATTAAAAATATTAGAAACAACTTTTCCTCCCTGATGATGTTCAACATTTGCTCTTTATTTTTTAAATCCACTACTGGTCAAAAGTTCCTCTGGTCTTGTTGGTTCAGGGCTTCATCCTACAGCAAGATAATGACTCAAAAGTCCAAGCTACGCCAGAACTACCTCAGGATAAACTGAACCTATGTTGTTCTATATCAATCTTCAAAAAAACAAATACAAACAAAAAAAAGCCCTAAAATATAAGATGATAGAAGATTAGAAGGAAAGAAGTTCTAAGCGACATAACTGCGACGTTGTAGCAACTGATTTTGTTTTCTTTTGTATTTTTTTGTGTGTTTTTTTTGTAGATATTCAGTTGGATTGATTATTTAGGATGGGTATATATTATAAGTTATACTGTGAATCATGAAAATGAAAATAACAACTAAAAATAAAAGAAAAATTATGCAAAAAACAAAAAAACTAAAACATATTTTTATACTGTTGTTTCAGAACCAAGAACAGCATTTTATTACCATCTTATCTACTTATATTATTGATTATTTTATTATTATTACTCAGGTATGCTACGCTGCACTCACACACCTGAAGAGAGAAGAGGAAGCTGGTGGAGGAGCCTCCATCCACCGGTAAAGATCATGTGATAACTTCATGTCGGGAGGTTAAGCAGGAAACTGTGAAGTCATTTTAAGTTATTATTTAATCTTAATTTTCCCAGTGAGGCTGCCTGCAAGCGTGAAACTACAAATCACTGACCGGAAGTTTATTGAGGGACGAGGGGGGGGAAGAAAATTTGCAGATTTTTTTACAAAGATTTGACACGTAGTGCAAATTTCTTGTGGCAACGACGGCCAAGGTGCTTCTCCGTAAACACATTCAGCGCTCTAGTGTCCTCATTCTTGTGCATTAACGCAGAAACGAGCCGGCTCTTTATGCACTACAAGGCTGCTTCTGTTTCTTTTTCTTTCTTTTTTTTTTTTTATTTAAATACACGAACAGGTTCAAAGGGAGGGGTGAAAATAAAGGCACAGATATTTGGACTTCATCCTCGCTCTCCCTCCCTCCCCTTACCCTCCCACCCACCCACCATCTCCAGCAGCGGCTCAGAGAAGTTTCTGGAAAGGCTGCGTCGACTCCGATCACCGTCAATGCTCCTCCACCGCGGCGCAGGAACCCGGCTGTCGGCCCCTGCGATACTCAGCCTTGATGTGTCGAAGGACAGCGCCGCCTCAACCTCTTCTGTCCTCCATCAGTATAAGAAGCAGCGGGTAGAAACAAAAAAGGGGGACCAAAAAAAAAAAAAAAAGCATTTTCGCCTCCATTCGTCTTTCTCTGAACCTGATCTTTTTGTAGCCGTTCACACAGAGTCACAACAAAACATCTGAAACGAGACAGAACAGCAGCTACACAAGCGGCGGGAGGAGAAGGGTTTCAACTGAGTTTGAAAACATCTGGATTGGTTTTTGTTTTTGTTTTTTTGGAGGAGGGGGGGGGTGGGTTGACATGCCTGACAGAGACCTGGACCAAATGCTGAGGGGGATAAAGGAGAGTGACCTTCCATCCGCAGACTCCCACCGTTTCCCCGTCTAATTACATTTCTGTTTAAACACAGATTGCCTGACTTGAACGCCAGCTGGTGCCTCGCGCTTCACCTCCAGAGTTCAACGCAGATCACATGAACTTCCCCCGTTCGGCCAATAAGAAAACGCAGCAAAATCAAATTAACCGACTCTTTCACCTAAAAAAAAAACCTTGCAGGTCTGACGCTCGTTAATTAGGTCACCGTGTGTAACGCACGCCGTCTCCGTTAGCAACAAATTAATCAGGCCAGACGAGGAAGCCACCGCTCGCTTAATCCAATCTATCGATATCAAGTGCAGTCGGGGAGGACGCGACCACTTTAACAGGCAATTGTTTAGTGCTTTGGCAGCAGGCTTTCGACGACCACACGCCAAATACGACGACGACGACTCAAACGCACGCACGCACGCACACACACACTCACACACACACGGGAGATATTAAAAGAAATCTCCGAGAGAAGAAGTGTGTTTCACAAAAAAAAAAAAAAAAAAGGAGTTCTGTGTTTCTCAGCGGGGTCGGCCATGACTACCACAGAGAGATGACGGAGAAGCGCTGCTGCAGTGCATTCTGGGGATTTGAGTCAATATTTACAGCCCATGGAATGATAAACGCACCAGTTTCTTCTTTTTTTTTTTTTTTACATTTACATACATCGTCAGCTCCTTTTCGCCCGACCCAGTCAGTACTCCCACTCGTCCGTCTTCATGTCCAGGTAGTTGAGAATGTTCTGGGCGAACTTCACCGCCTGCTTCCGCGCCACCTTGGTCGACTCGTCGCCCTGCGGGTCCACGGCGTCCAGCGCCAGCAGCTGCTTGGTCAGCAGCTCCTCCAGGATCATGTAGCTCTTGTCGACCCGCTTGCCGTCGAAGCCCAGGACCTGGGCCTGGAGGTCCGACAGGCTCCCGAGGACGAGCCACACGGACCGGTGCGACGGGTGTTCGCTGGGGCCCGGCTGGCGGCGGGCGAGGGCCTCGCGGAGGTCCAGGAAGGTGATGATGGCCTGGACCTCCACCACGGCGCGGCGGCGGGCCTCTCTGATGCACGGGTTCTTGGCCGTGTCCACCTGGTCCAGGTGTGTGAGGAGGCTCTGCAGCTCGGCCTTGGGCCTGAAGCCCAGGTCGCCCATCGCGCAGTGTCGCAGGACGCCCTCTCGGAGGTGGGACACGTGGGCTCTCACCGCCTCGATCTCGCGGATGGAGTTGTTCTGCGCCAAGTCGTACCTACGGGAACAAACACCAGATCACCAGATGTTGGATCGACCTGAACTAGTCTGGAAAGTACAACCCTGCTGCGTCTCTTCAACAACGACAAGTGGACATGTTTTAATTTCCTTGAAGAAGTTTCAGCAAAGTAGCTCCTTTAGTTCTGAAACACTGATGGAGAGTTGGGGTTTTTCGGTTCGTTATCAACCATAGATGTGCCCAATCCAAAACTTGTTTGCTTGACATGTACGTGACATCACAGCAAACGAAGTCTCCATGGTTACGGAAACTGACATTTTAGCATGGATAGATTAGCAGCATTACTCATAGCGTTTAAATTGTAAAATTAATTAAAATTAAAAAGAGCTGTTCTGCAAATGACTGAACCAGCAGATCTGAAAAGCAGTCAGAGATATATTTTATATTTTTACAGATATCTGCCAAAGAAAAGAGAAGTAAATGTATCGCTGCATTATGAAGAAACAACTGGAATCCAGGCACAGAAACCTGGTGTTGTGGTTCACATTTAGTGTCAGTCAAGTCATTCCTTAAGTTACTTCTTTAGTCACGTTCTGGAGCGCTGTCAGGTAAGTTTGTGGATGTCGTTGTTTTGGTGTAGTTACGGCCGACAGTAACTATTTCAGTTCCAACAATAAATAAAACGATAAACTGAATATTTGTGATCACTCCAAATTGTATGGCTAACGTTACTTCTCAGTAAAGCTCTTTTACATTTAACATAATGAAATGAACTAAAACTAACTTAAAACTAACTGAAACTGAGGCTAATCCACTTTCTAAATCCATACTAGTTCATATGGATCATTGTCGAGTCCAATTGTCCGTAATTTGATCTGATAATCCACATTTTCCCTGGTCTCGCTGTATTTACTGATACATTTCACCATGTTTTTGCCTCTCAGGGCGGAAGTGACGCTAGTGCACAGCCTCTATATTTCCTTCCTGTTCAGGAAGTTTACCACAAAGTTGTATTTACTATTTCTGTGTTTGGAAAAAAAATGGATTTCAGGACCATTTGGGTTTGGGAACCATAGTGGAAAAAGCCCAATGTTTAAAAGCAACTCATTGGTGCATAATGTCCCATCATCGTGCTCTGATCTCGTCTTATTGTCTACCTCCAGGTGCTTTAGATGGAGAACATCACTTCCTAATACCGCAACAAGAGGGCACGATGTCTGCAGTGTGAAGAAGCAACGTTGTGCGTTAATGTGAGATCTCACTCAAAGCTTAGAGGAAGTTGTTTATGAACATTTTAAACTGTTTTTATGGAGATTAAACAGGAGATGTTCAGTCTTAAAATGGGACACAGTTAATGTTCATAAACTTAAATCTGAATATTTACAGGTTATTTAATTGTATTATTATGAGGACATTTAAAAGAATCATTTAAAGCATGTGAGCATCTTTTACACCCACCTGCGCGTGTCTTCTCCCTCCCCCTCCAGGTCCAGGTGTTTCAGCAGCCCGTTTATCTCCTCCACGACCTGCTTCCTGTAATTCCTGATGGCGGCGTTCCCGGACACGTCCAGGGCGTCCAGCTCCACCTGCATCTCCGTCAGGATGCGGGACAGGTGGGCGCAGCTGTCCCTCCCGCTCAGGCCCATCAGCAGCGCCACCAGCTGACTGCGGGCCACGCTCACCTTCACCATCACCTGGTTGATGCGGTTGACGGCCTCGTGCGTGTCGCCCGACAGCGGCAGGGAGAGCGTCTGCTGCTGCGTGCGCCCCTCGATCACGTCCTGCACGGCGCACAGGCGCGTCAGCGCCCGGTAGCGAGCCTTGCGCAGCGGCACCCGCCCCTCCGTCTTCACCTGGGTGAGCTTCAGCACCAGCTCCTGCAGGGCGTCCACCAGCTCGTCGCTGATCTCCGCCGCGCCGCCGGCCCGCTGCGGCGCCACCACCCGCTCGTCCACCAGCCGCCGCGCCTCGTTGCTCAGCTGCTCGATCGCCAGGCGGGACGGGTGGGTGGCGTTCTCCTCCAGGTAGCGCAGGAGCCCCTCCACCTCCTGCGCGGCCCTCTTGCGCGCCCCCTGCAGCTCCGGTTTGCCCTCCGTGTCCACCTGGTCCACGTCCAGCAGCAGCCGGGTCAGCTCCCGCTCCAGGCGCTTGTAGTCCCGGTCGTCCTGCAGGCCGCTGAAGGTGCAGACCTGCGGCCCCAGGGACGCCACCTCCTTCTGGACCTCGTACAGCCGCATCATGGCCGGGTGGTGCGCATGGTAGGCCTGCTGCTGCTGATCCATCGGATGCTGCTGCTGCTGCGGGCCACCATGGTCCATCCTCTTCCCGCCATCAAAGGGCTTCCCGAACAGGCTGTGAAATGGAAAGTCACAACAATGAGCGACAATCAGAGCCTCTGAAAACCCAACAATGTTGTCTTCTGGCCAGAATGGACACATCACTTCAAAAAAAAGCTCCTTTTCTTGAATAGGACCTCCTACTAACGCCTGGATCTTCGCCAAAGCTGCAAAGAGAAACTCTGAGACCTCTTGCCAAGCACTGGAATCCCCACCAGACGAACATAATACTTATTATGATAATCAATGTTTCATTAATATTTGTGGAAGACAATTCTACATCGCACAATCCTGCAAACGCGGCCTCTGGGGCCAAAGAGTCAATAAACAAGATATTAAAATGTCCTGAAGACTTTCATACCAACAGTGGGTTCGCTAGTGGGCGTCCCAGGCTCTGGTTTCCTCTGTGACTTGTGTATTTCCCGACTTAAACAAGCTGAACATAAAAATATTGAAAAGTGTACGGACGGAGCCCTGGATCTTCTTCTATTTGAAAAGAAAAAACCTTCAGCGGCGCTGCCACCTCTCCATTACGAGTCCACCTGAGGCTCCAAGCTCAAGATAAGGACTTTTTTTTTTTTTTTTTTCGGGTTGCGAAATGGAACGGCAGAACAATGAGCAACAATCAGAGCCTCTGAAAACCCAACAATGTTGTCTGCTGGCCGGAAAAGGGCGGATCACTTCAAAAGTTCCTTTTCTTATTGTTACAGCCGGCGCTGGTCGAGTAGGACCTACTACCAACGCCTGGATCTTCGCCAAAGCCGCAAAGAAAAACTCTGAGACCTCTGCCAAGCACTGGAATCCCCACCAGAGGAATTTAACATACTACTTATTATGAAAATTAATGTAGCATTAATATTTGTGGAAGATAATCCTACATCGTACAATCCTCCAACGCGGCCTCTGGGGCCAAAGAGTCAATGAACAAGATATTAAAACGAAGACTTTCATACCAACCAGTGGCTCTGGTTTCCTGTGTAAATGGTGCATTTCCGATTTAAACAAGCCGAACGTAAAAATACTGAATAGTGTACGGACAGAGGCCTGGCTCTTCTTCTATTTGACAAGAAAACCCCTTCAACTAGGGGGTAACCTGAGGCTCCAAGCTCACGATCAGGCCAGGCAGAGCTACCGTTAACTGTAAAAACCAACAAAAATAAAGAGCTGGTCTCTCCTGAATCTTACTCATCAGTTGGTCAACGGTTTATTTATTCTAGATCATCGGGTTGAAAACATTTACGGATTTGAATGTCTCTGCTGGTTCGTTTACTGCAATCACTTCCTGTTTCTCTTCTTCAAGCGGATCAGCCAATCAAGAGTGATCTGGTTCACTCAACACAGCAAAATAAATTGACTTAAAAGTGCCGACAACCCAACGCTGAAAAACATCCAACCGTTGGTTTAGTTGCTTTGCAGGTGTAGCTAATAAAGCAAAGAAAAGGCATTTGCTATGTTTCCATTACCCCTAGAAATACGCAAAATCTAAATATCGCAATAAAAACTGGTAATGGGCTACATTTTGAAAACACCTTAGATTTGTTATCGCAAAAGTGCAATGGAAACACATTTTTTTTGCATTTCACCGTCATCGGAGATGATGACACAAGGGGTCATGTCATCAGTTCATTTGAAGTCCATCTTCCTTAAAGTGAAGTCTTTTAAATTATGGGATATCACATGGGACATCATGGGAGATGGGATTTCACAGGAGCTCATTCGCAAAACGCTATTAAATGGAAACAGGTGCAAGCTGCAATTGAAATTTCAGAAATATCGCTTTCATTTTGTAAAAAAAAAGCGCAGCAAGTGAAACTGTTCTTAAGTCAGAGCAATGAGGTCAACCTACATTTCGAAACAAGAACACCCACGTGACGACCATTCAGAGCATCACCGAGCGTTGCTATCGACTCCGCCGCCCGACAGGAAGCTGATAGCGCTGTAATCCACGTTTAAAAGCCTCCCTTCTCTCCGTCAACCCTTAAAACACAGAGCTGACCAACACCCAGAAGCCTTCAACACTGTGGGAGGGAGATTAAATGTGTCACAGGTGCCTCAGGGCGGACGAAAACGTTCTCGACTCCACACCTAGAAAAACGTCATCGGCGAAAGAAGTGGGTTTAATACGTAGGAGCTAAAAAGATTGAATTGTTTTTTTGTTTTCAAATCTAAAATGCCAGAGCGATGTTGATTCAAGCTTCTCCGCCTTCATTCCTCAGTTTTGAGTCATTTTAAATGGAACAAGTTGGTGTTTTTTTTGTTTTATTTATTTATTTTTTTTAAACTGCTGCTGACTGACAAATAAACTGACAACAACTGACTATAAACAACGAGAAAACAATCCGTAAACAATCAATATACCCACACTAAAAGAAATTATAATTTTTTTTAATACTTCCATATTTATTTATTGACCTTTTGGATCTCTTTTCCACCTCTTTGTGTCCCGTTGTAGTCGCTTTGCTTCATTTTTAAGTAACTTTGCGTCTCTCAGTAGCTGATTAGTGTCTTTTTTGTGATAGTTTTGCATCTCTACGTCTTTGTAGTTGTAGTGCACAACTAAAAGGCTATTTTCTGCTTTTTTTCTTTGTAGTTGTTGTGCCTCTTTTGCATCCAAGTGTGTCTGTGATGTCTCTTTGTCGTTCTTTTTAGCTATTGTGCATGTGTATATGGTAATTTTTACACCATTTTGTGTCTATTTGCAGTCATTTTTTAATTTCTTTGCATTTGCTTTGCATCTTTTTGCAGCAGTTTCCTATCAACACACCAATTATTTCTCTTTTGGTAAAATCTCGCAGACAAACGCTAACTCTTGTGATGCCCCTGAACTTCTTGTTAATACAGCAAATCCACGCTGCCTCTGTCTGCACATAACAGGATGCCCTCTGACCCCGCAGGGGCCTAGAGCTTCACCCAAACGGCCTCTAGTGGGAACAGAAAAGAAACGATATTCAACCCACGTGAACTTTCTACATCCACAGGCTGAGCAGTAAACACAGGATCAAGATGAGCGAACCAGAACATGGCTGTGAGGAGATGCAGCGCCAACAAGACTGTGGGCTGTGGTTATCGTGACCAAGGTGCCTAAAAGCAAAGTGGAATCGTTGCACATAAACACTTTAAAAAAAAAAAAAAAAAAACCCACAACGTGTGACGCCTTGTTATCCCACAGCATCAATTATGCTCATTAGAATTGGCAGCATTATGCATCAGCGTTTCCCCCCCAAAGCACTTTTATGTAAGAGGGCGAGGGGCTGGGACGCGAGCCGAGTCACAGCTTACAAATCTGAGCATTTATTAGGATAATCTCAGCAAAATCCACTCCAGCCTGGCCAACAGCTTCATGGCCAGGAAATAGACAAGTAAAAAAAAGGGGTGGTGGGGTGGGTGGGAGAGAGAGAAGCTGGTGCAGGTGGTTTGAAAGCCGGGGTTAGGGAACCGTAAATGAGAGGGCTAACAGGGCTGCAGGTATCATCCAGCACCTCCAGTCTCTGGAAAGCACCTTTCCCCCAGCTCCACACTGCCTGCACCGGTGCTGCTGCACGGCTTTTGCGCATTATGTCACCGCAGATATGCTTGCAAAAAGGGGTAATCTATCAGAACCAGAACCAGAACCACCACCACCACCACCTCCACCAACTCCTCCTTCCTCCAGATCTCACACATCCAGATGCTGTCAGCTGCATCCTCTCCCTCTCACACAAACTACAGCTGCATTATCATCTCACCTTTTCAAAACGCCAAACACATTCGCGCACATTTCTGCGGACGTGTGTGTGTTTCCATCAGCCAAGGCAGGTGGAAAGAGACCGTGTGGGTGGGTGGGTTGGAGGGATAGATCCAGAATCCAGAGAGGAGACGATGCTACGGTCACAGCTTCAGCACCCGGAGACCGAGTGAGACACTGAGAGACACTGAGAGACTGCGGTCCAGCTGCTGTCGCCCCTCCCACAGCCTTAACAGAGGGTCTTCCTCCTAAAGCGTCTCGGTTTAAAAATAAATACCTTTACCGGTGCTTACATAATATTTAAAGTAGCATCTAAAATTAACAGCAGAAGCCTTGTGTCATTGTGTGTGTGTCTGTGTGTGCGCGTATCGGTGTGTTAAGCGAGCTACCGATGATCACCTGACTCAGCCCCACCTCGGCCAAATAACTCCAGTTTTTTGGGGGGCGGAGGTCTTTACAAACAAACACAACTCGCGGAGTTTCACTCTTACCTGCATAACCAGCGTACAGCCATCTGAACCGTGGCGGAAAAGTGCGCACCTCCTCTAATTAAAGCAAAACATTAGCCTACCTAGCAACCTTCTAGTAGTTACTTTCCTGCCCACGAGTATGAACTAACACGGAGTTCGTCGGTGCTCGACAAAATGACACGAACGACGTTTTGCTGGCGTCCGTTTAACGTTTTCGGATAAAATACAAGGCTTTATGTTTAATTAACACGTAATAAAGTGTTACGCACGTGGAAGAAATTTACATAAATGGATTATCTTCGGGATGGACGGTTTTACTGTTTTTAACCTAGCGCAAGTTTTGGTTGTCCAAGTGTGGGTGCGCTCCATGTAGCCGTTTCTACGTAGCGGGAAAGGCGGGCACCAAATAAATGCTAGCAGCGGGTTGATTTTAATTATCAAAGCTTTAATAAATATCTTAAAGCAGAATTTCCGCTTGGATTTGTCTAGTAATTTAATATTAGCCTGGTATTTTTATAAAACGTTAATGCTAATGCATTTTAATGTCCCAAAAATAATTGTACTAAGTGGAATAAATATCTCTATGTGTAAAATTAATAAAATAACCAATCTAATAGTGCTTTTGTGGTGAAGAAATGCACATATTACCTTTTAATCTGTTATTTGTATCTTATTTTTATCTCATTTTTTCAAGTATTCTGCTTTATTACTATTTATTCTGCTTTCCGCCTTAAATTAATTGTACTTAATCTCAGGCCATATCATGCTACTCCTGCTATGTGTTATTGTTGTGTGAATGGTTGTATGTCTAGATGGTGAACAGTAGAAACTGAATTGTATTAATAAATTGTATTTCTGTTTCTGTATCTTAGTTTGTGTCGGTGAGATTTTCAAGCGCACCCACGGTCTTGACCCGTGCTCACGTGACCCAGCAGCTGATTTATGCGCAGAAAAAACGCGAACTGGTGAAAGTTAAAAAGTTAGTGTCGATTAACGACAAAAAAACGCTGTGATGTGTAACATCGTCTGATGTTATTTATCATATTTTTTAAGACGCCGGTTTAGTGAAGGTTTTTCCAAAATGGCCGCCGGAGCAGCAGCGGGACGTCCAACATGGAGGAGCCTCTCCTCTCTGCTCTAGTCCGGCTTTTAGCTGCAGGGAACCGGATCTGGAGCTCCAGACCGTCCGCCCTGCAGGACAAACCTCCGGAGGTTCATATTATAACTATTTTATAAACACTCCTCTTTTATTTATTTAATGCTGTGTCAGCCACTGAGCGGCCCTGACTGTCGTGTTTACCTTTTCTGGTCGTTATTTAAATATTTTTTTGTTTACATTTAACAGAGCGTTACTGGAAAAATTAACAGTATTAAATTAAAAAAAATAAATAAATAAGAGGATATAAATGTCAAGTATGTCCTGAATGGTCATGAACCGGACTTAACATTTTCTGGGTGTTATTTAAGTATTGTTTTTTTGTTGTTGTTTTTATTTTTATTTTTTTTTTACATTTAAGATGTAATAATACCTTATTTAGCATTACAGTTATGCATTTATATATTTATTTTTTGGGGACTGCGGATGAAATTTAGCATGTAATGCTAACTCCTGCATATTTACAATGCGTCATGAACTGCACTTTCCATTAATATGCACTGTCCCGACAAAAATAAGCAAATAAATATAAAATAAAAAGGAAATTTAGCTAAAATTATTTTGTACTGCTAAAAATATTTTACCTAATCGTAATGAAGTTGTTGATAAAGAAAAAAAAACTATGTTTTGCAATATAAGCAATATATATTGCAATATATTTAAGAGTTTCACCCACATTTAGGCTTAAAAATTACTAAAAACATAATTGGATTTTCACATAAGTCCTGAACATACATGATGAGGACCCAATAACACAAATGTAAGTTATTATAGATATAACTATTCCATATCATTTAGGTGCATAAATGTGTGGACACTTGTTCTCAGTGCCTGCTGTGACCTCCTAATGCAGCAATAACAGAAACTAAACAACATTTCTATTGGATTAAAGTCAGGACTTTGACTTGGCCGTTCCTCTTTAACTATTCTTCTGTAAAACCATTTGTTGTTCTTGGGCTCCTTGTTTTCCTACGTTGTCCAGTTTCTCTTCAGATTCAGCTCGTGGACACATGTCCTGACATTTTCTTTTAGGATTCACTGGTGTAATTCAGAATTCATTGCTCTGTCAATGGTGATGAGACGTCCGGGTCCAGATGCAGCAAAACAGTTTCAAACTAGGACGTTACCGCCCTCTTGATTAATATGAGGTTCTGTTGGTTCATTTCCAAATGTGACACCTCTCATTTAAGAATGAATAGTTCAGAATTGTTCTTTTTGGACACAGAGCAGTGTCTTTGTCTTTGTCCATCATCAGTGAACTCGTCACTTCTCCTGTCGAGGGGAACAGTCGTCTAAAATCTGTCTGACGGTAGATTATTTGTGGATTTTAAACTCTTTAGAGATTATTTTGGGACGTTTTTTCAGCCTGATGAGCAACAACAACTTTTTACCTGAGCTGAGTAAACGTCAAAGCAGAAATCTAATGACACACTGAAGTAAACACATGGACTAATGTGGCCTTTAAATCGTCTTGTAATCCAACAGGTCCACTCCATAGATATGTAATATCGGCTCATTTTCCTGAATAAACAAATTCTAAATGTGACATTTCAGTTTCATGTCTATGATTGGGTTCTTTCTGTCCACTCTCATGCTGACTCGTGTGAAAATCCACTCATGTTTTGAGCCATTTTTATGCAGAAATGTAGAAAATACTGAAGGATGCAAATACCATTAAGCAGCTCTCACCTCTTACCTTCTCACATACGTTGTTTTTGTGATTAAAAGGTATCTCTTATTAACAAAACAAAAGGTATTAGGAGTAGTTTTTTTTAAAAGTTGAGATAATTAAATGTAATTCACTTTAAAATTGTTTATTATTTATTTTAAAAAGTAATTAAGATATTTATACACTTATTATTCACTAATAAAATAAAATATAATTTTCCCTATTGAGAAATAGGAGCTGTTTCTGTCAATTACTAAATAAATAAATACTATACTTGAAAATATAGTTATGGAAAACATAAAATAGTAGTTATTATTATTCTAAGAATAATTAAAGTATTTAGTGTTTAAACTGCCATGTTTTCAGGATCTCTACCTGTTTCCTGTTCTCTGAGGCTTCGATCGTTTCTTTTTCTTCGCCGCTCTTCTCATCATGACGTCTGTTCTGAAGTGATAAGCAGTGGATGTCAGACGCTAACTTTAAACACACATGACGTCTGTGTGAGCAAAGTACGACTCCTCACTCTGGAGATTATAGTTTATATATAAATGTGTGTGTGTGTGTTTATATATATATTATTAGAATTATTATCCTTTATTATTCTCTATAATTGTGGCTCCTTCATATCGTGCTAACTTTAGTCTCTCTTAACAAACCCAGAAGCAAACTTAGTGGCCATTTTGTTTGTTTACATGTCTTTCTGGTGAGAGAACAGTCACACGGTTACAAGTTTTCCTTCTTTTCTCCTCACGTGGTTGATTTTCATGACTAAACAACTAAATATGATCAATTGCAAAGTATTTTAGTATTAGCACTAAACTACAAACATGGAGGAACTTTGAGGTGGGCTGAGTTGTTTTTAATTTCTGGCAGTGAGTAAAAAGGTTCTTCACCAGTTACATAAATGAGAATAACTGAGGAGAAAACAAATATAAGTATGACGCTGATATTTTTGATCGTATTCACTTCACTCCACAAACTTTTAGACCGTGTTTAAAAAAATGGTTGTAATTTCTAAACCTTGCCTTCAATTCAGGTGTGACTAACCTCAAATTAAAGCTAATAATCTGCACTTTAACTCTATTTAATTAAATAACTTCAGTATGATTTGATGTAGTAGTGTTGTCATTGAAGGCTTTGACCACTGGGTGGCGCGTTTGCACCGCTGCTCAAAAAAAAATGCAAATTACATGTTTATTCAGAAGTCATTTACAGTGAATATATTCCCCAGTGGTACATAAGGTAAAAATAAGTACATAAAACATTTCTATTGACAGATAAAGACTTTGGAATGTCAGGCTTTTCATTGCTAAACTCGTTTGTACATTTACAAGAATTGCAGGTGCACGTTTTGTTTTTTTTAAAAAAGAGAAAATCAATCACTCCGAACTTGTGCTAGAAATAAAGGACTCAAAGAGCGTGAACCACTGTTGCACATTCAGTCGTAAAATGCTATGCACATAGAAATCACATAAAGAATATAAGACACATCCAACATAGAAACGATACAGAGATTTTTTTTTTTTACCTTTAGGCTAAGTAGAAAAAGTGAACTCCTTTGGTAGAAAAAACATTTATCTGAGTGAAATAAAAATGTGCTGGATATAAAGATCTTGCATCTTGCACGGCCTCTCGGACTTTCTCACATCCGTGGGGCCTGTGGGGGCTGTGGGGGGGAGTGGGGGCTAAACATTCACCTCCTATCAGGAGCGCTGCATATTCACTTGTGTTGGCACGTCGCTGACAGACAGAGAGCGGCCTTGCTGACATGCACGGGAACTTTTATGATTACAGCATGAGTGGTCATTCACAAGTCGATCTGTATAGTACTTTGGTTCATTTTTAATTACAGAGTCCTTGTAGAGACAGCTGAGGGAGGGAGGGGGGAGGAAGGGGAGGGAGAGAGGAAGAGGAGGGGGGAGACTGCGCACAATGCGTCCAATGCGTCCAGGTGTAAACTATGTGCCCATAGAGTGACAATAAAGACAAGAAACATTAGAAATCAAGCAGTGGTTGTTCTTCGGATTCTTCCCGGACTTGTCTTGTGCATGAAATGGGGGGCGTCAGCGTTTCAGTGCAACTTCGTTTATCTCCTCGGATTAGAAGATTTTCAGCCTTTTGCCAACCACCCTGCCTCCCTTCGCCGCTCTCTGGCTCTGCTGGTCTTTGGACAGCGGGCAGTACTTGATGGTGTGCGCGTTGTCGCCGTTGGCACTGCAGAGGGGGCAGGTGTACGCGCGGAGGATGGGGCACAGCACCCTCCCGTCCGCCGTCTTCAGGATGTGGGTGCCGTAAACTTCCTCCGGCGCGCCGTTATTCCGACAGAAGACGCACACTTTCGGCTCCGGCTTGCCCCTCTGAGTCTGTTTGCGCCTCCGCTCCATGGAGAGCAGGTCCAGGCCGGGGAAGCTCCCCCTGTAGGGGGGCGAGTCTCTGTCCCCCGGCTGCGCGTCGCCGCCCGCGAGGTGCTCGTACGGTCTGAGCAGCGAGATGCGCTCCTTCAGGTCGTAGATGGAGATCGGCGGGGAGCCCGGGGCCGCGCAGCAGCAGCAGCAGTCCAAGTGTCCGTCGCTGTCCCTGCCGTGTCCAATTACGCAGGGGCACACCGGGGACTCGTCCTCCAGCCCCAGGGTCGCCTTCAGAGACTCGGTTATAGAGTTGGGGCTGCAGGACTGGCTGTTGATCTTATTCTTGGCGACAAGTGTCGACAGCCCGAGGTAGTCGTTCCAAAAATTAAAGGTGTAATCATACGGAGACCGCGCGTCCAGGTAGCCGCGGTCCAGGAACTCCATCCTGTCAGAGCTGCAGAGTTTCAGCGTCCGCAGAAGCAGCGAGCAGGCGTTTGGTGGGATCGTGTGTCCGTCAGCATGGGTCAGTCAGCGGAGAGGGGAGGGCAAAAGGGGGGGGAGAGAGTCCTCTCTCTTCTCTCGCTGGGTCCAGTTTGCAGAGCATCCAGCATGGAGGCGCTGATAAGTTCCCCCAGAATAAAACAAGGGGGCGGGGTTTGGTTCAAGTTGATTTTCTCTCTCTGGCCCCACAGGAGGGTCTACAGAGCCGAGCTGGGAAAATCATCCCCCCCCCTCCCTCCCCATAATATAACCATTAGCTCTGGTATCTCTTTGTGTTACGGGAAAGTCACATCCTGCAGGATTTTTTACGCATTGCCCACGTTCCGTGTTTGTTTTTAGCATTTCTAAACGTCCACGGAGAGATGCTAATACTCTCTCTATATAAAAATGCTTTTAATTTGCAACATTTACATTTCCACACCCTGTAGGTTTTCTAGAGATTCTCTGATTGCTTCTTTTCGCAGCAGCTGTGCGCATGTTTGCACCAAAAAAACTGATCCATTCAGATCACCTTTATTATAACGTTCCTCTTTAAATAACTGTGCAATGTCACATTTTCCGCCCTCACTCCTCTGCTGCCTTTGTGATGATTAATTAAGAAATGTTGTCATGGATCACACGCGGAAAACAGGTAACAGGTCAAAGCTTAGAGATACCGAGTCAGGGATCGTAAGTAGACTGAGCTTTGTTTTTTTTAGGAGGTCAAAAAGCCAACACCAGAGATTACTGAGAGTCTTAGACCCAGGATGAATGAGTCTCTTCATGGTGGAGAGGAGGAATGATTACAGCAAACAGCTTCAGTGCGCACACAGACCTGTGAGGTAACCATTTCATCTTAAAAGTCCGTAAAGTGAGTATTTACCCGTGACTCGTGCAGCTTTAAACAGAAAGACGAGTAAAGGTGACAAGAGAAAAACAGAGCGCCACCTACTGACACCAAAACTACACTGAGAGAAGCTGCAAGAGAGAAAACTGACATGAGGATTTTAGGACACAATTTGCGACAAAAACAAAACAAAAAAACATTTGTGTGTTTTTAACCACGTTTAACACTCGTGCTGGAGCTGCACCTGTTCTGCTTCCCCAGAGCCCGCGGCTTTGTGCCCGCGACCAGCGAGTCCTTCGCCCCATTGTCTCCTCTCTACAGCGCGCCGTTTAACTTCATTAATATGCATTAAAACCGAGTGTGTCACATCTGTGTGTGTGACGGTCAAAACCCAGTAAGACAGCATCACACACACACACACACACAAAGAAAAACAAACAAAAAAAAAAAAACCAGAGCTTGATAACTGACCTGACTGCCAGGACAATGAGCGCGCTACTAATTCTGTCACACTGTCAAGTGTAATATTAAGAACAGTCAAAGTTGAGACAAAAGTCATTTGCAAGTCTGATATTTTAAAATTGGAGCTTAGATTAATTAGCTGCCATTGTGTGTGGGGGGGTTCACTGATGAAATAAATCAGGATCTGTCTACGATGGACTTAGAACGAGTCTTTGGACATTCAGAGTTTTGGGGGAAATTTGATAAGAACTTATTATTTATTTTATTATTTTTTATTGTACACACATAAACATGTACGATCAGATATACATGAACAAAAAAATAACAATAAATAAATAAAGTGCAGGCAAGTACATTGAGTAATGATGGAAATAATATTAATAATTAACAAATAAAGTAGTATTCTTATGTATATAGTATATAAATACAGCTAGCATGGTCTGCTGGGTTTTGAATTGTGGATGGATGGATGGATGGATGGATGGATGGATGGATGGATACCAGGATGGTTTTGGTGCTGAGTGGGATGTGGCATCAGTTCATCCTCAAAAGAATGGAGTTAAAAATAGTTGAATATACGTTATTGAATTCTTCAGGTTGATTCGTTTGTAAAGAGAAGAACTTCTATCCAGTTTGCCTCCATATGACTTCACATCAAATCTGTTCTGAAATGAGACCTTTTGTGCATTCAGCATCATCGCAAAACTGATGCTTCTGACTCTAAATCTTCCTGTCTTTCATGTAAATCACCTTCTTTGAGGGCGGAGGCTGCACGGCAAAAGTTTCCAGCGACACAAAGCACGAAGAAAATCATGTTAGCGAGACAGTTTCTTAGTATGTGAGAATAAATTATCATCCGAAAAACACCACATGGTCCGTTTTCAAGGTCACCTCCAGCTCCCGCGCGCACACAAAGGAAAATCATGAGAGAGCATTTAAAAGATGAATGGCTGCCATATCACAATAGATAAACTGCACAGGGGCCAATAAGACACGTGGCCCCGCTGCTCCAGGGGCGGCCCTTATTATTCCTGATGCAAAACGTGTTTGGCTGCAACAAAGAAAGTATTGATAATGAATATGAAATGCACTCACGTTTACATTTGAAGAGGGAGAAATAGAAATAGGGCTGCAGCACGATGAGTTTAGGCGACAAAGTTAGAGCCAGAGCAAAGTACAGCGGAGTAAACTTAAAAAGAAGTGGGACATAACGTTTAAAAAAGGCAAAGCTAATATTTAATGGGTAGTTACGGAGCGGTAATACTTGAACCCAGATTTAATAGAGGAAACTAAAGTGCAGTGATGAAATTAATTATTCAAACATGCGGGGAAATAATTTAGCTTTAAAGGAGGCTAAATTTGGTGTAGGATGTTGCAGAAGACGTCTCCGCCGGTCGCTCACTCTGCTCCGTAAAGACGTTGATTTATATTCTGCAAACTGAAATCAGAAATGATTTTTTTTTTTTTTTTTTTGGCCCTAAGCCACAGAACGAGGTAATTACAAGTCGGCGTGAACTGTCGTTTCAAGAACAGGAGTAATGTTCTTAACTGGAGTTCGTGTGTGTGTCACTCAGCTCAGTTAGCTTCATGCTAATTGCTACATTTAGACTGATTTGAATTGAGATTAGATTTCTCTTACTTTTACCAAACTCTGTATAAAACCATGAAAAAGTTAAATTATTGGCTGCAAAATTTGTTTGCGATGTAACTGCACATTACACCGACACACTGATCTGCCATAACATTATGACCAAACATTGTGTAGGTCCCTTGTTGGCTTCACAGACCTGTTGATGCACGGACTCCTCCGGACCTCTGAGGCTGTGCCCTCGTATCTGGCACCAACACGTTTGCAGGAGATCCTTTAATCCTTTAAACTGGGAGGTGGAGGCCTCTATGAAACATCCCACGGATGCCGGATTTCACTGAGGTGTGGGTGGAGGTAGGAGGCCAAGTGGTTCTTATGTTCCTCAAATCAGTTTATAACATCAGGGATTAGCCAACGATAAAAAAAAAGCTAAAAACAAGGGACTGGACTTCCGATCCGAGAAGCTTCTGAACCTTTCTACCCATCTCTTCATTTTCCCCCAAATATTGCATGTTGTGAGTTTATTACTTTATGATTATTTTATGGTTGCTATGGTTTGTTTTGTTGCATGTTGTCTGCACCATCTACCTTCAACATTGTTTTTGTAAAACGTTTTTATTTTAGTTTTCTTTATTACCTCAAATATTGCAAACCAGAGGGGCCGTGCAGAATTAGACGCCGTAAAACTTCCTTTGCATCACCTCACATTTTCAGTTCAAGGCCAAATGAACTCACTACCTCCCGGTTTAAAGCACATTCTGAATGAATGAATTGTTTTAAAGTAGTAATTTGTTGCAGATTGGTACCACTGCTTTTACAGGTGATGCACAGAGCTGAACTTAAAGAGTTATGTGTATTCTGACGGTGTTTTGGTGATGCACATATACTCACAACTGGTTTTATAAATATGTGCTGTATCTGAATCCTGATAAAGAAAAAAGTAAGTCGGGTTAGATTACGTTGCCTCTTTTAAAAGAGCTGTTTCAGATCAGAACATGAATGTTATTTATGCGACATAACATTTTATCTCTTATATTTTAATGCTTGTTTTATCTGAAACGGACGAGAGGAAATGAAACAGACCGTTCACGTTTGGAGGGACTTACAGAGACAGCGTTATGAGCTTAAATTGGTAACCGGCCAAGATAACAATAACTAATCACCGCTCCCCATTGTGGCCAGATAGCAGCAACAAATCTTGCTTTGTTCGCACAAAAAGTGTGGCCATTGTTCAGCCGTGTTTGCTCCTCAGCTCTATCAGGCCTCCACACAGACTCACTCACGTCAAGTTGTCGTTTTTTGTTTTTTTTTCTCTCCTCTTCTTTCTTCTTTCAGCTCCAGTAAATGGCTTGCGAGGGGTTAAAATAAATCTCCATGTGTAAATACGACCTCAGAGTGTGATGATCGTACCCAGAGGCCTCCTAGGCTGAGATGGGCAGAGCAGCACCCCCCCCCTCTCTCTCATTCATCACTGTCAAGTTGAATAGAAAATTAACAAATCCCTTAATTAAAAGACCTCTCTAGACTCTGGTGTGTGTGTGTGCGTGTGTGTGTGTGTGTGTAGCACGTGCCAGCTGCACTGCCTCATTGTGTGAGCTACAACGGTTTGGCACCAGAGACACACAAGACATACAACTCCCACCTCTCCTATAGACGCCTGCTTTTCCTTTCCTTTCCTTTCCTGCCGCTGCATTAAATTTGCATGAAACTGTATAATTGAGGCCTGGACCGAACCTCGGCTCATTCTGGACCGTGGACACGGAGTCAGTCGGTCGGGGGCTTTGATCCCTGACCTCTGCCTCCTCTCGTGGGAATACGAGCCTGCGTCCCCAACGGTCGTCCATCTGCACGAACGCATTCGCATCCCCCTGCTCCCAGAGTCGACCCAAACCCCAGACACGTGTCACCGTCACCAGCAGCAGCAGCAGCAGCGGTGGGGAACAAGGCAAGGTCAACATGAAATTAGGGGGTGTCTGTCGGCCTGTCAAGTGCTTTGTCGCGACCACCGGCTCGCCGAGCGCGGCCTTCTACTACTTATCCTCAGACTCCGCCCACCTCCAACACATTCATGTATTCATGCACGTGTGCTTAACCCTTAGTACCCCTAGTATTTAGGACAAACCTAAGGCAAAGTGAATGCTGTTCATGAACAGTTTGGAGCTTATTCATGGTCTTGGCCTTTTCTGAAAGCCAAGACTCTGACGTTTCTATTGCAAAAGTCAGAATCACTCTAAGTGGTTTTGTTCTTGACTAATCAAAGTTGGCACGCAGTTAAAAAATAAGACTGTTTTTCCTGAATTTTTGCCTGAGGACAGATCTGATCTGATCTGAGCAAAAAGTCTTACCTTCTTTCAGTGCAAATTGCATATAAAAATAACCAAAACTGACTTTTTTTTTTAAACCCTTTTTTCTAAGTGTGTAACCAGGCGTTTCCAAACTGTGCCATTTGGACACATTTTGAATAAAAAGGTTCCACTGAACGGAGGAATTACATTTTACAGCCAGATTCACTATCAGAGTAGCTGATGTAGAGTTAGTTAAGTAAAATTACGCACACACATCCAGCTCCAATACGCACTCGTCTATCTGCACATCGTTGTTTAGAGCAGCTCATTGGCTACGAGAAACGCCAATCGTCCGCTGAGTTGGCTGCAGGTGGCTCAGTCTATGAATGAAAGAAGTGGGGAGGTTCTTCCCAGCGCTGACTCTCATCGGCGTCTGAAATCTGTCGTCGGGACAAAGTAGCTCTGAATTGGTTCAATGAGGTGTTTGCGACGTATCTCGCGGAACGTTAAGGGGTTAATGAGGGATTAACGTCCTCTTGACACGGTGGAAGTGGTAAAACCTTTGAGAGCTGCAGACATGAGTCAAAATGAATCGACTGGGCACAAAATTTAATAATTTATTCAGCAAACTTTCTCTGGTTCAAGCAAACAAATTCACCATTTTGAGTTCTGGGTGGATTTCATTGATTAGTAATTAATATTAACGATCAAATCTGCAAGATACGTCCAGTCACATTATTATATTAAATATGCATTATGTATAATTTACTAATTTCTCGTGTAGCTAAATTTCCAAACCACATTTTTGCTTTTTTTTTTTTTAAACTGGAAAAGAATTAAATATAGTTTTCATCAAAAATGTACACCCACTTTATTAGGTACACCTTGCTAGTAAAAGGTTCAGAACTGCCTTAATTCTTGGTGTCATACGTTCAACAAGGAGATTTTGGTCCATATTGACATGATATCATCACACAGTTTCTGCAGATTTGTCGGCTGCACATCTACGATGTGAATCTCCCGTTCCACCACATCCCAAAGGTGAAATATTGGATTGAGATCTGGTGACTGTGGAGGCCGTTGGAGCACAGTGAACTCATCGTCATGTTCCAGAAACCAGTTTGAGATGATATGAGCTTTGTCACATGGTGCATTATCCTGCTGGAAGTAGCCGTCAGAAGATGGTCCACTGTGGTCATAAAGGGATGGACATGGTCAGCAACACTACTCAGGTAGACTGTGGGATTTAAACCATGACCCCCCCACCATTACACCCCCACCACCAGCCTGAACCGTTGATACAAGGCAGGATGGATCCATGCTTTCATTAATGCCAAATTCTGACCCTGCCATCCGAATGCTGCAGCTGAAACCGTGACTTGAACTTCAGCGAGTTGTCTTGATCACCTCTACATGTCTAAATGCATTGAATTGCAGCCATGATCTTCATGATTAATTGTTAAATCGTAGTTTTTCCTGAAATTGCATGTTTTGTTTGAACGATTCTCCTGAATGTTAAATATGTTTAAGTTTACCAGAGGAGGAAAATGATAACTGGCTGATTAAGTCAGCTTATCAATCAAATCTATTTGGCTCCAGAGGACTAGTTTAATTTTAAATCTGCTTAAAAATATCTCACATTTCACAAACTATGAATAAATTAAGTCTATCTGCCTTTTTATCCCATGGTTCTTATCAGGATAAAGGACTGAAAACTCTCTCGCCGAGTCTCGATTCTGTAACTGAACTTGTCAGAACAGAGGAGGAGGAGGGAAGTCGTGGGCCCGCGGATCAGAAACTTGTTTAACTCCCCCAAAATCTGCAGAGATTAGAGCGGGAAGTGGTCAAAGGGCTTAGAGTGTATCGGTACAATGAGGCCGGGAGGATTAGAGGCGGATTCGCTGAGCCCCTGCGATGCCCTTCATCTCTGGGGGTCCACGGCCAGAGCACCTTTGTTGGGTTAACTAACGGCACTTCCCATGAACGCGGCGAGCGCACCAATCCCTTTTTAATGATGCAGGGAAAATTCCACCGGCCCTGATTACCACAGTGCTTTTTTGAGAGCCGCCATTGTCCCACACACCATGTCGAGCTTTTAAACCGTGCAGCCAGGCGAGTGGACCGCGAGGCGTTTGAAGTCCGCTCGTAGTAGGAAACAACCTGGCTGCTGAAACAACGCTGATGTGCGCTTCTGCTTTATGGTGCTAACGGTAGCGCTGGCCCGCATTAATTGACACGGCGGCCGCCCATGCCTGAAATATATGCGGTGGTATGGAGCTTAATGGCTTGTGACGAGGCGCTACAGTGTGGTGGATGTGTACGTGAAAGGTGAAGGCTTTAAAAGTTGCATCCTCTTGCAGAGTCCTGCGATGGGTCCAAGAGCTATAAAACTGAAGCGTTAAGGCTTTAATAGGCAGTTTAGAGTTTCTAGTTGACGCAGACCCTAGCGTCGTAGCTGACGTAGCTCCTCCACTTGACAGCAGCAGTGCTGGGCGTATTGATTTAAATATCAGCGGTATCAATACCAAGGCCGGTATCGGCACCGGATCAATACTAGTGTGATGAGATCGATACTTTTGTTACAGTTTCTCTGATAAACGTCCAGTAAATTACCTCTTTAAAAGCTTCTCCATCCCCATCTGTGGCCAAAGGTTTGATATGGACAGAGTTTGATACTCAGATCCTAGCATCACACCAGCACTTTAAATGCGTCGGTACTCAGAAGAGAAGACAGTTACACAGGATGCTTCTTTGGTGGAAAATTAATGTGCTAACATTTCCCTCTCTGAGAAATTTTATTATTTATTATTAGATTGTTGCTTTTGTTTACTTATTTTGCTCAGCTGACTACTGTTACCCACTTTATTTACCATTGTTGTGTTGTTTACTTTGTTATAATTTTGTTTTATTGTTCCTTTTTCTTATTTTGCACTAATCACATTTTTTCTAACAGTTTTGTGTAGTAAAAGGGGAATTATTTACTTGCCTAAATATTTGTCCTGTATTTTATCATGATCATAATCAACTAACTAAAGCATGAGTCTTCAACAGGGGGTCCGCGACCCCTAAGGGGTCCATGGAGGTACTGCAGGATGGTCACAAAATCTTTGGTTGATCAAACTTTTACATATATGTGTATATATATATATATATACGTCAATCTAAGCCTCCTGTACACAGAAGGCCCCGCCCCTATCGCTGGTGAACCAATCACGAGGCCGTTGAACTAAAGGCAAAATTACAAAGTTATTCAAGGATCATGATGTTTCAAGAAAAAGTATCGGTATCGGTAAGTATCAATATCAAAATTCCCAGTATCGTCGTACTCGATAGTAGCAGGTTTCTGCTTTCGTATTTCTGGCTGCTTCTCCATCTCTGCGACTTTCAAATTGATTGTTTTGGATCAATAATGAATGATTGACTGAGGCGGTTCGGAGATACACACATTTGTGTGACTTGTGTTGAAAGTGAAGCCGGAAGAAGAAACAAAAATTAAAGTCGGGTCATAAATGCCTTGTATTTATATTGAAAATATCGATATTTCTGATTTGAGGATCAATTTTAGGCATAGACTGTATAAGTATCGATATGTTTCAGTCACCTCAGCTTTTCCACACACCATAGAATCCAAGGAAGTTTCATGTATGTTGCTCGCAGCTTCTTCTGATACTAGACCTTCATCTGGCAATTTCCGGATCCGATGAGTCTTTTATTTCAAATATCCATCCTGATCACACGTCTCACTCCGAGGGAAGACTTATTCTGTTCTTTGAATGGACAGACAGGTTAATTATCTACCTTCTGCTGGACTATTTAATTGTTCCGCCTGTCACTATACGTCGCTGGCATAGACGGACAATGATTAATTATTCGCAGTAAATAAATAATAATGTTCTGACCAATTAAGTGAAACTGGATAATTTTGTTTTGCAGAAACACTGGATAAAGAACTATGTCGCTACAGTAAAAAAAAGATGCACCTGAACCATAAATACACATGATTATTTGAGTTAAACTGAGCTGTAATCGTTTAGTTTCACATTCAAACCAATGTGTTGGACTTCGTGTCTGCAGGTTACAAGGCTGCACTCGAACACAACACAAAGACTACAGCCCGGTGTGTTTAATTCCCATGATCCTTCACTCTGTATGGAGGAGAGGCCACATAAACGGATACCAACGAGGAACCATGAAGCAGCTTTTAAGATCCAGACGCACTAAACTGACTGCATCTGCAGCAAAGGCCTCACGTAGCCGCAGCGTCTGCAGCACAAGGTTGCACCTTGAACACACCACAAAGACCAACTGTAACTGCCCCACGATCCTTCGCTCTGTGTAGACGGAAATTTCTGCAAACAGATCTCATAAGTCAGGCCCAGACGCCGGTAGCGAAGGGTTGACCGTGACTCTCCTCTTTTGTGTGCCGGGACTTAAAAGCTGCACTTGAACACACCGTGAAGGCTGACGCTAACAGGCAGCTCGTCCGTACGCTCTGCACCTGCTTGAAAGGGAATAACTCTTCATAATAACAGGGTTGTTTGTATTCAGAAGAAGAAAATGGAGGAACAGATTCTGTGTGACTAGTGTCAGTGATGCAGTTTTTGGATTGAACCTAATTACCTCACCTCTCCTTTTGCTGCATATTTTAAATTTTACTTTGAGTTGCTCACCCTGCCTCTATGAACTGTACTAAATGTCCCTACCCCCCCTCATTGTTAACACGTTGTGACGTCAACAACACATTTCAGGTTGGCAGAGCTGGTCTGCAGAGGAACAAGTGCTACGGGTGGATTAAACCTTGCTGAGCGAAGCTTTTCAAAAGGAATTTAACAAGAAAAGCAACTGTTCACAAGCTTGTAATCAGAATATGTTGTGGAACAATCCAAGACAGAGACATACACAGTAGAGTAGATGTCTTAGTCTTATTTGCAGCTGGCTCCGAAGGCAGTCGACCAACCCACGACTTAATTTTAGAAAAATCTCCCCAAAAAAAAAGGCGATTTGAAGGATTCTAATTAAATTTCTCACAGATGAATATGAATAAGTTTCCCTCGTAGCTCTGCCTGTGGTCGGCCGCTGACGTCGCCATCGCGTGGAACCATTAGGTCTCGGAGACAGATGTGTCTCGGTTCGTGTTATCTCACGCTCGGCCCGTCTCCTGTGATCTGTGATCGTCGCAGCTGCCGTCGGTTTTTCCCCGAAACTGAATTACGCGGGAACTTTACACTGCGGGGGAAAACGGATTTGGCTCCTGATGAGTTTGAGGCCGGACGGGAATCTCACTTTGCACACGTGTTCTGTGATTGTGTGTCGCCACACGTGCAGAATCTAAAACAGGGTTTTCTCCAGCTGTTTTTAGCCGAAATTCCACTAATAAGTTAGTGGAGGGAAAGTTTTACTGGACTGAATAATTTGATTCTCCTGGAAAACTGTCATCATACAGATCAGGCAGAACATTATGACCACCTTCTCATTATTGTGTAGGTCTCCAAAATAGTTGTGACTCATCAGAGGATGGACATGGGTCCTATTAGTTGAGGGGAGGGTGTCTCTGTGGATCATCCACAGGTCTTCACCAAGTGGTTTTGTATGTCATTGTACCGGGGATGGCTGCTGCTATCAAAGAGTGTCATTGCTATGGGGTGTGGAGGGGGGGACCTGGTCTGGTCTGGTCTGGTCTGGTCTAGGTGGGGGCTACATGTCTAAGTAACGTCCACATGAATGAATACAAGGTCCAAACGTTTCCATGCAGAACCTTGAACTGTCACAAGATGGTTTTAACGTTGTTTACATCCCCTGTGGCAGTGGTCATAATGTTGTGGCTGATCAGTGTGTAATCTTTAAAAAGTAATTTTCGCTTATTGTTCTTTGCTGGTTAAATGTTAAATGACAAGAGTCTTCTCATGTCTCTTTGTCGAATATGAAGCTGCAGCTGACATCTGTAGCTTAGCTTAGCTTAGCATAAGCACTGTGAATAGTGGGAAAATGGCCAGTTCACCTTTATGCTATGATTTATTTATTTGTTATTTGTTCTTCCTTTCTTGCTAGAAAGCAAATAAATAAATAAAAACACTCTTACACTTTTACTCAACAGACTCCATCTGTGAGAACTATCCCACCCAGACAGGTTAAACACTTTCTAAGAATGATTTGCTGCACACACACACACACTCACACACACACACATAGAGACAGACCAGTGGACCCATGTGCAGATCAGGACAGGCCTGGCGGTGTAACGGTTGATACCACACAGGACCACAGATGGGTCCCTGCACAGCGGAGCCGGTGGCTGGCGCCACAGACTGGGCGCTGGCCAGATGGGCCACCCTGAGAGAGGCTCAGCCTGTCAGGCCCAAACAGGCTGATCTTATTACTCTGGGCCAAGAATGAGGGAGTCTGGTTCCACCAACACACACACACACACATGCATCCATCACCGGGGGGGAATCGACATTATCATGCCGGACTGTCACAGCCTGTGTGTGGTTTGTCATACATTTTCGTGGCTGTTTAAACTGGAAACATTTGATTCTGTGTTGTTTTACTGTGTTTGGATAACAAAAGGAGCTACATTCTGACTTTGTTTTCTTTTAGATGTGGTATTCTCTCCCCTTGCATAGCCTGCTTCCTATAGAGTTTCCAGCATTTTGTTTTTTTCTCCTGCAACGTGCAACAACTTCTGATTTAATGTTGTTTTTCGGGAGTGTGCACTTCTTCTTCCCCTACTCCGAATAAACCTGTTTCTCGTTCTGTGCTGTGGACCAAACCCCGGCCTGAAATTTAATATTTAATAGACGCTGTGCTGAATGCATTTAAAATAATGCACAGTCCCCGGTAGCTATATAGAAAATGTGCATGAACGAATCTGCTCCTGGAGCTTCTCTAAATCAAGTTTTTGCAGGCTGATATTGAGACCGTACTCAATGCGCTCTGCAAAACAGTTCCCAGGATACATAAATGTTTAAGTGTTTTGTTTTTCTTCTGACATCAAAGGTGTGACAGCAGTGCTACATTCCTGTCAGTGTGGAGTATCTGGGAGTATAACAACAATGACTTGGTGGTCCATATGGAGTCCTATCTGCTTTCACCTAACGGCTGGACTCCATGTGCAGGTCATGTGCCGTTGTGTTCTCTGCATCGTCTGCTGCAAGGACGGAGATATCTGTCTTCAGTCTGTCGCTGTAGAGACACTATGAGGCTCACAAGGACAAATCATTGCAGTAGTACTTTAGCTGGGTTTCAGGACTGACATGTCACGGTAGTATGAGCTTCATCTTTAGTGAAACTGCTGCTAGTTTGCTGTAATGACCCACTGGACTCCTCACCCATCTTCTAGGAGGCGTCCATCTTGTTATTAGGCATTGCTGCCTCCCTGAATCTCTGTAATCTTGAGCGACAATGACACAGATTACCTGGGACGTTAATAATTCTGGAGAAACCTTAGCTTTTTATCTAGTGCCGACGTCAGATTATTAGATTTATGACCAAATAAATGCAAAGCAGCCTCTGTTTACATGATAAGGCACTAAAATAAGACGGCGGCCATGGTAAACATTATATCTGCTCAATATTAGCACGTTAGCATTGTCATTGTGTCTTTTTTTTCGTCATGCTAGCATTGCCCATAAACCAGCGGTGGGATATGACAATATATTGCAATACTTTTTTCTTTCGATGCAGTATCAGTTTTGAAGGTTTTTGAAGGTGGAGCGTGGGTTGCCATGGGTTTCTGGCAAAATCCACCATTGCTCTCCTGAACAGAACGGAGGGTCGCAGTAAACTACATGTCCCTGGCAGCAGAGCGAGCTGTGGCTAAGGAGGAAACACGCTAGCTGGGGAGCATGCTAGAGGTAAGGCTAGCTGAGTGGTTTTAGTAGTTAGTAGTAGGGCTAAGCTAATTTCTTGGTTGAAAGTCACATGGTTGTGTAAAAACTTAACGAAACATCGGTGAAGGGAGGTGCTACGCTAGTTAGCTGGTGTCTCCTTGTTGCTTGCTAGTTGGTAGCTGACTGCTAGCCTGCAGGTCGGTTTTTCAGTTGGACTGAACTTCTAAATGTGTTTTGACTCGGATCTTGGCCCTTGGCCCCACTTAGGGCCCTAAGTGTTGGTTGAAATTTAGTCGTATATCTCGTTACTTCTTACAGAAATTCCTCCCTACTGTCACAGTGTTTTAAATGCTGGCATTTCCCACTCACACTCAACTGGCGGACGGGATTTTGTGGACCTACTGCCGTTAGCTAGGCTAGTTAGCTGGTGTCTTCTCGTTGGTTGCTCGTTGGTAGCTGACTGCTAGCTTACTTGTCGGTGTTTCAGTTGGATTGGGCTTCTAAATGTGTTTTGCCTCGTAACATCTCATCCTGTGTAATAATTAATTCTTAATGTTGGTTTGAACCAATCGTGAACAATTTCCACGCCTCCACCACCACTTTTTCTGTAGAATAAATTGGAAATGGATAAATTGGATTAACATTGTTTTTTGACTCGCTGTCATCTGCTGCGCGTATATACAACTTGTATTTTAAGCTGCATTTAAAATGAACTATGTAGAATATTGCAATATATCGCAATATCATAATAACGCAATAATGTATAATATCGTGACTCAAGTATCGTGATACGTATCGTATCGTGAAGTCGTCGCCAATATCCACCACCACCGTGAACGCAGCCTTGTTGTTCTAACCTCATTCAGAAAGAAAAAACAATAGATAAATTATGTAAAATAATATACATTAACTGAAAAAGACAATAAATAGAAGCAAAATACATTTTCCTGGTTATCTTTTCCGTTGTCGTCTGAGGAACGTTCACTCGGATTTGTGCAACCAGATGCGTAGAGTGAAATATGTGTTTTAATCTCTTCAATTAAAGAACGCAATTGTGCCTCGGCTGGTAATTACAGCGTTTGGGAGCTTGACTTGGGCCAATTTAGGATGAAAAATGTGAGCAGCTGTAATCAATGTCACACTTTGTAAATGCCGCAAATCGGCTGCGCGGAGTTGTCATTCCACTCCAACCCTTAATTTTCCAGCTGCAAATGATGTTTCTACATTAATAGTGATAGACTTACACTGCAGGGGAGGTGGAGGAGGGGGGGGGGGGAGGAAGTGGGGGAGGCTTTAATGCTGCACGGTGCCAAAATGAAATGGATGTCGTTTGCCTCGGTGTCGTCCCCAGTAATATAACCCGTCCTGGGGTTTTTGTCCTCAAAGTGACAGCTCTGGAACAGGATGAACGAGAACCTTTTCCCTGAAGTCAAGGTCATCGTTTGGGCTCATTTAGGCTCCAGAGCGCTTCTCTTTGTCACATCTTCATTTGAAATTCACACTCTAAATAAAGTCAGGTTTTGACTGGCAGCCTGAGTTGCGGTGGAGGTGGTGGAGGTGGTGGAGGTGGTGGAGGGGTTGTAATATTCACAGAGGCGAAACAAGATGGATGGATAGGTTCTCTGACTGCACACTGATTTCCACATTCGGGTGATTAAGTTTATTATTTGGCCCCGCGGCTGCATTAGCATGTGATTATCCCGGGCATCCTGCAGAGAGAAGGAATATTTAACTTTTGAGAACAAAGGAGGATCACGGTTGGTCACCTGAGTCTTTTTGTCCTGAATGCAGAAGCTAAACAAAAAAAAAGAAACAACAACTCGTTTCCTGGTTGCTCTGGTAGCTCCTCGTTCCTCTCTCGTCTTCTTTCCGTCCCCTAGCAAAACATTTTTATTTTTTTTTCCCCCCTCCGACTCCTTTTGTTTGCCGAGATCCGGGTTACCATGGCGACCAACCGGGGCGCTTTATGAGCACCTCATCCCTCATCTAAATATTCCTAGTTATCTATGGTAATGAAATGCACACACCATTATCTGGCTTAATGAAATACACTCCATTGTCTGTGATTAGACGGAGAGGGCTTTATTTCCCGGGCTCGTCTCGCCGCCTCGCGCTGCAGCGCTTGTTACCCGGCGCGCGATAACAACTGCACAACTATTGGAGCCGATGTGAAAGGCTCGGGACAAATAAAGAAGACAATGTCCAGTTGCCGTCGGCGGCTCCTTGATTGCGCTAATTGGCCCGACCGCAGTCTGTTGGCTTCTGCGCGTTTTGATTCCACAATGCGGCCTATTAAAGAAAGACAGATTATGACAATAAAAAACTCTTTACGCGCAGCTCGTTTTTGACGGGGGCCGCACAACAGTAACGAGCTGCGGAGGAGCTGCACCGGGCAGAAACAGAACATCATTATCCGACCGCATCTGAATCCTGCTGTGGCTTTTTTTTCCTGCTCTTTGAATTCCTTTGAAATATCTGCAGCTTCGTATATAAAACAGATACGGCGTAAAAAAAATAAAAATGTGCATCTGATATCGCTTCGCCACCCCCACCCCTCCTCGAAAAATAGCAATGAGTGTTTTTTGTTAGAAGCGCATCTGTGCGAGCGTTGCCGCGACGTCTATTTCCAATTCAGTCCGGGGTAATATCTGCAGATTGCGCGGTTAAGTCACTCTGCATTTCATGAGCCGGGCCCTGTCACTAACAGTTATCTCCTCACTGCCCTCCGAGGAGTTGTCTAGGTGAAGCGATTCTCCGAAGCGCTGAATAATGCATGAAATTACGTAATGCAAATGGAGGCTTTATTTCCCCAGCCTCTCGCCGGACGCCAGCGCCGGGGCCGCTGTGTTTGGAGCGGCAGAGGAGAAACAGTGGGAATCCCCAGAGCAAAGGAGCTACAGCAAGGGAGCGAAAAAGGTCAACGATAAAAACCCGAGGCCTCCCCTCGCACGCGGCTTTATCAACTATGAGCCGGAGTTATTGCACGGCTGCACGGCTGCACGGCTAGAATTGTATACCTTATTCGCGGGGGCTATCATGGGAGGCTTATTGTGTGTGGAGGCGGTGAAATATTCATTAAGCAGCAGCCCGGCTGGTTTTTCACGGCGCGCCGGCCGCCTTGCAAACAGGAGCCCAATCAAACGTATATAACGACAGGTGAAAGGGGCCGCGGAACTTGATCTGATCAAGAAATGTCACTTGACTCATATGCAGCGAATTAGGCTTCACTAAACTGTTGTCAAATTCAACAAGTCGAGTGTGAGCTATGGGCGGTTTATCGGTTCATATAGAATACCGGTAATTTTTTTTATTATACGTATTTAACATATCGGCACAGACTACTGGTGTATTTGATCACACAACGTTTAGACTATTTCAGACTGAACCATTTTCACTAAACACACATGGTGCAACCAAGCAGCGACCTCTGCAAAAAAACTGCAGTTCATCAAGTGGCCACTAGAGGCTCCAAAAGGGCGCAAATCCCCATAGACCCCAATGTTAAAAAGCCAAACTTTACAGCATTATTAAACATGTTTACAGCCTGGTACAATAATAAAAAAAAAAGATTTTGGTCTTAATAGTTTATTTTACTATTCATGACATACGGGCCATAATTTTTTCACATTATACAGAATCCAATGGGTTTGTCCATAGTATATTCAGGGTGCAACTACGAGGTGTGGTGAAGATGGAAAGTAAAATAAAAACGGAAGAACAAGATGACTTCCGACGTTTATTTTTCGGGTGACCAGATGTCCCTGATATCTGGGGACAGTGACCTGTCCCCCGGCTATACATGTCTTTAAAAATGTCCCCAATTTTAAGCTTAATATGAATGAGAAAAAAAAATGTTGCGCGCATACAACAGTTATTACGGTAGATGGTCACGCTGCTATAGACATCACAGACATAGAAGTTTAAATATGTTTAAATATGAATAAATATGTCAAATTTAAATAATTGTCCCTGTTTCTTCTTTTCATCTTAATAACATTTAATTCTTTTTTGTTTGTAAATGTCCTCAGATCACTAATCAGTTCTAACATGGAGCCATGCAAACCTGTTTTACTACTAGTGTTTATTATTCTACAATATTTACTCATAAAATAGTCCATCCTTAGTCGATCTACAGCATTAACTCATCCCTCAACCAGTAGAAAATGTTGCAAACACGTGATTATGCATGAAAAAAAAAGAAAAATACCCTGATATAGCACCATGTTTCTCCTCCTCTGTCTATCTGCCTCAGTGTGGTGGGTAGTGGACCTGAATGGCATTAATTGCCCCCTAAGATGACGGGCAGATGAAAGTGAGGTGGTGGTTTGCTGTGGGACATGGGGGCCGCTTACAAAGAGAGGCTGGCAGGTCTCGCTGACTTCAAAAGCAGATAAAGGGCCTTTTTTTTTTTTTTTTTTTTTTTTTACACAAAAGATTCCTTTCTCTCCCTCTTTCTTTCTTTTTCTTTTTTTTTTTTTTTTGCTTAATCTTCAGATTCGGCCTTTATTCGTGCCAGCCTCCTCGCCCTTTGTCCACTTTGTGTCAGGTTTTTAACGCCGGAGGATTAAATTGCTGTTGCGGAAGTCATTGTTTGTGTTTTTCCTTCCAGCCCGACGCCCTCTCCATTGTCCCCGCGACATAATCGAACGCTCCCCGACAATATGAGAGGTTCATCTCTCCTCTCTGGTGAGAAAATGAACAGCGGGCGGATCTGGTCCGAGGAAACAGTGGCGACAATGTGGGTTTTTGTTTTTTGTGTTTGTTTAGCGCTCTTAACTCTTTAAGAAGCTTCAGGTCTTACTTTGGGGGGGGGGGCTTGAGAACAGGCGGCGAAAACACTGAGCTGTCAGTGAACGCAACAAATGTGAAGCTCTTTTCTCTGCAAACAAAGGAGAAAGTGACTAGTTCAGGGGAACATATGAAGCATATTTAGCTTTGGGAAAAGGGGACGAGCACAGAAAGAAAGCCTTGCAAGGAGGAAGTAATAATAATAATAATAATAATAATAATAAGAGTTTGTTCTTCCTCTGCCCTGAACCTGCACTGATACTATCCAGATTCCTGTCATTCTCCAGTGAAGGTATTGGTCTCCAGCCGCACCGCCAGCCCCTCCATCTGCCCATGAATAGGACCAGTCACATTTCTGATAGCATTTAATGAAAAATCCACCCGGGCTTCAGAGGAGGAGGAGGAGGAGGAGGAGGAGGAGGCTGAAGGGTGGTTATTGAGGGGGTGTGTTTATGTGTGTGTGTGTGTGTGTGTGTGTGTGTGTGCGGGGCTCAACAAAGAGTGCCTTTCACTGAAGTGGAAAGCCTAGATTGCTCCCTCCTTCCCTCCCTCCTTCCCTTTCTGCTCCCTCCTCCTCCTCCTCCTCCTCGTCCCCTCATTTTGTCTTTTTTTTTTTTTGATGCAACATCAAAAATGTGCCAAATGACTGGGCAGAAACCCCCAGAGGTTTTTTTTTGTGTGTGTGTGTGTGTGTGTGCTGTGTACTGTGTGTGCAAAGTGTCGCACAAAGGGACAGGTGTCCTGCGGTTTAAGGTGTCCGCGGTGACGAGGACACACAGAAGGCAAACAAGTCCTCGTTGACGGAAGGTGTTTCCGTAGTTTGTTCTTCCTGTAATGATCCATCCAGGAATAAAAAAAATAATAACAAACCTTAAGAAAACATTATTCTACACCTGATGCCTGATGCTCTTATCAGACTTATTACTTCTGAAGACACTAATCTGCAGGAACTAGTGATGTGCAGATCGATACTGAAATATTGATACTTCAGATACCAGGTCTTTATGCTCTAAAATTGATACTCAAATCAAAATATCGATACTTTTGATACTTCAGTCATTGGAGGAAATGTAGTAACACAGTTGAAAGTAACTAAACTATTATAACGAAGCTTGTGAGTTTATAGTAGTTCTTAATAATTAAACAATAATTTATTTTAATGCTACTATTATTTTATTTATATCTTTTTTTAGTGTTGGAAACAACATTTTCACATATTTTGTATGATGTGTTTGTTTTTTTTCTGTTGTTGTATTAGCTCGGTTATATAGTAAATCAATATATACTTAAAATAAATAAATAAATAAATTACTCTGACATCTTAGAGTGTATTTACACAAAGTATCGGTATCGGATCCCCTGAATTTTACTCAGATCGGAAAGAAAACCTCCGTTATCGAACATCATTAGCAGGAAATGGTCCCATTTAATTTAAATATTTTTATTATTTTTATTGTGAATGAAGTGGCTTTAGTGTATGAGAGACTTGTCTCTTATTTGGCTACACAAATAAAAAGGGTTTCAGTGTAACACTGTGGTTCAGTCATGTGCTTCAAATGCAGATGTACGACCCACAGGAAAAGGCTACAGGGTGGGATCGCACACAGGTTGTTTTGTTGGCAATAATTTCTCCCTGGGAACGACTCAGAACAATGACATGACAAAAAAAAAAAAGAGGAAGATTTTTAGTCACAAACTGGCTCTTTGTGGTGGATGTTTAAAAGCGTAAATCTCAGCACAAAGACAAGAAAGACATCAAGAATATCTGATGATGCTTTATAGCGATTTTCTGCCAAATGTTTGACCCAAATCCGACAAGAAGGGAAACACAATACACAACGTAACAGGTGTGAGACAAACGCTTCCTTCTCTCCTCTGACACCGGATTAATAGTCCACAACCTTCACTCACTTTTCAGGCCGTCATCACCATCTCAGGGTGCTTTTTTTTTTTTTTTTTAATCCAGCAAAGCAAACAGCAGCTCAGTCTTGTATTTGTTTCTCCTTGGAGGAGGTCAGACCGAACTCAAACTAAAACTGCCTCCTGTGCTGCTGCTGCTGCTGCCGTTGGCCTGAGTTTGTCTTCATTCAAATTTCACAACAACAAACCGCTCTGGGCGTGTTTTTCCAAACAGAAAAAAAAAAAAAAAAACACACACACAGATTCTCTGCTTGTCTCGTATCTGAAACGTTAACACCCTGAAAAAGCTGTCGGCCTTTAGAGGAACGTGCAACATCGAGAGTCTGTGCAGCTTTTTAAATCCTGCAAATGGGTTTTGTCGTAGCACAAATTGGTTTGAAGTGACACATGATCAACAGGAGGAATTTAACTAGTATAGATAGATAAATAGATAGTTTTGCACACAAGAACCAATGCAAAACAAGGATGTATAACAGTGAAAGGTGTAAATCTATGGAACAACTTATAAACAGTAATTAAATTATGTAAAATACAGAAAGAAGGTTCAACCTCCTCAGACCTGAGCTTTTGTTTTCTATGCATTTTTAATTTCTCCATTTCTCCTTATTTGGGATTAATAGAACCTAGTAACTATAAAAAAAATCATCATCCTCTTTGAACAGGAAGTAGTTTTTGGAAAGAATTATGTCCTCATATGTGGACACTGGGATTATTTCACTCAATATTATAATAAAGTTACCAACATGTAACAAAATATAAAACTGTTCGTTTTCATGTCTGAACATTGCTGTGCAAAAAGCAGAATTGCCAACGTCCTCAATTGAGTTCTTGCCAATTAGCAAAGTTATAGCTCGTTACTATTGACAGAATTTGTGTCATAATAAACTAGAAAAGTTAATAAGCATAAATAAAGAAGCGTTAAAGTTTGATGAGGTTTTGAACCTTGTCCATTTTTGTTACGCCTGTAGAAAGAATCCGCTGAAACACCTGCTGTCACGTTTTTACACCAACTAGTATCTAGTTAACAGGATAAAAGTTTAAATGTAGCGAGAAAAACTGACAGAAACCTAAAACTTAACGTCCCCATATGAGGACACAGGGTCTTAGGAACTTAAAAAATATATAAAAACAAAATTATGAACATTATTTGTATAACTACCTTGGAACCTTTTGAATATATTGTGAGCAGATGTTTCTCTTTCTGTTTTTTGTTTTTTTTTAAGATAATTAATGAAACTTTATTAGTGTAAGACGAACAGGCACAGTAAGCTACAGCTTCAGCCTATAATTTTTCTGTGTTTAAGTGGCAAAGCAACTGACAGCGTCTAACTATAAGTTAAGAAAACACTAGTATACAAGCGAGTAAAGCAGGAAACACGAGGGCATTATGAAAGGATGAGGGATCACTGGTTCATATGTATTTTACTCCAGCATGAGAGTAGCACACGATATATTTATCAGGAAAAACACAGGTATCCTGCTAGAGGACGTCCTGCTTTTGTGTTTATTGTTTAAGTGTCACGGTTTCCTGGGATGGAGCCGTCATTATTACACCTGAGGTGCTGAACGTCTGCCTCAGTGGTCGATACGGATCACAGACGTCTTAAAGTCTTTCCTGCCTCGATAAAGCAGCTACATCATTCTTTATAGGAAGAAGAAAGATTGTTTTTGACTCTGTAGCAGAATAAACCTGGATCATTTTACTAGCGCTGAAATAAAAACACAGCTATCCATCTTCCAATTTTTATTTTTTTAATATATTTATCATCCATACTATTACCTATTATACTAGATGTGCTCTACTTTGTGTTTATCCTTAAAAGTGTCTTGTACTTTTGTGCATCATGCTGCTCACTCATACTTTAAATTAAAACCAATAAAGTTTTCTGAATCTGAATCATAATAACCAGCTAATCTCAGCTCCATTTGAACTCAGAGACATTTTAGAAGACAGTACCTTCTTCTTATCATGTTAGCGTTAGCATTCGCTACTTAGCACCAAAATTTAGCTAATTGAAATATCATTACGTCAGTATTTATTCGGCTGTAAACCAAAATATTGGACACGTTTTTGAGTCATCTTTCCATAAAAATGCCATGTTCTTACTGGTGACACATAGATTTTAGACCTGAAAACAGACTAAGTGTGATCAACTATTATATATATATTGACCCTTTTATCTGATAATGATGCTAAATAGAGACAGTGGAAGGTTAGAGTTGATCCCGAGAGAAACATCAATGTCTGCACCATATTTCATGGTAATTCTTTCAATATTAGCTGAGAAATTGTAATCAGAAGTACGTCCACTTCCCTGCAGCACCAGAGTAGATACATCTTGCTTGTGCAAATTTATGCAGCTTATACCAACTTCTACAATGAATATTCTGAGCCCTGTCCATTCTTTATTTTTATTCATTATCAATCTCTCATGTAACATGCATCGCCTACATATATTCTGCTTTATTCAGGTTCCTCCTCCTCTTCCTTCTCTCTGCTGTTTTTTTTCTGCTCAAGGTCTCTTTTTTAATTTATTTATTCATTTATTTGATTAGGACAATGCACATTAATCAACATAAATATATCTTAAAAAACATACAGACAACACATAATGACATAAAGGCTGAAAGTTCATACACAAGATAGAACAGACAGAGAAGTTTGGCTTGTTTTCAATCACTGTTTGAGGGTCTTTTTTTAAAGGTGGTGCTATTTCTCTGGGGGTTCATACTCTGGGTTGTGTAAAGCATCTTGACAAAACTAAAATCGTTATCGACCCTTTATAAATAAGTAAACTGAATCCATATCTGGAAACAAGAGTCGTGTTAAAAAATTGAACAAGATTGATCCATTTAGGTTAAACAGCCTCTTAGTTCGGGCTCTTTCATCTCGGCGTGATCTCAGAGAGACGCCGGTGATGAAGTTATCTCCCTCTGCCGCACGAAGCCGAGACACAGATGGCTTCTTTCTGCTTGTTGCTCCTGAAAATCATCCCTCTCATAACCCGTCCATTAATCACAATCATAAACGGCAGGTGAACGGCAAGCTCCAGTAACTGCGGCGACGGCGACAGCTGGACGGTAAAATGTTTGGGAGGAGGATCTGCTGCGCGGCTGGAGCCAAATCTTACTGGACACGCTCTCACAAAAAGAAACAGGTTTTAGGTTAGCGAAGACAGAAACGTCTCCTTTATGGCGCAACTGGGATGCTACGGTTAGAGGCGGGTAAACAACAGCGTAAGGGGGATAAGGTTTGCCACCGAGGAGCAGCAGCAGCAGCGTCTGAACGATGATTAACTGTAATTACCTAAGCAGTACCTGGCCCGCATGCCAGGAGGCAGCCCGAGATTAATGAGGGCTCCGCTGAAAAACGGAACAAAAGCTCACATTTCCCAGGTAATGAATCGCTCTGGTGCTAAGGCGTCTTCACACGGTGCAGCCCGGGCCCTCCCCCCCACCACCACCACCACCCCCGGGGGAAGGTTCATTACAGGACGGGTGGAGGAGTAGATGGATACTCTGCAGCATTTTCAAACAGGCAAAGCAGGAGGAAGTCTTAAATCGTCACAGACGTCCCCCCCCCCCCGGTCGCTGCAACAGGAGAGAGATAAACAGCCTCCTCAGCTCAGCGCTGCTTAAACGGCCGGTAAACACTACACTGTTCGCCTCGTCCCCTCTCCACCGCAAGGCAGAGCTCGGCTCTAAGTAACGAGGATGAATTTGCGGGAAATTATTGATTCATAAACACTTTAACCGGGCTGACGTGTCACTCAGCGCTATCTGAATTAAAGGAAGCAGGTTTCATTTGAACAGGATGCCCAAAGGCCTGGAGGGCAAAGTTTTATTACAAAGTGTCTCCTGTTATAAATCACTGTCACAAGCAATAACCCGCAGATTAATGGTGACATTATTTTTTTGCTCGCCGTTGTACAAGTTAATCTATGTTTTTTTGAAAAATGAATGACAAAAAAAAGAAGTAGGCAGCCGCTGGACAATGTATAAGAAGGAGGCCGGTGATGTATGGAAGTGGGCATCAATTATTGGAAGTCAAACTCCTCGAGGCAACAATGAGAGGATTTACAGGCCGTGACATTTTTCATGCCCTTGAACATGTTACCTCCAGATACGTGGGTCGATACCGAGGAGAAATACAACCCGACCGGAGCTTTAAATGATTACACACACACACAGGACACACACACATTAAGTCACGTAAATACTTGAAGGAGATGCGAGTTGAGGCATGCCTGGCTTTACATCACGCTGTGAGCGGCGGCGCCTGTGAAAAACCCAAAGGCCTTCTTTGTTTACAAGCCTCTAATCATGTTAATGACACTTGGCTCCCATACGGGCCACTTCCAGATCGATCATGTCGACAAAGACTGAACCGAAGTGGCAAACGCTCGGAATCTGCGCCTGTCGGAGATGAAAGAGATTCAACCTTTAAACTGTCATTTATCAGCAGAGACAACAAAGGGAGTCGCTGTCAACGGTGCAGTCTCTCCATGTGTGAACATTAAACCTGCACTATTTATCCAGATGAATAAAACAGGAAGGTACGGATGAAACTGTGTGCAGAAAAAAAAACAAAAGCACGGATGTAATGAAAAAAAAAAAAAAAAAACACAGTGTTTAGTGTTGGAGAATTTTTAAATGCATTTTCTGCATCTGATACAGTTTTTATATTGGTTATATTGGTTATATAAGCAGGGCACAAATATTATATGTGTCTCTGCACCAGTTTAATCTGCATATGATTCTTATCTGTTAAAACTACATTACCCACAATGCAACTGTGTGTTATCCTTATCCACATAAACACTGTCCTCCGTCCAGTGATGCAACCTGAACTAACACAACACCAGATTATTATTATTAGTTTAGTGAATTGGGACATTTGTTAGCACAAATGCTAATTTTCAGTCCCAAGGCTTTAAAACAACAATCATACAACAGACAATTACAGAACCAGACACAGACAGACAAAACAAACCAATAAAGATGCAGACCCACAGTATCGACACAGACGATATCATGACAAAATATTTGACCCACATTAAAAACAAAAAACAAAAAAACAACAACGTTTTAACCGATATTTTTCTCTGGATGAATTTAAAACATTGAAAATGAGACAGATATCTATAAAAATTTGGTAGCTGTCTAGATCAAGATTGTTATACTTTTTTAGGACTATAATGAAAGTGAAGAGGTTTTACTGTGTAAAATTTTAACTACCTTCTTAAAGAGTAACTTTATAGGTTTCAATGTACTTTCTTTTGTGTGTGTCCAGGTTGTAAAACAGTAATTTATGTGCGAAAATATCATGGCATCGTGCATATATATTATACATACATTATATTTCCCCAATGGGGATTGATAAAGTTTTATCTGATCTTATCTTATATAGACTTTAGCTGTTTTGGAGGAAATAAATGATCGTCTATGACTTTAAATACTAGGTTTGTGTCAAAGACCACTAAAAGATACTGAAACTCTTCTACTATATCAAGTCACGGCCAACGCAACGAATGCTTTTAAAATTAAAGCATGATATAAATATTTACATAAGTAGCTCTCAGTCTGATTTTCTCATCAGGCCAGTTTGTTTTGATTAAGATATGATTTGAGTTGCTTTTTTTATTCAGATTAATAGAGGAACACTTGAATAAATCATGTGTGAACTGAAAAAAACAGACATAATATCCAAATTCAAACTAATTTATAACCTGTGATGTACTGATAAAGCCCTTGAAATGATCAGATAATTAATCTGTTCCCACTGCAACATGAAATCCTCTGTGGGCCTTTTATTTCTGTCGGTGTTTAATGGCAGATTTTCAGCGATGAGTTTGTCAACCGCCCAACACAAAAAAGGGATCTTCTTCTTCCTCCAGCTCATTTCTTAGCGATGAATACTCACACAAGCGGGAACGACAGCGCGGACAAAAGGCTAGACGTTAATTTATCTCCCCTACATGACCCCCGATGCAAATGAGGTAAAATGAAAGCAAGCAATCAATTCTCTAATTGAGTTTGTGCTGTTTTAACTTGTTAAGGGGGCCTCGGCCTCGATTAAAGGGAAGGTCAATTTCTCATGGTGACAGTTACTGTATTCATTTCACAGGGCAACAAAGGAACTGGAGGCAGAGAAGCAGAAGAAGCAGATGCCTCGCCGTGCTGTGACTCCAGCTCCAAAACATCTTGCTAATATCAGTTATCACATGCAGCTACTCCTACCTGCCAGTTCATTAGGTACACGAGTGTAGTAGGAATAAGATAGGCACTAAATCTGAGCTTCATGAAGGTTAAATTATTCATTATTTGTTTGGATTTTGGTTTGAAGTACTAGTGAATTCTATAGACCCCTTCATGGCCTATGTCACTGTGACGTCACAGTGTCACCTGGAGGCAAAACAGAGCTGGAAGCTGGAGCTGAAACATTGTTATTGTCAACCATGAAAATGTCGTCTTACTGTATTTTTTGAATGTAAAAACTGAAAAAATCAAAAACACTATCACATAAAAGCCACTGCCGGTCGTAGACGACTTTACCTCATTTAAACCAAATAATTCTACAATGGTCTCACTGATAACTGGCTTTGTCGATTTGAAGAAATGATCGGAGTCAATCAACAATATTTTGCACATTTCATATCAGATAAGGTTAATATGTAATGCATCATCAGTTTCAGTCTGGATAATGTTATGAATTAGACTAAATTGTGACTTAAATTATGTTAAGTTAATGATTATTAGGGGGATTCTTGCTACAGTTTAATGCTAATGCTAACCGCTAGCTAACGCAGCGTTAGTTGCGTGTTTTTCATGGGTGTCCAAGCTTAAGTTGCATTTATTACATCACCCTCCACACTGGTTCCACTTACTTCTTGTAATATCGTGGTTGGAGAGGCTTCACTTGATAAAGACAGACCAGACTTTGTCCCCTCTGTGTCCTCCTTTGGTCAATCCGTCCATCCAGTTAGTAAAGAGTGTAGAGGTCCATGAATATAGTCCGATCAGTCAGAGTCAACTTTTAAAATAACTCTCACGGTGTCGGAGAGCGTGTGTATTAGTATATTGTCTAAAATATGTGTTTTCCACGTCCACTCTTGCTAAAACAGTTTATTAGCATATGCTAACCTAACCGGTGTTTGATTTTCTCAAGTTAAGCCCCGCCCCTCAAAAACACGTCACACTGTTTACAACATGTCTACCATTTTAGTGACTGGGCTAGGTTAAATAACAGAAACACTAACTCTAATATTTAAATATATATATATATATATAAGCAATGAGACCATTGCAGAATTATTTGATTTAAATGAGGTAAGGTGTCACGTTTGGAGATGAAACGACGCTGAACTCTGTTCTTGTTTGGTCCATTACTGATGGCAACATGCAGGACCAATGAATTATATCGACAAATTCTAAAAGGAAAACGTCAGGACATGTCCTCATATGGGGACAATAGGCTTTATGTATGTTGCAGGTTATTCTGCTTGATTTAGACCAGTGTGAAGGGTCAATACACTTGTTTATTTATGTTTATTAACTTTTCTAGTTTGATATGACATTGGGAGTTCATCGTTTCCAATTCTGCTTTTACATTAAAATCAACAGTTTTATATTTTGGTATAGATACAATATACAGTAAAATAATCTCCGTGTGCACATCAAAAACTACTTCCAGTTCAAAGATGATGCTTATTTTTTATACTTCTTAGATCCTACTAATCGCAAATACTTAAAGATCTTAATCTTATCGTAAAGAAATTAAGATGAATTCCAAACTAATGCTTGGGTCTCAGAAGGTTAAGGCATTTTTACTGTGATTATTAGTGGAATAAGCATCCATATAATGGCAGTAATTAGTTTTAAATTAAGAACAAAAATAAAAAAATCTTTCCTTTTAAGAGGACAAGCAAACAGCTGCAGGTTTCGGGAACTGGGAACGTTGCAGAGTTTGAGTAAGAGGTCTGAAAGCCGGTAAAAGCTGCTTATTTTGTCTCGTTGTGACGCGACTCAGACTGTTGATGTGCAACATGAGTCAGCTGCTCCCTCATCAGTCGTTTATTTAACAGCCGGAGAAAACCACAGAATCAGAATAAAAAATTAGATTATGCATCCACGCATTCAATTGCCGCTGCAGAGAGAGAGAGGAAGATTTTGTTGCTGCGTAGTCGTATATTAAAGAGTCGTTCTGTGCTGACTCGGTTCTGTTACTAAGGTTTCCTGCTTGCTTTGTCGGTCAGGAGAGAGAAATCTGTTAAAAGCTCTACAAACCAGGCAGTCTTTTAACAAGATGCACTTAATCTCCCCGGTGTTTGCTTTAGTCAAGCGAAGGACTGGCTTTGTGCGGACTCTCGAGAGTGATGGGATGTTGATTCCGACCTCAGCTTCTTATCACACTCCATCTGCCGTTGAACAGGTTTTGCTCGTCGAAGGGAGCAAATCCAAAAGCGGACACAAGTCAGATTAAACATAGACCCGCTATTTCGCAAGGTTGTTAATGTGTCAACCCCGCATGTCAAAGCGCTGCCTATAGGTTCAGCCAGAGTTCATGTTGTTAGCATAGCGGGTCTTTCAAGCTCTCAAATCTCACACAGATCAAAAGGGCTTTGCGAGGTATGCCGTCACCAGCCAATTAATGCCCCGGAGTACAGCTGCTCTGCCTGAGAGGTCGAGACTAAGCACTTTTCACAGCTAAAACGCCTCAACTTTATTTCCACCGCTCATTTTTGGCTAATTAAGCAGCTCTTGGGGAAGGTTTTTGTAACTCACACCTCAAACATTGCGTAACGGGAGTCGGGAAAAAGTGACCTTGAGCCGCTTGAGTCAAATAACAAACACGGCTTCAGCGGAGAGAGAGGGATCAGATCCCACCCAGGGAGACTAAAAATGAGGCCTTTTAGGCTTAGAAGACCTTTCAGATAAAATCTCAAGGACAGTGCTCACTGTTCAGGCATTTGACCTGAATGTGGAGGGTTTCTCACTCAAGAAAAATGCAACAGGATACGTGTCTGCTGCTGCTGCTGCTGCTGTTAGTGGCATTAATCTGGTGTAACAGTGAAAGTCATCACTCCTCACAGTGATATCATATAAATAACAGCGCCAACAAATCATGATTCAGCAGGTCATCACAAATCTGACTTTATTTTTTTTTTCCTGTAGAGATTAATTTTCAAGTCCTTCTACACAGTTTGAACACAACTACAGAACGGATCACAAAAAAAAGAATCCCGGAGATATGAGTGGAGAGAACTTTGTCGAATGTAAACAGGACACAGTGAATGTGCTGGAACAGTAACTACAGATGAATGGCGGCCTTTAAAATGAAAGCTTTGCAGCCCTAAACGTTGAGGGATAAGTGTAGCGGCGCCACCTGGTGGTGACGGTTAAACGAACAGAAGAAATCAAGTTTTTAAAACGACTTAAAAACCATCACTAATAATCCCTGACGAAATACTTATCCCAAGGAAAGCTCAAAGCTTGAGGCACATATTGTAAATTTAAACTATAAAAAGGCACACAGACTATTACCATAGTACAGGAGCATAATGTAGTATAGTGTGTCCTTTGCATTTATTCAACCGTGACACGTATCACGTTGCAAACCAAAATATAAAACAGAATTCCTTTTATTTTTATTTTTTCCAGCATTCTCGCCTTTTCTCTCTCTCGCTATTTCCGGTATCCTCCACATCCCAGACGACTGGTGAATCTTTCCTTGTCGATGTTCTTGTGCTCCGGGATGTGTTTGAAGGTGCAGTCCTGCCTCGTGCACCCGGTCGTCCTCCAGAAAAAGCACTCCTTCTTTCTGCACGGGAGAAAAACCATTGACGTGCAGAAGTTTTAGCTAGATAACACGTTAGATTTCATTTGATTTTTTTTATTATTATTGTTAACAGAATCAAGAACATGAGGCCTTTTTATGTGTTAAAATAAGCAAAATGAAAATATTCTGGAGGGAGTTACATTTCTGGAGCCAAGGTACATTAACTAAGACACTTATTTATTATTATTGTAACGTTAGCTCTTAGTGTTAGCATCTTTTATTTAGCTGGATTTATCATAAACTGAGGCTAATCCACTTTTTCCTTGATCATTGTCAAGTCCAGTTGTCCTTAATTTGATCTGATAATCCTAATTTTTCTCGGTCTCGTCTTATTTTATGATAAAATAAATGAAATGTTCTTACGTGGTGCGTTGGAAGGGGTCGGTGGGGGCCAGTTTGGACACGCCGAGTTCAGGGTGGACTTTGAAAGGATATCGCACAGAGAGCGGAGAGCCCTCCACCACCATTCCCTGCAGAGGAAACACACATAAATCAATCAGTCAGAGCATCGTTTTCCATCAAACCTGATGTGTCACAGCGCCCAGCAGGCGTCACATCTTCACACACAGAATGAGAACAGGTGTTCACATTTGAAACCAGTTAACGGATTATTAATTTCACGTTAGGTAAATACGGAGCCACTTTACACAGAAGCTCACGAAACCAGAGGGAAAAATAAACCGTTTTAAATCAAAAGTACAAAACAAAGCAGTAAAATTCCTGCGTTGAATAATGTAGAATTTCATTAGTGGTTTATTTGAGAAGCAGCTCTACAGAGAAACAACTATTTATGTCAGGGTCGATTCATGTGATGGAAAAATAATGCTGCAGCGTTGGAGAGGCAGAAGCTTCTGCACAATAAAAAAAAAGATGCAGTTGTCTTGTTTATAACTTCATGCTCAGCTGAGAGAAGATTACAGCCTGAAGTCAGCGCTGGTTTATCTCTCCACTTTTATTCAGCGGTTGCAGCAGATCTCGGTCAAAGTTCATCGTGATAAAAGAGAAACGGAGCTGATAGTGAAGGGAAGGACATCACGCCCTGTTACGGGGTCAAGATCACCGTTTACAACGAGCTCACGTATCTGATCATCGGTTAAACACATTTAGTGCAGAGTGAGCGGTTGACCTACATCCAGACACTGGATGGCTCTGTCGCTGTCTTCCTTTCGGAGGTAGTTCACGAAGGCACATTCTTGCTCCAGTAGCATCTTGATGCTGTAGACCGTCCCCGTCCTGGAGGAGGAGAGACGAGGGCGAAGATGTCAAACAAGAGCTTCTGTCCTCTAGTTTTTAATGTGTATTTTAAATATGAGACATAAGACAATTTATCCGACGTGTGGGAAATTACCTTGTCACAGTAGCACATAATTAGGTACGAAATATATACAAAAAAAAGCAATAAAGACCAAGAAAATTTGAAAGAATGTATAAAATATACACGAATATAGAGCAGTATATACTGTCTGTATATACAGTGTGGGATGGGAATTTCAAAAATGCTAAAAAAACATTGGAATATAATATAATTTCTAGGATCAGTGGACATGTGGAAAAATGAACATAAATAGAATTTCTAGCTTTGAAATGATAGATTAATTAATTAACTGACAGAAAATGAGCTGCTAACGACATTTATAATCAGAATTTAAATATTTTAGATCAGTTTAGGAGCTTCATATTTAGAGTAAATGACAGTAAATCTGGACAAAGAGACGCTACCACTAGCTGAGAGGTCAGGAAGACGCCTCCGTTGGTTTATTTGTTCTAGTTGATCATGTTACTGTGAAAATATTTGTGGATTTAAATGTTCAGATTAGTTGCAAATGAAAAATGAGAAGAAGTCTTCTGTTGGCATATTGCACATAATGTTCAGTCATTGCGCTACTTTTTTTTGCACTAATCATCACCAGGTGCTTTTCTATTCATTTATTTTAAGTATATACTTATATATATATATATACATATATATATATACATATATATATATATATATATATATATATATAGATATATATATATTTATTGCAATTAGTTGAACTTTTTAACTGAGCCGTTCCACTCAGTCTTGTGTGTTACCTGCTCTATGTGCCATTAATTACATCTAAAGACGTGACAGTGGGACATTTTTCACTATTTTCTGACACTTTATAGACAAAACTAATAAATAATAGACATAACATTTCTTTTGCAGCTGTTAAATATTAAATAACACATTTTTTTTGCACCACATTCAGATTTAAACCTTGTTTTACTTTAATCTAAATAAAAATTGGCAGTACAGCACCTTTAATTAAACTTTAATTATTTCATGGTTGTTTATTTTTTTATTGTTGCTACTTATCTACAATAAAGCTGTAAACTGAGACAATAAGATAAAAAACAAACTGGCGTGAAGGAGACGGGGCTGTGATAATTTTACCTGCTGAAGATCTCGTGCAGTTTCACGTAGGTGACGGCCGGATTCAAGGATCCGACCCAAACAGGGAAAAGAGGCCTTGTAAGAAAACAGATTCAATCAAAGCAAAGCTCACGGTTTCAGAGTCAAAACTTCAAGATTAAGTTTGTTAAACTCACGGTTTTGCAGCGTTCCTGGAGAGTGGAGTCGGAGACCGAGACTTGGATCTACTCTGACCCGAAGCGTCCGACTCTCTGACCTGATGCGTTCGAGAACGACTCGGCTGCAGGACGATCCACTCTCCCTCGTCGTTGTCCTCACCGTCCTCTTCCTGCGCCGCCGGCTGCTCCGTGACGTCACCACTGGCGCCGGCGTCTAAATGACAAGGGAACAAACAGTGAAGCCCTTTATGCACCGGGGGGACATGTGTGACGTGACGTCGGTCCACATGTTTTTTTTTTTTCCCCGACATTCACCTGGAAACCTCCTGTTGCCGTCGGCAGCGAACAGAGCCTCCACAGCCTCCTCTAACGTGGCGTGAGTTTTCAAGGCCTCCGAGCTCTGCGCCCAGTTGAAGCCCATTTCCTGGAATGAAAGAGCGGAGACGTCATCATAAGTTCTACTCGATAGGATCCGAGACTTAGAGACACTTAGAACTAGATTTATGCATCTGCAGTGGATCTAAGCTGAAGTTTCCCCTTCACAGAAATACATACTGGTCTAATGTGCATTTCTTTATCCTATTCTTTTTTACTCTTTGCTGACTTTTATTTTATTTAATTTTTTTCCAATATTTATTTTATACACTGATCAGGCATAACATTATGACCACCTTCTTAATATTGTTTAGGTCTCTGGTTCCCTTTCAAAACAGGTGTGACTCATCAGAGGATGGACATGGACTGTCTGAGGTCGCCCTGTCCGGTTGAGGGGAGGGTTCCTCCGTGGATCATCCTTAAGATACTTAATCAGTTTGGGATCTAGTGAATTTGGAGGCCAGGTCAACACCTTGTGCCTTTTTCCTAAACAGTTTTTGTGTGTGTGTCCCTGCTGGGGATGGCTGCTGCCAACAAGGAGTGTTACTGTTATAGGATGGGGGGGGGGGTCTGGTCTGGTCTGGTCTGGTCTGGTCTGGTCTAGGTGGGGGCTACATGTCTAATTCCAGGTCCAAAAGTTTCCCAGCAGAACACTGAATTGTCACAAGGTGGTTTAAATGTTATTGACTTCTCCTGTCAGTGGTCATAATGTTATGGCTTATTGGTGTGAAAGAGTAATTTGACTTTCTGGATACATGTTTTTCTCATTTTCTAGTTAAATTTTCTCGTGTCTCCTTGTCAAATATGAAGCTACACCTGACATCTGTAGCTTAGCTTAGCTTAGCTTAGCATAATCATTATAAATAGTGGGTAAAATGGCTCCTTTATGCCACATTTTGATTTAATTTGTCAAAAACTCCACCCCCATTAAACACCAACTGAGATGGTTTAATGTCATTTACGTCTCCGTCTCCTGGTCATAATGTTCTGGCTGATCAGTGCATCTGTTTAATTTTAAGGGGAGCGAGACGACGGCTTTTTGATTCTTCTGCGTGTCCTGAAAACACAGAGAATCTACACTGAAAAGTATTTGAAGTCTAAATGCTGACTCAGGCTACGAGCTAAAACCCGACTACGTCCACATGTGGTTCAGAATAAACCAAACGTATGGAGCGACGGGTACGACCACTTCTCCAAAAACACTAAACGGACGTGAACTGAAACTACTGAGGAAGAGAAAACTGGGCAGAATGAGTAAATCTCCTCTAACAGTGAATGAGACGTTCTGGTTGCGGTCGTGGAGAGTTTTTCCTACTTTCTATTTTTTTTTTTTTTGTCCACAAGCTTCTTCTCCTACCATGAGATGTAAAGTCTGCGCTCGTTTCAGCTCCTGTGCAGCTTCTGCGCTCGTACTTTCCAGCCTCAGCACCTCCTTGTAGATGAGCGAGGCTTCGTAGTATCTCTGTAGAGGAATTAAATAACGTTCAAATGGGGGAGTCGGGATAAATTTGCACCAAAAAAAAAAAGCCCCGCGATACGAGAAGACGCAGCCGTTCACCTTGAGGCCACACAGAGCCTTCCCTTTCCGGAATAAACCTTTGATCCAATTCGGTTCCATGGTGAGAGCGACGTCGGCGTCTCTGAGAGCGTTTTCATACTGCAGCAGCCTCTCATAACACAGAGACCGGTTTCCAAACAGCCTGAACACGACACAACAAAACAGAGTTGGTTATCGCTGATAGTTGCTGCTGCTGCTGCTGTTTGGACTCATTTAAAAGTCAGGACGCTCGTTCTCACTTATATTCCTTTGGGTTGTATTTGATGGCGTCTGTAAAGCATCCCACCGCCATCTCAAACTGTCCAGCGGAGGCCAAACGATTCCCCAAACCTGAAAGGAAGGAGAAAGGGCAGTTTAAGTTATGTTTTATGTCTCAAAGAAACAAAATTAAAAGAAACGATAACAGAGAATGAACTTACTGGCAAGTTCGATGCTTCGTTTCGCAAACTCCTCTGCAACCGAATCCATTGTTTTCTGTTAAAGCCGAGACTTTTAATTAGTCTGTGAAGCCAGGTGGTCGCTTCAGGACACGTTAAATTAGTCATTTTTAAGTTAAGATGCAAAATCATCGGAGGAAAATGAAACCGTCGGGGCCTAAAGTGACTGAGGAGCTCAACTTATGAGACGGGTTAATAATTTATTGAGCCCCAGAGGGAAAAAATGAAAACAATTCTAATTTAATGTCAGAAACAAATGGAACATGTTCTAAAACGTTAAACTCCATTAAAATAATGTCACATCCACCAATGTTCTCACACACACACACACACACACACACACACACACACACACACACATATATTCACATATAATTAATAAAATTAAAAAATAAGGTTTAGATTTTGCCATTATCCTTAGACTTTAATGATCCATGAGGGAAATTTCTTGGTCACAGCAGCTTTGTTGCACATAAAAGTAACACATATAAAAATAATATTAATAAGATCATATTAAAATAAAATAAATATTATATAGTGTAATAAAAAAATACATAATTTCAATTTATTTTTTATTATTTTATTTATATTTTTTATTATTTTATTTTTTATTTCAAATTTAATTTATTAATTACATTTTTATTTCAAATTTAATTTATTAATTTAATTTTTATTTCAAATTTATATATTTTTTATCATGCTTTGAAAATGCCTGTGTTTTCACCTCTTTACTTGCTTCCGGTTTCTTTCGAACTTCAGGTGCCTCAGCAATTTTTGGCTTTTCCTCCTCTGGTTTCTCTTTAACTTCTGTTTTTTTCTTCTCCGTCTTCTCTGCAATTTTTATCTGTTCCTCCTTCGGTTTCTCGGCAGCTTCCGGCTTTCCCTCCGCGGGCTGCCGAACGTGGGGCGATTTACTTTTCTCCTTTTTTCTGTCTTTTGTCGGCTTCTTGTTACACGTCGCCTCGGGCACCGATTTAGCAGGAGGAGGATATGAATAATTTAATTCCAGATTCTGTGGAGAATAAGACGAGGTGTTTCGTTTTTTTTGTTTTTTGATTATTTTTTCAGGATAATCATCTGTGATGTACTAGTGTTGTGTGTGCAAGGACATTTTTAAGCAGGAAACTATAATTTTGTAAAAAACGAACCGTTTGCTCCTCGTCTTTTTTCTTGACAGGATTCGTTTCTTTAGAATTATCACCGTTCTCGTCGCATCCGGCCGCCGTAGGTGCGTTTTGAGATTTACCAGATAGAGAAGATTCACTGCCTCCTACAACACTTTTAATTATAGCGTTTCCTTCCAGACTTTCTGAGGAGTCCGACTTTCCTTCCTCTTCCTCCTGAAATAATGAGAAAAAAAAGGTCATTAAAAGCAATGAGCATGGATTTTATTTTAAACTGGAACCCGGGCAATATTAAAGAAGACTTACAGCTAAAATTTCTTTGACCGCATTCTCCTTTTCTAATCGTTTCTTCTCTTTTTTACGCTGTAACAGAAAGAGGAGACGTGTCAGGAGCAGGTGTCACAGAAAAACCGTTAAACGCCGATAATCATCCACATGCTGACCATTTTTTTGCGCTTGTTCTTTTGCGTCTTCCCCTTCGTCCGCTCCTCTTCTTCTATCAATTCCTGTGCAATTTTATCCGCCTCCTGCGAACAAAGCGTGCCGCGTTAACTGATAATCGCCAGTTTCTAAAAGGAAAGCGTGCTTGCGTGAGGAGAAGCTGAGGCGCGGTACCTCCTCGGTGAGTTGTTTTATTTTTGGATGCGGCTCTAAAGACTTTTTAGGAGCAGTGTGTGGAAAATTGTAACTGTAATCGTCATCGTCGTCGTCGTCTGAATATATGAGGTCATCCTCGAAGGGCCTTCCAAAATTGTAACCTGCAAAACACAAGAGAGAAACGTGAGAAGACTCATTAATTGGGTCACATCGTTATAGAGTTTAATCAGATTAGTAAAGACAAAGCTTGTGGTATTTTTAAGAAATGTCTGGTGTTAATGGATCTAATGCATCTGTATCTTGACTTAACTGTGTAGCTTTTTTTTAATTCTATTTTTATTTAGGGAAGGCAGGAACGAAATACGATACATGCACAAAAGATTATTTCCTCTTCCCTTTTTTGAAAATAAAGTCAAAAGGCAAAAAAATATCCTCCTCCTAGGTTGGATATCACTCTTAACTAAAAACTAATGGTTCACATCCAGTGATGGTGTTACATCATTGTCACATGTCACATACAGATCAGATCTCTTGCGGCTCTTAAACACCCACAACTTTCACAGCCTTTTTCACAGCTTGACATCAAATTAACTATTTACAAGAACCTGCGTGGGACCCGAATGAAAGTGAAAATGGATAAACACATAAATAAATGAGTGAACGTGGTCGTGGTGTCTGGGAGATCATATAAAGTCTGGTCTCATTGGGGTTATGATAAATATTATCCAATTATTCCAGATTAGGTAAAACTTTTCTCGCTGTGTTTTTAATAGATAGTTAACTTTTCCGTTCTGAATATTTCTAATGATTTCTGATCCAGTCTTCTAGAGCAGGTGGGATTGGACTGAGCCAACTTCTCCTGATCAACTATTTGCCACCAAAAGAATTTGTATTAACTTTACATCTCTCCTCAGTTCCCTGACTGGAATATTGACTGTGTAGCTTTTTAAGATGAGTAATGAGCCTTTTGGTTTGAGTTTTACATTTCAGTCAGACTTTAAAACATGTCCAGGTTTCCAGGTTAAAGTCTGTTTTGATGCATTTTGAAACAATCTGCAACAACCAGCTCAGACTAAAAACAAAAACAAACAAAAAAAAAGAACGAAACTTACCGAAAAGGGCTGGTGCAAGGACATCCAGGAAGGAATATGATGACTGACGCCCATTTAAGTAATCTACCATTGATTCCTAAGAAGGAGGAAATATGTCAGTGGCTCAGAACGCAGCATAACCAAAGCTGAAACTGACGCAGCTGTAAAACGGAAGGAAGTTTCCCACTTGTGAAATGTAAATTTCATCACATATATAATGTAATATTTGCCTTGTGAAATATAAATTAAAACAGCTTCGATAGACTGACAGGAAATTAGTTTCCAGCTACTTTGGTAACAAGCTTCCTAAACTGGATGTTGCAGTTTTATATCAGCTGAACGAAATAATCACCGTGGAGATATCGGCTTGACATTCAAAAACAATACATCGCTCCACAATCAAACGAATCAATGGCTGAAGCACCGAATCTAGACGTAGCATGATAATTAGATTTTTCATGTCATAATAGATAATAAACAATAAATAATAGTGTTTACGCTCGTTTTAAGAGATTACGCGACCATTCTGTGATGAGAGACTTACCTTCCAGCAACAGCTCGTCTAAAAACCGGAACAACCTGTTAATCCACAACAACAGCAACGAGATCTGTTTTAGGGGCTGAATCATACTTACATGTGTGTGCATAAGTCTGGAGTTTTCTCGAATCCTCTGGATTGGAGCGCCACCTGACGAATAAACAAATAAACAATAAACAAATAAATAAATAAACAAAGGGTGTAAATACTCACTCAACAGATGATGACTTGATCTCGTTTGCAAATCATATGTAAACGAGGTCTCATTTATTTAGTCACGGGTGGAAAACATCGTGTTTATTTTGAACAAACATGAATGGAACAAGTGGTTCTTCTGTGTTTGTTCGTCTGTCTCAAATAACCAAACTAAGAAAGAACTAATTTACATATTGTAATTTATGAAAATAATAAAGAAGCACAGGTCCCATTGAGCACAAGTCTATTATTACGTCCACTGCTACATCCAATGGCACTGATGTGGATATTGGACGCTACCACCACCTGAACATTCACCTGAACAACCACAAGGTGTGGTCCAATCATCCGCGATGCCTCATGTTCCCCAGATAAGTGACGCATAGAGCTCAGGTCATCAGTGTGATGTAAAAAACAAACCATGATTCATCAGACCAGGACATGTTCCTGCACCGTTCTATATATGTCTCTTAGCAGTGGACAGGGGTCAGGATCTGCAGCCCCATTAAAAAAAACAAACCGTGATGCACTGTGTGTCATCACAATTTATCCCCTGTCAAAGTCTCTTAAATCCAAAACCAAAAATGTTTACTTTCTGCCCGATATCTATCCCACCTCCTGACAGCTGCCATAACCAGACAATCTGTGTCATTCACTTGACTAGTCAGTCATAATGTAATAGTTAACCTGTGTGTGTGCTGTGCTTGGCTCATGCAGACCAGTTCTTCCTGTGTTCACACACACACCAAACTCTTTGAATTTAGTCTGTGTAATATTATACACTATTGAGTGTAAAAAGAGAAATTACAAGAGTACAAAAGGGCAGGTAAGGGGGTGTGTGTGTGGGTGTGTACCGGTGCAGGTAGCAGGGTGTGGATAATCGTAGGTTGACTAAGCTCGGGGTCATTCGTCAAAGCTGCCTTTAAAATATTTTTAACGTGCCAAGCTAAATTAATATACGGACTTTAACAGAAGCACCAGTCAAACATTAATCTTTGCTTGTTTTTACCGTGTTGACTTGTTTTCACTCACTTTTATTTGCCTTAAATTAACTGGACTGCAATGTAGAGATGTAAACAGTGTGAACTCAGAGAAAATGTGTCCAAGACAAAAATAAAATAGATTGATTCGCTTTTGCTAAATCTCTTATCTTATCTTTGCCTTTTCTGTTATCATGTTTACTGGTTTTCACCAATATGTCACTCACTTTTAATAGGCTTACACTTACTGCATCTCAACAGCATATAAATAATAAGAAAATAACAAAATGCGTGGAGATTTAAAGAGAGTGCTCAGTAAAAACGATCTATGACACTAGTAAACACCGAGCACTGCTCCCACACACCTGAACGCCACATAATACATAGTCAATGAAAAAAAGACCAACATACACAACAATAAATATTATTCAATCATAAATGTCGGCGATGGTGAAGCTACATTATCATTACGCGGCTAGCTGTGAAGCTAACCTGGCAGAAACAGGTCAAGTTCTCGGCAAATGAAACTCAGAGGGCGACACCACAGGTATCACGTTAGCGCGTTAAACCGCTGCTTTATTCTCACCTTTAACTAAGGCTTTCTTCTTCGACATGGTGCTGACTCGTCTCTTCTGACTGGAGGTCCAAGTTTGTTGTTTACATGTGATTCTCGCCCACAGTCGTGGTTAATGTTTTCTGTCCTCCACGGGTTGTCAACTCTGCATGTTCTTCCGGTTTCCTCTTCTTCTTCTACGTTAATTTTCCCTCCTCCTCGATTGATTTTCTTCTTCGCTGGTAGTTAATGAAACCCTCTGGAAACTCTTTTTCTCTTAGTCTGCAACTAACAAACACATATTCTACAGCTTCTGGTTCTTAAATATGACAGATTAAGGTAAAATAATTATATTTAGTTGTAATAATTATGAAGTCAACTTTAATTAGTACAGGCTTTAAATACAATTTGATTTGTTTACCTGTGTTAGAGTAGGTACTCCTTTCCTTGTTGTGGTCAAACTGCACTGACCAGTATTTGTACTGTACTATCGAAGACAGCCCTTTTATTTTGTAGTGAGTTTCAGTTATCTTTTACCTACCATGTGAGCAAATGACTTCCTGAGAAACGAATCTGACTTATTTGATGCTTTTATTACTTCTCATTAGACTACTGTAACTTTCTGTACATTATATTAGATTAGATTCAATTTTATTGTCATTACACATGCACAAGTACAAGCGGTATGGTACAGGTTGGTTTTATAGCACATGTACAATATTTGCAGATGAAACCTAAGTACAGGTGAGTGAGCAAAATATACACAATGATTGATAAGATAAGCCTTTATTCATCCCTCAATGGGGAAATATGAATACAGGGATATCTTATGTTAACTTAAGGTACTATGAATGTTTATGCGTTAAAGTAAGCTGACTATACACAGGAACAAAAACATAATTTATACTAGAGGAAATGGCAGATGACAAATTATGCAATACAAAATACAGGCAAAGTTAGAATTAAACTGTGTATAAATAATAAGCAATAGCTACCTAACCTTAAACTAGTGCAATATTTGGTATATTTAAAGTGTGAAAGATCAGTCCAGTAGTGCACTGGTGATGGGGTAATAGTCTTTAATAATAATAATAATAATAATAATAATAATAATAATAATAATAATACATTTTATTTAAGAAGCGCCTTTTAAGTCAGCCAAGGACACTTTACAGAAAGAAACAGAGAATTCAACAATAGAAACATCGATGGACACAAAGAAACAACAGCATTCAAACATCCAAATACAAGAACATACAATAAGCAACATTCAAGCATTAACGGACAGACAATATGCATCATTTAATGAAACAGCATGAATAAAATAAAACTTGGAAATGCAGAAGGGAGAAGTAGGGCAGTGTTGGAGTTAAGGGTGGAATGAGTAAGCGATTTTAAACAGGTGGGATTTGAGTTTAGTCAGAGAGCGAATGAAGAGTGGATTGGTTTGAACGGGTCAGTGGGGGGTAGAGTTCAGTTCGTTCACATCTCTGGGGAAAAAGCTGTTTCTCAGTCTGCTGGTCCTTGTTCCTCATTGGGCTGGAAACATCATCAAAACGCCGCCTGCAGGCTGTACAACTGAGGTTGTGTTTAAATGTGCTTTAGAAATAAACTTTGACTGTTATTTTATGACAGCAGAGTTAAATCATAGAGTGCATCCAATTTCAGAATAGCATCAGGCTGACACATTTTGACACTGGCTTCCTTTTATCTTCAGACACATTTTCCTTTTTGTAAAAAGTTGCTATGACTGTTAATTAACATGTTATACCCGATTTTAAATCTCCTGATAGTGGGTTAATTTATAATTATATATGATGTAATATGATCACTGGTGATTTATGAGACTGTGTAGTGCTGTATCATGTTTATAATTATCTCCAACATTTAATCCACCCCTACTTTTTGTGGACTCATCAGCTAAAAGATTTCTATTTTCAGTTTTATCTATGTATTTATTTATTTTTACTTTAATTTCTACGTTTATTCAAGTTCTGTGTTTTTTTACAAGTGGACAAAGTGACCGGAGTCAAATTCCTTGTAAATGCACAAATACTTGGCCAATAAAGTTGATACTGATTCCGATTTCTGATTCTGATATTGAATTGTACTGATGAATTTTACTCCACTTTAAGGGGTAGTGATAGCTGCAAAAAAAAAAAAAAGTGATGAGCGTCAACTCGGTTTTATTTCTGAGTAAAATGTAACTCAAGTTGCTGCCATTTAGCTGACAAGAATGAGGGCCAGAAATGTTTAAATACTATTCAATAAATGTATCAGCATGTAGCATCAGCAGCATTGTGCAATTATTACAGAACATTATCGAAATTTGAACGATGGCCGCTGTGAATTCACGTCGCGTTTTATCAGACAAAGAATCACTCTGTGCAATAGACGATCTTTCGCGCTCCCCCACTCATTTCCGGGTGTTTTTTTTTCTTCTCACATTTCCTAGCAACGTTCCTTGGATACGAGGGTTGAGCCAACCGCGCTCAGTGTGGCGGGCTGTCACCAATAACAACATGGAAGCACTGGAGGTAATTTCTGTGATTTTAACTTGTTTACGGTGCTAAAACGATCATTCGGGCCGCCTTTAGTTCGCCCTCACGTATTTTTTTTACCGCGGTAAATCTGGGTCAGCTTTACCCAACGTTGGCCGTTGTCGTTAGCTAATCAGCTAAGTGCTAACCGCTTTTGCTAAGTTATTTATCCACTAAACCCCGAACGTGACTCCATTTAAACATAATATATTGAACAAAACAGGTGGTCTTTATTGTTGAAGATAGTATTAGCACGGATAATTGGCTTCAACTCGACTGCAAATGTACGGTAACAATACATTATGCAGAAACGCAGAGCAACGGAAACCTGTTGCTCCTAGTTGGCGTTTATTGTTTACTTTGCCTGTCAACGCTGGTTTGTCAGAAGCTATTTAAATGTACAGATCGTCAGATCCGCTTTAATCTTAGAAGTCTTAACAGTTTCCCCCCTGTCATTAGACCCTTGTTTAGATTGGGAATCATGTACAAAGCAACAAACAAAAACAAACCCATTAAAAAGTGATGAGCTTCACCTTGAATTTATTTCTGAGACACGAATCCACATGTTTCTCCCAAAACAGAGAAGCTGAAAAGTTTAAATGCTATTCAATAAATCACAAAAACAAAGAGGGCAATTATAATAATCCTGACAGTGAAATCTGTGGCTTTATTCTAAGCTATTTGAATGTAAATTACAGATAGTCAGGCCAGCTTTATTAAAATGAATCTTCAAGATCTTCACAAACTTTAAAGCCACTGTCATTAGACATTCGTTTAGATTAAGAAGAAAGTGCCAACCTTGCAAAATAAATAAGGGAAAAATTGCAGAAGCCAAAGAAGATTAAAGTGTCTTTCTCAATTGGCACAAATGCCATAGATGTTGTGTGTGTCCGTTACTTGCTCCACATAATAATTATGATTTATGAAACCTGAACAAGCCTAGTTTCCAGCCTGCTATCTGCAGTACTCTAATACAAACCGGGATACTGTGGGATGTAAACATGTGTCTGATGACTGTCCACAGAGGGCGGCTGCATCTCCTCACTTGTCAGCAGATGACGATGTGAATCGGCCTGTTGAACAAACACTTATAAGCCAACAAAGTGCTGGCGAAGACCAGAGGCAGCCCAGGCTAAAAACAAATGACCCGGTGCTCCAGCAGCCAGGGGGACACTCTTTGCAGCTAGGTATACACATCAAATAAAGTTATTATTGCAGGCAGTGGTGGCTTGTGGATGTTTCTTCATGTGGATAACATTCAGCATTTTGTGTGTCATCAGAATTTCAGGACAGTAATTTGTCTCCAGCCCTTTCACTGCTGCCTGCAGCCTCGGGAGTAGGACATAACTTCCCTGAATATTCTTTATTCCAACAAAGTGACACTGAATTTGCCCCTTTAAGGTAAGAAGGACACGATTTTATGCAACACTTGAATAGTAATAAATGTATTTAATCAATTTGTTTACTTTTTCAAGAGCATACCCTGACATTTCCATGGCATCAGAGAGGTTTCACTTTCCACTCCAGGACCACACCGCTCATGTCTCTGAATGTGGCTCATTATCTCAGCACCCTTTGGCCCAGGCAACCATTCTTTCTGAGGAGGGAGAAATCAGCTGCTCTTCCCTCTCTCCGCACAGTTTGTCACCCAGGGACCAAGGCAAACAAGAGGAAAATACTTCTTCAGCTGATGACAGACAGGAAACACCACCAAGAGATGAAACGGGTAGCAGAATAAAGGAGCCAGAGACGAGACCTAATCCTCCAGACAAGCCAGTAGGAGAGGCTGTCGAAGATGAGACTTTCTTTCTGAATAAGGATGTTCGTGCGAAACATCTCCTGGAGCTCTTACAGAAAGATGTTGGCGTGCCAGACAGCAGCGGCAGTGTTGTTTCTTCTGCTTCCGAGACGTCTGTGAAGAGCACTTTGTCTTTTACAGAAGGGCACATGGCTGTAAGAGAGGGTCCTCCAGGTGAAGCCTCTTTTTCCCTGCAGCAGAAACAACAACACGACAGAGTTTCAAACCGTGGCCATGCGAGAGCGCCATCATCTGAGGTCTGTAACATCACCACGGGTTCCCGCAGCACTCAACCCGATGACAGCAGTGAGGAGTTACACAGACAACTGCTGTCTGAAGCTGAATCCAAGAACAAACCACCTGTTCAGTCTGTTACTCCATCTTTCAAAGAGATGTCTGAGGGCAAGCCAGATGTGATCAAAATTAATTTTAGTAGCGTTCCTTGGACGGGACCATTTTCAGCAGGTGTAGTACGGACTCACAGAGAACAAGACCTTTGGTTGTCCGGAAACCAAACGGGGATTGATGGGTCCTACCTGGGTTTTCTCCCACAGTCTCAATCCACTCCAGGAGTTTTCAAGGCCCCACACAAATCCAGTATCAAGGCTAAATTAGACCAACTTTCAGCCATAGAATCGAATAAAGAAAGCTCTTTCCAGTCGAGCTCAGGGGTCTCACCCCAGCCAGCTGTTCCTGTAGAAGATGCCAAAGGCCCAGACACAACAAATCAGCGTCAAGAGGCTGGTAGCTCTGAAAAAGTCCAGTCTCTCCCAAGTCTCAACTATATGGAGAAAGTAGATGCTTGGAGGGCAAACCAGAGTTCAGGCAAGACTTCATTATTTGATAACCTAGCGCTGCAAGGATTCTCTGGCACCTCTCCTAAAAATAAAGCTTACGAGGCAGTATCTGACAAGCTGAATCGCATCCTTAGTCAGCAGGTGAAGAGTTTACAGCAGCCTCTTGTTTCAGGTTCTGACAATCATAATGTCCCACAAAGCTCCTCCACTCCGTCTGCCTTGTCTTCTCCGAGAAGAGGGGAGGCGGTGGGCAGTACTCCCAGCGACGTGGACAACACCGGGTCTGCAGCACCTCCCTCCGCCTCACCCTGCGGCAGGTCACAGTCCCACTCTTCTCTCAGCACAGTCGTCATGTCCGCCCGCAAAGATCAACAGACGGACAGGGCTTCGGAGAAAGAGGCGAGCCCCCGTCAGGATGATCTTCCAAGCTCTTCAGTTCAACCCTTAAATCTCATGAGCCTGGGCCACTTCAGCGATGTGTCACTCGACCGTGATTCTGCGCTTTCGAGCTCCCAAGGTAGTTACAGTGGCGTTAAAGTGGGAGCTTCTGTCGGAGCGTCCTCTGTTGTCAGCCTGGAAATTGACAATTATGCCCCCCACTGGTCGTCAAAACGATCAACGCCACCGCCTCTTCCCAAGCTTCAAGAGCTCGACATTGATGAACGAATTCCGGTAAATGAAAACCTCGAAAAACTCTTTATATTTATAAAATATTATTTCAGATGCCTTAATGCCTACGAAACCTTTATGTCAGATCTAATTTCTGTATATGTACCTGACATGTTTTTGTCCCCTTGCAGTTGTATCTCCATAACCTCGGCATAGACCAGTCTCCCTCGACGATCTTAACTCCATTCGCCCCCCGAGGACCAATCAGAGAGCCTGAATTCTCTCCTACTGATCTCTCTACAGTTAAAGGATCCATTGGGACGCCGACCAAGAGCACTCAGCCTTCTGAAGGTATCTTACTTTTAAACTTACCTTGAAAACATAAAAATCTAGCTCAAACCTATTTAAACCAACATGTAATGTTTAAGCAACCAATTGCATTAATTTGTTTTTTAAAACATTTTTTTTGTTGTTGGTAATTGTTAAATGCATGTCTATTATCCATTATGAAAACATTTAAAACGTGTTTCATTGCGTTTCCAGGTAGCAGTCCCCACAAAAGCGAGTTTTCCAGGTCCAGCATCGTGTCAGTGGACTCCAGTATATCCATCCCATTTAGCCTGGACAGTCTCGGTCAAGGTGTTTCTGTCCCAGAGCGAACCAAGCGCACTTCTCCTCCGTCTGATGCTGAAGCCACGCAGCGTAAACCCAGACCGGCAGCCCTCTCACAGTCGACTGAAGACTCCGATTCCTCTGTAACACTGCATCACAGCCAGCAGCAGGACAGCGGTTCAACCAGCGACCTGAAAAACAACCAGCCCAGAGACAAATTTGAGGTCTCGTTACCTGTCGGTGATAAACGTGGGGAAAGAAACACAGGGTCACTGTTACAAACGAGCGGTAGTTTGGATCAGAGTGCGGAAGAGTCTTTTATCGGCTCCAAAGCCTTGTTGGAAATCCGTAAACTCCTCTCGCAGGCAGACAACATGGTGTCTTCTGCGTCTTCTGCAGCGTCTTCGGCCTCCCGTGCTGCGCCCCGTCTCGTTTCCGATGAGAACCTCTTCCTCTCGCAGGAGAAGAAAACCAGCAGACTTCCCGAGTCCTCATTCTCCTCCTCCTCCTCCTCTGCTGGAGACCTCAGGACTCATTCCTCACATCCTTGGACCAGGTCGTCGTCCGACTCAGTGCTGACTTCAGAAAAACCGAGGCAGAGCTCTGTTGGTCGAGAGAATATGACGTCATCGTGGCAACAAGCTTTTACGGCGGGACCCGCCACGATTACACCCAAAACACCTGCAGATAGCGCTGTTAGTGGCGGTGCAGGGACGTCCCTCGTCCTTTCCAAATCAGCCCGGCGGACGGAGCCCGAGGGCTGCAGCGCTGCACCTCCTGACGCGATCCCAACGCAGCCTCCGCCGGCTGCGAGTGCACAACAGCTCACCTCTACTCCCGTAGACACGGCACAGACCAGAGAGGAGGAGGACGAAGAAGAGAGGACAACACCCGGAGCTCCTGTCCTGAGTGTCTCCCCTTCTCCTGTCCTCGAAGAATCGGACCAGGGAGTGATTAGCGACGGGAGCAGCGAGAGCTCACTGGCCGTACGCGTGGCCAAGTTACTGCAGAGTGAGTCTCCAGCCACCATGATGTCCAGCACGCCCAGCGTCACGGACCAAGAGGAGATCAAAGCCAGAGGTAAAACAAGTCACATGTTTTTTGGACTTTTGTGCCTTTATTGAATCAGTTAAGAGAGATGGAAAGCAATGGGGTGAGTGGGGGTTCAACTAGGTAAACTATAAGGGTCACCCCACATGCTGTCACCTTTAATTTCCCCCCATTTAAGCTTCTCACACAAAGTGGGTCTTTAAATTTACCCAGAATCTAACTTGCCCACATCATAGCTTATCTGACATTTCAGCTTGGATTATCTGGGTTATTGACTCTTAACTTCCTTAACCTGCATCAGTGGATTGTATTTTGAGTCATCTTTCATTTATTGTTCTGCAGAGTGGATTAAGCTGAAGGTGTCGGGACAACAGTGTGAGCCTCTAGAGTTGGACAAAGAAGACAGAAGAAGAATTGAAGAAATTAAGAAAGAGCTGCTGTTAAAAAACCCCATAAAGGTAACGCTCTCATGTGGTTCTCTTTATCATTACAATTTACAATGATACAGTTTTTTTTACATTATTAAGCATAAACTTTTATTTTGTCATTTATGTATTTGTCATTTTAATCATTTTAATATTCTAATCTGCTTCCGATCTCTGGACAGTACAGGTGTCAAACGCAAGGTAATTGTTGCAGGCATGGTGTGTGTCAGCAAATAAAAGATGCCCATTTAGAAAAAGAATAATAAAACTGTAAACCGCCGTTAAAGTTTCAGTGAGGTTTTGCAGTGTGTTTATTTTTTATCTTTGTGTTGACTAAGTAAAAATCTTACCTGATCTTTTTTTTTTTCTTCTTCCAGAGCCAGAGCAGCACAGATACAGATACCAGTGCAGCATCCAGTGTTTTAAACCCGAAAGAGAACAACCAGGCTCGGTTAGCAGAGGTATTTGCCTCCGTCAGCGACGCTAACAAGCAGCCACACCAGCCGCCGCCGCCGCCGCTCGGCCCCCGTACGAACCCTCCTCTCTCTAGCACAGAGCATCTTCACCAAGACCTGGAGGCTAAAGTTTGTGAGATCGCCGCCAGAGAAGGAGTCACCCTCCCCACGAAACCCCCCCGGGCCTTCACATCCATCACCATCTCCACCCGCAGGCGCTCGACCTCCCCCTCGCCTTCCACGTCCCCTGCGCCGACTCCAGGGCCTCTGCACCTGACGGAGCTGTCCACAGACACACCCCCACTGGAGGAAGAGGAAAGATTAGGAGTAAGAGGTGGTCTGCACCCCAGAAATGTGACTTCTCCGTCAGCAGCAGAGAGACAAGACGCTGTTGGAGGCCACTTTGAAGAACCTCCACCACCACTGGGTAGAGACGATGGGACCAAACGTGACAGCAGGCGAGGTGACAAGTTTTTAGTCCATAACAGCTCTCAGACCACAAGCTCATCCGCCGTTAAATCTCCTGCCGGGACTGGTCACGTCTCACACGTCCATCTCACTCTGTCGCCCAAAGTTACCGATCAAACCCCGTCCACTGCGTCCCGCTCCAGTCACGCTCTCTCGAGGCTGCCGCGGGAAGAGCTTGTCCACTTTAGACATTCGTCATCAGCGGCCAGCAGCCCGGACGAAGGCGTCGGTTTGTCCAGTCCACCCGAGTGGCTCGACACAAGAGAACCAAGGAGGCTAGAAAAACCCGTGTTTAAATCTGCTGCGTCTCAAGACAAGACGACCACACAATCCTTTACAACGCGTCACACACCTGAAACCTCACCAGGACCTTTTACCTCTGAAACACCAGGTACGCTTTTTATTCACTTCATCCATAAATATATACACTTCTATTTACTATTTATCATGCAACAAATTAGGGCTGGGTGATATGACCAAAAATTCAAATTCAAAATTCTGACAGTATCATGGTATTTATTATTTTTTAATTCACGTGTGACTAAGGTTTGACTTTACTCTGATTAGGAGTAAATATTGTAGAATAATTCCACACTAGTGGTAAAAACAGGCCCCGTGTTAACACTGACTGCTGATCGGAGATAAAAAATAAATAAATAAATAAAAAGAATTCAATGTTATTAAGATAAAATATTAAAAATTCATATAACTTAAAAAAAAATCCCAGTATTCGCTCAGTCCTACATCAAATGATGTTGTATGGAATGAGAGTATAAATTAAAAGCATAATGTGTGTGACATTAACACTGATGTGCCCTCACTCCTCCTCCTGCCACAGTTCCTTCCCTGCTGCCTTATAAACCTCGTGGCAGCGAGGAGCTTTTCTACGTCCCTCAGACTGAGGCTGATGTCTCTGACACCACCATGGAGAGCTCCCACTCAGGTACACGCCTATAAATTATATACACAGCTCCTCCCAGATTAACTCGAGTGTCAACTATGTTCAAGCCACGAGCAATAAAGGAAGAAAATTGTGTTTATGACATTATGTCAAACTTTTAAGTGAAAAGTATATATTTTATAAGTATAAAAGCCTGTCTTTTGTCTACTACGAGCAACATTTCCATCCTTAAAACATGAACAAATACAAAAATAATAACTTGAAATACATTTCTTGGATTATTTTTGGTTTCAGATCCCCACAAAATATTTTGTAAATACAAAAATATATCCTATAATAAATTAGAGATGAATGACTTAAGAAGAATCCATGTAAATTAGACTTCATTCTGTGTCTGTGTGAGCAGCAGCTGGTCCTTTGTAACATACACCAGGGAGAACATTAATTATTCATGTTCAGGGGCCGGTGAAACAAAGGCAGCGTTGGGGCCCCAGTTGAGAACCGGGTAGAAGCCACCGAAGACTCATTGTCACTAGACGTCTCCCGTTCAGCTCCGACCAAACGTATTATTTCTCCCCGTTATCCCGTTTTTAATCTGCACTCGTCATGAGCTAAGTATTTAATTCTAACCAGGCTCGGACGACGCCGTCCCTCCTCACTTCAGCAGCGAGGTCCTCGGGCGCCAGGACCCGGGTTTGGACCGCGGAGTCGCCATCAAACACGTAGAGGGGATTTACAGCAAGAAGACGAAGACGTCCACCTTCAGAATGAACGAGCCTGGACACAGAGGTGAGCTGAACAGCTAAATGCACCAGATACCTCCCTAACGTCACACCAGGTTTCATTATGTTAAATGCTTTTGAGAAACAAGCATCAGATAAAACTCTCTTCTAGAGATTTATCTTAGTTTATTTTAATGCAACGCTAAGAGACTAACTTAGTGAGGATAAAACAATCGGATATGCTGTTAAATATTATTTAATAGTTCTACTAATTTGAGGAGGTTTAGACATTAAAACAGATCAATCGATTAAACTGAATGATTTATGAACTAATTCCTTCATTTCTAAGAACCAGAGTCTCATTCACTACTAGAAAAAAAAAACAACAACATGATGCATTCGTCAGGCTTTAAAGTAGCTAATGATACTGATGTTGGATTTTTATCTGTCTTCACGTTTATTAAACAGAGTGTTTTTATAGCTCACTTTCATGCGTTTCTTCAGTTTCATGCAAATGCTCGACTCTTTTCAGACCTTTGTGTTCGTGTTCATGAAGCTTTTCTCTCTGGAAGATGATACAAAATATACTTACACTAGATATTAATGCCATTTCTTCAAACTTTCACAGCTACATGACAATAACTTTTGTCAACTCTTGTCCATTGCCACCAGAGCCAAAAAGGGACACAAGACACACACACACCAATCAGGCATAACATTATGACCACTGACAGTAGAACTAAATAACACTGACTATCCTGTGACAGTTTTTACTATTTGATTATGTTTCATTCCATTGTTTTGATTGTTTCGTTGTCTCTTATAAAGGTGCCATCTCTCCGGGTTTGAGCCAAACTCTGAAGCCGTCCTCTCAGATGTCCGCAGCTTTTAACAAAGTGCCTTCACTGAGCAACCAAGACGTCTCCAAGAGAGACCAGGGGACGAGCCCCATCCAGTTCCTAAACTACGATCATCCAGAGCCAAGCCGGCAGAGATTTCAGCACCTTCACACGCTCCAAACATCAGTGGCTCAGAGAGGAAGAGGTGGACAGCAGCATCGTCCTGAGTCCTCCTTCCAGAGGAGCAGCAGCAGCAGCAGCGCTCTGGACCAGCTGTGGGACAAGTTCTGTGACCAGTGGACGACGGAGGAATCGCGGCCGACCCGAGACAGAGAGGAGTCGCTGCTAGAGCGTCTGGAGCGTCTGTCTCGGCTAATTCATAGCACGAGGTCGACTGATATGTCTGCAGCACCGGAGGAGGAGGAGGAGGAGAGGGGGGGTTATCATCCAGAGGACAATTTAGGATGGAGAAGAGACGATGTGATAATGAGGAGGACAAAGAGAAAGGAGGACACTCGTTTACATGATGACAGAGGAGCTAGAGGAGTTGAACCTTCGCTGACTGAAGACGACGACTCGTCCGCTTTCTCCCACGACTCCTCCCAGAGTTTGCACCTGTCCCCCGCGGGCAGAGACGAGTCGTCAGAGACGCTGTCCACCGCGTCCGGCTCCGTGTCCACCGTGGACACGGCCCGGCTGATCCGAGCCTTCGGTGCCCACAGGGTGCAGCGCCTGAAGGCCACGCCCAGCCTCGGCAAACTGTACGGCGCCATCAACAGGCAGAAAGAAGGGAGGGAACAGAGGAGAGGAAGGAACACTCCTCCGCTCGTCCTCACCCCGTCGGACTTCACCGGCACTGAGAGATCTGTAGGTTTATCTGAGTATTACTGTCCTCGTTTCTGTTGTCATGTGCAGATTATTATAATAACAAGTGTAATGAACTCTGAGGTTCACACCTATTTGAGTTGTTGAAAGTTATAGAAACATATTTGATTTTTATGTCTTGACAAAGCTCAGCGTGTACAGAAGTAGCTCTGAGCAAACTAAACCTACAAACACACGATTACAGGTGTTAAACTTAAGTTTCCACTGACTTTGTCTTCAGGTTGTTGCTGATTCTGCCTCATCAAGCAGCACTTACACCGTCCCATCAAACCGTGGCCCGTCCAGGACCCTGGAAGCGAAGAAGGCTGTGAAACTGGTCAACAAAGGCGTCCAGGCAGGTCAGTGCAGCAGAGCAGGATCAATTCAGAACAAATGTCAAGTTTCTGTGAAATATTTGAAGCATTTACTTCTTCTGAGGTTAATTCTATTATCAGGAGCTTCATTCAGATTTTAGATTTATGTCTCAATGTAAATGTGAAGCTGTAATAAAAAAATAAAAAGTTGAATTTAATTTTATTTCATTTTTTTCCTCAGGTGACCTGGAGATTGTTAATAACGGGACGCGGCGACACACCAGGGACGTCGGGACCACGTTCCCATCACCTGTTGGCGCCAGAGCTTTGGGGCAGATCTCACCGTCTTCATCGGGCGCCGTGCGAGGACGAGGAGGACGGAGGAGCCCTTCTAAAAGTCAGGGCGTCCAGAAGCAGAGAAAGAGCAGGAGGAGTCCAGCAAAGCTTTACCCTAAAGGTACGATGGCTTTTTAGAATCGTACCTTTCGCTGTTTTAATCGTGCACAGTTTTAACTCCGCTTCTTCTTCGCAGGCGTTTCCTGGTTCATCTCCGCCGCCGCCCTGAGGTCAGATGCGAGGAAGGAGAACCGGCCGGACGAGTCTTCGTCGTCCCGGAGGCCGAGCGCGGTCTGGTTTGAGCCGTACAGCAGAATCCGTCCGTGGAGAGAGCCGCTCCGACAGAGACGAGTCCTCGAGGACAGAAACGAACAGCACGGTGTGATACACGAACTAGAACCTGAACCGGAACCGGAACCTACAGCCAAGACCACGTCCTCTGGTCTGACTCAAGTCTCTCTCCAGGTTAGTTGATGTATTTCAGATCAAGTAATGTAATAATTTGAAGCTTCTTCTGACTCGAGTGCAGACAATTATCTAAATCTATAAAGGAGCAAATCAGGATTTATTATTAAGTTTTAAACACTAGAATCCTCATTGTTTGTCACGACTAGTTTATTTAGTTTTCTTTTAAAAAAGAAAAAGCAACGTGTTCATAAACTATAGAGTAGATTCATTTGAATATTTTCATCTTAAGAATGACGCACAATTCATGTTAAAATCAAGGAAAATTCTGGATTTTCCAACCTGATCAGATCAGATCAGATCTGTTTGAGCATCAAACTGTATCTTCTTTGTCGTTTTAAACGCTGGTATATTCGTCCTCCGCGCTGCAGGAAGCTCTGGAGATGAGTCGTCCAGAGTTTCTCTCCCGCTCCAGGCAGAGGATGAAGCGTCTGGCTCTGCAGGTGGAGGAGAGGAAGCTACAGGCCGTCTTCACCCGAGACAGAGACGACGTCTTCGACCGGCTGGGAGGAGCCGAGAGGCTGATGAGGCCTCCAGGTACTGAACACGAGAGTTTACTTCTTTGTGTTAATACGTGGAGCGATTAATCACTCATTTACATCCTTTTCTCTCTGGAGGCGCCGCTCTGATGAGGAGGGTCGTTCCCAGGAAGGAGATGATCCAAAGATCCAAACAGTAAGTTTCTCTTTGATGATTCAAAGAGTTATAGGAACTATTAGTTAGTTTAAAGAAACAAATCTGTTGATAGAATAACTGACTGGTTCAGTAAACTTTCCTAAAGTTATTGATTCTTGTCATACAGCTATTAAAATTAGTTTGCATTTAAGTAATAGCAGTGTGTCAACTGAAACTGTTTCTGTACAGTTTTCAGTGAGTTCTTCTATTTTTAGTGGGTAATTCGTGTTGCATTCACATGCTCTTTGGATAATCTGTTGGGAGGTTGTTTTTCATTTAAAACTTAACGAGGAAACAATATGGATTTTATCGGAGGAAGTGTTTAAACGACACGTTGGCACAACAGCAAAGAACGAAGGAAATGTTCAAGTCAATCAAACTTTATTTATAAAGCGCCAATAACACAAATTTGGTTTTAAACAACTGAAACATTTCTATTATTTTATGTCTCTGTTATGATTAAATAATTATTTATTCAAAATAATAGAAACATTTAAAAAAAAATGTCATTCGACACTTTCAGTTATTTGAACCAAATTTGTATTATTGACGCTTTATAAATAAAGTTTGATTGACTTGAACGTTTCTTCTTCCTCAGTGGGAAAATTCACCCAAACGTGGATTCAAGTTGGAAAAACACCACGTTGTTAGAAACGTTTAATTTAATCCAATCTTTGTGATCCTGTTTCTACATAAACTGAACATTAGTCATGAAGGAGGATTTAGTTCACGACTGTTATGTTCTGCTAAAATATATTAGTTTAAATCAGAGTGTAGTTTAGGATCAATAACAGTGAGTTTGGTTTTCAGGATTTATGAGACTCTGCCAGAAGTTCAGAGGAGGAGAGAGGAGGAGAGAAGGAAAGCGGAGTATAAATCCTACCGACTGAACGCACAACTCTACAACAAGGTACAAAATAACTGCTTTCTTCATTCACACGAATCTTTAAATGAACCTTAAATGAGCTTAAAGAGTCAAAAACAAACTTGTTGCTTCGTGTCTTTCAGAGAATCACAAACCGTGTCCTGGGCAGAAGATCAGCGTGGCAGTGATCAGACATGTGACCTCCGGACTGAACATGAAATCAGTGAAACATTTCTAATACAGAAACAAAACTACCTATTTTAATCTTTTATTTATTTTTGAAGGGGAATTAAACTCGAACAGAAGCATCATGGACCTTTTTTAAAAAAAAAAACTTTTCTAGATGAGTAGAAATTCTAGTTGTTTGAACCTGAACGTGTGGTTTTTTTTTTTAATAAAAGACTTTTACGGACTCAGACAGTGACGACGGACGGCGAAACACTCGCTTTAATGTCTTTATTGATCAGTTATCGTTTGTGCAAGAGCAGGAAGCCACACGAGGAAAGAACAAGGTAAGACGAGCTCAGACAAGCTGCAGATTCAGTACAGATAAATAAATCCATCAGAAACACCTGCACGTTCCTCCGGTTAAATCAATGTAACGTAAACTTCAAGTCGTGACAGTTTTACTGTAAACGTAAACAAACTAAACACATTAAAATCAGCCATGGCAAATGTGGTGAAGAGTCTTTGGCAAAGATGTAGTTTTGCTTGAAACAATGTTTGGTTTGCGACAGAAATAAGGCGGGTTGATCTTTACCACGAGGCTCGCTGCAGGTTTTAAGGCTCGGACCGAGTCACGTCTACACACATCAACAAAACACAACCGTCTGTGTAACGTCACTAACACACACAGCGGCGTCATCGTAACCGAACAGCAGGAGGACACAGTGACAACTCCAACACCACGAGGGTAATAAATATTAAATAATTCAAACTATATAGCGCGTCGTCGTCTTCTTCTTCTTCTTCTGACTAAAGTGCCGTCAAGTATCTAAACTAATCTGCAAAATAAGTTCAGCCACGTTTTTACACAGTAAATCCACTGACGTCGATCAGAGCGAAACGTTTTAGTGAAACACTGAAATCCTTTGTTTGTTCTTAATCTTAATCTGTTAAAAACGTCATCGCAGCGAAAAATGTTTGTTGGTTAAATGTGCAAAAAAAGTCTATTTGATCAACTTTAAATTGATTTAATGTCACTTGATCCTTCTTTCCCTTTAGACTGTTAATAAAATAAATAAAATAAAAACACCTGATGAACGTTTACAACACAGCGTCATGATTCTTCACATCCTGTTCGTCAGTAACAGTCAAACAATGTTTTGGCCTAATGTAAACGGCTCCGACCAGGGCTGATAACGACGATGAGGAGGAGGAGGAGGATAAATAATAAATAAATAAATGTTTTTCTGTGAATGTGGGCAGCATGCAGCCGTGCACTCGCTCTCATATCTCTAGGATTTAAAACTAAAACGTAGAAGCAACAGGCTGGAGAATCATTAATCTGCATCTGGATGAAGTCAAACAGGTTGACTTTACTTTAACTATTTAAAGTTGTTGCTTTTAGTACTAAACTAAATAAATATAATCATAATTGTGACTAATTTAAGCAGCCATGACTATTTTTTTCATCTAACCTTTAAAAAAATTGTGAAATTTAAAATGAAAAATTGACCAAACTCAAAATATTCACATGCACTCACCTGCCAAAACATTAGGTACACTAGTGAATGCATTCGTAGATAGATTAATACTTTATTTTATCCTCCTTCTTCACTTCTTGAAATACGCTCATCCGATGTTGAAAGGCGTTAGAAAGGTTGAACTTTGAAAAGGTTTACACTGCGTGGCCACAATAATAGAAACACAATACAATGTTGAACACCATAACCTCCATGAATAGGATATTTAATGCATTTGTTTTCACTGGTGTACCTAATTAAATGGCTAACGAGCGTATATGACTTCTTAACTAACCTGTTTATAGACATGGCAGCCGACTGACCTCTATCTCCAGCTTTCACTCCCAAGATAATTCCCTTTACCCGGCTGTGATGTGAGCAGTGAGACGCCTCCCTCCTCGTTTGGCCCTGGGGTGGAGATGAAGCTGTGTTATATGTGTGTGTGTGGGTGCAGCAGGTGTGTTAGGTGGAGGTGGAGGTGGAGGTGGAGGTTTAGGTCCTCAGCAGACTGTGGACTCTCTGCAGCTGACACTGGGACAGGACGAGGCGGTGGACCTGCTCCTGTCCCCGAGGACACGGCACCATGACCCGGCCGACCAGCACCGTGTCTCCCTGCTGCTCCTCCTTCGCCTGAACACAGGACACAGGGACGAGTGGAGGGGATTTAGAGGGAGAAGACGTTTAATTCAATGAACCCCAGAGTCCCGTCTGACTAGCAAGGGAAACTAGGAACTAGAAATTAAAGTACATTTGTTCAGAATATGTTCTTTGAGGTTAGATATGATGAAAAAAATAGCATTTCTCACACTGGAAAATCAATAAAATCAATAAAACTTCCTGCACGTAGACTTTAAAAGAGATTAGTAATCTATGAATAGATGAGGAGATCAGCGACCAATCAGCCAATCAGAAAATAGTATTTGTTGTTGCCAGGTAAAATAGAAGTGCTCTAAGCACGCCTACTTTTTTTTAGTTTGCTTATTACAGTCTAGGATATATGTTTATGAATCAAGCTAATTCAAAACTTGAGAGCTCTAAAAATAAACTTAAATCCTTATATATAAACCAACGTGGCTTTTCAACATGAATGAATGAATCCTTTGAGTTTATTTCTGCTGTTTACATTTTGAAACGATGCTACTTCTGGCTGCATTTGACTGAACTGAGGACCAACTCTTAAAACAATATTTATAATAATTAGTAAATTCTCACTAAGAAATTATTATTCTAACAAAAAAAAAATTTGTAAATGGAGCTTTCATTCATCCTCTATGAGTCTTAACTCTAATAAAAGGATGAGAGGATCTTTCACGTCTGTACCTTAACAAACGCTGCCGAAGGAAACGTGGCGAAGTCGGATGAGACTCGAGCTCCAGGCTGCTGGTTGACGACGTGCTCTGCTACCTCGTCCTGATAAAACCAAGAATAAAGCGTTTTTCAGGTGAGGATCTAAAGGAGTTGCTTCGTTTACTCGTCCTGGTGAGTGTTTTTATTTTTTTACCTTCAGTCTGTCCAGAGTGTCTCTCAGTGACTGGAGTCTGGCCGTCTGCTCCAGGAGCTGAGCACCAGGAGTCACTGCAGGACAGAGGTCAGTGAATGTGACACCAGGGAATTAGAAAACTGAACCAAGAACAACCTGAAATTAACCCAATATAATAGTTGTGGAAAGACCTGAAGCTATTTCTGTTATTCAGTTTCATGTGAAAATACAGCAAAGTTCACCCTCATGTATTAAAAAAAAAAAAAAAACTTCTTTAACCCTCATAATAAAAAGTGTCCTTTTCCATTTTATTTATTTTTTTAATAACTTGGTGGTAGTTCTGCTTTTTGCTATCATAATTGACAAAGGTGTGTATTTATTTATTTATTTTTTAGCAAATTTTGATATTTCAAAGTCAAATCCCATAATGCTCCGTTTTTACCTTAATTGTTACGCTGTTACCATTAAGGGACAAAAGTTTCCTCTTCAAAAACACCCTAAAAATTGCATTTATTAAGATATACATATATATATATTTACATAAATATTTTAATTCACTTCAGTGCTAATCATAACTACCAAAAGTTTGATTCATTTCTGACTTTAAACCCTTTATATCAGTGTTTTTTGTGACATCACAAATTTTATGGAGAAAAAAAAACACCAAATTGAAAGTGGATTTTTCTGGAAAAAAAAAAATATTAACATGTGGTATTTTTGAAGAGGACACTTTTGTAACAATTTTAAAATCAGGTATGAAATGTAATAAGGTAAATAAGGTACATCTAGAAAAGATTCACTATGATTGATTTGCAGTTTAATTTAATTTGATTGGGGGAAAAAAAATAATCATAAATACAGTTAGCAACTAATTGTCTTTACTAACTCAAGCATAAAAAGGGCTTCGGGATTTGTTTTAATCCTCTCAAGACAAACTAAAGAAACATAAAACACATAAAAAATGAGCAGACAAATATATTGTAAGGCCATAAAAATACATTCCTGTCTCACAACATTTGACTAAATGAAAAATTAACAAAAACTCACGGTATCAGGTGAAATGAAGAGAACAGAACTTCCTATCTCATTGAGAACTAAGGACATCGTTAACCATATTTGAAAGTTTCTGGTAAATGTTTAGTAGCACATTGGTATTTTTATTGATCTGACAGACCATTATGCTAATAGGCTAACGACATGTTCAGTTTAGATAAACGTGGTGTTGTGGGTGGAAGTCTGACTCGTACCTGGAGATTTCCCGGTGATGTCCACCACCTTGACGTTGGCGCTCATCTGCAGCAGAGTCTCCAGGAGCTGGTCGGTCTTCCTGTAGAGGGCGCTGGAGAGCACCTCGGGCCGTCCTCCGTCTCTGGAGGGAAGTTTGGTCACTCTGAGCGGAGGCAGGGAGGCCAGCTGAGCGCGCATCTTCTCCGCCTGCGACGGGGAGCGACGCCACGTTAAATAATAATAATAAAACGTCAGCGCAGCTTCGGCAGAGAGACCGAAGACACCGTCCTCACCTTCAGCCGGTTGTTCTCGTTCTTCAGGTGTTTGATGCAGAGTCTTTGGGCTTCGATCTGCTGAGTCAGGAGAGGAGAGTCCATCACCTGGACGCCCGACGCTGAGCCCACTCCAGACATCGTGGAGGCTGTGGACGACAACAGGAGACACTGCGTCAACACCGACCTCGTTTTAAGCTTTAGTCTGTTAGCAAATATATAAAAACATATAAAAAACATATAAAAACATGCACACTGAAGATTTTAAGACCTAAATAAGTTTATAAAGGAGTGAAAACTAACTCCCTCTTCACCTGCTACAGTATTAAAATCACTATAATTAAATATATCACAGATGTTTTACACAATTATTGTTCACTTTTCTCATTTTCTGCTTTTAAATTTAGAAAAAAACTAAATGAAACTATATTTAAAGCTTGTTATTGACTCAGATTTTCTTAATATCTGCACATGCAAATAAATTAAGCTTATTTTCATGCGTTCAGGTTGAAAAACTGACTTTATAAATAATCATTTGTTCAAGTAAATGTTTTAAACGTGCACACAGTCTGAATAAAACATGCATGTTATTTATTCAGCTGCTGTCAAACCCATGCACAGTTAACACGTTACATTTTCAAGAGTTTTTTTTTTTTATAACAGCAAACAGATTCACAACAGATGCCAACACAAGCTGTAGATACCTTTCTGTTCCTCTGCAGAATAAATAGATAAATGAGGAGAGATTAAGAGAGAAGATGTTACACAGAGAGAAAAGAGTCGGAAAATAGGAATTAAACTCTGGAGCTGGAGCTAAAATTATGATAAATAACCAGATCAAAATAATTCTCATGTTTGGTATTTAGTCTATTATAAGTATAATTTGCAAATGCAATGCATATATAAAGCTTCTTTACTAGGAGCCTAAGATTCAAAATTTGATATGAAAGTTGGTTTTTGGAGTCATGGATCAGTGTGTGTTTGGCACAATAAAGAAAAAAATATATTTTATGAACTTTATTTTGAAAAAATGAAAATATTTGATGTCTAATGTTCTTAGTTCTTGCAGGCAGTTTTTTACTCAACTCAAAATATTCATTATTAACTTAAATTAACCTTTAAAGTAAAGCTGCTCTTCAGTGTTTCTGTACGTTGCTGTTGATGCATGTTCTGTTTGCTCGTGTCGTATTTCTCGTCCCCCTCCTCCGTCACTCACCTCCTGACATCCCCGTGACGATGGAAGCGATTCCCGACGGCCCGGCTCCTCTCAGCCCGTCCACCGTCATCTTTGACTGGCTGTTGATCCGCTGCTTCAGCTCGGCCTTCTCCGACTCCAGCTGGTCGATGTCGGCCTGCAGAGCGTCCATCGTCTCCTCGAACTCCCTGCAGAGACGAGAGGACGACGTCACACAGCTGGACACGTCTGTCACAGTAAACGACTTGTATACTATATCAGCTATACACAATAAAATACATGAAGGGGAAAAAAGCAGCTTTTAAAACAGTGAACTATTAAACATCAGCTCTTCCTCTGAGTTCGTCCTTACTTCTCTTTCTTCTTCAGCAGAGTCTGGGCCTCGTCCAGTCGAGTTTGAATCTTCTCAACGCGCTCGTCCGCGTCTTTAGACGAACTGTCCAGCTTCTTCTCCAGCAGACTGAGACGGACGTTGGCCTCGCTCAGCTCCTCTCCCTGGAAACACAAAAACGCTGCGTCTGCACAACTTTCTACTCGTGTTTCTTTGCGCAACAACACGTTCAGTTCAGTTGCTTTTTATGAAACATCAGGACGTTTGTGTTTTGTTTTGTTTTTTTCTACCTTGATCTTGAGAGACTTCTTCAGCTCTTTGATCACCGTCTCTCTGTCCTCCAGCTTCAAGCCGAGACCTTCTGCGTCCGTGATCTCTGCTCGCAGGGCCGCCCCTCGCACGTCCACCGGCGGAGGATTCTGGGAGGAGACGGATGAAAATGACTTCCTGCTCCAGCTGGAGACGAGTTTTTAAAACGCAAAACTAAGTCGTCACAACGAGTCACCTTGTTCTGAGGCTTCTCTGAGTCGTACTCTCCCTCCTGCATGGCCGTCGCCATCTTGTTCATGGTTGCTATGACGATGCTGCAGGACTGTCGCAGACACTCGTAGGGGTTGGCGCCCTGGGATCCATAGATCTGATCATGAAAGCATTTAAAATAAATAAGGTGTCCAGTGTATAGGCTCAAAACTGCATCTTATCTTTAAAAAGTACAAATTACAATAAATATGTGACTAAATTACCATTCCTTTTTTTTGACCTCGATTATTTATTCTATTCACAGGTGTAGTAGACATTATAGATTTTGTCTGGGTACATTAGACTTCCTCTGATCATGCAATTTATGTTCCTCCCGTTTGTTCAGTATATTTTGCAGATTTTTTGTAGCACTAATTTATATTCCTCTTGTCTTATGATAAATGAAATGTGTGATCTTTCTAGTCGTGGTCAGGTATCAGCGTACGCACCTGTTCTCCGGCCTTGAACGCCACGTCCTCCAGTTTGACGGCCGACAGCCCCTCCTGTTCGCCCAGAGGCGACACCATCTGAGCCCCGGCCGCCGCCACCTCCTGCAGCACGGCCACCACCCAGGTCAGGTGTTTCCTGCAGTCCGACAGCGTGTCCGACACCTGCACCCCGTCGAGAAAACATCAGCAGACGGTCGATGAAAATCGTGAGACGCAGACGTTCTGTGAAAACTCTACGCGCGAGCCTGGTTGCCGTCGGTTACCTGCTGCCCGAAGCTGAGCGCCGTCGGGATGCCCGGCGCGTCCGTCCCCGGCATCCTGCGGCGGATCTTCTTGCAGAACTGCCTGATGTCGCTGCAGGACGTCTCCAGGTCCTTCAGCAGCACGGCGAGGTCGGCCTTCTCCTGACCGGCGTGCAGGAACGACCGCAGACGGCCCACCTCCACCGCCATGCAGTCCAAGGCACTCTGGGTAAACTGTACACGCAACGAACAGGGGGGGCGATGAAGCTGCAGGAATCCTCAGAGACGTTCTAGGTTTTACTTTTCATTCATTGGTACTCACTCTGATGTGATCAGCCAGCTGCATGGTGCAGTCCTCGTTCTGATCTACCAGGTGGATGCTGTACAGGTGCTGAAAAGGGACAAAACACGTCATCAAGGCAACTTTTCTTGATCTTGTGTTTGACGCAGAAGGTAATTTACTTTGACGTCGTGTTACTGCTTAATGGAAAATCACCTGGTAGTATTTGATGGCCTTAGTGAGTGGCTCCACGTTGACCGTCTCGTCCAGCTGGTCCTTGTGCAGCAGGTCGATGAGGAAATCCAGAGATCGCTCGTGGACGCTCATCTCCGGGTACAGAGAGCCAATCTTCTTGTAGACATCCACACTGCACTGAGACAGAGCTCTAACACACACACAAAAGCTCAATGTGAAGGAAACTAGTCACTTATATACAGGTTTATCTGTGATGAAGTGGGCGAAGCGTACTGCTCGTATTTGTGGAGCGTGGCCTGGAGGAGACTGAGCGAGTAGACGAGACCGCCCGCGAAGCTCATCTGCTCCCCGACGGCTCCTTTCAGGCCGGCTCGCTCCACGCAGTTTTCATTCAGGTCAAACTTCTCCTGCGCCTGTTTGCTGATCAGCTCGGCCTGAAGACACAAAAAATAAATAAATAAATAAATAAATAAAACAGCTGCAGTCTAAAAATACTCCAAGTACAACCTAACCTTCCTCACCGTGAACTGGAAATGGGATTTACCTTGCAGACGAGTCTGGGGATGAGCAGCAGCACCAGGATGCAGTCGTGGTCGCCACCGTGACGAAGGAAGGACTCGGGCATGAAAGAGGTCAGGAGAGAAACGTGTCTGTTGGCTTGACTCACCTCCATCTTCCTCAGCTCCATCTCAATAGCCTGAAAACACACACACACACACACATATACAGCATAAATCATGAACGTGTGCAGACCCTGAGTTTAAATCTGAAATTAGAACCTCGTCGTTCTGACCTTGGCGTACGCCTTCGTCTCTGCAAACTTGATCTTGAAATCAAACATCTCTGCTGGAGGCTGCTGCTGCAGCTCGGCCGAGGCTTCCTGTTGGCTGGTCAGCTCTCTGTTCACCTCCTGCAGCAAACACACACACATGCATATGATGATCAGACAACGGGCTCGATGTGCTGCACATGACGCGACACGTCTCTTCTGAACCAGTACCTGCAGGTGAGCTGTGAGCTCGCGGTACTTCTTGATGGTCTGCTGGTAGTCGGCGACCGTCTCCTGAGCGGCCTCCACTCGTTTGTCGGCCTCGCGGACTCTGGCCGCCCCCAGGTCCAACATCTCTCTGAGCTCCAGCTCCGTCTCTCTGGCGTTCTCCTGCAGCTCGTCGTTCATCTCGTTTATAGCTTCCTGCAGGATGGAGACGACGATCGACATGTACTCACTTAAGCTCTGTTCATATATATGATTAGTTTCACCTGTCATGTGATTTATTTCTTTGTTTACTGTTTGCACTTATTAAAAAAAAGGAACATTACACATAAGCCCTAGTCATTCAGATGTTACCCCCTACGTCTGTGTTTCATGTCATGCATTCACACAGGATAAACAAACTCTGTCGTTTACTCAAATTCGCGTTCGTTGTTATGGCTCTGCTACTTTCCATCTCACCCCACTGCATGTAAGAGACAGTTTTAATTACTTTGCAAATTATAATGGATGATAAAAAAATGCATTCGATACTATTTATCCCGGGGAAGAAATAACCAACGACCTGTCAGTATTTAAATCAAACCTGACTTTGCCGATAAACACATTAATGGTTGGTTTAATGATTTTATTTGTCTAAACGGTGAATGGTTCAGCGACATCTCCACTTTGTGCTGTAACATCTTTCCAAACTTTGAATTATAGCACATCCTTCATGTTTCTTAAGGGACAAGAGTTGATTTGCACTTGATTGGTTTCATCAGAGAACCTCTGTGTTACGAGAATTACGGTTCACATAATTTGTGGTGTAACTTCTACTTTGCAAATCACGGACACGGACGATTTGCATGAGATTAAAATCACAGACGACCTCCGTGATTATTACAAATTATCAGAGGTCCAAGGTAAAACTAGTCTCATGCGAACAGGGCTATAGAAAAACATGGGGTTACATCTGTGCTTCGACACACAAACGCACACAAATGCAATAAATGATGCCTCAGAATAAATTCAAATAGCCCAAAATATATTTGAATGATAATAAAAATAAAACAAAAAAAAAAAAAAAAAACAAATGTGTAAAAATCTTTACACTTTGTTTCAGTTTTCATTTAAATATAGATAATGTTGAACATGTTTCACGTAGTTGTTTTAAACTGTTAAACTCAGCACAACACCTTGATGCATGAATCATTTAGAAATGATTTAGAAATGAACCTTCTGTCTGTGTTCATATTTCATGAGGCTCATTTCCACGGGACAAATAAACTCTGGTTATGTCTCCTCTACTTTCCACTTCCACTCCCCTACGTGTCAGAGGTGATATTATATCTGTAGTTAGTTGGTGGATTTGGATTAATAATAAAAATATTCTGCAACACATCTCATCAACACATCTCATGGTTTATGCATCTAGACTTTGCACCCAAACATTTACACATTTATAACAAATCCTTCTCAATTCCTGTGTGAGAAGAGGCAGAAAAAAAAGCTGCAAACAAAACGAATCATTTTAAAAATAAAAAATGGATTCGTTTTATCACAGGATCTCTGTGCTAAGAGAAACAGGGCGAGTAATTTACCGTGTAGACGTCCTCTGAAATTATTACACAACACTAGACGTCCTTGAGTAAAACTAGTCCCGTGTGAATGGGGCTTTGGGAAGCAACTCATTATCGCTCATGCAAATTATTTCATTCATCATCTTCAGTTTGTTGGGAATAAATAGTCACAGCTGCTTCAAACACAAGCAGCATCTAATCTCAATCAACAGAAAGCGACTTCTGATTGGATCCTTGTTGAGTTAATTAATTAATTAGTGTGAAACCATGTCTGAAGTCAGTTTGAAATTAATATATATGTAACTGAGGTCAGAGTAAAATGAAGGACAATAGCAGCAAGTGATAAACACCAGAGGGCACCACAAGCATATCAATGATCCCCGTGAGTCAGCAAACAGCAGCGCTTTCATTTCCTCTGATTTCTGAACAGATTCAATGGTCCGAGCAGAACGACAACGTTTGGAGATTCATTCCTTTTCTCAGAGATTTAGACTCACCAGGTCGCTGACGGTCTCTCTCATCTCCCTGACTTTCTCCTCCAGGTCCAGGTTCCTCTCCGTCAGAGTCTCCACCATCTCCTCCGCCCCTAAAGCTGCGTCCACCTGGAACAGAAAAGAAAATCACAAATGCTTGGTGTGCATTTTTAATTTCTCCATATCTCTTTATTTGGGATCAGTACTATAAAAATTAAGCATTATGTTTGAACAGGAAGTAGTTTTTGGAAGAAAAATGTCCTCATGTGTGGACACAGGGTTTATTTCACTCCATATTATAATAAAGTTACCAATATGTAACAAAATATGTTAATTTTCATGCAAATAATGAAGTCCCAATGTCCCGAATTGAGTAATAGCTCGTTAATAAGCACGAATAAAGAAGCTTAAACTGTATATTTTGATGAGGTTTTGTACATTTTTGATCTGTTACGTGATTGGTTGTAGAATGAATCCACTGAAATGGCCGCTATCATGTTTTTACACCAACTAGTATCAAGTTAACAGGATAAAAGTTTAAATGAGGCAGAATAAGAAGCTGCCACAAGCCCTAAAACTTGACGTCCCCGTATGAGGACGCTGGGTCTCTCGTCCTCTCTAAATGTCTGACCTGCTCCTTCAGCTCGTCAATGGTCCTCTCCGCCACCTTCATCTCCTCCTGCAGTTTTTCCTTCTGTCCTCTCAGAGAGTCCAGCTCCGTGTTCTTCTTCTCCATCTGCTTCTGCAGCTTCACGTGCTCCTGCTTCTCCGACGCCGACAGGTCGCGCATCCTGACACACGGCACAAACTTTGACGCGTATCCGAAACCTTTTCTCACGACAAACCTTTTTCTGGTGCACGTTTTTCCCCCCGAGCCTCACCTGACCAGAGCTTCCTTCAGCCGACCGTTCTGCTCCTCCAGCTGTTTCACGTGGTAACTGGAGGCGGCGCCGTCCGAACCTGAAAACGAGACGAGTCCAACTTTTTAATTTATTCAATCGTCGAGTCGCCGCCAAAAGAGATGACGGCCAGTTTTTTTAATTTGACTAATAGCGCTGTGGTTGAACGCTGGCTCTGATCGATGGGAAATTAAAAAAAATAAATAAATCATTTTAACAGTCTGATCACGTTACAGTGGAGCCCTGCTTTTCTCATGAGCTACATTTTGTTTCACATATTAAGCTTATTTGAAATATTTGATCAGGTTGTGATCCTAGTTTTTTGCACTAAATCACTGCTTCTAGTCAGACCTCAGCTTTTAAGATGATTCAGTACGTTGAATCAGTCGTTTGCTGTGTTTCCATTCCCTCCTAGAAATACGCAAAAAAACTAAATATCACAATAAAACACTGGTAATGGAAACACCTACATTTCGAAAAACTAAAACGGCTAAAACACTTTTACGCTCTCATGAGGTGATTCGTATTTCACGTATTTGATGCAGGGGGTCATGTGACCGGTTTATTTTGAAGACCATTTACTCAAAGTGATGAGAATTTAAGACTTTACAAGAGTTACAGCTCATTCGCAAAACACCTTTCAATGGAAACATGTACAAAGAGTAAAAGTACTTTATCGAAATTGCAGAAATGTTGCTTTTATTTAGCTTAAAAACTGTAATGGAAACGCATTTACTGAGAGACATTGAGAAAGACGAAGCTTTTCCACAAATATCTCCACAACAACACAACGTCATCTATGATGAATAAACTGTAGAACAGCTGATCAGTGTCGCATATAAACATAGAGCTCAGGTTTGAGTAAAAACTTTTACTACTTAAACATATTGTTTAATCTCGGCTAATTTTACGTTAAGGGTCTTAAATGTTTTTGTTTGGAATTACAAATTTACATTAGATTCAACTTTATTGTCATTGCACATGTGCAGGTACAGAGCAACGAAATGCAGTTTAGCATAAATAGTGTAGTTTAACTGATCCTGCTCACATTCCCACACAAGATTCAACCTAATTTGAAACTTCTTTATCTGCTGCTGTTAGATATCACCTGGTTTCAGATCTGACAGCATCACACTCCTGTAACCTGGCTCTGATTCTGGTTCTGATTCTGGTTCTGGTTCTGGTTCTGGTCGTGCCTCAGCGTGTTCTACCTTTCTCCTCGATCTCGTGCTTGAGGATCTCCAGGTCCATGGTGAGCTCGTCCACTTTCTCCTTGAGGGAGTCGACCTCCAGCTGCAGAGACTCCGCCCTCTCCTCGGCCATCTCTTTGTCCAGCGTCGCCATCTCGATGGCGTCCGCCGTGTCCGACATCTCCTCCATGTAGTGCTCCTTCGCCTCCAGGGCTTCTTTGGCCTCCTACGCACGACATTCAGGATCACTTCATTACTATTATTTATGGTTTTTATTTTAGTCTTTATTCTCTGTTAGGCCTTGGGTGACGTGAAAGGTGCCATATAAATAGATTATTATTATTGTTATTATTTTGTACTAGGAGTCAACGAATATGAACAAGGCAGAGATATAAGAATACAAAATAAAACTAGAAGAAAGTAAAAATATACAGTCCAATTTAAATAAAGTATGTACTGTAAATAAAATATTTAGCTAAAGTGTCTTGTGTGCAAATGCAAATGTGCAACAATGTGCTTTATTTAATTTCCTTTAGACATTAATATATACGTGTATTTGTTTATTTTTTTATATATCTCATTGAATTTTCAGCCTTGTGTGACAAGAATAATGTTCTTTGGTGATTAGTCGCCATTTTCTTCTGTTAAAAAGAGTCAACTAGCAGAACAGATGTGTGAATATCTACAACTTTAGAGCCATAGCTAGAAGATTTAAAGAGTTCATGTCTGAGATCTGAGGTTTTCAGAGATTTAACTGCCTAAAACATCAGTATGATCCTTTAAAATCTATCTGCAGCTTAGCCTGAGTGCCTGATTTGAAGGACTAGTAATTAAATCTAACTATATCCACACATTTAGTTCCGTCCGTGTCAGCTTTTAAATTTAAACCGACCTAATTTGCATCATCTCTCTCTCTCGTCCGCAGCCATTTTGTGGTTGCCATGTTTGCACCACTGAGCGTCTCATACCCTCTTGGCCTCTTTGAGCTGCTTCTGCAGCTCGGCCTGCTGCTCCTGCATCTTGTTCTTCCACTCCTGCAGCTGCTCCAGCTGGATCTTGTGCTTCTCCAGCTCCTTCAGTTTGGCCTTGTCCTCCGTTCGCTTCATCTTCAGAGTCTCCAGCTTCTCCTCCAGGTCCTTCACCTGAGCTCGCAGCGCCTCCTCCTCCTGCGTGACCAAGGATGAGGTGATGAGGACAGAAGGAAAAACGCTTTAACACACATAAGGAAGCTTTAATCCTGCTCCATCTATTACTCCAGCTTTTTATTTGTGTGACGTTTCTTTAAATCGTTTCACTTTCACGATCGCTCTAGTGAATAATAACAGCAGCGGATCAGGTTTAAAGCTTCCTAAATGTGACTCACCTGTGCAGAGAAGTCAAACACATGCTTTTTAGTAGTTGCCACTTCTATAAATCTAACACCCGATTAATCCCCTTTTTTCTCTGTCACACACAAGCCAATTAAAAGTGTCACACCTTCCACGACTTATTGAAACGTTAGTGAGAGAAAACAACACTTGAGTTATCAAGCACATCACGCCACATTGCTGCTGCACCTGTGTTTCCATAGCGACGTCCTCCTGGGCCGAGGGGGGGAGTTAGAGCATGACTAAAAGTTAAAAACGGACCGAAAGACAATCGCTGACATTTAAATATAAATGAACGTGTTGAACGGGTTCAATCTACGCCCACGGTGAAGTTCACAGACATTTAGAAACTCACTGGGTCTTTAAAGGATCTGGACTCAAGACAACATCACTTCCTCTACATTTGATGATTCAATCTATTTATCTCCAGGTAAAGACTTTTTTTTCCTAGTTTTTTATTTTGCTCTTCTGGTAAAATTACAGATATATTTTTTATTTTATGAGCAATTGAAGCATCAGCATCTAATTTATAACAATAAATGTTACTCAGGTAAAATATGTGATATTGGGAGAAATGACATCACACTGGATGTGTCTCTCAACATGACAATTAATCTGCACAGTTAATCTAAATATAGTGATGTGTGCAAATCTGTGGAAGTAAAACTAATCATTCTGGTGATTCATTATCATTTCATTGATCCATCTTAACAAATAGGAGACTTTTATGGTTGAATCTGATCTTTTTATTTGTTGGTTGGTTGGATTCGATCTCAGCTTGTGTATATTTCTGATTTCTCACAGACAAATTATGAGATTATTTGAAGCTGCACTGAGAAAATATCACCTCTTGAAGTACTTTTCCTGTAAAATGCTTCTAGTTTGATAGATGAATCACAAGATTTGGTGCATTTTATTGTATTTTATTTCATTTTGAAGGTTCTCCACGTTGCCCTGTGGCTCATTTCTGACTTGAATGACGTCGATATAACCTGACAGCTGTCAAAGAGTATGTATATATAGAAGAGAAACGACAAATATATGTCACGCCTGATTTTAGCCCGAGTCTCCCTCGATCTACAGAACCACAGAACCGTGTTTCGTCCTTCTACTCCTAACCCTGTGCGCGGTGTAACCAGAGTGTGAACCTTTGACTGCTTTCCCACCTTGCTGGGGACGGGGGCCGGGGGGTTTCCGGGGGAGTGGAGGGTGGGGATGACCGGAGCGGCCAGCGGGGTCTGGGCCGGCGTGCTGGGCTCGCTGCTGCTCATCTCGCCGGCGGAGGCGGAGGCCGAGCCGGACGCCGCCCCCTTCCCCCCGGTGCCTGCAGCTCGGCTGGGCTGCTGGAGGAAATCAGGAAAATATGCGATGAAGGAAAACATAAAGTACATAAAACGTCTCACTGTTATTAGTCTCCCCTAAATGAATATGTTTAAATAAGTCTCTATATGACAAACCTCTAATCTAGTCACAGGAAGCAGAGAATACATGATGGTTTTCATCTTCCCGAGTAGATATTGTCTAAAAATTTACAACAAATGAATATTTCTAACTTTTTTCCCAATTATGAGATATGCACTCATTAGTAAAAAACACATTTTGCATCATATAAAGTGTAATTAGCAGAGACTAGCAGCTACATGGTTTATTTTATGGTGTGTTAGCTCTTCGGTTAAGCCTCTAATACAAAACTCCTACTGAAAAATGCTCAAAATTAAATGAAAACTCTAATTAAAGTTACAAAGCATTTGATATCTGGGAATGTAATGCAGTTAATTTAATAAACAACCTGATAAACATGTGGAAAAACGTGTGTGCAGAGAAAATGAAGAGAAAGTTCTAACGTATAAAGTCTTGAATGAGGTGAAAGTAATAGGAAGTAAAAGCCCTGAGGATGTTGCAGACTGGGCTCACCTTTGGCCTTCTGGCCGTGGTCTGAGGAAGGAAAAGAGGAGGAGAGGAAGCAGGAAAAGGGGGAAGGAGGGAAGGAAAGAAACATCCAGGGTTAGAGATTCAAGGCCAAGTTCATATGAAACGGAAGAATCACAAAGAAAAACGATGAAATGGGCGAATGATGCTGACACGGCTTTTCTGAAAACCCTGTTTTAGTTCTCATCCTCGTCTTCTACTTTATAATATTTCTCATTCTCTAATCATGTCTCCTGCCCTCGCCGGTCTCCAGGGCCTCATCTCTTCCTCCCACGAGACCAAAAAAAAAAAAAACAACATGAACGCTGTGTCTGGTACGACCGCCGTGACCCTCAATGACGCTTTGTGTCCCGATCGGCTTCATCTCAGATCTGAGATCTGCTGCTTTCGTGAAAGTAAAAGCTCTGAGACAAGGAGAGGACGAGTTCCTCTAAAACAGACCTGAGGTTTTTAACATTTTTAACCAAAAACTTCAAGTATTATCAGATAAACTTGAGAAATTGAGGATTTCTGACAGAATACTTAGTAAAAAGTTGAGATAATCACGATATTTAAATAAATTTTACAGCTCGGACGAAGTAAACACTAAAAATTTGATTGATCGCTTCGGTTAAATTTGACTAAATTCAAACTTTGTTTAGTTTGAAGAGTCCACAATATGTTTCACTGTTTTACTACATTATAATCTCATTATGGCAAAACGTGTATTTGAAACTTTATTTTTGACTTTTACAGTCATATTTGGGATTGTTTTCATTATCAAACAACTGGAAAATTATTTTCTATTTATATATATATTTTTTTTATCCATTATGAGTCTATGGACTTTTTTTTTTTTCTTCAAATTCAAATTCAGTCCAGAAAAATTCAAAAGATATTAAATTATTAATGAAAAGGAAAAGTAAATGTTAAACTTTTTTGCATTTTTCATTTAACACTTATCTGTTTCTGAGTATAAAGTGTAAAATAATCTCCCAGTATTAAGAAGGATAAACTGTTTTAATCCAAGTAAATGTTCATAACTCATTAATTAACTAAAGGAAACTTTGCTCTTCGTGTTGGTTAACTCCGTTCCTGCTTCTGAATTATTGTATAAACCAATTTTCAAAAAGTTGTGGACTCTAGTTTAGCATTTAATTAATTAATAACGTGATTAATCCATTTAAAAATAGCACATTTACTCATAATTAGTGCTACATACATTACATAAATAACTGACTGTCCAACCCAGGTCTGTGCAGATTCTCTCACATAAAACGATCTTCTACCTTTGACCCCCCCCACCCCCCCACGACTAGTTATCGGTCTTTATCGGATCAGAGTCGGACCGTCGGGCAGAAATTAGCCCGAGCTAACAGCTGTACCAAATCAGAGCTGACAGCACCTCTTGAACCAGGACAAGCTGTACTGAAAGCACATCTGCAGCCGAGAGAGAGTGAAACTGTCACCGTGATGGAGCCAAAGAAAAAACCCATAAACTACACACACACACACAATCACACACACACACACACACACGAACAGAAGCGTGGAAATAAATTCTGCAAAAAAAAAAAAAAAGTAATTAAATGAACCAAAGAAGCTGCAGATACACTTCAAAATATCAATAAAAGGTCGAAAAGCGGAAACTTGTAAGCGTGACCTCTACGACAGCTCTGCCAACGCAACAAAATGACGACAACATCATCATCATCATCATCATCATCATCATCCCAACACATAACGAGGATCATATGGAGTTCTGTACCTTCCGGGGTGCAGGAGTCTGTCTCATCATATTTGCAAGAGAAGAAGAGGAAGAAGAGGAAGAAGAAGAAGACACAACCACAACACAGTCACCGAGAAATACACAAACACACAGAGAGGACGGCGTTGAGGCAGACGGGCAGAGATCCACAGGGATCCACAGAGATCCACAGAGATCCACAGGGATCAAGCTGAAGCCCAAACAGTCAGACGGGGAAGCTGCAGTGGTGCAAATGGCCGCGGCGATTTATTCCCAGGCTCCCCCCTCCTTCCTTCCCTCCTTCCCTCCGTCCCTCCGTCCGTCCCTTCCTCCCTCTGTCGTCCTCCTTTTTGTCCTCTTTCTCGGCTCCTCTCATAATCCACCCTCCGGAGCCCTCGGTCGCTGCCTCCCCTCTTTTGCTTTCGGCTCCGATTAAGACTCTGACATCTCGCTGCCGCCGCTGCTGCTGCCGCCGCCGCTGCCGCCAGCCTCCGACCCGATACTGTTGCCTTCCACCGAGAGGAGACGCCTCTCCCCCACTTAACCTCCCTCCTCCTCCCTCCTGTGTCATATCTCCCCCCTCCTCCTCCTCCTCCTCCTCTCTCCTCCTCACTCTGCTCATTGTGATTTGTCAGCCCAGCCAATGCCCTGCGCTTGCATTACATCACTGTGTAGCCTCCTCCCTGCCTCCCTGCCTCCCTCCCTCCCTCCCTCCCTGCTTCTCACCCACTCATCACCACCTCCACCACAAGCAGACGGGGAAGGGGGAGAGGGGGAGGGAGGGAGGGAGGGACGGGTGAGACGGTGTGTGAAGCAGTGATTGGGGACAGAAACAGGGGATGTGAGACGGACGAGGTGAAAATGAGCAGCGAGCCTGATGCAAGCCTCTCCTGTCGCCTAGCAACGCTGGCCGATCCTCCAATGGGCTCATTGAAACGAGGCAGACAAAAACAAAAGAGGGGCCTGCACCTGATCTGCATTAATAATTATTTTAAAAAAAAAAAAAAAAAAAAAATTTCACACAGCTTTGTCTGTTTATGTCACGTGTTATTTTTTTTTTTCTCCCGAAGCAGGAAAACGTCTCCACACGTCGTCGACGTCTACGAAGATGAATCATTCTCAGAAGTTCTTTATTTTAACTACAAAAAAACGAAACGGGAGCGTCCTCCACCTGTAGACGTCCTCCGTCACAACCACTCGTTGATGTGGACTCAGAGACAGAAGCAGATTTTAGAGGCTGGCTCCTACTGAACCGCCACAACATTATGACCACTGACAGGAGAAGTAAATGTTGATCAGCTTGTGACAATTCAACGTTCTGCTGGGAAACTTTTGGATCCGTGGATGTTACTTAGACATGTAGCCCCCACCTAGACCAGACCAGACCAGATACCCTCCCCCCCACCCCCACCCCCATAGCAACACCCCAGCAGGATACAGCCTGATGCACAAAACCGGTTTAGGAACAACTAAACAAACATTAAGAAGAACATGGTGTTGATCCGGCCTCCAAATTCACTAGATCCCAAACTAACCAAGTACCTGTGGGTATTTATTTACCAAATCCCAGGAAGCTTCAATTAACTTTAACAAAGCACATTACACAGCACACTGTATTCAGGAATCATTGATTAAAATAAATAAATAAATAAAATGATGTGTATATGTTTAGGTTGAGGAGGACGATTGCTCTTTAGTTTCACTCTTCTTGTTAAATTTATTCTAGTTTAATTCGCTCCAGTCTCAGTTATAATAAGTTATAAAGTAATAGCTGCTATTGACTCATCTATCTGTAAATACACTGATCCATATTTCTCTTTATTAATACTGTATTATAGTTATGTCTTGAAAAGAATCTGACATCTGTCTGAGACTATCACGGCTGAGATCATTCTAATTGCATTAAAACAACGTGATATTTTAATATAAAGTGATTTAACGTGTCACTTGATTCCATCTGAGCAGCTATAGTTATATATCGTCCTCTCCTCCCTCTAATCTCCATCTCGGCCCGAGCAGCTCAGCGGGAGGAGAGAAGGGACGTAAGAGGATTAATCAGTGGGGAAACTCTGATTAGCTGTGAGCTTTGAACCCAAAAATACTTTCACGTCTCAGACAAAAACACGAGCAGAAGTCGAAGGAGACGACTCTATTGTTTCCGTTTGACAGGATCCGATTGTGAGTATTTAAGAAAAAAAATATAAATATATATATATAAGATTCAACCGGGCGAAAGGAAACCAGCTCGTGAGTATCCATTACAGAGCAGCCGAGGCAAATCTGTCCTATTGAAATATTAAAGAGCTTTCTCTGCAGCTAAGTGCTGCTCTGAGAGGGAGGAGAGAAGTGATGAAGGATGATGGGACGGGGGGAGATGGATCAGATTCCTGCTTTCCCAGCACACGGGGAGGATCGCTGGGGGGGGGGGTAGAATTACTGCCCAGGAAGCTTTAACTGTGCATCAGCTGGTCCTGGAGGTGCAACACGGCTAAATTTGATAAAGACGTGATTCTCGGTTATGTGGGTGTCAGCAGCAACGAGACGTATTAAAGAGGACAAAGACATTTCAGCCTCACTTTCCTATTTATTCTTATTAAATATGTTCTTATTAGAGTTAAATTAATATGTAAAATAGCCCCAGTTCTCAGGTAAATAGATCTAAGATGTAAATCGATGCATCCATAAAATTATTACCTACGTACCTGCCTACCTACTAAGCCATCTATCTATCATCCATCTACTTACCTACGTATCAATGCATCCACCTACCTACCTACCAACCAATCCATCCATCCATCCATCCATCCATCCATCTACCTACATACCTACCTACCTATCAATGCATCCATCTACCTACCAACCAATCCATCTATCTATCATCCATCTACCTACTTATCTATCAATGCATCCATCTATCCACCTACCTACCTATCAATCCATCCATCCATCCATCTACCTATCTACGTATCAATGCATCCACCTACCTACCTACCTACCTACCTACCTACCTACCTACCTACCTACCAATCCATCCATCCATCCATCCATCCATCCATCCATCCATCCATCCATCCACCTATCTATCCATCCATCCACCTACCTACCTACCTACCTACCTACCAATCCATCCATCCATCCATCCATCCATCCATCCATCTACCTACCTACCTACCAACCAATCCATCCATCTATCATCCATCTACCTACTTATCTATCAATGCATCCACCTACCTACCTACCTACCTACCTACCTACCTTACTTCCTCCCAACCAATCCATCCATCCACCCCTCATCCATCCATCTACCTGCCTAACAATCCATCCATATACCTACCTACCTACCAATCCATCCATCCGTCCATCTAACTACCAACGTACCTACCTACCTACCTACTTACCTACCTACCTATGTATCAATGCATCCACCTACCTACCTACCGACCTACCTACCTACCTACCTACCTACCTACCTACGTATCAATGCATCCATCTACCTACCAACCAATCCATCCATCTATCATCCACCTACCTACCTACCTACCTACCTACCTATCAATGCTTCCATCTACCTTCCTACCTACCTACCAATCCATCCATCCATCCATCCATCTACCTATCTATCAATCCATCCATTTACCTACCAACGTACCTACCTACCTACTTACCTACCTACCTACGTATCAATGCATCCATCCACCTTCCTACCTACCTACCTACCTACCTACCTATCAATACATCCATCTATCATCCATCTTCCTGCTGAGACCTTCATCTAAGGGAAAGTAGGTGAATTAATCTATTTTCCGTATAAATATAAATATAAATATAAATATAAATATACATATTTGTGTCTTGTCTGTAAATCTGACGCAGGTATGATCCTGAAGCCTCGGCTCCATCCAGACCGCATGACTGAACATTTAAGGTTTATGACATTCAGAGCCCGACCCGCAGCACGGAGACAATAAAGCAGAACCGAGCCGACAGGAAATCAATGCTCTGCAGGCGGGAGGGCGGCCGGTTTCACCTCACTCACATTCTGACATTTTGTAGACGGAGCAGCAGAGGAACGCCGGCGCGTATGACTGAGCCGAGGACGACGGTTAAAGAGGATGCACCTTTAACACACACAATATTTACTCGTTTCTGTCTCATTATTTTAGGCATTTAGATTCACGTCCCCCGTACAGCATGAGCAGGAAGGACACGAGACACATGGTCAAGAGACGACGCTCGGGAAGTTCCCAGTCGATCCAAAAATGTTTTTTAACCAACAGCAGAGGTAAATGTTATTTATTTTATCTCATTTATAGCAACAGAAGAGAGATGGAGAGATAAGATGAGAGTAAAACCATAAAATGTCCTGCAGCTCACATTTAGTTTTGTTATCATTTATCTGTTTGCTTATGAGATTAACCAATTAAGATTTATGGGATAAAGCCAGACTGATGCTCTAATTACAAGATACACTGGATCCATCCAATTAGTATATTTTGCACCAGTCGGGTTCTAGACACAAGACAGTTTTTGATTCTTGGTACAATTTACAAAGATTTCTAAAACTATCTTGTTTTTTTATTCATTTAAAATTAAATCTACAAGAATAAATTGTGTAAAATACTTTGAAAAGGGCACTGAAAAAAACTATTAAAAGATAAGTAATCTTAATACTTGCTAAATTCGATGATAAACTTGATAAACTCTAACTTAAAATGACACCCTTCACAACTTCACGTTCACCAATCAGCCACAACATTACAACCACCCACAAGTGAAGTGGGTAAAACCTGGCCTCTGGCACAGATGTGGATGTTACTTTGATATCTAATGCAGCATATCAGCCATAATAACACTGGTAATATTGTCACTGCAGTTTGGTTTGATTCAACTTAAAGAGACGAAACTTCCTTCTATCTAGCTGTGATCACTTAAACTGGAGGCAGATTCATGAGTCTGGCAGAAATATTCCAATAATCAGATCATTAGCCTTAGTTGTCAGTCTCCATCTCCTGCAAATTAAAATTTCATTCCCCCATCTTCATCTTTTTTAATCTATTTCCCTGGGATGAAGTGGAAACACAAGCACGGAGGAGCAAAAGGAAATCAAGGATTATTCCGGTGAAGACAGAATTGATCTTTTTCAGCCTCAAACAAAAACAAACAGAGATCCTCCTCTGTGCGTTCTGACTCTTTTCTACCAGAAACAGCATCAACTTTTCCAACAATCTAAACAACACTAGCAGCAGCCTTCTGCTCCAACAACAATCCTGTCTCTGATTCACCACCTTTAATATTTCAATACCACAACGAGAGCTGCAGGTTTGGAGATGCTCTGACCCTCTGTGAGTGATTTAGACGTTGCAGTTTGTCAAAGTCGCCTCCACCTGCTTCTAACATCAACTTTAAGTCAACGATACGTTGACTTGGTGACTGATATATATGAACCCAGCCACTGACAGATAACCAGACAATCATTCCTGTAACTGGTGATGATGACCGGATGGCTGAGAGCTGATGAAACATGCTTAAATGTGCACATGTGACAGAGCACGGTGAGGTGACAGAGCTCAGGTGAATATGACGGACTCATCATCATCATCCTCCTCTTTATCTGCTGAATCTCACTCATACATCGGCACAGAGACGAGGGACAGCATTGTGGCGAGCTGCCAGGAATCATGGGTAAATGAGGGGTGAGGCCCGGTTGCCATGCAGCAGCGGAGGGGGGGGTGGGGGGAGCCAGCTGAGAGCCATGGTTACCACGGTTACTACAGTCATCATCATCATCATCATCATCATCATCATGAGAACATTACCACAGTACCGAGGTTAGAGAAACATGCAGCACCTTTTTGGGCTTCACTCCTCGCTGCGTGGTCAAAGGAGGGAGGAGGGAGGAAAGGAAGGAGGGAAGGAGGGAAGGAGGGAGGAAGGGTGAAGGTTAAAGGTGAAGAGTTTGTGTCAGTGGCATGCTGTGACGTGACCGGAGCTGTAGTGATTTACACAAACACACACACACACACACACACACACACACACACACACACATCTCTCCTGCATAGTAGAAGAAGTCCACCGAAAAAATCCTAAACTTTTCATAAATGCGACATTTTATGGTTCAGTATTTTTTGCTTATATTGTTTAACCAATTCTAGCACATATGAAACCTTTATTAATCATAAAATGTAAAAATTAAAATCTAAAATACCTTTTAGCTTCAGCTTGTGTTTATAAAAGTCAAGAATTACTTTCGCTCTATTTCTGGTCAGAAATAATATAATAATATAATGTAATGCTTCATTGATATAAAGATTATAAAACTCAAGGCGAGCTGGATACTTATTTGGTTTTGAAAAAATCACGACTGTGGTGACTCAGCACCTAGTTTCTTTTCTAAAGGTGAGATTCATCTAAAAAGAAAATGATAAAGACTCATATAAAATGCTGTGATTTAACTAATGTCGGCTAAAACTCAAACACGCACACAATAAATCTTCACTGCTATAATTTGTCCAGGTTTGCAGGAACACTGTCTCCACATTTTCGGTATCTATTAAAATTCTGTGGCCTCAACTAAATCTCTGCAATATAAAGTAACATTTTTAAACTTATTCATTTTGCATCTTGTCAGGAAATTTAAATTTAAAACACAGCCTTTCACAAAAGAACGTCTTTCCATTTCATACCAGAGTATTTGTGAGGAATCAGCGCCCTCTGTTGGTTTTAGAAGAAAACATTCCTCTAGGATTTGGTTTGGCATCAAAGGTAAATTAACAATTGAAGATTATAAAACTAAACATTATCTATACTACAATAAGCAGAAAGAAATCTTCATTTTAATAGTTTATAGTTTTAATACTTTTTTATTTTTAATATTTAAACTAAGAAGAAGACATTTTCTATTTCGGTAAACTTACATTGTTAAGAATTATTTGATATAAATAAAAAATGTTAATCTCAATAATGAGGAGATATTTACATATAGTTTATATTCAGTAATTTTCAAAAAATATTCCCGGATTTGGAGGAAGATATTCAAGTGTAATTAAGAACACGGGGGATGCAAATTTTCTCTCTTTTCTCTCTGTATAAATAAGAGCTTCCATGCACGGTTTATATTTATGTGTATTTATATTATATGAACAATAACATGCACCAGGAAAAGGCTTTTATCAGCTGCACATTTGACAAAACGTCTACTGAGCAAAATAATAGTCACTTCCACACACACTCACTAACCATACATGTTGAATCACATGGAAACAGCAGAGCACAGGTTATATATGTGAGCATGTGTGAGTGTGCAGGTATGTGCAAGTGTGTTCATGTGTGTGCATGCGTGTTCAGGTGTGTGCAGGTGTGTTCAGGTGTGTTCATGTGTGTGCAGGTGTGTGCATGTGTGTGCAGGTGTGTTCATGTGTGTGCATGTGTGTGCAGGTGTGTGCAGGTGTGTGCCTCCACATCAGCTTCCTGCAGGAGAACTTTGAGTCTCGGAGCAGCGTTATTGAACTCACCAGTTTGGCAGATTTGGGCGTTTCCAGGATGTCTGAAGAGATAAAGAGAGAAACAAACAAAGTGTGAGACACGTTCTTGAACTATTAGCGGGACTTTTATCACTTTACGAGGTATAAAGTCCTGCAGTAGATCCGGGAGCAAGCGGAGCAAAAAAAGTCAACATGATTTATTGGCTTTTCACCAGATGGTCAACACTGATGTCGGAGGAAACCTCCATGAACTCCCCCGAGGAAAGACACAAACACTCTTTTATCTTCTGTGTTTCTGTGCCTCTATCGTAGCTTTTACATGAATCTCCTGATTAATTCATTAATACAAGCACCCGGACATTTTAACATTTCTGTTTTCAGAAGCCAGTATTAAAAGCTTCTGATGAACATGAAGAGAAGAATGTGCATCTTTATAGATCCCTGTAATAAACAGTGATGCCAGTAACGTGCTACTGTTTCCAAACCAGTAATCAGATTAAAACTACTTTCCCAAGTTACTGTGCGTTACTATTTTTCCCATTTTCCTGAATAAAAACATATATTTTTGCATCGCAGGAAGTGACAAGTCATGTTTTCAGCATTAAGATAAGTCACAGCGTCACCAACGTAAACAACTAGAAACACGGCCGCTATTTTGAGTTTGTGTCGGCTAAACACAATAATATTAAGGTTTGCTGGGATCAAAAGACTCTGACGCAAAACCAGTAAGTTGGGGAGAGTTAAAGAAGTTGGTCGTATGTTTTGAGGAATATTTTATAAAAAAAAAAAACATTTTAATTACATTTTAACTTTAAATCTAACTTAGTTACTTTTAAAATCAAGTAATCAGTAAAGTAACTAAGGAGAAATCAGTAATCGTATTAGTTTTTCAAGGTAACCGTGGCAACAAGGGTAATAAATGCATCAGTCAAGCTTCGTATCTTATGCACAGAGAAAGTTTCTTTCATAGGTCTTTCACACGAATCCAACATATTTTAGTAAAGGGATATGGGACAGCTTAATATTGAATGTAAAATAATATAAACAGCAATAGTTTAATATATAACACATATAGTAGGTAGGGGGTCCCTACTTAATCTCTCCATCAGTTGGTCCTTGGTCTGAAAAAGGATGAAGGCCGCTGGTTTAGACCTTAATCTAATAGTGAATTTGTAGTTGGACTTGAGAAGGACCGTTCACGAGTAATCTCGGAAAGAATAACGGTATAAACCTTCACTGTCTGGATATGAAAGAGGGTCAATAATTCTTTTACAATGTATATCTTTAGTTAACTGACATTATTTTGTGTATTTTTCCCTAAATTCTTATCAAAAAAAGAAAGAATAAAATCAGATAACATCAATGTCTAAGTAACATCCACACAGGTCCAGGTCCAAACGTTTCCCAGCAGAACGTTGAGTTATCATGACAGCGGTTTTAATGTTGTGGCTGATGTATATGTCTTAAAACTAGACAAGATTACAGCTTTGGAACCGAATACAGCGACTGTGACACCGTGAGATAGATTTTTAATCACTCCCAAGAATAAATGCAGATTTTTTATCTTTCAGACTGTCATGAAAGACGACTGATGAGTTTACACTCATGGTTTCTCCTTGACAATTAAATCTGCCTCCTCACGTTCTGTTTCCTTTCCTGTAAAATTAACATGTTTCCTGCTTCCTATCAAAATCACTCCATTCTCAATATTGACGTCACCTCTCTCTCTCGTACTCTCTTCCTCTGATTCTTGGTAAATCTGTCCCCATCTCCCAGACGTCTCCTCCTCCTCCTAACTTCCTCTGCTACTGCTTCACCACCACCAGCGTCTAGACTCATATCCTGATCTGCCTTCGTCGTCTGCTCTTTGGAAATATGTGTCCAATCAAAATATAAATGTACTTTCTCATGCCTGAATATTGATGAATATGAATATTCATTTTTATGCTGTATTCCAGTATTTAGACAATCTGGAGGAAGAAAATATACAAAATGAGGATTCATTTCTTTGTTAATGAAAGTTTCCCACATGTTCTACTGCTACACGTCTTAATTCTGGTGCAGAGCTGCATTTTTATTTTTCCCTGCGTCACTGCTTTAATTTGAAAAAGAAACATCTCGTTGCCAGGAAACGTAGGCCTCCATCTCAATCAAAAAATAAATTAACAAATAAAATAAAAAATACATTCCTAATGCGCCGCCACTTAAAACTTCATCTCTGTGAGCTAACCAGTCAATGCTACGCTAAGTGCAATGCATCAACTAACACCCCCCTTTTCTCTTATTTGATGCAGCAGCAGCAGCAGCAGCAGTGAGGCGTAACCATGGAAACGCAATCCAGCTCCATCCTCTAAAACGAGGTAAAACATAGTACTGACCAGGTGTTAAAAGCTCTTTATATTTTATTTATTTATTTATTTTTTTGAATCTCTGAGTCAGGAACAAGCAGCGTGCAAAGCGGGATTCGAACCCACGACCCTGGAGGAGACACGGCCCCTGTAATCGGATAAGTACCGATCAGCACATTTATATTTTATCTCTTTAGCTGACACATTACACCACCTTGCTCAATGGCATGCATACGCCCACCCACCCACCAAAATATAAGGTACACTAGTGAATGCATTCTTATGTAACAGTCAAGCAATAAATTCTCCTCCTTTCAATTTACAGTTTACGCTGAAACGGTGTCAGAAAGTCAAGTGTTTCTGTTATTTAGCCTAACATTAACTAAAACGAGGCTGTGAAAATAATAGAAACACAATAAAATTATTAAAATTTGTTATTTCAAACTAAAGCTTGACCATTAGAACCTCCTAAGATTTAGTGCTCGGACTTTCGCTAGTGTCCCTAATGAAGTGGAAGTTAAGTCTCATTGATCATGAGTTCACGTCATCCTCTGTTAAAGGGAAGAAAAGCAGATGTTCTGTGTCTCCTCTGACAGGTGAGGACAGCGAAGACGTACTCGTGTTTTTCCTTCCTGATCACTGACGGCGTCCTGTAAATACGACCTGATCCTTTACCTCGTTTGGGAACCTTGCCGGTGCCGGGCTCAGGTGTCTCCGGGGACGTGGTGTCGGCGCCGTCGTCCACCAGCTGGATCTGAATCAGAGACACAGACACAGACACAGAGGAAGAGTTAGTCATCCGACACACAGCCGGGCATCTTTTATCTAAAAAAAAATGAATCCTGCTTCGTTATTGATGTTCATGTGAGTTTTTTTTTTTAAATCACACGTCTCCATAGCAACCTGTACAACTGCACTGCGGGGACAGCGAGGGTCAGACAGATTGTCTTTTACGAGAAGCAGGAGACATAATGAAGGGGATTAGTAACACAACACCTGATCAATACAAAGGCCGAGAGCTGAGTTTTCTGTTGCAATCCATGAAATATATTTTAACTTTTCACTACATTACTTTTTGAGGCTTTAATAGACGTCAAAATAATCAAAATCATTTTTAATGACCGCGTTAAAGGATGATTGATTCGTCTGGATGAAGCAAACACTAAACAGCATCTTTCCATTTTAACTTTAGTAGTTTGATCACATTTAACAGTTAGAAATCGTCTGATTATACCAGAGGAATTCAGCAGGATGCAAAAAGCCTTGAGATAAACTGTTTCTACAGCTGCTATTTAAGTGTTAGAGCATTAAAAATCTGATGCAGTGACACGACGGTCGCGAAGATGGATGAGAAAATACAATTCACCGCCTGGTGATTATAGTGAAAGAGTGTGCAGCTGCTGAACAGCCGTCTGTTGTTCTGCCAAAACATTTATAGAATGAGTCACTAAAAATCTGCTCCAGATGTAAAAAAAAAAAGATAAAACTTATAAATAAGAGAAAATCACTTTAGTAGCTCCAGCATGAGGCATATAAGACTCACTGCCAGTTCATTAGGTACACTGTAATGTAACAGCCCTGCACCAAATCTTAGCTCCATGAAGGTTAAGACATTGAGCATTTCACAAAGATGAGTTTAGAGCAGGGGTGTCAAACATAAGGCCCGGGGGCCAAAACCGGCCCGCCAGAGGGTCCAATCAGGCCCGTGGGATGAATTTGCAAAAATTACACCGAAGATATTAGCTGAAAATTTTAGACGAAATAAGAAATTTCACAGTTGTTCATTACATGTAGCTGTACTTTTTTGCACTAAAGCAAAGGGAAACATTTGGAGTTGTCGTTGTTTACCAGGTAATAAGCTATTGGGTAACTGGCCCGGCTTCCTTGAGGTCAAATTGGGCTGTATGTGGCCCCTGAACTAAAATGAGTTTGACACGCCTGGTTTAGAGCTTGGAGTTTGTGATTTGTAGAAGTATTGCACTCGTCAGTGAGTTACGTTAAATAACAAAAACAAATCCTCCAAAATGATCATACAGCTGAATCATGAAGCTTAAATCTAGTGCAGGACTGTCAGGACTCACTAGTGTACCTAATGTTTTGTCAAGTGAGCGTATGAAGACGGACGCCATGACAACGAAACAAAAGTGAAGCTGAAGCATGCAGAGCTCCCCCTGGTGGCTGCATTTAGCTCATGAATAAACCCACTTTGCATTAGCGGCTTTAATGTCAGAAAAGCTAAAAAGTAGCATCTAAAATGACCGATTATCAGTTTACTACGTATTCTACGGTTCAAGGCCACTACAGGAGATCTGTGGTCACTGTATCAGGCAGAGACACTATGCAGTATTTTTCTGAATAAACACCCTGGAGCAAAAGAAAAACACAACACAGACAGCAGAGGAAAAATATCCACCCCTGCACAAACGCACACTGCATCAAATAAAAGGAAAACAGCCCATTCATCCTCCGGCTGAACGTTTTACCAAACTGTTTCTCACCTGCGACTGCCGCACAAAGATGCCGTGGTTCTCCTCGCAGGTGAAGTAGCGCTTGCCCTGCACGGTGCCGTCGTTCTTGCCCTTGGCCTCGTCCAGGATGACCCCCACCCACTTCCCGGAGGCGAAGAGCGTGTTGCCGATGTAGGCCACCGTGCCGCGCTGCCCCTTCCCGATCACCTCCACCAGGGAGCCCACCTTGACGGGCCGGCCGCCCCCGTCCGAGCTCATCCTGCTGCTGCCACTGCTGGTGGTCTGGGTGGAGAGAGGGGGCGAAGGAAGCACAGGTTCAAGGTTTCATTCACAGATTTCAGGGGGCGACTGAGCATAATGGAAACCAGGAGTAACGTTAATATGAAAACCAATAAACAATGCAGATTTCGGTGCCACTGAATTCTCTATTAGCGTCTCCTCAGCTCTATTGTTGTGTTGATGCTACACGTGACGTCATAGTAGATGGAAATTAACCTTCAAAATGTCTAAAGCGAAACAACCAAAAGTTTGGCTGGACTTCATTAAGGCTCTTAATTAAAGGGATTAGATTCAACATCTCACGAAACAGCGTTTTTTTAAAAGCAGAGCCCAATACAACTAGTCTTAGTTGTATTTATATTAAAGTGAGTGTGTTTATCTGCTTGTTTTATCATTATTATGATAACTTTTTATTTTTATTATGTGATTTACCTTTTTAAATTCTGTCTATAGTCTCACTTATTATGTTTGATCGTCCTGTAATTCAATGCAATCCAACTTTATTTATAAAGCACTTTAAAACAACCGCAGGGTGCCAAAGTGCTGTACAGAAGAGCAAATAAAAGAAAACAAATAAAAGACGTAATAACTCGCAGAAGTTATAAATACAAGATAAATAAAAAAAACAGTTATACAATAAGAGGATACAAAACAATAAAATAAAATCAATTTATAGGGTGTCGGAGGCCCGGGAGAAGAGATTTAAGAGAAGGAAGAGGCAGATCATCCCATATTTTAGGGGCTCCCACAGCGAAAACACTGTCCCGTCCGAGTTTGCGCTTGAGTTTTTTGGCCGGAGCAGCTGATCAGCTGACCTGAGGGAGCCCGCGGGTGAACTCAGAGAGGGAGGGCAGGGCAAAACTACTGAGAGATTTAAAAGCAAATAAAAGAATTTTAAAATGAATCCTAAAATGTATGTGCAACCAGTGGAGTGAGGCTAAAATGGGTGAAACGTGATCATGTTGTAATTGATGGAGGACCCACTAACCTCCAATCTGCAAATATCCTGATCGACATATTTTAAAAAAGATCAGATTAATATAATTAGTTTTTAGCCTCTAAATAATGTTAAAGATCATATTTTTGCTGTTTTACTATGCTAACATGCCTCGCTGCAGTAGATACAGTTTGTATTTTTAATGAGGATAAATGCGTTCCTGACAGCCTCTCTAGGCTAAAACAAAGACGGCTGCACACGTCTCAGTTTTATTGTTTTATTGAAGGTACCAGATAAAACCCCAACTCCCCACCCAGTTATTTAGGAGCTGCAGAAGGATTCAATGATCCAGGAAGTTAAGTTCACTATATGACTGCAAATTAAATATGTTTTGTTAAACACGTATCTTGTCACAGAAAAGTTTTAATGTTTTTCTGATAAATATATGTAATATTTGAACATATACAGTATTTGTGCACAAGTAGCATGAGATAAAAGCTAAGAGCAGCCTCTACTTTCTGTCTTTTCACCATCTTAACACCATTCTGTGAAATCATACAGATATTTACATTGAAACGTTGGAAGAGAAACTGTCTTTACTGCCACAGTGGCTGAGTTTTTCAGAGTAAAAAACTAAAAGTAGCTTTATTCTGACCCTCTGAGGCACCACAAAAAAAAAAAAAAAGTGAAACCGAGGCCCCGTCCTCCCACAACACTCTGTAAATGTCAATGCAGTCTTCAGCAGCGCAGCTCTTTCTATTATGTCAAATTTTTGAATCCATGCAAACAAATCACCTCAGGTTAAGAGAACAAACTGCGCAGCAGAAAAAAAAAAAAAAAACACGTTTTACTGGAGCTGCAATATTTTCTAATCAAATAATCCTGCGTAACCCAATTTGCAGCGTGATGTCCTAGAAGCGATGGTGACTCAGCGGAACAGCGCAAAGATGAGACGATGTCATTACTCCGACGGGAGAACGTGCTCTGACTCTCCTTGAGTTTACTGTAAACACACGCAGCTCAACTTAAAAGGTTAAAACAGCAACGAAAAGAAACCAAAACAGATAAACAGCCACAGCATGAAGGCTGATTAACAGACAACACGATAGCTCCCTGCAGGATCTCACAACAAAGCACTTTAGTCCTGAAACTACTTCCATACATGAATAAATGCATGTACACGGCAGAGATATGAAGCTCAGGATGCACATGACAAAACACTCAACAGATACTAAAAAAATCGAGTTTTTATAAAATCTAAAAACAAACCGCCTGATTTCTTTACGTCAACATGTAATAAAACACTTTTAATGAATGTGTTAAAAACAAAACTCGCCTTTGGTTTCGAATCTTAAGCTTTTTCTCTGTCAATCACTGGCCAATATACACCGATCAGCCACAACATTATGACCACCAACAGGAGAAGTAAATAAAATCTTGTGACAGTTCAACGTTCTTCTGGGAAACTTGACCTGGCATTTATTGGTGTGGATGTTACTTAGACATGTAGCCCCCACCTAGACCAGACCAGGTCCCCCCCCCCCCCCCCATAGTAATGACACTCCTTGAGAGCACCAGGATGCAGCCAACATGTAGAACAGCACAAAGTGTTGACTCGGCCTCCAAATTCACTAGATCCCAAACTGATCCAAGTATCTGTGGGATGATCCCCCATAGAGACCCCTCCCCTCAACCTATAAGACCCAAAGACCCCCCCAACAACTCCCAAAAAGGCCCATGTCCATTCTCTGATGAGTCACAACCCTTTTGGAGGCACAATCAAGAGCTACACAATATTAGGAAGGTGGTCATAATGTTATGCCTGATCTGATCTTATGCTTTCCCAGTTGACCCGTATTCAGATCAAGGTGGGCTCTAAAACTGATGCCTTCGTCCCCAACTGGGATTAAACCCAATCACAACCATCTACTCAACCCAGATCACACAACAGTCACAAGAAAAGCAAACATCAGTCATTAACCGCTGCTCCGCGGTGACGTCCAGGACACAGTAACAAGCGCTCGCGGCGCTAACAGCTTATCATCAATAATGCAAACGCTTTGTGTGGCAAGGTACATCAATCAAAACGTACTCGATATGGAGCGTTTATTAACAGGAAGTACATGTTTCATGGTACCAACTATCGATCAATTACAGTCCTGGATGTGTATTTGTGTTTCCATTTTAATCAAGGATGCAGCAGGAAGTTATTTGTGTGGACTACGTACAGCCAGATATCCCAGAATGCATTTAGCGGAGGTGATCACGTACTCTGATTTTCCAAAATACCAAATATGCAAGTCCAACGTTTGTGTGCTTAGTATTTATACACAACCTACACAACTGAATACAATCTAATATAATAGTCCTGCACTAAATCTCAGGAAAGTTGTAATGTTCAGTTGAGGAATGAATATTTTACCCGCGTTATCCTCCTAATTGAGACATTAGCTCATTAGCAAACATTCGTTTTTTATCCCATTTCGTGTTTCTTTGCATAGAACAAATCAAGCTTTAATTTGAACCTCATATTTTTACTCTTAAACATAAAAACGAACCAGAAATTTTCTCCAACATCCGACGAAACCATCTACTCCCTGTACGCTACATGTAAATGCAGTTTTCTGGTTAAACCCCATAGCTTCAGGTCTTAAACAGTCAGCTGTCTGGGCTTTAAACGTAAGCAAAGTATACGCTGGAATGTACTAAGATAAAGAGTGTTTTGTTTCAGAGCTGCCCTTCTTAAAAAAACACAAAGAACTTTAATGGCTATAAAGCAAAACCTCAGGAGAAACTGAAAGCTGGGTCATCACTTTCTCTCTCATGTTTCTTTAATATACAACTGTTTACATGTCAAGCCAGACATTATTTAACAGCTGCAGATGGCGCATAATGGTGTTCAGAAGGATTCAGTGGGTTCCCCCCGACTACTTAAAGTTAAAGTTATAATTCACGACAAACACAGGAGGGTTAGGGTTTGGTTTCCACTGGTAATGAGCAGCAATTGTTGCATCCAGATATCTATCCAGGCTAAAACAGGGGGAGTTGGACTTCACTGAGGTTTCTTCAAGACATTTTGTTTTGGATATACCAATGCCTGGATGACTTACAGTAGGAACCTCCTGATGAGTATCGGGAGTTCGGTATCAGGGTCAATCGAAACATTTTTAAAATGATAGGATCAGATCTTTTGTAGATATTTTAGCTCCGCCAAAAACCAAAACCATGTATCTGTAGAGTCAAAACGCCTTCTTCCACATCCATCCTAATAGAGGTCGGTTGGCATCTAAACTGACCAAGGTACCAAGGCATCAAGGTTCCTTCTCCACACCACGTTAACTTTGACAGCTCTATTTATTGGACTAAATCCAGTCAAATACAAGGAAGACAAGAAAACCCTTTACCAACCTCCGGGAGAGTTTTGTTTAACATCTAAACAGGACTCAGACTGGCAAATACTCAGTGTTAATAGATCGGACGGACAAACACCTGATTAGGACATCTGTACTTTACAGTTTCTACATCACTGTTTAGTCTCCAGAGCTTTTATTCGACCCACCCTCAAATCTGGTTGTGTTTACCGTGTTCACAAGTGGGATAAAATAAAATAAGGGATTATCTCATCTCGTGGTTCTCACAATCTTGAAGGACAAATTATTTCATGGCAGACGTCTTTTTTTTTTTATAAAAATGACTGAAATTAATGGTTATTTCATTGTTTCTGGAGGTTTCTTTATAATGTCTAAGGAAAAGACAGTTTTAGTTTAAAATTAAACAGTTTTCCAAAGGAAATATCTCTAAATCAGCTTATATTGAATCAATATTTAATTTCCATTATCTCTAGAAATGCGCAAACCCCAAATATCGGGATAAAAAAATGGTCATGGAAACATCTACCCCTTGAAAAACCTCTCAAATGTCTAAAGCTAAAACATTTTTACGCTCTCATGAGGCAGTTTTTCATATCGATATTTCGCGATGGAAACACTTTGTTTTGCATTTCCCCATCAATGGAGATGATGCAGGGGGTCATGTGACCAGTTCATTTGAAGTCCATCTTCCTCAAAATAAACTCGTTTGATGAGAATTTAAGAGCATTATGGGATATCGCAAGACGAGAGTTACAGCTCATTCGCTAAACACCTTTCAATGGAAACACGTACAAAGTGATACTTGTGCTAAAATTTCAGAAATATCGCTTTTATTTGGCGAAAACCTGTAATGGAAACACAACTAGTGTCGATATCCAGCTCTTACTGCAGCCGCCTTCTCGTGAACCTATTTTGTGTACACGACTTCCCATGTTGTAACCGGAAGTTGACGAGCTCCCCGTTGAAGGCAACATCGAGTCACTCCAGACTCATGCATCGATTCAAAAGCACCCGTCAACTGTCTGCAATGAAACATCCATTGGGGTTTGAATGCCTCGCTCCAGCTAACAGTCTTTTAATGATGCATTCAGGGTTTCGGTGGTTGCTCCGTCTTGTTTGCCATGTGCTGGAGGCAAAAGGACCCGAGGACGACGTCCTGAATTATTTAGTGCCACTCTACTCTTACAACATGCAAGCTCACGCCGACTATAATGCCAGAAAAACAGTTTGCTGCATTGTAAACGTCACGGGGCTTTGATGGGAGGAAGCTGAAGTGTCCTGAAATTTAAGATGAAGCACTGATGTCATTCCTTCCAGTGACAGAGACTGAGTCAGACGCCGATGAGAAGCAGGAAGTCGTCTGTGTCTCAGGTCTGTAGGGGCGACTAAAAAACCTTTAAGGGCAGATCACCTGTTTGTCTTCTGTCATGTGCTAGTTTACAGGTCGTCCCGGTTTGAGTCATAGCAGAGGGCTGAAGTCTAACATCTACTACGACAATGTGGAGCCCGGAGGAGAAATCCAAGCCAAACAAAGGGGCGACAATTCAAACAGAGAGGAGAGGAATGCAGCGGAGAAGAAACGGATTCGAAACCCACCACCAGAGTGAAAACTAATCAAACAGACACAACAGATCAGCCAGAACTCAGACCGAGATGTAAATACACTTTTCTCACCCGGGTGTACGTGCTCCTCCTGGTCTGTGACATGTTTCCTCGCCCCCCCTTGTCCTGTCTCGGTGTTATTGGGGGAAAAAGCCAGACAGAAGGGGGTCGAGGAGAGTGGAGGTTCAGTGATGCTGCCGGAGTGTCTTCCTCCTCCTCCTTCCTCCTTCCTCCTCCTCCTCCTCCTCACAGAATCACACCATCCCCTTATCCCTGATCCCCACAGAGCAGCCTCTCCACCAAACTGGACCCCTCCTTTTCGAGCCGCTCGCAAACAAAAGTCGTCGGGAGGCTATCTGGAAGTTTCTGACGCGTCGCCGATCACCAAACCCCTCTGATGAACGGGCAAACGGCAGAGCAAAGAAGAGAGGAGGGTAAAAAAAAAAAAAAAAAAAGAGGAAGGCTTGGCGAGCTGTGAGAGCATCAGCTGAGCGGCAGCACTGCGCTGGCTCCTGCAGGAGGGAGGGAGGGAGCTTTAGGCCCAGACGGAGGCTCAGACACTGGGTCCTAAAGCCTGCACATGTGCCTCTCAAGACCCTCTCAAAATAGACAGTAATTAGCCTCCTAATGATGGATGAATCATTTATTTTACTTCACAACTGTTCAAAGAGCAGTTTCGGTCCTGATAAGGCTGCAGAAAATACAACCAAAGAAGCTGATCTCACAGCGTTGCAGTGAAATGACTGTTAAAATAACTTTAAAAAGGCAATTCTTTCTATTGCAAGTGCAAAAAAAAAATAAAAAGAGTCCAGAAACTCAAGCTGTAAGCATTTCGGATGCACTCGGATGCTGTTTCATTGTGACTGAACACAAAAGGTCCAGGTGATGCTCAGTAATGCAGCGCACACAGATTGAATTAGGTCCCGGGGCCTGATGTCGCGGCTCATCACAGAGCGAGGATTAACTCTCTTTTATCAGCCAACTGCACAGGCCGGGGCTCGGTCCTCTCCCTTTCTGTGCTGTCATCCCTTTTTGCAAAAAGAGGCGAGCGCTGCAGGGTGTCTGTGTAAAAGCTTTCAGCTTTTTGGAGGCCGATAGACGTTGGAAGTTTGGGGGCGAGCGTGCGTTTGAGCCTCAGAACAAAAGAAAGATAGCTTTGAGGAGAGGGAGAATAATACATCTCTCATCCAAACACAGAAGCCAGAATGACACATTTCTCATCTGCGGGCTTATTATTATCCAACAGAATGAGTGTTTACGTCTCTAGATTCTAACTAACAGCTAAAATGTCAGAGCTGGTGCTGTTTGGGGACACAAAACAAACCTCTGCAGTCTCTTTGCACCCTTTTATGCAAATGACGAAGGCAGAATCAGACAAAAAAAAAAAAAGGGGGGATGTGGGGGGTCGTATTGGGGATCTGTGGTAAGAAGCAAAGAGGGTGGGAGTCCTTATCTTCCACAGAGGGAATGAGAGGAGATGAGAGAGGACCAGCCCACAGCAAAACTGTCTCGTCACGGCAAAATGAGGACAAAGAGAAGAGACGAGGGGACGGGAAGGCTGCAGGAATAGAGGTGACACTCTGGGATTTTCAGAGAGGAACGTTACGACCACACTGCACGTCTGTCTGTCCGTCCGTCTGTCTGTCTGTCGGCAAGTCCGGCAGGAACAAACCGACGTCACCAAACAAGGTAAAGACGAGCATAACTATACATTACGTAGCAAAAGTTTGGCGTGTGTGCGAAAGAAATATCAGAGGGTGGCAGAAACTGCAGCGTCAGGGGTCATCGAGGTAAAGAGGAGTTTCATTTAAAGGTTCATTTCATTAGTAAATAATCTGCTTAATATGAATATTTTATTATATACTTTCTTGACAGTTCATTAGGTGCATTGATAAAAATGTATGTATTATAATATATAACATCGCTGCCTCATGAAGGATATTATTATTCAGCATTTGTTTTAAATTAACTGTGTTGCCTCTAACAGACGCATGTTCCTGTTATTTTAAAAAACCTAATTTCAGGGTTTAATTCAATCCAGTGTAACTGTACCAGGAACAACATCCTCCACAATGATCATCCGGCTGAATCACCACCTCCCTGACGCCGTTTCAACACAAACTGAACATTTTAGATTCATGCAGGGGGTGTTTATCGCAGGATTATTATAATAAGATGCACTAATTTTCACCTAAGTGAGTGTATTTAGGTCCTTCATTAGTAATCGGTTTGTTTTATATCAAAAATAAAGAGAATTTGTCTTCAGGTTTATTATTTTTTTGTTAATTATATGATTGATTACTTTTGCACATCCAGAGTAGCGGCTTGACTTAATAATATAAGCAATAATTAAACTTTTATAATCACTGTTAATCTAAATGTTACAAGTATGACCAGAATGACACAGCAAAAAAAGGTTAATATTATTCTTCTTAGTCTCTAAATTAAAGTTTACTGTATATGTGTCATTTCCTTATCCTCAATATAGCCTACACTAATGATATTTTATCACATTTAATACATTAATTTCACCCTCAATGACCTCCTCAAGCCCTTATCGGCTTCATATCTTGGTGAAACTTTAAAACATGGGTATTTTTTAACATTTGATCAGACAAAACAATCACTGTGATTAAGAGAGACCTTTTTGCACAGTTCATTTGAAATTCTCTTTTCCATATTTAGCAAAAAAAGCTCTTTGGCCGACTGCACTGCATGCATGCTGATGATATTCAGGTTCACTATGCAATGCATACTTAAAAAAAAAAAAAAGTAGGTCATCTACAGGAAGTATGTGCAGAGCATGAACTTAAATCCCGTTTAAGCTAAATTTGCATCAAATTACGCAAAAAACACAAAGATAACATCCTTATAGTCTAATTTATAATGCTATAAAAAGGGAAATGATAAAACTGTAATCTGGTGCCATCTAGTGTGTTCAAAGCTCCAAATACATACTGATGTATAAAGATGCTATTATTTTAATTACTATAAAGAGCAAAACTAGCTTTTATTCAGCATCAGGCTGAATGAAAAACATATTTTTACCTCTTGTTTCAGATGGAAATAATAATAAATCACAGCATGGGTGTGGCTGCAGACTGACATGGCATTTCTCCCATGATAGATTAACCAAATAGGATGAAGATTTGAAGAAAAACAATCGGGATTTGAGAGATTAATGTAATTTAAACGAGAATAAAGCTCAATCACCCAGTTTGTATTAGATATTTAGCCTCCACACCGCGTTTATAATCACCAACCAAAGCTCAAAACATATTTCTGATATTCTTGACTTAATTATTAATCATTTTAATGTGAATATTCTGTTTTTTATAGGCTTTAAATGACATTATTAAGCCTTATTAACGGTTGGTGTTTATTAGCTCAGGTCACTGAGACACTCCCTGACCAGCTGCTAGCTCCAGTAGCTGTTAGCCTCGATTGGCTTAATCAACAAGAAGAAAAAAAAATCAATTTAACGACTTAATATAAACAAAATACACACTTAAATATTTAAACATATGTGTGTGTGTGTGTTCTGAAGTCAAGCCATGTCGCACAGAGGGCAAACGAGTGCTAAATCTTACCTATTAGTGTCAAAAAATATCCGGCTAACGGTTCAGCTTCGTCCCTGCCAGGCTACATCCATCCGTGGACGTCTGACCGGACACATCGGGCTGAGGTGGCCGAGCAGGTGCCTCTCTGCGTCGGCCTGGCACACACCGAGGAGCCCGGTGAAATTTAAAACCAACCACAGATACGAAGTGACGGTTTAGAGCACAACACTGTGTAAATAAATAACAATAATTAATAAACAATATATGTATTAGGTGGTTATGGTTAATTATTGTTATTAATTTAATTACATATTATATATTTTTTTAAAGTAAATATTTATGATACGTTTTTATTTTTTAAATTTTTTTATTCTTTTTTTTTTATTATTAAATATACACAAAATGTTTGACTTCATGTCCTCAAACACACACAGACTCCTGAACAGTTTCTTCCCGAGAGCTTTCCAGTCACAAAACAAATCACACTGATAATAATCATGGGACAAATATTAAACAAGAATAAGCAATAATGTTTTATTCTATTGTTTTTGTTCACTTGTTTAAATTGTGCACTAAATAATGTTTGTATATACTTATTTTATGCGTGTGAAAGTAAATAAATCATGGAGGTAAACTGGTAAAAAATAAATAAATAAAGCCTAAGAAAACAAAAATGTAATCTCATTTGTTCATGTTAAATCCTGTAAAGCAGAAATTTAAACAAATAAATCATTCAAGTTGATCGTATTTGTTTTGTGTGTTTATGTGGAGGCTCGGTCACTTGATTTGTAAGGTTTATAATACATTTTAAGTGTTTTAAGTCTGAGCGGGTTCTTCATACTTATACAATACATTTTAAACCTTCACATCTTTAATGGGATGAAAGAAAACAACCTGACAAAGGCACAGACTGGGGATCACAGGAATTTACAGTGTATGCAAAAAATATCCCAGAGCTGCGCTTTAATTATCTCCATCAGTCTTCACACTGTCTCTCATTTGAGACTTTTTAAGCAACAGAAGAATAGACGCATATACAACATTCAGGTAATAAAAACTAGAAACCAGTTTGCTCAAAGATCTGGAAACGTATGTGTATATGATTTCACATAAAACAGAGGAGTATAAATTGTAAGTAAATTAAGTATTATTGTACTCTCCACATTTCCAGGGTTTAAACTCGAGCTTTGGCACCAAGCTGCAGCTGATCTGATCCCACTGTGGACCCGTCTATCGCCCTGAAATCATTGTCATATGAAGAAACATGACACCAGGAATTATCCTGTTCCTAAAACATTTCCCTTTAACTAACAGGGTGTTTTATATGAGCAAATCCATAACGGTTCCCCAAAAATAAAAGTGAGCACCACAAAAGATTTATCTGACATTACAAATTTATTCAAAGTATCATGTAGAAATGAGAGAGAATTTATCTTGTGTTTGTTTTGTAACTAAAGAAAACAGACCCGTTCTGCTAGTGTGTCCAGTAAACAGATCCCCATGTGGGTAAAAAAACAAAACATATGCAGGGACAACAAAAGCACGGAGGCCGGACGACATGGACGGTGGTGGAGCCCTGACAGCGTCTCTCTCGTCTCAGTTTCAGTCCTTCTTCTTTCCTTGCACGTCGAGCCTGTACTCCCACAGCTTGAAGTTTGTGATTTTAGCAGCGGGCTCGGGAGCCAGAAACTCCCTCGTCTTCTCGTAGCCCATGTGCTCGTACAGCTTCTGAGCGTCCGTCTGCACCACAGACGTGTACAGGACGACGGCGGCGTAGCCCCTGTCGCGAGTAAACTCGGCCACCGTCCGACACAGAGACTTAGCGATGCCCATCCCGCGGTAGCTGCGGCTCACTGACATGCGTTTCAGCTCCAAGCACCCGGGCGCCCCCTCGGCGGGCAGACAGGCCACCGTGCCGACGACCCGGCCGCCGTCGTTTTCCGCCACCCAAAAGCACGAGTCCTGCGCCTGCAGGTAGGTGCCGCTGATGTTGTTGAGGTCCTTCTTCAGGGAGGTGTCGATGTATTTGTTGAACATGTGGACGACCAGCTGCCGGATTCCGGCCAGGACGAAGGTGACGGCCAGGACGGGCAGCAGGAAGGACTTGGAGCTGGCCATGAGGCCGCAGAACACGCACATGAGGAACATCTGGGTGGGCGGCTGCTTCAGGATGTGCGTGAAGGACGAGGGCACGTGCTCGCTCATGCCCAGAGTAAATATCTCCTTCACCACCTCTGCGTCTGCGTCCCGGTACTTCCGGATCTGAATGTTGGTCATGACTCAGCTCTGCACGACAAAAAGAATAAACAAAAGAGGTCACACGCATATTCCCTTATCAGCCACTCGTTTTTTTGGACATTGTGAAACTTGGGAAATGAGGAAGCGGTGCAGCAGAAACACATGTTCTCCAGCAGAAATGGGTAATGAAACTAGATATTTAACGTCTAGTTAAGCTTCAAATCTCTGCATCTGCCTTGAAGCTATTTGCCTTCACTGTAGGTGTGAAGTGAATTAAAATGCTTCATTGTTATTATGCATCAGGGTAAGGAAATTAGAAATACGACCTCTGAACTGTGCAAAGATTAAAAACATTAAAGACACCCATTCACACAGTCACCAACCTGCACAATCATACAAACAGTAATAAACGTGGATTAAAAATAGTAACTACTTTGTTATTTTAAATACGAAGACATTGCACTTAATCATAAATTAGCAGCACACACAGATCGGATGCCTTTCGGGCTCCGGTGCCTCCTCCCAGAGGGAAGAGGTGCAAATAGATTGTGATCAGGGAGCACACTGTCCTTCAAAACTCTCTGAAGCGTCCTGTGTTCTGTTCTTTTCTATTCCAGGGACAGTATTTGTCATTGTGTCACATTTCAAGCTCATTCATCTACTTCTATGCTGTTAAAAGTATTAAAAACGTGAAAAAGATCATTTTAGGATCTAATAAATCGCAAGTTAACTATGTGAATAAGTATTCTTATTAACTGTCATCCCTGTATAAAGTCAATTCATGACACATCGGATCGACAATGAATTAACCAGGAGGTCGACTAAAGTGAAAATATTAGGAATTTACAAGCATATCATAGTTTTTAACATAGTCTGATGGATATAATCATATAACAGAGCTTACATTATACATAATTAGCATTTATATTCTCTTTAAAAGTAACACGACTTAAATCAGCCAGCTGAAAACAGTATTAGACGTCAAAATATGGTGACACACACATTTCTAATCCTCTAAACCTCAGGTGCTTATTGGTTAATCCAGTACATCTATATATTTGACACAATTATAATGAATGGATCAGGCGCTAGTTTTTAAGTTGCTGCCTCATTCTGTTGCTTATAAAAAGCAGTAGCAGTGTTAATGTTTGCATAAACAAGGTTCCCCGATGGCTGCAGGGTGAATTTAGATCAATAATAACACAACCTCTGATCACAATGACCCTCAAACCCACAGTCACATCGGTGCAGGTCACATGAGAGCCGGTCTGTTTGGGTAAAAAAATAAATAAATAAATAAATAAATAAATAAATAAAGCTTAGTATCCTTTCTAGCCACGGGAGACCTGACGTGACCGCGTAATTATTCAATAATAAATACATCGTAACGACAATAAACGAGTCCTTGTAAGGAAATCTATGCAGTCAGATTCGCTAACAGCAGCTAGCATCTGTGCTAACCCCACTAAGATACTGAGGAGTCGACTCCAGTTCGCTTGAGACTCTCCGAATGAATAAATAAAATAAAAAATAAAAAATAAAAAAAAATAAACGGTACTTACTTGCTCTTGTGTTAATACTCAAGAAGTGGAGCCCGGTGAAAGTTTCCTGGACTCAAATTCAGTTCATTCCATTTGTGTGGTTTCCCCCCAGACGGGTTCGCTGCATTCAGGGACACTCGGAAGAAAGCATGTCTATACATTAACTGCGAGTACTCTTATTTTAGTGTCGCCATGGAATCGTATGTAGCTGGCAATGCTACCACGTTAGCTCAATATTCAATAATTGTAGGAAAATATAATTTAGAAGTCGAATATCCGACGGATCATAATAAAAAAAACGTTTTTGTATTTCGGCGACTGTAAACAATGCAGAGTTGTACGATGCGCCGGGAACGCAGCCTGTTTTCACTTCCTGATTAAGGGAATCCAGGCACACCCAATCAGAGAGCCCATGATTCAGACAGGCTGGGGAAAGAAAAAGTATGAAAACATCCACTTACTGTAATTTCGCAAGAATACAGTACTGAAAATGTGTGTTTATGACACTTCTTTGGAAATGACGCATGTAGATTGCAAAAGTGAAGTCAATAAAATGTCACCACCACCTTTTTTTTTTTTTTTTTTTTTTTAAATGTAGAGTTATTTCCATCGAGTGGTGCATTCATTTTTCCCCATTGATGATGTGAGAGTCTGACTACTGCTCAAAGCCTTCTCCAGCTCTTTCACTATTTGAGCCCTCCTGGTATTGTCATCTTTGAATATGCCCTTTACCACTAGGTTGAGAAAAACCTGGTCATTCAGTGTATTCATGCAGTCAGCTGACCTCATTCTTTGGGCATAATGTTGCTGAACCTGGACCTTATTAAAACACAATTGTAGTAATTTCTGCTCCAGAGATGTTTTCTTTGCTTGGTGCATCCCAGTGATTTGACACTTCTCAACATATTTTCACGATTTTGTGTGTTTTGACATGGTTGTTTTGAAGGAGAAGCTGCTCATTGCATCAGTTGCCAGCTGCAAGATAACCATTCATGTATTTTTTCTTCTTCTACTACTCCATAAAGTACAGTCTCCAGCTTGACCAATGTTTTGCTTGTAATACGTGTTGTATTTTCACACTGATACACCACAACATTTAAGATCTGACAACGGACACCGGTTATACATTTAACATTTTGTTATTAACTCAGTGAAACCAGGCAAACTGTACAGCAGCAGTAATAATTTATTATCCTATTAAGTGAGATTTGTACAAGTAGGTGTCATATTTAGTCGTAATAAAAAATAAAATAACATCTAACTTTAACAGAAATTAAACAACGATTTATAGTTTACCTCAATTTACTTTTACGTTTGTTTACAAAAAAAATAAATTGTACTTACAATATTAGGTTTTTACAAAAAAAATGGTTTGCACAAGTCATTTCCAATAGTATTTGAGACATATAATCACAGGACACAATTAGCATTTAGAATAATTGTGTTTTTTTTAGAGTTTATGGTGCTGACTTTTGTGCAAATACTCCCTGAAAAAACAAAAAAACAAAATAAAAATGGTAAAAAGTAGAAAAGGATATTTGACAAGCTGTGGTTCTTGTTATTTCCTCTATATTTTGACATAGATACGAACAGTGGAAAGGTCACTCTTTCCTGCTGGTTCTGTCTAAATCTTTACATCCTGTATGTACACGCTGAATATGAAACTCCAGAAACACAACCTGAAAGAGGTCAGAGAGGTGAAACGCTGCCGAGCTAAAGAGTCTGAACGCAGCGTCTGTCAGTCGACACTACAGCACCAAAGACAGCAGATGAAGACTAAAAAAATAATTTATTGTCTCCTTGAAATAAAAGCGACTCAGATTTCATACATGGTGATTGTATCAGATTTTCCCTTTTTTCTTTATGGAGTGAACATTTCACTAAACGGATCGTCCACAAGGTATAAATGCCCCCTTCTTTCCTTTAAACATTTGGTTCTGTTTGTACAAAACGTTCACTTCGCCCCGTGAGCGGAAGTGAAAGCAGCTCATGACTCTTTGTCGTTTCTCCTCCTCGTCTCCTCTAGCCCAGGTTGATCTGTCCGGCGAACATGGTGATCAGTAGTATGATGGCGAAGCCGGTGAGCAGCCCCGCGTTCTGGATGAGGAAGAAGACGATCTTGGTGGACGTTCGATGTTCTCCCCGTGCTATGTTGTCCATCTCTGGAAACTGAAATGAGATACAACACGAAGGGAATTAATATCACATGAACGTGAAGTGGAGGTTCGTGTGGATATTGTTTACCGGGCAGTAAAACTCTCTCAGTGGAGAAAAATGGACGATTTGCTTCACAGGAGTAAAACAATTCAAGTCTTATCAGAAACAAATATTTTTCTCAGTATCAGCAAATTCCAGGAAAGTGACCTTATCTTACAGACAAAAAATAAACATGATATAACTGATTTTTTTTGCACGTCTATAAGTCTATTACGATGCACGGATAATAAACACATGTCTCTTCCTCTTATACAGTTTATCTTTCAGTATATTTTTTTGCAATACTGCTTTTAAATACATGTTTGACCTAATTTTAAAGCTGCACTTGTTGGTTTTGACCACCAGAGGGCAGCAGAACAGTCACATGCAGAGTCACCTGTTGCAGTGATTGTGTTGTCAAATAGCTGACAAATTGCAAATTTGCAAAACAGTATAAAGATTGATGTGGAGTCTCTCTAGACTAAAGTGTTTTATTTCTTTGAGCTTTACTCTGGAGTCCTGAAGGAGAAGTGTCCATCTTATCTGTGTCCTAAACAGGAACAATAGAGTCTTAAGTCATCACTTCCTGTCTCTGATGGAAGAAGATATTAAGTCAAAACATTACTATTGTGGTTTGTAAAAATGAGGCGACAAACTGAAAGACAGTTGAAGTTGTGAATAAAGACACGACTGGGTAGAAGTCCAATAAAATAAACTCTTTCTCTAGTTTGTTGCAACCGTCCAGCCTCAGATATTGTGTTTTAGAGGTGAACATCCCAAAAACACGGCAGGGAAAGCTTTATAAGACGTTTGCAGGCATCGCGGTCGACTCACCATGTCCGCCAGCGCGATGTACAGAAACATTCCCCCTGCGATGGCGAAGATGGCGTTGGGGGCGAAGTTGCTCCCGAGCAGGATGCCAAAGACGAGGCCGACGTAGCACGACACGGCCGACAGCAGGTTGAAGAAAATGGCCTGAGGGATGCTCATACCGGAGTTGAGCAGGATGACAAAGTCTCCTGCACAGAGAGGAAAACACAACACAACATTATAACAGTATTTTGATACTTTTTGAGATTTCTTGCAAAGAACTTTTTGAGATTTGTTGATTCGATAGTTACTAAAAGTTACTAAAAATTTTCTGTTGTTTCCAGTTAAAACTGCAAAAGATCATCTCAGCGATTAGTTACCTTATAATATTACTGTCTTTGAATTGTAAGGAATTACATTACTTTTAAGTTACTTTCACCAAAACAAAAAAACATGGATTTGTGTTCCCAGTAGATCTTATTTCATCCAGTGTAGCTCATTTCCACATCCAGTAGAAGGTGATAGAATAAGACATAATGACTAAGCTAAGCTAACGCTAACAACAGTACAGTATAATGGAGCAGTTATGGCTAATGGCTGAATACATATTGTGATAGAGATCCTGTAAATTTAAGTGTATTCACGTATAAATCAATATTTCTACATGTTTCATTTAATTAAGTGAACTTAACTATAATGTTCTTCGTCTCCTTTTCTCTGTCAAACTGAAAATAATGAGCATATTCTGGTGAATGTAGAGTCCGACTCTTCTTCTCCCCAATCAGCTGTTCTCTAGCACTAACAGGAAGTTAACTCACATTTTTTTTTCTCCTCTGCTAATCTCGAATTTGTATAAAAACACACAACTTCATTAAGTTACTTAATTTTTTGTTTAAAATCCATTGTACCAAGTAAAATGTTTCAATAATTTTTTTTTAAATCAAAGACTAATGCATTACAGTAATTGCATTACTTTTGTAACACATTACTCTCACACTATTTATTATCATTATCCTTTAATGCTTTGTTGGTTTCTTAAACTTAAACACAGGGATTTTTATTTTAAAGACAAACTCTTTGTGAGAGAAAATATATTTTTGGTGGTTTTTCTTGGCTCATGCTTAGATGTTGATAAATGAAAATCTGTGTTCTTTAGCGAACAGACACGGGTGTGAAATAAAAATGCACGGAACTGAAAAAGGTCAAACAACGACCCCCCGTCGCTCACCCAGCTCGTGAGGAAACTCCTCACACACGATGGCGGTGGACGTGCTGAACCCCGTCAGTATCGACACCGTGAACGAGGCGCCGATGGCCAGACCGTCGATGAAGTTGTGCAGCGCGTCGCTCAGCGTGATCATCCACGCCACCGTCTTGATGCTTTTGATTTGTTTCCCGCGCAGCCAGTGGCACATCACGCCGGACACCTGGGCGTCCTGGAAGAGGGACGGGACAAAACAAAGACACACGGACTCAGTGTCTGCGTACGTCTGCGTTTAAAAACCAAAACTCTAATTATCCAGGAAACAAAACGAGCTTGAACACTTTATTTTTGTATTTTCTGTGTTAATATTAGTATGTTTAATGTGAACATCAGTGGAGAGGGTAAAGGAGCTTTTTTTAAAAAAAGAAAACAGACACTGCTCTGTTCAAAGATCAGATTTCCATTTTAAATGCAGCTCTGAGGCTGGACTTCAAACAGGACCTGTCAACGCTCTCTGGTTAAGAAACTGTGGCTTTATCAACGTGGCTGCATCGAGGCTGACGGCACACGGCAGAACTGAAACTTTGACTGTGCAGCTGAATTTACCTGGGAGCTGCAATGATTATTAATCCAATATCTGATAAAACATTTCAAAGATCTGCAGAAAAACCAAGAGAAATCCCTGCAAAGGTCGAGCGAAAAAATTAACTACTCCAGGCTTTAATCAACAAAGTGTGTCAATCTCTGGTAACCGATACAGCATCAACAACAGGAAAGATTTCCTCTAAGTGGATGCAACACAACTCTTCAATTACAGATATAATGGCACATGTGTTGTTAAAAGGAAACCGGAGAACATGCGGACCCAAACAGAGCCTTTAGGCTTCGGTAGGAGACACTCTGCAGTGACAAGACGTTCCATTTTTTTTTTTTTTTTACGAGGCCCAAGACGGGACAAGGAGCCTTTGTGTTCAAGTCGGACAATTCCAGCATTTACAAAAGAGGGGAAGGATCTGAGGCCCACGGCTTTGGTTCCACTGCTTCATCGTGTGTTTGTTTCAGCAGCTTGATCCAGGTTCCTCCGTGCGACACGAGATATTTAAATATTAACCACGGCCCCGAACGCCTCACCGATAACAGCCTCAGGGAAATTTTACTATTTAGAGTCCGTGGTGAATTCCTGTCACATGTGATTGAAGAATGCGTCGGACAGCAAATCTCTATCAAACGCCAGGTCGCCGCAGATTAGAACTGAGTGAAGACTCACTGTTTTTATGAGTTTATCTCAAAGCTGAGCTACTCATTAGATAAAACGGCACTGAGGGTTGATTGCTCTGTGATTTACAGTGATTAGTGTGAGTAGACATGGCTACCTGCAGAGATTAATTCAGCACGTACACATTCGCGCTGATGCGGATGTGTACGCGGCGTGAAGCGATACCTGAGAAAGGCTCACGTTGCAGTGCAGGAGTTCCGGGTCGGCGCCGCTCTTGTCGGCGGAGATGGTGGTGATGTTGGTCAGAACTATGGAGTCGTTTTTCTCCAGGACGTCCCCGTTGGGGAGAGGGTTTTCTGGCGGAAGCTCTGCGGGGCTGAAGTGGCTGTGGCCGTGCTGGAAACAGCAGAGACGAGAGGATGTGAGATGCATTTTACGTCCATTATGTTCAAGCTTTTCCCAAACAAAGCACACACCTTGCATTGAAAATATGATGGAAAGTGCTCTGTATGAAAATAAACAGCAACGTTATTTGTGGCTCAGTGATGGTTTGTTGAACAGGGGCGTCACTAGGTTTTACAGAACAGGATGTATCCAAACGTAGCACGTGAGCATGGAATTTTTATTATTATTATTATTTCAGTCTCTTATCAAACATGATGCAACAACAAGTTCCAGCAGTAACTATTTATAACCGATCAACATCCAGGTGTGACTTTCACTCACAACACAATAAATGTTTGCTCTCAAATATTTTCACATTACAAATGTGACTAAAACAGTTGTGATTTTCAAGCCCTGAATGATATTACTGAATTATTCCAGTTAAATTAGTATCAATGAGTGGATTGGATGAAATAAGCCTAACGACGTCAGTGCTGTTGGACGTTATTATTTATTTATCTCCGCGTTGATGTTACGTTTTTTGGAGACCTGCACAAAACTCCCCCCATGACTCCACGTGCACTGTTATCTCCAGTAATAAAGGTAAATAAAGACGCCGGTAATTATTGAGGAAACGACAGCACGTGGCCCGTAAACATCAACAGGATCAACATCAATACTTGACCCGGAAGCTGACACGTGTTTTAATTAAGCACAATGTACTCACATAAAAATAGTTGTTTCATTTGTTAATTATTGTCGAGATTTATTTGTTATTTAGTCAGTTAACAGCTACAATGGCAGAATATGTGGATGTGTGGATGAATTCGTTCTGTGCAGTAATTTATACTGAAATTGTGCAATAATTGATGCATGTAATTCATGCGTGACATTGATGCATGTATTCTGATTCTAATTACGTACTTATTCTACATATTGCTCTTTGTTCTGAACACTGGTTCACACTTTGAGTAGGAGCTGCTCAATTAATAAAGTAATTCTGATTCTGATTATTACCAATGAACAGACCTCAATGAGCTACAGGTTTTAATTTCTTATATTCTGACACGGATGGACAGGGGTCACGTGCAGAAAGATTTAATGGGTTTGTATTTACCTCATTTAAAAAAAAACAAGACCTAAACAGTCCAGTAATATTTTGATTTGCATAATTAATTTATTAATTCAGTCGTTCCCTAACCTATTGTCTGTCTGTAAGCGTCTTGAATGTGGTGCTTTCAATAGTCCCCATCATTTGCTGTCGCTATAGGTTCATAGGGAATTTTTCCTTCCACGTAAGAGTATCGGACAATAAAAAAAGAGTGTCAGAGTGTGACCATAAAACTAATCCTCCTGACGGAACTGAGCGCGACGATACGAAAACATCATGTTATTATTTCTCTAAATACACGTGTAGCATAAGTACGATGCTAAAGACCGTGATGCTAACCTGCTATGCTAGTTTATGCTTACTAAGCAGGTTTAATGCCATTCTAGTTTAGCATGTTAGCATGAATACATGTGCGAACTAGCATTAAATACACAGGACAACTGTTAGGAACGTCACTGGTTCTGCACAGGGTTCTAAAGTTAACAGGCCACACATGACGTTTCTCATCCTGAGAATTGATAAAACTTGATAAAACATAAACTGTATAAAAGAGATTAGTAATGTATGGATGAAGCCTGCTCCGACTGAACCAGTCAATCAGAAAATAGTGTTTCTCGTCGGCTAAAAGTCGTAAATAAAACAATTTATTTGGTTTAAAGGAATTTGATTAATGATGTTAATGTATTATCTTCAGACACTTCGCCAATTTACTTCAAAAATAAGTAAATAGATGTCACTCCAAGCTGGTTCTGCATCATGACCTGGTACATCCGTTCAAAATAAACTCTGGAAGTGACTCTGTAGCAACTGTACAATGTCAGACAAGACACGTTTTTACCTCCATATTATTATTAACCCATCGTTTCATACCACTAGAGTCCCTGATCCACATCTTTGAGGATTAACAGAAATGTTATAAATGTGTTAATGATACACCTGAGTTATCTCACCTCATGGTCCATATGAAGAGCCATTTTTAGGATCTTCTCCACAAGGAACAGGAGGTAAAACCCTCCAAATATTCCAACTGCGTTGGCCACATAATTATCCGACTTAGGATCAAAACCCAGCGCCTACAGATCAACAAACACACGTTAGTGACGCGGGCGAATGTGAATTTCCCAGATAATACAGACTTTCTGTCTCCGTTTAACCCGCACCTCCGGTATGAGCTGCAGGACGGCGTTGGAGAAGAGCGTCCCGATGGCCAGGCCGATGAAGTAGGTCAGCACTTTGGGGAAATACGGCTTCTTGGTGAAGGGGATCAGCAGGAGGCCGAGCAGAGACGCCAGGTTGATGATGGTGACGGCCAGAAAGCCGTAACCCCACACTGTCAGAAAAAAAAATCAGGTTTAACGTTTAACATTAAGTTTCTCCTCGTGTTTTTACTGCAAATTCACAAACAAATTTAAATAAAGTCCCGTGAGGTGCTGGTATATTATGGTAATATTTGCTATATATTTGAATTATATTTGTAATATTTACTGAATGGAGAAACTAAACGTATGTTCCTGCAGGAATCAAGCAGCTGCACATTCAGATTAAAAAGAAAACAGAAGTTAAAGAGCACATAACATTAAATATTAAACATCAAAAACAGATCTCCAGCCTCACAACACCATCTAGAGCGGATATATTTCTTTTAGAGCAGACAGACAGGATATTTATTTGCATAAGAGGAGACGTGTTGGGGGAGGAAACAGCATGGAGGGTGAACAACAGTCACAGTCGGCTGTAACTGTGTCAACAGCCCTGACGTTATATCTGAGAGACAAACGGGGATGACTCAGGAAATACCTAAAATAATCAAAGTCCGGTTTCAAAACATCGAGTCTGAGCCGAGCATGAAGCGAGTGAACTTTAACCCAGTGACCGCTCCACCGTATGTGATGGGAGCACCGGGCATTTTTTCTGCACAGTAAGTGGTGATACATGTTCGTAATTGCTTCCTGAGATCAAATTTCCCGTTAAGTGAGTAATCATAAAGATAATAGTAGGGAGGATTAATTAGTAATCACTCCGTGTGACTGAGGCAGCGGAAAAACAGGAGCTAATGACGAGGTCATGAATTAACGCTTGGGTCAGTCAGGCTGATTTATGGACGATTATAAAGTAAAAATGAGCTGATCAGCGAAAGCAACCAAAGACAAAGCTGAAGCAGCAGCAGCAGCAGCAGCAGCAGACGGATTTACTGCCACTCAAACAATTAACTAATTAGTTGCGTTGCTTTCTTTTCCAGTTTGATCCTTTCCATATGTGTGTTTCTTTTATTGCCTTATTGCTTTATGCACAAAGCATCTACTTGTAGTAAATACTTTAGGACCCAGAGAGATTAAGGTCCAAATATACATCTTTTTCATTTAATTTTAAATGCAATATTAAATTACACGATAAAGAACACACAATGGGAGCTAGCTGCACTGTTAGCTTCTCTTCTGCTAGTGGTGCTTCTGGATTTCACCTGGGGACTGAATAAGCTCTCGGCCAGTTACAGGGAACCTGACAGAGTCGATGTGTGATATGCTGCCTCGTGATTGGCTGAGCAGTGATAGGGGCGTGGCCTACCGCGTACAGGAGGCTTTGATTGACAGGTCTCGGCTAGTGGGAAGGTGCTCTGTTGAGACAGCTGACTGAAAGATAACGTCTCCATTTATACCTTTGGTAAAATATGTTGGATTCATGTTAATGTACATTTAAAGAGATTTGAATTTGTGGGGGAAAATGAATTAATCTGAACTGTCAGATGGATAAAAGACGGCTGATTTATCTGTTTTTGCTAGTTAATAACGTATCTCTGAGTACTTTTCACTGGGGAATGAGACACTATATTCACACATTAACAGTCACTAGTCATTCAAGTTTCTGATGAGCAACATCCTCAGATGTTTCTGTTTAAACCCAAACTCACCACCAGTGTTTTAGAACTGAAGAAAACTCCTTCAGGTGCACGTCTAGATGCAAAGAAGGTACAGGAAGGGAGACAACTACTGCATCACTGCTCCTCTGAGGCACAAAATGATTAAGAAACTAATAATAAATCATGAAGATAATAATAATAAGTTGCAGCGGTTGAACCGAATTTAAGACATAAAAAAAAGCAGCAGTCTACAGTGACATTTTATTAGGTACGCCTCACATAAACAGTCCATTAATGAAAATTTAAATGTTAATTATCTGTAGATAAGGGAGGTGTTTATTCATCTGTGTGGTTATTGTGGGCGATGTAGTAGTTTGTTTGTTATTATTATGTATATATCTAATCTACACCAGCTGATTTAAATGAAAAAAAAAAGGGGAGTAACCCGTTCTGGAAGTAATATCTAAATATTTGTCAACGTGACATACTTTACTGACTGATATTAGGTCGGAGAGCAGAGAGTTCAGGGTGAAGTGATGTTATCTTTGCGCTGCGTTATGGCTGCGTGCACCTTAAGGCTCTGTTATCATGAGCACTCACTCACTGCACCCACATTTCTCACAGTCACAGAGTCACACATCCCCTCACATTTGAATTTAAAGGTGTGTTGATGCATCACGGCGAGATAACGAAGATAGGCAATTGATTAAATAAAGCACAGACTGTTTTTATATTGTCATGTGACTGTGAAACATCTGAAAAGAACCAGATTTCTAAGGAAACTTAAAGTTAATTTAGTAATTTATTGTTCTCATGCTGTAGTTCTTGCAGCAGATTTTCTCTTGTCAAGTAATAATAAATAAATAATAAAATAAACTGAGAGAAACTAATGACATTGCACTAGACAGATATATGATAAGAGACACAGTGAAGGACAGAGCGTCTCCACTCATGTGCCAGTTCTTTAGGTACACTCATAAATATTAATGCAAATCTCAGCTTCACTGACAGTTTTACTACACAGCATTAAAATAACAGAGAGCGGTGTTGATTCAAACACATGTTCCTATTATTTTGACGACCTTGCTACAGTCAGTGAGCTACGTCACATGAGTAACTTTTAGTTCAGTCCAGTTTAACAGCCCCACAAACTACATCCTCCCTAAATGATCACACAGTTGAATCAACACCTTCCTGATGCAATTTCAGCATGAACTCAACATTATGACATGTCATTAAGTTAGTGCAGGACAGTTATTTTAGATGCATCTAGTGTGTGATTAATTAGATCAGATTAGATTAGATTAGATGTAACTTCACTGTTAGTACACATGTGCAGGTACAGAGCAATGAAATACAGTTTAGCATCAAAGCAGAGCTGCAATAAGCAGCATAAATAGTGTGTAGATAAATAAGTAGGTAAGGTATGTTGTAGGTTGGTTTTATAGCATATGGACAATATTTACAGATGAAAACCATATGTACAGACGTGTGAACGAGATATATATGAACATACTATACAGATTTAGATGTAATTAGAGCACAAATGAGAACCTTAACATAATTTATACTGGAGGAAATGGGCAGATGGTGACAGGAAACACAAAATACAGATAAAGTGAGAATTAAACAGTGCATAAATAATAAGCAGTAGCTACCTAATCTTACTAAACTATATAGCACCAATCAACTGTCTGGTGAGTTTTTATGTAAAACGGTGTCATGTAATCTTGTTTTATAGAGTCTACGAGCAAGAAGCCTTTAAAAAAACACCCTGTCTGCTCTGCAGCGGATGAAAGCGCTGCCAGACCAAATTAAAGGCAATAAACCCCCTTGAACCATCACTTATTTGAGTTGTGGGGGTCTTGACAAATAAACCAGTTTTTTTTTTGTTTTTTTTTTGGGATGAAGCAACTCACCAGAGTAGTTGTGAGTCGGCTGAGGCTCGGGGGCGGTGTAGGGGCAGGAGGGCAGCAGCACCTGGGTCAACACAGCGGGGCAGATCCTCCCCAGATGTCCCACAGTCAGTTCATGCACATGGCTGAACCCGAAGTGGGACAAGATCTTCTGTGCGGAGGGACACTGAGGTGGAGACAGAAAAACATCTGTTTATTGCTTATATATACTTTTTTTTATTATTATTATTTAATATCCCAGTATTTTTTTATCCCTGCACCTTGCCTGAAGCAAATTATATTGCATTTTCCTGTCCAAAAAAATGCATTATTCATAACTTGGTTAGTCAAATTATTCATATACAAGCATGTAGATAACGGAACAGTATTATTGGCTATTACTTTATAGTAAAAAGTATATTACTTTTAATAATGGCAAAGTTTAAAAAATAAACAAATATAAAGATGAAATAAGTAGGAAAGGGAAAAGTAACAAGAAAACATCTAAATTATGCACAATATAAGAAATGCTTGCAAAACTATAAAATAGTAAATAGTTTATATACGTACCTCTTTGTTTCCCAGTGGATTTGTCTTGGTTATTAAATCGGATCTTCTGGCTGAGATTAGCAGCAGCAAATCTTCCAGATTCCCAGTTGTAATGGTTTCATTTTCACCATAATAACGTAAAATATTCTCCAAAAACTCCAACCCATCCTGCTCGGTCAAATTTACAGCCTGGGATGTCGTAATAAAAGCCAAAGCGCACGTAATGAAACATCTTAGGGTGAACATCTCTGCTTAAAAAAAAAGTGAACAGGTTCCTCTGGTGAATGACTTTGGTTATTGTCCTGAGAGCATTTTCAGTTGAAACTCACTATGTCCGAGGAGTTTGTGCGCAGCTCAGGGTCAGATCCATGTCCTGCAGAGTCGAAGCCTTTTATCGTTTAAGGTTTGCAGCTTTTTTTTTTTTTTACAGTCCTTGTTTAACTGTTTAGTGGTACCAGTGTGTGTCGTTAGCCGCGGAGCTGATCAATCAGGACTACACGAGGTAGATCAGGATCAAAGATCATCCATGCACAAAAAAAAAAAAAAAAAAAAAAATGGAGGTGACCGGCCGCGTGCATTCAGTGTTTCAATGCATTCTTTGGTGACTGACTTTCTCTGTTGGTATGCAACGTACTCACAACTCACACACACACACACATACACACACACTTTAGGAAAAACAGAGTGTGTATTTGTGTGAGGTGACAGTGTTAGCTGGAAAAAAAAAACACGCAGGATGTGCAGTGTGTGTTACTGCACGGGTTATAGCTGTGTCTAGTGTTTGATCGACTATGAAACAGCTGGAAGTAAAAAAATAAATAAATAAATAATTTAAAAAAAAAGCATAAACATGTGTTATTGTTTTTAAAGTTTCCTGTCTCCCCCTAGTGGCAGGTAGGGATCAGTGCAAAAATAATAATAACAAAATGGTTATTAATTACACTACACTAGGAACAGTATGTTGATTAAACATGGTTGATAATTGTTAGATTAAATACTAATATCAGTGTTTATTTTTTGTGGAGTTAAAAGTTTATTTTTTCTGCAGGTACGTAACTTTTAACCGGAAGTATGCAGTTGCCATGGATACAGTTCGTTACAGGTTGTGAAAAAAATGCATCTTCATATTCGTTCAGATTTTTACAATATTAAATGTGCCGAATTAGCTACTAACTGGCTGCTTTTTGCCAAGAATAGCTCAGTGTAGTGACAGATCTCGCTAAACTTCTTTAATATAGAAGAATAAGTAAAAACCTGACGATTCTCAGGGAAGTTCTGAACCCTGTCCAGTAGGTCTGCATACATACCGTGATTACACCATGTTTACCTTATATATCTTTACATTTTGGACACTTAAATATGCCGAATTAGCTATTGACTATTTATCTTTGATATGAGCTGGTGGTTGTACTGTCATCTGTCACTAAACTTCTTTAATACAGAAGAATTTTGAAAACCTGACGATTCTCAGGCAAGTTCTGAAGCCTATTCTAGTAGGCCTAAATACATACAGTGATTACACCATGTTTACCATATATTTCTTTACATTTTTGACACTTAAATACTAGTGGTTGTAGTGTCATTATCACGTAATTATGCTACAACTGAAGAAACCTTTAAAAAATGACTATTGTTTTGTACACACGTGCAGTGAGAACACATTTTAGCCTGTATTTGTTTACATTTTGGAAAATTAAAAATGCCAAAACAGAGATTATCCGTTTGGTTTTACTATAAACTATTGAATGTTGTGCTTACCGTCTCTCACTGACACTGCTGCTGAGGAAATTTTAAAAACCTGACGATTCAAAGGCAAGTTTTGTACACGCATACACTGAGTGCAATTGGGCTCAAAATAAGCATATTCCATTTAATTTAAACTTGCATTTGAATATTAAATACGCCGAATTAGCTAATCACAGTTAATAATCACAGCTAAACAGAATTAGTGAATATTATCTTCCCCGGTCTGGCTTATGAGATGGTTTTCTTATAATTAAGAGATAATGTATAGAGGGTTAATGTTACATTAATGGACGCACTTCAGAGCTTCCCCAAGGATCCTCCCGTTTTAAAAACCTCTTCAGTAGAAATATGATAAAGTATGATAAAGTGTCCACCGTTTGCAAAATGGGAGGAATATATTTCTAAATCAAATTAGTGCAAAACAAGTGTTTTGAACATATTTTAAACTTTGTTTGGTTTTGTTTATTTATTAAAATAAAGTTGTACAAATTGATTTGTCACAAATATAAAAAACAATCTTTAGACAATTCTGCATGTGAAACAACACATTCAGGAGGTCAAGTACATGTGCAAAACAGGCAAAGGTAGTTTTCAGTTAACAAACAAACCATAGCTCAGTGGACGGAGTGAGTACTTACTTAGTTCATTATCCGTATTTTAATTTGGATAAATAAATCTAAGAAGTCAGAGCAACAACAGACCTCAAACCAAAGCTGAAAATGACAAGTCAGTATTAGACTTAGACTAGGAAATTACTTTGTCACCGTAACTTTGTTGCATATAAAAATAAACACCTGAAAGAAAATAAAATTAGATTAGAAATTTACAGAATTAGCATTATGAAAAAATATAAAAAAATAGTTTCTTGGCACAATGTACTGGAAAAAAAATATTCTTTTAGGACACATTAAAAAGGGGTTTTAGCTGCTAATAAGAGATCAATCCCTGCACCGTTTCAGCCCATCCGTTACTTCTGAACTCAGCACGGAAACTTCCTGATCTCGGGTCAGTACACGTCCATTAGAGACGTGACGGTGAGGGACGCCGAGAGCTCGGCGACGCTGGTGGGACGCCACGCGTAGAAGCTGACCGTCTGGTTTCTGGAAACCATCAGGAAGCCGTTGGAGCTGAATCGTCCCGGGACGTTTCCTACGTCGAGCCAAACAAACGGAGCCACGGAGGCCGAGTGGAGGGTAACCGTGAAGTCGTCCTGATCCTCCTGCACCTTCGCCTGTGGAGGAAAACACTACATGAAACAAAATACTTGTATTCTCAAGAACCTTTAATGTTTTATTTTGTCTTCACTTATCCTTTAATCCCCGTGCAATAAACTACATATGTACATTTTAATTATTCATTTCTTCTTCACGAGTTTGCTCCAAATGTTAGTGTTCCTGTTAAATTTAAAAAATGCATGATGCACACTCAGAATCTAGCTGAAAAGAACAAATAAAAACAAATAAATAATAGATTTTCAGGTTTGTAAAACATCTCTTTTAATCACCTATAAGAATTTCATAAGCAACCACTCTGAGATCAGTCAGCTTTACAAATAAATTTCCGTTTAAATGCTTTAAGAGTCATTCCTGGACCATATTTAATTAATAAAAACTAACAGATTATCAATGCTTACTGTGATGTTGGGTCTCTGGAGCCCCTGAGCGTCTTTGGGTGAGCAGAGGAAGTGGTGGTTGGTGGGGCCTTGCTGGCGGCCCCTCTGGTCCTCCAGGTGGAAGGTGAGCAGGCAGGTGAGGCGGGTGCAGCGTCCGCATCCGGCCAACATGGTGGCGACAGGTTGCTTCAAAATGGCGACGGCGGCGCCTCCGGGCACCAGCAACTGGTCGGACGTGTGCGTGCAGACTGGATCCGGATCGGCCCAGGAGTAGATGGTCACCTGGTAGACATGAGGATACACTCAAACCGTTAAAAACTTTAATCAGATCTGGATTTATTTTGATTAAATATCATTAATTTTTAATCGTGTTTTGCTTTGCATGAGCAAACACTGAAGAAAGGGAATATATCTGCACTTAACGTGTTTATTAAAACGCCCCGTTCCTCCTCTTTCACCCGCTACAAAGACAAACTAACTTGTTGACATTGTCGAACGAGAGGAGAGTTGACCACTTCTTATAGAAGTTATGTACGTGATGTCACAGCTAGCTGAAGTCTCCATGGTTACGGCCACAAAGTGGACAGTAGAACATGGAGATTAGCAGCATTAGTGTGAATCATAGGCTTCAATTGTATCTAAATTGCAAAATATATTTAAAAAACCAATGCCAAAAAAAAAAGGGAAAATATGAAGTAAATGTTTCGCTGCATCAGAAGAAACAACTGGAATCCTGACACAGAAACCTGGTGTTGTGGTTCACATTTAGTGTCAGGTAATATTATTTATGCTGTATTTTTTTATCCTTAAGTTATTTCTTAAGTTACGTTCTGGAGGGCTGTCAGATGAGTTTGTGGATGTTGTTGTTTTGTCGTAGTTACGGCCGACAGTAACTATTTCAGTTCCAACAATAAATAACAATAAAACACTAAACTGAATATTTGTGATCAATCCTCATCATCCTTTTAACGCTACAGTATTATATGGCTAAAGCTACTTCTCAGTAAAGCTCTTAGCATTAGCATCTTTTATTTAGCTACATTTACCAGAACTGAAATGACCTAAAACTAACTTAAACCAACTGAAACTGAGGCTAATCCACTTTTCCAAATCCATACTAGTTTGTATGGATCATTGTCGAGTTCAATTTCAGGAGTGGACACATATTTGCACGTCAGCATTGTCTTGGTTTGTCTCAAGCTGGACGACACGTTAGCCAAAGTGCTAACAGAATCCCAGACTGACATACGCTTGGTGTTAATGTGCTATTTGAAGCTGGAAGAGCAAAGAAATCTCCTTCCTGCAGAGTGTGATAATACTTTATGTCAGTCGACTGTTCTGTCTCATTTCCTTTTTTTTTGTCCTGAAATGTCCCATGGAGACGACCAATGTGCTGTTAAGCATCTTCTATCATTATATCACATTTGCACATGTACGACAACAACTCATCTTGGATAAACTGCATGAAATGTGTTGCCAGAGACGCTCAGAGTCATTCAGCAGCAGATCCTAATCATGATGATTGATTAATCTGTGTTCATTTTGGCAGACCGAGTTTAAATACGCATAAAATTTGCACAACAATAAATATATATTTGGTTTCCCAGTGGAAACGTACCACAGCCCTGAGCTTTAGGTCCCTGATCAGGTCTGAGACAGCGTAGATGAAAAACGTGTCGCGGTCCTCGAAGCCGACAGGAAGAACGTCGGCGAAGAAGCTCTGCGCAAAATAATGCAGCATTTTCCACTTCCCACCAAACTCTGCACAAAGACGACGAGAAAAATCACATTAACCTGAAGTGATAAAAGTTTTTTTCGTAATGATCTCGAATTGACAAACTCACCGATGGATGACCAGGACGGCGCCTGCCAAATGTCGTTGAGCTGCCAGTACAGAGCGCCCATGGTGTGACCTTCGCCGCCGATGATTTCACTCCGACTCCGGCGATAAAACTCAGTCTGAGCCTTCACACACTGGGCCTGCATCACCTGCACATTCACTACACTCATAAGTCACGATTATAAGTAACGCAGGTTTAAGGCCGTCTGCAGTTTTTTTCCTGGGAAATCTGCGAACGTCTGCGGCTCCAGCAGAGCTGCTCAGACCTGCAGGTTTAAAAAGTGCCCGTGTGTTCACCTGAGTGATGTAGAGAGTGTCTGTGAATCTTTTCAGGGCGTCTGTCGAGTTTGGCAGGTTGAAGTGCAGAGCAGCCTGCAGCAGCATCTGCCGGTTCCCTCCCTCGTGGTGCTGACGGTGGGAGGTGAAGTTACTGTCGTAGCTCCAGTCTTCTTTGATGGAAACCTGCAGCGTCATAAAAAAACACGGGAGGAAGTGAGAGTGAGAGGTTTTAAAATGTGTTGGCTTTCGTCATTTCTGCTTCTTCCTTTTTGTTCTGGTTTAAAAATCACATTTTGCACCGATCAACCACAACATTATGACCACCGACAGGAGTAGTAAATCACATCGAGCATCTTGTGACAATTTAATGATCTGCTGGGAAACTTTTAGACCTGGCATTCATTGGTGTGGATGTTACTTAGACATGTAGCCCCGACCTAGACCAGACCAGACACCTCCACCCCCATAGCAATGACACAACCTGACACACAGGTACACACAAACAGGATGAGGAACAACTAAAAACAAAAAAAAGAACAACAGTACAAGGTACAAACTGTGGGATGATCCATGAGAGCAGAGATACAGTGTGTGCAAGAGTGTTAAGCCACATTTACAGTGTAAATGTGTGTAATGATTGTAGGGACATGTGCATTTTTCTTCTCTTTTGTATGTTTTTGTTCAGGAATTTAATTTGGAAATTAGCCATATGGATATAATCTCTTGCACTGACATGTAAACGTTAATACAAACTGTTCCATTTTAAAAATAAGTCCACAGGACACCTTCAGAGGCTCCATGTTCATTCTCTGATGAGTCACGACTGTTTATATTAGCTGTAAGGTGGTCATAATGTTATGCCTGATCGGTGTATGATCAGCTGTTTTATTTGAATTAGGGTTAGTTGTAATTTACAAAGTCTAAACACATAAGATGAAAGAAGAAAATGCAGATAAGTATCTGATCCTAACTCATTCATTCATTCATTCATTCACTGACCGGCTGCAGGGTGGAGAAGGAAGGCCAGGACTGGAAACCGTACTCGGAGGCGAAGCGCGTGCGCGGGAAGCTCGTCCAGTCCCAGCAGTCGTGTGTGTAGCTGTAGAAGTGAACGTCTCCGTACTGAGGGTCGTAGGGGTTCGTTGCCACCCATCCCTCCTGCTCCGACTCGGCTCCGTTCGTCGGACTGGAGACGAGAAAGGGACGACTCTCGTCCTCCTGCAGGAGACACCGTCAAATCTTGCATTGAAAACAGTTTTTTTATTTTAATCAATCTTTCTTAAATGAGTGCCTGAATCGGACTCTCACCTCCTGCACAATCTTCCTTATGTTGTCCACATAAAGCGTCACGTAGTCGTCGTCGTACGTCGGCCACTGTGAAGTTGGGATGTTGAACCAGTTTGTAGCCAGAGCCGCTTCGTTTTCATTGTTCCCGCTCCAGATTATTATAGAGGGGTGAGACTTCAGCCGCTGGACCTGACGAGATAATTACAAAACAAAATACAGCTAAAGATACACGAAGCTGCCTGGAACGAGTTACGTGACGTGAACCAAGAGCTTAATTCCACCTGCTGGACGACCTCTTCTCTGACCGTCTGCAGGAAGTCGTCGTCGGTGGGATACAACGCGCAGGCAAACATGAAGTCCTGCCACACCTGGAAGACACACAGAGCAGAATTTAAGATTTTGTTGCTTGATTTTATTTTAAAGCATGAAATAAATAAAGGCGGCTGCTGCTTTACCTGAGACTCTTTAGTTCCTAATATCAGAAATGACCTTATTAACTTCTTTGACCGACTTTTAGCGCAGGGTTTATTGTAAACATGTTGTATTTGTTGTGTGTTTCTAAGTGGACTAGTGGTGAGACTAGAGGATAAACCAGAGGATAAAACTCTCCCTGGGAGCAGGGATTGTGCAAATGGATGAGTTTAATCTTGCTTTCAACTGAATTTTATTTTCCTTTCAGTCTGATTATTTATTTAATTTTATTTATTTAATATTTTATCTTTTTAGTCTGACTTTTAACTGAATTTTACTTGTTTTTTATTTATTTTTACTGTTTTTGTCTGGTTATTATCTGGTTATTTATTTATTTGATATTTTATCTTTTTAGTCTGACTTTTAACTGAATTTTACTTGTTTTATTTATTTATTTTTACTGTTTTAGTTTGGTTATTAATTTGTCTTTGGTTATTTATTTATTTTATATTTTATCTTTTTAGATAAAAAGATACTGACTTTTAACTGAATTTTACTTATTTTTTATTTTTACCATTTTAGTCTGGTTATTAATTGGTTATTTGTTATTTATTTATTCAATATTTTATCTTTTTGGTTCGACTTCTAATTGAATTTTACTTTTTTTTTTTAATTATTTTTACCTTTTTATTCTGACTTTTAACTTATTTTATTATTTTTACATAATATATTGCATCATGCAGTATTTACTCCTCCTGTGCAGAGTTCTGTACAGTTAAAGGGTGAAAAAACAAATATCTTTTATATCTTTGACTGTAATTCCTCCTGTTTGTATTTAATGAAACTACTGAACACCGAATATCTCAGGGCATAATTAAAGCATCCATCCATCCATGTTTGAACTTTTTAGATCTACACTGACCTGGATTCACCATTAACCACCAAAGACTCACTGAGAGATTTCACTACATGATGACGTTTTAAAGGAGGCTGCATTTACCATGATCCCCATCTCGTCACAGAGGTCGTAGAAGGAATCCTGCTCGTAGACTCCGCCCCCCCAGACCCTGAGGGCGTTCATGTTGGCGTCCACCGCCGACTCCAACAAGTTCCTTAAGCTGCAGCACAAACACGCAGCGGGCAGCGTTAATGTATTCATAACCGAAAACTCAACACTGACTGTTCTGTAGCTCTGAAAAGGCCGGACACAAAAGAGTGATTAATATTCGCCTCGCTCGGCTTTAGGAGGAGAAACTCACACAGCGGGGGTGACTCGGTCCTGGAAGGAGTGGGCTGGGATCCAGTTGGAGCCTTTCAGGAAAATGGGTTTCCCGTTGACGCGGAAATAAAAGCTCAGGCCCGAAGATCCGACGATCGGCTCCTGGACGAGTTCCACCGTGCGGAAATAGACCTGCAGCAGAGACGCTGATCAACACTCGACCGACAGACTGAGGCTAAAATCAGCTACAAATACACAAACTTCAGCGCCTCTGGAAACCTGGCAGGTTACAGTTCACATCAGAACTGAATCTGTGATAATTAGAGGTCAATAATAAGTGTTTGGTGGCCTGACAGCAAAGTTCAAGTTAACCAGAAGTATTAGGGCCACGTTTGAAGACGTTCCTGATTCATCATGATCAAAACACAACAAATACACATCAAGTTTTTAACCTACAGACCATAAACCCACATTCTGAATCTGGGTCATGAATGTGCTCATATTTTCTGATGTTCTGTGTTTTAAGACAACATGACATTGTGATATTAATGCATTATAATAATATTGTACATATAAGCCCGCTCCCATGCCTCTCCCTGCACCGTTTCATTACTTTTTTTAATTGTGCAAAATAAATAAAACTATGAAACTGGCCAAACAACCACGTCACCTCGGACACAAACTAATTCTGTAAATAGTTTTGATCACACTGTTTATTTTACTAGACAGAGTATCTTTATGTTGCTTCTATTTATCTGTTTAATCTGTAGTGTGGATTTTTATTCATGATACTTTTTTAAGATTTGGACGATGACAAGGTAAAAAAAAAACAAAAAAAAACATGCACATTTTCCCTGAACTTGGGGTTTTTACTTTGAACTTTGGGAGTTTGACTTTACTTTACTGTCGTTAACTCTTCATGTCCTGAAAACATACAACCAAGAAACAATAAATATTCTGGATTTTGATTTGATCTGATCTGATTCAATTTGAAGATCTTTGTTTTGAACATAATTAAAAAGAAGAATCCAAAATAAAACAAGCAGTAAAAAGAAACGGTTACGACAACTAAAACAACAACAGTTGCTTAACTCATGTTCAAAAAGGAGCAGGAAGAAGTAAAAAAAACGTATTCACTCCTTCCACTATCTTGCCAACACGTGTTTTAATTTGAACCTGTATTATAACATCAATATATTTAACTCCATCAAAACTTTGCAGATATCTCCAACACAGCTCTGATGAATATTACGCGAGGAGAACGTGACGTGAGCTCTGACCTTAGATTCGGTGTCGAGGATTAAAAATCCGTCATGAAATCCTCTGACAGTCAGGTTGTAGTAGGGTTGTTCACCGTAGCCCCTGGGCCACCACAGCTCCACCTCGCTGCTCTGGACGGAGAGAAAAACATGACAAACATGACAATGACGAAATATATGCACACTGATCAGCCATTACGTTATGACCAGGTGAAGAGAATAACATCGATTATCGATTACTCCTGTGAGTACTGGGGATATATCAGGCAGCAAGTGAACATTTTGTCCTCAGAGTTGATGTTAGAAGCACGAAAAAATAGACAAGAGGAACGAATCCATCATGGTGGCCGGCCGGGTGCATCGGTTACCATGGGAACGTGTTGTACCAGGGTGCATGATGGGAAGAAGACGAGACACTGATCTACTGGGAGACTTTTTGGTGCTTCCATTCATGTGCATGTTACTTGGACACATACCACCTTCCTAAGCATCACTGCAGATCATGTAAACACTTTCCTGGAAGCGGCACTCCCTGATCGCAGTGGAGATCTCAGTCTTCCAGGTAATTTTTTATTCCCCAAAAAAAACAAGCTGAAACAAGGGCGACTGCACTTTGATCCAAGTAGCGTCTTCGCCTCCAAGCGGCTGGTGCAGTTTGAATATGAACATGTGTGGGTGTCGCACATCAGAAACTCGCATGACAATAACCTGATACTCACCTATGGTTGGAGTAAAACTTTTTTTTTTTTTTTTTCATTCACCACAAATTAAAAAAAACTGGTTCGGGGATAGTCTGAGGAAACACAATAACAAGTTCAAGGTATTGACTTGGCCTCCAAAGAACCTAGAGCTCAGTCTAATCCAGCATCTGTTGGGTGTGGTGTGCAAAAAAAAAAAAAAAAAAAAAAAGTTTGAGTCATTTAAGCTGTTAACAGCTTTAGGTTGGGCTGCTGTGGTCATTCTTTTACACGCTAACAGAGCTGTTTGAGGTACCGTGCTGATGAATAAGGTGAACTTGTTCTGGTTTTTTCCTCGGAGAAGCCCCGTCTGGAAGGTTTGCTCGGAGTCCAGCTCGGGGACGGAGAGCTCCACTTCTAAACTCAACATCTGATCGGTGTCGACGAGAAGCTCAACCTGCAGCCTCCACTGAGAGCAGCTGGAATCTGGACAAACAGGCCACATGAATAATAATAAATTCACACAAAACGAAGCAGAGAGAGGAAAGAAAACACAAGGGGCAATAATACTGTGATTTATTCTGGATAAATGGGCGACTGGGAGAAAATATTAATACCTTTTCGTATATACAAGTCCCTAATGAGACGGTAAAACACTGTGAAGAATTCCTAGTGTTTGTTTTTGTTATTCCAGGAAGTGGGCGGAGCTTCAAGAATTTATGCTGAGTTCATTGTGACACTTTCCAATAACCTTCTGATCAATCATTATCCATGAAACCAGGCTGCAATAAAACACCGAAGGTCTTAAAGTGCTGCAGCTGCACGTTACACAACAGCTCTTATGAAACACGTAAATAATTCAACTCATCAGATGAGAGACGTTCTGCTTGTGTCTCTCCGTTTATCCAGGCTGTGCTTTGTAACAGGTTGAAGGAGACGTACCGTAGAGTGGAACGGAGGAAACCTGGAGCAGATGCACGGTATCGAACGCCTCCAGCCGAACTCCTTTCCACAGGCCCATCGTGGGGAACGAAGGCCCCCAGTCCCAACTGAACGAGCTCTGCTCCTGCACCAGGACAGAGGACGCAGATGTTTTGTTAATTTATTAAAATATGAATAAAACACAGAAAGAAACTATTTAATGCAGGGGAAAAACTAAAGTAAAAAAATAAATATTTTACATAACATTAAATATGTCTCCTGCTTAAAGCTTGATGTTCAATATTCTAGTTTCCACAAACCACATTATGTCTAGTAATTAAACCGTTCATGTCTCTAAATTGCCATTGTTGAGCTGAGTGTCAGGAAAGGAGCTTTTCCTTATTTTCAACACTGTGTGCATCATAGAACTACACTTCCCAGAGTGCACCAGGGTGGCACACCAGCAGCTCATTTCCTGGTTTGAAGCGCCTGAGAAAGAATGGAGCAAACTTCAGATAGAAGAAGCTCCAAGTTCCCTCATGGGTTCAGTCGATGAAATATCTGATTTACTTCCTTGTTATTTGCTGCGTTCAAGTTCATGTTTAACTGCTGTGTAGATTAGGTGAGGAACACGTAGAAGCATTGATTTTTGATAAATGAGTTTGCACAAAGTGATATTTCACTATGAGTTTGACAAATTAAAAAGATAATGCAAATGTTTAAAAATGTTAAAATTCTGTTAAATGTTAAAAATGTGGAAAATTCATGAAATTTAATGCTGAACATGGGCCGATCTTTAAGCTCGTGGATCAGTTTTTTTTTTCTTTATTCTATTTGTTTCATTTGAAACGTGATTTAAAATATTGGTATTTAATTTAAGATTCACTTAAACTGTTAAATTAAAATGTTAACCTTTGTTTCTCTGTCTTTAAAGGTTCACAACATGCCAATCGACTGACGAAGCCGACCGATAACAGAACAAAAGTTGGAAGAAAAATAAAGTTATTTGAGTTGTTTTCCTTTGGAACTGAACAAAGAGCAGAACTTAACCGCCTCATTAACAGGGATTCAATTCAAAACAACCCATTTAACAAAAACATCTGCAGAATTTTACTTTATAATTAATTCATTAGGGTAAAAAGGCAGCAGGACATACTTTCCTGATGAAATTGACGTGGCACTCCCCCTTCTGCACATCTGGAGGACACTCAGGAGGAACTCTGTAGGACGTGTGAGCGTTCCTTCGCTCAGACGCGTAAACAACCGGAGACAGCAAATCAACTTTCAGCACGTTGACGCCGTCCTTCAGCGAGTCTCTCACCGAAAAGTGCTACACAACAGAATCAGGTGTTATTTGACAGAACACACGCGCATCAACGTGAGAAGGAAAACGTAAAGTGAACGTACGTATCTACGAAACATGTTGTCCGTCTTTCCCACGACGATCCCGTTCAGAGACACCGACGCCACAGTGTCCACGCCATCAAAGATGAGAAGCACCTTCTGTTTGACCCTGTAGACGCACAAAATACGCAAGAGAGTCTCAGATAACAACAATAAATAAATAAATAAATAATCTAGATCATGACACTGACCTCATCTGGGCAGACGAAGTGAATGTTGTCGTGTACGTCCAGTTGTCGAGTGCAATCCATCGATAAGACAAATCGTTGAATCTGAAATATGGATCCTGAAATAAGAGACACGAAGTTTAATGACATTCATTTAGTACCAACTACAGACAATTTAGTCACATTTTCATGCCGGGAACAGGAAGAAATATGGAAGTCTGACTCAGTGTCACCAAACATCTCAGATAAAAATAAAGTGTCAGCAGACTTGCCAGTTTTTCCACCTGGAAACTGACAAGTTTCCAGGTGGAAAAACCTGAAATGAAATGTAAGATAAGATCTGCTTTTACTGCGACAGGTATAATAACATAAGTCATATATTTTCTGCATAAATCCTCTCATAAATCCTGCAAATAGTCTGAGAGAACCCACGCAAACAAATAAAACAAATATTGTTTTTGTTTATTCAAAACAAGTGAGCCAATATTACATATCTGTGACGTGCACAGCATTAAAACATGAACCATGAAGTAAAACCTAACCCTGGTTTCACTGGTGGCAGTTTAATGAAACCAGTAACACAGTGATGGATGACCATTATTTTTTATGTTTCTTTCTTTCTTTCTTTCTTTCTTTTTATTTCGAGGGTAAACAACTGTTTAGTATTTAATACTTGATCTTTTTTTGGAGAAAACGTTGTTCAGTTTAGTTACAATTGTGAACGATTGTAGTTAGATTTAGTTTTTTTTTTAATCATTTAATAAATAAACATGCAGAAAATTGAATTGTCTATATTTTTAATACTTTTTTTAGAATAACGTTGAGAATGTAAAAAACAGAAAAAGTAGCTAAAAACGTAGAACACGACTGTGAAGATATTAAATCAAATGTTTTCTGCAGCATTTGCATCATTCATTTGGCACCAGCTGCACAGAAATGACAGAAACCTGCACATTAAAACGAAAGTAATTCAGATTATCACATGAATTCAGCCACGTCTTGCTCGTAAGTTGCTAATTGTTCGTACCTGGATGATTCCCTGCTGCTGCAGAGCTGAATGGACGCATCCAGGTATCTCTGCGAACAGAGACACGGACCCGTTGGAGTTTGACAGACTCCATTTACCGTCCAGACTCAGAGTTAGAGGCGTCTCTGGAGAAAATGCCGACAAAACCCCGGAAAACACGCACAGCGAAACACAAATACAACTTTTCACAGAGAGTTTCATTGTCTGTGGTTTGATTTAGCTCAGGTAAATCAGAGAAATCCTTCGTCAGAAGTTCACTTTCTTTATCTTTTCCTTGTGTCTGCCTACAATGTTCTTCCGGGTTTGTCACATGACCCGCTGGCGTCAGTCAGCTGACCACCTCTCACAATAAATAATAGAGACGCTGATCTATACATAAAAAAATAATTCCATCAATTTTTCCACGCGTTTATTTAACCTGATTTTAAATATCCACACATAAAATAAAATTTCCAGTTGAAATATAGATTTTAAATATAAAATTTTTAAAGATAGTACCCAATTTTGGAAATAATTTGAGCATAATTTAATGAAAGCAAGACATCCAATTACTAGAACAAGAACAACAAGAACAAGAACAAGTTACTCTATCCAGCTACAACTCACCTTTCTGCAACAGATCCATGTTACTAACATTATTGCACCTTATTATCTCTTCTAAACTCTTCTCATACTTATACATTTATTCACATTTTTTGCTTCTACCATTTTTATTTTATTTATTTGTTAATTTATTAATATGCAACTAAGCTACTGTGACCAAGCAATTTCCCTTGAGAGTCATTTAAGTCGATCCAAGGCCAAATCACTGCATGGAAGAGCAAGTTAGCCAAGTCTAGGAGAAAAGCATATATAAAGCAGTGAGGTCAAACTCATTTCAGTTTTGGGGGCCACATTCAGCCCAATTTGATCTGGGGGCCGGACCAGTGACATAACAGAATAAAAACCTATATGTAACAACAACATCAGCCTTTTTCCATTATTTTTTTTTTTAATGCAGAAAACATGTAAATTAGGAGAATGATCACTTTTAATGAACTATTCACTGCGTTATGTCTAATTCTCTTACTGAAACAGTGGACACATTAAGAATAGCCGTCTGCTATGCACTTGCTGCACTTTGTAAACTCATGCCGACGGCCAGATTAGACCGTCTGATGGGCCGTTTTTAGCCCACAGGCCGCATATTTGACACCTGCACTATAAAAGCACTTGACTCATTAACAAAAGGTCCTTCAGAGGTTGATCCCCATTTCAACCCCATTAGTATCAGTCTCCAACATATGCTCTTAATTCAAATGAAACCAAGCACGAGAGAGCGTTTTTATGGTTTGAGTAACTTTATTGAAGGGAAAACTAAAAAGAAACAGAGCCACAAGTTGATTATCAACCATTAGCTTTGCATCAGTATTTTAGGGCTACAAGAAGACAGTGTTTGAGTGGGCGTAAAAACTAACTGCTCATCTACTGGCTTCTAAACAGAAAAAAAAAGAGAAGAGAAATAGAAAGCCTTTGAGGGGAACCAAATTGTTTCCAACTGTTCAACCTTTACAATCCACTTAATTTGCAGAAACATATCAGATATAATAGCCTACCTTTATTAACATGCATAAAATACAACATTGAAGTTCTTATATTTTGTTTCCTTAACATTGATATATACTGCTGTGCTTCTCTGTACACACACTTTGATAGTGGAATAAGATACACTTCTTTCCTCAGGTAATAGATTTCCTATATTATTGATCAGAACGTAGCAACGTTGCACCAGTCCAGGAGCCATTAACCCTCAATATTTAGCAGAATTTTCCTTCTCTGATTTAAAAAAATAAAAATGCTGATTTTTTTTTATTTTTTTTTATTTGGCCAATTTGAGACATTAGTAAATGGGGTTACGGCAAAATGCAGGCTTTTATTTTTTACAAGTGCTCTTAGAAACCGAGCCTACAGTGAAGTATCAACCTCAGAGGATCCAGTCGGTTCGACCCGGTGGGATCATCGTGGGGTTAAATGCTGCATCAGATTCTACTAAGTGTGTGCAGAGTAAAAATGACTAACATCACCAATTTCGGGCTGTAAAGAAAAGTACTGGTGCATGCTCAAGCCGAGTGCTCAGAACCATAATTATTATTATTATTATTAATATTCTTTTTTTTTTTTTTTTAACTCCATACAAAACAGAGGAGTCGAGACGTTACAGAAACTGGCACGTGTCCTAGAGAGGAAACACTATCTTCTTATGAGCGCGTCAGGTGGAAAAAGGAAGAGGGGTAAAATGCTCTGATTAACCAAAAAAAAAACAAAAAACAAAAACAAAAGAATAAAATAAAAATAAAGTGAAAAAAGAAAAACTGAATCCCGGAATTTTAAGTTTGAACCAGCAACAACATTTTCCACCAGCTTTCCATAGGACGCCATCACATCGCGTACTTTTGTGTCCATTCTTTTGCCATTTTGGTGTATCTGCGAAGAAGAAGAAAGAAAAAGAAAAAGTTACATAACTGCGCAGGCTCATCTCCGGCTTTAAGAACTCGCACATGTGCACGACTCCAGCTAGATCTGAATGCATGTGCACAAAACCAGGTCAAGGCAGGTTAGCCACAAACACCACGTGTCAGTATATGCACAAACATTTTGTCTCAACATCCTTATGTCAAACAGTGCAATATTTGTCAAGTCAAGCATCACCTTTATGCACCAATGTGACAAATACATTTTTTGTGAGAACAATCCATTTCATGCTGGAGTTAGTGACTAGGTTCACATGCAAACATAATCCCCGGATGATATGAACACCATTTAAAATGGAATAAACTGGAATTAAATGCACTAAAAGTTAATGATGTATGTCAAACCAATTCAACTGTAGCTTCAATGCAATTTTTTTTAATGGTAAATAACGAGTCATGAATACTTTAGGCTACTTAAATAACGCGCAATAGCTTTTTAGACACTTCTTAAAGAATAATAATAATGAGATGGATTAAAGATGACATGAATGTCACATGTCTACAAACATCTATTTACTGTTTATTAGGATGGTTTTAACAGCGCGATCGGCTCAACTTCAAAAGTGAAAGGTTATTCTTAAATGCCTCAGTTTGTTTCGGCTCCTTTTCCTTATACGTTTCGTTTCCTGCTCCATGATTAGTTTGCATATTAACTCAATGAGGCTGAAACTATGTAAAGCATCGAGCTGCTGAATCATAGATCTATTCCTGACAACACCTTTTAGATGGATCTCCTCTGGCGTCTGTTCAATTCCACAGAAAATGATTTAGGATCCATTTCCTTTTTGAAATGTTCCATCATTACACGGTGACACACCCGTCATCTCGTGCTTTTGTATCTTAGAACACCTGATGCTCATAATCTGCCACCACAGAAACCTTTTCATGCAAGTGACTAATGTTATCCTTATTGTTTGGCTGCTGGGCTTCAGTTTCAGACATCATGGCTCATGAACGCTGTTCGTTTTTGGAAAGCGAGCTGTTGGCATGTCCTCAATCGCACAAGCAAGAACATTTTTTCACGATGTTCACTGCAACAATAACAACTGCGACAAAGAAAGGCAACCCATCATTAGCTGTGATGGATCATCTCTCCCTCTCTCAGGTCTCTGCAAGTTGTTTTTAAATTCTACCTAAAGGAATGTAATTAAACGTATTGTGCGTGTTGGGATACGGTCCACGATAATTGCATAAAGAATCAAGTGTCGTTTCTTGGAACGGTAGACCTGGCTGGTTTCGTCTGTTGACATCTTGATTTCTCTGGCCTCCAGTAAGAGATCAGAGCACCTGTAGCTCAGAAACACTCTTGTTTGTTTATGGTTTCCATCTTCAGGGAACCAAGAAGTAAAAACAAAGACCTGAGCTGACTGGGACTAACACATAACTCTATATTACAGAGATTAGTACGCTGCAGTTATCAGCTTCATAGCAAAGAGCCAGGCCTCTAGATATGACAAGTCAGACCGGAGAATCACAACACATCCAAACCACAAAGCACTAGCCAAGGTGCACTACGAGCTCTTGGCCTTACCCTAAAGCATGGCATACTTCGCCGTCCACTCCTGAGCTAGTTTATTGTACCTGACAGGATGAAACTAGGTTCACTACAGTTTAATTTTGAAATTAAACTACAGCAATTTCTGTCAAGAATACACGCTACAGGGGCTATGGGGTTATTTCACAAGTTTGGAGAATAGTTAAGACACACGAATAAGATGTGTACTTACTTCTGACTATCTGTTTTGTAGATTCGTGCGATCTCTGGCACTAGTGGGTCGTCGGGGTTCGGGTCACATAGGAGTGAGCAAATGGAGAGAAGAACTACAACAAACAGAACAAAGACATTGTAAACTTTACAACGCACCACACCAGGATTTGACTCTTTATAACGATAAACAGATTTGCTGTAATAAACAGATTAATACCTTTAGAAATAGTAAGTGCAGGAGACCACTGTGATCTGAGAATATCCAGACAGATACTGCCGTTACTGTTAATATTTGGGTGGTAAATTCTTGTCGTAAATGCAACCTGAGTGAGAGAGGGAGGAAAAAAAACAAAGAAAAGAAGTTAGGTAAGGTAAAGTCACAGAACAAGATCATTGTTATGTAATTTGAATTCCTTGATACGAGGCAGTGACGCTTGATCCTCATGACTGACAACTTCTGGAATTACAGGTATTACTTAATGCAGGTTGTTGAGCAGATAACACGAGTTGTTGTTGCCGAGTGGCCCGGGCTCGGCTCCACTTACAGGAAATGTTTGTTGCATTCATTATTTACCCAAAAACGGGGAAGTGTTTAGGGTTTTAAAGTTTAGCTCCTTGAAACTTAAGTTAGCCGTTTATGTTATGGTTTCTACACCAGGCTCACTGACCTTGGGTGGTTTGAAGGGGTAGTCTGTTGGAAAATGAATTGTCAAGAAGAAAACACCTCCCTGATATGGACTGTCATTCTGAAAAACAAAAACAAATGACACAAATTATAAACTTTGCTTGACCACAGTTTCCCCCCGACGCCACACGCCACTACCAAATTAGACCTTAACCTCTATCTTGTGATTACATTTTAAGTAGTCGGTGACACAAGTTCACTGCAACATTTTAACACCGTTCTGCTTTCAAGTAGGAAGATAGCAACAGTTATATCATAAAGTACTTACAGGTCCCATGATTGTGGCTTGCCAGTGAAACACTGCAAAACAGAAAGTAAAGCGTTAAAATGGGGAAAGGTCACAGGTATGTGATCTGACAGGAACTAGGCTTCTCAAATGTTCTGGCACCTTCCTGGTAACAGTATTTTTTTACTTTTAGGACACATCTAAAACTAAGTCAAATGTAACTTTGACTTAGTTTTAGCTTTTCCCTACATTAAACTGCTTTAGAGGCTCAACACTAAATTAATATTTCTGTAAAGAGAACCATTTTATAGCTATATAAATGTGAAAATGTTATATTTTGCATCACAACATAGTATAGTTTGAGGTTTTGTGGCCATTAGTCGCACATAATACTATATTAGAAGATGTGATGAGAGAAACTACAGACATTTTTCTTTTTTAAATGAAATTAAGCACTTACTGTCATCTCCCACAGGGCCGGCTGAGCACTGTGCTGGAGGGTCACGAGCCAGGTCATTAAGCTCCTGTAATGAAAAGAGGTTTAGAACAATAACCAATTAGACCACAGTAATCTTAGGGAGACAAAACAATGAGGGTGATCTAAAAATCAATGTGCGGACGGTGCAGCACTTCCAAATGTCAACACGGGAGAGTTGGGTCAGGGGTGGACGCGAGTAGCTGGGGATTCATTTATTTCACAACTTCCTCAGGGTGGTGTTGTTATCTCTGGCAACTTATTTCCAAATTCAACCCGGCACCAGCTCAGGGGTAGGGGGCCCACTTTGTTTATCAGCTCCACTTTAAAAAAAGAGACTCAGGCCTATACTGTATACCAGGGTCTGTGGTATTTTTAGATCTAGGTCTATTTTAAAAAGAGAGGTGGAGGCCAATGCCGCACCCTGGTTAGCCTACACACACACACACGTATAATTTCACAAGTTAGTTTATGGACATCCCTGAAAGAAGATTCGAGTCAACAGGAGAGTTCAGAAACCCAGCCATGGTGTTCACACGTCTTTTCTACATCTGCCATTTTCCTCCACTACACTGCCTGACCACACACACCCTACTACGTAAAGAGACTCGACAAATACCAAGGAGGTGTATCATGAACACAGCTCTGACTACCAACACAAATCCTCACTGAGAAAATGAGTCACTGGTTCTGGTAACCCCGAACCACTGCGAATATGGAATGTTTAATCGGTCAGCGAACTACCAAGGCGCAAAACGTTTAAAGTTTTAAAATTTACAGTTTAAAGTTTTGGTGATTTAACCAGGCAGTGTTTAAAACATGTGTCCGTTCATGTGGACGTATCAAGTGTTGGGCAATCCACGAGGCCTCTTTTCGCCGTCAATCCACTTCGACTGATCCCTTAACCGAACCGCTAATGTTAGCCAGTTAGCTTTCCGAAAGATCCCCCGAACGAACACATCTAATAATAAATAAATAAATAATGAAATAAAATTAAAATCAAAAATTGTTATTAATGTTATCGAGTTAACCATCTGAATCACTCATCCAACGGACAGCACTAAAAATAAATAAACAAAAAATAAAAATGTGTTAATGTTAGTCGAATTATCCCCGAACTGAACTGCTAGTGTTAGCCAGTTAGCTTAGCTGAATTATCCCGTAACTGGAAGTGCTAATATTAGCCAGTTAGCTTAGCTGAATGATCCTCTTTCGGGCACTGCTAAAAATAAATACCATTAAATATATATTATTGCTGTGTAGTTAGCGATCTAAGTGACCCCATAACAGATACCGCTAAAATAATAACAAAAATTGGGAAAAAAAATCTTTTATTATCGTTAGCCAGTTAGCTTAGCTGAATTATCCCGTAACTGAAACTGCTAATGTTAGCCAGTTAGCTAGTTAGCCGAATGGTGTTTGCCAAAACGAACGTTAAGCGGCGTCCGTTGGAGTTAGCCGGTGCCAATAGCAAAATTTACATAAATTGTGGACGTACCAAACAATACCCACTAAGAAGTTCAAACTTAACGACTTCTCTGACACGAATAAGCGCCTAGTTTCACACGATACTGGGTCGAGAACAGCGTCAGCTGCATTGTGGGAGTCTAGCGAGGCGAGCGAATACCGTTAGTTAACGACGCCGTCTTACCTTGTGGATCCTTTTCAGGGCCATCCTTTTTCCGTGGTCTGCTCTTTACTTCGAAGGTTTTTCGATCCAAGTAGTGAGGGGCAACTGTGATATGCCAGGATGATTCGCTCCCCGCTAAATAATTAACGCTGGGTCAACCTGAAGGCCTTTCTTCCCGAGCTAGCGTCGTTAGCCGGCTAGCGAGCTAAAACTACGTATGCGCGGAGTTGGGTTATAAACCGTCCTTCGGTAACTCGCTCTCTTCCTTCGCAGTTTTTTTAGCGTCTTATATTCGGTTATCTGTTATCCTCGAGGGAAGCTGGGTAAGTGCGTGTGCCCGGTGAAGTGACCCGGTCGAACGAAAACTCCTGTTTCGGTTTCCCGTCTACATGTATTTGAAGCTTTATGATGTGAAGGCGGTGCAGCTCGCTGCTGGGTGACGGGGCGGATGTGATGACAGATTGGTTACAAGCTTGCTGGAAAAAAAACACACACAACATGTATGACAGCCACAATATGCGAGTCTGTAATTAATACTAAAGGCCTAAATGTCACTGTAACTGATACTAACTACATGTTAAAGCATGACTTTTATGTTTATACACGTTTCTGGGTTGGACCTCATGGGGACTGTGTGGCAGCTGGTTGGTGGTTTAAAAAAAAAAGAAAGAAAAAAAAAGACTTTTTCTCATCAGACATTGTAAAATTTAATAACAGGAAAAGTGCAGCTGTAATGAATAACTTTGATGATGTCTGGACCACATTATAGTGCCCCCAATTCCTGTTTTTTGTACAGAAACAGAGCCATTATTAGTGTTACTTAGGGCATATTGGTGCACAAATTAATTAAAGATGGAGATGCTGAGTCTAGTTTTTATTGACAAAACAGGACATTTGTATTTACCAAGTTTTCTGGAAAACTGCAACTGTAATACATATACTGTAATATATATGTCCTGTGGTTTGCATTGGCAAAGCAGCTGTATAATTAGCAGCTTCATTGATGTATTGACCAAATTATAGTGGCCCCAATTCCTGTTTTTGTGCAGAAATAAAGCCATTATTGGTGTTATTTAGGGCCCGATTCTGAAATGTAAAGATTTTCTGTTAATTTTGTTCAAGTGTAGTTTGGTTTGTTTTAATAAAATAGGACATTTGAATTTGCCACCTTATGTAACGGGATAAGTGAAGCATTAATTATGTCTGGACCTCTGCTTTTGTACAGGAACATGGTCAATATTAGTGTTATTTAGTGCAGACTGTTGCACAAATTAATTAAAAAATGGATATCAAATTAACAGTTTCTGCTCAAACTGTCTGATTCTTTTTATTGACAAAAGAAGACGACTCCAAGCTGGAAAAACGTCTGTAATTAGCAACGTTATTGACGTATTGACCATATTATAGTGCTTGTAATTTGTGTTTTTGCACAGGAACAGATCTAAACATTAGTCTTATTTAGAGCCTGGTACACAAGTTAATTTTAAAATATATCATCAGCTGATTCTCCTCAAACCTTGTTTGAATCATTTTTGGTTTGTATCGAAAGCAGTTTGAATGTGATGTGCTAATTTAGGTTCCAGGAAGTTGTGGGCATTTTTCTTTATTACGGTTTACTGTCAAAACTGTTAATTATTGATGACGATAGTCTTCAGTCGCTTCCCCAGTCTGTTTGTTTAGAGACCACACAATAAGGGCCTTCAGGTGGATTCTACTTTATTACCGTAACTCTGGCCTGCTTTTTTTTTTTAGGGCTTTTCCTATATTTGCTTTCTAGTTTAAGATCATTAGGTTAAAATAGCAAACTAAGAGCCACTTAAAAGCACTGTAAACCTGTCTATATTTAAATTTAACATCAGCAAAGACATTAAAAAGAAAATCTGAATCTTCAGACCAACAAACGTTATTTAGTCTGTCTCAGCTTAAGGCCCCAAAACTGATGTTCTCTTCACACTTTTTAATCATAACACAAAATGTCGCCCGCTCTGTGCACATGTCATGTTTAATAAAGATGTAAAAAAAAAAAAAAAAAAAAAACTTCATGGCAGTCATGTAATACTGGATGAACATTCGAAAAGTTTGATTCATGAACAACTTCCGTTTTCCTACTTCATAAAATGCTACACATGAAAACTACAAGGACAAAAACAAAAAAAAAAATTTAAATGAAGAAATCAAATGCATTATCTCTGAGTAAACATCATTGACCTGCTAGAAGTAATTAAATATTGATGCATTGCTTTATATTACACATGATTTTTTTTTAAATTCCATATTAATTATATTCTTATTTTCCTTTACAGTTGTACACCACAATTTAGTCTCACGTTCGTGTCCAGACGTGTTATTTGCTGAAACCGAAGCACATTCATTCAAAGTGTCTGGTAATTCTTTCACATGGAGAAAGGCAAATGTGTTTAAGTCCCCATTAATGAGATTTCCCGACTGTAAACCCTTCAAGGCACTGATGCAGGGCAGTCACTCGCTGCCGTCTGTGCTTGTGCAAACGTCTGAGGACGACAGCTGGAGTAGCTGTGGCTCGGACTCTCTGAGCCTGTCCGAATATGTGCTGTTAACCTTGTGATTGTGATGATGGTCGTGGCAGTCTGAGTTCTGATTGCGTGATCTGACACGTGTCTGGCTATCGAAGGGGCTCCCCGACACGCCGTCTTTGCTTCTGTCAGTACTGTTCGACGCCGGCGAATGGAAGCGTGATTTAGACGTCCCATCGCAGCGACGACTGAAGGCAACACCGTCCCCTGCTTCTGCTAATTCAGAGTCTGCAGCTTCGTGAGTCGATGGCAGCGGTGAGTCTTTGCCGCTCTCCTCCCCGAGCGCGTCAGGGGTTTTAACCAGCTGCACGTGGGAACTAGAAACGTCTCCTGAAGCCGCAGGGTCCATAAATCCAACCAAGTCTCCACTGGAGCTGAAACAAAGACCTTGGACAGCTTCACTGTGAGGATCAGCCGGCGTGTCCTCATGTTCTCCATCTCCATATCCTTCCTCCTCCTCCTCCTCCTCCTCCTCCTCCTGCTGCTGCTGCTCCTCCTCCTCCGTGGGATCAGCAGCTTCATCGTCCCTCTGCAGCTCCCGAGCGGCGTCACCGTCCGGGTTCAGGTCTTCTCCTCCCTCTGCAGCCGGACCTGGATCTGGATCTGGATCTGCGTCTCTCTGAGGCGGAGGCCCGTCACCGTAGGCCTCGCTCTGGCTCTCCTGCCCCGACGACGTCGGCCGGACCTTCTGGTGACACATGGGGCACGTTTCCTGCACGTACAGCCACTTACGGAGGCAGTTGCCGTGGAAGAAATGTCCGCAGTACGTCAACACGGCAGAGCTCATTTCCTGCGAGGAGAAACGTAGAAAAATGTTGTTGTTGTCTTGTTGTCGCGACATTAAAAGCAGTTGTAGTGATTTTCTGCAAAAACCTGGGTGAACAAGGACAAGTAAAACATTCAACTCCATCACATCAACGTCAACTTTGAGGAGAAAATGTTGACTTGCTGCCTGATATATAACCAAGGGTTAATTTGCTTGAGCAGTCGGTCTTAATGTTGTGGCTGATCAGTTTCTAACAAATACTATAATAATTTATTTTGCAGTACTTATATCATGGCTGCCAACAGACACTCTAAGGTATTTAAATTAATTATTATTATTAATTTTATTGTCCCCTCTTCAATCTCTTATTTCATTTCACAAAATCTGTTACGTGTTTGTTTTCAGTCTGTACTTGTGCTTCTCTGACTCATGTAACGAGCTCTTATCTGTCTTGTCTTTTACAGCTCTGCCCGGCGTTACGATTCCCTGTAGCTGCTTCCTTGAACAGGAAGAGAACAGCACTGACAGGTATGAAAACAGAAACTGTGTCAGGCCCAAAGATTTAAGTCTGATGACAAAAAGGCGGAGGCTGGCACCGAACTGGAAAAACAGGAATCGCATACTTTGAGAATAAACACTTTGTTGTGTTTCATATATACACGTAGCAGGGTATGTCCCTTGTTTAGTCTGCGCGTTGTGGAATCCAATCTGAAAGTAGTGACATATTTCCTTTGACCTACTAATGACAGCGCTAATGACCTGGAAGCAGATGGAGCAGACGTCGTTGTGCTGCTGCAGCTGCTGAGCCGTGGCTCTGGGGAGGGAGTTGATCTTCTTTGCCGCTTCCTGCCTGAGGAGGAAGCTCCTCCAGCCGGACTGAGCCCTGAGCCAAACGTTGAAGTACGAGTGGATGATGATGACGGAGGCGCCCATCCAGCTCCACTCCCCGAACAGCGACTCCCAGGTCCCGTACGCCACCACGCAGAGCGCCACCACGAACTCCAGCACCCGGCTCACGGCGTTCACCCAGTAGATGACTTCGTCCAGGCTCTCGATCGGGTCGCTGCGAAACAGCTCCACCATGAAGAGCGAGTAAATCAGCATGGTGCCCGTAACCTGGGAAAAAAGACACTATTTTAGTTAGTGAACCAATATATAAATAATTATTAACAACATTGTTATGAGATCTGGAGCCGTTTCATACAACACAGATCTAGCGTTTTTAGAAAAGGTCTTAAATGTTAAGTCATAAAACTATTTAAATAACAGCATTTTATTTTACTAGACGACACTTTTTTATTATTTTTATTTTAATCTATTCTATTATCTTTATTTAGTTGTGTTTTTTACAGGCAGGCTTTATTATTGGAAAATTAAATGAGCGTCTGGTTATCATTTCCTTTATTTTCCATTTTTTTTGCTCAACATTTTACGTTTTTGATGTAGTTTAACAGTGTCGTATACCTATACTTCTGATAAACTATTATTGCTACTTTATTCCATGTTGTATACGAATAAAAACAGTGCATTTTATTTCCCTCTGGACTCCAGGAATCATAGTAGGAGCCCAACAGGGATCCTAATTTGCAATAATACACACATTTATTTCGCAAGATTTAAATCTGTGACATTATTTCATTGTTCTTATTTCATGTTTTGTGCGTATAACAAAATATCCACCACGATCTCTTTGTTGATGACCACTGAGGGGCGCCGGAGTCGTGACTTTTCCAACTCAGAGATTATTTCACAGTTATATCACAGAACAGACGTATAGAGAGTCGTCTTGGTGTAAAATGGGTCGAATTAATACGTGTTGCAACATCTACGTGCACCGTCCCAAGACTAAACCTTACTCCTCATCAGAGGTGCAAAAACATCGGTGCGTCTAAAATACAAATTACACAATCAGTGAGCATTCAGAGGCCGCACCAGTCCCCTAGACATGAAATTAACCCGTTCAGATTTTGCAATAATATCCATCCAGTCCTGAGTGAACACACCCAGGACGCATTGAGGTCGCATTTGAGTGATCTGATCTCCCACCACGTGTGATCCGGGACACATCTGACCTCATTCCTTTGGTAGTCAAAACAGTTTAGTGAGTCCTGGGTCACGTTAAAGACCATCGACTCAAGAGGGGCGATCTTGTGTAAGCAGATATTTGCCTCATTCATTCATAAAAATCAGAAAAAAATCACCAGAAAAGGAACGAGCGCTGTAAGTAATGTCTGCTCATTAGTAAAAAAAAAAAAAAAGAGCCTTTTAAACATAAATATTCTGCCCCTGTAGCTGTTCACTAACTAAATATGAAATACGTATAAATAAGAATGAACTAATCGAAGTATGTGATGTGCTCATGCTGATGTATAAGGACGTACAAGGTGTGATTGCTACTCCTTCAATAACAACCGATGTCCTCATTGAGCTTTGCTGGTAAGTTGCCATACCAACGTGACTGCCATGGCAACAGTTACCGGGCTACGATTAGTCAGTGTGGACCGTAGATCCTACTTGTGTCCCCACTTCCTTGCTTTTGGCCAAACTGACGCCATTTTCCCTTCGCATACGGGCGGCGCCATCAGAACGGTCCGAGAGCGGATTAAACATGATTTGATTTAATTAATACTACACTCTGCTATACCTCCAACACTCACAGGGGGAAATTTTGGATTATACACTGTACTTTTTTATTTATTTTAATTTTTTTAAAGCTCTCACGGATTTACAAAGTGGTTGGCATGGCAACTGGTGGTCACATTTTTGTCACATCTTTCATTTATAGTGTGAAATAACTAACTAAATGAAAATTAACCAAAAAAATGACACTAAATGACAATAAATTATTTTTTAAGTGTATTTTAGTGTTTTAGTTCGGCCTAAGTCCCATCCACTAACATGGAGGAGGCGGAGCTTACGACCTATACTGCAGCCAGTCACCAGGGGGAGCTCTACTCGCTTTGGCTTCACTTTTGAGGAGCAGTTGCACCCCGATAGTGTGGATGCACATCTTCCACTCTGGGTGTAGCTTTGTCTAGTCTTTGTCAAACAGTATAAGTATTTACCATGAGACTGAACGTAGCACACAATTTGTTTTTTTGTTTTATTTCCACCCGGTGCAACATCATCCATCAAGTAAACTTTACCTGAAGGGAGGTCAGCATGCAGCTGGAAACCAGTATGAGGAGCCAGAAGTCCATGTGGAAGAACTGGGAGATTTTATAAGCCATGAACACCGGGAAAACCAGCAGCAGCAGACACATGCTGAGGCCTCTGAAGTGTTTCCACAGACTCCTAGAAAACCGGGAGCAGTAAAAAAGTCAACGAAAGAGAAAAAGTTGAGGAGACAGTTCTTGTTTTGCATTCTCCGAGTTGCTGCTGGTACCTGTTGCGTGACGCACCGAGGGCTAAAATAACTGGGTCAGTTATTTCTATCATTGACTGCAAGGTTGAAGTCACAACAATGAAGAGGATGATGCTGAGGAGGAAGGTGCGCTGCAGGGCCTGCATGTCCAGCAGGCCGGTTTGAAGGGCGAGCAGGAGCAGAGTGACGCCCTCGGTCACACCTCTGAACACCAGAACAATGGAGACGAAATCAAAACAGAGCAGACACAAAACAACACAACACAGGTTTCACTGAATGCTTGTGCACAACACTGGCAAATTCACAAACCGCAAACAAAGCTGCCTTTATGTGACACTAAAATGTAAAAAATTCAATTATTTAGTGAATCACTTTATATTTTGCAAATAAATTAGATAAAAAAGATCTTCTTGCAAAGAAAACTTCCCTGTTTATGATAAATAACCAGTTGTGAAAAGATTTAAAACGATTATTACTGAAGCTGTAATGATCAGTAAATTAATCAGATGACAGGTTATGAACCTTTTTACCTTAATTAAATTTTTCTTAATTAAATATATTAGCTGAAACTGAAATTTCGACAATTTTGTAAATTATGAGGCATTTTCCTAATTATATTACACTATAAACCAAAATATGATATATTATTATAGAAGAATAAAAAAATCAACTTTAAAATGAATGAATTGTTAGTTAGCACCTTTATGTTTAAAACAACAACGATATTATGGATGTTGTGTGTTTTCAAAGTGATTTTCTCACCCTAACCCATTGTTAATGTACAATCCTATAAACATTTATCTAAATAAAGTTGAATAAAGTTAACCCCAGCCTCATGGATTTGTATAGAAAGTTTCTGAAGCTGCTACTCTATGCTGTGCGCTCGGCACCAAACAGAAAACACAGTTAGCGACGAGCTAAAGGAACATCCACGAGGAGATACAGACCATAAACGGAGCTCAAGTCGAGTGAAAACTTAAATTTATTTGGTGCACACAAACTTCAAATGATGAGTTTGACAAACAAACTTAAACGTGACCCAGAAATCGGTTTAAATGTAGATTAAATGTAACGTCATGCTGAGTGCATATAAACCTCATCTCCAGGTTTTATGTAAGTCATTACATGCGAAGGACGCGATGACGTGCGTGTATCCCTGCATAGTTCCACTAGCTCACAACAATGGAAGGTGTTTAATTAGAAAAACTTCTTTTATTACACCTAAGATCCAAAGTAAACGCCTCAGCCCTGCTGGAGACAATGTGGTTCCTTGAATGCATCATACACATATGTGTACACACTTAGTTGTGACGTGGATATGAGATCCCAGTGACAAGTGTTATTTTGTACTTGAGCTACATTAAACCACTGGTGCAGGTGGAGGATCCCTGCTTGTATAAGATCCTTCTTAAAGCGTCACAACAAACTGGTACAAATCTCCTACTCAGAACCAGTGGCTGGACATCATTAAGGAAATAAGGACGATGGAAAGAATGAGTCATGTGCTACGTCTGAGAGAAGGTTTGTTAGAGAGAAGACGGCAGAAGTGGACATTTTGGGGAAAAAGGAAAAATATAAGGATACTGACATGTTGGCTGGAAGCAACATTACATGGAGGACGACTATTGGAAAGGTATTAATGTATTAATGTCCCACAAGCTTTGTTCTCTATGCTTATTGTTTCTTTTCTTGTTTTTTTGTTTTTTTTCCTTCTTTACTTTGATCTTTATTATGTACAATTATTGCATCTACTCACGTGTTTCATATTTAGAGCAGAAACTACGCTAACGGTCAAAAGAACACTCCAATATTTCTTTCTTCTTTTTTTTTTTTTTTTAAATATATGCAGTATAATGTCTCATGTTACTCTGAAATGAAAGGACAGACCAAATATTCAACTAAAGCTAAAAAAAAACAAACTTGTGGAACTCAATATAAAACCCAAAATATTCTTTCTTTTTCTTTTTCACGGAGTTGTACCCAGAAATGTGTGTCTCTTATAGGGAGCTATAAAGTCTACAGACTGGGCCATGGTCCACTCCATGTTTACAAGCTTGAGGTAGTTCTGGCAGATCTTGAACTAAAGTTTTGGGTCATTATCTTGCTGCAGGATGAAGCAACTATACCAGAGGATACTGTTCTAAAACGTTTGACTGGTTGTGTATGTGCAATTTTATTACCTTAAAAACCCAATTTTAAAGTGTTTTAAAAAAAAGGTTCAACCAAGGGGAGGGAACATCTGACCTGTGCATGACGTTCTCGTTCTGAACAGCTGCGTAACCTCCCAGGTAGAACTTGCATAGATTGAGCAGACCGAGAGCCAGATAGGACACGACGAAGGTGAGACCCAGCAGAGAGTACGGCGTGGCACAACATTCAGAGACACTGCAGAGAGGGGGGAATTACACGCAACGGACGTGTTTATTCTGCCGTTTAAAAACACACAAATAAGTTACAGCACAAACCACAACGCACCTTGTGAGCAGGAAGAACATGATTCCCTGATGGGCTGCGGAGGCGTTGGCAGACACGGTGAACGAGAACAGCTGGACGATGAACAGAACAAACCAGAAGACGCTGAAGAGAACCGGGACGGCAAACTGGTTCCACAGGGAGATTCCCACGGCCAGGAGCCTGTACAGCTCGATCACCTGCAGGAAACACATCACACCCACACACACACACACACACACACACAAAAAAGGGTTAAATAAATACATGTGAAACTTTTTAAAAAATTTCAGAAATATTTAACATTAACATTCCATTTTTTAAATGATATATTTATTCATTTAAGTACAAAGTTTACAGTGGATTACATCAAAACTATATATATATATATATATATAACTTGAAACACAGAGTAAGAAAAAATAAAATAGAAAAGAGGGGGTAAAAATCACAAAAAACACCCCTCAAAAGAAAAGAAAAAGACTTCTTTTTAGTAATAATAATAATAAAAAAAACTTGTGTAAAATCTACAGACGTCCAAAAAGCTGCATTATTATTGTTTTTAGTGCTGTTTTCATGTAATTTATGACTGATTATATCTGCAGAGGGTAGAAAGAGGCAAGAAAAAAAAAGAAACTTGGATTCATTTTGTTTTTTGGACAAATTCAACATGTTTCGAAGGTTCCTGGTGTGTTTCTACATTAAAATCACACACACAATTAAATCTATGAAGTCTTCAAACGCTGTGTCAACACAAAAATAAAAAGTCAGATGTTTATTAAATAAAAAAGGTAAAAATATCTTAATTATTTTTCATATATACGGGATTTCAATAATATGAAAATCTATGAGAAAAGAAATAACACAAAATGAATTTGAGACTGACAAACAGGAAGTGCTGTGATCACGTTTTAACCTATAAGCAGGATTTCAGAATAAGAGTACCTCCAGGTGAAGCAGCTCCGAGTAGGCAGCCCTCGCCAGGCGATACGGCACGAAGAGGTTGGAGAGGAGGAACACGACGATGCAAACCGCGGTCAGGCCCATGGAGAAGGTGTTGACCGTCAGCAGCGTGGGGTGAGGAGCGGCGCAGAGTCGGGCCAGCAAGGGGAGCATGTGAGCGGAGAACAGCCACACCTTTCTGGTCTTCATCAGGAAGGCACACAGCGTGCTGAGGATAATCTGACCTGAGCGGAAATTCATATCGCAGTTAGTTTTATTGATTAATTATTAAACTGTTTTACATCTGCTGCTCATAAAGAATCTGGAAGTCCATGTACAGTCTTTCTACACAGCTAAACTTGCTGGAGAAACTCTGCAGCTATAAAAACATTGAGTCTTAAGACAGAGACTCCAAACCAGCATTAAAGAAAGACGGATTGTGATGTTGCCCGAGTGTGGGCCAAAACATTTTCCTGGATCACACCACAAAGACTACACCACAAAGTCTATCTGAGTAAACAGTGTATAACTCATCATACCAGCAGGTGGCAGTAGTTTGTATTTGTGACTCAAAAGGGGAAACAACAACAGCTACTATTAGCCAGGAGGCTACGATTAGCTACAACTCTGCTGATCAGGATTATTTGTGGATTTGTTTTTAAATTTCTTAGTCTCGTTTACTACAGCTTCTCATCTCATGCGCTGATTCTTAAAGATGAACATCCAATGCAAGCTGATAGAAATCTGACTAGCGACTAGGGATGAGCATCGATAACTCGGTTCCAACTACTTCAATTAATTCATATGATTAGCCTTCACGCTTAGCGATTCCCCTTATCGATACTTTTTTCGTGACAAGTCTTTACCAGGCCAGAAGGCGGCAGTAATGCACCTAAAAGTTGTTTGCCAACCACCATAAAACAAAAGAAGAAGAAGAATCTTCACGTCAAAGCACGTCATTCAAATCACGTGAATACAACAAAGATGCGGAGACTGAAGGGCCTGTAACAGAGCAACGTGCAGCTTATGCAGCACCGTAATTTCAAACAAGGGCGGCGACACCACCAACATGATGAAGCATTTGTCGACGACGCACGGCATTAAATTCAGGGAGTGCCATGTGTTCGACAATCTCTGGTCAACAAGTGCAGCTGCCGTTAAGTCTCAGCAGAGCAGAGCTAGTGAGGATCCAATGACCAGTTTACTATGTTTCTTACACAAGCTCTTATCTCTTCTTTAGAAACTCAGTGAAATTGCCATTGTTTACACATTGTTTAACCAAAAATTGACAGGAGGAATTCACAAGGGAATCAATAAAGAATCGGATCGAGAGGCAGAATCGATACCAGTAAAATCCCCGTTGATGCCCGTCCCTACCACTGACTAGGAAACACCTGAAAAAGGCAAACAGTCGGCTTGGTTTTAATATGAACAAAGACTGGAACTATCGAGTAGGTGAAATTAAAAGGCACAGCTGTGACGTATTTATTGTGTTGCAATAAAACAAATATTACCGTCACAAGGTTTTTTAAGTATCTGAGCCTGAATGTATTTACATAAGAGGCTGGGTTTGGTACTTACTAGTCATCGCTGATACAAATCTGTTGAAGGCCAAAGAATCAAGGTACACGGCTCCATCATAACCGTACTGCAGCTCCTCACGGACATAATCCCTGTAAAAATTATGGCAGGAAATTATTACTATAATAATTTGTAATTATAGGTACGCAGATTTTTTTGTACATATGCAGCAGAAATCATGTTTTATTTTGATGTACGTCTAATGAAATAAATAAATGAAATGCTAAAACGCATTATTCATTTACGTGTTGCTTTATTTCCAGAGCACAGTTGTGTTCTCATGTTTCTAGATTTACAAGACTAAAGGCTGAAGAGTGGCCTCGACACAAGACACAAGACTCCTTAAAATTAAATTAAATTCTGCAGCGATGGTAGATGAACAGAGGGAGGAGCACTGTGACCGCTGCCAGGTTCTAACCGGAGAGAGAAAACTGATCCCGGGGCAATAAATCTGCAGGAGTGTAGTACTAAAGAATCTCACTTGGAAATCTGATGCCCCATGTAGAGGAGGAGGGCAGCGAGGATGTGGAGGTAGAGCGTCACAATGTGTCTCAACGGCAGAACCAACACCACCACGTTTATCAGATGACCTGGAAGACAAAGAGGAATTCTCACGTTATATTTGATTTTAACGCGGATTTGCTTGGAAAAGTTCCACACATGCACATGACATTAGATCTGTTGCATTTTGCAATTTTGAATGTTGGTAATAAATTATGAAAAGTGCTGAGTTTCCTTATTAAGACGATGAAGAGTCTGAAATTACACAATTAAATTGTGAGCAGATGTTTTTTTCCAAATCACTCTTAAAGCTTAAAATTATTGTTTTCATTATCAATAAAAAATAGAAACTTTTGTTAATAAAATGTGGATCCATAATGTACATCCTCAAATATCTTGTAATGCCCAAGCAACAGTCTGAGAAAGATTCAGTTTACAGATACATAAATGAATGAAAAACTGCACATTTTGTGAAATAATTAATTTATCGTCCTCGTTTTTTAATTCATAAAAACATTTACGATAAATCAAAAACTTAAAATAAAACCAATACAAAACTTTTTATTTACAGATTGCGCATCAAGAAGGTAATTAATTACAAATTAATTTAGACTGATTTGCCAAAACATTAAGTACACTGTAGAAAAGTTATATCGAATAAAAACAATCCTGCATTAAATCCTGGTTCATGACTTTTCTAATGTTGAGTTCGTGTTGAAACAGCATCACAAACGTTTGTGACGCTGTTAAACCAGAATGAATTAAATATTAAAGCATTTCTGTTGTTGTGGTTGTCAAAATAATAGAAACGTGTGTCGGTACAACACAATACAGTTCAACAGTACTACAAACCACAGCCTCCAAAATGGAAACAGTGATCTTAAATAAATGTTGAACACCAGACCCTACGTGAAGCTGTGATCAGATAACAGATGCCACTCACTATCATCTGCATCTGTGCTTTCCACCGTCTCTGCCCTTTTTCTAACCATAGATACTACATAGATTATTGATTGTAGACGGACTCCACTTGGTCGTACTTACAAAGACACCACTGTTTCTTCAGCTGCCCTGTCTGTAGGTTCTCAGTCATCCAGGTCATTGTATGTCTAAAAAGTGTTTTAAAAAAGCGACTGGACTTGATGGGTTCAGATAAGACGTTGTGCCATTCATCTGAAGAGTGAACTGAAGAAGCTACTCGGATGAGTGGACGACACGTCTTCTCTAAACTCAACAAGTCCAGTTGCTTGTTCTTTTTTTTTTTTTTAAACGCTTTTTGGATATTTTAGCTGCACAATTAACCATAGACACAGAGTATGTTCTTATATAGGTTGCAGGTCGCCATATTTACATGCAGATTACAGTTATCTTATTCTAACGCTGCTGTGTCACCATGGATTCTCCGATGTTGGACTCTTATCATGTTTTATCTTCATTTATCAAGGCGGTTACCTAGACTCACCTAGGTAGTACATGTTCCAGATGACATATTTGTATTTGAAGAGCATGTCCTCATTTTTGGCTTTGAGGTGCTCCGTGAGGCCTTCAATGTCACATTTGTACAGCAGGTCCAGCACCAGGATGCTCGGCACCCTCAGGGCAACGTTGGCCAGCTCTTCCAGACGAGGCATCTCGATATCTTAACCAACTTTCTGAGAGCTTGTCGAGTCACATGCTGTTAGCTAACGGTCTCACTGTACAGGTCACAGACTCCCAGCAGCTTCACGATTATTTTGATCGTCGTCTTGTCATCTGAGAAACACACAAAAACACAATTTTAGTGTACAGGCTGCTAGCTTCTGTCTCAGCTATGAGCAATATGGCGGTGATTTAGCTGTAAATTCCAACTTTAATGTCTATTTAAACTATTATTTTGGGGGAATCATTTATACAGGGAATTGCTGACAAATATTTATTAAGTAGTTAGTGTATGTAAACTGATAGTGGCTCACTTACCTCTCAAAGTGACAGACATCACAGCCGAGAAGCCATTTGCTAGCTAATGCTAGTTGCTAGCTTCCACATCGACCCGAAACAAACATGTTTTCAAAGAACTGCACGCGGATTTTTTTATTTTTTCAGCAACTTCCGCTTCTCCGGGATACATAGAAACAGTCGGCATCGAAAAAGGCGAAATTAAATATTTCGAATTAAACGATATTTGCAGGAGTAGAGAGACTTCAAATTCAATGTTGTGATTCCTGTCGCTTGCGTGGCCACTTCCGGCGTTGACGTCATAACGCAAATGCACCAATCAGGATCCGGCATTGATAATTCAAAATAAAAGTCACGTCTTATTTACACTACTATTAGAACTACTACTATCACCCCTACTACTACAACTAATAATAATAATAATAATAATGAAGAATATAATGCTACAGTAATAGCAATACTACTAGTAGAAGTAATAATTATAATTAATTTTAAAATGCCACACGCAAAAATACTGGAAATATATGTTAATGTGAACGTTTTCTTTTAATCTCTTCTTGCAATTTTTGATATTTGATATTATTTGGATCACATGATAACAAAGCACGATAAAAAAAAACTAAAAAAATTACATTGTCAGTTCAGTCAACGGAAATACAGACACGCCTCACCTTTCCTGCCATCGTCCATCAAGTTGTAAAGCTGTGTCTGACGTCTTTGTGAATCAGAAGGTCCTCTTGTTGATCCATATACTAAGTAGGAAATTAAATTCCTAGGTTAAGCAATGAAAATTTCACGAGTGGCTCTTAAAGATTCAAACGTTTGGCTCTGAAGTATAGATCCTCGTCAGAGTCTCTGAAACAGGTTGACTAATATAGAGAAAGTGCATTTCCTGAACGCGTGGGTGACAAACCAACTTTTATTTGCAAGCAGGAAAGATTCCACGAAACTACTGAATGGTGGAGATTAGACTGAACTAGAAATCTTAAACTTCAAATGTGAAGTAGAAAGCAGAAAGTAAAAATGCAAACTCCTGCAGAAAGAATTATGTACTGAAAGTATTGGCAGATCATCTATTCAGCCAAAGATATTATAACTAAGCGTGCTACATTATGACATGTTTATACAAATGTGTTCATGCACCGTAAGTCTTGAATTTCATTGCCTCATCTTCTCATCTTTCACTGAAACTGCAATGACATTATTTTTTCTGCTTAAAGGATGATGGACATTAAAGTAGTTTGGAGCATTTCGACTAAACATTACAGCAGAATAAGAGAAAGTCATTAAAATCCTCTCAGACAGGACAGGATGAAGCTGAGCCAAACCCAGAAACACAAACAATGCCCTCACTGTATGGACCGTTTGTGTCTGAGAACCAATCATACACAGTTCAGAGAGTGACTCCTAGTTTTTCTTAATGTCACCTAACATTGCAGGATTATTGAGTTTTACCACATGATCACAGTAGAGTGAATAAAATGCATCGTCTATATGAGCTCTAATAATTCTCTGCTGGTGTTTCTGGGCCCATAAAGACAAAATAGAAGGTCATGCAAGTACAGTATTTGATGTTTTTATAATAAGCAATTAAAATAGTTTTCAAAAAAATGTTATAATGCAAGATTTCTCCTGAACAGTCATCAGACAAACTCATGATTCAGAACCATAACCGGCCAAGTACAGGAGCACAGGAAAGGATTGCCACATCAGACGGGGGAGGAGGAAACATGAATCATAAACCATGAAAGATCATATCTGGATTCAAGCGAACAGAATCAAATGTGGAACAGGAACAGATCAGTAGCACCGATTTATTCCTGCTGTTCTCTTCGCTCCCGAAATCTCCAGAAAGGAAAATGTCTTGTCGCAGAATACACCCTGCTAACGTCAAATTTAACCATTACACAAAGTGGTGTAACATGAAACATTAGAGACAGAATACACCAATCAAACTGAATATTTACCTTCAGTGCACGTATATCCGAGGAAAGAGCAAACGATGCAAATATATATAAATATAAGCTTTCAAAAGGGCCACAGATGCACGTGATACAAAATCTATTTGTTGTGTCATTAGCTAACGTTGATTTTATCGCGCACAGTAAGAATTAAGCATCGATACACATTCCAGTGTCCACTTGTTTTACAGTTTATACTTCCTGCAGGAAATACACATGCAGGATGTATCTTTAATCTACACTTTTACGTTGTTGTGTTTAAACAATGAAAAGAATCCTTTATCAACAACATTAATTCATATTGTCTCTTTACATAACCCAGAGTCTGAATCCCCTCCAGAGAAAAGGCCCATGTGGCAGGAAACAGCTCCCTTTTAAGGGCAGCACATATGGGGGAACTCATCTGCTAAGGGGCTGCTGAGACAACTGAGGGATGGTTTAAGGTCACCTTAGACAGACATTACCATAAGCACATCAGACAGACAGTGGAAAACATTAGAAACATTCCTATTATAACTCTTGAAACTCAATCATCAACTGACAAGCCTCCACTTATACAGTCTCATTGTTCTGTCTCTGCAAGAAAAACACAGAAAAGGTGTTGTTCTCTGGCTCCTGATATCTGTTTCTTATGCAGAACAGTTATTTCTACAAGACTGGCCCCAACCTAGAAAAACAAAAGCCTCTCTCACAGGATTCCAAGAGCAAATCGCATATTTAGAGAGTGACTCCTTCTTTTCCTTAAATGCCATCTTGCATTTCAGCATTATTGAGTTTGCAGGACTTTGACAGTGAAGCGAATAAAGCTCGTGGCAGAACGACATCAGTTCAACACATAATCTGGACGAACACAGTCTGTTTGAGCATGAAGTAATTTACTTCATTCATTAATTAGACTCTTATTTAGGGGTTAGTATGTTACAGCAGGGAATCTTTAGGGTCAAGTTAACTGCAGATTGCTCTACATGCTCTACACTTTATCCAGTTTTTTAAAAGTTTTTTATCCTTCAGGTTCCAAAACCAACAAGCCTGCACCACGAGCCATAAAACAATTACCCTGAGGACTAAAAAGAACGTGGGCACATAGGATATGGACCCCACAGAGGTCGACATCGTGGAGTCATCTGTAAAAAGATTTGAAATATTTGCATGCAGGCAAAGTTCAGTTGTTCAAAAGTCTTAACTGAATCGCCTTTTTTTTTTTCCTTTTTCTCTTTCCTCAGCTGGAATTTTGGAAGGGAGGGAGTGAAGGAGGGACTGAGGAGGGGGGATGTGGATGGAGGTCTGGCTCTGTCATCTCCACATTTTTTTTCCCCCCACTCTGCAGCGGCGGCAAACAAAGAGCAAGATGGAAAAGTCATTGTGCACGCTGGCCGCCGTGCTTTATCTGGGAGTGTTTTCGCACGGAACCGGAGCTCTGATAAACGATGCAGCGACGGAGAGCCCCTCGCTGTCCAACCTCACGACAGCTGCAACCGTGAACTGGACCGGGGCTGTCACTGTGGAGGGGCTGAGCAGAGCGACCCCAACGACAACTACAGAGACAAAGTTACTCAGCAAAGGCAAAAAGCCGGACAGCACAGAGGTCAGCAAGGACGTAAAAAACAAAAAAGAAGAAGAAGAAAAGGATGATGATGATGATGATGATGATGATGATAAAACACAACTGGGTAGGACATTTTTAACATCTGCCTTGTAGACTTATATTTGCATGAGACCAACTTTAAACCCTGAACCCGCGAATTAATGATGCCTTCAGGGACACTCTGATTCTGCTCTTTTCATTTGTCAGTCATCTTCACACGTTAATGTTCTTAGTAAACTGGATATTTGCGAAAAAAAATTATTTTCTTGGCCTTTAAATGCCAGAAAAATGCCCCAAATCAAAAAACCTATTCAGTTCTCTTAAGAAAACCAGCAAGTATCAGTTTTAACTGCTGGAAATGGTGGAAATTTGGAGTTTTTCTAATAATTAAGAGCTGTTTGCAGACAGTTTACTTCAGTCGTATATCGAATTCACATATGTTCATGTGCAAACTCACACAATATCCACAAAATACTCAAATATGTTTGATTTCAGATGGAACCGGTGGTACAGTCTTTGACTAATTGGCTCCAGCAAGCAACTGATTTTGCAAGAAAATTGTTGAAATGTGTGGTAGCTTTCCCATTTTTACCATGGCTGTAGTTTGTTTTCTTGTACCAATGGACAAAAATTTACTGTAATTTACTACTAGTGACGGATTAGTTCTTCCCTTTTTTGCCAGTAACAACTTTCTCTTTTTTCTTTTTGTTTTCAAAGAGTTTTGGTGAACATATTATTCATGTGAAAAGTGAAAAAAACAAAGTTGTTTTGACCTGCCAGTGTGAGCTGTTTTTGTGATTGATGGGAATGTTACCGGCTGTTCCCAAAGCCATAAAATGCCTCGCAGCCGAAGTTGTGAGCGTTTCGGCCTTCTGCCTTCGTCTCGAATTACATTTCACTTATCTTCAGCTTCCTCCAGTCCCTGATACAAGCAGAAGGGGAGGAGATGGAGGAAGAGGAGGAGGTGAGGGCCTCCAAACTTCCACTGAACTGACCCAGGATGATTAGGGATATTCCACTTAACAATCACCGAGACCTCGTTTTACATCTGTTATGTGTTTGCTTACTCAGAGAAACCAGAACCAGAGTGTTTAGCCCCAGAGTGGCTCCTGAGAATGATCAGCATGTGCAGGCGCAAATACTTTATCTCCTTTTTGTTTTGCCTCCAGACTGTCCGCCCCTCGGCCTCGAGTCCCTGCGGGTTGACGACAGCCAGATTCAAGCCTCTTCCTACCAGCGATCGGGTCTGGGCCCACACAGAGGGAGGCTGAACATCCAGGTCCGTTCTGGGGTGAACTGCCTCTCTTAGAGTTTCAGAGATCTTAGACCGGTACATTTATGTGATATTATATAGCAGTAGGGACAAATCCATACTATTAATGTCTCACAACCAAACTTTAGAGGGTGAGGAAACAACTTGCTGGAGTTTAAGGTTGACCAGGGTGACTAAGAGTCTTCACCGACAACATGATTAACCCTCTGGAGTCCAGGGTGTAATTGGTGTTTCATCTTAACAATGATTCACGTTGTTGCCTTGTTTGGTTTCATGCTTTTCAGCACAACCTCATCTGCGTCATTTTACAATAATTTTTTTTCATTTTGACAAACTGTATCAACACACTGGACCTAAAACCAAACTAAAACCACAAAATCTAAGTAGGAAAAAGTTAGATTTTTCTCTATAAAAACCACGAACATGTTTAATGAACCATTTTTAGAGCTTAGAATGTAAATCTAAACTGTAAATTTCAAAAGCTAATGTAACAAACTTAGCAAACTACTTACAACCATTTACAAAATTATCAGGTGTAACGATAAGTAATAATTTAAAAAGTCCCAAATCTCTAGCGTTTTGCTTTTCACCGTTTGCACCAACATGACGGCGATATTCAGGAAAAAGTGCGCCATAAATAATTTAGAATTAGTTTAGTTTCACTTGGCCTATCAACACGATTTAAAAACTGGTATATAGTGTGAAGTTGAAACGAAGATTCAGTGACGATGCGTGTTGCTGCTACGTCGTCTTAAACTGGTCATGTTATTTGGACGCACCGGCGCGTACGTAGACTCCACAGGTTTAATACCAACATAATCATAAATATAAACCTTAGTAGGATTACCCTTATCTTATCCCTTTCATTTAGCTTTCTTGTAAGAAACCCATAGGACACTCAGCATTTTCGCTGAACATGAATAACTTCAATGTCTTACTAAAATAAGTGACATCTTGAAGGATCTATCTGACCCATATAAGATCAATTCATTCATAGAGTTAATTTACAAATTCAGTTGATCTTTTAAAGTTGTCCCAAATACTAACATGAATCTTTATTCTGTCTTATCAGATTCTTATCAGTCATTTTGTTGTGATGTAATGTCCAAGGTGCTCAGATGACGTGTAGGACTATGTCCATTATCACATGAAGCCTGCATTAAACATTTGATCTTTGCTGGAGCACAGTCCGCTCCCAAAGGTGCAGTTCCAGAACAAGTTTTCAGGCTGGCTCCAAAAGCGACTATCGTGTAGAAGGAAAAACACTCACTGCCAAACTTCTGTTTGAACACTGGATGTGGACAGGGGAATAATGAGTATTATTTTTTACAATATTTCTCTTGAAAACCCAAATTTCTACGTCATGCGTTTCCCAGATGAAAAGTTGTGCAATCACAAATTCAGCGAGTTGTCAGCATATTTCACAATAAAACACAAATTGCAAAGTTTCAACCTCAAACTGGCGCAGAGGGAACAATCGAGAGATCACAAACACAGCAGGGTTCAACATCTGTGGACCACGAATGTCTGTACAAGATCTAGTGACGATTTATACAGTAACTGTTGAGATACTGAGTCTAAAACGAGTCTATTAAAGCATGAAAAGGGCTTATTGATTAGGCCTTAATCTCTTAAATAACTGAATATTTAAAGATGCACAACTTCAGAATACTAATTTGTTCTTATTTATTGTAATAATAAATATAGTTTGTTTCTGTTTATAATTTCATGTAAATCACCCACACTCGTTATTTGTTCCCTTGTTAAGCCTGTAAAGTTACCACCGTAATAAAATCTATTTAATGTTCTCTTAAGAGCACTTTCATCCAGTTTTTCTAAGAGGGACGCCTCTTGGAAATAAGTTAAATAATCTGGTGAAAGCAGAGCCAGAAGTGTTTATTATCGCAGCCATCCACCGTCCGCCTCCCTCATTCTGCTGCAGTCTGAAAGCAATTATTTTACAATTAGGTCGACATCAAACTCTTATGCAACGCTTGACATGGAGTCGGGAGCTTTTTCAGTCTGTTTAAACTCGTGGAAAATGTTTGTTTTCTTTAGTCTGGCATTGAGGATGGAGATCTGTATGACGGCGCGTGGTGTGCAGAGTACAAGGACCAGAACCAGTGGCTCGAGGTGGACGCCATCCACCCCACCCTGTTCACCGGGGTCATCCTGCAGGGCCGCAACTCCATCTGGAGGTCAGGTAGTATCAGAATTAAAAACAGATAATGGAAACCCACGTTATTAAAAAGCATACATGCATGTTTACTTATTAATTACCCTTCTCCGTTACAGTTGGGACTGGGTCGAAACCTACAAAGTTCAGCTAAGTAATGACTCTGTAAACTGGCAACCCTGCATGAACGGGACAGAAGAAGCGGTAGGAACCACTTCCTGTATTCTGTGATTGAAGGAACATAACTGATGCAGCTGGAAAACAGATTTTCAAGCATTAGTGCCAAAGAAAAAAAATATGTAGAGCAAAACGAAAAGTCACAGTTGTGCAGAGAAACAGGGCCCAAAAAAATGACGTATAGCAAGAGACTGAAATCTGTGTCTGGCATTAGCTGATTCTGCTACTAATAGAAACCTTTTCCATGTTCTAGTTGCCAAGCAGTGGTTCTACTATGACAAATTTGATTAATGCAATATGTAAAAAAATTAATTTAATACAAACTTGAATCAACCTTGGGGCTTTTTTGTTTGCCACCATGGTTCATATTTTGGAAAATCTAATGTCTTTCTCTGGAACTTGAGGGTAAATGCACGAAAAGTTTCCACAGTTTCATTTTGTCACTCTAGGTTTTTTCTGTTTTTAATCTTATATCTTGTTGAAAGCTCAGCAACAAAGCGATAACATCTGGAATTTTTCTTAGCAGCTTGTGTGAATTTTTGTCCACATCCAAAGGCTTGTCGATGGCAATGTGAGGTTTTATGTGAGCTAAATGCTAATATGCTAACATTTACCATGTATTCAAGTCAAGAACCTTTTTTTTTCACAACAGACATTTTGAAGCATTGGCAAAGTTTTGTTTAATACTTTGTGTGAGAGTCAAAATGTCTTAAAGATTCTATATTAGCATGCTAACATTTGCTAACTGGCATTAAACACAAAGTTTTAACTAAGTGAGGTTTAACTGATGATAACATCCAAAAGAGAATATGAATATTTGGGCCAAAATTCAGTGCATCAAATAGCTGGAGCAGCAACCTAGCATTAGCATGCTAAGTTGCTGTCAAGTGGCAACGTTAAGCACAATATTTTGAAATGTTGGTGGGAAAAAAAAGAGTTTACTTAAAACATCTTGAAAGCCAGTCCAAGAAATTACTGATGAGAGTAACATGTTAATGCTAATGTCTGCGCTGTGACCATTGCTAACATGCTAGAATTGGCTAATTACCTTTAGATACATGTTTGACTGAACATTGCGAAGATTGAGGGATCAAATTTCATGGTAATTTATTAAATATTTGATGAAACATTTGACTTAAAACCTCAAACATCAACTTCATTGTGAAAGGGGAAAACATGAGGTAATCCTGGAAACCATTAGGACACAGTCTGTTTAGCACGAATCGCTCAGCGCAAAGTCTTATTCTCATCTCTGAGCTAAATCAATGTGACGTCTACACTGAATTGTGCAGATCTTTGAGGGGAATCAGGGTCCAGAGATCCCGGTTCTCGGACTCCTTCCTGTTCCCACCGTGGCCCGTTTCATCCGCATCAACCCCCAGACCTGGTACTTCAACGGGACCATCTGCCTCAGGGCTGAGATACTCGGCTGTCGCGTCGACGGTAAAGGCAGAAACGTTAACGTATTCGCTGAGTGTTTTAGTTTGTGGTGCGTCAACATATTAAGTTCATGTGTTGTCTCCTCGCAGATCCGTCCGATATTTACGCCTCGGAGCGAGTACCAGGATCAAAGGACAATCTGGATTTCAGACACCACAACTACAAAGAGATGAGGAAGGTTAGAGTGCAACGCACGATGAGTAACTTTGCTTCCCGTAAAGGCTTTTTACTCCCACTTTTAACAGCTCAGGGCTCAGACTTAACTCTTTAAAGGCTTTCGACTCAGTTTGTCTTTTTTTCTTTTAACCCCGCAGCTCATGAAGTCTGTGACTGAGGAGTGTCCAGACATCACCCGCATCTACACCATAGGGAAGAGCTACACGGGCCTCAAACTCTACGTCATGGAGATCTCCGATAACCCCGGCAAACATGAACTCGGTAAAATGCTGCTGAGGCTCGAGACCTTGAATTCAGATGTTTCTAGACCAGAGTTCATCGCGTTTCTCGAGTTACCCTGAAGTTTGGCTGCTCGGAGGCCCAGTCAACATCCTCCAGTGTTTATACAGCCTGGGGTTCTTCAGGCAGCACCACACAGGGAGGCAGGGGTGTCATGTCGAGGAGGCCTCCCTGTTATATAAATAAACTGACATCCATTTGATTTCTTGGTAAAATTGTCTTTAGGCGCAGACTTGAAACTGAGCTTAGTTCTGTCTGTGTGTCTGCCAAAAAAGAGTGAATAAATTACCGCCTTGCTTTAGAAAAATGATATAAACACATTTTTTAATCACTTCACTCCCCAGAAGAGATGCTGGATTTTTTTTTTTTTTTTTCTTTTTTATGCGTCAACAGCTGATATTAATTTCAGTGGTTTTCGTCTTAGAGCCCATCGGTGCCAAGTCTGGGAGGAAGAGGGGAGGACAAGGCACACATTCGAGCTACAATAAATCCTTAGATACCAAGATCAGGTCTTGGGTCTTTGGGAGTCTGTGTTTTTAAGGAATAACTTCAAGTCAAGTCAAATGTGACCTGAAAATCTTAAGCTGACCCGGTCATATTTTATCGTTTCCAGTTTAAAATGAGTCTCTGGGTGTGTGTTTTCTGTAAGTGACTCTGTGTATTTCCCTCTGCGCCAGGCGAGCCAGAGTTTCGCTACGTGGCCGGGATGCACGGGAACGAGGCTCTTGGCCGAGAGCTGGTCCTGAACCTCATGCAGTACATGTGCAGGGAATACAAACGGGGCAACCAGCGTATCGTACGGCTGGTCACAGAGACAAGAATCCACCTCCTGCCCTCCATGAACCCCGACGGATATGAACAAGCTTATGAGAAGGTGGGGCCACGCTTTAATGAGGGCATTTTATTAAATAAGATAAGTTAAGATAATTGAATTTATCCACTGTTTGTTTTTTGTTTTTTTATTCCAACTATCTGCTCAGGGCTCAGAGCTGGCCGGCTGGGCTGAAGGGCGTTACAGCTTCGAAGGAATCGATCTAAATCACAACTTTCCTGATCTGAACAACATCATGTGGGACGCCCAGGAGAAAGCAGGAGAAACAGCCAAGGTCTCCAACCACTACATCCCCATCCCAGAGTACTACACTAAAGAAGACGCCTTTGTAAGGACATGCTGCATTTTTTTTTTATGCATTTATAAAATCCTTTACTTTGGCTCCATCTGGTGGTTTTGTTAAGAACAACAGTTCGGATAAATATCCAGAATAAGAACGAGGATTTATGAAGCAAATATTAGCTGTTAACGTGGATCCAACTCTGCTGCTCTCGTATAGATCGCACCGAAAAGCCGTTTAAGTCCGTGCAATGCGGGACAGCTTGAGAAAAAAAAGGGGGAGGATTGTGTTTCCACTTCAGCTGCATGCAAGCCTCAGATCAGGAAATAACTCCAGAGCCAGCAGTTTTCCTGGAAGCCTGATTATTGTCTGGTAACAGATTATTTGTTCAGGGCAAAAATCACGAAAACATGAAACTCTGCCTGAGGATATAAAAAGATCAGCAGTATTCATTTTATGCGACTTTTTCCTTCGAGGTTTCAACAAGCGGATATTATCGGAGCTTAAAAGCTAGAAATGCACAAAAAGCACGACATTTTATTTATGAAAGCATGAGGGAAGGAGAAGAGGAAGTAGCATATAAAGAGGATCTAAACAAGAGTAAGTGATACAAGGTGATGCATGGAGCACTGATAATGGATAAAAGGAAAAGATAGAGAACACATTTTAAACATTAATACGGTTATACGGTACAGTTTTCTCATGCATATTGCAATAACTTTTTTTTTCATGACCATTTGGAGCGAAGAGGTAGGACCGAAATACAAGACATGCACATAAGGACGCCAAAAGATTTTGTTTTTGTCAGATTTTGCCCACAATTTCCAGGTGGACAAAGTCTGCCCCAGTCTGTCCTGGTCGGGCACAATCACGGGTAGTTTGGCACAAAACTCTGCAAGTGTGTGAGAGGAACAGACTGGACCTCAGCCACAGTCAAGCATGTTTGAATCGTTTGAGCCGAATCTGGACAAAGTCAGGTAGTGTGAAGTGATTACAGTCTGTAATCCCTCATCAGGTGCAGATTGTTCAGCGAGCGAGCCGCAGTCGTACAGAAATCAGCTGAAGCAGGAGTGTTGGTGTGTGCTGGTAGTCTTTTCAAAATCTGGAGAGGGTGTGAAAGTTGTGTAGTTCATCCACCAATTTAAGAAAAGCGAATGAATAAAGTGACTATATATATACTATATACACTAACGAGGCACGGGGGAGACCACTGAGGGAGAAACCTATAAAATTATCAAAGGAAACACAGACACGAAACAACAAGGATGAAACTTTTAAAATAGAAACAGGAAGCGCAAGGAAAACTAAAGAGGTTGACAAAGTCAATAACATGACAGGAAAGGTGGGAGTAAACTACCTAACTATAGGTAAAGTAAATGGTTTTCTGTAACGTGTACCTTTTAATTGCTCCTTTTTTTCGTATGATTAATAATACAGCCTTAATATATTGGTACCCTAGCACACAGAGGTCTGATAGATACTCACTACAGGCATCACTGTAAGATACAGCAACACCACACAAGCAGAAAGAAAAGCTCTCCGAAGAGTCAATACGACTGCAGAGAAGCACTGGGCGCAGCGCTGCAGAAAACGAGCAGTTAAAATGACGAAGGACACTTCCCACCCTGCTCACAAACAATCAACATGGCAACACCGAGCCTTCACACGAATCATCACACGTTTCCACAACAGTTTTCTCCCAACCACAGTTTGACTCATGGCGAACACTAAATAAATATGGCTATGATGCCAGACCACTGACATCATAGCCACTCGGCACTTTAATGACATCTACTGACATATTTAAACAAAATATATACATGTTTTTTATATAATCTACCGATGTTAGACTGTTTTATTTATTGATTTTTTTCCCCTCTTGTTTTCTGTGCCGACCAACTACCTTAGATTAGGGACCCGCAAACTGATGGAGAGATTAACCTACCATATGTGTTCTATATTAGACTCGGCCTAACGCTATTTAGAAATATACATTATTATTAGCATTTTGCATTCAAATAATGCACAGGTTCAACATGTACAACAGCAGGGTGGCCATACAACTGCTGTAAACATGAACATACTGTCAGGCCGACCTCAAAGCAGGACTCAGATGCAGAGGGGTGGCGGCAAAGGAGACTTTATTTCACAGAATAAACGAGAAGAGGGTACTCGAACAGAGTGAAAATAAAAGTGCTATGAAATCAGCTCCTGATGTGGCTATGAAACCTTATCAAAAGTAAAATTACTCCAAAGGAGGAAAACAAAGATACTCACAGCTATGAAACTTACCAAACAAAAGGTGCTGCAAACGGGAGGAACTATACTGACTAACAAACTAACCTGACTTAACGGGAAGGAAAAATAAAACCCTGACAAACAAAAGGTGGGAGGAAGCAAAACCTGGTAAGAATAACTAAGAAATGAAGGAAGAACTCCAAAAACGGGAGGAAAAGCAAGAAGGACTAAACACAAAAACACTCCAGAGGGAGGAAACAACAAACAGCAAAATCTAAACAGAAACCTAACCTCTAGAAATAAGCTAGGAAGTTACTACAAAAAAAATCACTCTTTCGAGGAAGCTTTAGGCAGCAAGGCAAGAGAGACTGTGGCATGGATCGTAGGCACAGGTAGAAACCACAAAAATGACAAACACACTGACACAAGACAAGGGAAACGCAGACTATTTAAACACATGGAGGGAAGGGAGCACCAGGTGGACACAATCAGGAATCAGAGAAGACAATCAGACTGGTGACACATGAGGAAGGGCAAGTCACCTGAAACGAGAGGAGAGTTACTTTCCAAAATAAAGCAGGAAATGACGAGACAAACACACCAAAATAAGACATGACTACACTCTATGTGTGAGGTGTGTGACACATAGACCAATGCCTTAGATAACTTCTTTTAAAATTTTTAACCTATTTTTTAGAGTGACTCCTGGAGAAATCTGCACAAAAAATCATATCATACCCATTTTGTCTGTGCACAAAATGGCAAATAAAGTTCTTGAATCTTGATTAATGGCCGATCCTTCCACCTTGTCTCCAGGTTGCACCGGAGACCCGTGCAGTGATCAGCTGGATGCAGGACATCCCCTTCGTGCTCAGCGCCAACCTCCACGGAGGAGAGCTGGTCGTCACGTACCCCTTCGACTGCACCCGCGACTGGGCCCCGCAGGAAGACACCCCCACGGCGGACAACGCCTTCTTCCGCTGGCTGGCCTCCGTCTACGCGTCCACCAACCTGGTCATGGCCAACCCGGACAGGCGCATCTGCCACTACGAGGACTTCCAGGCCCACAACAACATCATCAACGGCGGGGCCTGGCACACCGTCCCCGGCAGTGAGTCACCTACAGAGCTGAGACATCTGAGAGCCATCAGCCAAAAAAAAAAAAAAAAAATGCAGTGTGGTGCTTTGAGGAGGATTTTTGTCAGTTAATGCCGGAAAATAAAACGTGATTTCAGGACATATGCTTTAGTTTAATGTGGGCGCATCAAAGCTTCAATTTAGTTTAGCTCACAAAATCCCATAGTAACTTCAGTACTCAAACCCCTCAATAATAACTTATGCAGTATTTTCTATAGTATATACATAATAGTATTATCTATTAATGATTAAGTTAAATAGTTTAAACCATAGCTTAAACTAATTCTAAAAACTTTGCACTTAAATCCTTCTTTGTTGCATTATTTTGTCAAATATTTGTTTATAATAACTAAAACCATAACTTTGACTATATGCCAGATCTTTAAAAAATAAAGTTACAAAGCGCTTTACATTATGACAAAACATTCAATATACTCATTTTTTAAATATTTTTTGTGCATGTGCAGGACTCAGCTGCAAAAAAATGGGCTTAACTTCTTGCTTAAATTAATTGCTTCATTTATAATTAGTCTGCGTGTGTGTTTTCTGCAGGTATGAATGACTTCAGCTACCTGCACACCAACTGCTTCGAGGTGACCGTGGAGCTTTCCTGTGATAAGTTTCCTCACGTCAGCGAGCTGCCCATCGAGTGGGAGAACAACAAGGAGTCTCTGCTGGTTTACATGGAGCAGGTCGGTCTGCGTTCACGGTCTCCGGGTGTACAAAGAAAATGGAGAAAGTAATCGACTGACGGCATGATGTTTGCTCTTCACTCAGGTTCACAGAGGGATTAAAGGTGTAATCAGGGACAAAATCACCAAACAAGGAATAGCAGATGCTATTGTCAAGGTGGAGGACCACGAACATGACATCAGATCAGGTCAGTGATGAATTAAAATATTCCTGTTTTATTTAAACTTTTTTTGCACATTTCCACATGGTTGTTTGGTTAATGGTTGTAAATTCATTTCATTTCACAGCATTTTTTTCTTTTCACTTATTCTATAAACCTTGTAAATACTGTGTATATAGACCCCTTCATCGCCTACATCACTGTGGTGTCACAACGTTAGCTGGAGGCAAAACAGAGGGAAGCTTGAGGTGAACATTGTCACTGTAAACCATGAAAATGTCTTCCTGCTGTAGTTTTACCAGCTGTACCTTTCATAGACAACTTTGGTTTTACTTTTGACATTAAAAAAATGGAGACAATCAACAACAAGGAGCACACTTCATATCAAATAAGAATAATATGTAATAGATCATCAGTTTCAGCGTCTTATTACATATTAACGGTAATGCTAACTGCTAGCTAATGCAACGTATTCCAGGGGTGTCCAAGCTGAAGTTGCTTTGGTACTTACCCTCCACAGTGGTTCCATTTACTTCTGGTAATATCTTTGTAGGAGATCTTTGCTTCACGTGATAAAGACAGACCAGACTTCCATCCACGTAGGGGTCGGTGAATATAGTCCCATCAGTCAGAGTCATCTTTTTAAAATAACACTCACAGTCTCGGGGAGTGAGTGTATTAGTATATTTTCTAAAATATGCATTTTCCTCATCCATTCTTACCGAAACAGTCTTAATGTATATGCTAACCGCCGTTTACAAGCTATAGTATTTGAGATGTTTTGCCTCCAGCTTAGCCCCGCCCCTAAAAAAATGTCACATTGTTTACAAACTGCCACTATGTTGTTGTTTTTTTTCCCAGTTTGGCATGAATAAAACATCTATCTATCTATCTATCTATAGCTGCTGATGGGGACTACTGGCGGCTCATGAACCCGGGTGAGTACAAGGTGGAGGTTTGGGCCGAGGGTTACTTCCCATCCGTGCGCCGCTGCCACGTCGGCATGGAGCCGCATCCCACCATCTGTGACTTCACCCTCACCAAGACGCCCATCCAGAGGCTGAAGGAGATCCGGGCCAAAGGAGGGAAGATCCCTCGGGACCTGCAGCTGCGTCTTCGTGCCCTGAGGCTTCGCAAGCTACGTGCCAGCACCAAGGCCATAAACCGACGCAGGGAGAGTCAGCAGATGCAGAGGAGGAGAGCTCGGTCCGCCGGAGCCTGGACAGTATGAGAGTGGATGCGACGAGGGGCTGAAGAGGCCTTAGAGATGATTTGGATTATAGGTTGAAGAAGTTATGTCCAATCTGATAAAAATGCCTTCTGGACAAAAGTGAAATGTTTCTACTATTAAAGGATCAATTCACTTAATTAACGCAAACATACTTGGATATTTTGAGAATGTGGCACGGTGTTTGAGTGTACTGACCCTTTAAAGCAGATTATCGAACAACAAAAAAACAAAGGACAACATGTCAACAGAAGACGTTTTTAAACCAACTTCTAATCCAGATGTTATAAAAGAAAAAACTTCACAAACAACTTCTATAAATGGTGAATTCACTTTCCCTGTCAGCTGGCCTGATATGTCACATCCTTTTTTTTTTCTAATGTTGTGTTTGTTTGTTTGACTGAAGTCCAACAATTATGACTAAAGCCCTAATAAATATTTGTGCTGTCTAGTGTTATCAAGTGTCTTAGTCTGAACGTAAGGTTAAGAAAAATAAAGAACAAAAGTCTAAAGCTAAAGAAAAACACGAAACAGCAGTGGTTGACCTTATCTTAGTGTGCGAGCATAATGCGCTAATCACAGAGCAAAGCTAACAAAAACTGCCAACATGGCGACACCCTGAGCCACCACACTGAGCTTCAAAATGGTTCAACTTAAGGACAACATCACAAGGTTCATCACAATGAGTTCATCCATAATGGAAGAATAAATAAACCTGTGTACTTATGCCAAACCATACGTCTACCACTGATGGGACGACTACTTTCTGCTCCAGGACAAAAGTGAAACCAAAACATTGTGGAAATGGTGGCTGCCATCTTGCACTAGTGACATATTTGGCCCAAATTTTAGCAAGCACCCCTTGGACTAAACATATCAGCCGCTGAAGTCTGGATTAATGTAAGCAGTTACTAGTCACTCATCATTTTAGAGATTAAAAATGATTAGCTGCTATTGGCTAGTGTCGTTTATTTTCATTTTTATGAACTCATTGAGGGGCTGATTTGCATAACTTTTAACAAAATACACAAATTTAAAAAACAAACATTAAAAAAACTACTCAAAGTCAGTAGTGCAAAAGAAGCTAACCTTTTATTTCTTTGATAATAAGTACCATTTCAGAATCACTGATTACTTGGGTTTGAAACAACTGAGCGAGCAACATGTCTGTTGCATGATAAACGATATTGGGGGCATCCATTTAATCCAGAACAGAATAAAGGTTATAACCCAGAACAAGAGCAAAAAACAAAAAAATAAAAGCAAAAATAAAGTCCATATACCTGAAGTGAAAACGGAAGATGAGACACTTCCCTCCGAAGAGATTGTGTGTGTGAAATAAAAGCATCTGCGAATATACATCGTCCTTTACAGTATAGTTCACACAAGAAATCTCTATTTTAAATGTCTGTAAATGTACTAGTTAAATTATTCCACAATTTCAGAAAAATACAGAAATTAGGTCCATGAATTGACTGAGTTGAAAGTGAAAGAGAGCCCATTTGTGTCAAAATGAAAAGCACATTTTGAATTGAGGTACAAAGTTTCCCTTTTACTGACAGGAGCAGGCTGTGAGTTGAAAAAAAAAAACAAAAACTTATCATTTACATCTGTCTTACAACAACTTTTTACTTCAAATACTCAATTTTTAATTATCTAAATTTAAAAAAAAAAATCTGGCACCAAGTTTAATGAGCAAAGACGTTGCAGCTAGCAGTCAGTTAGCATTAGCTTAGCATAAATTCAGCTAGCGACAAGAAATAGCTCTAAAATGCCCAATGCAGAAATTAAACAAGATATACAAGTTAATGTGTGATGTTTCTGTAACAAACAAAGCCAGAAAAGGTCAGTATTAATGCTAAGCTAACTGGTTGCTCTTCTTACATTAGACCATTCACTATAGGGGGCACTGTAGTCCCATAAAGTGAGAGACCTTTTTTTAAATAACAAATAATGTACATGTCACAATTTCTTTTGAAACTTCTTGTGAAAAACAAAACAAAAAAAACAGACTTGGAAAAAAGCAAAATATTTTAAAGAGGTGTGTGATTTGACTTATATGTATGTATTTAATAAACAATATAAAACTGTTTTTAACTACGTTCATTGGGCAATTTGTAGCCACTAAACAAAGTCAAGAAGAACTCCACCCTGTGTTTATGCTAAGCTAACCAGTTTCTGGTTTTATATTTTTTGATCTTAATGGGCTTGTTCCTTGGCTGTTACATTTTATAACCAACTATTATTAAAGTAGGTGAGACAAAGGCCAAGTATTGGATAATATTGCTTACAATAATGAGAAAAAAATATCAGTTTGACTCAAGATTTTAGTTTTAAAGAACTCTAGCGCCCCCTTTGGTGGCCCGAAATATAGGCTATAGTCTAACATCTGTCTGGGTTTAATTATTATTATAATTATTTTTGAATTCCTTAACTTAAAATTGATCTGATTAATACTGATTAATTTGTGGACCAATTTTTTATTTACTCCTCATAAGTCAAAATCTTGCTGAGGTCTTGAAATATTGGTATAAGACAACAGAAAAGAGCTGAACAGAAACAAAGATGTTAAAGTAGTGGTAAGATTTTGTGGAAACACCACAACAGTAGTTTATAGTCATATAGTCATAACTCAGTAAAATAGTTCCAAAATGAATTGATATTGAATCAAATCGATTCAGGAAATCAGTAGCGATCATTAAGACAAGAGAGAAGTCTCATCTAACGCTGCACCAGAAAAGTTTAATAAGCAGGTTTCTGAAAATGTCAAACAGTTCCATTAAAAATGTAATTTTATCCACATGTAAAGAACTTTTTTTTTATTCTTTTTTTTTTTTTTTTTTTTTTTTTTTAAACCAGCTCACTTTTTTAGTTCTCAGCTCACACTTCACTACAGACAAGCAAAACATATTTTGGCATCTGATAGCTCGACACAGAGCCCCGCATAAATAAAAAAAGGAGAATCTTCATAAGGCTGTTATGCATAGTAGTACACACTTATGTCTATCTTTTTTTTGTTAACCTAACAGCACATTATTATCTACTCTGCAGTCAGTCAGTATGTATGTATGTATGTATGCATGTATGAGTGAAGCCGGTTTACATTTAAGGTGTAACAGTCAGGCGTATGTTTACAGCAGCTATACTACACTGGATGCTAGCTATCCATTTGCTCCTTAGAGAGAAGAAAAAGAAAACAACCTTTGTGACGACACTGGAGGTGAGAAACTAGATGTGATAGGATCGAATTGTAATAAAGGTAAATAGGAGGGAAAAAATCATCAAATGTTTCATCCTGGAAAAAAGTGAAGAAGCCATTTAAAAGAGTAAAGCTGGCAATATTCTGAATTTTACTAAGTGTCAAGTAAACACATTGAAAACAACAACAACAACAAAAAAGGCGCTCCCAAAGCTTGAGATGTATCGTTACTCTGTGCGGGTTTTTACGTCGCGTCATCAACCCGGAAGTCGCCATGTTGGAGGCACTCGGCAACGTAAACAGAGCGCACGGACTGAAGTAGATGGTGGAAAACTGTGAATTATTGCCGTGTTTTAAGCTGCACCAATCGGGCAAAAGGTGAAAAATATTTGGAATTGGAATCGACTGCCAAATGTTATTAAAAAATCAGAGAGAACCGCCAACATGGCGACTTCCGGATTGATGACGCGCTGATGACACGCCGCGACGTAGGTGGTCATCAGCGCTTCAAATGTTTTTTAATCTGCTGCTAAAAGTAGTTTCTGGCAAATATTTCATCCTTTTTATTTAATTATTAAGTGGTTTTATTTATTAATTTATCAGTTTAAATTTGCAGCACCGACAGACTGCTGTGAAAAAACAAAAAGACAAAAAAACAAATACAAAAATGCCAGCCTTTAGGAGGGAGAAACAAGTAGTTTCAAATCTTATTTGTACAAAAACAAAGCAACAACAACAACAAAAAAAACAGTGGGGTTTCATCCACAGGCTAAAGATAAAAACACAGAAAGCGAGAGGTGATTCAAACGTGACTAAAGTGGCCTCAAATTATACACAGTGCTACGAGTAGTAGTGCCAGCATTAACACACCAATAAAACCTGCTAAAAAAAAAAAAAAAAAAAAAATGATTAAGCACCGTGAAGAAACAGGCAGGCAAAGAGGGGAAGGCGGCTGATGATGGATGAGGTACTAGAAGTGTAGGGTCGGTGGGTGCGGTGGGGGGGGGGTTATAGTTCAGATTGTATGAGCAGAGAAGCAGCACCTGTGGAAAAAGGCATGAGCGGAGCAGCAGAGAGCGACACAATGCGCAGCGGAGGAACCGAATCGAAGACGTTCGGCAGCCTGCTCGTCCTGAATTCATCGGACTGTTGACGGTTTGCATCCTTAGTGTTTATTTTTGTCCTGAGACAGCAACATCTGGACGTGCTGAGTCTCACAAAAAAAAAAAGAAAGAAAGAAAGGAGTGTTCTACTGCTATAGAGACCAAAATGAATCTTTAGTATGAAAAGAAGAGCCGGAGGCGAACTGCAGAGTTAATTTAGACGCCTTGATGTCTTGATTTGAGGAGCTTTAACGTTTCGAATCCCCTCCTCTCAGTCTGGAGTTTCGCTCTTTCCTTGTTGAGCTGCGTTAATGTCTTTTTTTTTTTTTTTTTGCACCTTTACTTGATGTTCAGGGTCAAAGAGGCAGCGACCCAGTCACACGGCCACGGCTGAAGTCTTCTCCGTCCTTTCTGTTTCCGAGTGTCCGCTTCACCGCTGCAGACCTGGGTCTAGAACAAATACTTTCCACGCTAATGATCAGTGAATGTGTTTTGATTTGATGTGTAAATCTGAACTGAAGACGCCATATCACTCTGTAGATAAATACAAAGCAAATATCTGCATATATTAGAAGACAAGGAGTCACAAATTATGTGTGTGAACTTTTTAGTGTGTAAATTCAATAATTGCTAAATGCTTCTTTCATGTGTTTAGACTCAGTACCCAGGTCTGCAGCGCGTCACTACTCGACGGGACCGGACGCTAGAACTTGGGCTGGTAGAGGGCCACGCGTCCGCTGAGGCAGCCCGAGGCCAGCTGGCAGTGCGTCGGGGAGAACTTGGTGGTGAGCACCACGTCGCTGTGCGAGTAGATGGAGCGGATCTCCCGGAGGCAGCTGGTCTGGACGGGCAGGCAGTCGGCCAGCTCGCCGCAGCTCTCGTCGAAGGCCAGGAGGCGCACGCCGTAGCCGTAGGGCGAGCAGATGAGGCGGCCGTCCGGGCTGAAGCACAGCTCCTTGATGTAGCCCCGGCCCACGTTGGCCTCCTCGATGTAGTGGGTGAGGCGCAGGGAGCAGCGGGGGGAGACGAGCGGGCGGGTCGGCGCCCCCTCCTGGAACTCGTACACGCACGTCCACTGCGAGAGAGAGACAGGAAGGGAGGGGGTCAGTGTAATGTCAGGTGGTTAAAGTATTTAGAGAGACACTAGAAACCACAGAGACAACAACAGGCAGCGGTGAGAGGCTCTTAACTTGACTCATAGTCAGTCAACACGACCACACTTACAAATACAAACTATAAATACACATATACAGCACTGTGCCAAAGGTTTAAGCAGGTGTGATGCTGTAAAATGCTGTAGGTCTTCAACAATTTACCGACACGACCACCCTACTGTTGCACGCTTGAAATTAAAAAAAAAAAAGAATATTTGGACCTGTCTATTATTTAACAGCTTAATATTGAATGCAAAATGATAATAATAATGTATATTTATAAATAGCACTAGGCCGAGTTTAATATAGATCACATATAGTAAGTAGGGGTAGGGAGAGGCTCTGAATGCTGTAAACTAAGAATGCTTTCAAAAATGAAAGTTTTAATACTTTGTTATCATCATTTAACAAACTGAATGAAAAGAAGAAGAAAAACAAATATAAATCAAAACCACCCTTTGCCTTCAAGACAGCATCATGTTCTTCTACTTGCACACAGTCTTTGAAGGAACTCGGCCGGTAGGTTGTTCCAAACATCTTGGAGAACTAACCACAGGTAGGATTCCTCAAATCCTTCTGTCTCTTCATGTAATCAGAGACTCAATGATGTTGAGATCAGGTCTCTGTGGGGGCTCATGCCACCACACCTCTTCTTTTTGTTTGAGGTCTTTGTCCTGCTGCAGAATAAATTTGGGGCCAATCATCCACCTCCCTGATGGTATTACATGATGAATAAGTATCTGCCTGTTTTTCTCAGCACTGAGGACCATTAATCGTGACCAAATCCCCAACTCCATTTGCAGAAACATGCAAGGAGCCTCCTCCATGCTTCACTGTTGCCTGCAGACGCTCATTACTGTAGCTCTCTCCGGCCCTTCGGTGAACAAGCTGCCTTCTGCTACAGACAAATATTTTCAAATTCAGTTCAAAGCACCTGCTGCCATATTTCTGACTCCAGTTCCTATGTTTTCATTGCATTGTTGAGTCTCTTGGCCTTGTTTCCATGTCGGAAGGATGGATTCTTGGCTGCAACTCTTCCATGAAGACCACCTCTGGTCAGACAGTGGATGGGTGTACCTGGGTCTCACTGGTTTCTGACCGTTCTGAGCTGATGGCTCTGCTGGACATCTTCTGATTTCAAATGGAAATAAGCTTTGATGCGTTTCCTTGGCCGACCACTGCATCTACAATCCTACCAAACCCCTGACTTTGTTCAAGGATTGATGCTGGTTTGAAGGCAAAGGGTAGCAACACCAAATATTGATGTGACGTAGAATTTTCTTTTGTTCATTCACTTTGCATTTTGTAAAACATTTGCACAGTCCTGTATATTTAACACACTTATAAAAGATAGAATTTTTGTTAATTGGCTCCTGAATAATTGTAATTTAGACAATACCAAGTGGCTGGAATAGCTTTTATGTTCAATTAAATAACAGGAGAACTGTGGGATATACACAGTACACTGGTCTTTGAAGCGCACAAAATGTTGTTATAGTTTCTATGACTTTACATAACCTCTTGAAGCCTCATTATTCTTATTACACAGCTGCAATTTCTCTCCACGGCCGCTCATATATTGTTAAAATTAACGGGTGAATCATCGAGCGGCTGTCTGCGTTTTTTTGTTCCCTCTCCTTAAAGGTCGAAAGCCCTTTGAATTCGGCCCAATTATCCTCTGATTCATTCGATCTGTGCTCCAGTCTCCCACAGATCAGGTCTCGCTTTTTGGAAAATTAATGTACGCGGGTCGGGTTCAGGTCCGCGGGTCCGCTCCAGATCCAGACAAACACCAGAGTTAATGAGAGTCAGAAACCATAACACAGACGGCCCTGTCTAGAAAAATTAAATTAAGGCAAAAGTTGATACATTTTTGCATCAGATCTCATGTGAACTACTGGGTGTCGTACTTTAGTTTTCGCTTCATTACTCACCCACACAATGAAAACTGTCACAGCTGCTTCTGAATGTGGGATTAGATTTCTAAAGTTTTAATTTCTTGTGACAACTACCCAATGTTAAAGTAATTTACCATCCACTGAAGAGATACACCAACCAGCCACAACATTATGACCACTGACAGAAGACTAGTATAACATTAACTATCAGTGATGCCAGTACTTAGTAACACGTTACTCTAATCTGACCACTTTTTTCCCGTAAGTTACTCATCTAAGTTACTGTGTGTTACTATTTATAGTACACAAGTACAAACAACAATGGAGGGAGGAGAGAAATGTGCAATGCATCCACTGGAGTAGTGGTTACCAGCACAGCTCGGAGGCCCAAGGGTCAGATTTAAAGTCTCTCAGTCAAGACTTTGGAGCAAAACCACCAATTTGGGGAGAGTTGAAGAAGATGGTTGAGCAGCATGTTTTTTAAATAAATCGTGTTTCATTTCATCTTCTACTACGCGGGGTTTGCTGGAGTCTATCCCAGCTGTCACTGGGTAGACAAATAACCATTCCCACTCACACCTAGGGTCAATTTAGGGTCTTCAATTAGCCTAACAAGGAGGTGGGAGGAAACCAGAGCACCCAGAGAGGCATTTTAATTAGTTTTTTGGGGGGTGTGGGGGATCTGAATGCAACTAATAAAGTGAACGGTTCAATAAACACAAATGAAGTGTCTTAGAAACAGCCTTGAGACGACTGAATGCCTCTAACCTCCTGGTCGTCCATGTTGCTGGAGCAGCGGATGAGCGTGGCCCAGCCTTTCGGGTGGAGCTGCAGGGAGGTGATGCAGTTACCTCTGTCCCTCTCCCCAGGGATCTCTGGAGTCAACACCTCCAGGCTGTTCCTGGGAGAAAGGCCTGTGAGGGAAAAGAGCTTGTGTTCATTTAGTTTATTGATCGCTGATCATTCAGTTTGTCTACCACGGTTGTTTCTCACCTTCTCTGTGAGGGTGGATCTTGCTGGAGTCGTTTCCCTGGCGAGGGGTGCTGGCCGACCTGGACGCTGACGTGCCTCCGTCTGCAGAAAAGAAATAAAACGGTTAATTTTCCAATAATAAAAGGAATCAATAACGATTAATAACAAACGGAATAGCGAATAACCAATGCGTTGGTTCCGACCTGAGCTGAGGGGCGTCCGTCGAGCTCGCAGCATGCGGTAGCTGCCCACCTCGAGGGACTGGGTGAGGTCCAGGTCGTGGAGGATGAGCAGGTACCCTGAGGAAGTGGAGATGAGCATCTTGGAGCAGTCGGGCGTCAGACGCATCCTCATCAGGTAGCGAGTGTGGAAGAACTTCTTGTGCGGGCAGCCGTCCTCCGTAAACCTGCAGAGGAAGAACAACGTCCGAGGTTTGTGAGTGATGAAATCCCAACGTCCTCAAACGTGTACTTAATTTGCATGTCATATCAAACTAGAAAAGTTAATAAGCATTTAAGTGTATTGTCCCGTCTCTACCAGTACATGGCAGAAAAAAAGTGTCCTCACATGGGGACGCAGGGTCTCAGGAGGTTAAGCAGTTGAATTTTAGATAAGGTTTGAACTATAGCCACAAAATGGTGTGTAAAAGTCAGTAATAGACAGTGACATATCCACCAGATAAGGGTAATTTTTACAATATGTACATAATGATGTAAATAATGTACATAAAGTGCAACTTAGTGCATGAAATGTTGTCAGTGTCTTTAAGACTGATGGTCTGTTTGATATGTTAAATGAGTATAAGTTAAATATAAAGAGAAAATGGTAAATGTTCACACATTTAAGCCTCAAAACCTTCTAGTCTATTACTTTTGCCTATATTAAATGATTCTATAATTAATGTATTTGGGGGGTTTGGACCATTTATCGCACCCTATACCTAATTAGATAATGTCTCCTTGGTCTCTGAGGACACGTGACAGGCAATTTCCATATTGTCCGAGCTTTTAGAGGCAGACACTTTACCTGATTGACAACTAAATTGATTAAATGCTCTTCCTGCAATCCTAACAAGGTAAAGGACTAATCAATTTTTATCACACCATAAAGTTATCCAATCCACACTTCCTCCCACTCCTTTTCAGACATGTACAGTATGGAATATTTTTTTATTTTGTGTCCACTGTGTCCATTCCTGTATGATTATTGTATTGTTTGAACGTGCAGACCACGAACCTGTTAGTGTCCCACGTGATGACGTTGCCGTCGAAGCCAGACGTGACGAGGAGTCGGGTGTTGGTGTCGTACTCGATGTTCTTCACCCAGCTGGCGTGGCCGTGCAGCGAGCACACCTTTGAGTTCAGCTTACGGAGGTCCCACAACGCAATTGTAGTGTCGTCAGAGCAGGTGGCAAACAAACGATTGTCCAAAAACCTACAGCAGGTTGCAAAAAAAAAAAAAAAGCGGACAGGAATTTAGAAAGCGTGATCATGTTGTATTCTTCTCTTCCAGTTTAAAAACTTCTAAAAGTGATATCAGTAACTACGGGTGGGTAATGGCAACGACTTCACGATATGATGCATATCACGATACGTGAGTCACGATACGATCCAATTATTGTGATATCATGACACTGCGATATATTGCAATATTCTGCATAATTCAAAGACGAAATCATTTTCCCAGTTATGCTTTTATTTTACAAGGTTTCAGTCCTACAGATCATTGTATGTCCAAAAACAATAGCTGAACTAAAAGGTAAATGGACTTGTTAGGAGGGTTTCTGGAATATATTTCCAGTTAACCAAGTCTTGAATGAGGAACAAGGAAACACTTTCAAGAAACCAAACACATCCACTTTCATCTCGTTTAGTCGGATAGTTAAGATGCATTTTGAACGTAACGTCCCACATTCATGAACCGTATTAAAGAGGTTTAACAACAGTGTTTCACCACTTTGAGCCTTGATTTAAGACGAGAGAAAAATTAACAACCTTATGTTGTTGACGCAGTCCTCGTGGGCCTCCGTCAGGGTTTTGATGTGTCGTGACGAGATGGGATCGAAGAGCAGGACCTCGGTCTGCTCGCAGGCCACGGTCAGTACAGACCTGAACACAAACCAGACGCAAATCAGACACTTTCATGCAGCTAAAAAATCAAATGCAAGTACTGAATTTTGTTCACATTTAGACTATGATCCAAAATGGCTGGGGAAAAAAAATGAGAATAAGATTAAAACTAAAACTGGGGCATGTGATAAGACAAATTTAGACTCTGTGAATGGGAAAGTTCAGATTAATTATTATCAAAAGGAGCATTTCTGTGCAGGATGAGACGCTTTATTTAAGTGTATGCTAAAATACTTTAGCCAAATGTTTTATTAACTGTATATTACTTGCACATTATTCTCATTTTACTTCATTCCTACGTCTGTATCTTGTTCACATATGTCTTTCTTACGTTGTGACCACTCGGATGAAATAACTTCCCTGCGGGGATCAATAAAGCGAACTTAAATCTCGAAGGAGCCGGTGTTACGTCCTGACAAACGTGACCCAGACTGGCCGCGACTTGACCTGGTTTGGCTGCAGGATTTCCTTCCTAGTACAGCTGCTGTCTGCTCATATAAGCTTAAACATTGAGTTTGATAATGAGCTCAGATTACTGCCAGTGCCTTCTGCAACACCACGTTTTAGAAAACTCCAATGCATGAATGTGAGGCGATGTGTTTGGATGGTGAGAAGTTCTTAACCCTCCTATTATCTTTGGAGTCAATTTAGAATAGAATAATTTATTCATCCCTTGGGGGGTCCGGTAGCTTGTACACAAACATAGTCAGACATCATCAGCAGTGCAGATGGAAGACTAGTTTTATATATATATATATATAAGACTGTATTACTGTGCAAAAGAGCGGTGTCTGAGTAGTCGTGGTTACAAACTATGTACAGTTAATCGGGCAATTTTCCATATTTACAAGGGAACATTTAAAGTGGCATTGTACAGTTTTCCCGCATTCAATATTTAATGTCTCTGAATATATGATTAACATCCTTTTTTTTGCTTTATATTAACGGTGACACTGGCCCCCGGCACGATTATATGTTATTATTCTTAATAATAGTTGTGATGATAGTTTTCATAATAGATGTTATGTACAGAGAACAAGAATATGCACTTATAAATTATATAAAGCCACTTAAACACATCTCTTTCTGTCTTTTTTTGGGCGGTCTGGATATTTCTCCATCATCGTTTAACAGGGATACTGGACAGGTACAGAAGCTGGAAGACTGTGAGTGTGAATTGCACAACTCATGCTACTTTGTACATATTTCCCTGCACAAATTCATGCTGCTTTTATTTACATTTCCACTTTGTTTCATTTGTCTTTACTCTTATCTATATTATCTTTATTCATGGGAAGTAATCCGATGCTTCTTCTGTGTGGTTGCAAAATAAATATCCTGGAATCTTTGTATATATAGGGCGGAGGGGGGGAAGCTTGTTTATATTTAAAGAGATATTTAACAAACATAAAGTTGCAGACACTTAAACTTGGGAGCTTTAAAATTGCCGGAGTCGCATTGACCCCAAGGATAAAAAAAAAAAAAAAAGTGTTGGTAAATTTGAAGGTAATAGGCGGGTTAAAGGTGAATTTAGTGGTTTAATTCAAGGTTAAATGGCAGACTTTACCCGTCCGGGGAGTACTCCAGGTTGAACACCGCTCCGTGGGTCTTGGTGCTCAGGTTCACAGACTCAGCAGCCGGATTCATGGAGCAGTATAAACTGGTCATTGTCCTGAAATTGTCCCTGGCTGGGTCCACAAACACCCCGCGTCTTATAGTCCTGCTCTGCAGCCATGAGAACAGACTTTCAGCCTTGGATGTCTCGGAGCCGAAAACCTGCGGAACGTCGCCTTTTTTGCAGCGGGGCTCGCCCTCCCTTAACCCCGGGGAGCTGGCGCTGCGCTGCGCCTGCTCCTCGCCGCTGCCCGGCGTCAGAGGAGAGACCCCCCGGACGATGCGGTCCTCCTCGTCCGAGTCGTCGATGTCGGGGTCCGGGTCGTCCTCTTTGTCGGAGATGCTGCCGCTGTGGGGCCTGTCCTGAGACTCGTCGGCGTCCTCGCTGTCGCTCTGGTGCTCCGAGCTCATTGTAGCTTCTCCAGCGCGGTCGTCGGTGGGTTCAGCGGAGAAAAAAGTACACGGACTCCGGCCACCTTACCGAGCGTCAACACGCGCCGTCCTCCTCCCCCCGTTAATCTGCCATGGTGGAGGGATTTCAGCTGCACGGGTTACGGTAGACAAAATAAAAATGTGTTGCCAGATTTGGCAGCGCCTTAACGCCGCCGGTCAAACCTCACACGGTTAGCTAAAATGCTACCGGGAGACTTCAGATTAGACTTCAAAATAAAATCACGTCATTCATTTAATGAACAAACTAAGCCCTTTAAATGTAATAACACACAATAAAAGTATAATTAACAGCAGTATAATTGTCCATCTCATAATTTATCCTCCTTTCATATATCATAGCGCGTATAAAATACAACTTGTTATCAATGCAGACTTTAAGCTGAAGCTTCCGGCCGGATGTTTCCTGTCATTTTTCAGCTAGCTTTACGTTTTCTCTTCACCAAAACAAATGCAAAACAAAAAAGAATATGACGAAGTTCCGCTTCCTCGTTCTGCTGCTGCGTTAGTAGGTTGGTTGCTGCCATCTGCTGGATAAATCCGGAAAACAAAAGAGTTTTAATGCATCTATATCCTGTATCACAGCATCGCATCCAGGTGTTAAACATACCAAAACTTGGAAATTGCGTAAAATTGCAGATTTTCAATGGAAACAACTGCTATCCCCAATTTATAAACACTGAGACTCAGGACTAAACAGCAGAAAGCAATGAGCCCAAATTGCACTTTATTCTTCTAAAGAAATTTCATTTTTTTTTTCTGAAGGATAGTTTATTAAATATAAATATCCCCCTAATTTACTTGTTAGTCTTTGCACTAAAACGAATGGGAAAAAATCTGGAGTTGTCTTTTCTTACACCCCTGATCTATATAAAGTCACTTTCCTCTTTATTAGGTACTCAGGTACATATTATACTTCTTTTCTGGGTTAAATTCCAAAACTTTCGCAAAAACTTTTAATTCGCAAGTCTACTGACTAAATATATCAGTCAGTGCACTTATTAAATCACTTTCATGAAAAGTCAAACTTCTTGGTGCAGTTTTCGGAGCTAGAATACTCGCTTGCACTAGATTTGAAGTTTGGGATGAAATAATGATACATTTTTTAAGGTGAAGCACATGTAACAATCTCAGAAATCTTCATTTTACAAGGTAAAGCTTCATGATAAGGTGTTAGAATGTGCACAGTTAATGTTGCTTGTTTGATGGATGTTCCTAGTCGTGTTTTGCTTGGGGTCCACATTACGTTTTAAAGTTTTTTTTTATTATTATTTTTTTAATGATTTAACTGTTCGGTGATATAAACTGTACTGCCTGTGAATGAAGTTATCAGATCAAACAAACTGCTGCCAGTTTGAACAGATTTAGATCAGATTACAATATTGTTCAGAGGAACTCCACAGCGCTTATATCAGATAACAATCAAAGGTGGCTTGGGAGTTAAGTTTTTTTATTATTATTATTTTGGCACCGGCACAAAGTCATGACAGACATCCATGACCGTATATTCAAATGAGAGTTGACATGCCAGGACAGTGGATCGGAGGCAGGGAGACAGCTGCTGCTGATGTTGTACAAACAGGACGCTGCCTGGAGGCGCTTTTACGCAAATGTGAGACAAATTACAGTGTGTGTGATGGTGGCCTTTGTGTTTGCATAACTCCGTGCCCAGCGTTGTGTATGTGAGTGCGCAAGAGCAGCCAGTCGTGCGCATTTTTCATATAGCCCATATAGAAAACCATAATAAGTAGCGTAAAACCCATCATGAATTAGTTCCATTTTAACTGCCTTTAACTTGGAGACAGAGCTGGTGACAGGGTGCGATTCATCTGTCTGAAGCAGGTGGCGAGACGCGGAGGGCAAGTGAGGCAGGGACTATGTGGAGATATACCTCCACCTACATGCTTTTGCGCACGCGTAATGTATACATGTAGGCGCGCACACATGCTTGGCTTGCTGCTCATAAAAAGCAGAGCAAACAGCTGAAGACTTTCGGGGTCAGGCGGCGAAAATGACAAGTAAGCGGGATGCTGCGCTCCATCCCTGCAGCGCGGTTTTACGCGCAGCTTCCAGCTTCTCCGAAAGTTTTCCTGGGTTCATCCTGATCATATCAGTGATGCTGCTCGCCCCGGTCCGGCCAGCGTCAGCTCATCCCCAGTGCCTGGACTTCGCGCCACCCTTCAAACCTCAGTGGCACCTGGAGTTTTGCACTGAGTACGAGGAGTTTGGCTGCTGCGACCAGAAAACAGACAACAGCATCGCGGAGAGATACTGGGACATCATTGAACACTTGGAAGTAGCGGGTCTTGAGCTCTGTTCAGACAAGCTGAAGGAAGTTATGTGTCAGGTAAAGCGTTTTCTCTCTCTCTCTCTCTCTTGATATTTTGAGGATGCTGATGTGATGAATTGTGGGGATTTTGCACATATATGTTTATAGAATCTTTCGTCTAATATATATTTTCTGATTAGCCACCATTACAAAAACGTTTTAAAAGAACACGTTATGTACAACTTCAGTTTTGGATTTATTTTATTTTTCATCAAAGTTTAAGTATCATGTAACTTGAAATGTAAATTTGTTTTACATGGAGAAACACTTTGCTCTGATTTGATGCAAACTAGTCAGAGTTCAAGTCGGTTACAAGATTCAACGTCTGTCTGACAAACTATTTTTTAACAAAACCAAACATGAAGCTCCATTCCTGAGTGATTCATACTAATCATTGACAGGAGAAAATTCCTATATTTACAGTATTTATCACCCAACACTGCAGACAACGCATATTTAAGTGAATCACGTCACTTTAAGACGTGACTTCTGCAACTGTGGTGCTTTTGCAAACTAAACTATGTCCGTGTGCGAATGGAACATTTCCATTCTTCACCTTGTGACCTGAAAGGTTTCTTCCCATCTGCAGGAACTTTTCATCTGCAGAAAGAACCCCATTTGTTGTGCATCTTAACTGTAGGAACCGAGGAAATTATGCAGAGAATAGAGGCCGAGTGTGTAGAGGCAGGAAAAGAGTAGCAGAAGTGTGGCAACAAGTTCAATGAAATGTAGAAAGCTGTAGTGATGAAAGAAAGAAAAAAAAAACAACTTTGGTGCCAAATTGAACCTAGATCTCCTAGGTGAAATTGATGGTAGGAACCAAACTTTGGATAGATAGATAGAATATATGAGTCAGTAGACTTATTAAATCACTTTCATGAAAAGTCAAACTTCTCAGTGCAGTTTTCGGAGCTAGAATACTACCTTGCACTAGATTTGCAGTCTGGATGAAATAATAATACATTTTTTAAGGTGAAGCACATGTAACAATCTCAGAAATCATTCATTTTACCAGGTAAAGCTTCATGATAAGGTGTTAGAATGTGCACAGTTAATGTTGTTTGTTTGATGGATGTTCCTAGTCGTGTTTTGCTTGGGGTCCACATTACGTTTTAAAGGTTTTTTTTTTTTATATATATGTTTGAACTGTTCAGTGATATAAACTGTACTGCCTGTGAATTAAGTTATCAGATCAAACAAACTGCTGCCAGTTTGAACAGATTTAGATCAGATTATAATGCAGTTCAGAGGAACTCCACAGCGCTTATATCAGATAACAATCAAAGGTGGCTTGGGAGTTCAGTTTTTTTTAATTATTATTTTGGCACCGGCACAAAGTGATGACAGACATCCCTGACCGTATATTCAAATGAGAGTTGATATGCCAGGACAGTGGACTGTGACCGGAAGAATAGCTACCTCCGTCCGTCTGTAGTCAGCCTTTTCACGCTCTGCTTGATTAACTTGAAAATATTCGGGGTGGGAAATGTACAAGTGGGTTACCAAGGCAACCAGAAGCCGTAGTCTGACTGAACTGTCAGCTACAAAGAGACAGAGGTTTAGAAAGTCCTTCAGCTCCTAGTTCAGGGCTACTTCCCAAGCACAAGAGGAACTTTTAGTGATGTAAGTGTGTCCACACACAGGTGCAATCATGTAAACACTGGTCAATTATTAGCTGTGGTTAGTCTTAAATAACTAATGTTGGCACATTTCTCCATGTTTTGTTCAAAGTCAAGGCTTTATGCTAAGACTGTACGTTCATTCATTCGTTTTCTGTAACTATTTGTTACAGACAACCATTCACGCTCACACCTACGGCCAATTTAGAATCACTAACTAACCTAACAAGCTCAAGACACAAGGGGAACATACAAACTCCACAGAGAAAGGCCCCAGATTCAAGTCCAGAACCTACTTAACCTACCTACTGAGAGGCATCAGTGCTAACCAACACCCAGGTCTGTATGTGACTGCTAACAGTGTGTTGAGGTTAGCCTAAAAAAATGGATTAAAATATGGAAAAAGAGGCTACCAGTGAAGTCTAGTCCTTATCAAGTCTACGTGCGGTCTTGTAAGTTGTGCAGAACTAAGTGGTGATATCCAGCTTTCCTCTCGGTGGTGCCAACGCAAACAGAAACCCTTGAAGTATGTAATCCCCGTCGGTTTCCTCTGCTGTGCACACCTTAAATAATCAGACATGCTTGTCCCACCCAGGAGTGCTCTCCATACGCCGCCCACCTCTATGATGCCGAGGATCCCTACACGCCCGTCAGAGAGATACCCGGCCTTTGCCTCGGCTACTGCTCTCAGTTTCACGGCGAGTGTCGGCACGTGATCAAATACTTAACCGAGAACCAGCTGCTGCGGGACACCTCCGAGCGAGACACGCTCACGTTCTGCAGCATGGTGGACCTGTCCGACCAGGACTACTGCTACCCCAACGTTTTAAAGAGCCCAGGCCTCAACAGCAACCTGGGGCGGGTGGTGGAGGACCCCAGAGGGTGCCTCCAGCTGTGCCTGACCGAGGTGGCCAACAACCTCAGGAACCCGGTGCTGATGCTGCACAGCGGCGACGACACGCACCGCATGTTCATCGCCGAGCAGGTTGGCTTCGTGTGGGTGTACCTGCGCGACGGCAGCCGGCTGGAGCAACCTTTCCTGGACATGAGCGGGGAGGTGCTGACCACGCCCTGGCTGGGCGACGAGAGGGGTTTCCTGGGCATGGCCTTCCACCCCAAGTACAGGGACAACGGGCGCTTCTTCATCTACTACTCCATCCAGGTGAACGGCATGCTGGAGAAGGTCCGAATCAGCGAGATGAAGGTGTCCGCCTCCGACATGAACGTGGCTGATCCGTACTCAGAGAGGTACGCTCTTTTTTTCTTTTTTCACGGCTTCAAAGTTTGACTAATGATAAAGGTCTGCATAATCTGCACCTTAAAAGACATCTCGTGTGACATTATAATTCAGCTCTACTAGCACCTGAGCTTGCACAAACATGTTCCACGTTAAAAATGTCCCTTTAAGTTTTTGCCTGTGTTACACAAAAAAAAATAAAAAATTCAAAGCAAAAGATGATAGAGCAGCTCTATTGTTTTCTTACAATGAACAGGAATAGATTGGAAGATCATTGTTCTTCCCATGTCTGTAAAATGAGTGTGAGTTGTCTGACAGCACGACCTAAAGACTCCAAGAATTGGTCTGGTGCCAAATATCAACCGTAAGACGGATCAAACAACTATTTAACGCCACAGGCTTGTGCTGTCATCACTTCTTTCTATAAGACGAAATGTTTAACGGCGGGAAGCAGTGACTGACACGCGCCAAAGCTGTTAAAGACGTGAAGACTTAATCACAGCCGGCCTTGAGGGTGTACTTAAGAGTCACGGCAACCGGATGCTCATAATTGAAGACACATCACGTCGTCACCTATAGAGTGTGCGTGATCGTACTTGACTGCATCCTCTCTCCTTGCATTCAGGGTGATCTTAGAGATCGAGGAGCCGGCCGCCAACCACAACGGAGGCCAGCTGCTGTTCGGTCTGGACGGCTATTTGTACATCTTCACTGGAGACGGCGGAAAAGCTGGAGATCCGTTTGGGAAGTATGGCAACTCTCAAAACAAGTAAGGAGGCTTCTGTTTGGGTGTGTGTGCGTAAACTGTGCAGCAATATCAAAAGAGTAAAGCAGTAGTATTGATTAAGGCAAACCAATGAGAACACCATAAGTTGGATGTTATTTCTACATCTCACAATAATTGTCTGGCTGCAGTGTCGTTGCTATAGGGTGGGGGCCACATGTCTAAGTAACATCCACATGAATGAACACCAGGTCCTACAGTTTCTCAGCAGAACACTGAACTCCCTCAAGATGGTTTAAATGTTATTTCTCCTGCACATATTGCACAGTTACTGGACATTTCTTTCATACACTAACGTACCTAATGGACTGGCAAGCATGTTCTATAGGTATATTTTATTTATTTATAAATTTATTCTTGGACTTCTACCTACATATCTGTGTCTACACACATGTAGAAACCTCAGCCAGTATTTCCTGCGCTCTCAGGATGTCGTACAGATGCAGGTCCCGAGAGCCAGAATTGATCCGGACAAAATCCAACTTTTAAATTTTCTGCTTTCTGCTAAGACGATTATTAAAGAATAGCATTACGAGAAAGAAGCAAAATATTGTTGTATTCAATCAAATCTTGTATTAAGAAAGAAAAATCTGCCAATGGGTTTAGCTTTTTTAAAATAAGCACTAAGTTCTTGTCTCTGGACAAAATATAAGATATATTTCTTTGATACGAGGATATTTTGTTTCTTAAAATTCCTTTTTTGCAGTGAAATACAGTTGGATCTTGTGACTGCACTGTGTCATCATGCAATCTCTTGTTTTTCTGTAGTGTGTCCATATTTTATTTGTTTTCCTTGACAATCTGTTTCTTTTTGTGTCACCCAGGAGCGCTTTGTTGGGAAAAGCGCTTCGCATTGATGTGGATGGAAGTGACCCCAGTGGGAGGCAGTACAGGATCCCCCCAGACAATCCGTTCATCCTGGACCGGGGCGCCCGGCCCGAGGTGTTCGCGTACGGGGTCCGAAACATGTGGCGGTGCTCGGTGGACCGCGGAGACCCGGTGAGCCTCTACGGCAGGGGCCGGATATTCTGCGGGGACGTCGGTCAAAACCGCTACGAGGAGATCGACATCATCGTGAACGGAGGAAACTACGGGTGGAGGGCCAAGGAGGGCTTCGAGTGCTACGACATGAAACTGTGCCACAACTCGTCCCTGGGTGAGTATATGAGGAGAGAAATCAAGAGCTATTTTCTGACTACTTTCACCATTTTTTTTTTTGGCATAGTTAACTAGGTTTTAAATTCAGCCTGTTCCCTTCTTTTTTTTTTTTTTTCTGCCACGACAGATGACATCCTGCCTATATTTGCATACAGCCATCATGTTGGGAAGTCTGTGACAGGGGGATATGTGTACAGAGGATGTGAATCACCCAATCTGAACGGCCTGTACATTTTTGGAGACTTCATGAGTGGGTAAGTCAACTTTTTATAAGAGAAGAGAAGGCGGCGTTCTTTTCTCGGCTTGTTTAGTCAGCTGTCGTTTCCCGTTTCCCTAAAAAACCTGTGGATATCTGGTGAATTAGCGCCTCTCGCTCACTTTTTTTCAGGCGAATCATGGCCTTGGAGGAGGACAAGGCGACAGGAACCTGGAAAGAGAAGAGTGTGTGCATGGGCGAAACGAAGACGTGCTCCTTCCCCGGACTCATTAACCACCACCACAAGTTCATCATCTCGTTCGCTGAGGATGAAGCAGGTAACATTTGTCCTGCAGCTTTTTAGGTTCATGTAGTAGTGTATATCGATACCTCCGATACCAGGTTTTTATGCTCTAGAATAGATTCTCAAATCAAATCAAATGTCTCTGTTTGGTTTTTCTGTTGTTGCATTAGCTCAGCTACAAAGTAAACGAGGCCGATACCTCAATATACTTCAGAGTTTAAAATAAATGCTGCTTATTTATTTTTTTTGTTTTCAGGGGAGCTGTATTTTCTAGCCACCTCGTACCCCAGCGCCATGTCTCCTCTTGGGACCGTGTTTAAATTCGTGGACCCCTCCAGGTGCAGTATAAACCCACATTAAATCTGCAGCTTATCGGGGCGTGTGCAGCGTTGGACTGGCACACCCGCTCAGTTTGAGTCCTTCTCAGACTGGCTTTCTTCCAACTCTCATCCAAAAGAAAAAAAAAAAAAAAAAAAAAAAAAAAAAAAAAAAAAAAAAAAATTGGCACACGTTATAATAGACCCTCGGCTTTGTGTCTGTAATAAGTATGTTTCTTCCAGGAATGTAAAAAAGAATGCACAACAATTTCTGTGCGTTTAGACTATGACTAAAGTCACTCATCACGCTGATGCCAACACTTGTCCTCAGTTCAAACCTATAGAGGCTTTATCTCAAGGAAGGTTTTGGATATTTTTGGGGGGCAAATCCCAACAAGAAAACAGCCTCACGCTCTCAGGGAAGAAGAAATAAAGGCGCCCTAATAGATCAGGATGAATGACGTTATATTAAATATTTGCGAGATTTTTTAAATTTTTTATTTCAGCATCAGAAAAGCTGCAAACAGGCTGCAGGGTGCAAAGCTCAGATATTCCATAATACGCAATAACAGGGGCCCATCGGTTTAAGAAGAAATCACATTTTACATGGAGTTTTTCTGTTATTCTCTCCATCTAGTTCACTGTCATTAATCTCTCTTCCCCCTGATGTTGGGTAAATTGGTGGAGTTTAAGCCACAACAACATTATCATTTTCATTGCCACTAATAGAAGGATGTCCAGTACGTATCACTTCCATCTGGAATTCAGTGGATCTAATTGTAAAACAACATTAAAAATGGCAAATGTTTCCTTTCCATGTGTGATTTCAAATTTGGACAGTCCCAAAAAATCTCAGTGTGATCTCCAAAATCTTTATAGTTTCTCCGGCATAAACTTTGTTTTATTTTTGTCAACTTTTTCTACCAAGAATGGAGTTCTGAAATCCACACTAATGCTATGGGAGCAGGATGTCGTCTTCGTACTTGTGGAGAATTTGTGGAGATCATTAGAGCCTAAACAAAACTTTTCTCGCAGTAGTGTGAATGATTTTAAAATATCTCCCTCAAACAGTCGATCTATTGTAACTTCATTTGTCCAAACCCTGAACCCGGTTTGTAAGTTGCTTGGAAGGAATTCCAACATTTGTTGGAGTTGCTCTTGATTGTTATTTCTTGACTTTCTTTGACTCCAAACAAGAAGCTGTTCACAGCTTAGTTTCAGTTTAGTTTCTTGTATCATCATTAACCAGTGAGGAAAAGCCTCAGCAACAATAAGTTTATTTTTTATCTGAAGGACTAAAAAACTGCCTAAAACTTCCAGGGGCGACTTAAAGGAGTGAAAAAGAGATTGAGGATTTTTAAAATGAGATTAATTTATTGTTTGCAGTAGAAATAAAAGTCCCTGGCACTTAGATTAACATTGGAAGCAGTCTTAGGGATAAGATGCTCCCAAAAATCCTGAAATCCTTTAAATTTTGCATCAGAGATGCTGATTTCATAGAACTAAGGTTACATTAGTAACCCTTGTTTTTCTGTCTTACTACTAAAGGTTTGCGTCTCCACTGTGCTGGTGTCTCAGCGGTGAACACCAATAGCGCACGGAAAAACCTTTGTGTACATACGTCTGTTTGAACCCGCTGTCATTTATGCAATCAGTCTTAGTAAATCACCCGCAAACCGCAGCTCCAGCCCACACGCACAATTTCAGCAATTTGGGATCTTTTCTGCAACCTGGTACTGATTTGTCTTATATTCACATTGCTCCCTCACCTGAAATAGAGCTACTGATACTTCTGCTCTTGCTCGTAACAGTAACTTCATGACTCAACGCTCTGTACAGCCACTAAATGTTTCTATTGCTATTGATGCTAAATATATATGTAAAAAAAAGAAAAATGATATAGAGATTTAAACTCTGGCAAACAATCATAGTTGGTTGATTTAAAATATACCAGAAATAAAACTCCTGAGTCAGCATTGATGTTTCTTTCTGCACTGCATCGTTTACGGATAAAACTCAACCAGCGCAAAAAACCTGCACACTCCTTTAAAAGGAAATTCATTATTGACGGCTATAATTTATGCTTCTTTTTTAGTTTTGGGGTTTTTTTTTTTTGGAGGGTGGGCGGGGGGGAGGGTATAAACATGATTTCGAAGAAAATGTTGACCTAAAATAAACAAAGAATCCTTCATAACAGAACCACAGATGAATGTTTCCTGCCAGATGTCACATCAGTCGACCTAAGAGCTCAAGATGTGGGTTGTAAAAGCGAGAAATCTCGTTCGCTAACTAACTAAAAGGCAAGTTCGCGCTTATAATAAATCCATCTGGCTGTGGATGAATCAAAAGTACAGAGAAGGTTTAAAGGAAAAAGTAGGAACTGAGAGAGAGTGCTGGAAAGCTAAAGCTTCTAGTAGAACTTGTAGGTGCTGAGTAGTTGGATGACTCCAGGTGATGCTGCAGGTGTTCTGAAATCTGAATCTGAATGAAAATAAAGCCTTGACAATTACACTTTTCAACTTTTTGCAGGCGAGCTCCTCCAGGCAAATGTAAGCAGAAGCCGCTCCCCGTGAAAGTGAGAGGGAAGAAGTTTCCATTTGTGCCCAGAGAACGTAAGAGAACCTCAACCATAACCTTCACCTTTCTGCATCTCAATCGTTTCTTCTCATTAGATGTTGTGAACATTCCAGACATTTGATAGCGCTGAGCTCGGAGCCGCTGAAACTGCACTGTAAACTGAAATACACATGACACAAGCTATTTTAGATTATGGTTCACTCAAGGCAAACTAAGGGTACAAAACATATACGCAACATATTTTCAAGTCAGTTAAATTGATGTTAGAGGTTAGTCTGAGTCTAAACATTTAAGAAAAAAATCTTTGGCGAGCTAGCCTACATTCACAGCTGCTTGTCCTGAGCACACCCCGACTTTTTCTCTACATGTCACGTCCGTACTGGATGCTGCCAGATTGTATAATCACACTGGGTCACTATAAACTATAAAAAAACATTGCCCAGTTTTACATCAAACATATTTAAAATAGAAACAGTTCTAGTTTTAAGTTTTTGAGGCATTCAAAGACGTCCTCCCTGAGCCGCAGAGTTGAACAACTACAGTGGTGAAAATGGGTCCTTAACCAACATCTCTGCATCATTTCAGTGACCGTGCTGGACACGAATGAAAAACCTACGAGACCACCACCGAGAAAATTCAAACTCACCACCAGGCCGCCGGTGACGAGCAGCCGGGCCAAAGCGACGACGCCGGCGTCCAGCGGGACCACGGTGAAGCTGGAGTCATCCTACAAGGAGGCGAGGAAGAAGCTGAAGAAACTGAAACAACAGAAGAAAAAGACGAAAATGCAGAAGAAGCCGAAGGCTGACGCACAAATGAAGAAGAAGAACGCTTTGACGAAGAAGCAGCAGTCGAAGAAGACGCCAGTCAGCGTCAGAAATCAAGTAAAACCTACGACGAATCAAACAGAGAGTCTGAACTCTCTAAAAAGCCTGAAGGACAACAAAATCCACGCAGAGAGGAGGAGGAAAGCAGCACAAAAGATAAACGCACTAAAGATGAAAGAATCTGTGAAGGAATATGTTTCCTTTGTGAACAAAACCAAGACCACCTTGAATGTAAAAAGCAACACAACAATGAGAAGCCAGTTAAAGTTAGAAAAGAAGGAAGCAAGAACCGTCACAGTCATTTAAAATAGTCTGTTTTATTATAACTGAGTCATTATATTTGTATATTTTTGTTTGACTGTCATGCATTCACAGTTTGAAAATTTAAAATGTGCTTATTTGCTATTTTGGAGCATTAGATAAATAAGATTATATGAAGCAAGTAGCCATCTAGCTTAGCTTAGCTTATTTTAGCACATTAATATATCAGTATCTTAAAACAACACTAGAGTCTACTCGTGCAGTGACAGTTTCACAACACAGTTTCAGTTGCAACCATATTTCCACCAGTGACGTCTAACTCTCACTCTGGTTTTTATGCTAAGCTAAGCTAACCATGTCCAAGTTGTAGCTTCAAGTTTGCTCTCCAGACTTAAAAAAAGTGATATCAATCCTCTCATCTGCATTTACAGCAAAGAAAGCAAATATGTTTGCTACGACTTGGAGACAGTTAGCTTAACTTAACTTAGCTTAGCACATAGTTTAATCTGTAGTATTGTATTAGCTGCTAACATATTTTCACCAGTGACAAGAGTGAATCTCAGTCTCCCTCTGGTTTTTATGCTAAGCTAAGCTAACCATGTCCAAGTTGTAGCTTTAAATTTGCCAAGTAGACTTGAAAGTGTTATCAATCCTCTCACCTGCATTTACAGCAAATAAAACAAATATGTCCAGCAAATTTAAAGCTACAATTTGATCATGGTTATCTTAGCTTAGCTTAGCACTTTAATATCTTAGTTTAATCTGTGCAACAACTGGAAATGACAAAAAAATGTGAGTCTGCACTCGTCCAAACTCCTGCGAAACCGCAGCAACATTTCAGCTCTTTAGCTGCTACCATATTTTCACCAGTGACAAGAATGAATCTCAGTCTCCCTCTGGTTTTTATGCTAAGCTAAGTTAACCATGTCCAAGTTGTAGCTTCAAATTTGTTGTCAAGACTTCAAAGTGAATCTTTTCATCTGCCTTTACAGCCAAAAAGCAAATACGTGCATATTTCAAAATGTCCAACTATTCCTTAGCTTAGCATGTGCTTAGCTTAGCACATTAATATTTTATGCAGTTTGCTTAACCTGCACAGACACTGAAAAGGAAAAGAAAACAACCACAGCGATGTTTCAGTTTCTTTGCTAGAAAACACATTTTAGTTTTGCAAAGAACGGGATTGGTTCTCCTTCTGGTTTTTTATGCTAAGCTACGCTAACAATCTCCACGTCGTAGCTTTAATTTGCTGCACAGACTTGAAAGTGATATCTTCTCATCTGCCTTTTCAGCAAAAAAAAAAAACAGTTCTCGTAGAACGAGCACGCAGTTATGCATGTAATGACACTGTTTCCTCTACATTTTATTTTGGACTGTTGTAAACTCATTGGTCCGGCTTAATCACTGCCTTGTCTGTTTATAGAACATATCAAATAACTCAAAATAAGCAGCAGAAACACACAAAAAAAAACTTCCACTTATACCCAGTGTTGCTAAATTCCTCTAATTTTACAGCACATGCAAGTGTTAAAAATAAACATTAGAATGTTTCTGTGTGTCTCTGAAGCTCTCTGTAATTAAACTGCGCACCACTGATCATAACTGAAACCACAGAGACCGCGGCCTGAAACATAACGACTGCTGTAAACGTTAAGACATCCTCACTTCCACGTGCAGTTGTGCACACTGAGGTTACATAAATCTCACCACATGCTGTGTATTTTATAATTCCTGGAACAAGGCTGATGTTACATGTTTTTGATGCTGGTGAAGGAAGTGTCAACTGAGGCTGCAGTAAACTACCACCATGACTGCAGAGCCTGGTCAAAAAAGATGCACAATTCAGACACACAACACCTGGAGCTGGTTATTGTTGATCTCTTTAAATACAACCTTCCATTATCCAAACAGGAACACGTCCAATGTACACACGAATATGCATATAGGAAAAAAATGGCTGCTACATTTAGTACATGTAATGGCAGGCCATACTTTCATGATCATCATGATATAATTAAAGCAGTTAAGATGCTGTACAATAGAACATGTCAGGGCATAAACATGTCTAGTCAGGGTAAAAATCCTATAACATGACATAAATCTCAAAGAGAAAACCAGTGGCATGCAATTAAATAATCAACCAGTACTTCTGAATATACCATAAATCACGTTATGTGACATGAACACATCAGATATTAAATATATATGATATTAAAACATCTTATCATGTCATGACAGACTCCACCTGCATTGAACTGAATACCAAACTGGTAGCGTATATTATCATATAACTTATCTTTTATATCTGTTTCTATGTTATAGAGCTGCCAGACACTGAAATATCGCACGCGATAAATAAAGCATCCATCTATCATCTGTCATGCCATGACATGAAATGTATATAACTTGCCATGCATAATATAAAATGAATGACATGACGCGGACCCCCTAGTGGCCAGTGGTGTAATTTCAAGGGATCCATCTTTAAAAAAGATCATGTGGCATTTATAGAAATAGGATTATTATAAGTGTAATTTACCATATTTTATTAAGATATCTTGCATTGTCCAAAGTTAATTGCTTAATAATGCTCTTATTGTGAAACGTCTGCAGGGAGGAGTTGTAGGAAATTCGTTAACTTGCATGTTCAGGTCAGCGCTTGAAATTAAGCTTAGCTACTTTTTGATCTACCCGGAGGATGAGATGACATTAATATAGTAAAATGACACGGCATACATGTATAGTACCACAGAATACCATAGTGTACCATTCTTTAGCACCAAAGACATTTCCATTTTATGATTGTTAGGTGAATGTCATCACGACTAATACTGGTGTGACATAACCCAATGTGACTTAAATATATTGTGTGTATCATGTGACATACCATGACCATAATATAATCTCTACAAAGTTACATACATGTCCCAGAGAAACACTCTAAACTTATTTTATTTAAATTGAAGTTTTTAAGGGCACCACAGGTACTCATTAGCCTCCACATCAAGCACATGAAACAAGCACGTCTGCAAACATATATCCAGGACAAAAAACAAATGAAATTACACTTATTTGGAAAAGAAGCACTAGGAGTGCATTTGAAGTGATGGCGGGTCTAAATTTGCAGGCGCGTCTACTACATGTTCCCTGTATGCCGAAGTATATGTTGAAGTTCTTTAAACACAAATTACAGACCAGTGTAACGCGCTACACACATGCAGCTTTTTGCACTTTTTGCTTTAAAACACACACACACACACACACACTCACACACACACACACACACACACACACACTAATGTTTCCTTTAAAGCACCCATTGAAGGCGTTTTGGAAGTGGCTCTTTTCCTGTTGTGCAACGACTCCTTTCAGCACCGTTTGTCATTAGCTGTGGCTGCGTTGCCTTTGAAGTGTGGAAAAAATGATGAACACTTCTCAACAACCAAAGCGCTTCAGTTCACACACAACAGCAGGATGGTTTTCATCAAGAGGATGTTGGCAATTTCAAAGTTCTCAACATTTTCCTTGAATTCCTTTGCAATAAAGTTGGCACAGGAACAAACTGCCCGGTAGAGAAATAAGTGAGTGAATCTGAAGGATAATATCTGTTTTCTTCTTTCTCTTTGTTTTCAGTGGTTTCTCTTCATTTGATAACATGGGACGGAGATAATAATCCAACCAAACGTTTAAAAAAACATAGTCTGAATTTGTGTCACCAGGAGACTTCATCACTTACTCTGGTGATCACTTATTTCTGGATGTCTCCAGCTGGAACAACAGGTCAAAGTTGTTACTAATCCTCTGGAAGCGGATTGAAGTGTAACACCATTTATAGCCACTAGGTGACACTCCACCTGCCCCCCGAAACAGAGCCATATATTAGAGAATCTGGCCAAGTCAAATCATGGGCGCCATATTTGCTGCAATGGAGGTTAGATTCTACAGTGTAACCCTATGGGATGGATGTGTTATGCTAACATAAATGTCTAATTTTCATCATTAACGGGCCTATAAATGTTATTGCCAACCTCCGTCAATATGTAAAAGGCCCTCACTTAAATATCCCAGCGTCTACTTACTTTAAATATCTTAAATGTGCCTGAAAATGCTTTGTAGCTCCATTCACCTCATCAGTCATGGAGCCGTGTTTACTTTCTCCTCAGTCTCATCCATCACCGTTAAAAGGTTGAAATTACTCAGAAAAAATGATAAATACTCAGAAATAGTGAAAATAAATTAGTCTTGCTGTTATTTACTGTTATCATTAGTATTATCATGATAACATTAGCACACTAGCCATAATAACTTAGTAGTAACCGTGGTAAAATTATGTGTAAATTAAATTTGTCTATCTACATTGACATAAATTACATGCACACATGGGTTTCACAGTGATTGTAGCTGCTATGTTTCTAAGTCTTTAGTCTAGATAACTAGCTAGCATAAGGCTAGCAAAAGGCTTGGTTAACTTCATTCATTTGTAAAGCAGTGTTAAGCGTTTTTGAGATCAAGGTTCACATTAATGATGGTGTGATTTTATTTTTCCTTTATAAAAAGAGACACATTGACATTTACCTCATCACATAACAGGGAGAAATCGGTTGACATCCAGTTCTTCCTTTTAATCTTCTGCTCCATAACTTTCTCTGTTTTTTGAAACGGTGGAGTTTCCTCCGTGTTTTCCTGATCCTGTGCTGGAGCCGTAGGCTGAGAACTGTGGTATATTTTAACTTTTAATCCAACTTTATTCTCTGTTATTGCCACTTCTCTATGGGTGAATATTGGTTAGATGTATCAAACACGGCGCCGACGTAACACGTGACCAGCTCAGAACCAATCAGCATAGAGGGACAGATCAGACGCTCCATTTCCTGGTTGGACAGACTCTCTCTAATATACAGCTCTGCTTCCAAAAAAGCTCTGGCTTCCATTCAAAACTGACCAACTTCTAGATCAATAAAACATTTTTTATTTAATTCACTTCATCTCAGTCAGAATATCCACTTTCCCTCCCTCACTTTAACACTTTAACCGTATTGTCAATTCAGGAACCAAAAAAATCCAAGATGGCGGCACCCAGGTGATAAATTAGAGCTTCAAACCAGATGCATTAAGTTTCTTCAAGGAAAGACTGTCAACCCGAAAACACGACCACAGCTATCTACCCGTCTACTCACTTTGTTTATTGTTCGTTCTGACCATCTTCAACAAAACATCTACAGACACAAATCCACAGTGTATTGGTTTAACCAACAGGCTCCTGTTAGGGTTAAGTAAAGCCATGTTGCTCCCTAGTGGACAACGGATGCAACTAAAACTGGAGCAAAACATTTAGAGCAGTATGAACGAAGGTGATAAAACATTTTGGGATTAAACTGAACGAAACTTCAGTCGCTGCTTTAAAAATACTTTACAGGTCACACAGGAAGTTAAAGTCTTGAAAATTTGACAAAAATGGAAGCTGGAACATATTTAACCTGAGAAACAATTAAAAGAAGACGGGATTTACTATCATTATTATTATTTTTAAATATTTGTTTTTAAATCAGCATTAAACACTTTGATTCTGAACACAGCCACACACCAAATAATAAAATGGTGTTCACTCTTAAGCACTTATATTAGTCATAATTTAAGTTTTGTTTTTATTTTTACATCACTGATCTGATTCAACAGCAGACTTTTTATAACCACTTTAATCATAACAGAAGCAGCATTTATTTATTTATTTGATGGTTTTTCTAAAACATTTTTAGAAAAAAACTAATTAACTTCCATTTTGTCAGCCTGGAATTCAATCTAATAATGTTTTAATAATTATATTATTCTTCTTCCTATTATTAGTAGTGTCCTGAAGCATGTTGACATTTATGAACCACTTTTTTTATTTATTTATTTATTTTTTTTATTTTCATTTCAGTGGTGACCAAAGCTCCAGCAGTTCTTCTCTTACTTGTTTATTCCAGGGAACATTACAAAGCAAACACTTCGGGCAATTTTCATTTCACCCATGAATAACAGCATGAGCCTTTGAGATTTAATAAACAGTGGGTTTAATAAACAGTGGGCACAATGTGCCGCTGTTGTGTTGAAATGTGTCTAATTCAAATCTCATTAGTGTTGCTCGATAGCTCATCAGACGTAGACGCAGCCCCGTGGAATGACAATTAATACAAAAAAAAAACTACACCACGAACTCTTATGAAAGGATATTTGTGTCTCTGTGACTCACAGCCCCCTTTTCTCATTGTGTCTTCACAACTTTAATAACCTCTTCCTTTACAATTACTATAAACCAGGTGTAATTAGATGCACCTCTTCTCGTCTTCTGAATGATTCTGAGGTCACGTTTCCCCTCTCTCTGGCTTCCCGTCTCTCAGCGGCTGATCTTGTAAACCTCGTCTCCGACCTTAAGCGTCCCCGTCTTCTTCACCGTGTGCAGCTGTCCGAACAGCGGGGCCTTTTTGTAGATGTGCTTCTCGGACGGGTCGCACAGACGATAGCTGTGGAAGGAGAGTCGTCCAAGATATTCAGGTGTGACGTTTAGACAGGAACGAAAGTGACTCTGTTAGGCTGCGTACAACATTCATTTAAATATATTTATACTTAAAATAGATTCTGACAAAGCACCCAAAGCAGCCCAGCTCTTAATTATACAAAACTTTCTATTCATTATATAATTTAAAAACAGGCAAGTGCAAGTGCATTCAAAGCAGCTTCAACATTCATTACAGTGTATATTACATTAAAATAGATTCAGACTGACTGTATCAGTAATTCAAAGCTTAGTGAAGCTATGAATTATGGGCATATTTTAACACCAAACCTCCAAATTTTCAACCGGTTACTGCACCCGACTGTCACGCAAAGCAGCCAAGCTCTTAATTACGTTTAAAAAAGTTTAAACCTTAATATAACTTAACCAATGTATAGTTGTCGTGAATGCAGAAATTAGCTGTGCCGACCAAAATCACTGTAAACTGTGTAGTTCAGTTTAACATGGAGGCCTATGGGGATTGACTCACTTTTGGAACAAGCCTCTAGTGGACATTTGGGGAACTGCAGATTTTGGCACTTTGGCGTAAGCTTCATTTTTTATTTTTTTAGCCCCACTTCATTCAAACCCGTTTCAACAGTCATTACAGTGCACTATAACTTAAATAGCTCTTTATTATGCATAACTCTAAGGATGAATATAACTCAAACATGCGGGTTATATTAAAATTATTCATCGTACAGTTGTCATCAATGCAGAAATTAGCTGTAGCAACCAAAATCACTATAGTTTAAGGATGTAAATGTGTATTTCTGCTGTAAAGTTCTACATTTTAACATGGAGGTCTACTGACTCACTTTTGGAACAAGCCTCTAGTGGACATTTGGGGAACTGCAGTTTTCGACACCGCTTATTTTTTAGTTCAGCCGTCACGACTGCTTCATTCAGAGCAAATTCCCTTCTTATAGCATATGTACGTGAACATTAACAGAAGAAAAAGACCATTTTTGTGAAAATACACATGAAAAGTGTGGGGTTTAATGACCTATGCTGCAGACAGTCACCAGGGGGCGATCATGTTTATGCATGGCATCTATGGTGGGACTGTGTGGGGTGCAAAAAAATCTGGTTCTGATGCAGGAATTTTAATACTTTTGTAATTATGCGTCCAGCAAGGTAATATTGCTCTTATAAATTATTTATTTTGTCAAACATTGTGCATATAAAGTGGCAATTTTACCTTTTCAGTGTTTCCAGAGGCTCTTTTCTGCTGATTACACCCGTGTTTGGGTCGACCGTGGTGAGAATACACCTGCCCACAATAAAATAATGACATTAGTTCACATCCAGGCCTTAAATAATGATCTGTAATCAAAGCGGAGGCAGTAATAATTCTGCTACGACTTCACTGCTACTGGTAAATTATTCCATCCCTCGTTAAAATCTGTGTGAAACTGCGTTACCTTCCACATGACATTACACGCTGCAGTCGCACGTTGCCAATCTGGATCTGTTCCCATGTATCCTGAAAAAGCAGAGCAGTTGGGTTTTTTGGAGTGGGAGATAAATTTAGTCCATGCTGTTCACACTGCAAAGGGCGAGGGATTAGTCACAAGTTAAAAAGCACCAAATGATCTTTTTTTTTTTTCGAAGCAGGATGGAAAAATAAAACTACAATCCCTCGGAACGTCGAGCAGAGACGCATGAGATAGATCATTTTTAAGACATTTCGTGTTTTTTTTTTTTTTTTGCAGATGTGGTGGTCGGGGTCTAACTCACCTCATCGAATGGTTTACAGTCGCTTATCACGATGCTCGGGCGGAAACGCTCCACGGTCACTCCGTTATCCAGCTTACTGCTCAGATCCTTAACGGAGGCCTCTGACAGCAGCATCACAGGCGCCACATCTGGATATGCCACTTGCTGAGCAGAGCAAAACACCACTTCATTAGGGAGATGTTTAACAGAATGTCCCTTATCGTCATTGGAGAATACACAGTTGAACAGTGCAACGGGATTATGTTTGCAAAGGTGCTCAGTATAAACAGTAAAAAAAAATAAATAAAAAAAATAAATAAATATATATATCTAAATCTCAATCAAAATAGATTAATATGTTTTTAACTTCACACTTTAACTCTTGTTTATTTTTTTGTATGCATTGTGTATGTGTGTTCATTTGTGCATGTATAAACACTACCGGCCAAATGTTTGGAAGCAAGATCAAATCTGCACATGATCATAGTTTCATTGGTTTACTTTGCATCAAAATAAAAATGATTATTATATGAAGAGTCACTTATCAGAGGACATTTTTACTGTAATTATCAGGTATTTTTAGTTGTTCTTTCTTCATAGTTTCCTCCTCTGGCTTTAACAACATCATGACACATACGAGGCATTCGTACCATAAGGAATATTTGTACGCAGACTCTCAAAAACCAAAGAGTTAAAGTGAATAATGCAAACTGTGATTTGTTGTTTCTAAATTTTGCACTTTAGTTGTGACTCTTGCAAATCTCCTCGACCCTAAAACTAAGCCCTTCTTCTTTTCTTTTGCTGTCATTTATTCACCAGTGTTCTGGTGATATTAATGTGCAACTAAAGGTAAACTGAGGATCATATCAATAAAAGTGACCATGCAGTAAATACATCCCAGAATACATAGAACTCATGCTGGTTCTTAAGAAACAACTGTGAACAGAAGCTTAAAGTTGCTTCCAAACGTTTGGCCTGTACATGTATTTGCTTTTCTTGTTTAAATATAATATCAATATAACTATGAGTGCGCAATAGAAAGTATGGCTTTAGAATGTACAGTTATATGTACACTATTGTGTAATCGATGTGGGACAATAAAAGTCAAGCGTAAGTAAAAGAGTAACCACCTCGCTCTTAGGGAACAAAGGTTCTGGCGAGTTCCTCGGCGTCATGTGAGGTTCAAAGTGCACCAAGCGAACGGTTTTCTCCGAACCGAGATAACAGGTGAGCCACTGAGACACTTTGTCCCCACAGTCCCGTCCCTGGATGTCAGCGCTGAAGACTCTGCAGCAGAAAAAACACAAGTCTGACAACAGCCTCTGAAGAGAATAACGCAGGAAAGAGCGTCTGTAGGCACCAGGCGTCATTAAACAGTGAGCACACATCAAGGCTGAAAAATCATTTGATGATATTTGAAGCAAAAGTTGTGTTTTGTTAGAATCACAAGTCACAGAAACTCTGGTAGGCCCGATCCCAGTTCTCCCCCTTAGCCCTTCCCTTTAGCCCCACCCTTTAGCCCTTCCCCTTTAGCCCTTCCCCTTCGTCTACCCCTTCCCCTCAGCCTTCTGTTTCGAGTGACAAGGGTGAGGGGTGAAAACATTCCCCTAGGAAACAGATTTTGGTTACGTCATCACGCATCCAAACTTCCATGATGCCGCTGCCAGCTGTTGCGGCGTTTGTTTTGGCCCTTCATATGTATTTACGACTTTCTGCGGCAAGTGGAAGACGAGACGAAAAGACAACGGTATCTGAGGAACCTGCAATGGAAACAATCCCGTTCATGCACAGCTGTAAGTCACCGGCGTTTGGAGTAAAAACAAACGTGTGTGAATGTGAACTGTGGCTGAAAACATGTCATTTTCCCATGCGCTACATATGTGTGTGGAAAAAAAAACATGTAATTGTAATGTAACGGCAAATAGAAGCGACGTCTAATGCACATTATTAACGTTAACTCACGTTAGGTGACTACATAACTACCGAAATTAATGGAATAAACGGAACAAGACAAAACAAAAGCTGGTTGAATACGATGTGTGATGGGAAATCCGTTGTACCCCTTCGTTTCAAGTGAGCTCCCAGATAATCCTGATTTCTAGGGCTATGTAACCCTTCCCCTTAGCCCTAGCTCTCGACCAGAAGTAGAATTGGGACACCAGTACCCGTCACATTCCCCTCAACGCACAAAATTAAGGGGAAGGGCTAAGGATTGGGATTGGGCCTTAGTGTTTATGGTAGTAATAGCTCTCAAACATGTGTTTTTATTTCCAAGTTACTTTCGAGTGAAAGGAATATTCCTCAACAATTCAAGACCTATAGTAAATTCCCAGCTCCAGATTTTCATCCGACAGCAGTTTTAACTGGCTGTGGACAATATTCATTTCATTCATTCTTTTGTAAATTAATTATGGAATAGCTTCTCTAATTTGGCAAAAAAAGAAAAAAAAACTCCTCTTAGAAATGTTTGTCCATATATTTAAGTTTTATTTGCTTGATATGTTTCATTTCTTCTGTCAGTTTTACGTAGTTTTGTGTTTTTTATAAAAGTGTAAGGCAGAGACTTTAAATATGTCCTTTGCTTTTTCTAAGTTAACAAACTGTGCAAAATAAAGGGAATAAAATGGACTTTTTCCAACATGGAAGATTTAATTAATGGTTTTTAAATGTTTTCTGAACTTTTTTTTTTTTTTTGGTTAAATCCTCATTAAGAGGTTAACAGATGCAGTCTTAGCAGCCGTCCACCGTCTCTTTTACTTTTTAATATGTGTAAAGATTGATAGTGAGCCTCAGGAGGTGACGAAAGTATTTTTAAAATAGATTCAGTGGCACAATCAAATCAGCTCCCCTCATTCGCCCAGAGAAGACGGTGGAAATTAAAAGCGTGACGTGAAAACCTGCAGCCGATGATGGGGTTGTTGGGCTGTTCGATGGGGAACCTCAGCTCCTCCATGTTGGGTCCGTTCAGACTGGCCTGACCTCGCTCACAGTTCAGAGACACCAGCACCAGCCGAGGCTCCTGCCGGGCCGTCACCATGTGACCATCCTCCGTCACCACCAGCCAGTGTCTGCAAACAAAACACACGCAACGTTGGAGTTCCCCGGCTGCACCATTTGGCATCCCTGGTTTAAATGTGAGGCTATCTGAGGATTTATTTACATATGAAATAAAACGCTTTAAACTGTCCTTACACATTTGTGTTGTCAGTGTTTGGACAGAGAACTGAAATGATAAAGTCCACAACACTTCAGAAATGAGGAAAGATCATGTTTTAAACCTAAAGGCTAATACACGGGGCTCCATTAGTGCAATAAAGAGGCAAAATCACAGTCAGCTGAGCAGGCAGTGTGTAATTTAAAGCAAATCTACTGTTGTACTGTTACTACAAACTACTTATGTTGAACAAAAACAATGCTAAATCAGATTTATTAACATATACGGTCAAGTTACATGTGTATTACATCAAAATTTTAAGAGGTATGCTGAAAAATAAGTAACAAGATAAGTGATCACTGACATTTGGACAAACTGGCCCTAAAATAATCACTGACAAACACATAAGATTTTGTTCCATATCAATATGATATAGTCCTTTTCATATCTTGTATGATGTGATTCAAAGTACAAGCTATGTTTATATTCACAGGTGGAAAATAAATATTCTTTCCAGCTGTAGTTTAATTTCCAAACTCAATTTCCTATATTGTGCTGTAATTTTTTTTACCCTCTTCCTGGGCCTGCTGCCAGAGGCCTGATACTGCCACCACCATGCTTCACAGTGGGAATGGGGCATTTAAGGTCATGTTCAGTAACATGGAGTCAAGTCTAATGGCCTAAAAGCCTAATGTGAGCAGTATAAGTATAATGTTTTCTGCACACATATGAATATCTGAATATAAACTTAAATTAAAAAACAAAAATGCACTTAGGTTTCAGTTTTCAAATTGTAATATCGTATAGCACCACAAGTGGAAGTTAAAATAAAAAGTTTGTATATTGTGTAACTAAATAAATAAATGTCCTTCTATCTTGCACCATATTAAACACGCCAGGCTAAATTAGTGGATTATTATTGATGATACAGCAGCTAATTAAGGAGCAATCCTGACTCTTTAACAAACTGACAGCTAATTAACCAGAACATGTGCCGGTGTGAGTTTATCATATGTTTTGTAAGCAAAGTTAAGTTTACCAGAGCACTAAAACAAATGGAGCAACTTAATTAAGCAGCAAAAACAGCAAATAAAACGATTACTTGGTCACTTTCCACAGCTGTGCAGTGCAGAGTTTGAATAAGGCGTGTTTTGTGTGACCATTTGCGCAGCGTTCCTCCGCTAATGTGGGAATGTGATCAGCTGCTCCCTGGTCCAACTTTAAAATTCTGCGCGACACTCACCGATCCTGCAGCTCTCCAAACTTCAGCCCCATTTTCTGGCATTCTGCTTCAGCCACGGGCACCGCTTTGCCAGATTTGAGAGGGTGAATGAGGAGCTGCGACACTACACCCACGCGAACAGCTTTTTCTGGCCTCCACAGGTATTTATATCCGGCGTAGAGCCCCAGAGCTGCAACGGCGGTTCCGCCGATCAGCAGAACCACTTTTTTGTTCTGCACCAACACGTCGACGGCCCGGTCCATCTTAGACTGACATAGACTTTCACTTGGACATTGAACTTTTTTTTTTTTTTTATATATATTAAAGAGGCAGCGGCCTCAGCGTGTGGCGTTCACTGACGCTCGGTACACATCAAGAAGGAGTTTCATGAACGTCAAACAAATGTTTACTTATGTTGTAAAGTCGGATATTTTAACACGCAGGTCTCAGGGGATTGGTCAAAGACTCGGCGTAATAATGAACATTCCGTGATTTCATCATATTATTTATTTATCTATGTGTTCCTTCCATGAAAGTGGACAACATAATTTGTACACAACATTTACAAATCAACACCTCCATGATTGGAAAGGAACAGCAAGAAGAAAGTGCTTCTTATATTTGTTTGTCCCCTACTTGAACTATTAAAAAAGAATCTAAATCTTTGGTTGATGAGACATTATATACATATATATATATATATATATATATATATATATATATATATATATATAATATATATATATATATATATATTTTGTTTATATTATAAATACACGTTAACATGAATCCAACATTATTTAGTAAAGTGATACGGGACAGCTTAATACGGAATGCAGAATGATAATAATAATAATAAATATATATTTATAAAAAGCACTAGGTTGACATGACAACTGGTGTCGCCATTATGTCACATCCTGTTTCTATAACATCAAATAAATATAATAAATAATAATAAATAAATAAAATGAAACTTAGCAAAAAAAAAATACATTTGAACATTGATCAACATTATATTAACAGTTAATCTGAAATTACATCCTTGAAAAATAAATATTTGCCGTGTATTTTAGTTTGGCACTAGTCCCGCCCACTAACACGGAAGGGGTGGGGCTTGTGACCTACACTGCAGTCAGTCACCAGGGGGAGCTCTACTTGCCTGGACTCCCTCACAGCTCCTCTAAAGTGGAGGAGGCTGCAGTGTAGGTCGCCAATAAAATACTTATTGCTATGAAGAGGGTTCTGGTGCAGAAATGATCTCAGTCATTTTCTCAGTTTTTACGAGATGCATGCACATTTAAACTAATAGAAATGTCTGCCCATCTGAATTTGTGGTGTCGTTTTTAAAAATAAGAGATATCCATCCCAGCGTCATCCGATAATGTTCCAAGTTGCTTCCTGTCATATCAGGAATGTTTGTCTTTCTTCAAGTGCTCCATAAATGTTTAGTGGGTTTGCAGTCAGGTGACTGTGGCACAGCTCCACCATCACGATTCATTCCCAGTCCCACCTGGCATTAGTATCCGAGAGACACCTTCAGTTTTAATCTTCCCCGAATTCTTCCAGAAACAGACAAGAAACCAGGTGACGTAATGTCATAGCTGACCTTCTCAGTGGAACTATTTTTGTCTTTGACATAGATACTCAGGTCTGCGGCCAAAGCAGAAAACAGCAGATGCTCTCGCCACAGGGGGGCAATACAGGGATTTGTCAAATGGATACTCCTTCTGTTGCTTTTCTGTGGCTCATGTCTAATGGCTGGAGGCAGATTCACCGGCACCGAGCCAGGCTCTTACAAGCTGGTCTGATGTTGCAGTGGCAGGCAAATTTTGATAACGAGCTGCAGTCCCAAGTGACACTTTGATGTAGTAATTCTGGTCTTGGTGCAGTTTGATTTGTAATTTTGTGTATTTGATATTATTTATGGTGTTTGCTTCAAAATAGGTTTAATGTAAAGTCGTGCTTCCCAAACTTGAGATGCAACACGACAAATTTGTGATGATGAGAAAAAACTCATACTGGCTTTAATTTAGTCTTACGTCTTTTACATAACCTGTCAGTTTTGTATTTCTTATTTTTAATAATAATTTTATACAATAATCTTCAATTTAGCTTTTCAGGCCCATGATGTCACTGCACATGTGGAATAAAACCTGAAGCGATGTTCACGAGTCAGATTTTTTACTGCATTTTGAGGGGTCACAGGCCAAAATGTGTAGAAATCTTTTCTTTTGCATATAATCTATTGTATTGGCTGAGAAGATGAGGTTCTATCTGGCTTTTTTTTGTAATCAGAGATTATTGACAGAAACAACTTGTAAGACATATGAGAAATAGTTTTAAAAAGTGAGAACTGACCCTGATTATATCTGTTTTGAATATGTGAAGTTACTAACTAACAAAGTTCATTTATATCATTCTTCATTTCCTAATTATCGACTTTGATTTGAAACTTGCTGCACTGTGTTTTTCACCAGTGGCGTTTTCTCCTGGAGGATTAAAAAGGCCTCTTTTTTATCAGACTGTAGCATTAGAACCTGTTATTTATCTTGTGTGATGTATTTTTTGCACTAGGAAATGACGACAAAGCAAATTAAATGGATATTACGAGTTTGTGCTGTAGCTAAAAACTCAAAAATCAACAGTATCTGCTGCTTTAAATTGAGATGTTTCTGTTATTTCGTCCACCCTTCCATCAAAAACTCACATGATAATGAGCTCCTCTCAAATAATAATAATAAATATATATATTTATATGCTGCAACAAACCATGACATAATGATACACTGCCGTTATTTAGGCTCGTGACTGACCTGCTGTAGGTTGTCCGGAACTGGAATCGAGTCAAAATACCCAGAGGGAAACCATCTGGTCCAAACGGTCGTTTCTATACGTTCAGTGGGATTTTCTCACACGACGGTCACATCACACGGCAAGAGAGACAATAGTGGAAAAAAATACATTTATTGAGTAAAATATACATGGTTTTTCAATGTTTTCTAAGGGTGATCTTCACTACAACTGGATAAAACTGTACAATGTTGTTAGTATTCATGACATGTGACTCGACTGTACACACGACCCTTGGCAAGTTCGATAATTTTCAAGTTGTCTTTTGAGAGTTGAAGTGCTTATTTACCACGTCTTCTTTAAAAATGTTTATTTTCCGACAATAAATAAAAAAGTCAATAAATCGCAAACTGGTTTTATTCTAGTGCAACTTGGTGTAATCCATTTACAGTACTTGCATAAAATATTCGTAGGTTTTTATTCTCTGGGTTTGGGAAGAATCTTTTTTTTTTTTTTTTTTTTTTTTTTTTACAGTATTATGATAGTATTCATCTGGTTATGTCCTTCACAGCATCGATGACGTATTTTGGACGCCCGATCCAAGCAAAATAGTATGTGCTAAGCAATTTTTAAGCAGTTTTTATTCACAAGAGGCAAAAATAAATTACAAAAAAAAGAAACATATTAAAAGAAAAATACATCCACAAACAATACGTAGTGTTTCATCTGTTTCAGAAGTGAAATAAAAACCTTGCAGTACATTTTCTAGTGCCCACGTGACTCATTTATGTATTGATGCATCAGGATTTCCTACACTTCCCAGAATGCCTTTCTACAATCCAGAGCTGTTGGCTGTAGGTTGGTAAAAATGAGAAAATGTGAAAGTTGTGCATAGATTAATTAGAAATTAATCTAAAATAATGATAAAGTAATTGATCTTTGTCGTTTGTCGCACATTCAGTAAACGTTTATTCGCCAGCCATCTGAATATGCCACCTGGATATATTATACGCAGTAAGTTGCACTTTAAAGACTTAATCGGGGGTAATATTTAGCAGATGAATGAATTATAATAAATAATCATGAGCCTCAGTGTTGTTTTCTGGTCGTCTGAGGTTGGTCCATAGGTCGGTAAAATGAGCTGCTGGAAATAAACCGAACGTGACGTCGCACTGTGCCGCCCACACAAATATAAACCACTAAAATGGGCCCAGACACGAGCTGGGGGTGGATTTTCCCTTCTCCGTCAATCACACAGAGTCCGTCCTTTGTGGCGTAATTGTCTGTGATTGACAACCAGCTTATTATCCTTTGTACCAACATGGTAACCCTCCTCCCATCTGCCACTGCCTACTAAAATAGCTTGCATCTACTGTTTGATCCATATGTGACTTGGACGGCTCTGTGCGCTTCATCTCTGAGGAGCTGTTGTGTTGGGGTTTTTTTTGTTTTCTTTTTGTTTGATTAATCAGTGAGTTGTGTGAATTCTCAGAGGGTGGAAAAAAAAAGAGCAGAGCGGGGAGAAATGAGGACCAAATATTTGGGAGAGGACGTTAAGGAGACTGGATGAATGTATTTGCTTTCACTCTCATATCTTTGTGTCAATGGTGCATTCATGTGCTCCTTAGTTGGAACTTTTCTTAAAATTGAGTGTGTTTATATGCTTTTAAAGCTTTATTAATGCCTCTACATAAGATCTATCGTGCCTCTCTGGACATATCTGTAATTTAACTAAATATTTCCACAACGACATGACCATCTAGAAAAAAATACACCAAGTTATCTGCGTGGTTCAGAAGAGGTCTAGCTTCCTAGCCTCCTAAGCTAATAATAGCGCTTCCTGTTTCCCCTTTTAAATGGTGGCTACAGACTACTGCCACATGCTGGTATAAAGAGATAAAAGAGATACTTTCTTTTACAGATGCACAAAATTAATCCAGTACACTTTGTGGTGTGTTCAACTTGAAACGTCACCACATGTTTGGGTGTTTTATTCAAAAAAGCTGAAATGAGTTTCCTTAACCTCCTGAGACACAAACTCTTATTTGTTATGTGTTGTTAATTTCTCCAAGAACCAAAGAATTATAAAACCTGACCATCATCTTTGAGCAGGACGTTTAATCCCAATGTCCTCAAACGGGTACTTGCTAATTAGCGACGCTGTAGCTTGTTACTACAGGTAGAATTAATTAAATTTGTGTGTCGTATCAAACTAGAGAAGTAAATAAGCACAAATAGACACGTTTCAACCATAAAAATAAAATAAAGATTGCGCTGAAATGGCCGCTATCATGCATTTTTTTTATTTTACACCAACTAGTGTTTTGACCCTTTGCTACCACTAGATGGCAGATAAAGAGGTACACTTATGAGGACAATGGGTCTAAATGAAGCAGAAGAAGCTACGACAAACCTAAAACCTAATGTCCCCATATGAGGACGCAAGGTCTCAGTAGGTTAAGACATTTTGCGTCTCATCCAAGCAGCTTCTTCAGGTGTCTTATGTCCTCTCTGTTTCTGCGTATAAGACATTAACAACTTTTCGAGTTGTTGTTCCACATAGGTAGACGTTCGTAGGTTCGCTAATCGACACATTTTACCTTCCACACACAACCAAGAGACTTAAAATTGTGGTTTTATAGGAAGAAAGAGACGCTGTTCCTGGAACAACAAAAGGTTGCTCCATCTGCGACTCTAGCGATTCATAAATCCCTGAACAAACTAGAATATTTAACCTTGAATATAAACCCGAACTTTTTTTTTTTTGTTCTCATGTTTGCTTGCAAAATGTGAACCTGAGGCTAGCAGCTGATTAGCTTAGCCTAGCATGATAAGAAGCAGAGAACTAAGTGAAAGAAAATCTGCGTCTTTGTGCCCCTTTTTGGGGCACTATTCACAAATGATTTAAATCTGCACAAAAAAAAAGTGTAAAAGTTGGTAATATTGGATTTCGGTGGAGGTAAAAAGACGTCTAGCAGGCCCATGACGGTAAAACTATTGTTTGTCAAGAGATTGTTACAGAAAAAAAAAAAGAAAAAACACCCTGTAAAACTACCAAACAAATAACACACTGTCAGGAGTGAACTCAAGTTACAAAGCAACAGATAGCAGTTGACTAGCTTAGCATCTTAGCCCGAAAGCTCACTAATAAACTCATTAATACTGTTTAATTTGTGCAAAAATCCAGTGGGGCATAAAATATTAATTAGTGAGATTTGGAGGTGCCTGAAGGGAGATTATGTTTTAACTTCCAAGGTTTTTATCTATAGTTTCACAAGTGAAAAACAAATATAAGTGGGACCTAAAAATGTTAAACTTACATGTTATTTTTTTGGTTCTCTTGACAAAGTCAGACTAGATGTTTCTACAGGTTTCCGCTTGTGTTTACGACATGAGAAGTCACGACCACTATGTTCCCAGATGTAACTTAAGTCACTGAAAGGTTGGTGTGTACATCTCGTCATGTTCCTGGAGAACTTTGTCAAATTAGACTAACTTCTAGATCCAGCTATCAAGACAGTGAATGTAATGAAGCCAGTGCTGCGGCTCATCGTGCTTTTGGTGTTTGTGACGGATGCATCTGCAATTTGGGCCGAGGACGCCAGAAGTCACAATAACAGGCAGCACATGAGTCACATGAAGTTATCACCGGCTTTACAGAAGCTGATTAGTTTTCTAGCTCGTTTTCACAAATGACCAAGAGGACTCGGTTCGATTAGGGGGCTTTTCAATTTATGAAGAGCACCAAACCTTATGAGTTGAAAGGGGTCCACTCCCTCCCTTCCTCCCTCGCAACCTGGAAAAAACCCCAAAACAAACGACTGGTGGAAAGAACGCAGCATATGAAGATGTTTTGGAGATTGTGTTTCCTCTTGCAATTAATGTTACACGAATGAAAGAGAAACAGCACCGGAGGAAAAAGAGTGAGACCGCGAGGTGTTGGCACTGCGTATTGTGTCACTTCCTGCATTCGGTCCTGTGTTTATGGTCCATTTGTACTCAGAAGTCGAAATTTCCAAGTTCCAAGTTGGAATTTTCGTCTGGAACACCCTCCGAAGTCGGATTTTCTACTCGGAAAGTCGTAGAATCCTCACTACCCCACGTTTCCAAGTGAACTCAGGTTTGTTCCGCACCAGAGTTTGGTTGACTTTTTACACCTGCTCAAATCAAGCAGACTAAAGCCGATCAAACAGCTCTGGTGTGAAAGCGACTTTAGTGTAAGGCAATTAATATGAGGCCAGACACAACGCCTCTAACCTCACTTTCTTCCCACGATGGTCTTCTTCCCGTTTAGCTGTCTAGTTGCTAAAGATTTGCTAATAGATTTAATCTCATTGATGACGTGAAATGTGCCTAACACAAGTGAACACCCAACAAACCACAGCAAGAAATAACCCCTGAGTGGAATGAGCACCTCTGAGATTATAAACAAGGACATAAAACTTTTTATGTCCCAGTTTACTGCCGAGCTGAGAGGTTTCAGACGATTTTTCTTTTCTTTTTTTTAATCTTTTTATCTCCATCCTTTTATTTGCTCAATAGACTCAACCTGAAACTCCTCCCGCAGCACCTGTTCTGCTTCTCACCTACAAACTGTTTACATACCGTGAACACTGCATCGGGTTTAGGTGTGTATTGATCCAGTGTATTGATTCATCTACTCTACACGACTCCTCAAAAGCATACAGGGCGCCTTTCAGGTAGACCTCAAACAAACAAAAAAAAAAAGAAAAGCATCCCGTGCTGCTCTTTCTCATATAACTATTTGAGTAAGACATTGCTGTTTACAGTACTCGATGTGCTTTTCCCTTTTTGCGAGTCTTGGTGTTGGATTTCCGGGATTTTAGCACCACAAACATTTACTTGTAGTCACGTCTTCACCGCGAGGACTGCCAAGTATCTGTGGTCCGCCTGGCAGCGTGGACGTATTGCGCTGCACTGAAAGCTGTTGCGCTGAAAGGCTACACGGAGCTGCGCCTCTTAAACACCCTGAACGGGGAGAGAATGTGTAGGCCTGTTGTTATGGAGCTTATGCTCGTGCACTGACGTGGACTGCAAACGCAGCCTGTTGATCCGGGCTCCATGTAGTGAGGACAGTTACTGTTCTGCTGAATGTAGGCATCCGAGAACGTCAGCTCGTGGGGGTTCATGCTGGCCAAGGAGCCCTGCAGCTTCTCCTTGCTCCTGTACCACAAGCAGGAGCATATAGTCTGGAAGTGCAACACCTCGGTGTAGACGCCTTTCAAATCTTTGGCCTTCGCCGAGTCCTCTGCTACGGGCGTGGAGGCCGTCGAGGTTGAGATAGGCAAGAGGTGAGCCACCTCTCCCCTGGGCTTGCTGACGGTCAGCAGGGCCTTCTGCCTGGCGTCCCTGCGCTCGTCCTCCATGTTCATGGTCAGGAAGCGAAGCACCACCAGGTTCAGGAACGCCCCGATCACCGTCAGACCCGTGAGGATGTAAACGAAACAGAAAGCCACGTACCGGGGGTCGTTCTGCAGGGCGTCGTCCTTCTGCAGGGCCACGTAGTCCCCGAAGCCGATGGTGGTGAGCGTGATGAAGCAGTAGTAGAAGGCGTGGAGGAAGCTCCAGCCCTCGCAGTGGGAGAACGCCACGGCCCCCACGCACAGGGTGCTCATGCAGGAGAAGAAGCCCACCGTCACCATGTTCGCCATGGACACCTCCGTCTGACGCATGCCCAGGCACTTCTTGGCTTGGTGCAGCAGGTACCTGACGAACGTGTTGATGCGCTCGCCCAGACTCTGGAACATCACGAGGGTGAGAGGGATCCCCAGGAGGGCGTAGAACATGCAGAACACCTTCCCTGAGTCGCTGCTGGGCGCTGCATGGCCGTAACCTGGGAGAGAGGACAGCACACATTCTCACCTCGGAGCAAAACCAATCACGGTCGCTGTCTTTTTTCTGATGTGGGTAAATGAGTCAAACATCTCACCCTGTGTGAAAAACAGATGCTTGACTTAAACCCACGGACACACGCTCCCACTGAATCCTCCCATTAATGAAAAACCCACTCACACTGCGCCGCTTGACTCTCATGTTGTGAACTAGCAGCTATTTATTTTTAACTCCCACCTTGTTGCCAGCTGAGCCGTTGTAAAAACGGCAAATTAGTCAGAACAGGCGTCATTTTTTAATTACCTGAATCACCCTGAAACACACGCTGAACCCGAGGTAAAAAAACATGTCCCTGTTCTTTCTGTAGCATGTTTTTTGACACACTAGGAAAATATACAGAATACATATATACTGTATTATATATTTATTTAAGCTTTAACTCACCAGGAAACCCTCTTTGAAATAAAAGCTGCATGACTGAACCATAACTAAATATGCTACAAAATTAGATTTAAATTTAGTAAAATGTTTATTACAGTTACTCAGATGAAAATATTCCACTAGTCATTAAATATTTCCTAAGGGTGCTTTGTCAAAGGGTAAATCTGTTATTTAAAAAACAAAACAGTTATTTATTTAGTATTATTTGCATTTGCCCTGAAGACAAAGACCAATCTTCAATCCATCTTGCATCTTGTTGGGGCAGCACAAGAGACTGAGAATGTGGACACGTACAGTAAATGTTAAAATCGTGTTGCCTATAGTTTGGTTTATGTTGATGATGCACATTACGTTTACATGTAAGTGTAAAGAAAACCTAAAGTAAAAAAAAAACATGCTGCTTCCAACGAACAAGCATAAAAAAAAAGTACAACGCATTAGAAGAAATAATGACTCAGTTGTCTAAATATTTTAGATCTTTTACTTTTTGCATGCGCTGAGACATTCCCAACTCCTTGTGTAAACCACGACATAGATGACTAAGTTATGAATACAAAAAGGTGAGTTTGGTGAACGCTAATGTAATAACTATGGAGGGTTTTCACAGTGCGTCATCTGTCTGGACGTCGCCATGTTGGAGGCACTCTGCAAGGTAAACAAAGCAGACGGACTTAAGGAGATAGTGGAAAATGATGAATTGTTGCCAATGTTTTTGGCTGGACCAACCGAGCAGGCTGTGGAAAATATTTAGAATTTTGCAGAAATTAGACCAAAAGAGGCACATCCAAATTCAGGTTATTGAAATGGTGATAGCAGCGACTCTGACCTAATTTTCTAGTGTACTGATAATAACATAGTTCATATTAAGCTAACACATGTGGCTTATATCTGATTCTGATCATATTTAACAGCCTGTTACAGTAGCAACACTGTTCTTAAAAGGTAGAGTTAAGATTGTCTGTATTTCTCATCGTATTCCAGGTAAAAATTCTGACCTTTATCAAAAGAATGACCCAGACTGTGTGAAATCTGTTGGAATGACAGGTCAGCAAAGATCACCTGAAGAAACAAGTAGCTTGATATGAATTGTATTATTATCAGTACACTAGAAAATTAGTTAAGAGTCGCTGCTATCAACATTTCAATAACCTGACAAGAAACAAAGTGAACACATTTGGATGTTGTCCAGACTTTTGCCTCGTAGATCCTGGTTTAGCTTCGCTAACCACTAGCCTGGTTAGTACAGCCAAAAACACAACAATAATTCTCCATTTTCCACAACCAGTCCATGTGCTTTGTTTACCTTGCAGAGTGCCTCCAACATGGCGACTTCTGGATTGATGACCCTGTGCCAAACCCATTGTTCAAAAATGTACTGACTACGGACATCTTTTATATGGCTTACACAGCTTGCAACAAAGTGGAAATGTGAAGTCTGAAAGGAAACCACCTGAAAGAGTTTCATTGTGGGAAATGTAGGCTCCAATGTAATTGAACTAGAATAAGTGAAATTAACATGAATGTGGACTTAAAATAAAGCAAAGAAACACAAATTAGGTTTGGCTCTGTTAGCTTTAAGTGAATATCTAGTGTGCTTTATGTTTTAAACTACAAATGAAATCCTCATCTTGTTATGTAACAGCATGACGACATTTTTATTGCCAATGTGAACAAACCATCAGGTAAAGTAGCAATTGAGTGCAAGACACTAAGGTGGAGGCAGGAGTAGGAAACCAACATGACTTTCATGAAAACACAAAATCCAAAAGGAGCTGCAGAACAGACAGGGTATCCCCCCAAAAACATCCAACTCAGAGTTACTGATGACGACCAAAACCTAGATGACAACACAGGAACATGAGGAACTGAACAGCAAAACATAACGTTGTAACATCAGAGGTGAGTTAGCAGAGAACAAAGGGAAAGTCAGGGGCCATTTGGGAAGAAATGAATCCAACAATCAAAGAGGAGGAAACGCAGGATGAGAAACACCAAGGAAGAAGCTTACAAAATAAAAACAGGAAACACAAGGAAAAAAACTAAACAGGGTCACAAAAAACATTCGGAATTCAAAACCTGGACACAAACGTAAATAATAATAATAATAAAGCTAATACAGAACATCTACAATAATAGGTTATATACTGTGTGTTGTGTGAATATTGAATCTAGAAGGAAGTTTCTATTTGTAAAGGAGGAAAACAGAGACAGAAAAAGTGATTAAATACATGAAAGAGCCACAAAAGAAGAGAAACAAAGAACTAATAGTGGTGGTAATAGTATAAAAATGTATGACAAAATATGACAGCACGTCAATTTATACAATATTAGTGCAATAACAAGGACGGATTATACGAATACAAGTTGGTAATGGACGATTTGCACACAAAGAAATTAAAAAACGATTTCATTTAGTTAAATATTAAAGATTAAACTGAATTTTATGTGTGTGTATTGAAACTGATGCTGAAAAGATTTTAAAATTTGTTTTAACTTAATTAGTAAATTGTTAAAAAAAAATTGTTTTGTTTTTTTCATCTGGATTGTTAAAAGTGTTTAAAACTATTTTTTGTTTGGAGAAAGAGAGACACAAAATAACTGTGGGGGGGGGGTGGGGGGCACGTATGAGGTTTGCTAAAATCCTCGCTACGTCCCTGCTGCGAGCATCTTTCAGTGCAACTCGTGCATTCAGGCGTTAAATGAAATAAGACATGAATAACGCCGCCGCTCACCTATGGTGGTGATCACAGTGATGGCGAAGTAAAAGGACCCGGCGAACTTCCACTGGACCCCCGCTTTGTGCGGCTTGAGCTGCAGGACGACGTGCTCCAGCTCCTCGAAGTTCTCTTTGGTCAAGTTGTATTTGCGCATGAGTTCGTACTTTCTGGCGTCGAGCTTCCTCTTGTGACTCTTCTCCTGCTTCGACTCGAGCGTCTCGAAGACGGCGGCTCCCACCACCAGGTAGGTGAGGATGCTGATGATGAGCGCGAGAGTCCGGGCGTTTTGTCTCTTCATGATAAAAAAAAAAAGGAGGAAAAGGAAAAGGGATCGTTCTCCTCCTCTCCTCCTCCGCTCGCTTTGCGACCTTCTCCTGACGGACTCCGGATCCGACAGAGGGGGGAGACTTTGGAGACGGAGCTGTTCTCTCAGCACCACCCCCACATCACAGTTGGGTTGCTACTTTATTTGGACTCTTTGTCATCGATTTATATTTAGATTGCGCAGAGAAGAAGAAGCGCCGGGGCAATCCCACTGACATGTCAGAGGAGCTCGAATCAAGCGCTCACCTTTGCGCAAGTACGCACAAACGCACGCGTCCAATTCTTTCTTGGTTTTCTTTTCTTTTTTCTTTTTTTTTTAGAGGGAAAGAAAGGCGCAGAGGTGGTTGTTTCAAATTCAGATATGACCTGCCGTATGATTCCTGTGCTCATTCAACTAAAATATTTACCTTGTGACTATTTAAACAGTCGAGCTGAACTGGCTTCGCAAGTTGTCTAGCAACCCAATGATAACCAGCCCCTTGCGTGAGTAAATATTTAAAGGAGGCACATCCTTTTCAGGCAGGGCTGCAGGGCTGCGGGATTCTTCGGGTTAAGTGCAAACTTAGCTCCTTCCGATGGACAGAAGATCCATCATTGGGTAAAAAAAATCCCCCTCATTAATTCGCCCCATTAACTTTGAGGCCACGTGGTCACTGACTTAACAGTGTTTAGACCTTTATCAGTGCACATCTGCTCTGTGAGTCCTAACCATTACACAGCAGCCACTTTGACTTCAGGTGGATTTAATGACACATTAATTGTCCCTTACGTGCAGCCAACATTTATTTAAATAGCAAATATTACACCCAAGATATCTTTTTTTTTTTTATATTGCCTTGTTTTATTAATACTGCAAATAATAAGCATTTAGGTGCACATATAAACACGAGGGCTGACAAAATAAACCACTCCAACAGTTTATTTATGAAGAGCAGAAGGACGGGTGGTAGTGGTGGGTGTTTGGGAAGAGCAGGTGGATGCTTTTTTACTCAGTAGAAAATAAACTGAGCAGTTTTAAACGGGAAATTTAAGGTAAAGATGACAACTGATAAATACAGCAGAGGATGAAGAGATCGGCTTCTGATTCACACAGTTAAACCAGATGAATGGATAAAGGGGTTTTTGGAGGCTTGTTGGCTGGTTTGTGGTTTGTCTGTTTCAGAGACGCCTCTAATCACTCAAATGTGAAGCTGGAGTTTAGATGAACTCTGTGTTTTCTGTGGCTGTGGTTTCCTGGCTCAAGGGTCAGAGTTACACACTTAAAAACTAAGAAAGTTCTTTATAGTTGGCCACCAAATCCAACAATGGAACAATTCAATTCACTGCATTTTACTAACATTCATTGATCTCTTGTCGCCACATGGCTGCTAATCTCTTCCTGTGTGTGCATCCCTTAATATTTACCTTTTTATGGACCTGTTTGAGTTTAGCTAATGTGATGCAACTGGTCACTGCTACACTCTGGATATTTATGCCTCACTGCATTTCATCATTGACATGTATATTATATTACACTGTATGTATCACTGCACCATTTTGTTTGCACTGTTCATCTCCGGGTTGCATCAGCCACTATATATATATGTTGTATATTGTCATGCGCTATGTTTTATTTTAGTCCACTGTGTACACACAGGATGTGATCTAAGACAGATAAGACCTGTGTAATGAGCAATATCCTTTCTAGATGCATCTACATACACATAGATTTTTTCTACCGGCTGTTCTGCACCAATGGAGACGTGTGAATATATAGGCTACATATATATATTTATACTCATTTCCCTTATTTTATTACTTGAACATTGCCTTGTTTGTTTGTAATATATTGTTTCTTTTTTATAACTTCTATATTCCTATATTTTTATTCTTTAGTCCACCTGTATGTGCACTGTCTGTGATGCTGCTGTCAAACAATGAGAATTTCCCCATTGCAGGATGAATAAAATAAAAATGATATATTCTCAACGTTTGCACATTTTGTTTGCACATTTTTGCTTAGTTGCTGCACTGTAGGCCTTTGAGAAAGGTCACTTCAATCCTGTATCGTGTCGACTTGACTTGAAAAATGTTGGTATTTTGTGGAAAAAAGTTTTGTGTTGCACCGTTTTGCACTCAAAGCTGCATTAGCTTCACTTCTCTTTATGTTAATCTAATTTTTATATGTGAAGTGTGAAAAGAAACAGCCTTCAGAAGACAGGAAGAGTTTAATGATAAGAAGTGCATTGTGGGAAACTGCATATTTAGAGCTTGAAACGCTTCAGTTTTGGTCTTTATAAGAGAATTCAGAATCAAATCTGCCATATTACAGTGAAGGCATGAAAAGAACAGGCTAAAGTTTGCATCTGTTTCCTCGTGAGTGGATGTGGACATTAAAAGAAGTGTTTACAGGTACATAGAAAGCAGATGTACGGTTTATTCTTTACACATTCACTATACATGGAGACATGACAGTGGGCTTTTAAGAGAATGTCATTTTCTGTTTGCAGTTTGCTGATATTTTACAGACAAGACTATTACACAAAAGGAATCAGTAGATGTTTGCCCCACGGAGCATTCATTAAATAAATTTAAATTAAACCACCACAACAACAACAACACTGCGAAGCCAGATTGCGCTAACATTTGATCGTTTATAATTTCCCTCCAGTATATCTGCTCTCCAGAGTGACGTACACACCATCATCCAGCAGGACGTTAAATGAGACTAAACAGCAGCACGTTGGAAATGTTTCACTGCCCCCCTTTCCCCTCCCCAAAAAAATAACTAAAATAAAATAAAAATAAAATAAAAGTTAAAACCACACGGCTGTAAGTTGAATAAAACTCACGGAGGCGCTGGTGTTGATCAGCTCCGTGGATCTTTGTTGGATCTTTAAGGTAACGCGTGGTTTGTCGCTATGTCACGTTTCAATTAAACATACTCTGAACAGGGCCTGGGTGAGGTATTTATTAGAGCTCTTCAGGTCTCTGGAGTTTCTACAAGGCCTCAAACTCGTCGATCCTCTGCTTGGTGTTGCCCTGGCGGATCTGGCGGAGGGTCTTGTACTTGTCGCGGCCGACTCGGACGTTCTCGGCGTGGAGCAGATCGTACTGGCTCTTCTTGTTTTGGTTCCGGGCCAGTTCCAGGTCTGAGCTCAGGGCCTGCGGGGGAACAGTCATTAAAGCTTAAGTACACACTTCTTGTGTTTGCTTTGCAGGATAAAATCCACCCTGTTTGTTCGCTGTTGCATCAGAATATTTGATCAATTTGTGATGTGAGGCTGAACTATGTTTTTTTTTTTTTTTTTTTTAATGCAACAGAAAGAAATTGATACTTTCCAAGTTGCTGCAATGCATTCTGGTCTGTTGAGGCTACCTTTATTTTATTTGTGTTGTTCAGTTGTCTGTGTTTGCTAAGTAACAAAAAGATCTTTAAGTCTTAAATAGTGGAAGTTACTTATGCCGTTCTGTAGAAAACTTTGTCAAATCTCTATCTACTTATATTTAAATAAAAAAATGCTCTGTTCAAGTGTCATTGAACATCCTTCTTCTGTTAACTCTAATTCTGTTGCCCTTCCTTTCAGACCGCTCCCTCCTCCTCATCCTGTTTGTCCAGGTCCTGTCCCGGCCTTCTTACCTCCATCTGGGACTCTGCAGACTTTATAACCAAAACTCGTTCTCGACTTGTTCTAACGCTCATTTTGGTTTTCAAGTCTTATTTAAACCTATTTTTTTTTAACAGTGTAAAAGCTAAACTGTAAATTTTCCCTCACTGATAGAATTTATTTTTTATGTTCAAGTGCTCTCTGTGCTTTTATGGTGCTTTTTTTTTCTTATATTCTTTCTTTTTTTCTCATTTGTTTTATCATTACTGTCTTCACTCGCATTTTATATTTCAGACCCCTGAGTAATATGCTTTATTTTCAATTTAAGGAGTACATTTATAGAATACCAACGTGTCTCTGTTGGGCCATGAACCATATTTTAACATTTTTTTCAGGACAAAAATGAAAAAAAAATATATATATATATATAATTTGGTTGACGTGTGACGTATCCTGGGACCCTTGAACTCACCATCAGCTGTTTCTGCAGGCGCTGGTTCTTCTTGGCCTCGGTGAGCCGGTCCTCCTCGCGGCGGTGGTCGTTGAAGCCCTGCGACTGCAGGTCGGCGCTGTAGGAGCCGTTCTCCTCGTTCTGCTCGTGGTCGCTCTCGCTGTCCGAGGAGGAAGAGGAGGAGGAGGAGGCCGGAGCCACGTTGGAGGTGGTGATGGAGGTGGAGGTGGAGGTCATCACGATGGTCAGCTCCTCCTTCGTCTTAATCAGGTTCTCCTCCACTTCGATGGCCTGCGAGGGAAGAGGAGGCGTTAGGACGGAAACAGGGGGCAGGTGACGTCCTAAACTAGACTTGTATGCAGCGTCTCATCTAAACATAAATGTTGTATTTTAGTTTAGTTTCTTTTAAGTAATTTTGCATCTCATCTTAAGAAGATGTGGACTTGTTCCCTGCACTAGTATATGGTGCAAAATGGGTCATTTATTCAAGGAAACAAAGGCTTTTTGGTGTACAAACCTGTACAATGTGCAGAATTCTAATACAAACTAATATAGACATATTTCTATTTTTATTTACTACAAGGAATTTAGGGGGTTTCCCTTCAAGAAATTACAAATGAGGTGTGGAAACTTCGATATAATTCATGCTACATTGCTAATTTTTTATTATATTTACACACTGAAAGACTTTTGACCAGATAACACTTATAAAATCTTCATTATTCACAATATAGTGTAGCAACAGAACATTTATTGCATATATTTCCACTGGGTCTTACTATCCATTTACACACTTCAGACAGATGTCTGGTCCAGAAGTGAGAGTTATCGAAGGCACCGTGTTATAAACCAAACAGGAGGACAAAGACTGAAGGTTTTCGTAGTGACATTTTCCTGGTAATCCCTGCGCCTCCGTGGAGCTCGTGCCTCCTTTGATCGTGCGTTGGAAACTCACCTTGCTGTGCCATGACTCAGCCTCTTCCTCCTTGGCTCTCTTGGCCTCCTCCAGCGCGCTGATCTTGGCGCTGTACTCGGCCAGCTCTGCGGCCTGGAGGCACAAAGCGCGTCATCATCAAATTGATAAATAAATAAATAAATAAATAAATAAATGACTTATGCATGGATGAGGTCATAAGTGAGTAAAAAAAACTTTGAATGGCAGTATATTTACCTGGAAGCTATCTGCAGCTACAAATTCCCCCATTAATTTTAGAGCTTTTATAAATGTTTGTCAAGCTGACCCGCACTCACTGAGGAATGCATTAGTTTAAACTGAAATTAAAACAGATAATATGTGTGTGTGTGTTTTTTTCTCACGTGCACCACACTCACCAGCTGCTCCTGGGTCTTTATCTGGTCCTCAGCTTGCCTGGCCAGCTCCTCCTTGGCTATTATGGCCTCCATCCTCTCAGCCTCCAGCCGGGCTGCCTCCTGCTCCACTCTCCTCCTCTCCTCCTCCAGCCTGATGGCCCGCTCCAGCTGCTCCCGAAGGTCTGCGGGACAAATTCAGTGCACAGGAAAAATCTATTAAGCGCCGTGTGGTGTTAACGGAAGGGGAGGGAGAAAATAACATCTCTGGGGGTGACGTCTTCCAGCTTTACGGCCACGTGGATGGTTTATAGGCACCTGAACAGGTGAAATACGCAGATTTCAAAAGAAGTGCATCAAACCGTTTCAACGATTAACCAGAAAATTTAGTCTAGCGTCGTTACAACTATGCTGCAAATGCAAATTTTTGCAAAAAAACACCCAAAAAACAAATATTATCTGGAGGGAGCTGAGCTGGAACATCTCTAATATGGTCAAATTTTTCTTTAATCTGCCTTTAACTAAATTAGTAACTGCTGAGCATCGTTAGAATTAATTATTTATTATTTAATAATGGGGCCAGAAGAAAAAAAAATAACTACTCTGAGTCATCTTTCAGACTCTCCAAGTCATTTGGATGATTTTTTAGAGGTCTTACAAGGTAAAATATGCAGATTTCACCAACGAAAAGTAAACTGTTTAAGAAAAGACACGAGTAATAGAACAATTATGGGACGCCTAACTACGCAAAACGGATTCCTTCCACCTTAATAACGCAGACAGCTGTCACGTCTGACAGAGCATCAAATAAACAGTGCTGTGATAAATTGAAGGTAGGACGATAGAAAGTGCTCGCGTTTGTACGTTTTGGCTCCGTGGTACAAATGCATGCGTGCGACTAAATGTTGCAGCTCGAGCCTGTTTTTGCTTTGCATTAAAAAAAAGTAACTTGATGCTGACTGAGGGACCTTTATGGAAGTCAGCTTGAGCATTTATATGAAAATATAATTGTATTCTGTGATTTAACGTCCACTTTCTGTGTCTGTAAAGCAAATCACCAGCAGAGGGCGGTAAAACCATAATACACTGTGATATCCAACAGATCAGACTTCACTGCCTTGTTTTGTAAATCACTGGGAAGGAAAACGATCAACACTCGGCATCTTTCTCCATCCCACCTCTCTCCGCTCTCTTGGTCGTCTCTTCAAACTCGTAGAGCTTCGTCATCATCTCCTGCTTCTCTCTCTCTATCTGCTCCTTCTCCTTTTCTATGGCCTCCCTCTTCCTCTTCTCGTTCTCCAGCTGATCCCTGCAGAACACACACACAAAATAATAAATACTCACACTTTAATCACAGCCCACGAAAAAAATAAATAAATAAAAAAAAATCCCACTCCTCGGTCTGTCCAGATATCTTGCTTGCACCCACCTCTCCATCTTCTTCTGCAGCCTCTCCTCTTTGGCCTGAGCCCTCATCTGCTGGACCTCGATGGTGTCGGGCTTGCGGCGGCGCATGTACAGCTCGTGGTTGCCCATGCACAGCTGCAGGATGCGCTTGTTGACCCGCAGGCGTGGAGCGTAGAAGACGAAGTCCTTGGAGAGACAAAAAAGTTTGTGTGAAGTCTTGCACAAAAAAAAAAACGCATGGAGGCGAAGGAGCCCAAACACTCGGCCTACTTATGAATATACATCATTATTATCATTTTGCATTTAATATTGAGCTGTCCCTTATCCATTTACTTAAAAATGTTGGATTCATATTCATGTTGAATTTAAAGAAATTAAAATTTGTCAGGGAAAATTTTAAAAAATAATACAAAATAATGTCTAATCAATCAAAGATTTTGCGACCCCCTTGCAGTACCTTCATGGACCCCCTAGGGGTCACAGACCCCCTCTTGCCAACCCTTATATATCACATATTTTAATTGAGTTTTCCCTGTTTTCTTTTTTAATTTTGTTTTACTGTGAAATAAAAATAGACAACATAGCTGTGAATAAAGTGTGTGAGCATTACATTTTTTTTGGTAATTTTTACAAACTATAAATGTAGTGATTAAGTGATTAAAATTGCAATAATAATAGTAACATAAAGCTTCAGTTAATTGTTTAAAAAAAATAAAGAAACAACAAAACAAATGCAAAACAATTAATAATTCTGGTGATAATAATAGAAAGAATAATGGAGAATGAGGGGGGAGGCAAAACTCTTATAAGGCTGATAAATTTTTATGCTCATACTTAAAAAAAAAATTTAAAGAAAAAGCCACGGGCGAATTAAATAATGCATATTCAGGCATCTACAATTCTCATTTTTATGAGAAGCTATAAACCAAAATCAAGATGTCCTCCATAGTTACATAACACCATCTCCAGGTCCAACGGGACAATCTGAAGTTATATTCATACACATTCAAATAAATAAGAGTTTTCTAGATCATTTTCCCTCAGACTCTTCCAATATTTGGGCTTTTTAAACATGACCTGTTCTCATGGATGGATGGATGGATGGATGGATGGATGGATGGATGGATGGATGGATGGATGGATGGAAACTCCCACGCATGGAGTCTGTTTATGTCCAAACACTCACCTGCGAGAACAAATTCCTCCAACAACAACAGCCGAGCATCCGACTGTAAACAGACTCCAGTCGTGTGAACTTCAAGTGTTTGTGAGAATGTAGGCGAACATTTCTTTGAGCCGTCATGACTTTTTTTGTCACGTGTTTTGTGTTTGTTTGGGGAGACACTGAGGATGAAACTTACAGGGGATTTCTTGTCTATGGGCTTGATGATGAATTTCTTTTCATTGAAAGAAATGTTCCTGATTTCACTCCAGGGGAAGCCAATCTTCGGGGTCAGCCTTGAAAGACGACAAAAAAATAAAAAGGTCAGATTCACACGTTCGTAGTAAAAATGGAGAGAATTCGGTCAATGGCCTTTTAGGAGACAACATGTTTTATTTAAAGCTTGACAGACTGAAGGGAAAGGTCGATGACTGCTCGTGTGTTAGTCTCCTGTCTACAACTACAACGCTGTCAGGTCACTGATATGATGTAACAGTGAGGTTACAGAGCTGAAACCATGGAGACCAGGAGGTGAAATGGACCGGCTGGACACGGGACATGAACCGTGGACTCACCTGTCGTCCTTCCCGTAGATGTTGAGCCCCAGAGCGTCGATTCCGAGCCACAGGTCTGTGCCCTTCTTGTTCTTGATCTCGAAGAAGTTGACGCCGTACATCTCCAGGTCCTGGGCGATCTTCAGGTACTCGATCATGGCGTCTTCCCTGTACAGGTTCAAAAAACATCCCACCGATCAAGCCTTAACATTATGACCACCCGTCCTCAAAGTTGACGTCAGAAGCAGGAAAAATGGGTTTGATTTATTTATGTGTGAGACCTTAAAGGCTTCCTGGGTTAGTATCAATCGGCCTCCTCTTACCTCTGCATCGATCTGTGCTCCCGGTGCCAGATCTGGATCCTGTCCTCCCACTGCTCCTTCGACAGCTTGTGTTGCTCCAGCACTCTGAAGGGAGAGACGAGCTATAAGCTGTAACCCACGCTGGTGAAATGTAAACAGTCTGTGCATACGCGCTAAGACAAACACATGCTGCACTGTAGCGTCCTTCCTGTCCGCTTATATCTCCTTTTTCTTTTTGTGTCGTCGTTTGAGACTGAAGCTAATCGGCTGCACGCTCCCCACATTTGTTTCTTTTTCTAGTTTCAGGAGAACTTCCTGAAGCTTTGTCTCTTATGAATAATGTTAGGGAGCTTTGAGCTGAAGTTATAGTTTTAATAATCTCAGTTTCCCTCCCACAGCAGTTCTGTAAAGAGTATTTATTTCATTAGAAGTAGAAGAATAGTGAGGTTTTCTCACTGTTGGGAATATTTTAACTGTGTAGATACATTTAATGTAGATATTTAAAAGAGTCTTTGCCTTATACATGTAACTAGAAAAAAAGTTTTGAAATGTCTTAAAAACCAAACGTAAGTTTTGAAGACTGGTATAATACATATATATGTATATATATATATATATACATTTTTCAAAATAAACTTTCAAACTTTCAGAACATGTTTTATGAACATTCACCCTGCAGATTTGAGATTTTCAACGTTTCAAACCTGGAAAACAAACTAATACACATGGAGAAGTGAGAATGTGTTGGAGAAAAGCTCTTTATAAGGGAAGCTCTAACATGTAATTCTTTTTTTTCAGACTTGCAGAATGACATTTAATAGAATTTTGCAATGTTACATTACATTACATTAATTTCTCTAAGGTATTTGGGATCAGTACGACCTCAGAAGCAAAGGAAGTAGCAGTTTTTGTAGTTCTCATATGTCGACACTTGGATTATTTCATTATTTGTAGTATGATTAAGTCACCAATGTGTGACAAAATATAAAACTGTTTATTTTAATACCTGAACATGACTGAACAAAGACAGAGCAGTGAAGTCCCATTGTCCTCAAGCGAGTACTTGATAATTAGTGACATTGTAGCTCGTTGCTTTTCATAAAATGTGTCAAATTTGCGCGTCAAGTAAAACTAGAAACATTAATAAACATAAATAAATACGTTTAAACCCTAGAATTTGATGGGATTTTGTATCATGTTTTTACTGACTAGTGTATTGACCCTTTGCTACCACTAGATGGCAGACTGAAGTGTCCACTAACGAGGACAACGGGTTTAAATGAAGCAGAATAAGCTGCAATGAGACCTAAAACTTAACGTCCCCATATGAGGACGCAGGGTCTCAGGAGGTTAAACCTGAGATAATGTGTTTGTATAGACGCAGAATTAAGCTTAACGTAACAACAACAGAGTGGACGATAAAATAAATATGTAAGTTTATTCAAACTAGAATAACACTTCCGTTGACTTTTTTTATTCTACAGGTGTGTAGAAGAGGCGTTATTTGGTTTTGTATCACTGATGTTGTTAAGTGCAGAACTTCCTTTTTGGTATTTTGTTCTCTACTGGAATAAATAAATATCCAGTGATGTGACACTCACCTCCGGGGCAGCAGGCGCTCGGAGGACAGGTAGCCCGGGTGATGCGTCGACTTGCTGTACTCTCCGAACTTGGCCTGGATGGAGTAGGAGGCGAGCAGCACGGCGGTCTCCGGAGGACAGTAGATGTCCTCCGCCAGAATGTCCTCCTTCACCTGCAGGAAGAAGAGCCTCCGGGTGACGTCCTGGATCAGCTCCTCGGCCACTTCCTCCGGGTAAAACTTGACCCTCAGCTTGAACTGCAGGGGAGTCTCCTTCTTCACCTCCTGAGCCATCACCTTCGCCACGACAATTAAAAGGATAATTAAAAGATTACAGAAGACGAGCGATTACAGAGAGATAAAGAGGAGAACACTGTTAGTTAACGTGGGTGGAGCATGGAGGATATGCTTCAATAAAACAGAGTTCAGTGGGAGTAGAACAGGACACAGTGGGAGCTAATAATAATATAAGAGTTTAACATGAGATTGAAATAGAGTTTTTTAATGGATGAAAAAAATAAAGACACACTTGTATTTATTTAAAAGCTCAGGTCAACAACAAGGAATTGACTTGCTTTAATTGTTAACATTAAGTAAAGTAAAAAGCTTTAAAAGGCATCCACAGATAAAAAATAAATGAAATTTAGAAATCAGAAATAAGCAGAAGATGGAATAAGAAGTTACTGCCCAGTGAGAATTTTTTTTTTAAATCTAAATGAGAAACAGGTCAGATGTTAATTATTTTATTCCTTTAGTTCCACACACATAAATCAGCAAGTCTGAATCATGTGTGGCTGCCATATAATTTTTATTTTTTTTATAGAGGTGGCATCATCCGTCCATAACTACACCAATCCAGCATGACATTATGACCTAATATTGTGTCGGTCTCCAAAAACAGCCGTGACTCATAGAGGGAATGGACGTGAGCCTTCTAAGGATGCCCTGTGGTGTCCTGTCTGTGGTCATAATGTTGTGGCTGATCAGGATTGGTGTTAATTTCACTTTGCGAACGCACAAACTGACCTTCTTTTCGTAGTTCAGCCACGTCATGAACCCTTTGTTGTCGACAAACTGCAGCCCGAAGTACCAGGTCTCCCTCAGGCCGATGGTCCTGGCCACCTTCAGACGAGCAGCGACAGAGATGGGACGTTTTTTTTTTAGTTTTTGGAATTTATTTTAAAGTGCTTCAACTGTTACGTCACTTCAGAACACACAACCATAATCGTAATCCCTGAGTGATTAGCATTACATTCTTTGCTTTGCTTTTAGGTGACCTCACAAAGATATATGAAGGCGTGTTGGCGTGAGACGATCTAAAAATGTGATTTTAATTGGCAGCTATAATCAAAAGCAGCTGGAATCCAATTATATAAAAATGATAAAAAAAAAAAAGATATTATGCACTGAAACACCCAGCAGTTTATGATGAGATTACATTCACAACCATAAAATAATTACAACAATCTCAAAGTTTGCTTAAATTGTATTCAACTGATAATAATTCTGTACTCCAGCCAAGGACTTTTACTTGCTGTAAAGTGTATTATTTTTTTTTATTTTTTTTTTAAAGTTATGCAACCGCTGTTTGTGCACGAAAATACAGCCGGCCGGTCTACGTGTGCTTTGTGAACTGTGACAAACGGACCTGGTCAAAGAGCTGCTTTCCTGTGGTGTTGGGGTGGAAGGAAAACTCCAGCTCTGCGTCCATGGAGGTGACGCGAACGTTAACCTGCAACATAAAAAAAAAAAGGGGCATTTAGTCATTTAGACACCTCAGATTCTTCTATGTGAATCTGTGAATGCACTGGAATATTTTAATTTAAATTCTGCCCAAACATCCTGTCTTGTGGTGTTAACCCAAAATGATGTCTTTAAAAGGAGCTGTGAAGTGGATTGTTCATAAACCATAATTGCTCCCTATCTCATTAGACTTTGGACTACCCTTGCAAGGTGCCACAAGGTTGCACATACGCAGATTAAAATATGAAAACCCTTGCCAGGTTCCCTTTTGACTTTCCCACCGTCAGTTAAGATCGGCTAAAGTCACGCAGAAATGTTTTTTTTTTGTTTTTTTAATAGAGGAAATACAGATACGCTTGATTTTGCGTGTGAAGAATAAACATCAGGCACGATGGGAAGAAGTTACACAATTTTTTTTTTTTTTTTATGAAGTTATACAAGTGCACACCCTGTGGTGTCATAAAGATAAACCATCTCAAACTTTGGCAGCAGAAACTGGAACATCCATTTATGAAACGTCGGCCATGTTTCTCAATCATTTCCACCATCACATGTGAGAGATCTCAACCCCCCTCCCCGACATCCCACTGCAGCTGCTCTCAAATCATTGACCGGGGAGGACACAGTCATGCATTACTTGTCAATCAGTGCGTGACCCCCTAACCTACCAAGAAACATCTCAAATTCACGTTTAACTGTTCGGATTCAAGTCAAAGTCAGAAATGAGCTTTTTGAGTTTGTCAGCATAACCTCCCGGGAGGGTTTTTTCTCCTTGGAGATATAAGAGCAGAGCTGCTGTCGTAACCTTTTTCTTATCAGCCTTTTTCTGCAAACTGATGCTGAGAACGTACGAATCTAACTGATTCAGGACTTCATAAGAGTTTCTTTGTTTGAGACTGATTACCGATAAAAAAAAAAAAAAAAGAGGAGGAGGGGGAGAATAAAAGAGTTAAAGCGTCCAGTCATGAGTTCACAGAAATCACTCGAGTCTCTAAAAGTCATTTTTACAACACGCATCTCGACTGCAACTGTGAAAAATCACTTTTTTTTTTTTTCCTTTTTCTGTCAGGAATGTGTGTAGCATGGGTCAAACTCTACACTGGTTAATGAGTAAATGCAAAGTAGGATTCCTGCCTCTTAGTAAAAGAAAAATTAAAACAATAAAACTCCTGAACGCAGAAAAATAAAATGTTCAAAATGAGAATATATTTAATACACTTATAAACGTTTAAATGAAGGGTTTTAAAGGGCTCTTACCGTCTTGGGCATCTTGGCTCTGGTTGGCGGACGAGCTCCAGCAGAAGAAAGTGTTTCCCAGGCTGACTGAGGCTGCAGTGGCCGACTCCCAGCAGAACCCCCACCTGATAAAGAAAGCAGCTCGGCTCTCGCTGGCTCACTCAAGGGCAGGGCTTGTGTCCTTTGAACTCGGCTCGGCGGTGACGTGGGAGGTTTCGACCTGGTGGCTATCGCACAGAGCGGAGAGATTCGCCTTTCGGCCGTGGACACCCGGCGCTGGCAGAGACGCGGCAGCTCCACCCAAAGACAATCACCTGCCTCAGCACCTGGACGCCTGCGACCTTTGATCGAAGCACATGAGGCTATGTAGGGCAGGAGGGGCTATTTGTGTTGTCTCTTTGGAAGCTAAAAAAAACAGGCCGATTCGAAGTAGAGGACTCAGAGAGTTTATTTAGTACAAAAATCAAGTTGAAATCAAATGGAACAATTCTGATCTTGTAAACATTTACAGAGCAGCAGATTTACAGTTTTCTTTTTCATAATTATTCTATTTGTTACAACATGTAAACAGTTGAAACAATCGCAAATGAATCTTTTATTTATAAAGTACCTTTAATGTGACAACAGTCAATAAAGGTGCTGTACAGAATAAGGCTCAGGACACGTACAAAGACAAGTAAATCATGTTATGAGATGTGATTTATCAGTAAACAAGTATTTTTCGACTGCTTGTCCGACACATTACAGGAAGAAGAACTGAACATTTGTCACATCTCCAAGTCTTTCCAAGGCATTTTCTTCTCGTTAATGTTTGACTTCATTCATCAATCGATCGCTGTCGCAGCTATAACTAAAATCCAGTCTCGTTTCTGGCAGTTTTAACCTCACTTCACCTCTGAAACCACATATAATAAACCTGAGCTTCACATAAGCTAATGTTTAGCCGTTGTTAACGTGAAATATATGGTCAAATTAATCCTATTTGTTCTGTAATCATGAATGTATCGACCGCAGTCAATGAATTACTTATGAAAACTTTTACAAAAAACTGACAACTATCCTTTTTTTCAGCACTTATAAGGTTTAGGTGTTTATTTGCCTGTTGGTGTCTGATTTAAGTGACAGATTTGTGGCAATGATTGCCAACAATTGCTGCAACATTAGTGTTACCAGATTCATTTGCTTGTTTTTATATTTGTTCACATGTTGGAAAGCTAAACAACCCTGTTTCTTTGTGGAGGAAGTGAAAGGAAATGTGATGATAATCACTGTATTTCTTCACTTATAATGAGTTTAAAGCATTTTCGTGTGCATTTATTTGCTCTTTCTTCAGTTTTTCGTCACGTATGAGTCACAGTTTTCCACAGACCGAGGCAATAATTGACCAGAATGAGAAAGGACGGATGCTTTTCTATGAATCTTTTCACATTTCTTTGCGCCACTACAACATAATCTAACATGCATAGAAATTTTAAAAGTGAGTGAGCTGAAACACTCGCTTTGTTCCTGGTAAATCTACTTAATATTTCCTGAAAGATAAAGTGGTTTCTTTACGTCTATGAACAGTAAATCTTCATTTCAAGTAAAAAACGGTTTTGTTCTCCTCTTGCAAACTCTTTGATCATGATTTAAAACAGGAGATTTGTCTAAAAATCGCTACATTCACAGAAAACCTTGATTCAGAAGAAAATACACAAGTCTAAAACTCATCTTTGAGCTGAAACTGAGGCTGGTCCTCTGGTTTGAAGTCTTCGTTGGGACTTCCATCCTGGTTGAGGATTCTTGACGCAGTGTAGCCCACGATGGGATACTTAGTTTTGTATGTGCCTTCAAATACGCTGTCCAGAGACTGGAGCTGCTGTTCAGTCAGGCCCGTCTGAGCATCAAAAACAGAGTCAACACGAACAAAGAGTCAGTTATCAACACATCTTTATTTTCCTGAAAGGTACATGAATGACTTTTAGAGTAAAATATCTCCTACAACATCTTTTACATCTTGTATCATTGTGTTTACATGCAGCTATTGTGTTCTTAGCTCAACTTTAACTGAGATTTTAATTGTATTTTTTTTTATTGTTTAATAAGTCTGTTGCCTGTTTTATGTATTTTTTAAGCACTTTATAATGTTGTAAATAAAAAAGGATTATATTATTATTAGCTTATAGGCTGGAAACTGGACTCTATCCATCTTTCATCTCCTCTAAAGCTCTAAAACTATCACGCTATGAATCCTTGTTGTTGTTGGACGTATGAAATATTCTTTTAACTCATTAATTGTCTGAAACTTTGAAATCGTGCGATATTAGCCTGACATTTTAGGGCTATGCACCGTTGAAACTGGAAGATTAAATAAACTGACGTCATTAAAACAGATTTTGTGTAAACAAATTCGACCCGACTCGTTTTTCCAACAATTGTTTACGGAAAAATGATCTCACTCATATTTTCTTATATTACAATTCCAGTGGGTCAGAAGATCAAATATACTCGGTTGAGTTTGCCTAAAAAAAAAACAAATAAAATTAACCTCCATAAGTCTGATTCATCCTTGGAAGGAGTTTCCACTGTGTGATAAATGAGAGATTATCTTATCTGGTAAGGTACCACATTCGTTTGTACTTCACAAGGAGACACACCCTGTATCTAAGAGGTGACCATGAACATCCATCGCAGAACAAACGCAAAAGTCCTTGTTAAGACAGAGGAGGAAACTGGTACAAAAATATCTGTATCCACAGTAAAACGAGTCATCATATTACACAACATCAACACAACTTAGAAGGTTACCCAGTGAGGAAGGTCTTGAGCTGCACGTGGGGACAAAGGTCTCTCCTGTCTTAAGACTGGAAAAAGGACTGTATTTTAACGATAATGAACGTTGTCTGGGGAAAAAAGGGCGAAACCTGCAATCTAAGGAATACCATCTCAACTGTGAAGCAGCACGGCGGTGGCAGCATCATGTTGCGTAGCTGCTTTGCTGCAGGACTGAACAGAAAATGCATGTACAAGCAAGGAGGCCTTTAAAATTTCACCAGTTCTGTGAGGAGGAATGAACTAAGATCCATACTAGTTACTGCAAGAAGAAGTGGAAGGGCAGTCAAAAAGTTTAACCCAAGTTAAAAAGGGAATGTAAACATCTGACCTAATACGAATGCTATGATACAAGAAATTTAAATGGAAATAAGGCTCTCTAATATTATTACACTCGTAAAATTAATTCCTAACTGTTTTAATGTCCTTTTGTGTTCATTATGTCCTTCCTATAAAAGTCTATTGTGTGTAAAATATATATATATATATGGGGAAAAAAAATGCACTTGTGTGAAATTGTGTGTCCCACTTCAGATTGCACGGCTTGTTTTGCAACAGGGTGTCATATATCTGTGCTCTCCACCCGTGGGAGTGACCCGCGACAATGCGGTGGGTGGGTGAGGAGGATGTTCACAGTAAACTCACAGTATCTGATGTTAAGTCTGCTGCGTTCAGGGACATCTTGGCCACAGCCCGAGTGGCGTCCTTCCCCGCCAGGGCGTTGTATGGAGCGCCTTTACCATAAAACTCTGAAATAACAGAGAGGACATTGAATGCAACATCTAATCAATGAGGTGCGGATTTGCAAGATGTTTTTGTCTCAGTTAACACTTAATACTTAGGTTTTTAGCCTTTAAAACAACACAGGTGGGGTTTATTTACCTTTTCCCTTGGTGACATCAAACACAACTCCTTTTATTGCCATGTAAATGGGCTGCCCCTCCTAAAACACAGGATGAATTAATGCAAACACACAAACTGATCCTCAAAAACACAACTTGGATTACAAATAAACTTTACCTCGCTACCGTCGTATCTCTTCAGCTCCTCCTCGGTGAATAATCTCACGGGTTTTGTTGCTGGTTTGAACTTTAGTTTAACTTCGTCGTCGGCTAAACTCGCGCAAATTACAATAAATATGAGAGAAAGTCGCGCTGTTGCCATGGTAGGATGGTTGTTAGGACGAGGCTGATGCGGAAACTCTTTCATTCACTTCCTTGTAGCAGAGGAGGCGTTCAGTAGCGTCGGAAATTTTAAACGCAGCCGTTGGTGAAAGGATTTCACAAAAGTCAATCGTCATAAAAAAATGCTTCGGTATTTAATAAAACTATTATCGTGTATTTATTGTCATATTGTTTTTTTTTCATTGTTATGTGTTTGGTTCGCCCTGGACACTGTTTCGCCCACTCCTGACTGATTTTGTATATTTGTTCATAAGATAATTCTGTACATTTGTTGCTTACACTATTTTCTGTTTTAGCTATCTTATTTATCTTTATCCTTTTGCCAGTGTTATTATTATTATTATTATTTTTAATAAGAGTGTTTCTTTTATGAGCAGATGAGCTTCTGTGACCAGGTAAATTTCCATGTGGGTCATTAAAGTCTGTGTAAGATTACAGCCAGCAAATAGTTAGTAAATATTAGCTTAGTTTAGCATTTAGCACTGGAAACAACAGTTTAGCCTGGCTGATGCCTTCCCAACTAAAATTTTCAAATTAACGTAATAATTATTTTATTGTCCATATTTTCTCCCAGTGACACAGTTTTTTTGTAAATGTCATGCTTTTTAATGTATATGGTTTGTAATTTGTCAGAAAATTTTAATTTGTAAGGAATTTTCTATTAAAGTGTGTAATATTTGAGGATGCATTCGTTGCTATAGGAAATTTTAATGCCATCCGTTTTTGCTGACTGACAAAAACTGACTCAGTCATTTAAAAAGCAGCTCAATATTTACATTTAATTTACTTACTTGCAGATTGTTTTTAGTTTATATATGATATGGTTTAAATATGAAATTACACACTGGAGATCGTTGCCGTTGATAGATTGTTAGCTTAGCTTAGCTAATTTGTCCATACTCAATAGGAAGAAGCGGTTAGCTTGACTGTACCCAAATAAAGTTCTCAAATTTACATGATGCATTTTTGTTTATGTTCTTGTTTTCACCGAATGACAAAGCATTTTTTTTTCATATTCAAATGTAGTAAATATATTTGACCTATAATTTGTTGGAAATTTTTAAATAATGACATATTAGTGTCATTGGCTTAGCTTAAACATTGAATACAAGAATAAAACCTTAGCTTGACTCCATCTACCTGAAGTTCATATATTAAGCACATCAGTTAACATATCTGAAAAGCATTTAAACACAAACAATTTGCACATTAAATCTTTTTGTTCCTGCTTTTATTTGGAGCAACAGTATATTTCCCTCCAAAACAAACAAAACAAAACAACCATCTTAAAATATCTTTAATCAGATTTAATCAAAACTACCAAAATTTCAATAACTTTCAGGATTTTAACCCTTTAAATGCCTAATATTTAGAAATATTTCATTATTTGTTACAAAAAAAAAACTTTTCCATGAAATAAAGAGTTGGGGGATGAGATGACTTCAGTGGTGATTAGAGTCTTGAATATGTCAAAGATTAGCAATAAAACTGAATTGACTGCATAAGTATTTATTATTTAGTGTCAGATTTTATTACACAAATCTCTTTAACAACTTCAAACCTGCTCAAAACTGCCAAAATTTCAACAGGATTTTAACCCCGTAAATGCCAGTCTGATTATATGAAGAATTAATTGTTTGTTTGTTTTTTTTTGTTGTTGTTTTGTTTTGTTTCACAAAACAATCCCAATCCCAAAACGGGATTATATTCCATAAATTAAACAGCAGGTGGATGTGGCTTTGGTGGTGATTAGAGTTTTGGATTTGTCAAAGATTAGCAATAAAAATTATTTGATTGCATTTTTTATGTACAGACACCTTTGTGGTCAAAAATGCCCCATTGACTTCCATTCAAACCACTTTTTTTTTTATCCCAATGGAATTACAATATAAAACCATGCATTCTGTAAAGTTAGCATTTCATTTAGAAGAAAGGATTTCTACTGAACCATTGCTTTTCTTTCTTTCTTTCTTTCTTTCTTTCTTTCTTTCTTTCTTTCTTTCTTTCTTTCTTTCTTTCATTGTGCTGTAATCATTTAAAATGTTGAATGTAGCTCAGTTTGTGGCGGCTGTGTTTGGGACTCTGAATGTTCCTATGAGCACCTGAATGCAGCACTAGGTATGAACCAAAGGAAACAACTTTTCTTGTTATTGGGTCTCGTCCTGTAGGTGGCTCTTAATTTTAGTGGGATGTGTCTTCGGGCGTGTGAGTGGTTTGTATCCCTCCAGAGCGGAAACCTGAACTCCTCAAATATGCCTTATTTAAGATCAAAACATTAAACAAGTCTGACTTTGCAGAAATAGTCTACGGCAGCTTTTACAGGTGAAGCGTGGAGGAATGCGGAGAAAGGAAAGCTCTCGGTCATACCAAGAGGTAAAGTAACAAGTTGCTTCGTGTTTGTGTGTCGGTGTGTGTTATCTTGAATGTTTGTTTAAAAGAAAATGCGAGGGCAGCAGTCTGGGGACTTCCTCGCCGAGTGGAGGGTCCGCAAAGTGTCCGGTTCAGTTGGCATCATGTGACTGGACAGTTGAGGACAGCAGTGAATAATACATGTGTCCTTCCTGCTAGTGTCAGCTGTAAAATGGAGCTTGTTGAAGCATAACCAGACAATAGTGGCGCTGTCAGTAGTTTATAGTTGTTTATCATCAATTATAGAACTAGTTTAAATGTCTCTGCGGTCATTTGGCTCCTAGTGTTGCCTCTTAGTGGTTGTTTGTGTCACTTTCTATGTTTCCCCCCCAACAGTTTTCTGCCTCTGTCCCTGTTTGTTGTTTATTTTGCAGTTTGTGGCTTATAGGTTTTTATCACATCTCTTTGGAGTTGCAGTCATACTTTGAAATACTCGTAAAGGTCCTGTTGTCATTTTGGTGCTGTCAGGTGTTTCTGTTATAAACCATTAATAAGTTCTTGCAGACATTTTACACCTTGTTGTCCTCATTTTATGTCTCCGTGTATCTGTTTATAACATTTCTTTTATGCATCTTGACCCATAGAAAGCAGTTTCTCTTTGTGGTTGTTTTATTTCACTTTGTAGGTTTCCCTCCAACTGTTCATTTTGCAGTTTTATACACTTAAAGGTGTCACAAATGTCTAGTTGGTGAACTAGTTTGGAGTAAGTTTGTGGTGCTGTGAGGTATTTATGATAGAACCTTGTTGCATAGCTGTAGTTGTTGCATCTGTTTTGTGACGTACAGGTTGTTTCACATCTATTTGTAGCTGCAGTCACACTTAGAAACACTCACACCACTGGTTGTCATTTGTGGTTGTGTCAGGTGTTTCTGTTATAAACCATCAATAAGTTTAAATTTCTTTGCAGACATTTGACTCCTAATGGTTGTTTTATTTCACTTTGCAGGTTTTCCTCCAACAGTTTTCTGCATTTTTTTGTCATTATCTGGTGTTTATTCTGCATTTTTCATTGCTGCAACCAGACCCAAAGCTGTCACAAACATGCAGCTGGTGAACTTGTTTGGGGAAGCTGGTAGTTGTGGTGCTGTTGTGTATTGCATAGCTGTAGTTGCTGGCTGTCTGTGCTGTTGTTATCATATCTGTTTGTAGCTGTGCTTGGACAAAGTGACTGCAGGACTTACTGTCAGAAATGTCTTTGTAGCTCGTTTGTATCTTTTTCTTTCATTTTTATTGCTTGTTGACGCGGCAAATAACCTCAGTCTCTGAAGAACTGCTGACACTTTTGAGGACAAACAAATGTCCAGTAGTGAAACTAATTTAGCGGAAACCAGATAAGAGAGTCTGCGCGATGTTTCTATTATTTACTGTCACTGAAATAAATGAGTTAAAATGTCTTTGCAGTCATGTTCTTCTTAAATTTGAAGATAATTTATGTCAGTTTGCAGGTTGCTTCAAATAGTTCTTGTCTTTTTCATTCATTCATTGATTCCTGTTCATATGTAATAAACGTTTTCTTCACAGTTTAATGACGACGAAGACGATGATGAAGGTATCATGCAGTCTCCAAACTTCTTTGACGATGTCACTGAAGAGCTGGAGCCCAAAGAGCCCAATGACAGCATCTCACAAGGTACGACAGTGAGTCTTAACCGAAGCGTGTCACTGAATCACTACCTCATACATTTTTTAACTGGACTCAGCTTTAACAAGCTGCTAGCTGCGGTATAGTTTATAGGGTTTTAGCGTCATGTTAATGTAAACATGTACATGTATATTCAGTTCGTTCTTGTCTCAGCTGCAGTTTGAGGCGTTTCCCCTCATATTTCTTATTTTCCGCTGCAGAGGATGAATTCAGGGGGAACAGTCCGCCCATGAGATTCAGTAAAGCATGTCTGAAAAACGTCTTCACGGTGGTGCTCATCTTCATCTACCTGCTGCTGACGGCGGTGGCGGTGTTCCTGGCCTACCAAACCATCTCGGAGTTCTTGGAGAAGCTCAACCACCCGGTCATGTCCGTTACCTACAAGGAAGTGGACTCGTTTTCACCCCCTGGTAAGGGTCATTTTGGGGTTTTTTTTATAGTTGCACGTCACTTCTACGGCGTCGGTACGACGTAAGTAGCTGTGGATGCTGCACTCCAACTGCACAACTGTGACTGGTCCGAAATGTATTTCCTTGTTCACAGACAACAACAGAAAATCCTCCTACGAACGTCTTCTCTGTCTTCTGTGATTTCAGTTAAAGTTATTGTTGATCAGCATTTCTTAACTTCAACTCCAGCGTGAGCAAACTCAACGCAGCTGACTAATGATTTAGTGGTTGTAATTGCGAAACAATGCAGACACACCGGTGCTCAAGGCCTGTGGTAAAGGTTCTGCATGGACCGGTTGCAGGAGTGTAAACCAAGCTTTACACGGAAACTAGACGCCACAGTTAACACAAACAAAGGCTTATAGCGATAAATGAATTAAAACAGCCAAAGATCTGCAGCGGAGAAGAAGAGGTGAGGTTCTGCACAGTTACAAAAAGCTGAAGCTTGAAGCAATGGACAAAAATGGACTTTTAGCTCTGAAAGTTGAGCTTATTACACGTATTACACTAATTACAGCCCTGAGCGTCTTTAATGAGATAAGATTGTTGGTAAGAGATATTGTTGTGATAAGTTCTTCATCTTCTGACCAGATGTTTTCATCTTCATTTCGTCTGAACTCTTAGTTTGCTCCCACATGTTCATCTAGCATTAATAACATATCTACCAACTTATCAGCGTGATTCAGGACAGGTCAACTCTCTAAAACTTCCTAGATTTTCTTGTAGCTTCCTAGCCTCCATCGTTTTGAATAACAGACACAGACTACTGACCCCTGCTGGTATGAGGAGTTATTTCGTCTCACGTGGGCGTAGAACTACGGTGTAATGTGCCAGCTGGTCATTGGCTATTGGTCTTTGTGGTGTGTTCAGGTGCAACTTTTTGGTCCAGACACACCACAGTCAGTGTAGTGTACTTTGATTTTGGTTTGGTGCATCTCATTTTAAGTTACAATCTAATTTCCCTCACAGTGAAATAGTTACGGCTGAATAAATACAAAGTCATTTTGAAAATAATTAACCGTGTGGGGTTTACATTAACAACAGCTGGAGCAAGGTGCAGGAACATGCAAATTACTGCTAATTAGATCATTTTAAAAGCAGGAATAATGTGTTAAGTTTGCTGTGTTATGTAATGAGTATTTATTGTCCTGTGCACCCAGACTGAGCTGATATTGATCTTTGTGACAAGTGGTTGGTCAAACGTTGTCATCCATTATTGTTCCTCCTTTGAGCAGGTATCGCTCTGTATCCCGGCAACGCTCGGCTACTCAGCTGCAGGCATCACTACCACGACTACATCCCTCCATTAGTGGACCCCGGCAAGCCTCAGGAGAGCGACTGTGAGATCGTCAACGTGACGTACTTTGGGCCGTTCATAAATCAAACACAGGTAAAATCTGTAATAATACCACTAACCTTATACCGCTCCATATATATATATATATATATATAAAAAAAAGACAGATCATAGTCTCTGTTTGTGTGCCGCAGAAACATGCTCTGGTGGTCCGAGGCCCGTCTGACGTCAGGAACAAAGAGCTGATCTTCATGCAGTTCAGTCAAAACGAGACTGAGGAGGATTTCAGCGACATCACTTACATGCTTTTTGCCAAGTTTAGCGACTTGATCGAGAGGTACGTGCAAACAGCTCGTACTGATCGCTGCTGTATTTGTCTTTTAAAAGTCAAACCATTGTGTGGTTTTTGGCTCTGTTTAAAAACATGTGTGATTTTCTGGATCTCCAGTGCAAATAAATCAGAATTCATGAAGGACTGTGAGAGGAATTACTCCATGTGGACCTTCTCCGGAGGATTCAGAACCTGGGTCAAGATGTCTCTGGTGAGGACGTCTGGGAAGATCAACGAAGCTGTCGAGTTTCGACAAGAGGTATCAATGTCTCAGCCAGCGTACACAGGCTCAAATATACACTCACTGGCCACCCTTTTGCCTTCAGAACAGTCTGAATTCTTCATGATATACTTATTTTAAACAAGGTGTTTGGAAACATTCCTCAGAGATTTTGGTCCATATTGACATGATAACATCAGTTGCTGCAGATTTGTTGGCTGCACATCTACGATGTGAATCTCCCGTTCCACCACATCCCAAAGGTGAAATATTGGATTGAGATGTGGTGACTGTGGAGGCCATTGGAGTACAGTGAACTCATCGTCATGTTCCAGAAACCAGTTTGAGATGATATGAGCTTTGTGACATGGTGCATTATCCTGCTGGAAGTAGCCGTCAACGCCTAAATGCATTGAATTGCAGCCGTGTGATTGGCTAATAGCTATTTGTGTTGGTGATAAAGTGGCCAGTGAGTGTGTGTGGTGACTCTTAAAGCTTTAATTCCATGATTTGTGTTGGATCCTCTAGTCCGCTGTAGTGAAATTCAACGATAAAAGACCTGGAATAGAGAAAACCAACCAGCTCTTCTTCGCCGTGTTCGAATGGCGAGATCCTTACATGCAAGAAATCCGACTGGTGAGTACTTTTTTTTACCACTTTCCATTCTAAACACCAGCGTTTAACGGGATTTATTCCTCCTTTTTTTTTTTCAAACAGATAGTGACTGCAAACCCCTGGAGCTCTGTGGCCATCCTCTGCGGCGTCTTTATGGCCCTGTTCAAAGCTGCTAATTTTGCCAAACTCACTATTCAGTGGATTATCAGGATGCGTAAGAGGCACCTGAGGAATAAAGTGCGGGAACTGAACCCGATAAACTGAAACACTTTGTAAAAATGACGCACTGCTACATTTGTTGAGGTCACTACCGTTTGAGGTGAGAATTTTTAGCATCAAGTCGTGTTTATTAATTACGTTTAGAACATTTTATTGATGCTTCCATTTATTTCAACAGAGTAATGATTACACTTTAATCGTTTATCGTGATTTTGTTGATGTTGTTGTTGTTGTATTTCAAATGTTTCACATGTTTCATATCACTGTGATCCCTGGAACTTGCACATGCATGAAATGAATTGTTGCTGAGAGTTGAGACACTTTTAAAGCTTATTTAAAAACCAGATGTTTCAGGTTTAAAACTCAGAAAATGTGAACTGTGGTGAAGATGTTGCTGGATTTTGGACTTATTCTCAGTGCATTGATACTATTTCTTTAAGATGAAATGTCAGAATATTGTTAACTTGCTGTTTATTTTTGTAGCATATTCTTTATCTCTTTTGGTTTTACTGCTGTTTCCAGTTGATTGAAGCACAACGTGTTTGGAAATATGTACATCATGTGTTCACTGCTGTTCAGATTTACTTGAATTGTGAATTTTTCTGCTGGTCAATATTATATCTCACATGCTACATTTTAAGATGTATCCGAAAATAAACACATTTTATGCCTGAATCTCATTGTTAAAGTTTATTTAACAAGAAATATGAAAACTGTAGATTTTGAACATTATTTACGTTCACTTGGACAATGTTTAACCAAAGTAGCCAAGAATATACAAATTTGTTGATGGAATAACCTGGTCATTCAGTATATTCAGGTAATCAGCTGAGCGGAGGACTACAAATCAAGTTATGCAGTCGTATGCAATGATTCAGCACCAACTATACAGGCAATAAAAGACAAGACTTAATAACAGAAATGTGCACGTTATACCCCCGTGGGTGTAACAGGGAAATGAGGAAGCAGACGTCATGGCTAAAAATGCAATAAAGCAGGAACAAGCAGATTGAATAATTAAGATTTGACCACCTGAATACTCATCATAGGAGTTGTGGTTAGAGGCGCAGCTTGTGGGACAATTAAGGATCATAATTTATTAGATTATTTTTTATTTATCTGCAATAAACCAGGCAGCAAAGGAAATGTCACAGAACTTATGAGATAAGGGAAGCAAAGGCAGCATATTTTATAATATATAGGGAAAAGTAATAAGTGCATTTGGTTGCACCAGGAAATATGATGTAGTCATGACCAGAATAAAACTGAAAGGAAGGAAGACTGGAACAATTGAAGAAGCTGCTGCAGCGTCTGTGCAGGTACCGCATAAAAACAGTAGGGGGCAGCAATACGCCTTGTATGAGTCTAGGCTGCCGAAACCAAAGAAGAAGAAGAAGATGTTGTTGTTAGCTGCAAAGGATGGATGCAAACATGCTGTAGTCCGACACAGTTTTGGATGTTATTAAGGTAGTAAACAACCCAGACTTCGTATTCGTGGCGTATATAAGCATAACTAAACTGTCGAAGCTGTGCTCCCTTAGAATTCAATTATTTGTCCGTTTATGTGTGGTTTAACGTTGGTGTTTGTTGTTAGCATGTCATTGCTAACATGCTAACGTACTAACTATAGTTTAGCACCAAGTAAACGAAAACAGTGAGACACGGTTCGTATTAACAAATTATATTATTTATTTTATTCTGTTCTCGAGTCAGACAGTCCTGTTGCCTTGTTGTTTTATTTTCGAGGGGCAGCTAAGTAGTAACAGCCAGTTGCGTTTTTGGCTGCATGTTGTGCCAACTTTATGTTATTGTTATTGTTTTTTTTTTAAACTAATGTTTTTATTTGACATACACACACATGAAGACAACCCCAACAAACACGGACGAAATGTGTTTCAGCATTAGCAAAAAGTACTTTACAAATACCAGGAATAATAATAATAATTATAATATAAAACAAAAAGTCAAAGAAGGAGGTGACCAGATTCCTGTGCTAGTAATGACCATCTTTCAACAGGTAAAATACTTTATTCATCCCTTGGAGAAAATTCGAGAAAAAACAAGGTGTAATCTTGTGTTGCTGTGGAAATAGAAGTTGCTTTTCTCCACGATAAACACATTTATTTGTATTTTTTTACCCTGTTTCTCCATTGCATTATGTCTGTGGCTTTAACCGGGAAGATGTTATCATATTTTTAGCATAGTTTCTTTGCAAGATTAGGTATTTTTATCCGTCATACTGTCTGGAATTGTACCCAGTATGTACAGTGCTGGCTCCAAAGGGAAATTAATACCAAGAAATCCCATGTTTTTTGGGGCAGCCCCAGAATATATGACTGAAGTCACCCAACGCTTCACACTCCCTCCAGCGCAGTTCACCTGTATTACTGGATTCCAACTTCATAATTTGGAGTGTTCAAATAGTTTGTGAAATTTACTAAAAGAAAACTACATAACTTTGCTCGCTTGCTACCACAGGTGGTAAAATACTGCACTACTCGAAATGATAAACTCCTGAACTAGGTAGCTTACATGCTAACATTTGTCAATAGTGCTGTATATTGTTGATAAGAGTGGAAGTTGTTGCCAGTGTTTGAGTAAATGTGATTTATTTGGTTGCTCTGTCTTATTCAGAAAAACGCCCTGCAAGATAGTTTGAACTCAAAGTTATTTTTTATTGAATTTTTTTTTTTTTTTTAATATATCTTCAGATACAGCTGTCGTTTGTAATTTCTGCACGATGCTAGCAACAGAAACGCTTTTAACTGCAATCTGTGTATTTTAAAACATTTTGTCATGGCTACATAATTATCTAACATGACTGTTTAGAAATGAATCAAGCATCTCTCACTGTCCCGTCTGCTGCTCTCTAAAGATTCACAGACTGAGAGGGAATATGATCTTATTAATGTTATAAACAGCCGGTGCTTTGGAAGTAAACAAACAAGACACAGGGTTAATTATATATTTAACGTCAGTGAAGATGGGAAGATGGGAAAGTTGTGTTTCGGCAGATGGACAATAAAGCTTTAACAAACTTAAGGTTCATCTTTGTGCACATTTATTTTAGGAATTTGCTTCTTTAGTTTTGTTCTCACATGTTAAAAATCCACATAAGAACATTGTCATTGTCTGTGGAAGGGTTAGACGGCCAGTTTTTCTAGTTTGTGATGATTAGCCTGTTTGAGGAATCCTTTATGGAATTGTTTTGATTCATTCCTCTCCTGAGTCAAACTTGGTCTCATGCACTCACTGATATTAGATTCTCCGAGCCCATGTCATGTGTTTTAAGTCCTTAAACTTAAATAAATAGTGATAACACATTATTTGTGGGCTCCCTTTCAGAGCACACAGGGTCAAAATGCAATAAAAATAAAAACAGATTTAAAAAGTATATAGACATGAGATGAAAGAGAAAGTGATTTAAAGGGAGGAAGCTGTTTTAAAAAGATGAGTTTTGAGTTTGGATTTGAAGGTTGTAAGAGAGTTTATGTTTCAGATATAAATAATAGATATGGGAGCAATGATTCCCTTTAATGTGGGTGTATCTGAGCTCTCTGTGCCTCCCCAAATTCATACACCAGCAACATTTCATTACAAAGGCCTCCACATGACACGAGACCTTGAGCAGCAGTTGACTCGCGGCTGGCGTTCGTTTCTCACCCTGTTTGTGACCGTTAAACAAGTCCAGACTTAGCCCCGGTGCTGCCACGGCTCTAACTCCTGGCTGCAGAGCTGCTCTATCAGCAGACTAGATTTAGACTAGTGTCCAGGTTGAACTCTGCTGGCGTCCAGGATGTAGCACAGAGGTATGTTGTTGAAAGGTGTGGTTGTTTTAAAAAAAAAAAAAACAAACAAACGTGATCCTCCTACTATGATGACGTGTCCCGGTCCAATGGTGATCACTCACATACCGCACACAGCGGCGTTATTTGTTGTCATGAAATCCAGTTGAGGTAAAACCACAACTGTTTAAAAATCAGGATGATATCCTTGAGTCATTTAACTTGAATAAGTTCTTTCTTTTGACAGTAATGGGCTGAGATCTACCTGCATTCAAAATGGCTAGAGAAAGGAAGTGCATCCTTTGTGAAACAGTCTGCGTGTCCAAGCAGGTAATTGATTTATGATTAATAACATAAACGTGTGTGAAAGAAATATGAAGCACAGTGTTCTGATAACCTAACTTTAATTGTTTGTACTCATCTTTTTTATTAGTCTTATTCTACATTGCTGGGACGTGTAGTTTGAGGATCCTTCACGCTTTTTTTATTTACTTAAATTAAATATTCTTTGTGCGATACGTGTCTGCAGGAGATGGATGAACACATGAGGAGTATGCTCCACCACCGCGAGCTGGAGAAGCTCAAAGGCCGGTGAGTTTTCTCCAAAGATCACAAACCGCAGAGGTCGTTCCCGTTAAAGCAGAGTGGTATCCTATGTGGAAAAACTCTAACTGCGAAAATACAAATTTTGACTTTGTCTCAAGTATTTTGTACAGTATTCGGGTCACGAGGCACGTGTGGACACGTGCTCGTCCTGAGTGGATGTGTGTGGGGGGGAGGGCAGCTGTCTCCACTGTGGCACATATATTTAGACACAATCTCTCCGGAACAACAGCCGCGGCCGTTAGGAGGCAACTGGCGATCTTGTGACTGCCATGTAGATTACCACAAGTATGCGGCCTGTGGCTGATATGGAAGAATCTCGAGAGGAGCGAATACTGATTCAGTGGCTGGAATTTCATTTAGTTATTCATATGCACAGACGACATCTTATGGAGCATTGTGTTTGGGTGCATCTATTAATTAATTGTAACACTTTTAATTGTATTTATATCTTGCTCTTGTGCAGAACCTTTGAAATTGCGGGATGATTCGTAATAAACAGCATGCAAATGCATTTTTTTTTCACAATTTTAATGGACTATTCTGAGTTTCAAATATCTGGAAAGGTTTACACTTTCTCCACTACTGCAGCAGAGAAGTTATGCGTCAGATAAAAGTAACCCTATCTCATTGAGGAAGAGCTTACCAGCTGCACGAGAGGTCAGAAAATGGCAGCGTGCCCTGACATAGATTTGAAAAAAAGAAACTGAGAAGGAGCCAGAAAACCCTCGGCCCCTCTCAGAATCACAGGATGGCATACTTGGGAGAGGTTTTTGAAGTGAGCAGCTGCACTCGACTCCGGTTACAGAGACTGTGCAGGGGATTGGTCGCCGCGGATCCTGAGGCCTGTTCTAATAACACGCTGTCCTGCAGGGGAGGGGGAGGGGAGGGGGGTGCTAGGTCCTGGCTCTCGAAGCTCAGTGTGAGGTCAAATACAGACATCGCCTTGTGTAGAGTCTCAGAGCGCAGCGGACACCATCATGACAACGCACTAGGCTGAGGGCGCCGTGCCTCGCTCCCCTCCACGCTCTGTGCTGCATGGCTGGACACAAACAGCTCGATTAGCTCGCTTCTCTGCGTCCAGCCAGCCTGGCTGCTCCTCCTGCTCTCGCCCTGACACCTATGGCCCGCTAAAGAAACACCGACCAAAGATCAGGATGATAAAGATTTAAACTTTTTTTTTGTTTTGTTTTTTTCAACAAGGGAAAATTACAAGTTAGCAACCTCCTGATCTGTGACTAGTAGAGAATTCGGACTTGTTTTGAAGGATTGTTGAGTATTCTCCTCTCCTGATTTAATTAAGAGAAAGTAAAGATGCCTGAAGGATCGATTGAACGGCCGCTCTCGCCTTCCCTCCCCAGGGACTGTGGACACGAGTGCCGAGTGTGTAAGGTGGAGGTGGTGAGCCTGACCGACTACGCCAGCCACATTTCCAGCCCCACGCACAAGCAGAACGTGGAGGCTGCCGAACAGAAGCATGCGTGGAACGACCGGGATGAGGACTACTTCGACCAAACCTTGGTCGACTTGATTGAAAAGAGGAAAGAACAGAGCAGGTGAGAAGAACATTTAAATTGTGCTTTTATTATATATATATATTGATTTATGGCTAGGGTGTCAAAAATGTGTCGCTTTAAAGGGGAAATCAGTAAAAAGTTGGTGTTATTTTACCATTTATATAATTAATATAGATTGTTCTAAGTTCTATTTATTCCACATATGAGAAATTACCTTGTCACAGTAGCGCAGACATTATCAAATATGAAAAAATGCATGAAATATACAAGAATATAACAGCACCCTGACTGATTAAAAAATGCTGAAAAAAATTGGAATATAATGTATTCTAATTGTTAGTGCAAAAAAAAGCACATTATTGTGCAAAAGAAATGTCGCATTTGCAAAAATATGTATATTTTTAGACATTAAAAAAGTAGTCTGAGCGTCATCGGTGGATTTCAGCTCATGATAAGCATAAATAAATAAACATAAGCGTCTCATAATTCATATTTTTATGCTTGAATTGTAAATGGAAAGACAAGTGATGGCTCACGAGCTCTGGTTTGTGTGTACATACGCCGTGAATAGACTCGGCGATGCTCACTGGCTTCATTTAGTCACTGCTCCACCGCGAGCTGCGACCGGAGTCATATGTCAGGACTGTAGGCTAAAAAAAAAAGCATGACTGCACACTCAAAGTTCAGACACATGCTGCCTTCAGTTTAATGCCTTCCACAAATAGAAAAACACAGTGAAACATCGTCACCTTTTGGTGCTTTGGTGATGCCAGAAAACAAACCTCTAATAGATTCTTATGAGACTTAACCTTAAAAATAAAAAGGTACATATAATATTTATAACCTTTGCTTGTAGAAAAGAGAAGGAGGCTGCCGCTGCAAAGCAAGCTCAAGAAGAAGAAGATTGCCGCCGAAAGGAGGCGTTTCAGCAGAGGCTACAGGAGGCGAAGGATCGCTACCGCTGGAAGTGCGGCTGGAAGCAGCAGTCGCCGGAGTTCGGTGGATCCGGTCACCACGGTTCTTGGTACCAGAGCAACCGGTATGACGCGCGAGACGGGGAGGCGCGACCCTGGAACCACAACAAACAGGGGAAGAGTTCCACGTGGCACGCTCAGCAGCCTCCCAACTTGCAGAAGTGGGCGTCTGGAGAATTCGCGGGTGGACGCATGCACGGCCAGGAAGGGCGCAGCAACAAGACCTGGGGTCAGAGCGCGTTTTCTGGCAGCCAGCAAAGCCGGCTGCCTTGGCTCAGCAACGGAGGCAGCAGTAACGGGCTCTATGGCCGCAACAATATTTCAGAGTACGCTCAAAAGAGCCGCCCTCTGAGCTTATTGGGGCCTCCGCCGAGTTTCTTTGCCCACGCTCTGAACCAGTTTCAGAGTAAGGGGAATGATGAAGGTGGTCAACAGGGTGCTGGGTCTCACAATGGAGAGGGACAATCAGCCGACCATAACAGTAACAAGAGCGCGAAGACTTTTGGCAGCAACCCAAAGCTGGACAAAGCGTGTCGTTGGTCGCCCTATCCAGTCGCGAAGGGTTTTGAATCCCTTCCCCATACCGATGCAAATCCATCAGAGAAGTATAACAAAATCGCCAAACCACAGAAGCAAGAGAGAACACCAGAAACCAGTGGCTTTAGCAGGCAGTCTCGACCTGAACAGAAATCAGGGCAGTTCACCTCAAGTAGACAAAGCGTCGAAGAGAAAGACAGACATAACGCAAACCCCTCGTCGAAACCCAGAGATGGGAGTAGCAGCAGCAGTCGAAGCAGCAGTTCGCAGAGAGACGAGCAGCAGAAAACCTCCTCCGGTTCTTCCCGTCAGAAGGCAAATAAGGATTTGCTACTCGCAGATCGTAAGATGTCATCGGTTCCTGGTCTCGGTAGCGGAGGTCAAGTCAGCGTGACTTTCAGTAAAGTTCAAGCACAATCAAAACCGACCGGAAAGCAGAGTGAAGCCAGAGCTTCGCCGGTCGGGCCCCTCCAGTCCAGAAAAGAACGACAGCTCCCGGAATCGTTACTGAAAGCCAGACAGATCGCGTTAGAACGGAGGGCCTCGTTGGAGGAACAGCAAAGGGACCAGAGTCAGATGGGAGTGAACAAAGAGAACAGCTGCAGGCAGAACGCAGCCAAGCCAACGTCACCGGACGCAGCCAGAGAAGAAAAGCTTTCGTCGCCGCCCTCGGACGGCGGCCAGTTTCTCCAGTCGTTGCAGGTTAGCACCTCCACCGCGGAGGGCTCGGAGGCTGCGGCGTCGGAGAAGCAGCCCAGCTCGGCGTCTCCAGACGAGTCCATGCAGGTGGCCGAGGCCGGGCAGAGCTCGGAGAGCGACGCCTCCAGGAGCGGGGACGCGCAGACGGTCTCGGGGTCGAACAGTCTGTCCAAGCTGGACCTTCCCCCCGTCTTAAAGCGCGACCTCACCAAACACATCAGCTCCAAGAGCAAAGCCGGCAGCCTGGAGCCCAACCTGAACATTGCCAGGCGGGTGCGTAACGTGAGCGAGTCGCGGAGGAGCGACTCGGAAAAGGACTCGGGGCTCAAACCGACCGTGCGGCAGCTCATCAGCTCCTCTGGCTCTCGGCGCAATGTCAACTGGGAGCAGGTTTACCAGGAGGTCAGGAAGAAGCAGGACAAGGGGAAAGGCATGCCGCGGTGAGTTCATAGCGGTTTATTCTTTAGTGGTATTCAGCTTCCTCTAGCTCAACGTTTGTCTTGTTTCTGTACTGTCCTCCAGGTTTGGGATCGAGATGGTGCCATGTGAGCAAGAGTACCAAAGCCAGGAGGAGGGGGACATACCCCTGTTGGAGGGTTTCCAATGGGAAGCATTGATGGAAAGCTCTTCGCAGGGCGCCTCCAGAAAACGCTCCTTATCAGAGAGCAGCCTCGCCCCCGGATTCACTAACTCCCTGTTTACATCCCTCATATCAAATGAGAGGGCGCAGGGAGAAGACCTCGGCTCGGAGCAGCAGGCCTCGGCCGTTTCTCCCAGCGACGGCAACGTATCTGCACGAGGAAATCCAGACAATCAGCCAGAGACGCTCGGTCAGTTTGAGAAGAAGCAGCCGGAAAAAATCGAGTCGGAGACGGCGCGAGTCCTCCAGAGATCGGAGTCGGTGCTCGGGGACAGCAGCTCAGGGACGGAGCAGTGCGACGCTCAGGGGACGGGAAAGAGGCGAAGAGCAACGGGGGTGAGTTTAGGAAACTTTTTTTTCTTTAATAACATGCAGAATATGCAGCCCTGACTCTCCTTTCTCTCTTGCAGGATGTTCCAAGTACAGAGTCTTCTTGTTTGGAACATAACAACAAAAGAAGGAAGGTCAAACCCAAAAGAGGTTAGTATTCACATTAGAAATTAAGGACGTCCTCGTAATTCGCCGCCTGTTTTCACCACTGATCTCTGATCTGTGTGTTCTGTGTTTGGTGCAGAGCGTTTACACATCGACCAGCTGCTGGCAGTGTCCCTACGGGAGGACGAGCTGAGTCGGTCCCTGCAGCATGTGGACACCAGCCTGGTCCAGGCCCGGGCCGCGCTGGAGGCCGCCTACATGGAGGTGCAGCGCCTCATGGTGGTTAAACAGCAGGTGTGTGTTTGCATTCAGGCTACGTCTTACTCTGGTGACATACAAACTGAAGCTTTAACCTACCGAGACCCTGCGTCCTCATATGGGGACGTTACATTTTAGGTTTGCGGCAGCTTCTTATTCTACTTCTCATCAGATTTAGTTCTTAAAGAACTTCTTTACTCGTGATTATTTACCTTTCAAGTTTGATATAAAGTGCACATTTAATAAATGATGTCAATAGTGACGATAATGAGCACGTACTCAATTGAGGATGTTTGGACTTAATTGTTTGAAGTTTTTTCCTCAGGTATTATAATAAATAGTTTTATATTTTCTTACACTTTGGTGACTTTATTATAATATACAGCACATGTCTTCAACGGGGGGTAATGCAGGGGGGTCGCAAAATCATTTTTTTCTTTAAATACACATTGACAAGAATCCAATATGTATTAGTAGAGGGATAAGGGCTTAATATTGAATGCAGAATGATAATAGTAATAATTGGCACTATTCCAGACAAAAACCTGGGTCTCAGGAGGTTAAGTTTCAGTTTATGAGGAGGTAAAAAATAGATTTACCTGCAGTAATAAATCACTAACAAGCAGAAATATACCATTGTATGACCTTGTCTTTTCTTAGATGACCGAAGAGATGAGCACACTAAGAAACAAGCGCATTGATTTACTAAAAGGAATGCAAGGTGAGGACATAATTTTTTGGTCATACCACCCAGCCATAGTTTGATGTGTAAAATAAATGCTAAATAGAATGAGCCACTAATTGTTCTATTTCTTTCTTCAGGCTCCGCGGAGGAAGCGCCTCTGCTCAAACTTAAAGAGGAGAGGATGGATGCAGAAGAAACTGGGCCTCGCGTACCTTCCTTCGTTTCCTCTGTGGCGAACGCTGCCGCCCCGAGTCCTAATCAGGCTGCAGACTGCGCCTCCCCTCCGTCCTCCAGCCTCCCCTTCACGCCTGTGGTCATCAAGCAGGAGCCGCAGTCCCCGGTCCACGTCAGCGCCGAGCAGGATGCCGCAGACAGCGCCACCCACTTCGCTCACAGCACCACTCTGGAGCTCCCAGTCGCTCCGGCCACCGATTCTCCATCAGGTAACTGCTATCAGCGCTTCTTATGCCAGACAGGTATATGCACTTACTTCTGGTGGTAATATAGAAAGAAAAATTTTTAAATAATAAAACGCAGTAGAAAAAGAACACATAAGAAAATATCCTTAGACCTCATGAGTGTAAATATCAATCTTTAATGGGCAGTTTTACACATATTTCAACAGTATTTCTCATTTTCAGTTTAAATAATAGAAGGTTCATATCTTTATTTAATTAGTTTAATTTAGCTGCAGCAAAAAAACGTTAAATCATCACATCTGCAGCATATTAATCCATTTGCATTTCAAACTTTTTTTGCAGATTCTGTCGATAACTTCCAGCCTTCTCCTGAGAGAAAACCTGAGCCGTGCCAAGATAATAACGCTGGAGAGCATTCAGAGTGCAAAGAGAAGTCGCCAGAGACGACCGAGAAGACCGCGCAGGCGTCGAGGAACTCCCTGAGCCCTTCGTCAGACTCCAAAAAGCTCCTCTCGCCCAGCAGGAGAAGCTCCGAGGTCGGGAGCGTCGTCGACTCCGCAGACATCCAGACGTCCGCCCAGTCCCCCCCGGCGCCTCCGGTCTTCCACCTGCCGCCCTCTCCGTCCGAACTGAGGAGTGGGAAGCGCGTGCGGAAGCTGAAGAAGAGGAAGGCGCTGAAGAAGGCTCAGGGGGCGGAGCAGCCGGAGAGCAGCGAGACGGAGGTGGACGAGGAGGCCTCGCGTCCCCGGTGGCTCCGGACGCGGAGGAGGCCCAGTGGAGGCTCTCAGGTCAGCACCTCCAGCGTCCCGACGGAGAACGGGGACACGAACGCGGGGGCCAACCAGAAGGCTCAGACGAGGGCCAGCGTCAAACTCGAGAGGGAGGACAGAACTTCGGTGGCGGAGCGTCCTCCGGTGGACCCTGCTGATCTCACGCTGGATTCTGAAGAAAGCATGGAGGTCACTGCAGCCGGCGCGGACGCCATGCCTCCACCTCCAGACCGGGTCCCAGACTCCTCCAGGCCTCAGCCGCAGAGCCTGGCCTGCAACGAGGTCTCCTCCACCAGCGACATGGATTTGTGTAAATCGTCCGAGAGGTGAGTCGTCGTCTGCAAAACGTAGATTCCACGGCTTTGCATTTGATTGTTTATTGTTTAAATTCATCTCCAACATAAAAGAACAAAAGAAACACAGGTTAATCTACTTCTACAAATAAAGTGTTTGTTCTAAAGTTGCATCAATCAAATTCAACGTCAGATTTTCTCATTAAGTATGAACGAAAACATAATAAACAAAAACTATTTTATTTTTTATCCTTTTCATCTTAAATGTGTCACTTTGGTTTTCAGTTGCATTGCATAGGTTTGTAAAAATAAATGCACAAAAGTTTGATTCTGGTCGTTTCTTGATTATAAAGTGATGAGACTTTATACTGACTAATATTCTGCTGCTATATTTAATCTAATTAACCTTTTTTCCTCCCTACAGTGACATGCCATTTGCCCTCACGTTGCCTAAGAACTCCTCAGGTACGTTCATCTCTCACTAGGATCAAATATTAGTACTTAAAAATATGTTTTTTGTTTTTTTGTTTTATCTTTGGTGTCACTTTTTATCACCCCCTTTGTCTCAGTAATTGCTGGAATCGTAGCTCGCCAGTGAAGCTAAACATAAAGTCATCTAATAGCAGCCAGAATTAGAAATGTCACACTCTGTGACCAAATTAAAATAGACCCTGCGGGGCCCAAATTACTTTTTAAGGGCAGGATATTCATAGAGCTGTTAGCTGACGTCGGATGACGCGGTGCAGCAGTGATGAATGGACGTAGCTCAGGCTCAAAATAATACAAACCCTTCACTTAGTAAATGTTTGATTGAACGTATAGAGTTTAGAACAGCAGAACTGGATAAATCTAGAGACTTGAGACTTGGATTCTCATTTATTTGTGCTGTTTTTTTTTTTTTTTGTTTGTTTCCCAGACGCCTCCTCTGACCACGGCGAGGACGACATGCCCACCGAGGGAGCGTTCGAGGGCCACCAGGAGGCGGTGAACGCCATGCAGATCCACAACGGGCTGCTGTACACGTGCTCCGGAGACCGAACCGTTAAAGCCTTTGACCTGGTGGTGGGTGCATCTCTACTGATTTACATGAAAGTGTGTCTGTGACGGTTCTCAGTCATCCAGGTCCAAAATAAAGGCAACTGGACTTACAGGGATTCTTGAAGTCGTCCAGTCGCCTTTCTTTAAACACGCTTTGGTTTACCATGAAAGTGGTCATGTCTGGTGGTAGTATTTTTTTTTCAACTGCTCCAAATCACAGAATTCTTGTTGCAGCAAAATAAAGTTAATTTTCATTTTAATAATTGGCTTTTTATCCTGTGAACAACTGTGACCTGACGAGTCGGCTGCAGCTCCTCATCTAACAGCTCCTCCTCGTTTCAAAGATTTAGTTTGTTTTAGCCTCAGTCTCTTGGCTTCCATCTGATCGTGTGGCGTTTTTGTTTCCAGATATTTGTTTACAGAGGTTGCAGTAGCAGTAACTTAATACACGTACCGATGAGCCATAACATTATGACCACACTGCTAATATTATATGAGGGTGTCTGGAAACAAGGTCAAGATCTGTTCTAAATATATATACTTTTCAAATTAATTGTTTGCAGAGCCATAAATGTGTTGGTGTGTTCGAGGGCCACAGCTCCAGAGTGAGCTGCCTGCTGGTGTCTGCAGCTCCGTCCCTCCATCATCGCCTTTACTCTGGTTCCAGTGACCAAACCATCCGCTGCTACAGCCTCAAGGTAAAATAAATAAATAAATAAATGTATCTTAAGGTTTAGTCCCTCAAAGCATTCACTCAGTCTCTGTTCTTCTGGTCCGTAGACACAAGAACTGGAGCAGCAGTTTCCTCTGTCGGACCGAGTCCTCTGCCTCCACAGCCGCTGGAGGACGTTGTACGCGGGGATGGCCAACGGCACCGTGGTGACCTTTAACCTCAAGGTAAATCAGAAGATTCCTTTATTAAACAGTGTGCTGCAGCCAAAGGCTGTTTGCATGAAATGTAGTCAGCACCAGCTCATTTCCCCGTCCTCCCCTCAGACAAACAAGCAGACGGACGTGTTCGAGTGCCACGGGCCGCGGGCCGTGAGCTGTCTGGCCTCGTCTCAGGAGGGGGCCCGGAGGATCCTGCTGGTCGGCTCCTACGACAACACCATCAGCGTGAGGGACGCCAAGAACGGACTGCTGCTGCGTACGCTGAAGGGACACACCAAGACTGTGCTCTGCATGAAGGTCAAGCCAAACGTTTTTATTTTGACTGACACCACACAAGAGCCAGCACAGAGATATTCAAAGCTTCCGTGGTTTATAGTGTTGGAGGATGCACAGATATCTCTGTCGTTGGTCTTTTTATTTGTTTGCCAAGATATAGTCGAGTTAGGTCTAGGGTTGTCACATCCAAGCTGGAGTAAAGGCTGAAGGATGATGTGAGGCTTGCCTTTAGTTTTGCCTTCAGTAAGTCGAATGCAGCTCCATCACGTTAAGATCAGCTGATGGACATTTCACAATGTTTCATTTCTGTCCCTTCAGAAACTCCTGGGTTGTTTTAGCAGTTTCTTTTCAGCTCCTAAAATGGTTGTGGTTCCTAAACCCTTCCTACAAATTAGATTCATTAATGCAGAGAGTTTGCACTTTAAGGCCCAACTGAGATACGATACGATACGATACGATAAAATACGATAAGATACGATATAATAAGATAAGATACGATACAATGAGATACGATACAATAAGATACAATATGATACAATACGATACAATACGATACAATACGATACGATACAATAAGATACAATACGATACAATACGATACGATACAATAAGATACAATATGATACAATACGATACAATACGATACGATACAATACGATACGATACAATACGATACGATACAATAAGATACAATATGATACGATACGATACAATAAGATAAGATACGATATGATACGATACAGTAAGATATGATACGATAAGCCTTTATTGGAGAAATTTGCAGTGCTGCAGACTGTTTAAAGGACCATGAACAAGATAAAAAAAAAAGTAAAACTTTAAATTAAATAAATACAAAAAATAGAATATTAAATAGAAGTTGTACATATTGCTCATGATAAAACATAGGTAAGTTATTGCACAGATTTTAAAGATGTTTTAAGCCTGTTTGTGTCGAGACAATAATACTGATTTTCATCCTCATCGTTTCCTCTCTGTCTCTCTCAGGTGGTCAATGACCTGGTGTTCAGTGGATCCAGCGATCAGTGCGTCTACGCCCACAACATCCACGTGAGTTCTTCACACGTTTATCAGTGGCACGTCTCAAAACCTGACAAGTCTTTATTTATATTTATATATATATATATATATGTATAAAACTGTGTGTTGCAGACGGGGGAGCTGGTTCGGGTCTATAAGGGCCACAGTCACGCTGTCACCGTGGTGACCGTCCTGGGGAAGGTGATGGTGACGGCCTGTCTGGACAAACGGGTCCGCGTCTACGACCTGCAGGTGTGCACCCTCAAACCCTCCGTCTATGAGTTATATTAGTCTCAGTTAGACTTAAAGGCGAGGAATGTAGAAATCTTCACTCCGCCCTCCCCGTTCGCACGCTTAAACCCAGCCTGAATTATAATACGCTAACAGGCTAATTATTGAATTTGGACAAAAGTAAATTTCATACCCTGTCTTTAATTTTGGACGTTGAGGCCTTTGTGTGTTTAAACTGTTAAAATCTGTTGTTTTTTTCTTCCACAGTCTCATGAGCAGCTGCAGGTCTACGGCGGACACAAGGACATGGTGATGTGTATGGCTGTCCAGAAGAACATGGTGAGAGGCCTGCGTGGCTTTACTTTGCACGATCTTTGTCGCATATTTTGGGGGAAAGCTTGAGCGTAAAGACTAACCTCTGACTTAACGTCTCCAGATCTACACCGGCTGTTACGACGGCAGCGTGCAGGCCGTCAAGCTCAACCTGATGCAGAACTACAGATGCTGGGTAACTGAAAACCGCCGTCCTCACCTGTTTAGGAAGGCTTTCTGATTGATGCATGAGCTTTAAAAGATGTAACTTGTGTGGACAGTGGCACGGCTGCTCGCTGGTCTTCGGGCTCATGGAGCATCTGCAGCAGCACCTGATCAACGACCACACCAGCGTCAAATTCCAGACGCTCAAGTGCCGCTGGAAGAACTGTGAAGAGTTTTTCTGCTCGCGCAACAGCTCCAAGAAGGTACGAATATATTTAGTAAAAACACATTTTCAGATTGTTAGAGGAGGATTTGGAGGGTGACGCTTCGTGTGTTGCAGGGGATGCTGGTGCACATGCAGAAACACGCTGAGGAGGAGACCGAAGTGGAGCCTTAGGGGCTGATGGTGGGAACCTAGTTTCTCCCTCGGCCCTTTTCCTGTAGTCTGTACCCGCCCCTCTCCTGTTAACCTCCCATATTGGGGGGGCCACGTTCTCTCATCAGCGCTCCTGTTTGGAGCCTGACGAGCGGCGTCTCGACGACTCCATCCTTTATGTTCGGTGTTGGAATCCAACCATAATACAATCTTTAAAGGAGGGTTGGTTGCGCTGCTGTTGTCATTATTCTTTTTTTTTTTTTTTTTTTTTTTACAAAACATGCCTTTCTCTCTCTCTCTCTCTCTCTCTCTGTCCGACCACTACACTTCCTTCCTGTTTTCACTGACCAAAAAAAAAAAGTAAACGACGACAAAGAACAACCTGACTTTTGTTTGCTGGAGAAACGTCAGAGTTGCCGGTGTTCGAGGGACCTGTCACGCTTTCCGATAACCGTCCTCCAGACTGGCTGGCTACAACATGGCATGGGCTGAGAGATGTTTTTTATTGTTGTTGTGCAGTTGTTGGTGTTGAGCAACCTGTTTTATTTTTATTTGAGTAATGAGCTCATGAGGAGGGATTTCAACGTATCCTCATAGATCACGGTTAACGGTGTGATTGTTTCTTATGAAGGAGTTTTTTTTTTTTTTTTGGTTTGGGTTTTCATTTTACTTTCAGAAAAAGAAAACACAGTTTCTATCTTTATTTATTTGTTGCTCGTTGAGACGGTTGATAGACGCAGGAGGGACTTTGTTGTGTGGCCTGAGGTTGCAGTGATAACAGAAACCAGGAGATGGCGCCGTGTGTCGTTTGTGTGCGTGTGCTCCTTTATTCCTCGACAGATTGTTTTTTTTTTTGTTTTTTTTTAACCCCGTTTCGAGTGAGTGCGACGGGCGGGTTTGAGGAATTTATTTTATATTTGAGCATTTCCCCACAGTAAATATGATGATTCGTGGAGGTGAAGGATGTTTAGAGGAGGTGTTTGATGGAAGAGCTTGAAGGGAAGAATTAGGATTCATCTCCCATGCCATACCTCACCCTCTTAGGAGAAAAACAAAAAGAAGACAACAAGTGGTAGAACAAAGCCACTTTTTTTTTCTTTTTTTAAGGAATATTTCACCCACTTTTTAATCTGCGTAAAAGCCCAGCTGATGCTCTGCTGGAAGCTCAAAGAGCTGCTTGTTGCGTTTGTTCTTAGCCGAGTTAATCTCAGAGCCGCCACTTCTCCTCACTGACTCGCTATTTACGACGGAGGGAAAGCCGTGCAGGTCGCCTCACACCCAGCATTCCTGAGTTTCTTCACGTTTTTCAGTTGTTATCAACGTTCTGAAGAGATGTTTTATAAGTGCAATCTTAAATAAAAGTTATAAATAAAAGAAAATGTTTGCAACTCCAAAAATGTTTGTCATGTTTGTCTTAAAAACAACAGAAAGCAGTCAAACCGATAACTACACATTCATTTATTTGGTTAAAAATGCATTACACTCATTCGACCAAAGCCTTAATAGAAAGAAAAATAAAAGCTGCAGTCCAACCCATTAGCCATATTCTTTCTAATCCATATTTGAACCTCGAGTGTCTGTGTTGTGGAAAATAAATAAGACGAAAAAACTCGTCGGCTCCGCGGTTTCGTTCGTGAGACTCATCTTCGTGAGAGACTGGCGGACTGGACACAGTTGATGGAGATGGACAGAAGAAGCCTGAGTTTGTCCACTAGGGGGCGCTGTCTGGTGGCGCTCGACACGGCTCGGCAGCACAGTGAAACCAGGAGGATTGTTTTATTGACAAAAATAAGTGTAGCTACGTCCTTCCTGTAACTAGCTTTCAGAGATGTAAAAGAGGAAGAAAGGCCCCTGCTGCTCGGCCCGATGACAGAAGATGAGGAGTGGTTTAAAGGAGGAGAACAGAAATGTGTTGAGTTGAGTCGCTGTGAGGTATTGTGACAAAATAAAATAAAATAAGAGAGGTTGTGTGTGTTTGCTGCCTGAGAGTGTTTCGGTAAAATAAGAGTCAAAACAAAACCCATGACTGAAAAGAGACCGGAGGTATGTGAGGACGAAAGGTGGAGAAGGAAATGCCTGAGATCTACTGTCGATGGAGAGAAATGGAAACCGAGAAGAGGAAGAGGAAGAGGAAGAGGAAAAGCAGAGCAGAGCGGGGCCTGGACTCAGGGGAGGGTGAGGCTGGAGGTGGATGAAAGCGAACGGCGGTCGGGCACACTGAATACTGAGGTAAAGGCTGGCAGGTCTGGTCCTCACATGGGAGGAGATGGGCCTCTCTAGGCGTACATGGTCAACTGGAGCCACTGCAGACGGAGACAAGAGGATGAGGAGACGAGGACAGGAGGACAGGGTTCATACCATGCATTAAGAGTTAGACAGTCTGTCTAGGAAGAAACTCAAGTTTCTCTGCAGACCACATTTTAACCTTTAAGAGATCAATTCAGATCTTTATTATCCCCAAGTGATAAAACTATATATATATATGTCCAAACATTATCTTAAATGTATTATTACCTCCAGGACACTGAGTCTGATGGTGCCATCTCCGTCCTGATCAAAGGCCTGGAACGCCCCTGAGAATAAAAAGACATCAAGTGTGTTTTAACTCGTCTATGAACAGAGAGAGAAATGCAAAATGAAAATGAAAAATAGTGCTTTTAATACAGTGAGACATTATTTAAACGGGTAACTATGTTTTAATTTAAAAGAGATAAATAGAATTTATTCAGGACAAACTGAACGAATCCATGGATCTCAACTTGAGATGCTGCAGCTTCTGTTTTTATTTAATTTAAAGAGACCACCTCCCCCTAAGTAACCGGAGCAGAGGATTTAAATTATGGGAAAACACTTGATTAGATGAACAATTAGCACACGACCCCTGGTGCACGATTAGTCATCAGTGTTTCCCAAACCATTTTCCAGAAAATTCCAGTTTAAGGAAACTGACAACTGACTTTTTTTTTGTCATTGTTGGGTCAGAGATTGGAGCAGATGCGACATTTAGCAGAAAAGAAACCGATTTCATTGGGACATTAAAGCATTAAAGCACAGTGTGAAACTTTAAGTATCTAACAGCTATGTTTGATTTAAGGTAAATAGACCAAATGCTATAAAAAAAAATGTATGTACACATTTTAAACCCTAGAAATCATTCATCCTTTTCTAGTATTCACCAACATTCAGACTGAATTAGTTTCCAGAGACTTTGGGAGCTCCATTGCAATTTAAAAACCCTAAATTAGAGTCATTTAGAAGTGCTTTAGTCTGGTTATTGCTGAATTATCAAACTCCTCCACCGGCTTAAATCAGAGATTCTTAACCGGGGGTCTGGAGACCCCTAGTGGTCTGTGGTGTAATTGCAAGGGGTCCGTGAAAATAAAATATCCTTTAAAAAACATTTATAGAAATAGAATTATTTTACTATATTTACTGTATGTGACATTTATCTACATAAACTACAGAGGGGAACAAGATTTTTTTCTCTAATTACAAATAGAAAATCTCTATTTCAAATTATGAGGCTCCTACTGTTTCAGTGGACATACACCATTCATTTCTTAATAATGCTCTTATTATTAGACATCTGCAGGAAGGTGTTAATTGCATGGTCAGGTTAGCACTTGATATTAAACTAAGCTAATTTTTCTACCCTGAGGACTCAAATATATGCAAGGGGGTGCAGGGCCCCAAAAAAAGTTGAGCATCACTGGCTTGGATGTGTCCGATGTATCTCAGAGCCGACTTACTGAACATGGCCTCGAGCCGAACCAGACAGCTGATGAAGCTGTCGAAGTCGATGTTCATGCTCTCGTTGGCGTAGCGCATGGAGATGATGTCGTACAGCTGGTTGTTGAGACGGAAGCCTGAGCGGGACACAAGACACATGACTGTACAGTGACGAGAACATTTAGAGGACGGGTTCGAGCCGTAAGTTCATCTGCAGCAAAGACTGAATGAGCACAGAGAGAGAGATCAGCCGGTGGGACTGTGGTCTGTAAGAAAGGAGGATGAACAGGACGGCTGGTGGGATGGATTAGCTTGTGGCTAATAATGTGCTCGAGGACAGAACGTCCATGGATCAGTTCATCAGGTTTAACTTGTGTTTTAGAAAACAGAAATGTTCCAAATGGATAAAATTTTTAATTATATAAATATGCATCATATAAAAGCTAATTCATAAAATTAGCAGTAGCTTTAGTAGCACTGTGTGAACTTTTAGCTCGTTTTCATTTTATTTGCTGAGGTTTTGAGTTAAAAGACAAACTTTCAATGGAAAATATTCTGTTTTTTTAACCATAACAGATTCATGAGATGAAAAGAAGATTTTTTTTTATTAAATAACTTACTATATATATTTCTAGATATATTTATTAGCTTAATTCTTTGCCTCAGCATCTTTGCAGCCTTCCTCTTCTTGCATATCATGTCGTGCACACGTCATATTTTGGTTTTTGATGTAAAACAAACAAAAATTGTCAAGAAAACTAAATTCCATTCACCTCCACTGAAATCAAATTATATCTCAAAACCTCAGCAAAGAAAATTCAGTCAACAGAAACTGATATTTGGAGATTCTCATCAATCCATGTCATGTTATACTTTATATTAACCCGGGTGTTCTCCACCATCATCCATCATTTACAACTAAAGACTCTGATAAAATGTCTTCAAGAAAACTCAAATAAGTCCAGTTGTTTTTGTTCTAGCTTTGTTTTTTAGATATATCATGACCTGGATGATCTGAATTTAGCTTATTAAATTAACTGTAACAGAAATAAAGAAATAAATGAAGAAAGTGTGCGTGTTGTTACCTGCATCGTTGACAGCGTTCCTCATCTCGTAGCTGTTGATGGTACCGGACTGGTCGGCGTTGTAGTGTTTAAATATTCCCTGAAAAAGAGCAGGTTTTATCTACGTCACGCACATGAGCTAAAAAACTACCGAACGCTAGAAAGCGACGTCTAAACTCCCACCTGCCACTGTTTGATCTTATTCCACAGATGTCTGAACTCCTGAAGGTTCAGTCTGCCCGTCCCGTCCATCTAAACACACGCAGTTAAGACCAAACACGAGCAACAGACTGTTCACTTCAAGCTGCAGCATAACAGAGAAAAAGGAAATCACTGAGGTGACGTTTGAGGTCGGGGGTCAAATTGTGAATGTGTTTAGGGGTGGAGGAGGTGGTGGGGGCAGGGGTGTGGGTGGGGGGGTGACTGGAGACCTAGACCCTGTGAGCGTCCATCACAGACCCTGCCACGGGTCTCGGCAGACTGTGCCTCCTAGAGACGACGCAGTCGGCCCGATGCACTCGATACAAAGGATACGTCCATCAGAGCTATCATGCTCCTGCAGCTCTCCAGGCTGAAGCCCTCGGTGTTCAGGTCCTTATCTGGAGGGAGAGAGATGATGATTATTAATATTATTAAAACTTAATGTCACAGACTTCAAGTCTCATCTCAGCTACAAGTTCATTACATAAACATAACAGTATTCAGGTGAATTTCTACATAAGCGTATTGCATTCAAATTAAAAAAAAAATTACTTTTTGGTTTGTTTTTTGGGATAATTATTTCTGTTTTTCTGAGTAATATATACACATTTTTGGTTTGTTTTTCAGAGTATGTTTTTCATATTTTTTTTTCTTGTTTTCAGATTTTTTGTTCCCCCAAATTATTGAGGTACTTCGAAGTCCCGTGAGAACCACCAGCCCGCCAGTGGTTCTGGTGGTTCTTGATTTAAATTAAACAAGCCCAAAAATAAATAAATTAAAAATTATAAACATATATTACTCAGAAAAACAGAAATAATTAGCCCAGAAATCAAACCAAAAAATAAATTACCAGATTTTTTTTTCAAGTAAATGCAATACCCTTCCATACATTTCTTCTATTAAAAAGTGTAATATATCTTATCTTATATTAGCTTATCAAAGATAAATACAAAAAAAAAACATAGGAATAAACATTTGTTTAAAAAAATAAATAAATTACTTTTTCTTGTCATTGTTGGACATAATAACCATATTAATGTACATTTCTTTAAGCTACTGTAGAAGTATCAATTATTTTCCATTTTTCTGGACTGAGGCTCCCATTAAGTCACATATTGGAATAAAGAGTCAGAGCAGAGGCATGAAAGTTTGAGAACGTGTTTCATTGGATGCAGAATTAGTACACGCCCCTTAGTGCAGGGTGAGTCAGCGACGTACTACAAACATTTGTCAGGATAATTAATAATAAAATGACTTTTTCTTGTCATTGTTAGATCAGAGTAGAAAATATCATTATAGTTTTACAGTTTTAAAATAATAGAAAGCAACAGTGTCACATTTAAATATCAAGGAATACAAACAAAGTGAAAACCATTCAGCTGACTCACGTTTGGTGATCACTCTGTTAAGAACGTTTTTTAGTTCGTTGGCTGAGATTTCCATTTCCTGAGAGACAGAAGTGGTCGCGCAGAGACATGGAAGTAGAAGAAGAACAAGAAGAAGACAGGATATAGATGTTGTAACACATGTTTTTTAGATATTAGTTGCAGTTAAAACAGGCTTGGATTGTAAAAGTTTTCTTAAGTACGTAAATTTCTCTCCCTACACTCACGTCGCCGGCTATTTCCTGAAAAATAGTCCGGAACTGCTGGTCCTCCTCGCTCTCCTCTCCTGCCGAGGCCGGGGCCGGCTGAAGCGCCACGGAGCAGCGAAGTAGAGAAGAAGGCGAGGAAATAAAAGAAATCTGAAGATTAGCCGTGTGTCTGAGTCATTTCTGTGACTTGTTCAACCTTTTCGTGAAAATCAGATTGAAGGTAGAAGCACGGTGGTGGCAGCATCATGCTGTGTTTGTAAAATGATATTTATCTTGTAATATATCAGTAAATATTGTTACTTTTAATATTGGATATATACTGTATATATTTTATCTTGCCTTTCTTATCGTAGTTTCCATCGTTGAGTTGAGAGAATTTCCAGGTTTCATATATTTTTAATTAATTTACATTTATTTGTAGAAATCTGTTCACACTTTTACGGTTAAAACAGAACGGCAGAAAACATCTGATGTGGTAAATACTTTCTTATAGGGGCTCTACTTTTCACCTTTAAATTACACATTAAATAAAAGCATAAATTAAAATCAAATGACCAAAATTTTTTAAATTTCCGTCACAAACACTTGAAGATTTCAAATTTGTATGTGATGGATGTTTTTCACAAGTTGCAAAGAAACATAACATAAATGAATAAAATAAGGATTTATTGACCACAAAAAAGGTTAAATCTTTATAAGGATGTAGAAGAAAAACGAGAGGACACTTACCACTGGATGGTCGGCCTCGATCCTGTTCTCTATCTCCCTGGATGAAGATGAACAAACAGCGGTCACCATGGTGACAACATCCTCTCATCTGGACCATAAGCCTGTTCTCTCCTATTCTTTACAGATACTGAGCAAATAAATTAATAAAACTGACAGTTTCTAGAGGCTTATAGTCCCATAATCCTGCTGCACTGTAAATGTAAAAATAATAAACTGTTAAATGAAGCTGTGAATAAAGTGTGTTAGTTTTATACCACCTGTTGCTTCCTCCCGTCAAGTGTTTTCTCTTGTTTTGGGCAATCCTGATTTTTTTTTTTTTAACTTTAATTAGCCTTATGAATAACTAATTTTCATGATCCATGGTCCGGCCCCCCGGTCTGGTCCTCCACGGGCAGCAAGGGAGGGGAGGTGGCTGTTTTGTAGAGTATGCAGCACTGAATGCTTAAAGAACGTTTACCAGATCGTGCCCATATCTGAAGTCGCTTGTCCTAAAAAAGATTCCATAACAGCTTCGAACTGGGGCCGATTTCGTCCAGCTCTACAAATCAAATCGCCGTTAAAACAGTTTGTTCTTGGTGGTTTTGTGTCCCACCCGCCAAGCACTCCGACACAAGCCCCCAACCCCCATCAGCAGACACACAAACCCGCACAGTAAAAGGCAGATTCTAGCAAGCAGGGCTGGGAACATTTGCTTTTTGTTTATCTGTAAAAGACTTGTAACACTGCTGAGCGTCTCTTAATAATTCTGTTTTGTTTTGCATATTAAAATGCATATTCATTGGGATATTAACAGCATTGTTTAGCCAAATTGTTCATCTGCAGCAAATTAAATTAATCTGTATAATTTATTTGAGCAAAAATGCCAAAAACTTGCCTGTTTCTTAATCTTAAATAGGATTTTTTTCTTTGTCTGATTTGAGAGTAAAAGGTACATCTTTAAATGTGAGACTGGATGGATGTTACTCCTACTTTTTCTGATTAAATCTTAATTTAAATTGGTCTCAAACAGTGTTGCAACTCTCAGAAATTCCTTCAATTTGAGTTTTTCCACATTAATATACTCCACTTCCTAGAAATGACAATCAGTGCAAAGAATCTAACATGACTTTTATGTTTATTTGTATTCTATACCCAGCCCTACTTAAAAAAAAATGAAATGAAGTAATACACCAATAAAAATACTCTCTATGGTGGCGTCCTCATGCAGCCTAGTGCGCCCCCTGCAGGTCACCCCCCCACCTCGCCCTCACCCACTCACTCTGAGGTGTTCCTCTTTTCGGAGAAGACTCGCAGGATGAACTCTCCCTCCTGGTGCGGCTCGTACGTGGAGGGAACGATGACGTACTCGCCGGGGCTGAGGCGGAAGCGCTGGGTCACCTCGCGCAGGTTGATGTAGGACTTGCAGCGAGCCTTGGAGGCGTTGAAGAGGAAGAAGTCCTTCTGCATGTGCTGCTTGTTTCCGTGCATCTGGAGGGGAGGTCATGACAGTTACTGTACATATATTAAATAATAGATAACTAATTTGTAAATTGTGTGATTAACTTGCAAACTCTTTCTCCAGTGTGAGTGTGGTTTACATCTTTCTTACCTCCTTTGGCACCTGCAGAAAGAAAGAGGCAACATCAGGATTGAAGTCTTTTAAAAATTAATAAAACATAGAGACATGTTTCTTTTTACTAATTTCTTTAAAAGACTAGGAAACAATCAAAATGGGAATTTAAACAAATGCTAAGAAACGTTGTTATTTAATCTGCCCTAACGCTCCAACCAGCCAACGAGAACCAGCGCGGACACCTCGTAAATGGCGAATCCGATGGTGAAGAGGTTGGCCCCCATCTTGCGCTCTTTCCGCCTGTTCTTCTGCATCAGCGCCACCACGAAGGTGCAGACCACCTCGTTGTCCTCGGGGTCGTCGTCCTCCTCCAGCAGACGGAGGCGGTACTGAGGGTTGGTCCAGAAAGTATCTGCGGGACATTTCAGCTAGCATTTAGGTTTCTTTGACGATATTTTACCAGGAACTGGAACGAGCGTCAGCGTCACTCTGGACGGTACCTGGGTAGTTCCTGCAGCCTCCGGCCGAGCAGCCTCTCACCCAGCGGCCCTCGTTCACGGAAACCGTCCACTTGTGGATCTTATCGTCCTCCAGGGCGTCGGGGGTGAGGTTGCAGATCTCGATCTTGGTGTAGTTCTTCTTGAAGTCCTCGAACGACATCCTGGACGGAAACAGAACGTTTAGATACTTCGCAGACTCTACAGTGAAAAGCCGAGACGACGTTCCACCGACCAGAACTCTCCGTCCTCGGCGCTCTGGTGCTGCAGCTTGTCTTTATCGGCCTTGGAGAGCGTGGCCCACTCCTTGGAGCTGTCGGAGAGAAGATCTCGTTAAAGTCTTCAGAGTAAGTTTTTAATTCAGGCTAAAGATCGAGATTAAAACATCCTCACTTGTCGCTCCAGGGGCCGTTCCATTCCACCTGACCCCACGGGTTTCTGAGACGCACCAGGCGAACTTTAGAGTCTTTGTGCTGGGACGGTTTACACTGCAGGGACACACACAAGTTGGAGGTTCTCATATTTGAATTTGCATGCCCCTCATGTAAACCCCCTCCCCCCATAATAAGACAAACGTTTGGGATCGTCCCACGCGCTATTATCCCCTGGCTGAGCTTTACCTCGTCCACGGCCGTCACAGAATAGGCGTGACCTTTCACAAGACCCGTCACGGTACGAGTCTCGAAGCGAGCAGGAACCAGGGACTGTGGATAAAGGATAAAGGAAATATTTAATGTCTGTGGAGGGCATGCAGCTCATCATATAGTGGAAAAAATTAAACAGATCATTATGAAGCAGAAATAATAAAAATCAGTGAATAAATACCACAAGCTCAATGTGAAATAACCATCGTAAACATGTTGCTTTTGCTTAAATAGTTAAAAAGTTAGTGTAATGTAAATAAACCATGCATTGCTTCTGAGTTTGGTTTTAAATAATCTAAGGTTTACCACAGAGCTTTATTAAATTAAACTATATTTTAGAAGTAGGAATGAGATTAAAAGGTGTCTCACGTCGATGGAGCAGCCCATGAGCGAGCCCCTCTCCAGAGCTTTCTTCATGATCTTGTAGAGCTCTTTAGGAGCCTCCTTCATCTCGTAGAACTCGGTGACTCCACCGGTGAAGTCCTCCATGGCCTCCGTGGTGTTTCCACCCTTCAGGGCCTCGTAGGAGCCGTGCAGCCTGAAAACAGAGAGACGCTACGTTCATCGACGAATCAAAATGTGCAAGTTTAAAGCCTAAATCTGCAGCCGGGAGGGATCCAAAGACGTGGGATGTGTCGGTAATTTATCTTCCTTTCATGTAACGTGAACAGTCGGAGAGTAAAGCGGCTCACTTGGCGTAGGCCTTCTCCAGCAGGGCGCTCCAGAACTCGTTCCTCTCGGCGGACTTGGTGAAGACCAGCTGGTTGTTGAAAGTCGGGATGCGGTCGTCAATGACGACGTCGACCCAGTCGCCGTAACGCCAGAACTGAGGGGATACAGGAGGAGGTCAGGGAGGAGAAGTGAAAAAACATTTCTTCAACTTTTTATGATTAGTCACTTTTAGTAAAGTCTTTTTAAACTTTGGACCTTGGTCACCGTCTTCTATCCGTTTATTTATTCTAATTTATCACCCCTACACCAAAGGTTTTTTTTTACTTATTCACAAAAAGAAGCACTATTTTTTTCTGTTTATTCCACAATCATTTAATTAATTTTTTGAGAGCGGCTAAACTGTTTCCAGGATTCATTTTTACTGGACAATTACAATAAAAAATACAATAAATATAATACAATAAAAAAGATCCTATCTTCTTTTAGTATCTTATTATTTGTTTATTCAGAAAATTAAATAAAAAACTTTAAAGTCAGAGTTTAACTTCACACCGAGCTACTGGGGAAGGAAATCTGCTACACAAGACGGGCATCTTGTCTTTTATTGTTTTTAAGAGCCTGTTGGATACGACAGATTTAAAATAAAAAAATAAAAAAAGACAAGAAAGTTTTTTCATTTCAGACATTCTCCTAACCCTGCTGTGAAACACATTTCTGGCCGTCAGTTTGCAGATGTTTTGAAATCAAAAACCAAAGCCGTGTCAGTTTAATTAAGTTAATTTAGTTCATTTTAAATTAATTTGTTTATGTTATAGACTTTACATTCAGGGTCTTCAAATATGTTGGGCTACATAGAAAACTGTGTTGTGAACGCAGTGAGGAAGAAAGAAGTGTGCTCTCAGCCGTTAGCTCTAACTTAGCCTTGTGCTAACGCTACTGTGGTTTGTTCTGTTGTGTCAGAGGTGTTAGCTGAGTTAGCATTGTTCAGGTGATTTATATTTAGCTCTCATGCACAAAAAGAAAACTCATCAGACTCTTATATGTACAACAAAACTGCCTGAAAATATTAATGAGATGATGAAGGTCAACTTATTGAAGCTCTAACATCCACTTATGGGTTTAGTTTTCCGTAAATTGATTTTAAGAAGGTATAAAATGATAAAAACAGAAGTGGAGACTGAACAGGTGATTGTTTCTGACCTGGAAGTGGAAGATGCCGGCATAGCTGTCTGAGTAGCTTTGCTCGTGGGGAACCACTCGATAGAGAAGCTTCTCATTCAGGGTGAGACAGGCAATAGCAGCCAGCAGCCAGCAGTCACCTGGACACAGAAAGACGAAGCTTCAAATAATGTCTTTAATAAGAGGAAACAGCCACCGGGTGATAAGATCTGCTCCTGGGATGAAGTGTCTGATAAATGTTCAGTAGTGGAGCTCTACAGCCTCTCATCAACATCTCTCCTGGATGTAGTTTTTTGTTTTGTTTTTTGTTTTTTTGTTTTGCATGAGGAAAAGAAACGCTGCTGACGTCTGCATTCTCTGATTGGGGGACAGTGTCAAAAGTTTTTCAACGGGGAACGGTTAACAGTGTCTGCCAGGACTTTTGTCCCTTTATTTGTGGTCCAATCTGAACAACAATGAGAAGTGCTGCTGGATGGATTCCCTTCCAAAAGAGTAGGCACAATACGAGGGGAGGGAGGAGGGAGGGAGGGAGGGAGGCAGGGAGGCCGTGTGCAGGGAATACACGGGATGTTTGCCACCATGTTATCACCTAAACACTTCCCAACATGTCTTGTGTGTGTTATTTTTTTTGTTTTTTTGCTTCAGTCAGCAGGGTTCCCACATCTAGAAAGAGCTAAACAATGACAGGATGATGCTCCTCTCCAGCGTTTCACTGTAGTTTCACTGCAAAAAGAATAAATGTGATCCGATCGTTGACATGAATAAAGCTTGATTTACCGAGATCTCCCTGGCAGATGTCGGTCCTGCTGGCTCCTCCGACGATGAACTGGGGATTCTCACAGATTTCCTGCAGAAGACAAACCACAAACAGGAGTTAACGTCACTTCAGGGTCGACTAAGAATCAGTCGGACGTCTCTGCTGCAAACACTGAAAACTTCACAAATATAAGTTGATGTTATTGGACGTTCCTTTAATTCCACTCCCTCCTGTGGTATTTCAGGTCCATCCTCAGGTAACATCCCTCGTCAGCTCTAACAAAATAACACCCTGAACCCTCTCCGTCCTACCTTAGGCCGCTTCCAGACGATGTTCTTGACCTTGTTGGACTTGTGCCCGAGCTCCTTGAAGCCCAGAGACTCGACGGTGGCCGGGAAAGAGTCATCCTCGAACAGGCTCTTCCTCTGAATGCACTCCTGTCTCAGGGTGTTGTAGTCCTGGCCGTTGAAGCGCAGGGGCTTGTTCAGGGACCCTTCCCCGTCCCTCCGCTCTCGTTCCCGGATCAACCGGTCGCAGAAAAAGCCAGACGGTGTATAAGGCATCTCGTCTCGGCTCGCTTCCTCTCTTCCGTGTTTTTTTTTTTTTTTTTTGGGGAGGGCAAAAGAAAAAACTGGCTTTTACCTCTTGTACTAAAGTCTTACAAGCCCTAAAGACCCTGGCATAAATCCAAACAGCTAATATCTGATTGGCTCTTCCTTTGCGTGACGTCCCCCTCCCCTTCGTCACAGAGTCGATGCTCGGTGTGAAAGAGACATTCACTCCACATGCATTCACCTTTGCACATACGCACACACATGCACGGAGGCTGCACCTGAACGTCGGCTCGTCGCGTTCCCATTGGCCGAGAGGGGGACAATGATCCCTCCCCAGCTGCGGTGCTCCGGTGCCATCATTGTTGGGTGACAAAGGCCAGCGGGCCGCGCCAGAGGGCATGTAAAGAGTGGTCGTTAGATGGCCTGCCTCAGCAGAAGGCATTCAAGCCCTTTAAACCTGTTCTCAATGGAGCTCAGCGTCGAGCAGTCTCAGCATAACTGGAGCAGGATAATGCTACGAAGAGGAGCATCGTCCATTTTTAGCACTGAACTCAATCCGCCGTTTTTTGGGGGGTTTAGACGGGGGATCACAAATAGGCCACTGGGACGCTTCAGGTGACAAACGTCATCGTCAGGGATCAAAATCGAAAAAGATATTCGCCCAGATGTTCAGATCTCGTCGTCTCAAGAGAATCCAAACCAGCGCACAGCTTTAAAAACAGAAGCTTAAAACTAATTTCTGTGACGTTTGCCTCCTTTCCCGATCCCAACACGAATAAGGCAACAACTAGAGAGAAAACAGAAAGCGGCTGAGACTAAACAGTCACTTTTTATGCTTTTTAAACTGAAATATTCTCAGTGATCTTTACTTAAAATATTTCATTCTAGTGTTTCCCATTAGTGATCGATATTGAAATATCGATACTTCCGATACCAGGTCTTTATGCTCTAAAATTGATTCTCAAATCTTTCGATACTTCAGTCATTAGAGGTGATGTAGTAACACAGTGGAAAGTTACTAAACTATTATAACGAAGCCTCAGGTTGAACCACAACACAAAATATGAGGCATTTATGACGAGGAGGACAGAAGAGGAGAGAACAGGGTCACAATTAAGATACAAGCTTTCATTTTATTGTAGTTCTTTAATAATTAAATAATTTATTTTAATGGTCTTATTTATTTCTTTTTTTTAGTGTCTGAAACTGAATTTTCACATATTTTGTATGGTTGTGGTTTTTCTGTTGTTGTATTAGCTCAGCTATATAGTGAATGAGGCCTCTACCTCAATACTTCAGAGTTTAAAATAAATAAATAAATTACTCTGATGTCTAGTATTCTTTATGACACAATGATTTGAAATACACTTTTTTTGTTTGTTTTAGATTTATCGGTATTGGATCTCACTAGTATCAAACATCACTATCTCCTGTAGAGATTTGGCTATTTCAATAATTTCTTGTTGAATTATTCTTGTGTTTGACTTTGAGGAGCAGAAGAAGAACAAGAAGAAGAAGTCAGGTCACACAGCGACAAAAAAAACAATGTTGGTATAACAAATGCAACATCACATTCATTCAAGGAAACTTTCGGCCAGATAATAACTATTGTTTAGAAAGTGTTTATTAAAATAATCTTGCTGCTCACAGCTGATGATGTGTCTGGTTTGTTCAGACTTGCTCTGAGAAACACAAGCGTGTGGACGGATTCAGGGCTCAGAATTTAAACGTGAAGCTTTGGCACAAGTCATCATTTAGTAAAAATCACAGAACTCTCCGTAGTCTCAGTTAACCTATCTGGATCTCCCAGTCCGCTGCCACTCTGAGGTTCAGGCCGTGGACCGTCAGCTTGGAGCTGGTCTCTGAGAACTGAAACGCAGCTGCAGTGTCAGTAACACCTGGTGATGAAAACAAAAAAAAAAACATGTGAAGCTTTTCTATAACATATTTTTGTATTTATATCCAGTTACAAACGCAGCAGCGCACAGTGAAAGAAATTATGTCGTAGTATTAGTTAAAGCTGCAGTCAGGAAGCTTTGTCGCCTCCTTGTGGCAACAGCAGGAAATACACAAACACCCTTTTTCCCAAGAGGAGAAGCATGTTTGCCTTCAACATTGGTATTTGACACCACTAGTATTGACAAGTTGATCCAAATATCTGGGCATGTTGTTGGCGTTGGGTTGGAGATGTTTGTCACAGAGAGGGACAGGAGGACACTGGACAATCTGCTCTCTATCCGGGACAACATTTCACCTTCCTGCTCCATGTTATTCATGTCAATGCACACTAATTCCACTAATTACATTATTCCTGTGTATATAAGGTGGTTATTAGTTTGTTAGTTAGCATCTGTAAACTTGTAGCCAAACTTTTGCTGTGTCCTCCTCACCTGACACGTGGACAACCACAGTGGACGGTTTGCTCTTCAGCCCCAGGATGGTGACCGACTGTATGATGGTCCCACAGTCAAATGTTCCTTCTTCGTTAGCAGAACTGAAAGAAAACAGCAGGCGTCAAACCGTCACGTGTGAGTTTTAATGGATTCAAACTATTTATTTAACATCGAGAGCCAGCATGTGGAGGAATACTGTAAAAAGGAACAGAAGAGGAGACTGAGGATGTTTGATCTTCTACAGTCGACTCTTGAAGACCTTCTAAAAGTCTAATCGCGCTAATCTTTGCTGCAGTGGGACTGAAAAATCTGTGCAACATTGTATAATCCCTCACACCCTCTGCACGACGAGCTGTACCTTTATTGCCTGCCTGCTCTGTGTTTGTGTCCTGTTTAATTTCTTTTCTAGTCACTGTTTCTTCTTGACTTGTCTTGTCTTATGTTATCTTATGTTAAACCTGGAGCCCTCTTCTTTGACTGTGACTCACCGGCAGAGCAGACGACCTGACCTCATGCTGAACCTGCGCAGACAGAACATCTGTCCGTCTCTGTATCTGAAGGAGTGACCGTCGTCCAGGTACAACTCGCCTTCAGCTACGGCCTGAAGAGAAACGAGAGACGAGGCAGGAACGATTCACTGATTAAAACATAGACACGTCAACATGTCTGAACACAAATTTACAGATATGAATATATATATTAGGGGTCAAAACGTTTTAGAACATTTTTCTTTTTTTTTTTATTGTGTCACTTGTAGGGAGCTTTGCTTTCACTCTTCAAAGCTTTCCATCTTGTTTTTATCCTGATAAATAGCTTTGACTAAAGTTTTGGGTCATTATTGCTGTAGGATGAAGCCCTGACCAGAGGATCCTGGTACTAAAACATTGTAGTGTATATATATTTATACCAATTTGTAAGAAGCTTGCTTGTTTATTATATCTGTTATGTTGCCTGTTGGATATTAGCATCTTTTTTTACTCTATGTTTGTTCATTAACATGCATTGTCACTTTCAGATAAATAATATACAAATATACATCAGAGTATTTACCATGATGACTTTGTCCCTAATTAAAATACACAGTTTTTAATTTATTAAAGCGTTAAATTTCTAATAATTCAGGCAGATTTTGATGGTGAAATCATGACCCTAGTGTTTTCGGCTTTTACATTTATCGGTATTTAAATATAAAGCCGGCTTCTTAATATCCTCCGGAGGTTACCTGGGAGCTTAAAGCCACGGTGACGGAGAGGGGGAGCTGCTGGACGTCAGCTGTACAAGAACCACTTCCTTCTGATCTGCACAGCACTGAGCCGCCGCGCTGGAACACAGGAACCTGTGCAGAGGAAACACCAACAGCATCAAAGCTACGTCTCCTTCATATAATATAATCTGAGGCTGAGGCGACATGAGGTTAACACTGACTGTGTCCAGGGTGACGGGAAGACTCAGAGCCCCCCCTCCTCTGTGGGCCTTTGAAGAATGGATGTCATACCAAACCTAGAGCAGAAACCAGCTTTAACGTCACAGCTGATGTAAACGCTGATGATTCTCTACGTATAAACACTAAACCTGACCTCTTCACATCCAGGGAGTAGGACTTTGATTTCTTTAACACCTGGTTCAGTTACAGGACAGGCCAACAAGGCTCCTCCTGCCCCGCCAAAATAATAGAGTTAGACCCAGATCAGTTCAGTTATCTCAGGATTTTCAGAGTAAATGTGCAAAAATAAAAAGTCACCGATCATGTACTGGTTGTCCACAGAGAAGGTGCTCTGCTCTGCAGGGAACTCCACCCACAGAGGTCTGTAGAATAACACGAGAATAAAATTAGTATCTATCCAGTATCTGGTATCTATCCAGTATCTATCAGTATCTATCTGATATCTATCAGTATCTATCTGGTATCTATCCTATATCTATTTAGTATCTAACTGATATCTATCTAGGATCCATCTGATATCCATCTAGTATCTATCCGATATCTATCTAGTATCTATCTGATATCTATCTAGTATCTATCTTATATCTATCTAGTATCTATTGGATATCTATCTAGCATCTGTCTGATATCTATCTAGTATCTATCCGATATCTATCTAGTATCTATCTCATATCTATCTAGTATCCATCTAGTATCTATCTAGTATCTGTCTGATATCTATCAAGTATCCATCTAGTATCTATTTAGTATCTGTCTGATACCTATCTAGTATCTATTGGATATCTATCTATCTATCTATGAACTGATAAATGACTAGATATTTCTCCACCTCTGTAGTTGAAATTCAACCACTGAACAGCAGATAGCAGCAACACCAACCTGAGTGGAGGACATCCAGAGGTGTGAGCCTGGTGAAACAGGGTGTACCAATACGGCAGCAAGCAGTACCTGAGTGCACGACAGATAACACTGACTTACTTTACAGTGTGACGTAACCACACAAACTTTTTTTTTTGTCTTTGAAGCGGGCCGGAGGAAAACTCTCCAACCGGGCCGATACCTTTGTTGGATCACGGTGCGGATCGCAGCCGTGACCTCTTCTCCAAAAAGCCAGGGCTCCCGGCGCCTCGTCTCCTTCGCCGAGTGGCCTCGGAAAAACGGCTGCAGGGCGCCCGCCTGGTACCAGCGCACCAACAACTCGGGCTCCGGGTCCTGGACGAACCCACCGACGTCAGCTGAAAACCAGAAAGATTAAAGAGGTAGTAGGTTTGCACACTGGGAATAAAATAAATGAATAAATAACCTTCTTTTAAATTTTATAATTTTATTCTGAAATGTCTCATATTAGTTGTCAGTGTCATTGGAAAGGCTGTAATTCTTAAAATAAATATATTTTTGTTCTTCATCATATAAATGTTTTAACATAGAGACCGTATAGAGACGTTTTAAATCCATTAAATATAAACTACAGAACCTGAGCTAACTTAAAACTCTTCTCTAAACGTTCAGCGATGTGCTCACCTCCACAGAACGCTATGCCTGCCAAGCTAAGAGACAAAAGCATTGGGATCGACATCTTCAGATAATCCCAGGTGGCGACGTTGTCACCCGTCCATATGGCTCCTGCATCCCAAACACAGTCAGTGACGACGGACAGTGAAATATACAGAGATGGTGTGAACAGTTCGAGTAGCTCACCAAGTCTCTGCGATCCAGCAAAGAAAGAGCGTGACAGCACAAAAGGTCTCTGTGAGCCACCTGATCGAGTTATCAGACCCTCCACTGTGGCCATGTGCTGTGAGAACAAACATTTCATTTAAATGTGAAGCAGGAATTCACTTAATGCACTTTAACATTAGCTGAGGTTCGTTAATTTCCTCAAAATCCGTCTTCAAAATCAAATTTCTCTGCATGGAAATTGCATATATGGTGATGTATAAAGGTGACCGGCTCACCTGGTGAAAGCCGTACAGGTTGTGTAAATCCCGGTGTTCCCATCCCCCATAATGCACTGCGTCCTTCGGCATCGTCTGCTCCGGTCCGTCGAATACGGACGGTTCGTTCATGTCGTTCCACACAAACAGGGACGACGTCGACCCCTGAGTCAAGACAGAAACACTGTAACAACAAGAAAAAACAGCAAAAACTACAGAGAGAACATCTGAATGCTTTTACATCTGTCTGCAGAAACAAATCGCTGAAGAAAATACAGCAATCTGCCATAGCATTATGACCACCTGATCCTTTAAGTTCCTGCAGGTTGAGAGGTGGAGGCTCTATTAAAATAAGAAATGCTGGACTGGGGTCAGCGACCTGGGGAATTTGGAAGACAAGTCAACACCTTGAACTCTTAACTGAACCATTTTTGCTTTGTAACAGGGAGAATTCCACACAGTTTCCATGAAAGGGTGCTGATGGTCTGCAACTAGCTTCAGGAAGTGAGGTCTTCCACTAGAAGATTGACCGATTGTTCCCCAGTGAAGTGATGCAAAATCCAGCCATCCACATGTCCAAGAAATCGTGATTCATTAGCTTCCTTCGTCCATGTCTCCTTGGTCCTGTTGTTGGAGCTTTCATCAGTGGACAGGAGGCAGCATGGACCTCCTGTCTCCTTTCTATCAGAGTCAGCTTTACTGTTACAGTAGCTCATCTGTTTGATCCAACCACCACAGTCCAGGCTTCTAAGGTCCCTGTCTGTCCATGAACCTGTCACTGGACCATTTTAACAGCTGCTACTGACCACTGCAGACCAGCAACACCCAACCCCAGCTCAAATCCTTCCACTTGCCCATTTTCCCTGCGTCCAACATCAACTTCAAAGCTCAAAATGCTCAATTCCCAACCACGAACACTGGCGTCATTTGTGGGCAGCTGAGCTTTTGTGGTGGGAGGGGTATGAATAAAGGAAATCCATGACTACTGCACAAGTCTTTTGTTTTTTTTGCGACCTCAAAAATAAACTTCCCAACAACCTCACCTTGTATTTATCCAACATGAAGCATCTGGAGTACCACGCTCGAGTCGCTGGGTTGCTGAAGTCAAGGTAAGAGGACTCACCTGAGAAAGAACATGAACCCTAGTTAGAAATAAACAACACAACCATGATGGCAAATATAAGGTGAGGTCTCCATGTGTAAACAAACATTACCAGGCCAGCATGAGCCCCGGTAGATCTGTCCTTCTCTGTCTTTAACAAAGTGTCCTCCGTCTCTGGCCTCACGATAGAGGGACCACTCAGGATCGGCCTTAATGTGAGGATCACTTATGACGACCAGCTGAAACGCACGAGGAAAACATGAAAAAACACACGAAAAAGCTCTAAACGCTGCACATTTCTCAGGCTGACCCCAACCTTCCTCTTCTTCTTCTCTAGGTGGCGCTGCAGGTTTGCCGGCTCGGGAAACAGAACGGGGTCCCAGGTGAAGTAGCGCTTCCCGTCCGTGTGCTCAATGTCCAGCCAGATGACGTCGTAAGGGATGCGGTGGAGGTCGAACCCGGCGTCCACGGCCTTCACGTCGGCCTCGTCGTCGTAGTTCCAGCGACACTGGTGGTACCCGAGGGCAAAGAGAGGGGGCAGGGCCTGGTATCCTGACACACAAACAATATACACATTTAAGTTTATTTTTTATATATATATGTGTGTGTAGAATAAATTTAGTGCTGCACAGCCAACCTGTCAGCTGAGCGTACTGGCTGAAGAGCTGCCGTGGACTGGGCCCCAGAAGAACCATGCAGTCGATCACACCGCTCTCCGACAGCCAGCGGACGTCGGTCTGAGGCTGCACCCTCCTCTTTTTAACCGGGGGGGTCTGGTCGTCCTGAGTGAAGATGGAAATCATTTTCTAAAGTTTGTCTACCTTATAAAATGTCTTACAACAAAACACAAAGAGCTTAGGGAGCTCGGGATAGTTCAAAGTAGTTCTTTACACAGGTGCTATATTTGAGATGTGTGAAGTGAGGGATCAAAAAGGAAAGATTGCAAAGGCTCTCTGTGGTAGAAAAAGTATAAAAAAAGCCTTTATTTAAGCAAAAAAATGGTTAAAAGCACACAGGTCTTCATCGGGGCCTTACAATGTCTTACAGTTTTTAAATAACCTGCACTATCACTGTCCCTAAATTCTCTTTTTTTTTGGAAAAACTAAGTGAAATATATGAAATACTAAGAGTTTAAACATTTACAGGTACCCTTGGCAAATAAATAAAAACAAAACCCTCAGATTTTCTACATTTCTGCATAAAAAATATTCAAAACACGTCCTGAAAGTAGAACACAATCAAACAAATGAAACAGAAATATTAAACTGGTGTTTCAGACACGGCATGAGACAATCACTGGAACCAGATGTTACCTGATGGTCGGTGGTGGAGTACTCTACGTTTACAAAAGTCTCTGATGCGTTCAGCCAGAACACTCCCAGAGTCCTGTCCGGCTTGTGGGCCACCACCAGCGGCACGGATCCGTACAGGCCGAGGCGACTGTGCAAGTCGTAGGCGAAAACATCCAGGTTGTAAAGCCGGTACGGTTCCCCACCCCTGAGACGGAGAGAAATGTTTAGACGAAGTTACAGATCAAACCCTGAAAGCTGAAGGCAAAGGACACGGTTGCTAGTGACGACGTGAAATACAAGCGTGGACCTCGTGTCTCTGAGCTGCAGGTTGTCAGAGTGTTCTGGTAGACCGTAAACATGGCTGAATCCATGAAGGCAGAGGTCTGCTCCGATGCTGCTGGGACCTGAACAGATTTAAATAGACGCTGGATGAGCAGTTAATTAGATACACTAGTTAAAACGGACGCAATTTAATTAAACAGTTAAATTTTAGCTTCATGGTCGTTAATGTTCAGTTTATGTTGAAACCTGAGGCTGTAAATAAAGATGGACGGCGGGACAGATCCTCTAAAGTGAAGCCAAAGCGAGTAGAGCTCCCCCTGGTGTCTGGCTGCAGTATAGGTCATAAGCTCCACCCCCTCGATATTAGTGGATGGGTCAAACTAAAACACTAAAATACGTCAAATTATTTGTTTTCAGGGATGGTTTCAGGTACACACCGTTAGCTTTGACATCCACAAACTGTCTGAATGTCTCCTTCCACAACGTGTGGTCGCCTGGAAGCTGAAACAAAGGCGACAAAGAATAAACAGGTAATTACACACTGGACCAAGGTTCAAGGTAACAGCACTATTACATCATAATATTTAGTCTTACCTCGCTACCGTGAGGAGCGTCCATGAGAAAAACACAAACAGAAAAGTATTTAATTAATTACTATCCGCGTAGATTGCTGTATTTTCTCTTTTTGTTTGTTTGTTTTTTCCGTATCACCTTGTATTTCTAAGGGAAGGTCGATAAAGGTAAATCTCATCCGGTGATTTTACCAGTACCTGGTAGGTGGATCTTCCAGCCTTTCAAACCACAGTTTGCTTTTAGAGTTGAATGTGAGCATCACTTCGTTCTCACACAGGATCTCCAGACGGAAAGGGAAACGGCACACATGTACCCGGTGACGTCCCGAAGACCAAGAGAGGGTGACAGAGTCCTTAGTCTGCGTCTCCACTCTCAACCTGCCAGAGGAAAAAGGAGGAAAGGAGGTAAAACCGCAGCAAATCGAGATTGTTTCCAAGAAGCTGAATAAAAAAACTGAAGTTAATCTGTTGTATTTGTCCAAAGAGAGACAAAAGACTGCTCTTACTGTTCACATGGCGGCTCCTCGGTCATCACATCTGGAACTCGGTATCGTGCTTTAATGGGCTGGAGTTCATCTATTAATATCCTCACAGTGTCACATTTGAAAGGTGACAAAGAAAGAAGCAGCCTGGCCTGTGAACAGATATTAAAAATGAATTAGATAATTATACTGGTGACGTGCTGGTGGATTTTTATTAATGTTTTATGGATAAATGTGTTATTCATTTATGGTGAAATTCTACTTTATCATTACATACTTTGTGAGACTGTTTTTAATTCTTTAACAGAGCTTTGTACAGGAGTCTTGTTTGACTAAATGCTGCATGATGCAATATGTCATTTCCTTCTGATTTCATTAATTAAAGTAGGGTTCAACCAACACGTTTTTTTCAAAAACCAAAAAATTCAGGTGAACCCAACAACTTGTTCTTATTTTTTAACTGTGCGCCAACTTTGATTACTCAAGAACAAAACCACTTAGAGCAATTCTGACTTTCGTGACAGAAACTTCAGAGTCTTGGCTTTAAAAAGCGACTATGACCATTAATGAGCTCCAAAATCTTCATGAACAGCATTCAGTGTGTTTTTGCAAAAAGGCTGGAATGATAAGAGACTAAAACACATCATTTTAAATCTCTGTCTAAACATATTCGTGTCAAACTCCAAAAGTAACTCAGTTATTAATATCTCAAATAATAAAAATAATAATAAAATATTGTTAGTGTGAAATGTGATGGCAACAAAGGTTTTTCTTAAAATACAATAATAAAATACAATGAGCCTTTATTGTCATTGTAGTAGAACATGCAACAGACCTCACAAATATTGTCAATACAAACACACTGACCTGTGTGGCTGTTTCCAACAGCTCCAAACGTGCCCCCTTCTCCGTGAGCACCAGCGTTTCCAAAAGGGCCCGGTGCTGCAAGTTTGGCCCCTGAATCTGTCGCCTCAAAAGGGACAAGAAACGCCAGCGCTGGTTTAATTAATGTGCATTTAAAACGAAACGACATGCAGCTCAATCTTCTATGCATGTTTTCTGAGTTTCTTTTTGTGTGTGTGTCTGGTCTGGTCTAGGTGAGTGGTTCATATCTGTGTTCATGAATTCTCTAAATGCACCACATACCTGTAAAAAGCCACGTGGTGGCTCTTCTTGAACTTCTCTTTGCCTTCATCATCAGGGACAACGCTGAGACACAAGCAAACAGAAAGTAAACAGAAATACAAGAGGTGGGATACGGACTCTTTTCCTGGCTGTCTAATAACTGGTTAGTTAGTTTGTACTTAAAAGTTTCTTTTCTTTTTTTTTCTTTTTTTTGTAATTGAAAGAAAATATTCTTTGCGTGTGTAATATGTGTAAAACAAGCTGTATTTGTTTCTGAAGCATGATGCATTTGTTTACTATTCGTTTACTATTTGAAATAAAAATAGTTAAGTGTAAATAGTTGCAAACCACACTGAGTTTTTTTGTGAATAAATGGGCGCGAGTAAAACCTGTGTGTCTGTAAGATTTTGTCATGATTTTAACGCCATAATGATGCAACACTGGATGGAAATAAATCTGCAGAAGCTTGTTATCGAGACAGCGCCACGGATAATAAATGTAGTAATAAAGAACACTGATCATAGTAACTACACTGACAGGCTGTGTAATGTGAAATGTGAAATGTCAACAGGTGTTTGTACCTGATAACGGCTTGACTCACTTCCGCCATTACAACCAGACACGAGCAGAAACACCTGTGGTCTAAAGTCGGGTTTGGTTTGTCTGTACAACAACTACATTATTTTTTCACGTTTGAAGTTGTTAAACTCCTCCTCCTGTTTCTGCTGCTGCTGAGTCTTCCGCTTCCTCCTCCTCTTCTTTTTTAAATAAACTTTATTAGGAAATACAAACCAGTGCAGTGCAATGACAACCGCCAGGGGGCCACACACATCACAGATACAATATTACAGAATATATACAAATATACAAATACACCAAAGTGACTTTCATATTAGTGGAATGTCTAATACCTTTAAAATATTGCTTGACCTCATTTTCTAAGGTGGAGATGAGTGTTTTTTGATTAGTGTATTGACATTTATGGATACGCCATTTGGCTAAATGTATAATAAGATTAATGATATTTCTTCTTTCTTTCTTTTTCACAGATGGATAGTCAGTGAAGCCAAAGAGTATGTGTTCAAAGCAAGAGGAACAATGTAGAAAATAGAAATCAAGTTGCAAATATTTTCCCATAGTTTGGTCGAGAAAGGTCAAAACTAAAATAACATCTACAGGGTGTCCTTCATAGAAAGAGCATCTGTTCTTTCTCCTCCTCGTATACTTCTTCACTAATAAATAGTGGCTGATAAACAGCTTTATGGTATTTTTAATAAAGTAATAGTAATATTTTATCAGTGCATTGACATAAAATCCTTGGCATTCAATTATTCATTACCCTCTTTTTTTTTGTTTTGTTTTTTTTTTGATGAGATTAGATGCAACCATGTTATGACTGCATATAGTACAGGTACATAAATAAGAAATTACACATTTAAGCAGACGTATAAATAGCAAAAAGTGTAACATTGACACAATTATAGGGAACAAGCTATGTCTATTGTACAGGCTGTGAATATTGTATTAAATAAGAGGACAGTTTTGCAGTTTTGTGATGAAGTATTTTTTTAAGAAACATGGACACAACCAACGACAACAAGTTTGAATGATGGTTACCAATGCAACTGTGTCTCGTCAATGTGTTCCTTGAGAAAGAAAACAGTTTAACCTTCTGCACTGTATGTCTATGTTTTTATATTCCTCGTGTATATTATGCTCCTGGCACTGAGAAACAAATTTCATATGTGCAGACATATAAAGAACCTTGAGATAAATGAATGGACCAATTGACAAAGGACAGGGACAAAGACGGAGTGAGACGACAGAGGAAGGAGCACACAAGGTGAAACCAATCACATAATCACAGGAAGTAAAGCAAGACATGAAGCACCAAGGAAGAAACTTTTAACATAAACAAGAAACAGTTTGGTGGTGGGTGAAATAAGACAGACAGTAGACTTTTTTTTTTTTTTTGTGATACAGTGCATGTGCAAGTCTTCAAAATGTGGGGAGAAACCGAAGGACTCGGGGAAAACCCACAGAGAAAACATGCACAAACAACTTGGTTTGCCTTACTGGCTTTTACGTGGTTTTAGGATGTTGGTGTCTGTAGGTGGACTAGACCTTAGGGATTGGTGGCAGGTGTACACGTTTAGATCCCGGTTTGTTTGCACCGTCTTTCAGTCTTTCACCGCTAGACTGGCCTTGGATGGGTGGGATCAGAGGCGCACGCGTGAGCTGACCTTTAGCCGCAATGGCTGGGAGCTGTACTTTACTTGACCCTAGTTTAGATCCCTGCTTAGCTGTACCATCTTGGCCTGTGGTGGGGGGAGTCAGAGGACCCTTACCAGTGATGGGTGGCAGGTGTACATGTTTAGATTCCGGTTTGTCTGTTTTGTCTTTCAGTCTTTTACCACCAGACTGTGGGGTCAGATGTGTGAGCTCACCTTTAGCTGCGATGGCTGGGAGCTGTACTTTGCTGGGTGGATGTGGTGCGGGCTGAACCCTACCAGGTTTTGGTTTGAGTCCTGACTTCCGCATACCAGCTGATTGCTGTTTTTGTGGTGATTCTGAGTGGTATTTATCGGGTAGTCTTTCTTTTATCTTCATGGTTGATCGATTCAGCTCTTTTCTCCACTCCTGAGTCTCTTTTTTCCAAAATTGCAGCTCCGATGCAAAATTTTGTGACTTTTCATTTATGACATTTAAGACTGCATATTGTGGGAACATAACCTCATCTATTATCGCCTTTACAGGTGTCTTTATCGAAAATTGTAAGTCTATCAGCGACGGTGAGAGTGGTGGTGACGGCGGTGGTGATGGCAATGGTGACGGCGATGTTGATGGCGATGGTGATGGCGGTGGCGGTGGCGATGGCGGTGGTGACTCTTGAGGCACAGAGCTTGGCCCATCAGCGATTGCTGGTGGTGTATCTGGTTTTTTGTCTTTCTCCTGGTCAGTTTTCTCCTTAGCCTGGGACTGTGCAGAAATCTGCCTCCACGTGTCTTTTCCAAAAAGGCCCACATACGTACCCGAGTTTGTCCACAGTTTGACGTTGCAGTCCAGACTAGCAGTAATTATGTTTTTACACAAAGGGTCACATGCAACACTGACCAACTTACTTTGATGAGCCTCCCAGGAGCCCAGCAAAGGAGGTGGACACAGTGACACCGGCCAGCCTTGTATTTTTTCAAATGGTCCTTTGTCGTCTCTTGTTTTAAAACCAAAATCGGAAATATTCCACCAACAAACCCTTCCTGTAGAATCTCCGGTCACTAGATTGTCTTCCTTCATATCCGTGACCATAGATGTAATAAAGGCATCATCCCTGTCCACTGCCTTAAACTTTCCTATCAGTCCTCCCTTTATGAGAGTCGACCAGGCAAAGATATAGCCGTCGTTTGTTGACAGCACTGTGGCTGTATTACAAGTCACCTCCCTGGTCTTCAGACATATAAAATGAAAGCCAATGGAAAGTTCCTCTTCTTTCATGCATGCCTCCTTCCCTTTCTTTTGCTTTCTTTGGGCAAACTTTGTAGTAACGTGTCCTTGGTCGCCTTTTAATGCCATGCATGTCCGTGGGTTTTCACTGGTTGTGAGATAAAACAAAACCTCAGTAGTTTCTATATCCCAGATGACAACATTTCCCGTGCTTGATGCAGTAACCAGAATGGGTTCGTGCACATCCACACAGGCAATGTCCTTCAGTAAGCGATGCTTCCAAAATCTGTGGTCACAATTGTCCGTGTCAAAGTCAAAGAGGACGCTCATATGCCTTGCTGCGACGTACAATCTGTCTTCTCTGCATAGGATACTTGTTACCCTCTTCGGGACGGTGAGAGAAATAGTCCCGAGATTTATCCCATTGTTGAAATTCCATTGGCTGATGTTGCCATCCTGATCGGCCGTTATTAATTTTCGCTGAGGTTGATCAAATACCATGATGATGGGGCCCACACAATCATCTGACGTGATCTTGAACTGCATGACGGCCTTCCCAGTGAAGACGTCCCACACCGTCACCATGCCGTTCCAGCAAACGGAGATGATCTGTTTGAAAATGCCATGGTAGAGCATGGAGGAAACAGGCTTGTAGTGGGATGTTAGCTCATCTTTAAAAATATCTGTGCCACATCCCAGACACCGCGCCATACTTGAGTTCGCCACAAACAGCTCATTGTTGTGTGTGTTGTAATACAGACTGGTGATCGGAGCTTTGCTCAAACATTCAACGAAAAAACTCTGTCTACAGATCCAGTCGCCATCAGTCCACACACGGATGTTCTGATCAACTGAAAGACTGATAAATATGTTTTCAATAGTATTGTAGACAAGGTGGGTGACGGGTGTCTTGTGTCCTGGTAAGTCAAGTGCACAGGATGTGTTCTTGAAGGGAAGCCAAATTCTCATTGATCCATCTGTACCACCAGTCAACATAAAGTCAGACCAAGGGGAGTATTCAGCACAGGAGAAAAACGCATGATGTCCAGTGCTCCTAAATACTTTTTTAGAGATTCTGGGTTTGCTGGACTTGGAATGAAAGGACAAACATACGAGGGCCATCACCTTAGAAGACCTACCGCAGACCGCAAATGATTCGATGCATTGAAAGTACTTAATCTGACTGCACTCGTCGATGAAGAGGGAAATCCTAAAGCTGTTGAAGTTGTTGTTCTGGTTCTTCAAAAGGGTCGAAACGTAAGCGGATCTGTAAGGTCTCAAGGAGATCATCTCAAATGCTTTGGGGGAGAAGAGGCCTGAATTCACATCATTAGATATGAAAAAAGAGAAAGAGCCAACCGCATCACCAAAGGAAAATATTGCCTTTTTGCCGTCAGACCAGTAGTTCAGGACGTTCACAAAGTTTTCCTCCTCAATTAACGAGTACTGTGTTCCAAACTCCAGAGGGGACTGGTTGTAAAAACAGAACAACACCTCCCTCTCAGAAGTAGAGACAGCGATCCTATTGAGTTCCTTTATGTACACCATGTCAGTGACACTTATTTTCTTTTGGTGCGAAAAGGGAGGTGCCTCTTCCTGTTTTTCCTGCAGCGAAACTGTGCGAGAGCTCTTGAAGTCATCACCCCAGATTTTCAGCAGACCATCAGAAGTGATGGAAATGTACTGGTATGTTTTGTAAGGCCTGGTTTGGTCTGATGAATCATCCGTGTCATTCTTAGGATCATTTTTTTTTCTTTTAACATTGGGAACGTCTTCATCCTTGAGAGGACAGTACATCAAACTAACTATCGATTTATAGTGATCTACAGGAATGACCTTAAAAGGTCTTGGGAAAAGTTGGTTCTTGTGGTCCAAGGTTTCTACTGCCTTCTTACTATTGCTCACATAATCCAAAAGCTCACCGAGGTCCACGTTGTAATCGCAGTTTGCGTCAATTTTCATATGGAGGGCTAGCAGGTCTTCTGCTTTTGCGTTGGGGAACAACTCCTTCATCGCCTCGCAGAATTCGTCTGTGTCCAGCCCTCCACTTCCATCGACGTCCGCCTCTTTGAATATGCGAACGAGCTCTGGAAAATCTTCAGACGTAAACATAATTTCTTCATTGTCTGTGTTCTCTGGCACCTGTTCCTCCATCTTGTGCTTGTCCATTTCTGTGCGCTTGTTGCTGGTACGATGTCACTACTCACGTACTTACTACTACCTTCTTACCCTCTGATGTGTCTGAGACGGTTCTCATAGAATCCCGTAAATAAATAAAAGCCAGATGACTATGAAGTCTAATATTGACTTTGATCACTTTGGCTTCGATCATAGCCAAACTCAGCTACGTTGCCTAGCAACAAGCCCCGCCCACACACCGACAGTTACAGTGGTGTCATATGCAGATAACATCATGTGCAAATTAGGCCACACCCCCCATCTTGGTGAAAACGAACCACTAGCGGTAAATACAAATCCCACATGTAGTCAGTGTTTATTTTTGCGTTGCTAGCATTTGTCGACCGGAAAACGGATGAAATTGCTACCGTTAGTCAGGCACACGCACATATATATAATGTCGTAGCGCATGTCGTAATGGCCGGCGACGTTAGACAGAAAAACTTTAAGAAATAGAGGCCGTATGTATATAATACGGACTGAGAAATGGATGAACGACATGAATCTCTGGGTAATGTATGACATCTATCACCAATTCGTAATCACTCCAAAATGTTGACTTAATTAATCCTGACATAAATACAGCATAAAGTTTAGCCAACATTAGCCCTTTTGTTACCTACTGTCGTATCAGTTCAGTATCAACATTCGTTACTTTGACTTTTTAACATGAATTTGGATTTGTAACTGCAATTGTCATTGAAAACTTTCCCAACTATCTCTAATTGTCCACTTTTTTTTTATAAAGAGAAGTGGACAGAACACAACACTGAGACCCAGGACTAAACAGAAGACAGCTATGTGCCCAAACTGCACTAATTTATCTTAAGAAAATGTTTTTGAAGGATAATTTCTTAAATGTAAATATTCTCCTACATTACTTGTTCTTCTTTGCACAGAAACAAATGGAAAAAAATGCAGTTTTCGTTACTTACAGGCATGAGAATACAGCACATCATTCACAAAACAAAAACAAACACAGGTAACATTCACCATCTACCCTCCCTTAACATCAAGACAACAATTCTACCACCATACACACGCCACTACACATATCCGACTGACATATCATGGTCTATTTGGAGATTTGTTCTGTTGTGTTATTGGAATCGGAATTAAACTTTTGCTGAATTTAACTTTTTCTTTTTTTTCCAGTCTGTTGACTTGTAGCAATGACCAGAAGTGGGTAATCGCATTTCCACAGAACAAACCCATCCTGGATATAGACTGTTTTCCACACTGCCTTCTGGGAAGAGATACGGGGTTATCAAATCCAGAACTAACAGACTAAAAAACAACTTCTACCCGCAAGCCGTCAAATCCCTCGTGCCTTAATCCTCTCCTTCACAGCCTACTGGGCAATAACTCCCGCATTTATTTCAATAAATTGCACAAACATACATACCATTTGCACTATTGTTGAAATGTTTAGTGTTCTAATTCTACTTTTTTCATTGTGTGTATTATATATATATATATATGGTACGATACTGGGACATTAGCAACACTGGAAGACACCTCATAATGTTCATTTAGTGGAATGTCTTATAATTCTAATATGTTGCTTGACTTCATTTTCAAAGATGAAGTGGACTGTTTTTTGATGAGTGTATCGACATTTGTGGATATGCCATTTGGCAATAATAAAGAACTGTTTCTTTTTCGCAGATGGATAGTCAACTATATATGTTCAAAGCAAGAGGAAAATGTGGTTCAATAAAGAAGGAGCCCTCTTGTCGGCGCAAGTGTGAACTACACCTGAGAAGGACCCGGAACTGGAGGCGGATGTGAGTCTGACCCGTAGAGATGTACGATACCTTTCGATCCGATACCAAGTAATACCAAGGGTAATATACCAATACCGATGTCGATATGTTCAAAACGTCTATTTGAAAATGATGATTTTTACAATGAACATTTGTGAGTGTAATTGTGAAATTATATCAGGCTTCTTTTTTCCTTTTTTTTTTTTTTTTTTTTTTTGACCAGAGTGTTCTTTAGATGTAAGGGCTTCCATCAAATCTAACTCGATTCGATGTCGTAAAAACGTTAATATTTTTTGTGGAAACGGACTTGGTATCGACATTTTGATGTGGAGATCGACTTTAAAAAAAAAAACACACGTCTAGTTCGCAAGTATCGATATTCCTGGATCGATCCGCCCACCACTTGTGAGTAGATGCTGATACGAAGATGCCGGATCCTCAGGCGCATCTGCTATGGTTGTTGCTTTTTGCATTGTTTTACCGTCCCGGTACTGCGGCGGAGGTCTCCGTGTGGAGCGTGGACATCAACCCGGTCAGTGTTATGCGTCTTTACCGTCATTACCCGGTCCGACATGCTAAATCTTCCGTAGCAGTCGATAGCCGAGGTAGCTACCTGTCCCCTAGCAACCCCTATTTCCGCTTTGACAGTTCTCATTGTGTTAGTGTGAGAAGATGCGCTAATATTTTAAACTGAATCTAAATCTATGTTAAACTGATCTAAAGCCATGATGCTTCCCTGACAATAACGTCTCTTATTAGATGGCGACAACTGTATTATCCCACATCAAGTAAAGGTGATGGTAGTAGTGCAGGTGTGTTACACAAGAGGAGACAGATGAGTAATTAGAAAGGTTCATGTTATAGTTGAGATGCATTTAATTCAGCTTTTTATTACATTAGTGCTAAACAGAGGATTTTTTGTGTGCATTTGTGTATGTTTATTTTCTTTTTACTTGTGGTTGTTAAGGTTATTTATTAATTTTTTCTTATGTGCAACTAAGCTGCTGTGACCAAGTAATTCCTCTTGTGGATCCTTGAATTCTTTCCAAGTCTAAAATGTCTGTTTTGAGCTGTTGGGTCCCTGAATGAAAATACAGTAACGTGAGCTGGTTGGTTCCTCTTATGAGGAAGTAAATGTGTGCACTGGATGAATGCATCATTGTGTATCCTCCTGAAATAAACACTGTAAATAAAGGGAGGTTAAACCACCAAGGAGGATGTAAGAGTGAGCTGATCTTGGCCTATGTTTGCTGCTTTTGATGGAGTCTGGACGTGTGCAAAAGTCTCAGTACAAACAGTGCAAATTATCTTTGTCATGCATGCAAATCCCCCCCAACTGTACTAACTAACTAATTTGCACAGCAACATTGTTTGGTTTGTACGACAAAGTTTAACATAACGTAAGAGAATCCAACAAAGTTAAGACTGAATCGTCTCTGTTGGCTTTCAGGCGCAACATGCTGTGTTTCGGAAGACGTTGTACGCCAACACCACCATCTTCGTGAAGTGTGAGTAATCTGACCTCTACGTAAGACTTTGGCCTTCACCAGACGACATGATGACATTAACTCGTCTGTGTTGAGTCTCTGCCCCCAAGCGTTGCAGTGACGAGAGACGTGAGGCTTTTGGTTTACTGGTTGATCTGCATTCCAACTTGCACCTGTAGCCATGAACCTCCGGTCTCTTGTGGTGTGTTCAGGTGCAGCTTTATGGTCCAGCGTGTGGTGACGTCACAGTCTGCCTCAGTTTGCTGGTTGTTCTGTGATGCTGTTTTGGTGTATATTCTCTGACAGCACCAGAACATATGACTTAATGATGCTGTCGAAGCCCATAAAGATCTTCAGAGATATGTCTCCTTTACTGTGGGGCTCTGTAGTTCTGTATACCTGCAAATATCTACAAAAATGCTGCAGACGTAAAGTATGTTAATTGTTTTTTAACTGGATTGTCTCATGATTCAGGACGTACAGCGTGATTAATCTTGTTTTTTTTTATTTTTAAGGTATAAGTGAGTAAGTAAATCTCTGAAAAGCACAAATCGCTGTGTGATCTGATGGAAAGCGAAGTCTTATTTCTGTCGAACATTTGAGTTTGCTTTCTCTGCAGTCCAGGGTGACCCTGGGTCATGTGACAAGAACCTGGGCTTCAACATCAGCTGGTACCTGCGCTCGTCTGTTTGCTATAACGAGGTCTTTAACACACCAGTGAGTGTTGACTTTTTCCTCTGGATGTGTGAATATTTGTTTTGTAGTCAGTGTAAATATAATTTAACATGTTAGTAGGAGCTCCAGTACCTAGAGCTTTAAAAACGATTTATTAACATAATAATAATGAGAGAGTAAAGTATTTAAAAATGTAAAGTGTATAATCATAACTTTAGACGGTTAGCTGGTTGCATGTTGTAACTGATTCTTCTCTCTGCGTCCCTCTGAAGGACAGCAAAGCCATGAACATGTTTGGGATGGACCACATGCTGAGAGACGGCTGGACCGGCTTCCACAGTCAGGGCTACATGTTATTCGAGAACTGCTCCTCCCTCTTCTCACCAAAGGTCTGTGACAAAGGCGAAGATATCTCTTCCACTACAACAAACGGCACATAAACGCCGCGTTAGTATCAGTAGAATCTCAGTTTTTATTAATGTAGCAGGTATCTAATATCAGGAGCCTTTCATAAGTCCTTTATTTGTAATTTTAGCATTTCGCTGGTTTCCTCCAGTCAGTGGCGCTTAAAAGTGTTTGCATAAAAGTAACTGACCCACAAAGAGACAAAGAGAACCCAGTCAAACAAGTGAAACAGTAAAGTAAACCCTTGTTTTCAATTCCTTGTGCAACAGCAACATTAAACTAAACGTCAGGGTCTATTGACAGGAGCTTCCTCAGGACAGAACCTCCCCAACTCTTTCCTCACATGAAGGTCGGGTATAGTGGCTTCCTTTGTCACTATCTGTGCATATTGGTATGAAGGGCAGGTGTAAGTGCAACAAAAAAAGAAGAATGTCCAAACATTTCCTTCTTTCTCTGTGCTGATTTATTCAAGACACAATAACGTGTTTCCATAAAGTTAGTAGAACGATACTCGACCTGCAACGTTACACTCCAAGGCTTTTCCAGTGTGTGCACCTGCACTTATTAATCTACGTGACTATATAGGCACAAGCCTAAACATACTGCCACCTACAGGCACAAACATGCACAACACCGACAAGAAACAAAAAAAATCTACATTAGGCCTCCACATGAAGGTTTCCAGTAACTGCTGATCGGTAACTTTTAGCTGCTTATAAGTTATCCTGCGTTCCTTTGAGACGTCTCTGGAGGACCGCACAATCACCTTAATTCTCCTCCATTTGTTCACAATCTGTCTGACTGTGGATCTGTAGATTCCCAACTCTTAAGGGATGATGTTGTAACCAACAACTCCTCTAAAGATCTATCAATGAGACACTGGACAACTCCTGAGTCTCATCACATTGTTTGGAGAAACTTCTGAACAGATGGACTCTAATTTGTCCTCAAAATTAACTTGAAGTGCACCTACTTTTGTACCTCTCTGATATGTAATATTGGCTCATTTTCCTGAATAAACAGATACACAAGTATAATATTTTGTTTGATTGAGTTCTCTTTGTCTGTGATCAGGACTTATGTGAAAGAATGTTGATGTTTTGAGTCATTTTTATGCAGAAGAAATGTAAAAAAATTCTCACAGCTTCTAATACTTTTAAGTGTATATGTATTTCTTTACTGTGCCCTTTCTCTTCCAGGCGTATTACACAGACTTCAATCCTTACCAGCCTCTGTCCAGCCCAAAGGTTGGTGATTGATCATAATGACCACGCTAACGTGAAGCTCAGTCGTGGTTTTTACGTTTATTTATTTGTGTCTTTCCCTTGTTAGAGTGACTCGTCCAATCAGAGCCTGACTTGGCCTGGCAAACCAGTAAGACACTCTTTTATTACTTCTTACTGGGAATATTCTAAATAAATAAAATCCGTCATATTCAAGGCTCTGACTAATCGTTGTGCAGGATATCGGTGCAGTGGCCAAAGCCTGGGAAGACAGTCCGTATCTGTTCATAGTGAACGTGCAGCTTTTGTCTCGTGGAGCTGAGGACGAGGACATTATAGCAGAGGAGCCCAGCTTTTCTTTTACAAGTGAGAAACATCTATTGAACATAAACAGCTTTGGACTATGTTTGCATATTTATCTATGAAACCGGAGAGATTCATTGAAATGGTCTCGGGTTTGTTTTCTCCTTAATTCCCCAGTGAAAGTGGAGATGAAGGGACCACATGACTACTCCTCTCCAGCGGACTGGCCCCAGATGATGGTACCTCACTAATAATTAAAAGGAATCTCTGTCTGTTTGTCATCTGATCTACCTCCAAACTCCTGAGTGTATCACATAAGCAGAGTGGACGTGCAGCGCGCAAGTCCTTGAAACAAGATGCACATCTGGCCTTCGACGTCCAAATCCCTGACAAGATAAAGATATCAAAGATTAACAGACAGAGTGTCCAAAGATCCACAATGTTGTGTTGTCACTGTAAACAACAACAACATCTAGAATGACACAGGCTAAGGCTCAGCTGCAAATCAAATTATTAACACGCTAAGGAACTAGGCTTCTTTCAATGAAGTGCTCCACCTTTAGAAGAGTTGGCAGTTTTCTTAAAGCAGAGACTTGTGTAGCATAATGTCATTCTCTTTATTTGGCATTGTCAACATGCATAAAAAGGAATGACTTGTGCTAGTGACAGAAGTAGTAGGAGTAAATAACCTGGGACAATCTAACATCCTGGGCCAATTATTTGATTCATTTGGACATATTGCATTTTTGGAGGTTTCCTCAAATCTCAAATCTGTCTGTCTGCAGTTTTTCATGATCATGTGCATCGTGTACGTGCTGTTCGGGGCTCTCTGGCTCCTCTGGTGCGCCTGTTATTGGAGGGACCTGCTACGGATCCAGTACTGGATCGGGGCCGTCATCATCCTCGGCATGCTGGAGAAAGCCGTGTTCTACTCCGAGTACCAGAGCATCCGATACAAAGGAGTCTACGGTAGGAGAAAAGCTTTTTTTCTGTTCGTTTTTTTTCCATGTTTTGATTAGTGTCTGTTGTAGACATCAGTTTATTTCTGTTCTTACTCTCTTTGCAGTTCTCGGGGCTGTGATATTTGCTGAGCTGCTGTCTGCACTCAAACGATCTCTGGCTCGAATCCTAGTCCTCATTGTCAGTCTTGGATATGGCATAGTCAAGTGAGTTAACCCTTTAAAAAATAGTTTTATTTCCGCTAATACATAACCTCATGCATCTTAATTTAAAGATTTAAAGATAAGATTAACATCTTTAGGTATTTGGGATTAGTTTGACATAAGAGGAATAAAAAAAAAATGTTTATTTAATACAAAAACTAAATTGGAACCGATGAAATCCCAACGTCCTCAAACGTGTACTTGTGAATTTGTTAAATTTGCATGTTATGTCAAACTAGAAAAGTTAATAAGCATAAATAAATACGTGTATTGACCCTTCGCTACCAGTTCATGGAGGACAACAGGTCTAAATGAAGCAGAATAAGCTGCAACAAACTTAAAATGTCCCTGTATGCAGACGCCAGGTCTCAGGATGTTGACATATATAAATAACTGGATGTTTCCTTCCTCTTGTGCAGACCTAGGTTGGGCACCACGGTGCATCGTCTGGCAGCTGTTGGGCTTCTCTACCTTCTGTTTTCTTCGGTGGAAGGTGTGCTGAGAGTGACAGGTGTAAGTGTGACTACTCTACGGTCTTATTCACACGTGGCTTTAACACACACACAGTTGCGTTTACGAGCCAGCTGTTTGTTTTATGTGAAACTGCAGAATTCAAGGCGTTCTTTATATATGTGAATTTGTTTTGAGTGTGCAGACAGGTTCAGTCTCTGGGAGGCAGATGAGATGATGATATAGGTTGACAGTTCTTATCTGAAGGGTGTTTTTTGTAAAAGCAGCCAATGACAGGGGCTTTAAAGATTTTATTTAATATCGTGCACAGCAGAGAAAAGTTAAAGTCTTTGGCGATTGGATCCAAATAAGCGGAAGTCTCTGGTGAGTTGCTGTGACGATGGGGAAGGATCACAGCAGTTTTGAAAAGACATCTGATAGCAGCAGCAGAGTAGAAACACATTGAAATTCAACAGTAATGACATCTGATAATCGGAATAGTTAACCTCCTGAGACCCTGCGTCCTCATGTGGGGACGTTAAGTTTCAGGTTTGTGGCAGATTATTCTGCCTCATTTAAACTTTTATCCTCATATCTAGATACTAGTTGGTGTAAAAACATGAGCGATCACGTAACAAAAGCGGACAAACCTCATAAAATGAGAACTTGTTTATTTATGATTGATACACAAATTCTATTCATAGTAACGAGCTACAACTTCCTGTTAGCAAGAACTCGATTGAGGACGTTGAGACTTCATTATTTGCAGTTCTGCTTTTGCACAGCCATGCTCAGACATGAGAATTAACAGTTTTATAATTTATTACATATTGGTGACTTTATTATAATATTGATACGATATTTATATTAATATTATTATATTAAATAATCCCTGTTTCTACATATTAGGGCATCATTTTTTTTCCAAAAACCTACTTCCTGTTCACAGACTATGCTTAGTTTTTATACTAATCCCAAATGAAGAGAAATGGGGAAATTAAAAAATGCACAGCAAACAGCTCTGGTCTCAGAAGGTTAAGCAGAAACTCTCCCAGTCAGCTGATTGCAACGGTGGAAACAGAGAGGGAGCTGTTAATGAGTGATAGGTTTGTGCTTCTGTGTCTGGCCCTGCACAGCCCCAAACGCTGTAGCCTGACGTGCACCTTCCCAGAAAAGTAACTACGCACTGCGGCGATGCCGACCCCAAGAGCTGGGACTGGTCCACTCAGCTGTAGCATATTTCTGTTTTAGTACTTCCAGCTGCTTTTCCCTCTCCCCAATTTTCAAATTGATTGTTTTGGGTCAATAAAGATGCAGCACATTAAAGAAAGATTGACTGAGGAGTTTCAAAGGTACATGCATTCATACGACTCGACTTCAGCGAAAGTTTCAGTCGCCGTTGTTGAAAGTGAAGGAGGAAATGACAATAAAGACACAACATTTTTAGTCAGACTGTCTTTTACGTGCGTCAATTAATTGTGCAATAAGTAAAAAGGATGGGGAGTTTTTCTCCTTTCAACTGAGTCCAGACTACAGGAAGTTTTAAAACACAATTTTTCAGTCAGGGTTGCATCTCACACTTGAGGAGAAATTTCAGGAGATATTTATCTGAAAAGATTTGAAAATTGTAGCGTGACACACTACAGGATATTATTTAGATCAGGGTGCAGATCTGGATTTCTGCAGAAGCTGCTGGGAAGGATAAATTCTGGGATAATTCCACCTAAAACCCCATGGTGTCCTCCAGGCTCTGACTTCTTAATGTTAATTATTAAAACGTGTCTTCTTTCTGCAGGGTTTCTATGGGACCGTTGCCCTGGTGGCTAATCTCAGCCTCTCCCTCATTGACTCCTGCGTCATGTGGTGGATATCCTTTACTCTTAAACATCTGAGAGGGATGCTCATGTCTAATCACGTTTATAATGTTCCGAAGCACTTCAAAGCCTTTGGTTGTGTTTAGTTCATCTGAATGCATTCGCACACGTGAGTTCTCCTTAATTTCCGACTACATTTTCATCAGTCTGTCCCAAACGACTCGTCTCCTGAAGCTCCGCAGGAACGTGGTGAAGCTGTCTCTATACCAGCACTTCACCAACACGCTCATCTTCTCTGTTGTCGGTGAGTCGCAGCTATTCTGGGACGAAAGGGGGAAAAAAATGGCTCCGTCTATTATTAGAGCTGTGCCTTAGTTCAGAAACAGCTGCTACATGAAATGGAAATAATAAGTTTCAAGTTGTAGTTTTAGGACGTGCTACTTAACTGCATGTGCACTAGTGAACATTTAGACACATTTACGTTTAGATTGAAATGATTAAAACAGATTTTTTAACCACTACTTAGTAAATACTAATCAAACAGCAGTGAAGCTTGTGAAGACACTGGATGAATTAGGTGCAAAAGAATCTACACTCACCTTGGAGTTCATTAGATGCACTATAACCACTTTCACGACTGTTATAATGTTCAGTTTATGTTGAAACAGCATCAGAAAGGTGGTGATTCAAGTGTACAATCATTTTGGAAAATGGTAAATTGTGTTGAGAATATAATAGAAAGCAAACCTGCAAACCACAGCCTCCAAAATGAAAGCACAGTCAAATAAACAGTTCTCTCAGTTTAGCTTTGACTATTTCTGAACACCAGGACCTTAATGAAGATTTAGTTCAGGGCTGCATCTACACAGTTTAACACAATCAAAGAAGACCTACGTCGACATGACCTGGAAGGCTGTTCAGTAAAGAGGAAGCCACTAGGCCATAAGTTCAGTTAAAAAGAGGAATTACTGCTTGCGCCTGCGCATTATAACCCCCTTGTGGCCTGTGGTGTAATTGCAAGAGGTCCATGAAAATAAAATCCTTTAAAAAAGATCATAAGACATTTATAGATTTTTTTACTCAAATGTGACTGACACCTTTATCTACCTAAACTACCTTGACCCAAGGTGAGACAATTTCAAAGAAATACAGTGAATGTTTACAAGGATTTAACACCAGGAATTGTGAAAAGTTGAAATGTATTTGACTAAGGTGTATGTAAACATTTGACTTGAGCTGTACCAGGGAAGGGAGACAGCAGGTGTCGAGCGTAGCATAACGACAGGAAACGATAAAACATTTCGCCTGGAGCTGTCCAAACAACAAAAAATAAAAATTTGCCTGACTAGATTACACTTCATATCGTGGTGCTCATACCTCCTCACTCAGTTTTAAAACGGTTTCCTATGTGCACTTCGTTAATATCTTATTGAAGACACAAGAAAGCTGGTTACCCTGTGTTTTGAATCTTTATGCTAGGCTAAGCTAAACAACTGTAACAAGTAAAAAAATAATCATCACATGCAACTCTCTTACATTCAGTTCTAATCTTATTGACTCTATGTGCTCTTTTTATGCATTTGCATATTTAATTTGCATCAAAATGAAACTTTGTGTGTTTGCTTTGTGTCCACAGCGTCCATCATATTCATCATCTGGACCACCAAAGTCTTCAAGCTGGTGGACTGTCAGAGGGTTGGTTTATTTTCTCTTTTCTTCTGTTTTCTGTTTATGCTCAGATGAAACGTGAACTCCCCTGTCTTCCTCTGTTTAAATCCTTTCTGCAGGGCTGGAGAGACTTGTGGGTGGACGACGCTTTCTGGCGTCTCCTGTTCTCCACTATCCTGCTGGTCATAATGGTGCTGCTGCGGCCGTCCGCCAACAGCCAGAGGTCAGAGTCAGTTACACGAATATTCGTGATAAACTCCTCAGTCAGAATAAAAGTTCACTGATCAGCCACAACATTAAAACCACATCTGAGAACATCTGGTTTCTTCTCTCAGTACGTTTACATGCACTTGAAAAAAACTAATTGATTTATTACCGGGTTGATCCTAGAATCCAAGACTTCTAGTTAATTGCTTGGTTAGTAATTCAGGCTTTGTGCAGTGTTGTCTCGTGTGCAATATGTCCTCACGTGCATTATAACAATGTCATTGTCAGATTTGCTGCTCATTCTGCTGTAATATATTTTACTGCTCACACTGTTACTGGCAGCAGGTCTCCTACCGCACAAAATCTGATGCTTTTGCCTGCCCAGTTTTGTGTATTTGTGTAGGATTCTGATTCTGATGCACTTGGTGTGAAGTAGATTTCAGCTGGTGTTCTGTTTCCTCTCAGGTTCTCCCATTCCCCTCTGATTGATGAAGAGGATGAAGAGGATGAGGCCAAGGAGCCGATGCTGAATGAAGCATTTGGTGAGACACATTGTATGAAATAGAACCTATTGTCTTGGTTTTGCTATAATGAACATATATAGTGAGGCCTTTATTTTCTCTCATCAAAATGACGTCCGTGATGGCGTAAGCAAAGTTTTCTGTTATATTTTGAGTGGCAGCTGCGAAGCTTGGAAACACAAATATGAAAATAATCTGCTCGCGCACCTCCACTAATCTCGGGGTTGTTTTTTTATAACCCAGTGATACTGAGGACATGACCTCAATCTGTTCACACAGACACAGATTCACAGAGAAAGTCTCTGCTTGTAATCGTAGTGCGTCGTGCATTAAATGAGGATTTTATCTCAACCCGGGTTTTCTTTGTTTGTAGAGGGAATGAAGATGAGAGGTTCAAAACCCGACACTAATGGCTCCCAGAAACTGTTGAGTAAAGAGGTAGGTTGACTTTCTCCTCTCACCTTCTCTATTCCTTAGTCCATTTGTGTTTTTAATTTTAATTTTGGGTTTAACAACTCTGCTCCTGTCAGGATGAAGACCTTAAATGGGTTGAGGAGAACATTCCTACAACCGTTGCTGATGTGTAAGTAAAGTGGACTTTAGTATTTAAATGTGTCCTGAGTAATATGACGACAAGTGGCCAGCTAACAATACAGCATAACGGTTTTACAGTACAATTTTTCTTTTTGAAACCATGCAGTGTTACACTACCTTAAAAACAATAGTATGTCGTGTTGTCTTGGCTTATGTAAGTGTGTTAATCATAGACTGTATATAAACATGGACAATGCATCATCATTTTCCTGAAACTTATCCAAAAAAAAAAAAAATAGTCTTGAACTGTAAGAAACTGTCCTTAGAAAAAAAAATGTATTTGACGTGTGTTGTTAGTATTTTAGTTTGACCCAATTCCCATCCACTAACATGGAGGAGGCGGAGCTTATGACCTATACTCCAGCCAGCCACCAGGGGGAGCTCTACTGGCCTGGTCATTTACTGTATATACTTTGGACAAACTCATCGTTATGTCACCCGTTGGATTCTTCTTTTACTCCACCCACACACAGATATAACAAATATTGACATAAACCTCAATAAAAAATAAACAAATGAGTTCGATAAGAATTCACGCCCCGTACAGCTGTCATGAATAGTGAAATAAACTATTGAGACCAGAACAGTTTTTTGTACCAGGCTGTAAATATGTTTAACAATGCTGTAAAGTTTGGCTGTTTAACATGGGAGTCTATGGGGATTTGCTCCCTTTTGAAGCCTCTAGTGGCCACTTGATGAACTGCAGTTTATAGTTGCAGGCTTCATCATTCAGACCTGAAGGTTGCCGCCTGATTTTGGCTTCACTTTTGATGCGTCCATCTTTACACTGTCTGTGGTATTAATGCAGCTTCCAGCTCAGACTGGAAGGGTGTGGCAGTTTTCAGGAAGTCCAACCAAACTTGTTGAAATGTCAAACGTGGACTGTATGAACCATTCACTGCATTCTTTCCTCTCTCTCTTTATACATCCAGAGCTCTCCCTGTAATGCTAGACGAGGAAGAGGTAACGAGTCATTTTACTCTCCTCGTGATAGTCCCATGATTCCCGGTCACATTGTTGTCTGTTTAAAATGTTCCCCTGTAACTGTGCAATCGTCTTTTTTTTTCTAGGAAATCCTGAAAACCAAGATGGAGCGATCCAAAATGGAGTAGAAGCGATGACGTGAGAATGGAAAGAAAGCCGTTTCACTAAGGCAGCAATGAATGCGTTGTGAGTGAGTGACTTACCAAAAAAAGAAAAAAGAAAAAAATGTTGAGCGCACTTTCTCAGAAACTAGATTTTTATAATATGTAGACGTGTGGTTCTAAGATGATGAACCTATAATAATTTACCACTCTTCAACTGCAGAAGTGACACCTGAAGGGTCAGATTTGAAGGAATGTCCTGGTACAACTTTTGATATCAGTTGATTTTATGAAAACACATGCCAAAAAAACACTAAGCTATTGCAGATGGTACCGTTACATTGAAGCCAATGGCGTATTTGAACATGCGTCGTGCCATTTATGATCTCACAGGTTGGTTTTCTGGGTCACACAATGATGCCTCTGCACAAACGTGGCCAAAATCGATCAGAAATTATGAATATGCCACAAAACCCTTATTGAAAATGGAATATTTGTGAAAACCTTATCCTTTATCTTTTGACTAATTTAATATTTAATGATGATGATAACCTAATTTGTTATGAAAACACATGCCGAATCACACTAAGTTATCGTGGATGGTTAAATTATATTGAAGCCATCAACATCTTTGAACATTTATGCTGTTTTTCCAGGACATGTGTTTGTTGTGTTACGTATTTAACTGGTCACATTATAATGGTAATATTTAAATGAGCTGTTTCATCTGATTTTATCCAGATAACTCAGTTTTAATGCATTTATGTACTGTCACCTTTTCTTTTTGTTTGTTTGTTTGTTTTAATTTGTTAATTATATTAAATGTAACACGTAGCCACCTCTTTGTTGTCGGGCTAACTCAGTAATCAGAATATTGACATAAATAAAAAACGGTCACGTTGTCAGAGAATGTTAATACTTGAAGCTACAGCTGTGTTTTGAGGGAATTCCTGGAAACGCTGTCGTCTGAGATGAGTAAATGTAATAACACTGGTTATAAAAACTACTGAGTGTATTATTTTAGATCATTTTTTACACAGCTGAAAGACTTTATGGTCCTTGGTGAGTGGGGAAGATATGTATATATAAAATGTTCCTTAAACATTTACAACATAAAGTGTCACATGTCAAAAAATTAGGCCTGAAAGGTTTTGTAATTAATAGCACTGATTTCCTTCTCGTTGTAATCACCAAAGTGAAAACTGAAAAAGTCTGTTGCTTCATGGATGGGCTGAAATACAACAATGTGAATTCACTACTTCTTCACCTTCTTCAACATCTGGGCCAGAGTTTCCCTCATCCACGTTCAGTAGCACAAGGTAGTTCATTAAATGGTAAATGATAAGTAAATAATAATCCTTTCACAGTTATTACAGATTCCTTTCAGTCTTTCCCAGTCACACTGCAAAAATATTTTTGCCTTATCTGGCAGAATTATAACATGTGCACACTACTGCGGTATGTATGGATATTCTTAAAAAATAAAAATTAAAAATGTCATTATTTATGTTTGTCTATGTTGGGAATATTTAAGTTCGTAGAGACACTAATGCCAAACGTCTGGATCTGAGTCTGCATTCTTTGGTGAAGCTGATGGTTCTGTCAGACGTTTTTGTTTTTTTGTTTTGCGTGTGTCCTGCAAAATAAAATTTATATTGAATTATGGTTCAAATGTTTTTGATGTTTTTTTTTTTTTTTTTTTTTATGAGGTCCATAAAAGAAGGTGGGTGTACACTGTTGTGAACAATGATGACGTAGTTTGTTTTTGTTGCACCTGAAGAGTTTTTTCTGGAACAGAATTATTAACAACCAAGCCACAAAATTAAATTAATCAAAAAGTATAAAACGATTTAGTGCAGATAGATAGATAGGAAATAAAGGAATATATTTTCCAATATCTAAGTAATTCTTGCATCATTTTAAATCCAGAAATCTTCAAAGTAATAATGCAATAACATGTTAATGGACACTATTGCACCTGATTATTATTCCTATGTATATATTGCATATTCTTCCATCTCTGTTTCTTGTACTTGTATTTGTTCATGTCGTTAGCACAATAGCATAATTGCTCAAGTCATATTCAACTGTATTTGGAAAACATGACAAAATACGATTTTTTTGCATGCATTGGTATTTTTATTGATATTGTAACAAGTCAAAAAAATAGCAATTATGCTGTTAGGCTAATGATATGTTAAGTCTGTACAATTCTTTCCCTATTTTTTATTTTATTTTACCAGATACTACTTAGATTTTATTTTGATTTCATTTTAATCTTATTTTTATTTTATCTTTAGGTTTAGTTGTGGTTCTTAAGGGTGTTTCTTTTATGTGCCAAGTAATTTCCATAGATAATTCATTAAAGTCCATGCGGCTGTTTTCACGCCTGGTTCTGAGATCTCGCGAGAATCACAAGAGCCGGCACCGCGCCTTTAACGCGTTCCTCGTGATTGCACTGACGTCTGTCACGTGTCTGTCAAAACCTCCTGTCTCCTCGCGCAGCCGTCGTCAACACAACCGAGGAAGTAGCAAGAATCTCACCCGAAGCTAACGACTACGACGTGTCGGGGACAATTAGACGTCCCGTTACCGGGCGTCTTGCGTTACCACCGGTTACATTATCCCGTATTGAGCAAGTAACCGACTCCCGTTGCTCTGTTTTTAGTTTCGGTTGAGTGAGAGGGGACAATGTTTATGAGCAGCAGCCGTTGGTTGCTAAGGTCTAAGCTAGCAGGCTAACGATCAGCTGTTGTTTTGGTGGAGGAGTTAGCTGGCTAAAAAGCCACAACTGCATTGGATTATTGCAGTCGGTGACACTGAGAGTTTTAAGAAGAGATTTCCTCGATGCGTACGCTGAACGTGTCCGTTTGTTAATATGTAAAGGTTCAACCACCCTTGAAAGGCTGCTACCAACTCGTCTTTATTCAATCAGCAATATTCCTTCAAGATGCACGACGCGTATGAGTCGGTTCCTATTCTGGAAAAGCTTCCTCTTCAGATCGACTGTCTTGCGGCTTGGGGTAAGTGATACAAGTGTCCCACAGCTACTGTGTTATTGTGTGACATTGAAGTGGTCTCTCTGGGCGTCTATTGAATTGTAGTCTCAGATGTCACAGCTCAGATTCTGCCTTAAAAAAAAAAAATAAATAAATAAATCCTCCATACTGTAACCTCCCTGAAGTGATCGATGTGTATCTCTTGTTTTTGGCTTTGACTCTTGAGTTTCTTTTCCAACAGAGGACTGGCTGCTTGTTGGAACGAAGCCTGGACATCTCCTTCTCTACCGAATCAAGAAAGATGCTGGTAGGAAGAGCAAAATGGGGGATGTGGTCGTCATCTCATTGCTCGTGTAATTGCAAGCAGCCTAAGTTTTGATTAACTTGTTTTCTTGTCGTCTTAGGCACCAACCGCTTTGAGGTGACGCTGGAAAAATCCAACAAGAACTTCTCAAAGAAGATTCAGCAGGTAGGGTGAGGTTTAGGACTAAAAATGGATAAATGACTCATTGTTTCTAATAATATAAACAAGTGGTTCACTTCCCTCTAAACATGGCTCTTAATTGCAAGTATTAATTTAGGCTTCATTTGGAGTTGACCTCCTTTAATCATGTTTCTTATTCTTTCTCCAGCTGTACGTTGTCTCACAGTACAAAATTCTCGTCAGTCTGCTCGGTGAGTTCCTGTCATTCTGACACGTTTTTGTAATTAGTTAATTCTGTTTGCACACACACAGCAAAGCGTTTATCCTCATTAACCTTTTGGATTCTCCGCTGCAGAGAACAACATTCATGTCCACGACCTCCTGACCTTCCAGCAGATCACCGTGGTGTCCAAAGCCAAAGGGGCCACCCTCTTTGCATGTGACCTGCAGGTCAGTTTAGGATTTCAGGCACAATGCTACAATACTACTAAGAGCGCTGGGTCAGCCTTTCTGCCAATTCACTTTTATAAATGAAGTTTCAAACCTGGAAGCTAAAACCTCACTCATTTCCCAGGCAAACAATTTACATAAACGTGAGGTGGTGCCTTCTATGAGTCTTTGGTTAATGCATCTATTGTTCCCAGATATGAATCTGTCTGTTGAGAACAGTTTTCATTTGTAAGTGATATTATCAGCAACTTGTTTCTTAATGGAGACCGGGGAGTTTGAGTTTCAAGTTTCTTCACAAATTTAGCTTCAGGTTTATACCTAGAACCCGTTACTACAACTAAACCACTCACTATCAACAGGAGCTTTCAGTACAGACAGAAAAATATAAAATGAAAGGCTCACAATTAGAAGTTCATGGAAATCTGGGGTTTTAAAATATTTGACATTTGAAATATCAGACGTGAAGGTCTCAGGACACTTCCTCAGATGGTGTCAACACTGGCAACAGTCCACAGATCTAATATGCTTCTGCCTTGTAACATCAAATAAACTTTTTAATTTTTTTTTTTTTTAATTAGAGTTCAGCATTTGTCAACATTAAATTAGCTCCGGTTGTGTCAAGTTACGAAAATATACTTAAAAATGCACAAAAATAATTTAGAGACATTAGGTTTGGTTGGTAGAAAATGGGCAAAGCATTGTAAAGACTTATTTTAAATAAACCTTAACAATATATTTTTCTGTATTGTGCTCACATTTTAAAATTTTATATTTTGTCTCTATTTATTTATCTATTTATTCAATTTTTTCCCCTCAGCAAACCAGCGCTGGAGATGAAAAGCTCAGAATGTGTGTTGCCGTTAAAAAGAAACTCCAGATGTATTACTGGAAGGACAGGGAGTTTCATGAGCTGCAGGTAAAATTAAAGTACATAAGAGATGTGACTCACAGACTCTCAGCCTTTTTTTTTTCCAGTCCTACGACACATTTACACTTATTAATGCTTTATTTTTGTCTCCCAGGGGGATTTCGGAGCACCAGATATTCCAAAGTCCATGGCCTGGTGTGAAAACTCCATATGTGTTGGTTTTAAACGGGACTATTACCTCATCCGGGTACGTGTGACAAAAAGTGTGACACAAAGCTTTTACCTGCTTGTAATTTAAAGCGATGCTAGTTCCATATTGCTTTTAAGTTTGTAGATCTAAGTTGGTTATAAAAGGTTAAGTGTAATCTTTAAAAATGGAAGAAAGGTTGATCTTTGGATTTACAGCGTCTAAAAGGGATTTTCAGGTTGTTGTTGTTGTCTACTTGATTTATCTGTGTCCTTCGAAGCAGATAAAGTTTTTCCCGACTCACCATATTTTTCAAAATCTGCTCACCATGCAACGTGTGTCTGAAACGTCTATTTTTAACAGGCGACCTTGTTACGCTGTCTTGTATATAAACTGGCTTTTCATGCCTTAGTTTGAAGGACTATCACCTGAAAAGTGTCACATATCTGAGTCATGCCCCTCCCACCCTCCCTCCTTCGTCCTTGTATTTATTTTTGGTTTATTCCTTTGCCCTTCTTCCTTATCTTCTTACCACATCATCAGCTAAATTTTGGTACTCTATACCTCGACCATTTTGCCGTTTCTAACTAGTATTTCATTGTCTGTGAAAAGAACTTTATAAATTAAGTTTCAGATAATGTTTATGTTGCTGGGATGTTGTTATTCTCACGGCCGACCTGTCCCCTCTCTCCTGTCGTCTAGATGGACGGCCGTGGCTCTATTAAGGAGCTCTTCCCCACTGGGAAGCAGTTAGAGCCTCTTGTTGCGCCTCTGGCTGACGGCAAAGTGGCTGTTGGGCAGGACGACCTCACTGTGGTACTTAACGAAGAGGGCGTTTGCACCCAGAAGTGCGCCCTGAACTGGACAGATATCCCTATAGCCATGGGTAAGAAAAACAGATTCTGCTCTTAATTTTTTTGCAGTCAGAATATAAACGGATAATCTGCTGTTACACATCCACTCACATGACAGAAGAAAATACTACAAGCCCAATTCTGTTTCCTCTCGACATCTTTGCGAGAGTTTACTTGTGTCTGATATTAATAGGAACTGACAGCAAAGTCAAAAGGACGCAGCGCGAGCCAGAAATCCTCCCTCCGCTCCATGTGAGCTTGTCTTCCAGATAACCCAGAAGCTATTTTTTTATTATTTCATTATTTATTTTTTTTAAGCAAAATGTGTCGCTCTTGGTCTAACGTGCTCCGCTTTAGTTGGACTCATTTCACACTTTCTAAACAATTTAACCTCAGAAAATCCACCTGTTTGCAGAAAATAAACCACATATGAACCGTTTCAGATTTCAGCAGCTTACACTTTATTGTGTTGTCAGTGTTAAACATTAATTGTTTTGATCACTTCACAATTGCACTCGTGACTCTTCTGCTTTGGCAACAGTGTCGGCCGAAACAAAGGGAAACAGGCTTTCAGTAATTCGACGCTTCTAAGGACAAAAAGAAGCTACAGTGGAGAGCACAGATATAGGAACTGGAATTTATTTTCACATGCAGGTTTTTGTTGTGCGCATGCTATCTGCAGTGCCTTCAGAATATGATGTATTGCCACGAATGCTCCACAAATACAAGGATTTTGTCTCGGTTCATGATGTAATAAACAATAGTAAGACAAAATTAGTAAGATAATGCAATTACTTTATTTAGTATTTACAATAGATGAAAAATTACACTTTAGATAAAAGCTTTCGTTACAGCTCTATGAGTATGTTTTTATTTTTAAAACATGTCCTGTATGTGAACTATTCTCCCGTCAATTACAGTGATTGAGCAGGTTTGTTCACATAACCGTGACTGTACATGAACCAAACACCTGACTAAATTTTTTTGGCCCGTTTTCCGCCTTTGCTCTGGCAGTTACTGTCATCCAGCTGCTCTGACTTTTCTCTTTCTCAGCCTCTTCTTCCCTTGTGCAAAGTCTTTCTTTCCTCTCTGTCTGAGCTGCGATCCTGTTTTCCACATGTCAGGAGATGAAGCTCAGTTTTGGATTCGTTCTTTATTTATTTCTTTTTTCATCCCATGACAGTGACACCATACGTCTGGCTTAAAAGGGAACCTCATGACAGGAGCGATGCAGATGAGCTCTCACGTTGTTATAAAGAAAAAGCTGCCCGGTTTGTTGGAATGCAGAAATGAAAAAGCTGAAGGGGAAATTAAGCCTCCGAGCAGTGGTTTCACTACAATTTGCAATTTCCTCATGTTGATGCAGTAAACATATTTGCTTTGGCGTGCGTCTGCAGAGCATGAGAGTCGGTTTAGAATATTTCGAGCAGAGGACTCGGGCCAGGGGGTTTTTCTATTGGTCATCATAAAAAGTCTAAAGTCTTTGCTAAATCGCCATCTCAGGCTGGACTTCCTGCATCATCGCCCCGAGTAATTTAAACCTCGATCACAGCAGAGGCTTTACTAAACCTCGCTCCACTCTCACACTCTCTAAGGGCATCATGTCAGGCACAAAACCACAACCACTGAAATCTGCAGAGAGCTGTATCACATGCTTAAAGGCGGTTTAGGCTTCGGCGTCAGTTTGACCCTACACAAACTATAACGCCGTCGCCACAGATGTAACTACATCCTACGGCAACGCAGACCGCAAAGAGCTGTGATTGGTCGGCTCGATAGTAGCGTGTTTCTGCTTTAGTGTTTCCGGCTGCTTCTCCATCTCTGCAATTGATTGTTTTGGATCAATAAAGATGCAACACATAGAGGAAAGATTAACTGAGGAGTTTTGGAGACATTTTGCCGGAGGTTTCGGTCGCCATTGTTGAAATTGAAACAAAAATTAACCAGACTGGCAAAAAAGACACAGAGGTAACGAACGTTTGGACTGACAAGTGCACAAACACAAATAGTACGAACCGGTGTAGAAAACATGCATAGGTTAGACTTTTTTAGCCTTATGGTGCGTTCCATTTATACTCGGAGTCCAAATATTAACTGAAACGCCACCTGAAGTCGTATTTTTCTACTCAGAAAGTCGTAGAATCCTCACTACTGCCTCGTGTGGCCTTGTAGATTCCATCACTGTAATTCAACAGAAAATAATTCTAGTAAAAGACTCATGAGTTGGTTCAAGTTATCTGTTCGATTTACAATATGTGGAACTTAAATAGCCTAAATTTAGTTTAACATTATAGTAATACATTATACATTATACATTACATTATTACATTATTATTATTATACATTACATTATAGTAATGATATTCCTTAATATGAATTTTTTTTTTTAAACTTTAATTTCACTCTGCACTCAAAAAATGTAAATATTGAACACACCAAGTTCCCACCAAGTTATATTTGAACAAGCCAAGACCTTTTAATGGATGCAGATATCTAGTTTTCCAAACTTCTATGACTGTTATGCTGATAACTCAGGTGTGACGTCATTCCCAGTGCCCAGTTTAAAAAAAGAAAGAAAGATAAATCATATCATAACTTCAGCAGTTTTATTTTAAATTTTACTATCTGCACAATGCCACTGAAAGACAGGATAATGTCATATTTCTAAAAGTAAAAATATTTAACCCAGATTAATTTTGCAATCATGAAATGATTTACTTCACAAAAACCCTTTTTAATACTCGCTGTACTTGGTGATTTGCAGAATATCGTTGTTTCCCAAACTGTGGTCATTTTGATTTCGGTTGATGTGCACAAGAATACGACAGCATTCATTCTGAAACCCTCTTTTCAACGTTCCCAGAGCACCAGCCTCCCTACATCATCGCGGTTCTGCCCCGGTACGTGGAGATCCGGACCTTCGAGCCGCGGCTGCTGGTGCAGAGCGTGGAGCTGCAGAGGCCGCGCTTCATCACCTCGGCAGGGTGAGACATCCAGGCCTCCGCGCGGCTTTTTGTTGACGTTCAGTAACTGTTCATCTGTTTCTGTTGTCAGTCCATCATCCTATGTACCATTATAGCCGTAACAGCGGTTAGCATCTGTTCAACAGAGTGTTTGTTTTGTCGGGAAAAAAAACAGCTAATGAGGACACAGTGATGACTTCCAGACTCTGAACATCAACCAACAATCAGACAAAACTGCATTAGTCCAAACACTGACGCTGACGCCTCATTGCTTAGAGGCTGCAAAGCTGGCGTAGCTGTGGTGCTACTGTAAATTTACAGGCTATTTATTTAAATGCACAACTTACTGGGCTTATGTTTAACCTTTTATACTCATTAAAATTCTAAATTTCAACCCCCTTTTTTGTCCTTAAGTGGTAAACAAATGTAAACATTTAGACCATAAGAACGTAAGTGCTGATTCAGACACTCAACATACAGGACACTTCTCCCTGGTACATGATAAATGAGTTATGCTCAGTGCAGACGTGGACCTTGTCGACCAAATCTGACAAGAATTTGACATGAGAATGTTTTCTTGATCTTTACTAACTGGCTGAGTGAAAACCACATGTTTCTAAAACTCACTGAGAGACACAGGGATGCGATTTAACAAGTGTACTGAAGTTACCGTATATAGTTCCTTGCCTCATAAAGGGGTTAATCGGTTTCAGTCATTTTCATAATTCCTACCAGCGCAATGGATCCACGGCCACATTAAGCACCGTTTACTCAGTTGCTTTGCTTTTGCATAAGTTATTTCTCATTTGTTTAGAAAAAAAAACATAATTGAACGATTACCAGAAAAGAAAAAAGCTTGTAAGTGATGCGTGTTCATTAGTAATGAGACAAATGTTTTGTGTGTGCAGCTGTTAACTAATTAACTAATAAATAAATCTAAAAGCAAGAATCGACAAATGAAACTTTTGGCAGCGCAGCCATGTGGAGTTAAATGAATATTATCTCATTATTCACTGTGTCTTTATTTACTTTTTATTCCTCCCTGTGGAACCTTCCTGAGTTCCAGTTATAATTTGAGCCGTGCGAGTCTCTACAATAACTAACATCAGGGTGGAGATCAATAATTGAATAATAACCTAAGGTATTGCTTTACAGCTTTCAAAAATCTGCGTCATATCCCCTGAGTTGAGACAACAGCTGCCTGGGGTTCAGGAAAATATGAAAATGTCGTCGATGTTTGTTTGCAAACAGGCCACAACCTCATTATTTGTTCCCTTCCCTTTTATTTATGGAGTTGCATCAGATAGATTTGAGCTGATACCGCTGCACTTTTGCTGGTTTGATAATGACTGCTTTCTTTTCTCTATGCTCCCATTCACGGCTCCTTTCTTTAAACCTCATTTGTAGCTTTCATCAGTTCTCGCAGGGTTTCCATTCCTCCCGATAATGATGCTGATACCGTTGGTGCATCCTCAGAAGCCTCGTCGCTCTAATTGCGTTTTCTGCTCTTGTTCTTGTTCTTTCACAGGCCGAATATCGTGTACGTTGCCAGCAACCACTTTGTTTGGCGCCTGGTGCCCGTGTCCATAGCCAGCCAGATCCGGCAGCTTCTCCAGGACAAGCAGTTTGAACTGGCTCTTCAGCTGGCGGTGAGCAGCGGCGCAACCACGGCCTTCACTGTTCAACCATTCAGTTTAGGCTTTAGCTGCAAGGACCCAACAAAAAAGATGACTTATCTTAAGCGCAACTGTGTGGAAATAGTAAAATGCTATCAACTCCGTACTTTGTGGTCAGCTAATCTAGTGATGTAGCCACCCAGAGACTTTTCCAAGAATTTAAAAAAAAGTAAAGTCCTTTTTTTGTGGTGTCCTTGGAAACTCACACTGTGAAACCAGAGACATTTATCTGTGGCATGATGAGTTTTTTTTGTTTTTTTTTGTCTTTCTCTTCCTTTTCTTCCCGCCAGAAGATGAAGGATGATTCAGATGGTGATAAGAAGCAGCAGATACATCACATCCAGAATCTGTACGCCTTCAATTTGTTTTGCCAGAAGAGATTTGACGACTCCATGCAGGTGTTCGCCAAACTCGGCACAGGTACGACTCCAGTTGCATCAGCACATGGGATCCAGCTCTGAGTTCCTTTAGCTGGGACGTCTTCAAAACCATGTACTTTTGATCTGATTTGGCTGTGACAACTGTGACGAACCATTTACGTACAACTAATTGTGAAGTTTGCCTATTTTGACTGTTTCCTTACAGTTGCATCTTTTTTGGAGCATATGTGTGTTGTAAATTGTCCTCTACACACATAAACCTGTCTCCTCCTGACTCACTGCAGATCCCACACACGTGATTGGACTCTACCCGGACCTGCTTCCATCAGACTACCGCAAACAGCTGCACTACCCCAACCCTCTGCCTACTCTGTCCGGGGCCGAGCTGGAAAAGGCTCATCTCGCTCTGATCGATTACCTCACCCAGGTATTTTACTGTGTGTGTGTGTGTGTGTGTGTGTGTGTGTGTGTGTGTGTGTGTGTGTGTGTGTTGTGTGTGTTGTGTGTGTGTGTGTGGTGGTTCTAGATTTAAGTTTGCTTGGAGATGGAGAGAATGTGGATGCAAAAACATTATGAGATATTTTATCACATCGACAAAGACAAGACAAATCAAATATAATTTCCGTGTCTTCATTTCTAGGTACGTTCATCTATCTATGATGTTTTTGCCGGAAATGAAGAAAATAAAATGTGTGGAGAAAGTTTTGAGGGTGGAAGTTCCCTTTTAAGATCGAGGTGTAGATGTACTCCTGAGAATGTTTTTATTAGTGTAGCTAATGAACTGGCCAGTGACTGTTTGTATATATGTGTGTGTGTATAATATATATAATATATGTATAAACACACTACAGGCCAAAAGTTGGAAGCAACTTCAAGTTTCTGTTTAAAATGCCTTTTTTAAAATCCAGCATGAGTTCTATGTATTTTAGGATTTATTTACTGCATGGTCAGACTTTGCTTTTATTGATATCTCTTATGGTATCAATGCCTAATATGTGCCACGATGTTGTTAAAGCAAAGTCTAAGTCTAAAAACTCAAGTACCTGATAATTAAAGTAAAAATGTCCTCTGATAAGTTACTCTTTACATAATAATCCTGTTTATTTTGATGCAAAATATACCGATGAAACTACGATCGTTTATGAACAAATTTACTCTTTCTTCCAAACTTGACCTCTAGTGTCTATATAGCACATATGCCCCTTTTTATGTTTCTGTTTTTTTATTTGTTTGTTTAAAGAAAACAACAAAAGCATCCACTCAGAAATTGTCAAAGTAAGCACACGATGTTAACACTGTACATGTTTGTTGAACGCTCCTCACAGAAACGCAGCCACCTTGTGAAGCAGCTGAACGACACTAGTCCGTCTACAACGTCTCCTCTCATGGAGGGAACGCCCACCATCAAAAGCCGCAAGAAACTCCTGCAGATCATCGACACCACGCTGCTGAAATGTTACCTGCATGTGAGTTCGAATCGTTTTAAATGCTTCCACTTTTACTTCTCTTAATTGTTGTTTTTCATAAATGTTCCCTCGTCCATTCACGTTGTAAACAAATGAATCTGCAGAGGAAGCTCTGTGAAGGGTCGACCACTCGTGCTGTGCTTTGTGATTTACGAGCAGCCTAATCCTAATGTTTATGTTTCATGACACAACTTAAATCAGCTGTCACAGACTTGGCCGTCTGCATCGTCCGCATAAGTCAGTGATTCTTTAAAAGTTATAAAACCTATTGTCAACACGGTCTTTTTACCGCAACTCACATATACCAGATGTGTCTTGTGTTAAACAATGTTGGCAGAATTACTTTTGGGAAAAGTCTCGAGTCGTGGTTAAAGGCACTGAAAGACTAACATCGTCATAGTTACAGTATCATCATTCTGGGCTTGATTCTGTGAAGTAAAAACCTTGTAAATGTAGCAAAACTTGAATTTCACCCCAGAAAATCTTCGTGCCAGCCCTCATTTACGGATGAATGGTGTTGGAATGAGGGATGAGGTCAGAGGTAGAAGCAGCCAGAATGAGTTTCTTCACCGATTTGTTGGACTCTGCGTTAAGAGCAAAACAACCTGGATGGACCTTAAAGTCTTTCTGCCGCCAACGTGAGTTAAAATGAAACAGTCCACCCTCGTTTGGGAATCCAGCCGACTCCCACCACATGTTTGTGCTCGGTCGGGCTTTTATCTGATCAGGATAACTCCTACAGTAGATGACACATCAGAAAAGACTGTCAACTCCGCTCTCGATCAGGGTTCACGTGATTCTCGCTAGCAACTCTGTGCACAAAAAGTTTTTCTCCTATTGTAGCTGCAACTTTCTGAATTCCTTTAACGTTACACGGCGCCTCGCTGCCACATCGCCGCCGGTCCCTTTTTCTGTTTGTACGACCTTTAACTAATGACGTTTCCTGACAATTGTTTTGGATGAAACGACAACCAGTTGATTCATGTTGAGGAAGTTCACTGTGTTGTTTAATCTCCTTTCATCTCCTGCTCGTTCAGACCAACGTGGCCCTCGTGTCCCCCCTCCTCCGTCTGGAGAACAACCACTGCCACATCGAGGAGAGCGAGTACGTCCTGAAGAAGGCCCACAAGTACAGCGAGCTCATCATTCTCTACGAAAAGAAGGGCCTGCACCAGAAAGGTGAGTCCCAGGCTGCTGCAAACATCCTGTTTGCATAAATCAAATGAGCATCGCTTGATGTTTTGTGAAGGACTGAATAGTAAAATATTCAGGGACTTGTTGCGTCTCGCCTGAGCTACAGCAAAGAACTTTATGCAAGCTGGTGTGAGATCACATCCTTTGGTAATAAATCGTTACAAATCCAAATATTTTATTTAAAATGTTATCTGATTGGAATGGTGTTTCTCTCCTAAAACAGGCTATTTCTTTTAAAAGCTAGATGTTCTTTTTTGCATGAATGAGTAATAGCTATACGCAGCCAACATAATACATCAAATTAAAGATCACAGTGCAGGATGTAGTTTGTGGTGCCATTAAACTATATAGACCGTTCTTTTGGAGCGCTGCACGACATAAACGGTGTAAACCTTCGCACATAGACGACTCCGGCACAAGCCTTTTCTCCCTCTGTAACAACACCACCACCCAAACACTAGATGGCGCTGTGTCTTTTTTTGCCAGTCGGGTTCATTATTGCTTTTACCTTCATGAGTCATGTAAATATTTGAATCTGCAAAACCTCCTCAGTTAACTTTTTCCTCTATGTCACTGGTTCCCAGCCTTTTCTTCCTTGGAGCCCCCCCCCCCGCTTGTATCTAAGATACCCCACCCCACTCCACCCTGTACACAAACAGACAAACCATTGGACCCTCCAGAGTATTATGCATTTCCATCAATACATGAATCATATTCAAGGTTTAAATAAATAAAAAAATAAAAAAACTGAGACTTTTTTCTGGGTTGGGGGGCCTTTCCATGACCCACCCTATTTCTGATTGGTTCTTGATGTTAGTTTGGAGAGGAAAAGCTACGTTACTCTCCATTGATAGGTGAACTCAATGACTCCTCAAACCCGACAGTATCCCGCATCAACATGAGCTCAGATCAGACACCCTCAGGATGGGAACCACTGCTGCATGTGTTGCATCTTTATCATCTTTATTGATCCCAAACAATCAATGCAAAAATTGTGGAGACAGAGAAACAGCCAGAAATACTAAAGTGGAAACACGCTACTACCAAGCCACGATGTGTAGTTACATTTCTGAGGAGGTGCACGTCAGACCAGGGTTAGATTAGGGTCAGACTGACGTTAAAAGACGTTAAAACTATCTACATTTAGCCTAAACCACTGACTAAAATGGGTTCGGTCAAAATAACACAAATAAGTGTCAGTAAAACACAGCACAGTTCAATATGTCTACAAACCACAGCCTCTATAACGTGGGCTGGGATTGAATCATCCTGCAGCAGACAACACATACATCAGGCAGCTGAATAACGAGCGATACCACAGTTCAAGTTATATGACAGAGCGTGTTTGATCCGTTACAGCCCTCAGAACACGTAAAAACAAAACACAATGAGACATGTGTTTCCAATAACTCTCTGAAATTAAACGTTGCATTCTGGCTTAATACGTAAATGTCCACTGAGTCGACGGTAGAAATGTCCACGTTCACTCCCAGTTCAAAAACAAGAGACGCTTTTTGAGCTGAATTGTTCCGTTATGTGTAAATTCAAGAGGAAATGGTAACGTGTTTGTACCGGAGCCGTAGTCTGAGGGCTACACAGTTTATCTCAGCGGAGGGTTTCCTGCATGCGTTGGAGTCGTAAATCAGAGCTGTCTCGGTGTTTTCTGTCCCTGGCAGCGCTCTGCGGCAGATTCTGGGCACTTCTCGCCGTGCGTGCAGCTGGTTTTAATTGGCCTGCTGCAATTTGTGCTCGTGATGTCATGCTGCCGAAAGTCGGCCTCGCTCTCTCCGTGTCTCGCAATTCAAACCAGCTGCTCCTGGCCACCGCTTAACTCTGCACACATGCTTCATCCACTTACTGTCGATTATGTAACACAGCGTAAAGACAGAGGAGGGCGGATGACATGTTGCTGCTGTACATCACTAATCATACACATCTTCTTCTTCTTCTTCTTTTTCTCTCAGCTCTGCAGGTGCTGCTGGACCAGTCCACCAAGGCCAACTCTCCACTGAAGGGCCACGAGCGAACGGTGCAGTACCTTCAAAGGCTCGGTAAGAATCCACCCAAACATGTCACTTCTGCTCCATGCGCTGGAGTTGGTTTCTGAGGCGGATTTAGGGAAAAGCACGGACTAAATGTCAGGGGTGGCATCTGAATGTTTAGCACTATTCTCACGGGATTAGTTTTACTCCAGGGACATCATGTGATACAGAGCTGACCCCACTGTGTCTGGGTTTTGTGTGGCACATTCACATGGGATAAGCAAAGTTCCACTCAAATTTACTATCCATGGTTAATGCACCTTCTAACAACCTACAAGATACTTTGCAAATTAGTATAATAAAAAATATATTTTAAAGAATAAAACATGATGTTGGGGGCGACTATTGATCCCGTGGAAGAAATTATGCTGCTATTAAAACACATTGTGTTAGTATCGTTTATCTTTGTCTGGTAATATATCGTCCATCAAAATCTGTTATCATGATATCTTGATATTTACAGCGCATCCAAGTCTTATGTGACAAGAGGCAGAAAAAAGCCGCAAATCAAACAAAAGTCCTAGAAAAAAATAAAATACAAGTCACAGAGATGCATCTTTGTGTTAGTGTTAACACAGGACCTCCACTATTATTACACATTACCAGATGTTCACAGGTAAAACTAGTCCTGTGCCAATAGATCTTATGTCTCTGGCCGTGTACAGATCCTTCAAATTAAACTAGTGCATTGTTACAACATGGGAAGTTGCATAAACACACTTCATGGCATTGGAGTGGCTGGTAGCTTAATGTATAGCATGCTGGTAACGATGTAATGACAGAACGAGTCTGCTGGGAGCATTTGACGTATAAAATGAAATATGAATCTTAAATTTATCCCACACTAACTCACGCACACAGGAGTGGAGAATCTGGGCATCATCTTTGAGTTTTCTCCCTGGGTGCTGAAGATCTGTCCTGAGGATGGCCTGAAGGTAGACACACACACGACTACACAAGTGTCACCCAAGAACGTCATCTGACTTTGTCCCCAGTGTTTAGTTCTGAATGTTTTCTTTGTATTTTCTACCTGTTTAGATCTTCACTGAAGACCTGACAGAGGTGGAAACTCTGCCCAGGGACAAGGTGCTGCAGTTCCTGAAGGAGGGCTTCGAGGAGCTCGCCATCCCGTATCTGGAGCACATCATTTACGTCTGGGACGAGAAGGGCCCCGAGTTTCACAATAACCTGATCCAGCTCTACCTGGGGAGAGTCCAAGGCCTCATGAAAGAGTACCTCAACTCACTGTCAGAAGGTACGAGCAGGAGGAAACTCCGGAGACACGAAAACTTTTACAGTGAATCGTTTCAAAAACTTTGAAAATCACTCGTTTCAGCAAGAAATCGGAGCCTCATGTCTTATTCCCAACATTCATCATTGTCTACTTGAAGCTGCGAGGAGAGCTTTATATGGCCGTGTAGCATCAGAGCTGTGAGGCAACGTGACCCTGGAGCTTTGATATCATCTGAAAATCAACTCTGCCAAAAGAACAATTTACTTTGTGAATTTATTTTAGGATGACATCACAGCACATGGGTTCACTTTGCCTCTTAAGTCAGAGCGTTGTCTCTCACGTCTTTGCAGATCGATCGTACGTCGGGATTTATTATCGAACCCATCCATCTCTTAGGTCTCTTTTAATGCTCTTTCAGGGACTACGCATCAAAATGGGCCAACGCTGTAACTTTTTGTGGAATAAAAACGACCAATAAAATAAATAAATCTGTCCTGACTTCAGGTAGAGTTTTGAGGCGTATCGCGGTGCGCGCCTCATGAAATGAAGATATTGTTTTCTCTCGGAGATTGTTGTGATTCTCCACAGTGAGTTTGGCTTCATGCAGTTTAAATATACACTCACTTGCCGGAGCATTAGGAACACCAGTGAAAACAAAGAGTCCTGCAGTAAATCCTCCCTCATCACTGCTCTGATGTACAATTAATGTGAAGCAGACAAAGCTAAGATGTAATGCAGAGCTGTTATATTAGAATACATTTGTTTTCACATGTGCACCTAATGAACTGAAACGTTTCTGTGCTCACATCAACACAGAGGATGTAACTTTAATTATTCAGTGAATGTATAAAGCGTAGTTCATTGAGTCTTCAGCTCCTATTTTTTCCAACAGAAGAAGAAGAAGAGGAGGAGAAAGTATTGGGTCTTGAGAAAAGGGGAAACACGGATTCTTATTCGTTTGTTTTGCCTTTTAAATTCTGCTCCTGCGTTCCAGCTCTGTTCATGCTTTAATAAAAAAGCTCTGTGTTGCTGCAGGGGTTCAGGCTGTTGCTGCGGGGAAGGAGGGCGGCGAACTGGGGGAGTTCAGGAACAAGCTGCTGTCCTTCCTGGATATTTCTACCAGCTACGAGCCGAGCAGACTCATCAGTGACTTTCCCTTCGATGGTAGGAACTTGACTTCACACTCGGCTCAGACGGATGCGTGCACGGTGGACACACTGTTATTTCGCTCTAATGTTTGTTCAGCTAATGCAAACAAGGATGTGGGATTATTGTGGCAATTAAATTCATTTTATAAACTGGCGTGAACATAGGCCCATGACCCCTAGGGGCTCCGCGGGGGTACTGCATCGTGCATTGGTGTCACAAAATCTTGGGGTGATTAGACATTTTTCAAATTTGTTTAAACGCACGTTAACATGAATCCAACGTGTTTTAGTGAAGGGATAAATCAAGGTTATCTGTCAGTCAGCGCCACAGTAGCTGAGACCTGTCAATCTGTGCCTCCTGTACACAGTAGGCCCCGCCCCTATCGCTGTTGAGCCAATCACAAAGCTGCAAAGTTACACGCCGACTCCATCAGGTTACATTTAGCAATGTTTAAAGGTGAAGGTAGTTGCACATGTTTGAAATTTGAACCTGTATTATTTGAATATCTTAATGTTGAATGTAAAAATAATAATGTATTTTTATAAATGGCACTAGGCCGAGTTTAATATAGGACACATATAGTTGGTAGGGAGACTCTACTTAATCTCAACATGTTGAAGATTCCTGCACTAAAATGATTATCCAGCTGAATTTCCACCTTTATAAACTGAACATTATATCAGTCCCCAGTGAGGATTTGATGCAGGATTATATTATATTAGAATGTGTAATTAGCTTTTACTTCTTTTTTAAATGCACGCTGCTTAAATGAGAATTTTCTACTTTTGTGCAGAAAAATGACTCAAAACATGAGCAGATGTCCTGCAAATAGACCAAGAGAACCCAATTAAACAAGCAAAACCGTTATTTATTCAAGCAAATTAATCATTTATACAACTCTGTGTCCAGTATGTGGTGTGACCCCTCCTCATGCAGCACTGACAGCAGCTAAATGTTCCTGATAACCTGTGATCAGTGAGGACTGTAAATATCCAGACTTATCTTTCCCCTTTGACCTCGTCGTGCGTCTCCCAGGTTTGCTGGAGGAGCGGGCGCTGCTCCTGGGCCGCATGGGTAAACACGAGCAGGCGCTCTTCATCTACGTGCACATCCTGAAAGACACCCGCATGGCTGAAGAGTGAGTTCTCCTGCAAACATCACCGTGTTTGGTATTAACACAAACCAGCAGCTGAACGCTTGAAAACTAATTTCATGTTCAGCAATTCATTTAAAAGAGTCTAAACTGTATTTGTGGTAATAATGAGCTGCTTTCTTTCCTTTAAACCATATTTAATCATAAGCTTTTTCAACAAGTTAAGGAGGCACAGCGTTATGAGGTGTGTGATGCTTTTCTCTGATTTCAGATACTGTCACCGACATTACAACAGTTCAGTTGAAGGAAATAAAGACGTGAGTTCGTTTTCCTTTTTTTTTTCTCCCGCTTGTATTTCGTCGTGTTTGTTTTGTCCGCTCAGATGTCATCGTGGCTCTCTCTTGTGTTTATTTTTTCATGACCACTTACTTCATCTTGTGTGCTCTGTTGCTTTGCGATACGCATCTCTGTGTTTGCAGAAAGTGCTGCGCAAATATAGTGGGTTATTTATGGCCGAGGGGGACAGCTTTGCAAACACAAATACGTGTCTACCTGAGCTCAGATGACAGCTGACGTAGTGAATTATTCCTGCTGCAGCAATGAAAATAAAATATTACTGTTTATGCACAGAAAAAATCATTGTTTAATGCCGTTATTTATTTATTTTTTGCTTTCTTGTTAAGATTTTAGCAGATCTTAGCTTAGCATACAAAACACAACGAGACACGAGCTCTGCTCAAGTATAAAGAGGCCTACACACAAAGAACTAATCTCAACATGAGAACACTCATACAGCTGATTGACCAAGGAAACAGCCTCCACAGCTTTGATTCCTACCAACAAATTTCACCACACCGATGGAGTTTAGGCTGGAAAATATTTAACACGGTTACCTAGGCAACCACAGCCGTGAGCGTCCGTCAGAGACCAACTGCAAAGGCTGCAAAGTGAAGGGCAATGACTTAAATATAAGTTTTTACTCATGCACGAGGTTTCACAAATATCCAGTAATCAACGCATTACATCTCCTTCTTATTCCTTTTATACAAAACTTTAAGTGGGAAAAAATAATAAAATGTAAACAGAAACAGAAATATAAACATTTGAGATTTTGTCTGTGATCTTAGTTGCTCTTCAGTTTGTTCCTGGGCTCTGTTAAAAAAAAAAAAACAGTGTTTTTGTGTGAACTAGAGGCTTATTTTATATTGATTACGGATGGATGGATGGATGGATGGATGGATGGATGGATGGATGGATGGATGGATGCTTTATTCATCCTAAACTGGGAGATTTCACCGTTGCAGCAGCAATGTACAAACACTCAACACTATAACAAAAAAAAACAATATATTATATGCACAATATTTACAAGAATTATAATGTAAGATAAAATACAAAAAAACTAAATATTTACTTACTTATTATACTTATTTGATTCACTAATTGTGTATTTTTTTACTGTAAGAGATCCTCTAGTTGACGTTTGTTTATTGTCCTACGTGGAATTATGTGTCCACTTGTCTTTGTGCTGTTCTCTCTGCGTCTGTTCGACAAATTTCCGGTCATTTGAAGAAGAAGCTAAGCTCAACATCGACGTCTGTATTCGTGCTCCGCAGGTTTATCTGTCCCTGCTGCGGATGTACCTGTCCCCCCCTGACGTCCACTGCCTGGGGCCCATCAAGATGGAGCTGTCCGAGCCTCAGGCCAACCTCCAGGCGGCCCTGCAGGTCCTGGAGCTGCACCACAGCAAACTCAACACCACCAAGGTAAACAGCGATCGGTTTGAAGTCTGAAGATCAACCTGCCGTCTGAAGAAATGCAAAAAAAATAGTTCATCTTTCTAAAAAAAACTGCTTATTCAGTCGAAGGAAGGGTTATTTTCCAATTCATTCTGGGGCAGAGTCGGCTTGTTTACGCTCACATGATTAAACGACAACACGCACCCGCACAAAACAAGCCGTTTGACGACTGTGAGAATAAAGCAGCGCCCGAACGCGGCGCGTCTCGTTTAAAGATTGGAGCAGCCGGGGGGTAATCAAGCCGCTTCCTTTGTGACAGAGAAGATCCAGAAAACCAGAAAAAGACTTTTCTGCTGGGAGCTGATCTCCCCGGAGAGATGCCTGCGCCGTGAAAACCTTTGATGAAATTCTTTTCATGCATCAAATACCTGCATGCGGATACAGCAAAGAGTTAATTGAATGAAAGGTGTTGGAAAAACTGGCTCGCGACCTACTTCGCTCGTCAAACTTTCATGCTGAGAGGAGTGCTGCCGTTCCATCTCGGTGTCACTGTAAATATTTTAACACATAAAAGAAGCTGTTTTATCTGATCTGAGCTACGCTGCAGTTGTAAAAACAGTGGCGTGTGTGCGCGTCTCGATGTGATTGTGTGTGAAAGGAGCCGCCGATCCGTGTCGGGCCACAGTCGTGTCAAATTAAGGGTCCCTCGAGGGGGGAAGAGCGGCAGGTTTACGAGCGTGTTTGGGTTCACATCCCACAGGCGGCAGCGCTCCGTCTTGTCTTTCCGCGCTCCCTCATTGACTTTAATGGCATCCTGCTTTCATCGCTTCCTCTGGCCGCGCTCCCAGACTCACAGAGCGACGACACCAGAATGTACACTTCCTTCTAGTTCTGTTAATGTGTAGTATTTATTTATTTGTTTGTTTGGAGGGGAGAACATAACCAAGATCTTTTAAATTCTTTCTGCAGCTGCTGCTTTTTGCTGCAGTGTCTGTGCCCACAAACGTTCCAGGAGAGAACGTGTGCGGCATTATCAGGTTTCACCTCTCGCTACAGGACTATAAGCAGACTATGTTTGCATTTAGATCAGCCGTTAATCATCAGAGTGCCTCTAAAGTTCAGATTTCATGTTCATTTTTGAGATAAGAATCAGTCGTTGATGAGACAAAGACGACACAACAAGAAGTCCTTTGTTTTATAGTTGCTTAAAAGTTTTGAGGACAAACTTGTATTTTTCCTGGCGCGGTTAAAAACAGGAATTGTGATGATGTATTTAGGGTTTTAATGACTGATATATGTGTGTCAGTAGCTGTTTTTGTTTTTGCAATCGTGATAAATCAACTGATTGTTTGGAGGTTTGACTGGTAGTTAAAGCTGTTCAGGAGTTGTTCAGACTTCCAGGATGTTTCAACACTCCTTTAAGAGGCTTCCTCACTTCTAATAAAACCACTTCCACTCATTCATAAAGCAGCAGTCACAATTAAAACGGTCCCGAGATGCTTTCAGAAGCCCCCGTAGCAAGTAGTAGGTCAGTGGTGTCTGGGTGAACAGTGAGCTCCTATATTTACCCTGTTTACAGGGGAATAAACACTGAATATACACCAATCAGGCGTAACATTATGACCACTGACAGGAGACGTGAATAACACTGAACGTCCTGTGACAATTTAATGTTCTGCTGGGAAGCTTTTGGACCTGGCATTCATTCATGTGGATGTTACTTAGACATGTAGCCCCCACCTAGACCAGACCAGACCGGACCAGACCCCCACCCCATAAAAATTCAAAATGCAGCCTGAAAACAGACACGCACACAAAAAACAGTTTAGACAGCACAAGGTGTTGACCTGGCCTCCAAATTCACTTGATCCCAAAGTGATCACGTATCTGTGGGAATATCCGCTATAGAGGCCCCTCCCCTCAATCCAAATGACCCAAAGCGAAACCTACACAATGTTAGGAAGGTGGTCCTAATGTTGTGGCTGATTGGTGTAAGAGGTCGGCTGGAGAATAATGTGTTCAGGTAGGATTGACTATACTAATGAACAGCTCCACATGAAAGAAATACACAGAGAGAAGATGGAGGGACACACATGGCTAATGCTAATAACTTGATAGCAATAGAGGAGGAAGTAGAGGACAGAGGCGCAGTGCATCATGGGAAGTCCCCCAGCAGTCTAGACCTTTAGCCACCTGAGCCAGCGCTAACTGGAAGCTTTATCAGAAAGACTAAGGCTGAGAAGTGACTCAGTCGTCTTATCACACATTTTTTTCCAACATTCATTAACTTCAACACACAAAAACTTCATTTAATTAGCTGCTGCCGAGTCTTATAGCAACGTACAGACCAGCACACAGGTATTAATATATAAATACTGACAACCAGTAGAGCTTAACCTCTGGGTGGATCCAAACACCAAGCTTTAAAAGTTTCCATTAACCGAGCAGAGAACAAACCACCCAGGTTGATCTGAATAAAACCCTCTAACCGCAGGTTAGTGGGTGGCTAATAGATTCTAATCATGTGAGTTTTTTTAAGTGGACGCCACCCACAGGAAAGTCTGCAGGTCCAGCTGCCTTCGTTTTTGGCCTCTTCTCAGATAAACGCCACTTGTGTTCCTCAGAAGCTGTGTTCTGTCTGTCTGAGTGGGACTTTTCGCTAATTCAAGCAAATCAAATCAAGTAAGAGCAGAACGAGAGCGCTGGGCCTCGACTGTGTTCGCTTTTCCCAAGTGATCGAGTTATTCTGGTGCACTTTCCATTTTGGGGGATCGTGCAACGGTAAGAATTATCAAGCAAGACCGATGATTAGATTTCCGAGGGAGTGTAATTTAATTTAATATATGAGCATAATATTATTAACAAGTTCAAAGTAATGAGTCTGATGAATGTGGAAAATCTGCACGCCTGCTGCTGCTGCTGCTGCTGGAGAGGATGCTCATTTTAAAACCCAACAAAGTTCAGGAGCTGCAATGTGCTTGTTGACTTAATGCGGTTAAGATAGCAGTGTTTGATCTGCCAATGTTTTCTCCAGGCCATCAATCTTCTCCCGGCAAACACTCAGATCAGAGAGATCCGGGTTTTCCTGGAGAGCGTCCTGGAGGAGAAGGCTCAGAGGAAACGCTGCAACCAGGTGCTGAAGAGTCTGCTGCAGGCCGAGTTCCTCCGGGTGAGCGACGTGTGGATTCCCGCAAGTCTGACGAGGACTTTAATCACCTGTTGTCTTTATCAAAAACATATCTGCTACGAGAAATTAAATGTTCTTCAATCCAAATTAAATGTTTTTGATGGGAGTTGTTTCCCAACTTTATTGACAATTAATTCAATAGTCTTTTTTTCATCTTTTCAAACGTTTACTACGTCCAGGAAGAATTAATTTATTCCACCCAGACAGAAACCATCATGTCAATAGTTAACGTGGTTTATAAGAGCTATAATTTTCCCATTGAACCGACTGTCGAAGGTTTAATTTACTTCCCATAATACCATAAACCGATAAGCTCCCTCAGTTAAAATTTGATTGACATCGTTTGCTCTCGTCTGTTTTTCAGGTGCAGGAGGAACGCATCTTCCACCAACAGGTTAAATGTGTCATCACGGAAGAAAAGACCTGCAGAGTCTGCAAGAAGAAAATAGGAAACAGGTAACTGAGGCATCGTGAAGTATGTAAAGTAAAAGACAACGCTCTAAATGACCAGCTGGATGTTTAGGTTTTTTACTGGGAACATCTGTGGCGGGTGTCCACCTGAAACTTACACCTGTAACTAACGGTCACAGCTTGAGCCTGGAGCTTGTGTCTGTTTCTAGGTCATTAGAGAATCAGTGACTGGGAAAGAAACAGGACGACAGTGTCTGGTCGTTAACGAGACTCTAGTTATGTACGTTTCAGGTGGGCTGTTCCTCTTAAAAACCTAAACCGCTCTAGTAGAGGAGGAGTGATATATGTGGTGATATATCACGATACAGTATTGATTTTGTATGTCTTAATATCGATTTTAAAAGAGGGCTGATCTTGAACAACCTTCACTCCTCCAACACCACTTTTTCAAGTGTAATAAATTGGAAATGGATCGTTTGGATTTTTTTTGACTCAATTTTCCAATTAGTTATTATTATCATCTGACGTACACAGATACAACTTGTTTTTTTAAGGTGCATTTAACTTTCTCTATGTAGAATATTGCAATATATCGTAATATCATAATATCGCAATAATGTATCGTATCGTGACTCAAGTATCGTGATACAAATCGTATCGTGAAGTCTCTCTAGGAGTCATTTAGACATGAAGACAAACATGTCCAGTTGGTTTTGTTTCAGCTAATTTCTCATTAGAATGCATTTACGTTTGCAAGTGTGTGAGTGCATGAGAGTATATATATATATATATTTTGCATGCATGCATTCTTTCTGCACATTAATCCTCCCCAGTGTGGGACTATAACGGTGTTGCAGCTCGAGTAACGTCTTATTTTTTGTTCATTTTTAGTTCGCTCATACATATTTAATTGTTTATCCGCACTCCGACGCCTCCGGTAACAATCCCACGCTCTCTTCTTCGTTGTTTCTCCTTCAGTGCGTTCGCCAGGTACCCCAACGGCGTGGTCGTGCACTACTTCTGCTGCAAAGACCGCACCGTGTGTCCCACGGAGCAGTGACACCGAGGCGAGGGCGTGAACCTCCCTGTGGACGCTGCAGCTGCTCGGACACTTTTGAACTGGACTGCGGGGGGGGGGGCTGGTGGAGCTCAGAGTCGGGGACCTGGACCCTTCGCCGTCGAACTCCCGGAGCCGAAACGGACCCGGGAGCTCCTCCCGAAAGCGAGGGCCGCCGCTTTTCTTTCTCTGTGCATGAAGTAACCGGAGGAATGTCTGAGCGCTGAGGAGAAAGAAGGACCCTGACATTTGAAAAAAGCATGTGTCTCTGTAACGCTAGACGGGACTCGCTGCCCCCGCGGTAACACATGGGAGAAAATGTGCTCCTCTGACAGCTGTAACAACAGAGACTCGCACTCACCAGGAGCAGATTACAAGCTCATCATGTTGTTTTTGTTATGTGTTCGCGGCCTCCTCCTCCTCCTCATCCTCCTCCTGCTCCTCCTGTAACACTGTGTCGGCCTCACACTGCTTGAAACGCCGTAGAGACTCTGCAGGAGTTACTGTTAAATGCCTTCTGTGACTCTGAAGATTGTACTTACAGCGACGTGTCGATGCCGACCGAGCGCGAACAGCTTCTGTATTACAGCATGTTTGTGTGTTTTATTTAAACCTCTGATGCAACTCGTCTGGCTAACGTTCACAGCTACGGCCTTTTTTTTTTTTTCCTCGTTTAACGGCTGCGTCCACTCTTTAACGCATTTACTCTGGAGGTTGTCTCATTTTTAAAGTGACACCGGGTAACTTTTGAGCTACAGAATAACCCAGAAACCACCTCACGCTAAGGTGACTTTAAAACTAGTCTGTGTTCTTCATTCAAAGGGAAAACGTAGTTAGCCGCGTTTTTGTTTATTCTAGTTTCCTGTGGTTCAGCCGATCAGACTGACCGACTTGTTCCACGGCTGGTGACAGGATTCAGACTAGAGCCAGAGGACACGCCAGAAAAACTCACCCACGCCCCAGACAGTGGCTTAGTGTGTCACTTCATGATGTCACTGCATAGCTGAGAAGATGCAACATTCACCATTTAGGTTTTGGATAGTTAAGACAAAGAATTTCTGATTAATCAATTAAAATAAACAGCAGATTTATTCATTGATTGATCCCCATAAGTGTAGATGAGTCAGATTTAGTCTCAGATGAACTAATAAGGAGCCAAAGCAAGAATCACTAATGGATTCAGCTTTTTTATCTTGTGGTTTCTACAAGTTCACCCGGTCTCTCTTTAAGACACGTTACAGCACTTTAAAGGCGGATTTGTTGTCCAAACTATTTATTGTCAAATCGCACATGTAACAAGAACTGGAAGCAGTGACTTTTGACGAGGTGTGGTGATCGATCATTTTTAACGGCAATATTGTTACAAAAAAAAAAAAAACGTGGCTGTTTCTGGAGGAGACTCGAGAAGATGCTGGACTCCGCGGTGTTAACGTGTGTTTGATGAATGTACGTTTATAATACGAATAATTAGGAGAACTCACTCCCTTCTTCCTCCGCTCTCCAAGGTTTGCACACAATTCTTTGCCAAGACTGTTTAAGACCTCTTGTTTTTTTTAGCATTTGTACCGTTGTGCGTTTGCTGTATAAAGCGCGTTGATGGTGGAATTTCTCACTGTTTACTTGTGACGGGCGACGCAGCAGGTAGCATCTGTTTGTTTGGCTTTAATCCGTAATAAACGAGCATTTCCACTCATGTTTGAGTCGGCGTGAGAGCCGCTCTGTCTGGAGGCTGGTGTTTATTTTTATTTAACTTTATTTAACGTGATGTTCTCTCTGAACATCACGGTCTCTGAAAATATACCCTGAAATTCATACCAGTGTTTTCTGAACAAGGTACAGATGCCTGTAAGTTCTAAACATAAATATATAAATGAAAGTTTTTACAAATATAAAACACAAAAGAAAGAAATTAAAGGAAATTAAAAGAAAATTGTGAGATACAGCAACTGGTAAATTAATGATCATTGAAATGTACAGAATATTATTATTAATATTAATGTCTTGTTTTCTAAATTCAATTTGACATATTGAATCATAATTATGAATATTAAAACATTATTTTTTAAATTGTAATTGTTATTTAAATTTGTATATTAAACTACGTATTCCCCCTCATTATTATTATTATTATTACACATATATTTGTATAAATAGAAATTTAACCATTGCTAAATGATTTTAAAATATTAATTTAAATTTTATTTTTTTAATCATCCTTAATATAACTTTGAGTATTTCATTTTGGCACTTTTTTGTTACATCATATTTATTTGTTTTATCTTTTTTTTTATGGCGCTACTGAACTTCCACAGATGAGCCAATAAATCAACAAATAAAAAGTCTTATTGGAAACAGATGTAACCTTAGAGCCTGTGCACACACACACACACACACACACATATATATATATATATGTACAGAACAGACTTTGAGCATTTTAAACAGAAGTCATTTTGTTTTTCTACATTTTCTTGTAAAATTTTATATTTTGAAGCCCTTGTTGTTCCCATGAGGGGACAGAAAAAAAGACTCCTTATCTTATCGTGAGCAGTTCAACATCCCAGATCTCATCTGAAAAGTCTTTTCCCAGATAGGTCCATTATCCCCGGGGCTGAGGCGCTGGAGAATACCGGCACTGTTAACTCGTGCTGCTAATGGACTTCCTCCTCTGAGCAGAGCCAGCTGGAGTAACAGAATCACAACAAGCCCGATTACTCAGCAACGCAATTCGACTCACACGGCGAAGTCTGCCAGCTCCTTTTTCTACATCATCGGGGCCTGGGACGGATCCCGATGACGCCCCTCGTTTTGGGCGCCGAGACAGGAATCGAGTCTCAGAACGAGGCCCAAGCCGACAGAGTGTTGAAGCCGATCGTCTCTGGAAAAACGGACCGACGTGATCGTACTCTAGTCGCAGTCGAGTGTTCCCCCGAGGCTCAATACACGCTGAATAATTCATCGAGCTCTAAATAAGTGTAGCTCCCTTTAGGAGTCTGTGTGGTTTCACTGTACTGTACTGGGATCCTGTCATGTCCTGGGCTAGAGCGCCAGTGTGTAAATGGACAAGATGTTCCAGTTGGCCCAGTTCACACAAATTAGTCCTTTCTCCTTGGTTTGCAGAACAGAGAGCTGAAGTTAAATATCCAGAAAATCCCCTTCAGAGTGAATATAAAGTCAGTTTTCTTGAGGTGGCTCCAGGAGGTGGACAACACGATGTTTGTGGACTCCTCAGCATTTGTATATACTTTCATATTTACATATATGTTTTATATATTCTTGTCTAATTCTGCTCCACTGTGACAAGGCAATTTTCCGGTCACATGGGATAAATTAAATGTCTCGTGTCTTATCTCCACTGCTACTTGAGGGATTGGTGTAAAGAAACAGATGTTTGTTGTTGCCAGGGGATGAATCCTATTTACTCTAGTGATCTGTTTTCATTAGGGAGACCGTGGGAATCCTGAAAACTCCGCTTCTGTAGAAAATCTCAGCAGCTACTTGAAGGATTGGTGTAAAGAAAGGGGGCAGACATTGTTGCCAGGGGATGAATCCTGATTACTTTTGTGTTAGATTTCTCTACTGTCACCATGACAATCTCGAGGACTTATCTCACCAGCTTCTCAATGACGACGAAGATGAAAGATGAAAGTTCCTTTGTTGCCTGTGTTTTTGTTTTAGATACACCATGAAATTCTTTTGTGTGGCTTGATTTCTTTTCTTCGGCCATGAGAATTTTAATCATTTGGTTCCCATTCAGTTTTGTGGTAAATTATCTCCACGGCTTCTACTTTGATAAACTGGCATAAACAAACATTCGTGGTGGCCAGAGGATGAATCCATGTTCCTGGTTTGAGTTTCAAGTAAAAGAACTCGATGACTTGGTATGACATTTCAATCATGGCTGCCAGAGGATGAATCATTTTCTCTACTGCCACTATATATATTTAATCCCTGGGACTTGATTCAGTTTTCTCTTCATCTTCAATGACCTGGTGTAACATTTCAAACAGATGTTCAATTTGTGCATTTGTTCTCTTTACACTTTTTGTCAATGAAATGTCTCAGCAGCTCTTTTCTTCCTTCTTCTTACCTGCTGCTGTTGGCTAGGCTAGTTAGCTGGTGTCTTTTAGTGTCTTAATTCTGTACTTAGGCAGAGGGGGAAGTGTTGGTTGAGGTGCAGTTGCATGTCCCATCATGTCTTACCTGCTGCTGTTGGCTAGGCTAGTTAGCTGGTGTCTCCTTATCGGTTGCTAGTAGCTAACTGACTGCTAGCCTGCTGGTCGTTTTTTTTTTTTTTCAGTCGGACTAGGCTTCTGAATGTTTTTTGCCTCGCATCATGGCACAAGGTATTGTAACATCTTGTCTATTAATGAATATTCACATTTCAACCACCTGTTTTTAATTTCCCTATTTTTCATCCCTGTTGTTGAGGGTAGTGTTTCACCACTCGCAGCTACCATGCACCCGTGTTTTCTGCAAACTGTCACAGTTTTGTTTTAGGGTTTGTAGGAAAGTGTTTTTCTTTGCTGCCTGTTGCTTATACATCCACAGATTTACACTAACACCCGCTGACAGCTGGCTACGCGCTAAGCCACTGCAGAGTCTGAGCCGGGTATTAATACACAATCGCAGCCTATGAAATGTAAGATCTGAATCAAACAGCTGCACAGATTTCCGTGGGAATCCAATTCTGTAATTGTCATCACATCAGTTTGTTCTGTTCACGGTATGTATTTAAAGGGTGTGTGTAAACTCAGGATTTGGTGGCTCCATGTTGGTCCTGGTGGATCCTCTCCAACAGGACGCGCTTTCCCTTATGCTAACAATAATCCAAGCAAGGAGAGACAACACACTCACAACGTCAGCAAAGAAAGACTTTTACAATGTCCACACAACAGGTTGGTGTACTTTCCTGCTCACAAGACCCTGCATCCTGGAGCTCCACCCGGTCTGGTGTGGTCAGCTCGAATGAAACCACAAACAAAGCTTTGTTCCATCAGACGTCAGGGATGATTAAGAAAACAGTTGGACTTATTTAATGGTAGCTGGTGTGGTAGCTTACAGAGACAAAACAGCTCTTTATGAGGTGCTTTCTGGGTTTAGGGATAAAGGTTAGTCAGAGGTTAATATTTCACATCTTTCACATTCAAGCTTTTTATTAGAACCAACATTTTACACCAATGTAATTGATGCAACTGCAGTAAACTTTTCAAATTTTAACATTTAACACATTTTTTTCTTCTACTCTACGCACACCCTGATGCCGTATCCTGACATGCACCTCCCCAGAAATGTAACTAAATGCCGCAGACCACAAGAGCTGTGATTGGTCCACTTGGTGATAGCGTGTTTCCGCATCAGTATTTCCATTCGCTTCTGCATCTCCACAATTTTCAAATAGATTTTTGAGTTTTGGATCAACACAGATTGAACACATCAAGGAAAGGTTAACTGAGCATCATGGTGACCAGTCAGTGATAGGGATTGGCATCGAGAACCGATTCTTTAAAAGAGACGGTTCCAACTGGTTCAATTCATCGATATCATTAGCCCTCATGCTGTTTGATTCCTTTTATTGATTCTTTTCACGACAAATCTTTACGTCCCAGTCCAGAAGGTGGCGGTAATGCCCTTGAAAGCTGTTTAGGAGAAAGCCACCCGCCGTAAAACATAAGAAGAAGCATATTATTCCCATCACCTGACGCCAAGGAAGACATGATGGTGAAGAGACTGAAATGGTCCAAAGTGTGGCTTCACTTCACCAGAAGGGACTGTAACAGAGCAACGTGCAATTTATGCACCGTAATTTCAACTAAGGGCGGCAACACCACCAACATGATGAAGCATTTGTCCACGACACACAACATTAAATACCAAAAGTGCCATGGATTCGACAAAAAGTGCAGCTATCGCTAAGTCTCCAATTAGTTACCAAATTTACACAAGTTCTTATCTATTGTTTAGAAACTCAATAAAATTTCTGTTGTTTGCATGAAACCATGAACGTCTACCTTTTGTAGATGAAAAATTCACAGACGGAACTGATAAGTGAATCGATAAAGAATCGGTTCGCAAAGCAGAATCGATAAAAGCAGTGACATCAATAAAATCATATCAATGCCCATCCCTGGTCACTAATCACGTGACAATAACAACATGGACGCCTCCTAGAAGACAGGTGAGGTGCCAGTGGGTCGTTGTAGCAAACTAGCATCAGTTCACTAAGGATCAAAGCCCATGCCGCTGTGACATGTCAATCCTGAAACACAACTAAAGTACTACTGAAATGTATCTGAAAAGACATCCGCTAACGCTAACAGAGGAACGGTCCAAATCCTCTGGATAGTAGTCACAGACAGAAGGAGGCTTCACGCCAACTATTTGATAAAGTTATTCGACCTTTAACTCCTACACTATCTAACAACACGCTGTGGAGTACTATTAAAGGCTACTGAATGTGCTGAGTTGCTGCCTGTTCTTATACAGGCTATACATATCTATGCACTATTTAATGAATTCCTTAGATTCACTGACTGTAGTGGGGTCAGTGTTTCCGGTTAGTCCGCTAACTCGCCACTCATACTTAACAGCCATAGGATCCAGGATTAATCAGGATTAATGGAGACCTCAGACTCGTGGTTCCTGATCCAGTACGAAGATTTGCACCATTTAGTAACTGGCTGTGACCGAGATCTTCTGACCAGCGGGCAGACCCACAACAGGGCTTCTGTTTTCCAATTTTGAATAATAAATTCAGATTACTGCCCCCTGCTGGTACGGAGAGTGATTTCCAAACAGAGGGCGACGTTCATAAGGACTTTTTTTGTGAACACTTTAAACGGAAATTAGCTTCTATCTAAATCCGGGATATTTACACAACGTCGTGTATTTGCACCAAGTGTTCATTAATTTGTCTCCTCCACAATTTCTTGAAATGTAAAAATAAAAGAGAGAAACTTTGATCCATCCATAGTCGACCTAGGCTAGCTGCTTATTCTGTCTGCAGCAAAGCAGCATGGGAAATCTTTTCACCCAACATCACAGGGAAGCTCAAATAAATTCCTGCTCATTGTGTGTCTACACCCTGACGCTTGTGTTTGAGTAACGCATGCAACACACACAAGACTGAACTTGTGCATCTTTGAGCTCGATGATCAGCGTTTACAGCCGAGAGGCGGTTGGCTGAACTTCCACTGTTATCATTGTGGAATTCCACAGAGGCTTATGGGAGTTGTCTAAAAGTGTGTGTGTGTCTGTGTGTGTGTGTGTGTGTGTGTCTGTGTGTGGTGTTTGTGTCTTTGTTCACGTTTCTGGATTCTGGCATAGTTGTCTGAAATGCCAGCAGTGATTTTTCCTGGAAGTAAACGGCTGAAGTCACACACACAGTCGAAGACATGCCACTGACTTACATTCATTTCCTCTGGAGATTTACCTTAAACTGGTCCTTAGACAAACACCAAAACCTGTCCTCACACACTCAAACATGCACTTTCTTGCTTCCAAATGAAAAAAAAAAGCCTCGTCTATCAACGCAACAATCCTTCAACCTCCTCGTAGGCAGGCGGTCTGTGGATATGATATAAGGAAAAACTTGTAGATATATTTGTTGGAGAGAAAACACAGACTCACATACTCCTGATAACCTCCGACGCTGAATAATTAGTTGGTGGAGATGTTCATGTTTTCCCAGAGGATGATGTTCATCAAACTGCCTTCTATCCATGCAAACACTCTTGGCTAATATAGTATATATCTTAGCTAATAAAGTATATATTAGCTAACCCTACAGGAATATTAGCGGTAGGGTTAGCTAATATATATAAATAGCTGTATATTAGCTCAGGTAATACCTGTGGGGTAAGAGGAAATATTTGCGCCATGCATTTAACTATATCAATGGTTTCATTTAAATTTCTTGGTTCAGTTCAAGAACCAGTCATGATTCCCGGAGGACGACTTGTAAAAGCTTTAAATATAACATTTCCTCTTCTGCACTTTGTGTTTCAAACATAGTAAACATGATAATTAATAAATCTGCTGATAAAAGTGGCTTCTTAGAGTTTTCCTCGTGTTAGCTTAGTTTTAGCATTAAGCTCACCAATAAATGAAGTCCCATCAAAGCTAAAGGGAAATTTGGGATGTGACTTTTTTTATGGATAAATTTGAAATTACCTTTTAATGATCCATTCACGTTTGCACCTTGTGCTTAGTGCTAAACGCCGGTCAGACCGTTAGCACTCTGCATTGACAGTTTGTTAGCATGGTAAAGTTAGCATTTAGCTAACATTGCGATCGACTGAAAGTTATTTAATGCTTGAATGAAATTTACAAAAGGCTCCAAGTTAGAGTGAAATTCCTGCATTTTTTTTTTTTTTATCAGAAAAGTTGTTTAATTGCAGACTTACTGTTTATTACTCTAACATTACATTAACTCTGTGCATTTCTTCTTACGAAGTCAGCAGATTCTTACTTTTCAACTTGGCCGACAAAAAAATTAAAATAAAATATAGATTTTCTGTTTTTCTGTTGTTTTTTCCATCTTGTTGTGATTAGTGAGCTGGTTTTTGATGATTCATGAGTCTGAACAGGCCAACGTTTTACTCCAAGTTTCCACCCAATTTATTTAACTTTGTCTCCCTAGTCTCCCCCCACCCCGCCTCCCCCTTTTTTTTTTTTTTTTCACAGCCGACATGGGAATGTGGAGATTTGTCTCTCTGTGTGTCTCAGGATAGAGATTGTTGACACGAGCGGTGGACCGACTGACTGACTGGGCTGGAAAGTCGGTCAGTTCAGGGCAGGGTTTCCACATCCAGGAAGAAACAAATTGTAAAAAAATAAAAATAAAATGGAGAGTGAGGCCGAGCTGCCGGTGCCAACACCCCATCGATGTCTGAATGTGTAGAGACTTATTACCTCTTCCTGCTTTGAGCCGCGAGAGGCGCAGCGGCCCTGTCCACTCGAATGAAGACAAACATTGCGCAGCCTCGAGCCAGATGTGTCTCTGACCCCCGCGACCTTCCTCTTTCTATACACACATGCTACACGGGGTATGGGGGGTGGGTGTGTGTTGGGCGGATCTCATGGGCTAACGGGCGTCGTGAAGAGTAGGAAGACGGCTTACATGTATAATGAGATTAACCTCCAAGCACCGAGCTCCGCAGAGACACCAGACACAGTTCACAGAGCTCCGCTCGCAGCTCATATCACTGAATTTTTACAAAGCTGCAGTCTCCCGATGAAAGGGAAGTTCATGCTATCCGCGGTAAAGCCGAAGGTTTTCAAGCGATTCCTCATTTAAAGCTGCTGTTATGTCAGTTTTTTTTTTTTTTCACAGATCACAGACCCAAAATCTGCTTATTTTTTTTTGTTCCGTGCACACGCTGCCTTCAACATGAGCCCATTCTGAGTTAATCGTCTCTGTTCAGGGTTAAATTTCAAACATACCTGCAATCCATTAATAAATACTTAAACGTTTTGGAGTTAAATGCTGTTTTGGTCACTTTAAATAACCAAATGTATGAGTATGTGCAACCTGACCACCCAAATGTTTGATTTACCTTTAATAAAGCCACTACAAGTAGTGGAAATATGAAAATACAGCAGATTTGATAAGACGTTTTGTGCAGAAAGTCATTAATCCCACCATGTTTTATCTCTAAAATAAAACGCTTCACAGATTAGCTGCAGCTGGAAATCAATTTTCCTCTGACTCCGTGTTGCTCTGTCTCTGGATCTGGTTCCTTTGTGTTTCTGATGAGGGAAAACTCCCTGTGTCTGTGCTGCTGGTGGGCCCAGCTGTGTGGACGCTGTTAGGTGGGGTCGGATGAGCTCATGCTGTGGTCTGTTTTTATGTTTCTTCTGGCAGAGCGGGAATAAGATGAACACTTTCAGCTTCCCCGGCTCTGTTATGCCTCTGGGGTGTTAATGCAACGGCTCTGATTTCTTCACTGGTGTGCGCGGATGTTTAAAGGCCGTTGTGGATTTTGGTGATGGGGTCCTCTCGGTCTAATGTATTCTGACTTTTTTTTTTTTTTACGCCTTGCAGATTCATTCGCACACTGAAGAAGTCACAGAGGTCATTTGTGCAAACTCTGAATTAACTTGAAAAGGAGTTGAATATTCATGCAACTGCAAAGTCTTCTTCTTCTTCTTCTTCCTCTTGATCAATTCAGCTGCAGACTCTTAATTCGAATGCATAATTGAAAATGCATACCCAGAATACTGTTCTGAGCTGCTTCTTATTCAGATGGGACACATATGTTGCAGTAGTAAGTGTGCACTGAAAGTCCGGCTGAGGGGGAAGAAGCCTACGAGAAATTAAAGTGTCAGTTTATTTAAATTAACACGTTTTCTCATTTGTATGTGGATAGTTTGGGATTTATTTTGCTTTTCTTTGCACTGACAAAGGCCGCACCTTGACCCTGACATCACAGAAAGTTTATCAACAGATGGGACTCGAGGAAAATTGAGAGGCGAGAGGTCAAAGGGAAGGAATGAAAGAGGTCAGATGAAGAGACGGGTGATGATGTTCAGATGTGGAAAAGAGGAGTGAGTAGAGAAAACAGAGGGAGGAGTCGGAATGAAGCTCATCCCTGAGTCATAACAATCTAATTAAAAGCTACAGAGTAAATATCCCCCATTAAAAACTCCAGGATGTTTTGTGGATTAAGAATAAAGCTGAGTTTAGTCCTCAGCAGTGGGTCTATTCAGAGCCCTCGCCTGCGCTGTAAGCATTTTCAGACAATGGTGACTGGAACTGAGCGGCTCCCGCTGAAGTTGGAGTGAATAAACGTCGAGGAACCGTAAAGATTAGTGAACACAGAGGAGAGAGGAGACGTGTGAGTGGACGGTGCACAAATAAATGAACTGCACTGACCTGCGTTACGTTAACGTGGAGGATTATTCTAAACCTGGACCAATAAAACCCAGACTATCTCCCCTGAGATCAGTTAGAAACGTTTTTTTGTATTTTGCATGAAGAAAATCACACACGTCATGATTAAACAACTTGTTTAATTGATATATTCATTTATTTTATACAGTATTTATATATCTTGTATCATTTTATACATACATACTCTATACATCAAATATTTATCTACACATATGCCATGTCTATTCCATATTATATGCTCTTACATTACATCATCCCATATTTTCATATTCTAGTATATTCCATATAGATATATCTTTTTGTACATTTCTACCTCACTCTACCATTATTTTGTACCTTTTTACTGCCTTGTGATTCAAATCTATCTCTTAAATTGGTCAACAACTAATGTTTCAAACAAAAATACTAAAATCCTGCACATTTTTGCTTTTCATCCGGGAGAAATAGCAGCTTTCCTCCATTTTTATATCAGAAACTGAAGCAAATGACCGTGGCTCATCCTGTACACTCTCAGATATGTGGTTATTTTTAATTAGCGCCAAAAGAAAATTACTCATTTAAGCAGAAAAACAGTGAAAGCAGCCTGCAATTAAAGAAAATAAATAAGCAAATAAATGTAATTTTCTTTATGCAGGATAACTCTGGACCATTACTGGCCAATATTACATGTTGTTGTGACCTTATGAATTATTATACTCGCTAATATGTTTTAAACTGATCATATTTGTTGCTTGTAAAGTCTTAAATAAATATATGGATGATTATAAACCTGCAGAACATTAATGGAAGACGCTTCTTTATGCAGTATAAGTTAATGCATGGGCTACATTATACTGGAAGGATGCAAACAAGGGGAAGGGCTTAAGGTTTTAAAGGGAAAGACGTGATGTTCTTGAAGTAAAATACAAAAGGAGTTTAAAAAAAAAAAGCCACAACGAGTGGAGGTTAAAAGGTGGAGAGATTGACCCTCCTCTGCTCTGTCTCCCCCGCTGATATGAACCCAGAAGTGAGTGGATCCTCGCTGGATGCGTTTCTTTTTTTTTTTTTTTTTTTTTTTTTTGCACGGACAAACCCCTTCCTTCGTTGTCACCAGTGGATGGTATAAAGTGCGCGCGTGCACGAGTGCATGATGTGTGCGTGCACGGACGGGGGATGCTTATGACTCGGCGCTAGGACCGTGGCTCTGTCAGTGCGCAAATCCCAGCAGAGAGGAGGCAGAGCTCCGGCAGCAGAAGAGGCTGCTGCCGCTCACGGAGACGCACGCACTGAGAGACGGAGAGGGTGGGGGAGAGGTTGTCTGTCAGAGCTGCGGTTCAACCCATCACCGGCGGGGGAGGCTGCACCTTCTGCCCGCGGACGGACCTGAACCAGCCGGGCTCGCCCTCCATATGGGCTCACCATGCGCAGGATACGGGCCAACGCCATCGCGATTCTGACCGTTGCGTGGATCCTGGGCACGTTCTATTACCTGTGGCAGGACAACAAGCCGCAGTCGTCGTCGTCGTCGTCTCCGTCGTCGTCGGCGTCGCAGACCCGCGGCAGGGGCCACGGGCAGAAGGCGGTCCCCGGGCGGCTGGAGATCCACCGCGACGACAGGACCATCCCGCTGATAGTGAGTGAGAGGAGAGGGGGGAGCGAAGGGGGAGAAACAGAGATGAGGAGGTGGTGGTGGGTGTTAGGTTAGGGAGACGGGAGCCGCTGCAGGAGAGTGTGTGCTGCATGTTGATGTGCATGTGTGTGTGAGACCTGGTGGTGGTGGTGATGAGGATGGAGGAGGAGGAGGAGGAGGAGGTGGCGGTGGCGCACAGCTGGGTGCCACAGCAGGAATGCGTTTGACGGGCATGCACGGACTCAACACGCCGCCTCCAGTCTCCTGCATTCCCATCACCATCCTCACTATTATTATTATTATTATCACTACTACTCCACAGGCTGTGCCGCACAATCATCTCGGTGTCTTTGTGTTTCCCTTTCTCTCCTGCTTTCTGCCCGAGCCCGGGAGAAATCTCAAGTGCCCGTAAGAGGCTTTCCATAAGTCCTGCGCGTCGTGCGCAAACGCCTCGTAAACCATATTATGCTCAGACCTTTTTTTTCCCGGGGCTGCACAAGTGAGGTGGAAAACATCCAGCTCTCAGGTCTATACTCTGTCATTAAAGGGCCCCCGGGTGGGCTGTCGCCGCCTGCGTCAGGGGCGGAGGAGCAGGAGGAGGAGGAGGAGGTGGTGGTGGAGGAGAAGGAGTGAAAATAACCTCTGGTGGACGCCGTGGCTCGTGGGCTCGTAGGCTCGTAGGTGTGCTGGTTGTCAGGCTTCTCCGTGTAACCTCGGGGCTTTGACACGGCCCACAGACAGGACTCACCGCCGTGGCTGAGCGCGTGCCAGCTCGGATTAGAAACCCGTCTCTGTTTGGCTGCGGGCTCTCAGCTGCATTAAGTGGAAAGAGATACTAGACCTGTAGCCCTGGCCTGTGCTGCTGGAGCTGTAAATAAAGTGAGCGGGGATCAGAGTGTCTACCTGTCAAAGGGGGCACATCACTGACGAACGTAAAAGAATGTAAATCCTGGCTAAAATATTATAAAGATACTTTCAATCAACCCGTTACTTACTGTGTTGTAATTTGAGGAGATTAGTGAATTAGTGAATCAATAAGAGGCCTCAGCTGTGCAAGGACTATTATGATTCAGTTTAATGTGTGAAGCAGACACAGAGAGACAGACGTGGACAGAGACAGAGACAGTGGAAGCGTTTTCTTGTATCAGTTCGTTCTTTGAACTGTTTGTTCAGATGAATGTTTGATTTGCTCAGTGGGGTCGTTCACCTTTTACACCAAACTGAGATTCTTCTCTCTGTAGTTTGTTCTGGTAATCTGACCTGGAGCTCACAGGCTGCCAGCTCCACCACCGGCTCCCACACGTCTTTCTTTCTTTCTTTCTTTCTTTCTTTCTTTCTTTCTTTCTTTCTTTCTTTCTTTGCCTTTTTATAATTGTCTTTTCCGTCCATGTCATCCTTTCTTTCTTTCTTTCTTAGCCCTTTTTTCTTTTTCTTCCTCTCCTTTGCCTTGTTTCCCATCCATATATTCACATCTTTCTTTCGTTCTTTCTTTCTTTCTTTCTTTCTTTCTTTCTAACAGCCCTTTTCCCTCCATGTCATGTTGTTTCTGTCCTTTGTACCCCTCTTTTATCTTTCCTTCCTCTTCTACTCTCCTTTCTTTCTTTCTTTCTTTTTTGCCTTTTTATAATTCTTTTCCATCCATGTCACATTCTATCTCTCCTTCTTATCCCTTTTTTCTTCCCGTCATTTGATTTATATGTTTCCCTTCTTCTTTCTTTCTCTTTCTATCCTCATCTCCTGTTCTTTCCGGCTGTACATTTCCATCCTTTCTTTCTTTCTTTCTTTCTTTCTTTCTTTCTTTCTTTCTTTCTTTCTTTCTTTCTTTCTAACAGCCCTTTTCCGTCCATGTCATGTTCTTTCTGTTCTTTGTATCCCTGTTTTATCTTTCCTCCTCTTCTACTCTGTTCTTTCTTTCTTTCTTTCTTTCTTTCTTTCTTTCTTTCTTTCTTTCTTTCTTTCTTTCTTTATTTGTCCCACAGTGACTAAATTACAGTTTCTAACCACGTCCATGGAGGCAGAAAAGTAACAAGAATAATGAGATAAAAATAGAACAGAACAAACAATATATTAATAATGACTGTCTGATATTGCACTGAGTTGTAGTGTTTAACCTTGAGGAATATATTATATATATTTTTATATTTATTTACTTTTATCTTTTCCTCCTTTTTTTCATTATTATTATTATTATTATTATTATTATTATTATTATTATTATTATTTCATTCGTCTTTCCTCCAGTGCCCATCCCTCCAGCGCTCCCCCGCCTCCTTCCGTCCCTCCATTTAAGTACGTTCATTAGCAGCATTTGATTCACTCCTGACGTCATCCGTGAAAGTTGTCTGCTGGCTCCTATTTCCTCTCTTTTCCCAGCGCTGACGGTAATGGAGTGTGTGAACATTGCTCTTCAGTCTAATTCGGTTTCTGTCTGACCTGCACATCTGCTGCCGAGGCCTCATGTCGTAAACATGTGAGGACGGCAGAGCCATCAGTTGGTCGTCATCCCCCTCTTTAACCTAACGTCATGTGTACACATTAGTAGTGATCCATTATTTACGCCCGGGTCGGTGTCGGTGTTCTTGGACTCTGCAGACATGTGACCGTATAAACACTTCCCGGGAGAATTAGGTTAAATGTGCCGTTAACAACCTCGTCTGGGCTCGGATTAACGGCAGATTCGGTTACTGTAACTCAAAGCGTTTGAGAGAGGACAAAGGTTTATTTATCTGCACAATATGGCAACTTTCACTGCACCATCATCTCATATGAAGCCCCCGAAAACAACATAACCTGAAACCTCGTCTGATTATTTATTAACATCCCAGCTTCATCAATACTGCATCCGTGCACACCAGCAAATACTGTGTGTGGTTCAGCTAACCAAACTATATCTCTCCTGTGAAACAATCCAATTTTTTGCAATATTATTTAGTTTAAGAAATACATGTAGAATGCTTAAATTGTGCTTCCAATTAATTAATGAGTTTGTAAAACCACCTGCAGCTCAAGACAAATAGGTTGCTAACGCCTCCAACAGACTGTATGTGCAACACAGACAATAATAGTAATAATAATAATAATAATAATAATAATAATAATAATAATAATAATAATAAATGTAATTTGTATTGCACTTTACATTTTAACAATCCCAAAGTGCTACATTCATCAAAATGCTTTTTTAACCTCCTGAGACCCTGCGTCCTCACATGGGGACGTTAAGTTTTAAGGTTTGTCCTAAGTAAGTTTTAACTTTTGTCATTAATTAGTACTTGATTGAAGACATTAAATCATTATTTGCAATTCTGCTTTTGTCTAAACCTTGTTCAGACATGAAAATTAACATATTGTTACATATTGGTGACTTTATTATAATCCTGACTGAAACAATCCCTGAGTCCACGCATGAGGACATCATTTTTTTTTCTAAAAGCTACTTCCTGTTTAAAGGATATCCTTAGTTTTTATAGTCAATAGCTACTAACCCCAAATAAAGACAAATGGGGACATTAAAAATGCATATTAAACAAAAGCTCAGGTCTCAGGGGGTTTACTGGGGTTCCTGTAGGTTCCTGTAGGTTCCTGTAGGTAAAGGGTTTGTGTCCGTGAATGCACTGATGAGGGAGACCTTGTATTCAATTCTGAATTGGACCGGAAGCCAGTGAAGAGTTTTCAAGATGCAATTTTATGCATTAAACTAGCAGAATTGTTAGATAGATTCCATGTTTCCTGCGTCACCTAAACACATCATAAATAGGATTAAATGCACAACATCACCGCTACATACACACAACAGTGTGTTGTGCTCTGCAGAGCCCTTTAACTCGGCTTAGAAGAGCCAGCAGACGAGGTTCATGTTTAATTCAGCAGACCGAACCCCGAAGAGCCCTCTGTTATTTTTGTCTTATTATCTTCAGAGTGCCATTTTTTTTTTTTTTAGCTTTTAACTTTTAATCACATGAGACTTGACGATTACAAAGTTTTGGAAAGACTTACTGCCATCTTATTTGGCTGTAGTATCCATCTCAGATGAAAATTATAATATAGTATCTAAATCTATCGGCTGAACATGTGAAGTATACTCAAAGCTAAATCCAGTAAAACTAATAGTAAAGTGATAAATATAGGCCTGTAGCTCTGCTCGTGTGATTCACTAATGATCATAACATGGATGAGACATGTATATTTTAACAGTCAGAGCAAACAGATGAGACTTGATGAAGCCGTACCTTCATAGATTTTTTACATGCATAGTTAAAGAGGTTGAACTCTGTGGGATATTATCTCCATGTACCTGTGTGATCACTTAAAATCCCTGAAATGTGAAGCGTTTTTGGCAGGTAACTATAATTAGTAATGTTTGGCATGCAGAAGAAGTAAGTAGATGTCATTAGAAATCTCTCAGCCTCTAATTAGTACTTAGGTGTGGAGTGGTCTGAAAACTGTGGAGATGCTCTTGAAGTGGGAGCACGCTGCGAGCTCACGCATCTTGATCTTCATTTTACTGATGAATTGAACTGAACTGAACTCAAATGTGAGTGTTCACGATGCAGAGGCTTGTGTTTGCATATATTTTTCTTGTGAAGATGGTGTTGTTTGTGCAAAATACTGTGAAAAAACACATTTTTTACTGGACTCTGAAGGACTTAATTCATCATGTTTGCATTTGTTGGGGGCTCTAAGCAAGTGGCTTGTGGTAGCATTGTGGTTACACACTTGGATAAGTCTTGTGTGGTGCCATTTATATAACCTTTGTATTTATGGTGCATTTATTTATTCCAACAAAGACAACAGAAACTTATACTTTATGTAATATTTTCCTCCATTAACTATTAGTTGCTCCTCTTGATTGTTACAGTATATGTAGCATTTAGCTCTTTAGCTCCGTTAGCCGTTTACACCTAGCTAGTTTGTTCCTCATATGTTTTATGGCTAAGAAATACATTTTGCTAACTTTAGGAACCAACCTAGAGACCAACCTAACAACCTAGATACATTATTTCTGTCTTTTTGTGAAATTTTGACTGTGTTAATAATTCCAGAAATGTCTTCAAGATTCAAGCTAATGCATCTGCTAGCTTGGGTTTTGTACGGAAGCCCTAAGTGGCCATGCATTCATACATATTATTTCCTCCGTTTTCCTGTGATAATGACTTAATTTCCTCTGTTTGCTCGAGATCTCAAGTTATCAAGTTTTGTTATTTCCGGAAAACAAAGCTTTGTTTTACTTAATCGTTATCTAGCAAACATTAAAGCACAAAACAAATGGCTCACTTTACAGTAGACCTATTACGTTAGGCTATTATTTTACTACATTATAACGTTAGTGTTAAGGGCATCCATTAGTCAGAATGACATAACACTCTCTAATTAAATATATCGAGCTCTTGAGAAAACAAAACTTTGTTTTGCTGAGAAAACGATATAAATAACTCGTTATCTCAAGAAAACGAGCCCGCTCGTTCACTCGAAATTAACTCGTTATCAAAGGAAAATGGAAAAAAGATAATATGTGCCTCCATGGCCACTTAAGGCTTCCGTAGTTTGCTTTAATTTGCGTGTTTATCTTTTTTTTTTGTAATAAACTTTATTGAGAAATACAAGGCGACACGAATATCCTCCTACACAAAAACAATGAAAAGGGCGCACAAATCTAAAGTCTTAGTGACTTTCTTATTAGTAGAACGTCTCATAGTTTTAATATATTGCTTGACCTCATTTTCAAAGATGGAGAGGAGTGGTTTTTGGTGAGTGTATCGACATTTATGGATATAGCATTCGGCTAAGTGTATAATTAGATTCATGATATAAGCAGATGAAGGCAAAGAAGTCAAACAATATATGTTCAAATAAAATTAAAAATGTGGTTTAATACAAGTACAAATAAAGCCGTAAATATCCTCCCATAAATTTGTGGAGAAAGGACAGTTTATCTATCCATCTAGCTAGCTAGCTAGCTAGCTAATTTGAAAGCAGCATTTTTCGCTACCACCTGAGCTAAGTTACTTGTTAGCTAGTAGCTAAATAATGTTGCTTTTTAATTTGTTTGTGTTTACTCTGACCTTTTAAGATAGTGAGTTAATAGTGGGTTATTGATTTATATAATTTGAGTTTTCTTTGTAACATTTTCTATTTCAAGATAACCTGGTTGTTAGCTTGACTGTTAGCATTTAACATGTTGTTTTCACAGTTTAGCTAGGTACCTTAATGGAGGAAGTATAAAGGCATAATGAAAGGATGAGGTTGTTGGGAATATCAATGTTATCCTTAGACATAAGATAATTTTAATACATTAGTTCATATGCTGATTCTGTACATTTATTTTTATTTTAGCAGATATTACTTATATTTTATTTTAGTTTTTACTTGTGGTGTTTCTTTTATTTGCAACTAACTGTGACCAAGCAACTTCCCTTGTGGATCATTAAAGTTTGTCTAAGACTATTTAAATCTGACTTTTCCAAAATTTCCCAAAAGTTTCGAGGTTGTGACGGAGACATGTGTGATGCTCATGTGGCGTTTATTTGTGAACACAACCCCATTTGAAAGCAGCGTGATGCAGAACATAATTTGCAGTTATCTTGAGGCGTGTAGGCCAACATTCACTTTCGCTTAGCTCCGTGTTTCCTAACGACTCTATTTACTATTTACTCCAGCAAGACGCAATTTGCAAGTTGCTGGGTGCCATGTCGAACAGCTTCTTGTTCCATCTGAATTTGACACCATGAACACGACGAGGGTGGCCAAAACAGTAAACAAGAGAGCGAAGCCACAGAAGTGAGATGAGTCAGATTGTTTTCTGTGGGTTTTGTCACAGTAGGCGTCGTCATTTCATCTATTGTGTGTGTTAGTTTTTTCCGTCAGTCTGCTTTCTGTCTGTGAATCCTTCATTGACGTTTTGGGTCACACTGCTCCTCCGGTCAGACTGAAAATGAGGTCATGCTCACCTGAAATCCTCCATCTACACCGACCTTTGATAAAGCAGCACTGAACAAAACTTGTCTTTCTCTCTGTCCATTTCACCGCTACCCCTCTTTGATGAGGGCTCCTCTCGTCTCGCTTTACGTATTCATCAGCTGCTCTAACCTCCCACTCACCCAGCACTGCCGGCCAGCGCTAAAGCTCCTTGAGGGGAAAATCCATTAATTACTCATGATTTATGGGCTGTGTCTCCTGTGTTTGATGAGTGCCCATCCCGTTTTGCTCGGTCAGTACTGACACGGTGACCCCAATAAGAAAACGGCATTTGCATTTTAATCACGTTGGCCGATACTTTTCTGGAAACTGGATTAAAAAGTCAAAGCAATTTATTTATTTTAACAAGGGGCGGTGCAATTTAATAACCGCTGCGAAAGTTAGTTTGCAGAGGAGCTATTTTTCTTCATCGTCCTGAAACAGACTGACAAGAGAATATTAATGTTGTTGAAAACCATCATGCTGGGTTTTTACTTAGCAATAAAAGAGTAGGGGATTAGTATTGGATGAGAAATATTTAAATTTGGAGGAGTTTATTGGCTAATATTGCAGCCAGGATGCTGTGTGTGTTGCTTATTACTCTTTTTATTATTGTGAAGCATTGACTGTTTTCTTTTTTTTTCTGAGACAGACAGTTAATTCCCTTCTTGAGCACAACGTGTGCTGCTGTGTTTTCATCGTCGTGTGTGCACATGAGTTATTTCGCGTCTCAACCGTTCATATCAGCCCAGTTCTTCTAAGCATTTTAAGTGCCCCCTCCCTCTCCTGTGCAGGTGACGCAGCCCCCTCGGGCCGAGCAGCAGGGTCAGCTGCTGGGCAGCTTCGACGAGAGGGCCTACCTGGCAGCGAAGCAGCTCAAACCCGGCGATGACCCCTACAGGGAGCACGCCTTCAACCTGCAGGAGAGCGACCGACTGGGCCCCGACCGAGCCATCCGGGACACCCGACACTACAGGTGAGTGCCGTTAAATTAAAAAGCTCTCGACGCCCCGCATGCATGTGCTGCCTGCCCGCTTTGATCTGCGCAAGTGGATCAGGGACAAATCCCAACGTGAGCTGGATTTGGAGCTGTGCAGAAAGATCCGTCCCATGATCTCATCGATATTTTAAATGAGTCTTTACCTGTCGTGAGTTTAGTCCTTGCAAAATAAATCATGATAAATCACTGGCGAACACATTGTTTGACACCAGGCTGTTTCTCCATCTGTCCACCAATGAGCAACAATGGGAGGGAAAGATTTTCTGAAAGATATGGTATGCATTTGAAATGAAAGAAATGGATTTTATTAATTAATTATGCATTTATTCTTCAGGGTATCTGCAGGGTCTTGAAAAGTATTAAAAGTTGATCATTCAATTCTTTAATACTTAAAATGCATTAAAAAGTCTTATCACGACTTTATGAGGTCTTAAAATTTGAAGGTATTTTTGAGGTGAAACAATGAAGTGTGTGAATTTATTCGTTTGATAAAAACTGGACGACTATGGGTGCGTTTGTAAATTGTGACAGAAATTCAGAGGCATAAATAATGTGCAAGTGTTTGTACACTAAACATGTATATGAGCCTTCGATTTATTCACCCAGCCTGTTTGAATTCTGTTGTATGATAGTGGTCTATAGTCTTTATCATAAACTATAACTGTTATGTTAAAGGTGTCACTGATGTAAATGGTTGTAATTCAAAGTGGTGCTGAGGTATTAGAAGATACTGAGAAGGTTTTGAAAAATGTATTGAAATTAACCTCAAGATTTCTGTACATGCCCTGTTCTTCTTTGGCTCATTTTAACCACAAATAAGTAAAGTCAAAATTAAAGTTAGGTAAACATGGACGTCCCTTCGCTGAAATGAATACACTCTGAATCAACCCGCTCCTCTTTGAGAGTTGGAAGTGAAATTCTTCAGAGCCTTCTTACTTTTCTCTAATTTATTTAAACCCCACATATCAGAGTTTTCTTTGTCTCACTAATGCTGCTGACCCGCATTCAACCAAACATTTCCCTTTTCATATTTATGCTATAATGTGACATTGACTCCTCATTTAAAGCATTTTGCCATTAAGTGCTACAATGAGACATAAATTAACAGGAGCAGATGAAAGTGAGTCGTGAGCTCAGTTGAGGTACTTAGAAGTCATTAAATGATCATTATTCTGAAGTTGTGTTTACCATTGTGACCATTTCACTCTTGGATGACATCATTCTCAATTAAAACATATGCATTCAGGACTATTTGAGCTTAAAAACTGCACAAGAGAGCCTTTCTGATGACGCATTTGCAGGATCCTCCAAATTCCACTTTCTCTTGTGACAGTCCAGTGTACTAACTGCTGGGAAACGTTTGGACCTGGCATTCATTCGTGTGGGTGTTACTTAGACATGTAGCACCCACCTACACCAGATCAGGCACCACCCACCCCATAGCAATGACACTCCTTGACAGCAGCCCCGTCCTAAATTATGCATAACTTTAAAACATGTTGTTGTCATGAAGTGAGAAATTTCTTATACAGGTCAAAACTGTTGTCTTTGTACTGGACTGTAAGGATGTTTATTTCTGCTGCCTTTTAACATGGAGGTCTATGGGGATTGACTCAGCCTCAAGTGGCCATTAGAGGAACTGCAGTTTTTGCAACTTAAAGGTTAGCATCATTTTTCAGGTTGGTGTTTATTGGCATGCAGGTACAAATTAAGCCAATATATGACTCAAGCCAAAAAATAGCAGCTTTATTAATGGGCTCATTTATGATATATTTAGTTATTTTAGAAACAAGCAGTGAATTAGTTACAGGAACGTGCTTCCATGTTCTTGTGCGTAGAGCTCCCAGCGACAGGTAGTAGATTAAAGCTGAGGGTCAGAAGTCTGTGCAGTCGTTGCCAGGCAACTGGGTATTTCCATGTCACTACAGCAACAATGCTGAGGCGACTCTGTGGGCCACCGTTTCCCAAAACTCTGGCCAGTTTGTGTATGCGTTGTCTAAAACGAAAGAAGGTAAACACGCTTCCCACTCTCTGTCAGGAGTAGCAGGACTCAGGGGTTCAAGACAAAAGGCATTTAATGAAAACAGAAAGCGCCGCAGAGATGGAAAGTAAATTCATAACGAGGCATGAACACAAAAGGGTGACAAACGACACGACAGAGAACAAAAGTGAAAAGCAGGGCGATATACACACAAGTGGGCAGAGGGGTGAGGAGGAGGAGGAGGGTATGTCTGCAGACCCGGAGGCTGCAGATTCAAGACCCGCAATTCTAGGCACCTTGTTTGGTTCAGCAGCGCCCTCTATGTCACTGGAGGCCAACAGACGCCTTCATGGCCGACGTCATGGTCTCACTGTGACGTCACAAAATCAGCTGGAGGCAAAACAGAGGGAAGCTTGAGGCGAACACTGTCACAGAGTAACAGTAGAAGTTACATTTACTACTTTACTCTCCACAGTGGTTCCACTTACTTCAGAGAGGCTTCACTTGGTAAAGACAAACCAGACTTCGTCCCCTCTGTGTCCTGCTTTGGTCAAATCGTCCATCTAGTGAGTGAGAGTGTACGGGTCGTTGAATATAGTCCCGTCAGTCAGAGTCAGCTTTTTAAAATTAAACACTCATGATCTCAGGGAGTGAATGTATTAGTATATTCTCTAAAATATGCATTTTCCTCGTCCATTTTTTGCCAAAACAGTCCGTTAAAATATGCTAACCACCGTTTACAAGCTATAGTGTTTTGCCTCCAGCTAAGCCCCGCCCCTCAAAATACATCACACGGTTACAAACTGTCAAGGGGTCTGTATGGACAAGGACAGGAGTGTGAGTATTGAACTTAAAGAGGATATGAAACAACGGAACAGACAAAATACGGAAATAAAACATAGGAAAAATCAGCCTTTTTAAATAAAATTAGCTTTTTTTTAAATGCGTTTATGATACGTTTTGGGGTGTACTCTCCGCCATCTTTATTTAACGTCACTCCTATGTCATCAGATGTGTTAGTTTGGAAGTTGGAAACTCAAAACATCTTCTTCTTCTTCTTCTTCCTCTTCTTCCTCTTCTCCTGGCTCTAGGTGTGCAGCTCTGAATTTTGATCCAGACCTTCCCTCCACCAGCATCATCATCACTTTCCACAATGAGGCTCGCTCCACTCTACTCCGCACCATCAAAAGGTAAAACAAAACGAACCCCTGAATCAGACGGGAGCAATGACACCGCCTAGTGTTTCCTCCCTCTCATCTCGTCCTTCTCCTTCTCCTTCTCCTCCTCGCGTCTCTCTCCCGCTCAGCGTCCTGATGCGAACTCCTCCGTCTCTGATTCAAGAAATCATCCTGATAGACGACTACAGCTCCGACCGTGAGTGTTTTTACTTTTCACTCTAAATTAATGCTAATTTTGCACGATGTGTGTGTGTGTTGAATGTGTGCAAGATTTTACATCTTCTCTGTCCTTTTCTTTTTAAAAAAAAATCAATAATTATAAAATCTGATGTGGCTCATCAAAACATATGTGGTGCACTTTTGATCTCCAGGCGTCTTCACGCCAACATCAGTATGAATGTTTGACATAAATGTCAAAGGGACAATGAAAAATCCAAATAATCTGAAATGTTTAACGTCCTTCAGTGACGTGTGAAAGCACGGAAAGTCTGAAATGCAGTCAGAGTTGTGGATTTTTTATGTAAATTAGGGAAATGAAAAGTCCATTAACATCAGAGGAAGAGCAGAAATGAGCGACCAAACCATGAGCTTCCCTTCTTCTTTTTCATGTAAAATAGAATTAGAAGACATTAACCTTGACATTTAGAAAATCAGTTTAATAGCGCCATAAAAAAATGTTTTCATGTGCCTAACCACGACTGACTGTGCAGTTAGAGGATAACCACATTTTGGTAATTACGCCACTTTGTCAGCATTAGACGGGGAGAATTACGTGAGCTCAGGGTTTACGCCGTCCACGGCGCTTTCTCTCTCTAATCGCAACCACATGCGGGTCTGTGGGAACGGGACGGGACGACCGACCTACATTCACCGTGTGCTCAGACGCGCTCCTAGGTGTCAGATCTGGCCAGACATCTAAACAGTGGAGTCTCAGTGGCAGCAGCAGCGGGAGCTCCATTAGCTCACTAATGCATCGTTTATTCCCCCTCTGCCGCCACCGCTGCCGCTGCCAGTCTACCTGCACCCTGCAACGGGCTGGCAGGGAGCAGGGCATGGACCGGTCAGAGGAAGCAGAAGATTTTAACCTCCTTCCTGTTGAGGAACACCTTCAAACATTGTGGTTCCAGTTTGTGGCTTTTAGTTTTTAGACTGTGAGCCAATAAGCCTCCCGCCGGCTGACTCCTCTGCTTCCTCCGGAGCTTCTCTGTGGTTTCTCCTGCTGCTGTGTCTTGAGATTGGTTCATCGTACGACTTGCAGATCACTTCTGGAAACCAGTGTTCTTCTTTTTCTTTTTCCTTTGACATTCAAGCTTTTCATTTTATGGACATTTTGCAAACAAAAAAGTCGAGGATCACATGAGCAGCAGTGACAACCCCTGTAATAACAGTGTGACAACATAAATCATGAGTCAGCAAGGCCATCATATGACGCTAAAAGGAGTGAAATAAAACCTAGGATTTGCTTTATTGAGTAAATTTCTCCCCTAGCCTTCCTTTCAGTGATCGTTAATGAGGAAAAACCACATCAGACAGGGTTCCTAAAACATAAAATTAAGAATCATGTATATTTAGAATAATAAAAACTAATTATTAATTCCATAATTTATTTACTTTTGTTTTTTACCATGAAGTCTGGAAATTAGGGAAATTGTTTGGTCGCGGAATCTTTTGGTTGATTAGAAATTTTTTATATATTTTTTTTTTAAACTTTCCCACACAAATTTAAATTTCTTTAAATACACATTAACATGAATCAAACATATTTTAGTAAAAATGTTTAATGCAAAATTATAATAATAATGTATATTTATAAATAGCACTAGGCTGAGTTTAATAAAGAACAGAATAGGACGTCCCTAATTATCATAGAACCCAGGTTACATGAGTAACTTTCTCCCCCACACACTCCTAATTGCAGAAGTTTCTCCCTGTTAACCGCTCGCCTCTTTAGACAAGAAAATCACTGGTTGTTGTAAAATCCACCTCAGCTGATGCGCCAGCATGGGAACATTGCCACGGAAACCACAGTTTAAAACACCAGGATGCTGAAAGAAATTACAGAAATTTTTATCTGGATTTCAGAGTTGCACCCCGGAGCTATGTTTAAACCCGATTTAATCAGCCCGAATCTGCACTGATTTTAACGTAAGTGGTAATTAGATAAATACAGTTAAGTAAGGGCTCCTGTGGCCAAAGTGCAGGGGGAGTTCAGACATGTGCAGTCAGCTGATGCAGTGAGAATGTGAGCCGATTGTTTGCTTTACGTGACCTGGCGGGCCCGGCCAGGTGGAGGAGGTGGTGCAGGATGTCGGGCTGGGCTTTAATCCTGTTAAGGCTTGCCTTAATCATGAGGACACCGCCTTCAGCCGAGGACAGCGATCTTAACCGCGAGTGCATGTGACTCCCAGTAACTGTCGAGACAAGAATGCGCTCCAGTGAAGATTAATTCTGAGTTCTAGCACACAAGTTTTAGCCTAAATTACGTCCATTAAACTCCGACTTTGGATTTTTGTCATGCATTAGATTATGAGACTAATACTCGTCCCCCACTTGACATCGTTTTATTAGTTGCTACTGCTGCGAGGCTGCGTATTTCCACACTGTGGGATGAATAATTGATCATCTCATCTCATCTCATCTCATCTCATCTCATCTCATCTCATCTCATCTCATCTCATCTCATCTCATCATATCTCAGCTCGTTTCATCTCATCTCATCTCATCTCATCTCATCATATCTCATCTCATCATATCTCACCTCCTCATATCATCTCTCATCTCATCATCTCTCATCTCATCTCATCTCATCATATCTCATCTCATCATATCTCACCTCATCATATCATCTCTCATCTCATCATCTCTCATCTCATCTCATCTCATCTCATCTCATCACATCACATCACATCACGTCACATCACGTCACATCTCGTCACATCTCATCTCATCTCATCTCATCACATCACATCACATCACATCACATCACATCACATCACATCACATCACATCATATCTCATCTCATCATATCTCACCTCATCTTATCATCTCTCATCTCATCATATCTCATCTCATCTCATCATATCTCATCTCATCATATCTCACCTCATCATATCATCTCTCATCTCATCTCATCTCATCTCATCTCATCTCATCTCATCTCATCTCATCTCATCTCATCATATCTCACCTCATCATATCTCATCTCATCATATCTCACCTCATCATATCATCTCTCGTCTCATCATATCTCATCTCATCTCATCATCTCTCGTCTCATCTGCCCAGATGTGGCCCTATACATTTTTATCGAGGCTGCATCTGGTGGTGACTTATGTGGACTTGCTCCCAGAATGCATTTCGTTCACATCATAGAGTTTGCTGCTTAGAGAACGGCCACCCAGGTTACAAAAAACGAAATTTCAAAATCAAAATGCGCCGCAGTCAAAAGGCAGGATAGTCGAAACTCATGTAAATCCAACACAGAAAAACTGTGGCGAAACACGTAGGAGTACCATGTCTTCACCAAGTAAAACAGGAAGTGTGTACAAAGAGAAACGCCAACATCTGCTCAGTGGGCGTGATCCATGACTTCTTCGTCGTTTAGAGTCTCCTCCGTAAACATTGTCGCATATGTTTGGAGGTTTTCACCCACACACACCAGCTGTCCTCCTCCTCCTCCTCCTCCTCCTCCTCCTCTGAAGCCACGCTAACACACTCAAATCTCATTCTCCCAACCCGGTGAAACCGTTTTGTACACACAGCAAATTTAATCAGAGAGGATTACGTGTTGTCATGCTTGTTTCTGTCAGCGCTGCCGGGAGGGGAACAGGTCTGCTTGATCTACCCCACAATCCCTCTGCAAAAAAAAAAGAAAAAAAAAAGATCACACTCACTCTCTGATGCTAACGCTAATCCTCTCCAGGGTGTGTGTGTGTGTACCTGTTTGTAACAACTTGTGCAGCAACAAGCGATGATGGGAATGGGTTTGTTTATGGAAAATTTTTAATTCATTCATCTATTGTTTTTGCCTGAGCCGCTCATTTTTTTATTTTTGTTATTTTTTTTGACTGTTGCAGTGAGATGGAGTGTGCGTCCTTGTGTTTATGCGTGTTTATGTGCAGTAAATGGTGTTTGTGGAATTGTGACGGGTTTGACGAGGGCGATGAGGAGATGTTTTCCTCTCTGTGAGTGTTCCTCTTGTACCATAACACACCATCGCCTCTGCTCTCCTCTTCCAGCTGACGACTGCCAGCTGCTCGCTCAGATCCCCAAAGTGAGATGCCTGAGGAACGCAAGGCGAGAGGGTGAGTCGAGGAACGGGGGAGTCAAGGAGGGAGGGGGGAGGCAGCAGCAACGAGAGGCTTGAAGGACGCAGTATGTTGTGTGCTTTCTAATCAGTCTAGACACAAAGATGAGACAGACCGTTTAACATTTTATTTGCTAATAATAAGTCCTATTGAGATTAGAAATAAATGAGCAATAAAACATTGAAACAATAAAACAGAGTGACGGCTCTTCAACAGTGGCCTCTCAAGACAAACAGAGGCAATTACCATTTATTGTAATTTATTTATTTGCGCCATAATACAGGGACAATAATGTAGAAGAAGAAACAAAAAAAACCAACTGGGCTAATTCAAGGTACCTCCCCCATCAAAAAACTAAAATACCTTAATATAACTCGTCATGTGTAAAAGGAGGCTACTGTTTGACTCTTAACTGGACTCATCTTCACACTGTACATGTACATAACTTAACATACTTTCTTTTTTACTGTCATTTTGCACATTTTTAAACATTTCTTTTGCACTATGATACATCTACATCGCTGCTGCTGCACGTTATATTGTAATTTTTATCTTATTTTATCTGTAATTTTATTACATTCTCCTGAGCCATATACAAAATGACAAAGTTAGTCTAAGCTATTGTGCGTAGTCCTGCTGTATTAAAAAGGACTTCAGCCTGGATTTAAAGTTCATTAATGAAGCTGATGTTTTTGCTAAATCAGAGTATGAATTCCAAAGTAACAAACCTCTAGAAGTAATACAAAACTGAGTCTCTGAAAAGAAGAGGATGAAGTTGTAATAATGAACCGTAACAGTTCAATTCATTGAACTATTTAAGCAAAGAAAGGTGGTCATAATGTTACGCCTGTTCAACCTTTTGGTCCTAGATGTGAGGTAACGCCAGTATCTAAGTTAATTAAATGTATATTTGTGTCCTTTTAAGTGCTGCCTCCTCGTTCACCATTTGAACCATCACACCCAGGTGTCTGTGCTGAATTCATTTATTTGCTGAATCAGATTCCTCTGACACGAAAGGACACTCAAAAGACCGTTACTGATTAGTTTGGAACGAGAATCAAATTCTTCCTCCATGTTGCCTCCAGTCTCGCTGCAGACTGAAGATTTTATTTGCACTGAACAACCTCATGCAGACAAACATAAGCTTGTTGGATTTAGGAGACCAACTTTGTGCACATGTCTAGCTTAAAAATGATTAAAAGTTTTAAGTCTTACATCACAAAATACGGCATTGAGAGATTTAATCAAATAGTCCCTGTCCCCTTGCGACTGGATTGATTTTAACTCTTAATGGTGTCACACCTTCAGGCGTCATCGACTTTCTCTCCTTTAATGTGTCCAACGGCTGCCAGAGGTCATCGAGTACTGGAGCATTAAATGCACCCTGCAGCAAACAAGCAGCACCAGGAACGTTTTAGTGTCCTTGAGCTTATTGTTTAGGTTTTAGAGCCAGCAACTGTCACCCTCCAGCTGCAAGTATTAAAGGTTAAAGCAGCTGCACATGATTCTCTCAGCACTAAACAACAAACAAGCTGGCGCCTTGGAGGAGCATCCAAGACTCAGATATTTCCACTAAGAGGAAATAGTTCGAGTTCTGAGTTATTAAATGCCTCTATGGTCACAAACACCGCGTTAATGTTCATGTTGGCGAATACTGATCACATTTAATAGCCTTCTTTGACGCCCTCTGTGGCAGTAAGGTGTAAATGCGTGTATGTTCTTTAATACCTGTGCGACATTCTTACTCCAGTTAAACGTTGTAACGTCAGACACGGAGTTCGTAATATTATAAATTCAATGACTTTCATATTGTTATAAGATAGTGACTTTCATTTAAAGACATTTATAGAAAAGAATCAAAAGCTGCAGTTCCTCAAATGGCCACCTGAGGGTGGCTATGAAGGCGAGTCAGTCCCCATAGACCTCCATTTATCACGGCTCAAATAAACGTGTTTAAAGCCTGATTTCTTCCTTATGACAACGGTACACATAATTAAAGCTGGTCAAAAAATAAAGGTGCTGCCACTTTCACTGACGGTGTTTCTGAAACGGTACCAGTTGTTAAAGAAAGGAAAACATACAAACTTTGTGTAAAAACAGCACCTTTTTACTTTTAAGGCATTTTGTGACGCGCAAGTTGAACGGAATATTCATTTAAATAATATACATAAAGATTAAAGACTAAGAAATAAAGTAACTGATATAAAGTAAAATTCACAACAAAGTCATAATTATCATAATTAAAACAACAGTGTGTCAAAACCAGCAGCAACACAGAACAAGTACTTTCAGTGAACCTTCAAATTTTAAGTATTTCAAACACAACTTACAAATTTAAACAGTTTTTCTGGAAAAAGATGAACTACTGCTAACTCTGCTAACAGCAGCAGCCTGGCTATCAAAGATCTCTCAGCTTTTAAAAAAAATGCTATGTGCCTTTGCCCAGTCTACGTCTTTTGAGATGAAGTCCAGTCAAACTTTTTTATTTTATCCCTGCAGCTAAAAAACTGACACAACATCACGTGTAGTGTCGGCACAGCAATAGAGCTAAACGAGCGCTAATTAAAAATTAACTGGCACCGAAATGAAGCACTGAAATCTGCGTTGCTTTTACTTACTACCGTTAGCACCGATGCCATTATGTTATCACCACCCATCCCCTAGCATTTGTGGTCACACATCTTCATCTCAACACAGAGAAACTCCACACAGCTAAATTTATCTGCACAATTACAGAACGATGCCAGCACACCAGGTCACAGTGTAGACGCCATTAACCAGCGTAGCCGCCTGTGTCATAGGCTCCACGTTGAACCTGTTGCAAGAGCATAAACCAAGACATAAACCGAGCTTTAGGCATAAACCGAGCTTTAGGCAGAGTCAGGCACTAACACGATAGCGACGACTGGAGCTTCAAAACCTTCAGCTGGTGCCAACAAACACTGTTTTTTAGTTAATTATAAAGATGAAAATTTGTCCTGATTCCATGAATTCAGAGGTTTTTTTTAAATGATGAAGTTTTGTTGGATTTGAACCAATCTCTCTGCTGTTGTACCGGGGCTTTAACGAGAGGTGGAAGTGTCTGATTCGAGCACATATCCTCCTCGTCTCCTCCATCGCAGCATTGTGCGCGTTCTTCTGCGCTGCTGCTAATCAATAAGCCTTTTTGTGCCTTTTTGTGTGTGTGTAAACAACATTGTGCTTGAACTATCGAACTGCAGTAAGCAATGATGAGCCAGGCTCCCACATATCTGTTGTTGCTTTGTGCCGTATCCAGGTTATCAGCCTCGTTATCAACTGCATCTCAAATTAATTTGTGTTAAAATAGAGAATAATTACTTGTTTCTAAGCAACACAGATGCAGCATTGGTCACTTATTTCATATAAAATATATAGAACCAGCAGTTGTTGTTGTTTTTATCTTTGATTTTGGAGCAAAACACTGGAGTGGATGTGCTACATCTGCTTAATTAACTGTAGATGTTGCAGAAAACGGGAAGGCAGTTAACCTCCTCCACAGATCCCTGCTCTAAATCCAAATTACTGTGATTGTAGACACACTTCAGATCTGTTGTCGCCTCTCCGCCGCTTGCTCTAAATCTGTGTTTTAAGCTGATCTGTTTTTTTTAAAAGAGAGTTAAACTCTCAGCTCCAAATAAACACTTTTCAACGAGGCCCTTTAAAGTGGTTGCTAGGGCACAAACCGAGACACGCTCTGGCGTCTACTTCAGAATAATCCAATTAATCGGTTTCCTTCCTAAAGGCTGTTTTGTTCTGTAGAAGCTTAGCCGGCTCAGGGCGAATGTAAATATCCCAGAAACACAGATGATTCATTTCCCCAAAATAAAAACATTTAGTGAGAACAAGAACCCCGATTGTTTCGGAGCAAACACCAGAGATATGTGTTGCTCTGCTTTTGAACGCAGTTTAAATTGAGTTTGACGGCATCGTGGCCTTTAATAATAATCTCTTGTAAACACGTCCTCCCTCTCTCGTTTGATTCTCAGCTGTGATGAATCTGTTGCAATATCTAGCTGAAGAAGCGGAGAGAGTTTTCTGTCAACAGTCGCCTCAGCAGATCTGAGTGTTACCACCTGGAGAAGCTTTACTGCTGCCGTCTTTCCCTCCGCCTCCTCTATACCTGCGATCCATACCTGAAACAACGTGTTCACACCTGTTTAAAGGAAGAAATTAAATGAAAAAAATGTCTGATCAGATGTGTAGAGGACAAGTCATCAATCAGTCATCGTTCAGTTACAAACACTATTAAGACAAGACAAGACACGACCTTTACTAATCCTCAAGAACATTCTGTGCCAGAGGATTCATACATAACAAAATACAGTCAACAGTAAACAGCACAGATTCAATTTAGTACAGTAACTTTGATAAAAAGTAAGAGTCCTTCCAGCAAAATATACACTTTGTTACGATAACTACGATAATACGATACGATATAATATCATAAAACCCGATACGATACGATAAAATATCAAATATGATACGATAAAACCTGATACAAAACAATAAAATGCGATGCAATGTGATACGATAAGATTAAAAAAAAAACAGTATAATAAAACCAATATAATATGATAAAATACGATACAATACAGCATGTCACGATATAATTTGATACAAAAAAAAAATGCGATAAAATTTGATTGATTTTAAAGGGAAAATTTGGATGTCAAATACAGGTTACATAAAAAATAAAATAAGATAAGAATGACAATAATATATTAAGGGAACATGAAAGAATGTACCAGGTTTAACTAACTAACTAACTACAGTCTGGTGATTGTCAACAACTAAACAAAAGTAAGTAAAAGTGATGAAAGGATGTATATACAGGTACAATACAAGAGATAAAATATGTATATTTATATAAAAAATACTAAATTAGAAATAGAGAGTGAAAATGAGTTTTATCATAAAAGGGATTTAAAAACAGGCAGTGTCTGGGACTGCCTACACTGAAATCTTAAAATCAATCGTAAAAGAAAAAAAATCTACTCGATGTTTGACCGAGCTTTGACTGCGTTTCCCTCAGGTCTGATCCGGTCCCGTGTGCGAGGAGCCAACATGGCGTCCGCCGCCATCTTGACCTTCTTGGACAGTCACTGCGAAGTCAACACCGACTGGCTGCAGCCGATGATCCAGCGAGTCAAGGAGGTACAAACCTCACACTCTGCCGTCATTCACACTCTCCAATTAGACATTTAATACACGCAGCACACACTCATCTGGAGGTGGACGTTTTTTTTTTTTTTTTTTTTTTTGTTCCTGTAGACTTGAGGGGATTTTTGCTGCTTTTTATATTTTATTGGCTGTGATGTAATACGTTGGCACTTCATATTATTAAATAAACACTCGGGTTTAAGATTTGAGTCACGCTCCACCAGCTGTAACGCTCCTGCCACTGCTGGAAACGGGGATGGTGTCATTTTCCTCAACCAATCTGTTTTCCACTTGTCCCCGTGAGTCTAAATTTATTCCCCATTGGCTATAATTACAATCGGCTGCATTTATTCTCCGCCAGCATTAGCAGCATCTGTGGCGTCGGTTTTTTGGAAAAGTTTCGAGCTGCTTTTGGGCCCCGAACTATCAGCTGTGTGTTTTCCTGGGAGAACACATCAGGGTTTTCCGTCACATAAAATCGCCACCTGTGCAGACGGAGCCTGTTTGACCACCTTCATCATTACCACCTACACTCCCTTATCTGTTAAACAGCTTGTTTTTTTATTCTTTTTATTTGTGCATAACGTACAATATGATGTTAGGTTTGCAGAGTTACTACAGTGGTATGTGACAGTGTTTATTCTTGCTCCAGGCTCCTGAGTGTTTGTCACTTTAGTGGTTTAAAAACGACAATGTGAACGCTGCCTCTCTTCTTTTTTTTCGTTTGCGTGTCTCTTTATTAATTTCCGTGTCGTTTTGGCCGCGAGTCTCTCTGTTTCCCTCTCTGTTTACGTTCCTGTCGGCTTTTTGCAACACGAGACGCGCGGGGGGGGGGAAGCGTGCACAGAATGTGAATACGATCAATAATTAGAGGTACAAAAGCACCTGCAGGGATCAACGTGTGAAGCTGCTAAGACACAAGAAGTTTTGATTTGTTTTCTCAACACGAACTAAAATCTGCTCTAAAACTGCTATAAATAAAATAATCAGATAGAAAGAAACATTCATCAGATTATAACCTTTTTGTTATTTTGTTTTTGTCTTTATTTAAGGTAATTAAGTGAAGCATTATGTTTTAATGGATATTTTTCTATTGGATAGATTATCAGTGGTTTACGCCGCCCCTCTAAATCTGATTTAAATCCGTCTGGACGTAATGATTAATAGACTGTTTGATGACCTCAAACATTACCGACCTGTGACTGGGCTCTAATCAGCACTGCTGCTCCTTAAATCCTCTGCCAACCCCCATCGCTAACCTTCCCGCTGACCCCAGCAGTCAGCAGGAGCGGCTTCACTTCTCATTTCTCTTCGGTAATCGCCTCCGTGTGCTCCCACTAAACCTGATAGAGACGCCCTCAACGCGCCCCAATTTCTTCACTCCACTCCCAAACACCGGGCTCTTATCGTCGGCTCTTTTAGCTTCGAGTGCCTCTCTGGTTCGGTCAAAGTGTCTGAAAACATCTTGTGTAAGAGTGCCATTTAATTAGAGGAGTCACTTAATTGTCAAGAGTTTTGGTGCAAAATGTGAAGCTAAGCTGTTTGAGGAGGTAAAAAAAGAAAGTGTGATGGAAAATTAAGACGACTTTTAGCTTTTTATGAATGAGAAAAAAAATATGTTGCGCACATACTACAGTTATTACAGTAGCCGGTTGTGCTGCTATTGACATTACAGATACAGCAGTTTAAATGTGAATTAATATGTAAAAATACATGAAATCGTCCCTGTTTCTTCATTTCATCTTGATAAAATTCAAAAAGAATTTTTATTTCCGAGCTTTAAATCTCCCCACAGATTTCCACATCAGCTTACAGTGCTAACACATGGCCATGCAAACCTGTTTTACTACTAGTGTGGGATTAATCTACAATATTTACTCATCACCACAGTAAAATAGTCCATTAAATCCTCTCTAAATCAGTAGAAAATGTGGTGAACAAAAAATATATATATACCATGATATATCGTCATATACAAGCTAAACTAGCTGTTTGTAGTTTTTATGCTAAGCTAAGCTAAGCTAACCATCTTCTCCTCGTCTCCATAGTCCTCTCGCCCAGACTTGATAAATTAGAATTCTTTAATTACCCATAAAAAGAGGAAAGTGTAGAGAAAGAGTTCATTTAAAATAAGAGGACTTTTTGTGTTTGGCTGATCTGAAACACTGTGCATGACACAAAACTCAAAGCCTTTCAATGTTTTATTCACAAGCACATTGTGTTTGTGTTTCCATACACTCATCTCTGGCTCTGGGCGGCTGTGACTCATCCAGCCTTCATTACAGCCTCTTACTGCTGCGCTCGCTGATAATTCATTAGTTTCCCTGCGCTGATGTTGCACAGTCTCTTTCGACAGATGGTTTCCACTCTAGATGTAGGTGACGTCTCAGATGGCATCATTTATTTAAATCTTTTGATCGTGAAGAACAATTGCGATTTACTCTCTACTCTCTGCTTTTGACCTTGAGTACTTTTTAATCCTCGAAGAAGTACAATAATCCAGACTGGACTACTACTACTACTACTACTACTACTACTACAACTACTACAACTACTACTTCTTCTTCTTCTTCTTCTTCTTCTTCAGCAAACTTTGAGTTTGTCTTGAGAACTGTCCTCAGGTTGGAACCTGTTTGTGTAACAGACTGAAAATTGAAACAAAACGAATCACAACAGTGATATTAACTACATTTAAAGATGTTTATGAAGGTTCTCAGTCTGTAACTGGACTTATAGTTTTTCATGGAGACATTCAAGTGGCTCAGAAACACTGATGGAGAGTTTAATTTTGTCAATACATATAAAGATGGACAACCCCCCCCCCCCCCCCCCCCCCCCCCAAAATTACACCTGTAACTCCCTACCTACCCTCAGGTCTGTGTTCTATGTTGAACTCAGCCTCGTGCTATTGATAAATATACATTATTATTATAATTTTGCATTCAATATTAAGATATTGAAATAATACACAGGTCCAAATGTTCTTTTTTTAATTTTATTTCAAGCATGTGCAACAGTAGGGTGGCTAATTACTGTAAACATACCTGATATAAATATTGCGTAATGTTCGTAATGTTCACGCTGAGTCTGGCAGAGTCAGCGTGTAATATGCAGCCTTGTGATTGGCTCAGCAGCGATAGGGGCGGGGCCTTACTGATGAGATTGACAGGTCTAGTGTTGAGACAGCTCCTGTATCACTGAATAAAGTGGTGACTGAAAGATAACGTCATTCATCCCTTTACTAAAATATGTTGGAAGACCCAAGCTTTAAGTGTTACGTTTGATATAATTCAGATTTAGTTGATTTAAATTAAAAAAAAAACACCTGCACACTTGCTTTCAATGATGAAATTAGCCATAGTTTTTATTTCTGTTGTAAAGTTGGACACTTTAACACAGAGTTCTACGGGGAATGGAGTCTGCAGCTTTTTTGCACTTGAGTGGTCTCAGCATTAGCATTAAATTACATTCACAAACAAAGTAAAATGAAGGATTACGTGCAGCTGAAAACATGATTTAGGTCTGGCTCCTGATCCTTAGCTTCGTCTCCTCAGGACAGTGTGTCCTCCTGTCAGGCTCTTACTCAGAGACCCGTGTGGCATTTCTGGACGATGAGGCAAAAAAATCACATCAACAACACATCAAAATGGCAAGAGGAACCCGCGAAACTGTGGCGCACGCACACAAAATATGCTCCTAATGACGGAGGGCTAAGATTTGTGTTCCTCTCTGCAGATCTCAGTTCAATTTGTTTCCTCTCTCATTTTTATTCCACTTCTCACATGGACTTTGAAGTAACTTTAAATTACTTTCTCCATGACATTAAAAGCAGATGGAAAACACATCACTCTGACAGCGCAGTAAAGAAGAGAGAAGAAACAAAAGAGGAAGAGAGGGGTAGAGATATTGAGACATCATCAGTGACATCCATTTTTGGGAGCGCAGCCTCTTTGTTCATTACCGAATCACAGACGCCCATTAAAAGCCCAATAAATGTCTGTCGCATTAAGCTGTTGAGACCATCACTTTCCAAATTGCTCTGTGGCAGATTGGCATTTCACACTTCCCCCGCACTCTTTTGGTGCATTGAACTCAAAGTTCACAGCAGGTTTGATCTCGGAGCAGAGACGGAGACGGGGACGGGGACGGGGCTCTAATTGGAAACAGTTGGTTTGGACGGTCCTGACACTAAGCTGTTTCCACTACACAAACACACACACACACAGATGCTTTATGGGCAAACAGCAGTGGTGTTGGCATGGACGCACATATCTGCAATCAACGGGCTCTTCTGTTTACATCATGGTTGCTTTTTGGAGCAGGACGTGTTTCTTCTTACGTAAATGTGTCCCAGTTCCAAAACGACCAATAACTAAACCCTTTGTGAAATATATAAGATTAACTGTTTAACCTTTAGTCTTTATTAGGGGACTAGTTCACCACCCCTCGCTCTAATGTTTAATATTTATTTATATTTTTAAATGATAGGTCTCCAATAGGTGGTCTGCAGAGGTACTGTAAGGAGGTCGCAAAATCTTTGGTTGATTAGGCATTTTTTATATAGATTTTTTTTAATTCCCCCTTAACATGAATCCAACATATTTTAATAAAGGGATAAGGGAAAGCTTAATATTGCAAAATGCCTACTTAATCTTTTGCATAAACAAGCCAAAATAAATATATGTGTAAACGACTAAACTTTAACAGATTTAAATTAGTCAGTGTTATTTTTACAGTGTCATTCAATTCTTTTATGTATTTAGTTTTTACATAAAAGTCTAATTTGCATTTCAAAAACAGTGTTGGATACGAATACAATATGCACCGTTGAACATTTTCTGCACTTTTTTTTTTTCTGTTAGTTTTGTAAAGGAGCTGTAAGTTTAGGTTCCAACAGGCGATTCTGACGAAGCTTTGTTGTCAACATAAAATGCCGACAGCTCATTTTTCAAACTTTTTCAGAGATGAATATAAAATTTAGTATTTCGAACCTTTGAAGCTGTTCTGGTGAACTCAGGATATTTTACCAGATGAACTATTTGTGCTATGAAGAGTGAAAGGACGACGCATGGAAATCTTTAAATCTGATATTTTTAATTAGACCCGTGATAATTAGGTTAAAATCACAGGGATATTTTTAATATTTTTTTAGTTTTTAGTTTTTTTATTACTCTCACTAAAGTTCTGGAATGGTCAAATACTTTACTTACTTTACTTTATGTGATTAAACGTTTAAAAAGTGTAAATATGTCAGCGTTAGCATGGTGGCTAGTTTTCAGCTTTATGCTAATGCATTTTTATTAATATTGTAAATATCAAAAACAGCAACTGAGTTCACACTGACAGTAAAACATGTTTTCATGACAAACTTTTTCTGCTTATTTGGAGTTTTTTGGCTTTTTTTTTAACCCTACTGTTACCGCCCCCTGCAGAGTAACATGATTTACTACAACTGTACTTCAGATTCTGGTTGCTTTCCATGTCCTCAGATGCCGTCCAGTGTTTCCCTCAGCGTCCTAATAATCTGCCGTTCTGTCGTCTTCCCATGCAGGATCACACGCGAGTGGTCAGCCCCATCATTGACGTCATCAGCCTGGACAACTTTGCCTACTTGGCTGCGTCAGCTGATTTGAGAGGAGGTCAGGACACGCAACTCGTGCACAGTAATAACTAACAACGCACAGCTGCAGGAAGGGAAAACCCCTGTTGCGTAACGTCACAATTCCTGCCAGAATTCAATACTGAGAGCAGAAATTCAGAATTTAATTAAAGCCAGCCTGGAATACGATACATGTGTGAAGAAACAAGGCATCTAACATACGACTGGTATGAGATCATGTAGCTTTGGTTTAGCCAAAGTCTCATATCTAGATGTTTTCTTTAGAACTGATACTTGGGCATCGAGGTTGTGAATTTTACTTTAATTACTTCTCTCTTGATTCCTTCTTTTGTCAGGATTTGACTGGAGCCTTCACTTCAAATGGGAGCAGATTCCCATCGAGCAGAAAATGGCGAGAAGCGACCCCACGCAGGCGATTAGGTACGTTTACACCTTTACTTCGTTCTCCTCCTCTAAAACGGGAACCTCGTTAACGTGCATCAGTTTTAGTAGAACAGAATCAAAGTATTTCATAACTGAGACAATAAGACATGAACAGGTAATAAATTAAAGCTGGGGTGCTGTATGTATCTGCATATTTACGTGTTTCCTCTAAAAACAGCTTCCTCCTAAAAACTGCTCTGATTGGTTGGATCCAGTGGCTTCATCAGGCTCCGCCCCCTCGTCCTGCCCCACCTCTGTAGATACAGTACTGCATAGCGAGGGGAGGGGCATATAATTTTGAGATAGTTTAGATACAGAATAATGGTGCGTTTCATTTACCTTGGAGGGCAGAATTCGAAACTAAATGGCCGTATCCATGAAAGCGCCTTGTCCGATTACAACTTACTGTGTTCAGTATTTACATTTTTTGAGTGAAAGTAAAGTTTTTTGCAATAATGTCAAACTAAATTCAGGTTATTTATGTTACAGAAATTGTAAACGCACCAGATAACTTGAACTAAGAATTATTTACAGTGATGAAATCTATAAGACCATACAAGGCTAAAATTAATAAAAAATATAATCGTAAATGTAGAAAAAAATACACCCCAGTTTGCCACGATGGTGTTTGGCTCTGTTTTGGTTTTACCAGGCTATTGTTTTAGCCTTTGTTAGCGGGACATGAGCTTGTAGTTTCCATATAAAACTTTTCAACACATGTATGTGGAAAAATACTGTTTGTACGACCAATTTAATGCAACAAAAACTAGTCAGAAGTGCTAATAAACGAAATATTGCAGGAGCTTCTAATTAGTGTTTACACACAGGGCGGACATCTTGGTGACTCAACTCAGGGGTAATTAGTGATGATTCTACGACTTTCTGAGTAGAAACTCCAACTTCCAGTTGAAAATTCCAACTCTGAACTCGGAAATTAAGTACAAAAGGAACAAACCTTAAGTACACGCCCCTTAGTGCTGGATGAGTCATCAGCAAATCTTTTTTTCCAAGAAATGAAAAACTGTAAAACTGTAAACGACCCTTTTCTGTGGAGAGAAAACGTCAATATTACAAAACACTTAAATATGCGGTTCAGACTTTACAGGATTTAATTAATTGATTATTTGATCTGTTGTTAGAAATTCTTAATTTTTATTTTTTTTCCTGCAAAGAAAAGTTCCTTTTTAGTTGATTTGAAATGAGAGTGTGAATAAATCACTGTAAACCTAATTAACCCCCATCCCTCCCGCGCTCTGCAGGACTCCCGTCATCGCTGGTGGGATCTTCGTCATGGACAAGAGCTGGTTCAACCACCTGGGCCAGTACGACATCCACATGGACATCTGGGGAGGGGAGAACTTCGGTGAGATTTCTAACTCTGCATTAATCATCCTTCGTCCAAATTAGTCTTTAAATAGTTTAGAAAACCAGGCTTCACTCGGCCACGTTGGCCCAGACGTAAACTCTCAAATTCCTAATTTATTAGAACTCAGTGATTCATGATATTGTTCTATTTTGGCGTTTTGTAAATGACCTAAACGTTGCTAGACGGGTTTTGCACGTGTGCTGCATTTTGAAAAAGATTCTTTTAGCTCTTTAGCTTCACCCTCCCGAGTAAAAGGGAAAATAAAGAACCAATCGATACCGGGATAATGGGTTTGACCTCAGCTTAATGAGAACAACAGTGCACTTTCTACTCAGGATAAATAAATATCGTTCCTCTGGAGTCAAATCTGGAAATGTCTTCATTCTATGTATTTATGCGTGGCTCTTTCGGATGCTGCAGAGGTTCAACAGCCTCACGCTCGCGTTATGCCAAACACGTCCTTGGAATTTGCAAGTCAGCAGCGAGTTAAATGATTCGCTGCGAGAGCTTCCATAACACTGATTTACAGCTCATCTGCTGCTGCGTGAAAACGCATCAGGTGAACATGCCCGGGGCCGGACGCACATCGGGCTGAATAACACGCACGGATGCACGTTGACAGTCAGCTCCTCGGTGACGTGCCCGGACTCACATTCTCGTTTGCCTGTCCGTCCCCGCAGAGCTTTCTTTCCGGGTGTGGATGTGCGGAGGAAGTCTGGAGATTCTCCCCTGCAGCCGCGTGGGTCACGTGTTCAGAAAGCGTCACCCGTACGACTTCCCAGAGGGCAACGCTCTAACCTACATCAAGTGAGTGGGTTGATCTGTCTGCCTGCGCATAGTTATTACCCTGAAATGGCATTTACGGACTGCCAAGAAGGTTAATCCTGCGTTCAGCCTCACAGTCTTTAACTGTCACATGATTCACCGCAGTTCACTGCAAAGTTTCTGTTTTCCCCCGCCGGCTAGACTTTTCACACATTTCAAAAAAAAAAAAAAAGCATCTTCATGATCAGTATCAGGGACCACGCCTTGAAGGAATTTCACTTTGGGCTCAACCAGGTGGAACTGGCTTTTTAGTTAAGGTTTAATGTGTAATGATTGACAATAGTAGAAGTGGTTATTAGGTTTATTACATGTATTATCTCCTCCCACAGTGACACATGGTATTACACATGTTGCTACGTCGCTCTAAACTAAACATTTAGTCCTTTTTTAGCTAAAAATTAAATCTCAAAAGAAAAACTTATCTCCCAAACCTAAATGTCTCTATGCAAACAAGATGTAGCCAGAGTGACCAAAAATGTGCCGAGTCCAGCTCTTGTGCAAACAAAACCAAGTGCTTAAAGGCAGGATATGTAAGTTTTTTGGGCAAAATTTTGTCCAAATTCGATAATAGCCGGTTAGCATATTTTAATTCAAGAGTTATGAAAGAGACAGTTGACTTCTGTGCCTCCTCCTGACTGTGTTTAAAGGCAAAAATCTGAGCGTGACTGTAGTAGTGTTCCACCAATCACAGGCCGTTTTATGGAGTGTTGCTGTATTGGCTGTTGCTATTGGTTACTCGTTCACGTCAATAACTACACCAAAGTAACGTTTGTTTGTTCATAAACTCAGTTTGTTCACGATAGGAAGGTAAAGTCCGTTACCTGTGGCTCGGCCGTGGTGTATAACTGATTAATTGCTCTTTGGTGGAATATGTTGGATGAAGGGTGAAGGGATAAGAGTTCTGGGGTCTGGATCACGTTGATCGGGTCAGAGAGTCACTGTGACCTCACGTCCGTCCTGTTTTTTCTGAACCTGATCGATATCGGAGCCATGATTTCAGGATGGAGTTTGTTCAAGTTTGGCCCAAACTTTCTCTTGGACTCTGGGATGATCTGATTAAAAGCAGATGGTCCAGAGTCAGTGTCACATTTACCTCCTGTTTTTGTTCTAGTGATTGATGTCTCAGGAAACTTTAATGGATGAATTGTTCAAACATGGCACAAACATCCACTCGGACTGAAGAGGCCAGGATTAATTTATCAAAAGAAGGGTCAGTGCAGCCGCACAGAACTCAAGAGTTTGTGCTCTGATCATGACATGATTTCACACAAATGTCAAATGTCACTTTGACGCCATAATGCTCCAGAAAACACTGATTGAAATCCATGTTATATGAGGCTGGACGGAGCTGGACGAAATAAAAGCAAGGTGATAATTCTTACTCTTCTTTTGTCCCTCTTCATTTATCAACTCTTGAAACTAAAAACCAGTATTCTGCAACATGGAGCTCTCAGAGCCTTCTGAAGCAAACTTAGACTTAAACAGACGTTGTTCTACACTCTAAAGTAAAAAAAGAAAAATAGGTTAAGATAGGTAATTTAAAAAAGTAAAATGAAATGAAATAATTAAATAATAATTAAAAAATAAATAAAATAAAATAATTACAAATAAATAAATTATGAATAAATACTAATTAATACATAAAAAATAAATAATTATAAAATCTGATAAAATAAAATAGTATAAACAAAAAATTGTACATATGAACTTATGTACAAGAAATAGTGTCAGAGGTAAATATATATTATGTTATATACAAAGGAAGGATAATGTGCAGTAACATTAATAACATGGAGGTATCTGTTAGATAACTAACCCGTCTCCACTTGTTGAAAATAAAATAAAGTCTCAAGGCATCATTACGTTGCTGATGAAGGTGCAGAGAGGAGCTGTGATGTCATCTTTCTAGTCGACTGCAGGAACGTTGTGTCTTTACCGTGTCTGTGTCCGTGCAGGAACACCCGGCGGGCTGCTGAAGTCTGGATGGATGAGTATAAGCAGTACTACTATTCTGCGAGGCCGTCGGCTCAGGGCAAAGCCTTTGGCAGGTTTGTCTATTACACATTACATCTGTCCGTGCACCACATAGACACAGGAACAGGTGGAAGATTCAGCCTCTCCTCATGTGTTGAAGTTATTCATGTTTTAGCCTGATGAGCTTTGTGTTAATGTTTGTCTCAAAAGAGTTTCTATAGAGACACTGAGGACTGCAACTCATTTTTATTAAAGATCCGTTCTTATTAAAGATCTGCTCATTTTTACACTGTGCAGCCTGAGCTGTTACGTTGTTACCATTAAGGGACAAAATGTTAGAATCAATGTTGCTGCTAATTAATCAAGTAAAATACACTTTGTATTTAAATTTGATGCCACCACAAACACTGGCATATAAAGGGTTAAAAGAAATTAATCAAACTTTAAGTATTTGTGATTAGTTCTGAAGTGGATTAAAAGATTTATGGAAAAAAAAGAAAAGTAGAAAAAATATTAACTTGCTATTTTTAGGGTATTTTTGAAGAGGATGGTAACAACATAACAATTTTTGTTATTACAATCATCACAATCAGATTTGCTACTAATCACTGACATTCAGATTATTTAAAATATTTCAATTTTTGTGTTTTTTTTTTTCAAAAAAATTTATGCCTTCACAAACACTGACATATAAAGGGTTAAAAGAAATGAATCAAACTTTTGTCCCTTTATGGTAACAACGTAACAGTTTTAAAATCAGATGAGGTTTAGCTCTCACCTGATTCTTCTGATCTGATTCTTCTTCTGTTTCATTTCCTCCCTCTGTCTTTCCCTCCTGCAGCATCACCGACCGCCTGACGCTGCGGCGGAAGTTGAACTGCAAACCTTTCCGCTGGTACATGGAGAACGTCTATCCTGAGCTGAGGTGTGACGATGTTCAGCTGGTGCCATTTCACTGAATATATCCCACTTTAAAGTTCCTGTTTAGCAGGCGAGAGTAAGAACATCCCATCAGCAGCAGCAGCAGCAGCAAGAGGGGCAACAAATAAGTGTTTTTTAGAGAAGATATACAGCTAATGTGCAAATTATCCTACAATATAGGGCTGACTTTATTCCTCCTAATATTTATTTTGAGCTGTCTGTTATGGAGCACCAGATAAGAGTATAATAAGTTCAGTTTTGAAACCCCTCGAGGTGTCATGGCCCTCTCGTTCTAAATATAACAGATCTGGATGAGAACCTCTGAGTGCGTCCCACGAGCTTTTTGTTCTCAAGCTACACTCTGCCTCTCCAGCTGCGTCTGCTCCAAACATCCATCGCCCCTTTAATCGTCACCGTACCCTCTTATAGGAGCAATGTCGTACTGAGGCGCTTTGCTTCGTGCCACAGTTACAGTTACAGTCCCCGTCCAGCTGTTCCTCGTTGGTTGTAATAAAGACCCGTTTTTTTCTTTTTGGTTCCTCTCTGTCTGTGGTTGTCCCTCAGGGTCCCGGAGCAGGAAGCGGTGTCCAGCGTGCTGAGGCAGGGCGGTTTGTGCCTGGAGACCCGCGGGAGCGACGGCCTCGGCCTGGCAGAGTGCAGGGGCATCGGGGGCAACAGGCCGCAGTCACAGGTCAGGAGACGGAGGGTCGCTGTAAACGTGTCGCTGCACACACGCCGACGCCTTAGGTTATAGACGGATCCTGGACAAAACTCTTCACTTTAAGCTGCTACTTGAAACTGATGCCCAACAACCACATAATCAACAAAAACAGACAGCCTTACACTGATCCGCCACAACATTATGACCACTGACAGGAGAACTGAATAACATCTTGTGACGATTTAATGTTCTGCCGGGAAACTTTAGGACCTGGTATTCATCATGTGGACATGTAGCACCCACCTAGAGCCTAAACTCATCAAGTATCTGTGGGATGATCCCCCCTCTCAAACACCCCCACTAACAGCATCCTGTTACCAGACACCACAGGACACCCTCAGAAAGAAAGTCCATGTCCGTTCACTGAAGCGTCACAACTGTTTTTGAGGCACAAAGGAGACTTACACAGTATTAGGTCATAATGTTATGGCTGATTGATGTATATCATAAAAGATTCTTAATTTGAACTGATATTTGACAGATCGTTTTGGTAAATAATGCTAAAAAAAAAATGCACGTCAGTGTGCTGTGTATTTATGATTATTATTATTATTATGTCCAAGTGCGTTTTGCATCATTAACATCTGCTCTGTGATTTATCTGAGTAATAACCTGATCATCTCTGATCTCTAAAAAGACGGTCCCTCCAGTCTGACACAAATAAAAACATCTGTCTCTGTTGCTAGGCGACGGAGCTGATCAACATGCCATCAGTTAGCCCATGAAAAACAGCCTTGTGCCAAATCTTAATTTAAAACACTGCATCAGTCACATTCTGACTCCCCCCCCTGGACGTGGCATTTATTACTCTGCAGCTTTTTTTTTATTATTTGAAGCAGCTGAACCTAAATGTTGTGTTTTCTTATTAATTCAGTTGAGATGTTTCTCTTGTGTCTTTCCAGAAATGGGAGCTGATCGAGCCGCTGATCCGACAGCAGGACCTCTGCCTGGCTATTTCTGCCTTCACGGCAGGGTCGAAGGTCAAGATGGAGCCCTGCAGCGCAAAAGAGCCCAGACAGGTGAGACTTAACCTTTCAGCGCACATCAAGTTCTCAGGATGGACCAGAGCAGGATATTCCACCTTAACCTCTGGGCTCTGAACAAAGGGTTTCACCTGCTGTAGGGAGACTTTTTAGAACTGATTCAATAGAAAAAGACCAACCGAGATGGAGCCTCACAGTCAACATCAGTTCTTACTACGTTCATCTTTCCAACATCTTTGCTCCCTCTACGTACATCAAACATGCTCAGAAATGTTTTATTCCAGTCAGACAGAAACAATCAAATCAAGAGTTTTGCAAAATTTACCAATTTAAGATGATGCTTTATCAAACCCCAATATGGAAATTCAGTTTATTCCAACTGAAGTGGTTACATGAAGCTTTTTTTTAAATTTTTTTTACTCCGATTATTATTTATTATATTAAGGTTTAGTGAAACCTGCTGTGATGTATGGTTTGGGGACAGTGGCTGTGTCTAAAAGAAAGGAGGCTGAGTCACCGGGATGGACGGGATAAGAAATGAGCAGATCAGAGCGACAACTTTAGAGATAGAGAATATTATTTATTATTTATTGTCACTATACAAGGATTCATTCATATTCTCTAAGCGCTTGTCCTCTGGAGGGTCGTGGGAGGGACCGGACCCGATCCCAGCTGTCCCATTGCTAGTTTAAACGTTGCTCTATCAGTGGTGACTTCTTCTTGCCGACACGTCTCCCTGCTCAGAGATGAAACGTTTGGGAAACGAGAGGTGGTGCCAGATGCTCAGCAGCCCGTCTGCCCGACGATGCCAGGAGGCTCAGACTCATCTTATTGCCTCCGATTCAGATCCGGCCAGTTTGACTTTATGGACGCGGCAGAACAAGCGCTCCAATAACTTCAGTCCCCCACCCTGTTCCTTCCTCGCCCCCCCCCCCCCCCCTCTTTTGTGGATGTTGAATACTAAGAGTCCCACGAGAGGCCCGAGTTGGCCGCATGGTGGATTTATGACATCGAGGAGGGAGCTATTAACTCAGACCATGTGTGTGCGGTGTGCAGGACTCTCGCCAGGCCTTCCTCTCATCTCTCAGCGGGCCCATTGCAATCCTTTAAGAGGTCTTTGGGAGCCTGCCCATCAACAAGCAATCAGTTATTGCTGTGGGAGACGTTTGGTCTCTTTGTCCTGAGTTTTTAATCCCTTAGAAAGGGAAAAATTACTCCAGCCTTTGTATTTGTTGGATACAGAGGACTGAAATATTTATTTTCAGCAATGAGGCTGCGGCTGCGTGTTTAAAAAAAGCATTTAAATATGAAGGAATGTTGTTGTTGGCAACGTTTCTTTGCAAATTATGTTATTTTTTATTGACATTCCTTGGGTATGAGGCACACATGCACTCTCTCTGGGATTTTAAGATCATCCTACGCCCCTCCATCCATCCAGAAACCTGAGCGTGGCACTCTCTCATCTTAACTTCGTCTCTAACAGCTTAATGAGTGAGCCGATGAGGAAAACACTCCTCGTGTAGCAGGTGATTTTGCACTGGCTTTGCTTTTAGTCTCGGGTTTCTCGTCGAACCCGCTGTGGCGCTTTGACGCACGGGAGTCTAGACTCTTGGGGATTTTTTTTTTTTTTTTTTTTTTTCCGTGGAAAACAGCCTGAGATTTATGAAGGACGAAAGACGCGCTTGAAGGCTGCAGTCAGACGGGCTACTTAAGATAATCTACATGTCTGAATTCACCCCCTTTTTTTTGAGCACCCTGTGACGGATTCCTGGGAGGGTTGATGATATGAGAGAAACTATAGGAAAGAAATACAACACGTTTACACATCATTTATTTCCAGATAAACATGTGAAATTGCAGTTTGTTAATGAGCTGATTTGTCCAAGCTGTTGCCTTCAGTCAAAGTAATTGCGTTTATTATTGTAACTACACTGACAGAAACATGGAGCTCCATCTACTTTAAAAAAAGTTATGTAACATTTGCTTCATTTTATCCTGCAGATCAAACTAGAGAGTAGTCTTTTAAGTAAAGTCAATTTACTTTTGCAGATGATGTCAGCTTACTTTTATGAGTTGACTTTACTCACAAACTTTTTTGGGTGCTGAAAAACACAAGAAAAACATGTAAATAATAAGACTTGAAAATTATATTAAATATTATTATACATTTCTTTTTCAATCAGTAAGTTGTATTAGCTGTATTGTTGCTGCTATCTTGCCAGTTTATTAGCTACATGCGTGAACAAAAACCGATCCGCCACAACGTTAAAACCACTGACAGGAGAAGTAAATATATATATTTACTATATATTGACCATCTTGTGACAATTCAGTGTTCTGCTGGGAAACTTTTGGGCCTGACATTCATCCATGTGGATGTAACTTGTAGCACCCACCAGACCAGGCACCACCCACCCCATAACAATGACACTCCTTGATGCTTTAGGAGCGACTCAGAAAAACATGAGGAGTTTATTAATTGTCAAAAAGGTGAATAAAAAGATCTCCTGTTATTTTAAATAAATGCTGAACACCACCACCTTCATAAAGATTAATGCAGCTCTGTTATATGCATTTGTTTTCACCAGTGTAGTGAGTGTGTTTAAGATTAAAATATGTCCCCTGGCCCCTTTGGCTCAAGGCGTTTCTCCTCCGGTGGTTTGTTGGGTGCTGTTCCCTGCAGCTGTGGCCGTACTCTGCTTTTTCCACTCTGAGTGCTGTCATTCACGTGCTCGCTGTAATCCAGGTCTGACTCAGTCCATTACTCACAACTAGCATGAACCTCCTGTGCTCGTTCGTGAGTAATACGAACCACGGAGCGCGTGGGGACGTCTGCACCAGCAGAGACAGCCAGAGATTAACTGGTGATTTTATGTCTTTTTTATTTATTTTTTATTATTCTGTAGAAGTGGAAGCCTAAAGGCACGGCTCTGCAGCACATGGTGAGCGGACTCTGCCTGGACAGCCAGACCCCGGCAGGACCCCCGGTCATCTCGCAGTGTCGCCCCCAGATTGCCAGCCAGTCCTGGGAGCCGCAAGTCATCACCTGAGCCACCGCTGGATGGGGGGGGGGGGACACTGGATCCTGGTTGCACTCTGTCTGCCGCCTCGCTGAGGGATGGAAGGAGTCAGAACTGTACATTTGTGATGTCGGCTTCAAGCTCCTGCTCATTTTCGGGGACGAGAGCGTCGCTGGAAACGTTTCGAGGCCTCCGTCGAGCGTCTGAGGGCGTCTGTGTACAGTGCTCCATCCTTCAAAGGATGCTGCAGTTCTTAATCTAAGCTTTTCACTGAAAAAACAAAACAAAACAAAAAACCAACTGTTGCACATTTCACTTTTCCTTTTCTGTTATCTGTCCTGGTCCACAGTTGGCGTGAAATTGCAACGGTGCAATGGTGAGGATTTTCTTTAAAAAAAAAAAAAGAAAAAGAAAGAGTCCACGCTGTTCTGTAGCAAATGTGTTGATCTGCACCTGAGTCGGCGTCTCTGCTCGTCCACCGATGACCGCGTGGACCAGGGCAGCGTTCTGTATAGCCAACTAAAGTCTCAGCTTCTTTTACTGTCTTTTTTTTTTTTTTTTTTTTTTAATTAATGCTAATGGATAGCAGTCATGAAAAGAAGCACCATGCAAAGCACCGTCAGGAAGATTATTTATTGTTTTGCATGGTCAGACCCAAAGAATGTTTTCCTTTCTGTCTCTATAAAAGTTTTATGTAAATATCTGAAGCAGATAATGGCTTGTTTTATTTGTGTAAAGTACTCTATATGTCGTTTGAAAAATTAAAACGTGGTAACAAAGACATTAATGTACATAAAATAAATGGTTTGGTCTCGGACGTCATTTTGATCACAGCATAGATGCAAAGAGGAGCGAAGACTGTGTCTTTTTGTTCTGCAAATCTGGATATAAACTCACAAGTAAATGTTCAGTGGTTTGCTTTAAATGCCGGTTATGTAGGATTCAATTTAACTTCATTCATACAACAACAATAACGATCTTGCTTGTATCTAAAAGCTTTAGAGAAACTCAGAAAATCCCCCATTTTATTTATTGAAGTGATTATAAGACCTTTAAAACAAAATAAAAAGTTCTTTGTATTTGGAACATTTCAAACCTTTCTGTTGGTTTGGTTGGATTTATTTTTTCTGTCTCAACTTTCTGTCCTGGCTCAGACAAAGATGGGCTAAAAAAAAAATCCTCTGCCAATTCAGAGAAGAACTTAAAATATATATTATACAAGTTATGATTTAACCAGTTATTTTATTATTTTGATTAAAACTGGCAATGACAAAACAAAAATTTCCAGATGGACCTCCCTCTGCAACATTAGGTTTCATGGAAAAAACAAATATCTAAAAATAAATAAATAAATCCACTAATATGAAATGAATTGATTCATACTTTAGGATGTCATAATGTGAAAAAGAAATAAAATAAAATAGAAATTCGTCTTTGAAAGCAGACATTTTGGACAAGGCAGTCAAAAAGCCACTGACTGCAGCACATGCATAATTCCACAAGGTGGCAGATGACATCAAATCTAGTAGAACAGTTTTTTTTTATTATTAATAATAATAATAATAAGAGGAGGAGAAAATAGCAGCAGAAGGAAGTAGGTAAACTCAAACATGCAGCACATACATAGGTCAGCCATAAGATTATGATGGGTGAAGGAAGTAATCACCGATTATCTGGTGATGTTGGATTTTCCTAATTCTAATGTAATATGCAGCAAATGCAAGAAAGCAGGAAGTAGAAGTAGAAAAAAATGGGCAAGCAGGAGGATGTGAGAGACTATGACTAAAGGGCTAAATATGTGTTGGCATCTTTCATAAGTGGCACAGGGAAGGAGAGGAGGTGAATCAGAGACGTTATCTGCAGCCAAGGAGGAGCCAAGTACGGTCCGATCCAGTGAACCAGCAATGAACAAATCTTATTTCTTTTCAGGAGGCCGGCTCAATAGATAAACCTGGGTGGTTTCTTCTTTTTTCTTGAAACACTTAATGATGACCAGAAACTCTCCGGACAAAAGGTGTGAATGACACTGAATGAAACTTCCTGGACAAGTTGTGAAACACCTCAGAGAAACTCAAACAAGTCCAGTTGCCTTCGTTTAAGCTTTGTTATTAGATAAACTCTTAATGATCTACAATCTTCACAGACAATTCAAGATGTAAGTTCTTCTAAATATCAGACATTCACCGTCCTCAGAGATCAGATCCAAATGACTTCTGTTAAAAACAGACCTATAAAAAAATAAAAAATAAATTAGAGTTGGAATTTAAAAAGCAAAAAATAAAAAATACTTACATTTGGTCCTTTAATGTATGAAACCAGAGAGAGAAGTAAAGAAGCCAGGAGTTATTGGGTTCATATAAAAACAGCAGTATTGTTTGAGTGAAGAAGAAGAAAGAGGAGGAAGAAGAAAAAATAATAAGAAAGGAGGAAGAATAAGAAGAAAATGATGTAGAAGAAAGGAATGAAGGAGGATCAGGAGGAAGTAGGAAGAAAAATAATAAATAAAAGAAGTAAAAGTAGAAGTAGAAAGGAAGGAACAAAAATAAATAGAACTGAAGCTTTTAGCCTCATTAATGTTTATAAAATACTAATAGATAATAATCGTAGTAATGATACTATGATCAGTGGAGGCAGCGTTAATCCATCTGTACGTCTCCTGCCATGATACAGCAACATGTAAATCCACTGTGGTAGAAGTGCATTAGAATAATAAAGGAGAAGAGCTGTGTGAGTTCACAGGGAGCAGCAGCCACAGGGAGGCAGAATATCCTCACAAATGTGTCGGAGCGTTTATGAGTGACCTTGACAGGTTGATGAATGAAGCCTTGTTGTAAAAAAAAAAAAAAAGAAAAACTCACGGGTCATAAAGAAGATTGAGTTTAAGATAGTTCTGGATAAAAAGCAGAGAGACAGTTCGTGTCTGACCGACAGAGAGACATGATGAATACATTTACTAATCATCAGCATAACAGGCTTGACAACTTTGTTAACCAATAGGTTTTCCTTTTGTTTTCTTTTGTTGCTGTGTTGGTTTTGTAACCTCTGAACATGCCACACTGCGGCTCAGTCGGCTCTAAAGCTATGCGAGGAATGTAACTTAATGCTGATAAACTTCTGGCCTTTTACAGGGGCCAACGTTTCGTCATCAGCGGGGAGAGGACGGGGAGGGAGGTCGAACCTGGGAGCAGCTCTGGACGGTGAATGTGAAAGGAAAGAGTGAGAATAACACGGCCACATGCAGCAAAATAGGCAAAAGACTGTTGTTACACGGGAGCAGGCCGCTCTCTGGCAGGAAGGAGTTTGCATATCAGTCAGACAGAGAGAACACGACGCTCGTTAAATGCTCCCGATCACCTCCACATTAGTCCTGTTACAGGATAATACTTATACTTTAGAGTCGTTTCATAGCTGCTACATGCTGTTTAATTCACAATCAGCTCCACCTCAAGGGTCGTGGATATATACTCAGTAAAGAATTACACATTAACAAGAGAATTAATAGAGGATTTATAAATATAGCATTAAAGAATTTGTACTTTAGCTCATTATAATTATAATAATAATAATGTTTAGGACCCTATCAGCTGGCCACAGTACAATAGTTGTATGTATATATTTAAATTTTAAATCATACTCACTCATTCATTGTAATATTACTACTACTACTAATAATAATAATAATATTTAGGACCCTACCAGCTGACTCTACAGTAAAAACACAGTATAATAATGTGTATGCATATATTTTTGTGTATCTTTTCATATACACGTACTTTTTCTCTATCTACCCATTCATTCACTTCAATATAAAATATAATTCTTCTATAAATCTTCTCCTTATTATTATAATGTACTGTACTGTTCCTCGGCCTTGTTTGACCTATGGACCAGCTGATAAATAAAGGTTTGATTTGAATGCTGGACTTTATCAAAGAGAAAACAGAGGAGGAGCAGCTGCAGTGACAACTCTTGCTGAATACTTTACACCAGGGGTGTCAAACTCATTTTAGTTCGGGGGGGGGGACACATACAGCCTGATTTGATCTCAAGGGGGCTGGAACACTGTAGTGTACTGACCTATAAATAATGGCAACTCCAAATGTTTCCTTTAGTTTTCGTGCAAAGAAGAGCATTGTGAAAATGTTTATGTTTAGATTAGATTAGATTAGATAGAGGGTAACAGGAGGGCTTCAGTCTATCCCAGCAGTCATCGGACAAGAGGCTTAAGGAAAATATGTGTTTGACCCTTTCTGGAAAAGGACGTTATTTAAGGTTTTGTCTCAGAAAACAAAGAATGTGATTAAAATAATTTACGTACATGATGGTTAATTATATGTGTTTCATGACAAATTTCTCTCCTTCACTGAAGTTCTTAAAACAGTAGTGAAGACTAAACATGCAATGAAACTGATCTGATTAAGAAATACGATTTATCTTCATGTTTTTTCTCCTCTCCTCCTGTTTTACTCTATTATATGCACCTGTTCATAACAAAATGTCATTGAGAAGATGCCACTATGTTTTGTAAATGTATTATTATTATTATTTTTTTATTTGTTATTTTTTTTATTATTATTATTATCATCATCATCATCATTATTATTATTATTATTATTATTATTGTTGTTGTTGTTGTTGTTATTGTTATTATTATAAAGGCATGTTTTGTTTGATACCTGGGCTTTAAGCACAGGAGCTCCTCTCTCTGTGATCCAGGTCGCTCCATCGATTATCGATCACGGCGATCGATCGCCTCCTACCAACGGGGCGGGGCCTGGGAGGCGGTCCGTTGCTAAGGAGGAAGTTTGGCTGCGGCTCGCCGGAGCGTCATTCAGCGGCGGTGGACTCAGAGCTGCTCTTCACTCTCTCTCTCTCTCTGGGATTTGAATATTTTTTTTTTTTTTTTTTTTTTTTTTTTTTTTTTGTGTTGGCACGGTTCGTGGGACACAGGTGACGGCACGGAACGTGACAAGGGGGCATCTTCTGGATCGCAGCGGTGATCACAGGTTGGTTGAAAACAATAATAAGGATAAATACAAACGCGCGTTAAGTTTGTGGTGCGGTAAGGAGCTCGTTAGCTCGGCAGGCTAAAGCAGCACCAGCGCTAGCTTTTCGGATGCGGCTACGTTAGCTCCCACTTACCGTTTAGCTCCCACTGCCCGAGCGGATAGATAAAAACGAGCAAAGTGTTAGCCGTGAGACCTTCCGCTTACTCCCACACATATTTGAGAATACCTGCCTCTTCCCTCCCCCGAGCGAATTAGCTAAGCTAGAAATAGCTAGTTAAGTAGCTACCGATACTCTGGTTACCTGGATAACTTTAAGACCTGAACGTTACTCAGCAGAATCAATCAGCACAACTCGTGCTAAAAATCGTGTCTTTTTAATTATATGTCACCATATATATCCTTCACAGCCTGTGGCAATTTTTAAAGGCTGAAGGTTCAAGTTTTCTTGGCAAGTTTCAAGAAAGACGTCTCAATTGAGCTCAGTCATCAGACAGGTTAGTCGCCCTGGAGATAGAAACGAGTGACTCACAGTCCAAAGACTTGTGTAAAGTGGCAGAAATGTGCCCATTGATGATCTTCTATGTTATATATGTTTCCTTTTTCTACTAGAGAGTTTGCTCGGAGCAACCTCAGAGCAGGACATTTCCATTCAGATAAACATCAGTGGTCAGATTACCTGCCACATGATAGATAACTGAGATCATGCACCATCAGCATCCTGTTTATTGGATGGTAAACCCCATTTGGATTAGCTCATTACAGGCCATAAGTCATTACTGCTTTGTGGATGGTGGTTTGGTGGTGATGAGGGCTGGGACTTGAGATTTAATACAAGGTGAGATGTAGCCGGTAGCTTTCTGGAATCATCAATAAAGTGTTAAGTCTTAAATCCTAACGTCCATTTATTACCACTTCATTTGCAGCGTGACTCCCTCTGGCCCCGGCCTATCATGTTTCTGTTCCTCATTAGCGGAGCCCACCTCAAGGATGTGATAGTTTATAGTTGAATAACCATAAATTTTGATATTTTTATTTTGAGTAACACAAAAAAAGCAACTGACACATTGACATTGCTCGTGCCCCTGCAAATTTTAAGCGGTCACTCATGATCTACAGCTGCAGATTATTTTGTTATGAACTATAATGTCGCCCCTTGTTTGCTGTAATAGCATAAGGACTTTCTATTAATTCATAAAGCGATTTGGCTTCTGGAAATTAAATAAACGACTGCAGAGTTTTTTCCCTTTTTTTTTTTTGTTCGCTAACTCACGGCTTAGCTCATCTCTCGGAGTGAGGGAGGCTACGTTGGCTTCCTGCCACCGAACCCACTGTTCAAGTCTGTCAGCTGTTTGGGAGAGGAGGAGAATGCAAGAGCCAGTATCTGTCCGAGGCTTTGTGATTCACTCTGTGGGAGAAAACCAGCGTCGCTCTCAGCGTTTTTCTCCGAAACCAGAGGCCCTTTCTCAGCAGTGAGGCTGCATGCTTGAACGGCGAGCAGTGATGCAACGCAGGTAGATAAACTGACTGTGCGATGACGACGCAATCAGGATGCTTCACTTTTGTCCCCTGATAGCAGAGAGGTTGCCCCGAGTTTCTTATTGCTTATGGCGAAATCAGCGTCAGCTCAGCTTTGAGTCAGAATCAATGAGAAATGACAGAAAGCAGAGATACGCCTCTTTGTTTTCATCCTCAGACCAGGGCAATGTATCTTATCCAACTCACCTGCCGCGTTAATCATTACTTTCTGGTGCCGGTTAAGGTGTTGTCATCAATAGTCCATGACTCCCACGTGTTACTTATTCAGTCTGTCGTAATGTGAGAGCGTCGATATGGGACACGGGATGTGCTTTTAATCCAATTGTCTTTTAGTGAAGAAATATTTATTCATTAGACGTGAGTCTTTGATTGCATCAGTGTCACAAATCATCAGGCGCTAAAGCGGGATTTGTTTTGACCCGCAAAACTGTGTCCTTTGAGGATGAAAGCACTAAAAAGAAAGGCTGATGGAGATTTAAGTTACAAGCCCTAAGTGGACAGTGTGACTCAAGATGAACGAAATGCACCAAAGTAAACTCAAGACTCAAGACAGAGAAAATGATCCATAAAACGGACGCCTCTCGAAGGAGATTGCCGAAATCCTTCTCATGGTCCCCTCAGAGATCCAGAGTTCACGTAAGCGTCACGGGCATCCGAGTCCACGTGACGTTCGGTGACTCTACTTCCCTGCACTGAAAGTCCACCGTCCGCTCTCTGCATGCGGCTCCATATTCTTAGCAGATTGGGACGGGATCCAGCAGAGTCGCTCTGAGAGGATTCAACCAGAGGGGAGGTTTTAGAACCGGGATCTCAAATGTGCAGCTGACCCCGTTTCAATATAAGTAGCCAAAAATAGGCTCCGTCGAACCGCAGGGTTGATCTGAACTCCCCATGTGTTTGTTGGTAAGCAGGGTTGTTGGTAAACAGATATTGGAGTTGATTATGACTTTTTTTTTTTTTCCCCCACAAGAAAACGGTCATGTGGGAATATTTGTTTCCTTTTTTTCCTGTTTACTCCTGGTTTTCCAAATGTGTCTTGGCTGATCTGATTGCAAGTGGACAGTGTAAAAACAAAACTCACTGGGGATGCATTAAGATCTGGTCATTCAAACCATATTAAGTGGCCACCTTTAAAAATACTAATAAAAACCTCTGCATGGGTGCAAGTAGTTACTCAAATGGCATAAGCTGCAATGGTCCAAGGAGATATTGTACAAATCCATCAAACACCTTGGTCGATTGGGGGTTGATAGCCCCTGATGCATTATTAATTTTTTTCATTATTTGTTCTTTCTGTTTTTGTCAGATCAGGTGCGGAAAGTGCATCACTCTATTCCAAGGGATGAAAACGATCTTTGGAAATGGAAATTATATAGTTGTTTACATAGATTGTGTAGTGAAAGTCCACTTGTGTCCGGATAAAATAAGATGCATTTAATTCCAGGTGTGAACACATATGGCAAATATTTCAATTTCTATAGGAAATGACTGCTCTTCGCTATGTTACGTACAAACTACGCAGCATTTGTATCTGTAGGCAGTTTCTTTGTAGCCATCTTCAGCTTTGTCAGCGCTCGTTTAAGAAATGGAAAAAAAACAACAGTGTGAGGTTGTGTGTTACGAGGTGTTTCACTGCTTTGAGCGCAGTTCTTTGAATGTCCCCATTTGGGACAATATCTTTAGCTCTTAATTAGGTCCAAGGGGCATTGAGCTCCTCGTTTTTTTTGCCCTGGCTGTTTTAACCGTGGATTAAAGCCGAGGGGGTTGGTGATGGTGGTGGGTGGGGGGGGGCGGGCGGGCGTCACTGTACGCAGGGAGTTGCCTTACAGGTTTGCGTCTGTATCACTCCTCCCTGGATATGGTATGGGGCTCAGGGACTCCTTTTGTCTCTTTCTGGGCCTCAATATAGTGTGATACCTGAGCCTCCTGGGCTGGAACAGCTCATGCTTTATTCAGGCCTCTGATCTCGTCTTTAATTATCAGTGAAGCGGGATGGAATGACGGTGCTGCGTCTCATAGGGTGGGAAGTTTGCACCAGCTACCAGCGCTAACCCTTTGGCTCAGGGTTCTCGTCGCTTAACAAAGAGGCATCTATTTATAAGACAAAACAATAGGAATGACCTAAAAGTCACCGACGGGCCATCAGATTTTATTCTGCAATCAATTTAGCTGCTAATTACAGTGGTAGTTTGCGCCTGGCTGAGAAATTTAAACGCCTTTTAGAAAACATTAATTACGGAACGATGCACACGTGTGCACGGTTTCATCTTCAGCTGCATTTGTAGTAAAGACTAAAGACTTTTTTACGTTGATGACACAAAATCACGTTTTGGCACTGGGCTTTTGAAACAGTCGCCTCTTCTCAGGCGACTGTTTCTCGGTTCCTGCGCACGCACTCCTGTGAACTCAGATTGTGGTTGTTGTAATGACCACTTCTCTCAGAAAAATCTAAGTGTCGCCTGCGTGTGCGCGTCTGTATTTATATCAAATGACTCCCTGCGTGTAGCACGGGTGGCGGCGACGCTGTTCCCTCACACGTCGCGGCCGTCTGCAGGCGGCTTTTCGGCGGAGTTGTGTCTAATCATGTGGTGCGGTCGCGGCCTTTGCCGGCCCCGCCTGCTGCCCGCGTATCTACGTTGCCGTGGCACCGGTTTCCTGGTAACCACCACAGTGGATGCTGGATGATGCAGTGATCAGAACAGTGTGACCCCACGGAAATGTTCAGAGTTTTTAGTCCTACGTGTCACAAAGGCAGAAGAAATATGCTCATGAAAAACAAACAAAAAAAAAAAAGAGGACAGATTTCAGATGTTCTATTATTATACAGATGTAGGTGGCTTATTTGTTTGTGTGCTGCACACACATGCAATGTTCTTTCTGTGAAATGTATCTGTTATATACACTGTGATGCCAATGTGTCAAACATAAATCATAAATATGGCAGAAAATATTGCTATTTTATTAATGAGTATTCTTCACATAGTTGCTAGTGTTAAAAAAGCTGGTTTGGCTTCATTTTACTGAATGCAGACAAAGGTTTTTGCAGAGGAATCTGTTCAGCAAAGTAAGACATGAACATGTCAAATGAGACCGAAAGATGTGTTTTAGATCAGCAGAAAAAGTGTGACAGCGTTACCGGCCTGTCACATTCTCTTGCTTATGTCCTGATAAACAAGCTCTCTGCCCCCGAGCTTTACCGCGTCTTGCCTCTTCAGACCGTGCTGCTTTCGAGAACAGACTCTTCCTCTCACTCGTGGTTTGCTGGGAAGCTCCTACCAGCCCATATGGGTTTACTTTTACCCGCACTGCTCGTTGTGTAACTGCAGCGTGTCTGATCCAAAGTCCCCTGGCCACTGTATTTCTGTTAGATAACTGCGGTGGTATGAGTAGGCAAAAGATTCTGTGATGAGGAGCCTGATAGTGCAATTGAGTTATTTTCTCATTTCAGCACTGCAGGAGTTGTTGTTGTTGTTGTTGTTGTTGACAACGGCGAGAGGAAGAGCATAGCAGCCGACGCCGTAGCTTAGCCCGATCGATAACGAACGTTCCCAGCGCAAGAAAGACATCAATTATTAACGAGTTGAATTTCACGTTTCAGCCTCAAGTAGAGAGACTAAGTTTTTGTTTCTGAATTTGCATTCAACTGGAAAATGCTGGAGAGGGGAGAAAAAAAAAAAAAAAGCGAGGAAGCAGCCACAGTTTAATTTAATTGTCAGTCCACATTCCTCCCCGATAGCACGAGGTAAGTCAGGGGCAGGTAGGTTGGACTTTTTCCCGTGTAGGAAAAGGGTTATCAGCTGTGCGGGGAGGAGGCCGGCGAGGAACGTGTTTCCTGTGCGTTGCATCACAGCGTGTGTTCGGCGCCGCCTCGAGCACTGCAGCGTTTTTTTTCGGACCGCGGACTTAACAGGGGCAGGTGCCCGAGCAGCACGCGTGTGCGCATTTGTTTTCCACGCATGTCGCATGTGTGTCATTTGCCCGAAACGGTGGGGAAAAGAAAAAAGCTGTGGAAAAAAAAACCTTAGTGATTGTGCAGTGGGAAGGTTTGTACACTACGTTGCACCATTCCTCTGTCGACGTCTGGCTTGTGAGAGCGCCACTGTGCTGAGTCGACAGCAGGGGAACAATGGCCTCGCTGTGCTGATGGGCTGTTTGGCCGCCTTCGTGCAGCATTTTCATCGAGGGCCACCACCAGCTTTTGCTTCTGCGAGCCTTGTTGACCAGGCCTTTGCCTCCTGGTCACTGACCCGTTGTGCCCACAGAGCCTGCAGCTCGTCAGGCCTCCGAGGGGCCGGCCGATTATCCCGCGGTAATTGGTGCCTGGGCTCCGTCTGATCAAAAGGTGGCCAGATGATTGTGGAGCCCTGGTAATTTTCCATTCTCTGATGCTCTGCAGCCGTTGCCTACTTTTTCTGTTCGTCTCTGCCCAGAACCCCTGGCTCCGGACGAGGAAGGAAAAGCTCGACGTCTGTTGAGAACGTACGAAATGACAAGACTGATCTGTCTTTTCCTTCTTCGCCTTATCCTTCGTGTTAAATCTGTTATAATAAGGAGAGGTGGCACCCAGCTTCCTTAGTGGAAAACTCACAAGTTAAAAAGCCCGGGAGCAGCGTTATTGTCCAGCAGGCGTGTGAATTGGCAGAGCTTTCCTTCAGCGACACCTACACCTCAGTCATGTGTCATCCGGGTATTTGGTCCAAGTGATTTCACTGATAAGTTTGCCTCCGTTTCAAGGCGTGGTGTTCAAATGACATCACCTCGCTTTACCTTTTTAGGTGGAATGAAAACACACCCGCCGAGCGTACTTGCTCACTGAGCCCAGATCCTCAAACGTAAAATGTCTTCATCCTGGTTTGTGTGAACGGACGCGCTGAAATCATATTACACTCCTCTCCTCTGGACTCCTTTTTGGAAGTAGATGGCTGAATCATATACCACTGAACAAATCTCTTGCCTTATTTTTAGAAACCCCGGTGCTTACATAAACATTAGTCTCCGCAAAGTCAGAATCCCAGTGTTTTGGAGTGAAGCTTGTCATAATATAATCTGATTCCTACTGACATTCCTAGAGTTCATAGTCCAGCCTCACATCCGCCCGAAGACTGAAACCTTCCTTCCAGAGGCTGCGCTCTGTTCGCTAATCTAATTTAGCCACACAGCTAACACAATTCAAGCCATCAAGCCAGACTTCACACATCATTGCTAAGCAACACAGTATAGTCCTAAAACGTAAGGCATACGTCGGGTGGCTACAGGATTACAGAAACCCCTCAGTCATTTTCTAAGATATACATTATTTGCTTCGACGCCCGTCTGAGCCGCACTATAAATCTGCTGAGTAAATAGCCAGGGAGTGGTTTCAGTTTGGCTTTAATCAGTTGTGTAATTTGGTATTCAGCGGTCGTCCTGAACTTGACAAATAGCCCAGACGCGAAACCGAAGAGTTCGTGCTCAGGTACGTGTGAGGAATTCCTGACACCGGCGAGCGGCTCCACAGCTGCACCGAATACTACAACTGCATTTACATTCGCGCTCACAAGACCTGTTTGGTCGCCTTCCTGACGTCAGCAGGACCTTCCTCTCATCACGTGGAATCCTTTAACTGATTAAGTCCGTCTCCTTCCTCCCCGCGAGTTAATCGAAGGTAGTTTACAGGCTCGAATGGCTAACGTGCAGCAATTTTTTGCACGTTTTAAGCTCCCTTCACCCGACCTGGAGGGCAGGCGAGGTGAACAGAAAATGACTTTTGCACGCTGCGTGTGTGTGTGTGTGTGTGTGCATACAGGACTTTATGTGTGTGTGTTTGTTGTGTGTCTTGGCCTGGTCATAGGGGCAGCACAGCGATTACATGTCTGTTCGCTCAGCAGGAAGTTCCTGTTCCACTCCATCCTCTCATCGCTCCCGCTGCTCGACAAATACTGCTACCGACACGAACGCACACACACACAGGCTGTGAGTGCCACTGACCAACGGCACTGTTGGATAAACAGCTGTATTATTGACACCGCATTGACTCGGGCAGTACTCTGTGTCATTGATTTTTCTATATTTTTTCCCATGAAAACCGTTGCCTTCCTCTCCCGTTGTCCTTCTCCAATTCATTTTTCCTCATTTAAACAAAATTCTCCTCACACTTTTATCTCTTTTGTACGCCTCTGCATGTAACCCTGTCGCTTGCCCTCTCGGTCCTGCTGCGTGTCTGTGCATATCAAAGCGAAAAAAATGGATTTTCTGATTCAGATTGATTTTGATTTGCAAGATTTGCAAGTATCTACGCGCCAACGAGAAGGGAAATATTGTGGAAATGCTACAGAACTCTGGATTAGTTTTAGTTTTTTTGTATTATTGTTTCAAAGCTTAAGTATCTCTCAATAAATTGATATTGAATTGAATTGGATTATAATTGGAATGACTGGGGAAATAGCATTAGCAACACCTGACACCGACAAAACATTAGGTACACTCTATAGCAGCCCTGCACTAAATCCCACAGTTCATGTTGAAACGGCTTCAGAAAGGTGGTAATTCAACTCTGATGCTGAGTGTAGTTTGTGGTGCTGTTAAACTGGATTTTATTAAACACAAAAGCGCTTCTGTAATTTGGCCTAACCCGCTGACTAAAAATGTGGTGCAGTTCAGTAGGACGACAAACCACAGCCTCCAAAATACAAAAACATAGTTAAACTGAGAGCTCCCTTAGTTACGTTAGAGAACTGCTGAACACCAGAACCTTTCTAAGAAGATTTAGTGCAGGGCTGTTATATCAGGATGCGTTTTGCTTTGCATAGTTCACCCAGCGAACCGGGCGAGCGTTTCTCTCGCCTGCGCTGCCCTCTCAGTCCTTCCTGTGTCTGAACGCATCTCTAAGCGACACATGCTCTCAGTGCGAGTGTTTGCAATACATCAATATAAGTGTCAAAAGTGTGGGCGTGGGTGTGCGAATGTCAGACGCCAGCGGGTGCAGTTTTGAAAGCCCCGGAAAGAATCGGTTTCCCCCCCTGCAGCCGTCGCTTGACGATGATTGGACGAGGAAGCGAAAGACGGCGGAGAGTGACGGGCCTTCATCATCGCTCCGTGAGCTCCCAGACTGACAGCGTCCCCCGCTGTGAGGCGTTTACCCTCGCTCATGCACCAGACAGCATGAATGATCTTTAAGGACAAGACGTTGACACACACCGATCAGCCACAGCATTGTGACCACCTCCCTCATATTGCGTAAGCCTCCAAAACAGTCGTGACTCATCAGAGAATGGACACGGGAAACATTAATAAGTGTCATCGCGACGAGTTCGTCGTGACAACAAGATGGTCGATGTTATTTACGGCTCCCGTCGGTGGTTTTGTTGTTGTGTTCTTAATCCTCATTTTGTTTACTCTCTCGTTTTTTGCATCCTTCTGGTCTGATTTGCATACTGCGTGGCAGATAAATGTCTCTCTTGGCTTCGTGATCACTGTTTACCGAGATAGTAACGGTGACAAAAACAGCCAGTAATGTTAGTCACAAGCAGCTTCTGGCAGGATGCACGGACGCTCGTTCTAACGAGCAACTTTCCTTGAGTGCGTCGCCGCCGCTCGTGGAGTAGTGCGATCATTCCTGTGCAGCTTAATTCCTCCTGGACTAACTGCGGAGCTCATTTGGGGAGCGTGTTAATTGGCTCTGATCACTGTGTAGTTTTCCCCTCTTTGTAGTATTTCTCTGATGACTGAATTAACTTACGTCTCTTGAATTTATGATCAAATAAGAGTCGCTGCATCCTATCAATAAGGAGCGTCTGTGCTCATTTGGCCGAGAGGCAAAAACGTGGCAATGTGTATCTGTAAATACAGCGAGAGCAGGAAAACGTGGATTATCAGATCAAATTAAGGACCGTTGGACTTGACAATGATCTTTACGAACTACCAAATTACAGTTGGTCCACAAACATTGACATGTGGCCAGAAATCAGTTATCTTGATATTTATATGGACCTGAAATCAACACGGGGGGGAAATACTATACTAATAGTACAGTATGACCTTTGGTACGTTACGCAACGCACCTCCAACAGCTAGGTGCTGGAGTACCTCCTTATCTGGAGAAGTGGATTAGCCTCAGTTTCAGTTTTACTTCACTTCAGTAATGACAGATGCAGCCAAACAACCCGACGTTAAAAGGAGATGATGAGCTGTTCTGTTTATTCTGGGAACCGAAATAGTTACTGTCGGGCCGTAACTACGCCGAAACAACAACAACAACATGGACAAACGTGTCCAAAACCTAACTTCAGAAGTAACTTAAGGTATGACTTCATCAGAAACGTAAACATACATTAATATTACCTGACACTGAATGCGAAAAACAACACGGTGCCTGGTTTCCCAGTTGTTTATTGGTGATGCAGGACCCTGTAAAATATCTGCTGCTTTTCAAATCTGTTGGTTCAGTCAATCACACAACAGCTCTTCCCCCCCTTTGTTTTTTATTTAATTTTACAGTTTAGACACTGTTGATTCAAACTAATGCTGCTAATCTCCGCGCTCATCTGTCACTTTTTGACGGGCCACGTCCACGGAGACTTCCCCTTCACCGTGACGTCACGCGCAGACGTGTCCTCTGGGTCACCTTAACCAAAGTAAACAAGGAGGGTGAGAGGTCTGTGAGGAGGATAATACCTCTGACATCTCTCCATTAAACAAACACTGGTAACAGAGAAGACTTTGCACTGTTTGACCCGGAGACAAACTTCTCATGCGATCGCGAGTAAAATAATAATAAAAAAAAAAAAAAAAGGATGTGAACTGAGCTTCCGTTTTTTCTTTTCCGTCGGTTTTATTTAATGAAGCTGTTGCACTTAAAGTGATCTGCCTAAAGGTTTTAACGCAGCCTTCTTCTTTATGAGACCCTTTTTTTTTTTTTCTTACAGTAATTGCTTTTCTTTGTGCTATTAAAGCGCGCGATCACTTCCCTGTGAATTAAACCGCAGTCGGAGTCGGCGGTTAAAGTGAAAGCACTATTTCTTTTATTATTTATTTATTTATTTATTTATTTTCGGTCGTACCCGCGTGTGTCAGCAGTAATGACTGCGTTTCAGAAACCCAACCATGAACTGTCACTGGCCCCGACAGCGACAGGAAGAGCTGAACGTGAGAGGTTTGACTTGCGATTGCCAGAAGCCCAAATGTGTCGGCCTCATACATGTTACTCAGTTTTTGGTATTTTATTTCTCTCTTCTGAATAAGCAGCTCAGCAGGAAAGAGTCGGTTTGTTTTTATGACCCTCCCTGCTAACTGCCCTGTTTAGCTTGACAGAAACGGTCCCGTCCGTGTCGCACTTGACGTGACCCGGTACAAACTATTCTTCTTCTGGTTAAATCCTCCTTTTAACAGCTGCCTAGCGTCACATTTTCTGTGGTTGATTGTGCTCGTCCCCACCTACTCCTGGTTCAGCTGGAACCAAGTTAAAAAACAAGTACTAATCCAGAAACGGTGAGCTATTAGTTTAGTTTAATATTATTTATGGGTGTCGTCGAAGCCCTGGAGATATAAACTACATCTTAGTTCAGCATTTCGCCTCGGAGACTGCTTACGTTTTCTGTTGTGAGTCATCGATAAGTAGGATTAATAGATCATGTATTAACCACCTGGTGAATGTGTAACGTTGGCTGTGTTTCTTCAGCGCTCACGCAAGGAAGGATACCCGCAGCGCACAATTTGGCCTGGTTTCCACTCTGAAACTCTCCTAATGGGACTCTCAAGACCACCAAAGCTTAATAATAGGGTCTTTTTTTTTATTTTTTTTGTCTGTGGGGCTTTGAGAAGTTGTGGTCGTCTGTTTCACTTTTAAATCCGTGTTTTTTTTCGTGCGTTTGTGTGTATCTGTTTCTGCTTGTGTGTGTGCTTTCTGCACCGCCGCCGCCGCCACCGCCGCCGCTGCTGCTGCTGCCGCTGTAGTGTGTCATGCAAGTGATGTCAAGGGGAAAAAGTAAACACGGTTTCCATGAGTAGCTTTTTGGCTCGGAGGTTTACTCAAAGTTTCCCAGAAGAGTTCACTTCCACAGCCGGGGACAATGTGTTGTAGTTAGCTGTGAGTGATTGCCCGCGAGGAGGTCAAGCTTCTGTCCCACAGTTTGCACAAAAGACGGACGAATAGTGATTATTCTTAATTGAACAAAAAGGAAATTCTTTCTGTCGCCGGTCAGGATGTGGACGCACGCTCGTTTGTAAAGACGTCTTCCCATGGATGCCACATGAGTCGGTGCCCTCTTTTTGTGTGTCCTCAGCAGCAGCTTGCTCTAAAGAGGGGCCGGGATTGATGGAGCTGGGGCACTTAGACCACTACATCAAACCCCCTCCTAGCAGCCCTAGCGCTTTCACTCAGCCGCGCTACTTCGTGGCATGACTACCCCGCTTTTACAGCGCCATTCGTTTAATTGAAACGTCACTCCGTTTGGCGCAGCGTGTCCACTGGCGGGAGAGTCTGAGGAAAAAAAAAACAATTCCCAAATGGTGTTTTTGGGGCAAATGCAAGGAGTATAAATCTTGAGGATGCCCCCTCGATGGCCCGTGTTGCAGCCGGACCGTGACTATCGATTCGGCCTGTGAATCACCGCTCGGGTATGCCCGAGGCCAGATGATCCGGTGACAGTGATTTGCCACCCCCCGGGTCAGTGCCAGGGATCTGCCCTGGCTGTTTTTAAATGTGGCCTCAGCTGTTGCCCAAAGTGATGTGTGGCTCCGCCGCGTTTTGGCCGGTCGACCTGCCGCCGGCGGCCCAGGCCTTCCTTAATGCCGCGCCTGACCGCTCCTAGATACACAAACACATGCGAGAGCACTCACACAAAAAAAAAAAACGCCAGATATTCAAGGATTGATGTGCACACATTAGAGTTTACTGGAGAGAGGAGCCACTTAACAGCCCCTGCGCAGGCTCCTACTTTATTCCTCCGCCTCGACCGTAACCCCAGTCAGTCATGTGCACTCAGGAAACGGGGGGTCATCGCGTCTCGCTGGGGGGGCAGGGAACAGATTGGAGGACTTTGTAATGATTCAGCGGCCGACGGGGAGTCAGCGAGCAGAGCAAACAGTAGCCAGGACTCCTATTCCCACCGTTTCCTTCCTCCGTGCAGCACCACCCATTTGTACCGCGGCCCAATCATTCGCTCTCCGTCTGGCAGCCGCTTCACTCTAATAATACTCTCAGTATTACAGACACATTTTCCTGTTGACATGTTTAGTTTGCTATCAGAATAATAATGCTGACTATATTTGGCTGCTGTTTGTTCTGTGCTGCAAAGAACAAGTTTAACTGCAGGCTAAGACGCTACAGTCCGCTGTTAATACTTTTGCGTTTATTTGCACGTGTCTTTTTTTTTTAAATATTTCTTTTTTTTTATCAGGTTGTGTTTGTTGGACCATCGTTCAGACACATCTTGTACCTGACAAAGACACACTGACAGTTGTGGAGGCCGTTCCAGCGTAAAGTGTAGAGATCATGAAAGCGTGAGGGAAGTGTGCTGAGTCAGAGCAGATGGTGATGAGTTAACACTTGTTGACTTGGCTTAAAAGCAGCGCGTCCGTGATTTGTCCGTTTTCTCCCCTTTTTTTTCTTCTAGTTATACACTTTAACTAGCAGAAACAACTCCACTGTTGTCGCAGCAGGTCTGTCTTTTATTCTCGGTCACAGCGGCACCAAACCTGTTTTTCCAGATTACACCATTTTAACATTGTGTGAAAAGGGTTCAAATGCTTGTGCACTTGCAAAAAAAGGCGATTGCAGTTCCACATAAACATGAAGACAAACTGATTGTGAAGTGGCACTGAAGGAATTTGCCTTCTATTGGACGTGGCTTTAGTATAATTGCATATATTTTCAAGGTTGGTGCACGTTTTTTTTGTCTGTCAAATAAGTTCCGTTTACTTCTGTGTTTCTGTTCCTGAGTGACTCATGAATAAAAAATACATTACAGGGATTTTAACCCGTTATTGAACCTGCACACATACACATGCACAGCAGAATAGTTATTTAGCACGAACCGCCTGCTGCTCCTGAGTTTGACGAGGATCAGACTCATTTAGGTCAAACTTCCCTGTATAATACTGTACAGTAATTACTTCTGTATGGCTGCACGTGACCCAGAATGTCATATTTAGGGGTTTAGCATTAATCGAGTGAGCAGCGGGACGCCCCCGTCGCATATCGTTTCTCTCGTACTTGAACTTTAAATGCCGATATCAGGCTGTCATTAAAATCAATTGCAAGGCCCCCCGAGCGGTAACGTTACCCACGTCTGTTGTGAATTATTGTTTTTTAATGTTTTTATTGTGCTGTTACGGGCTTATAAATACCTTCAGCTCCTTACTATAAATCTACCAACAAAAACAAACTGTCCTGGCCTTGGTCCCACGGTTTGTCCTGGACTTTGTGATCCTCTCTCGTCTCTTTATGATGCACTGCACGTTTTCGTCCAGATTGTCTCCTTCTGTGTTTTTTATATATATATATATATATATATTATAAGCATAAACCAGGAACTGGAAAATTGGATTACCACGGCAGTTTGCCACCCAGTTTCATAAGGCCGTTTGGGAGCAGAACGGGGGCACTATCACCTCGAGCCGTGGCTCGGTGGATACGCTCCGCCGCCGTGTTTTCCTTTTCTCGGCCCGGGCCTTATTGACGGAGGACATCCTATCTTATTGTTGCTGCTCTCCAAACTATAACACAGATAACGCGGAATTCCCTGAACCACAAAAGCAGGATGAAGAGTATCAGCTGGCACGGCGGCGGGGCAGGTCCTGAAAGGAGACAGACAAGTGGGGCCTTTTTTTTTTTTTTTTTTTTTGTCTCGATCTCTTTTTCTGGGTCTCACGCTCCCTCCATTTTTTTTTTTTTTTTTTGAGCCTCTCCCTCCCTCCCTCCCTGCTTCTTCTTTGAAACCAAACCGCTGTACTCATCCCTAGGATCCTTCTGCAAGGATTAATCAGTTTTCCATTCCTGGAGAGATTATTCAAATACTGTTACATCTGCAGCCAGCACCAGCGTCCCCTCCCTCCCTCATTCCTTCCTTCCTTCCTTCCCATGCAGCAGCACCACAGTGACTGACAGAAAAGTCCTTTTTTTTACTCTTTTATTTGTTTCTTTTCTCTTTACACTTCACCTCCATTGTTGACTGTGGGGGCGCCCGTAATTGCCGAGTGAGCGCCCCGGCGATATTGCATGTGAGAATCTTTGTCTCCCGCCGCTTCGGTCGTCTCTGTGTACATGGACACAGGGAGAGCATAAGCGCTCCTTGTGTAATTGTCCTCATTAGTGCTGGTAGGAGAGCAGCCAAAGATCCTCACAGCGTCCGACTGTAGGAGCCATGACAGCTCCAGCAGGGTTTCGGATCCTGCTTTTCCTGCACCGAAGCTTTTACCTCCCTTCACGACTTTTAGTCTCCAGTCCCGCTTCAGTTTCTTCTCATAAAAGCTCTAAAAACTTGCTCTTGGATGACAGTATTTATGCCTCAAAACAATCTTTTTTTGGTCAGTTTTTTTCTTGGCGTCGTGTCGAGAATTTATCTGTAAAGGTGGATCAATCGCAAAACCGCGTCTGGTTGTGCCAAGGCTGTAGTGCATATCCCAGGCCTATGGGTGGCGCTGTTTCTGCTGCAGAACTCGAAAAAAGAAGAGGCAGAGCATGTGCGTCAACGTTGCACGAACATACAGCCCCGATTAAAGTCCACAATCCTTTTTAGTTCGTTGTAGCGGCAAAGCAACAGTATATTTTGACGTAGCCTCAGTAACTGATGTTGTTATAAGCCTCTAGTCCATCATTGATGCTGTTGTTGTTGTTGTTGTTGTTGTTGTTGTTGTGGGCTGGAGGGTCGAGGGTTGAGGCAATGAAATCATCGTGTTTGTATGCAGACTTTCACACCTTTGGAAAAAAAAAAAAAAAACAATCGGCACATGCTCGATATTTTTCTTTTTCACCCTGCGACCTCGATTCAAAAAGGTTCCAGTCACAGAAAAACCCGGATCCTCGATGGACGACCGTCAGAAACACGCACGATTTACGCCGTTTCACCTGGATTTGTCTAAACGTTGACCTTAGGAAAATATGTCGTCGATTTTTAACCCACGATGTCGTACGACTGCACCTGTTATATTAATAGATGGAAAGTACCGTTTACATACCTTCTATTTCTGGCTTCTTTTGTCAGCAGGGATGTCCCTAGGTGTGAGTTTCCAAACATTTGTTATGCAGCTGCAAAGTTAAGTCCCTAGCCAACAAAAAAAAACATAAGTACCTTTAGTGAATAAACCAGATACGACACATTTTACTAAGTGGAATACAGTCTTCTGTGAGATTTTATCAGAACGTAAAAAGCATTTTTACTCCATTTATGTTTCACTGCAGTTGTCTTCATTGTTTGTTTTTGCCTTAATGCCAATAAATCCCAACTGCGGTTTTAATTGGAAGTTGTTATTATCACTTAGCTGCAGGTTTCTCTTTAACAGAGTGTTGCATTGATTAGATTTTATAAAAAACCCAATTAAAAGCGGCTCCATATTGTTTTCACACCATTATTTTTTGATCCATCAGAAACAATAGAAACCTGAGGGATTCTATGTTATTTTTTTTTTTTACCACTACCTCCCACCGTCCTGCAAATTTCCCTTCCAATTATTTCACTTTTCTTCCGCGTTCCCAGTCTGAATTCGCTGCTCCACCTCCACGTCTCCTTCTGGCTCATGGCCAAACGAAAAGGGCCTGAATGCACAGCTCATGACCCACAAACTCCCACTCTCTGCACCAGACCAACGCAGTTAAACGCTCCCACTCGCTGCTCGGTCTCTGCTCCACTCCCTCTGACCCACGACGCGTGACCTCCGTCCTCGTTACCGTTCACTTCCTGCCGTCACCATTCACACAATACAATTACTATTAACGTTGATGAGGATGCAGATTCTGCACAGAATCTCCATGTATTTGGTGGAGCTGTGACCATATACAGTTCAAACGTTGGCACAGAACGTCCTTTACGACTTCAATTCAGAGAATGTTGCTGTAAGACTTTTCAAATTGCCATAAAATAAACATTTACCCTACAGAACCTTGGACTTGGATCTGTTCATAAAGGCCTCGCTGCAGTTAATAAAATCCAGTCCACAAAATACTGTTGGCAAAATAACGTAAAACTTCAGGTTGGGTTTATAATCCTGTCATTCTGCATTTAAATCAGAGTAAACCGGTGTCAGTTTGAGGTTAATCCCACATTGAAAGCAAGGTTGAGCCGCGCAGGAGGATGATCTGTGCTGATCTAGTTCAGATCAGTCACCCTGATGAAGACGCCTCTGAGCTCTGCAGAGGAGTAAAACTACCTGCACCTGACTTGAATGCTGCTGTCTTGGCTCATCGGATCAGGTTTAGGGGCGTGTAAAAGCATAAAATAATATCGAGCTTATTTCAAACGCTGCTAAAAAAATTCAGCGCTATTTGAAATATGCTACTCACTGCAAAGGGTTACACATGTTGTACACTCACTCCGTAGATTCATACGCTCGGCCGAGCACCAGCGTTCACCGTATACATACACAAACCCAGCGAGCGTATGCTTTCTTTCCCACGCACACCAATATATGCGCTTTCACTTAGATTCCCGCTCCCTCCTTTTCTTTTTTTTTTTCTCGTCGCTGCAGTGAGCAGGAGAGAATGTGTGTGGGTTGTAAGCTGGCAGTGTGTGTTAAATGATTTAGAAGGTTGGAGTTTGGTGAGGCGCTGTGAGATGAGACAAAAAACTACGGGGCATTAATGGCCAAACCTGAGCCTCCGAGACCTTCAAAAAGGCGACGCTGTTTTTCTCTGCACGTTTTCTCCGAGAGTCTGCCACCGCTGTTATAAAGGTTTTCTCCCCAAACACCTCAACTTTAGACTCTGCAAAGTTGTTGTTTGCCAGATAGCTTCCTTTTTACATAACCTGCAAAGACCGAGCTACAAAAAGATTGGATTTGTTTAGATAAGACAGTAGTGATAGATAGAGAAGTGACAGGTAGCAGAGACCTGTCTCTGGCCAAGAACTGAACCAGGAACTCAGCTGCTGAAGATTCATGTGACGTGCACTCGACCATCGTGTCCCACAAAGATTTGCATCGTGTTTCTCGACGCTTGGCTTAGGATTTGTTTCTTTTTACCTTCACAGTTTGTGTTTGTTCCAAAAGACAAGAACCTGGAAGAACAAATAATAATAATAATAGCTACTGCAGGTTGAAATGTTTAGCTTCGTATACATTTCTCTTCTTTATTAAGTGACTCGGCTGTTTAGGATGTAGACATCTTCTCTTGCTCTGTCTTTTTTTATCGTTTCCTGACGCGATCCAGATTTTATCAGCTGAAAGGGCGACGCATTTCAACTGTAATTTCCGACCCTCGCAGCTTTAAAAAAACATAACCTCCTTCTGGAAGTTATTTGCAGAGAATGTGTGGTTCGCGAAGTTGGTAAACTTGTGGCAAGTGTCGAAACACATCTGCTTCAAATTCTGGTGGCGGGCTCATGAAAAAAAATATATCCGTATGACACAAAACCCATCCCGCCGCTTTCCTTAAAGACGCGTTAAAAGAACAACGGCGCAGCCGAAGCATCTGTGTTTAAACCGTCTCCGCTGGGGCGCGAGCCTCACGCCCGCTGACAGCGTAGCAGACCAGTTCAAGGTGACACCGTTGTCGCGCATGCATAGTTTAGTGGAAACAAATCCTGTAATTTGTTGCGCCGACGAGGACGACGAGGATGCAGGCAAAGCTGTTTCCCCGCTGCTCCTCCTCGTCGCTCTGCAGGCTGGAAGCATGCGGCCTGTCACTGGCACTGCAGTGAGCCCAAACATGATATGACCTAAATAAACCAGCGTGTTTGGAGAGGGGGATGAAGCAATATTTTTTTCCTCCTCCTCCTCGCTCGGTCGTCTTGTTTTCAAACACTTCACTCCTCTGCAGACTACAACCTGTGTGTGTGTGCAAGAAACGCAGACGTACACTCAGGATTATCTTTGGCTCTTATAGCGAAGCAGGTGCTTTTCTATTTTTCTTAGCACCTGTATTTCACTCGTTGTTGTTTCTGTCTTTTATAGAGTTTTCAGACTCTCTGTATATCTGCGTTTGAGGCTCAGTCTTACTGTTGGCTAAGAAATGCTGCAGACAGCGTGAAGGAAGGTTAGGTTTTTAACTTTTGTAGATGCCCTCGGGTTTATTTTTAAGTGTGTAGATATATACTAGTAAATGTGGAAAAGCTCTTGAGATATTCCCGGCCGAAGACCACGGTGCGCCCGGGGGTCCAGCCTGGAGTGACGGTGGGGAAGTTTGATGTGTTTATGTGTGTTGTGGTGGCCTGGTCAGCGCTGAAAGCTTTATTTATTGTCCGCTGCCCCACAGAGCTGCAGCCTGTCACATGCAGATAAGAGAGCCTCACCTCAAACACACTTTTTACTCTCAGCCATTACCGGCTCACAGGACAGGTTTCATTATGCAAACAGAGAGCTCAGGCCCTGTGTGTGTGTGTGTGTGTGCGTTAGGATCATGAGTGCATGCTGCTGTGCTGCTGCTGCTGCTGCTTGTTCTTGAGAGCGTATGCGAGCGGACACTCGGCCCTCCTGGATTAAAAGACCTTTAATCTCGCCAGATCCTCAGCAGCTCAGAAGTTGGCGGGTCCAACTTGTGAGTGGAGGAGTTTTGCTCTGCTCACGTGTTAGAAGAAGTCAGGGTGGAAACGGCCGGATGACTTCCTGGTCCCCGGTTTACGAGTCGCCGCAGAGACGCGAGCCGAGCTTTCTGTGATGGATGCACCTTTCACTTCTAGTTGGGATCAGGAATTTTTAATTGGGTCTCTGCGTTTTGTGCCGGTTAATCCCCCTTCTCTCGGAGCCAAGCGGACATACGCGCAACCGTTTCAAGTGGCGCCGCCGGCCTAATTAACTGTGATGTCTTTTTAAGTTTTTGAACCTGCAAAACAAAACAGCTCAACCCAGAGACGTCTGTAAAAGTCAATACTACAAATCTGAATTTAGTTTTCACTCCTCCACCCGTCAAGCTGTTAATAGGAGGAATATTCGTGCAGCAAACACAAGTGGACAATAAGCCAGAATAAAACAGATTTGCATCATTGTTTTATAACTTTATAGGAGGTTTTCACAACATGTCATTAATTGGGAAGTTGACATTTTGGAGGGACTCTGCACGGTAAACAAAGCGCTTTGCTGCAGTGTTTTTGACTGTACCAATCAGACAGACCATAAAAAAACAAACATTTGTTATTCTTTTGCCAAAAGTTACTGCAAATAAGATATAACAAGAGATTAGTGAAGCTAAACCAGGATCTACGAGGCAAAAGTCTGGACAACATCCAAATTTCGGCCCATTTCTTGTCACGTTGAAATGTTGATAGCAGCGACTCTGAACTAATTTACTAATGTGCTGATAGTAACGTAGTTCATATAAAGCTACCACATGTGGCGTTATTGACTTATCTGATATATCTATTCATATTTAACAGCCTGATACGGTAGCAACACCGTCCTTAAATATTAGAGCTACGATTTTCTGTATTTCTCATCGTATTCTTTCGGATTTATGACCCTGCGTGTTTCTTACAGTCGCTCATTATACAGGAAACGTATAAAGATCATAAGTTTATAAACCATGTTGAAAGTTTGACTCTTCCCCTTGTTCCAAATAACTTGTGTCTATCTTTGAGTCATAATCACCTGCTTGTGTTTTGTTTTGTTTTTTTCCTCTTTGGACTTATTTTTAAGTGATATATTGTCACATTTCTGAGACGTCATCAGTTCGCAATAACTGTTGAAATAACCGACAGAAACAACTGGAAGCGAAAGCCACAAAAATAAAAGCCACGTCTTGTCAAACTGTGTTTTCTAGTTGAGTGATAAGGTACAAAAATTGATGTAACTAAATTCCCCTCAGTAGCTCAAGTGACGTGGTCTAGATATTAATGAAACATGACAGAAAATCTCAACTTCTCGAGGTGGAAACAGCTGCTGAGTTTACGTTGACTCTCGTATTCCACTAATAATCAGACAAATAGCGAGAGGAGAACGGATCAATTTGAATAAATGTTTAATCTCTGATCAGAATGAGGAAAAAACATCCATGTAAATACAGCTGATGTCTTTTGAAATCTAAACTATCACTGCAGTCGTTCCATGGTCAACCGGTAAAAAGTTACCTTTACAAAAAGAAAAGCTGCTTTTTATCTGTGCTACCGTGACTCCTCACGCAGCACAGACTCCGACTCTTTGTTCCTGCTGATGAGTCAGAGAGAAAACAGCTTTTCTCGGTTCTGCACTGATGTCAGTGTTTAAAAGATTCAACATTTACAGGCAATAAAAGGAGCTCTAGAGAGCGGCTTTCTGGTAATGTGGTCGTGCACAATCCCCAGCTTTTCATCCATTATCAAACCCAGGAAGTGGACTAATTTCTCTGTTGACATACACAATTGACTGCAACTTTTTTATTACATAACACGGTCTGTTTTTTTTTTGGTGCTGCTCTAGCTGCTTTAGTCAGTCGTGCTCTTCTGCCGACAGCCCAGTTTTCACCCTGGTATTATTAAAGTGTCTGTCTCCGCTCGCAGGGAGCTCAGCGATGAATAAGCTACGGCAGAGCTTCCGCCGGAAGAAAGACGTCTACGTGCCCGAGTCCAGTCGGCCGCACCAGTGGCAGACGGACGAGGAGGCCGTCCGCAGCGGAAAATGCAGCTTCGCAGTCAAGGTGACTCCCGACGCTCTCCCCCCCTCCCACATTAACTCTCTTCCACACACACACATCACATCACATCCTACAACAGATTCTCTGACCTCACTGTGGCAAAAACCTCTGAGAAACTTCACCGCCGCCTTCCTCCCCAAGGACACGGCTGTGATTAATCATGGCCATTCAGAGAGCGTGAGCACGGCTCTTTTCTAGGTTACGTGATCATCTGCGGCAGCAGCCTTCCAACACCAGTCAGCCAGAACATTATGACCACCGACGGGGGAAGCGAATGAAACCTTGCCTTGTGACAATTTTAATGTTCTGCTGGGAAACTTTTTGGACCTGGCAATTTGTGTGGATGTCACTTAAATGTTATGCGCAACCCGCCTAGACCAGATAATGCACCACCTCCCCATAGCAATGACCCAGCAAAATGCAGCCTGATTAGGAGCAACTCACAAAAAAAAAACAAAAAATATGAGGAGCAGAACAAGGTGTTGACGTGGCCTGATAAAGTATCTATGGTAGGACTTCACGATACGATACGTATCACGATACTTGAGTCACGATACGATACATTATTGCGATATTACGATACTGTGAGATATTGCAATATTCTTTGAACAAACTGAGTCAAAAAACAACAGTTATCCAAATGATTCGTTTTCAATTTATTACACTTGGACAGAAAAAGGGTGGTGGAGGCGCGGGAGTCGTTCATTATCGGCACAAAAACATCAAAACATGACATTTTCTTTCAAAATTGATATTGCATCGTAAGAAAATATCGCAATATGTTGCTATATCGATATTCTTTCCCACCCCTAATCAGTGGTATGATCCACAGAGGCCCCTCCCCTCAACCCATAGGACCCAAAGACCCCGCCCACTTGTGACTCTCTGATGAGTCACAGCTGTTTTGGAGGCACAAGGGCGACCTACACAATATTAGGAAGGTGGTCATAATGTTACGCCTGATCTGTATATGTGCAAAAAAATTTCTGGCCTCTCTGAAACTCTCTCTGACAAAAAAAAAAAAACACCCATAAGTCTGGGACTTGCAGACCTCTGCAGTGCAAAGAAAAATAGAATCAGACCTGCTGTGCTGCAGTGGACGGAGTGGAGAGTTCACCTTATTTTGGCAACAAAGGCTTCCCACTTTTGCAAAACAGAAGTGCGACGCTACGCTTCCTCTCATCACACGGGTTCGAACGCTTCACCTCACTCAGGATTCAGAGGCTTCAGATACGAGACAGAGAAGGTTTTTCTCTTGACAGATAATCTTCGTTGTGGGTTGGCAGATGTTGATTGTTCATAAGAAGAGAACAGATTGCCTGTGGGATGTTTTTATCACGTTTCTTTTTAAACTAGAAAGAGGAATTGAGAGGTGAAAGGAGGTGGCGTAGAGGTGTTATGACTACCTTCAGATTCGTGTTATTAAGACATTCGAAAGCACCTGTGGAGCAGATGTCGACGCGTCGTGTCTTTAAGCACGTGTGTGCGTCGGTTTTTTTTATCCCGTATGTGGAGCATCTCAGATTCAAAACGTCCTCTAAGCGTCCACACGTCACCTTTCGACTCACACCTTCCCTCCTCCACCTGCTCCGCCGCTGCTACACTTATTTTTAACCTGTTTCTTTATATCATTTCACTAAAACATATTAAAAAGTGTTCACAGTCACAGTAGTGAAATGGGTCAGTAGATGAGTCACTGTGGGTGAAATAAAAAAAAAAAAAGAAAAAAGGCCTATTTCTGATTGTTATGCTTTCGTTGCCATATGTCTGCAACCGCACACACTTTTCCACCAATGTTTTTTTATTTTTTGGCTTTCGTAATGAGGGTGCAACCCACCATGCTACTCGTTTACCCCTCGTCCTCCCCCCTCCTCCTGCTCTAGGTGCCTCAGAGGAACCTCGTAGCGTGGGTTGGATTAGTTGTGGTGAAATTATCACAGACTGCAACACGACAAGAGCAACAAATAGAGGCAAGGAGACGATGGGCTTTATTTTATTTATTTTGTTTTTTTTAAATAAAGTTGAATGGGGGAAAAAATGGTTGACGCTGGGAGAGAAATTGGCCTTTCATTTTCTGGGCTGCAGCTTTCCTTCGCTCTGCCCAGCTCCACCACTACCACGTCTTTCCGTCCATGTTTTCTCCCTGGGTGCGTTTAAATTGCCTGCACGGACAATTATTCATGATTCAAGGTGATTTGTCAAAGGCAGAGAAATGACGACTTTGCGCTTTTTTTTTTTTTTTTCCCCGCTTATGTGACGGCTGAAGGCTGACGATGGGTGTAAGATTAGAATAAAATGAGAGGGAAACCTAAATGTTTATGGCTGAATTTAGATTTTTTTGTGTGTGTGAGTTTTTATGTTCTGCAGATACAAACAGTCAGGCTGCTTACCGGAGCGAATTCTTACTGAATATGACAGACTTTTTACTCTGATTTATGACCAGTACATTTAATAAGCTGGCTCCCGTCCAGAGGACCTGGGCCTCAGATCCAGCTCCGTCTAATTGGTACTGATGAGGTTTCATTCTTATGTGAATGTGAACTTGTGCGGCTGGTTTTTGTCTTTGTGGTCCTCTGTGAAACCAAGCTGCTCGCTACACACCTACGTTTACTTCACGGATACGAGACGAGCTCGTCACTTCTCATCCAACTCTGAGCCAGAAAGAGATTTACATTAAAGGGTTAAAAATAAATACTGATCAATACGTCTGATCAGCTGATCGACTGTGATTATTAGGCAGAAATCAGTCGCTCACAGGGAGGAAGGAAAGAAGGAAAGAATAAAGGGATGGTGGAAGGACGGAAGTGAGGATTGGAGGAAAGAAGGAGGGAAGGACAGATAGGATGAATAGAAGGAAAGAATGGAGGGTGTAAGGAAAGATGGGAGGAAGGAAGGGAGGATGGAAGGAAGAATGGAAGGGAGGAAGGAAGGAGGGAAAGAAGGGAGGATGGAAGGAAAATGGAAGGAAGGAAAGAAGAGAGGATGGAAGGAAGTAAAGATGGGAGGAAGGAAGGAGGGAAAGAAGGGAGGATGGAAGGGAAGAAGGGAGGATGGAAGGAAGGAAAGATGGGAGGATGGAAGGAAAGATGGGAGGATGGAAGGAAGGGAAGAAGGGAGGATGGAAGGAAAAATGGAAGGAAGGAAAGATGGGAGGAAGGAAGGAGGGAAAGAAGGGAGGATGGAAGGAAGGAAGGAAGTGAGGATTGAAGGAAAGAAGGAGGAAAGGACAGATGGGATGAATAGAAGGAAAGAATGGAGGGTGTAAGGAAGGAAGGAAGGAAGAGGATGGAAGGAAAGAAAGATGGGAGTTGGAAGGAAAAGGGGGAGGATGGAAGGAAAAGAGTAATGAAAGATGGGAGGGAGGAAGGAAGGATGGGAGGATGGAAGGAAAGAAAGAAAGGAGGATGGACAGAAAGAAGGGAGTTGTAAGGAAAGATGTGAGGATGAAAAGGAGGATGAAGGATAGATAGAAGGGAGTTGGAAGAAAAAAGTAATGAAAGATAGGAGGGAGGATGGAAGGAGTTGGAAGAAAAGAAAGAAGTCGGGATGGAAGGAAGGAAAGAAGGGAGTTGGAAGGAAAAATGTGAGGAGTGACGATTGAAAGTAGAAATAGGAAGGAAAGAAGGAAGGGTGGATGGAAAGGAAGGAAGGATGTGAGTGAGGAAGGAACCACAGGAACAGACAAACCTAAACACGTCTCCTCCTGTGAAGTATAGTCTCCATCTCATCATATCCCACCTCAGGATTAACCACCAAGTGACACTAATCCCACCGCGGGGCCACAAACTAATCTGGCTTTCACGACTAAATTAATCAACACATGTACCGCGCTGCGTTCAGGTGACACGTTTTTTTTTTTTTTTTTGTTGTTGTTGTTGTTTTGATTGAGCACATCTGTCGAGTGCGAAACGTCTCGGGCCTCCAGCCTGTTGCCGCCGGGGCTGATTACAAACAGGAAGCAGAAAGACGCGGCGACGACGACGACGAAGCATCTGTTGTGACACTTGAAGCCTCCCCCTGCGTTTACTCATCCCACCTCTGCCTCCTCTCCTGGCTGATCCCCTATTAGCGGCGCTGCTGCCTCCATTGTCCCCCCCCCCCTCCCCGCTACCCACGGCTGCCTCCTCGCATCAGCATTGTCCTCAAAAAGCCCACACGCTTTATTGTGCACATCTACGAGCGTGTACACATTTGTATTCTAATACAGCGGCCCGTGTGACTCACAGCTGTTGCGTCACGCTGCTGGAAATAGCAGGGCCGGAGGGGCGGGGTTGACAGGCGCGGGTCAGCGGCGGCACTCGCTGTGCGTTTGTATCTGCAAGGAAAGGGTAAGGACTTCCTCTCCGGGGCCGACACGGCAACGGCACAATGGCTTCTGGAGCGGTCAGGGTTGTGACTCTGGGGTGACACATAGCAGGGTGTGATGCTGCTTCAGGATGAGGAGGGGGAGGAGGAGGAGGAAGGAGGAGGGAGGAGGAGGAGGGAGGAGGAGATGACCTTTCTTCTCATTCAGTCACCAAGATTTCAATATACATCTTTATCAATCAGTCAAACTACGATGAGAATGCAACACAAAGTGGTTCACAAAATACCCATGCATGCACACGTAAACATATAGTCCAGTGACACGGCAGGGCAGAGACCAACCCGGCTCGGATAGACCAGGGTAGAGTCCCCCCCCCTCTGTCCTCCAGGCCTGAGGGATGTCCTCCAAGACGACGTCCCCGCAGACAGACCAGACCAGACACACCTCCCATAAAATATTAAGATACGATTTAATTACGATAAAATGCACAAGAATTGTAAAATAGAGTAAGAAATTGTGTTTTGAGTTATTAGTATTGATGTGACTGATCGTATCTCGGATGCTGACACTTCTCGTCTCTTATTTAATTAGATGAGTCTTAGCTTTCAAATAACAGAGCTGAAACAAGGCCAACTGGACCTAAATGACTTTAGGTCAGGTGAACCCAACGAACCTAAAGCCTAAAGCTTTGCCCATTGTTCTTGCTGTGCTGGTAGTTATATGATTCCACGCTTTTATAGTTTTCAAAAAGTAGTTGACAATGTCAGTGTAGCTTCAAGTCATCTACCCAGTCCGTGAGAAGTGATGGATGAAGCACGCAGTGTGTGTTTACATGCACGACTTAATCGAGCTATGCTCAAAATCCAACTTTCTTGAATGTCCCAGTTTATATACAACAGAGAAAATTCAATAACTGACAGGAACATGTCCTCCTCCTCCTCCACACTAGGTGGCGATATGTGTCTTGTCAGCGGGTTAATATGGCCCCCTTTACGGTTGTCATATAATAAACAAGAGTCGCTCATGCGGCAAACCAGCATAACAACAACAAGATGGATAATAGTACAACTTTTTTAATCTCGTACGTAATATGTGCGCTACTTAGGTGCAGATAAGATGGCGCTGTCTCTCAGGTGGTTCTTCTTCTACTCTGGTTACCTTCTTCTTCTGTGACCGGCTTTCTTGGACGTGCAGCAGTTGTGGAGCATGTGCACACTCGTTGTCCAGTTAAAGTCCAGTTAAGCCGTATACATGCCCAAAATCGATTTCCAACCACATTGTCTGGGTGTCTTCATTTTAGTCGGAGTAACATGTTTACATGTACTGCAGTTGTCCAGTTAAAGTCAGACTAAGTCAATAATTCGTTTTTTGTTTTTTTTCACGTGCTTGTAAATGTTGTCACAGAAATATCCCCACGGCTTTTTAAAACATTCGTATCATGTGTCCACCTGTGTCCACAATCGTCAGCTAAAAGCCGGCGTTGGCGGCGATGATGGAAATGTAGCAAAACCGTCTTCCGCTATGAATCATGGGTAACATTCAGAATTCAGGAAAAAAAGGTGGATTCTCCTCATTCATTCAGAAAAAACTTATGACGTCTGAAAAGCAAAAAGCACCACAACTGATGTTTGTTTATTAGTAACAAGATCCTTTTAAAATCTTCTGTCCCTGCAGCCGTTTACTAACTAAATACAAATAAATCCAAGTCATATTTAATGTGATTATATGAGTGTGATTCTGTGGTAATTATTGATGTATGAGGAGCCGTGTGCGGTTCAGCGTCTGTACCTTCAGACCACCATGTTTCCACCCACAGGATGAGAATAACGTCTGACGGAGGCCAGACGCTGCAATGTTCTGCTCTCACAATAAAGTCGTTCCTCTTGCTGTCGGGGCGTTAGCAGAGGCAGGTTTATTTCATCTGGAGCAGCCTGTCATTGCGATAACATACTGTGGGAAGCCCCTTAAGCAGTAATATATTGTTTGGGAGTAACCGTGCTGCAGTTTACGGCTCCCGGCCAAACAGACGGTCAAAAGAAAGTCAGTTTTCCGTGACGGACACCTTCGCTCGCCCTCGTCCTAATTGTGTTGTAATGACCCTCTCGTACCAGGAATGTGGTGAAGCCCAAAAGAAAAAATACACAACCCTAATTTGTGTTTCCGTCGGCTAAGAGTCGGTTGCATGCCCGGTGCACGAGCACAGAGCTGCTTACTTTTGCCCTTAACGTCTGTTTATTTTAGTTTCGTCGCGTCACACACACACACGTTGTCGTTGCATCTGCCCACTTTTATTTTTAAGGCTTATCATTTCCCCCCACGGACGACTTCAGGCGTCAAGTAGGGAGCAATTGAACTGTGATTGACCTCAGAATAGTAATTAATTAAGTCGATAAATCACCAGCGCTGGGGTACCAGGGGATTTGAGACAGTTTGGACTCGTTTAAATGTCTGTTCTCGTTCCAGAGTTTGTTTTTATTTCTCAGGGCTTTAGTTAAACTTGAGCAGAGCCATCCACAGATTGTCGCAGCATTACTCACTCCGTCCCTGTCTGTCCTCTCTCTGCCCTGCAGTACCTGGGACATGTGGAGGTGGAGGAGTCCAGAGGCATGCACATCTGTGAGGACGCAGTGAAGCGGCTGAAGACGGTAGGTTTCACCCGAAAAAAGCCTCCTCTGTTTCCAGGAAGGAGGCTATAAAACACTAGATACTCCACTTCCTTGGTCTCTTATCTTTTCCTCCACTGCTTCCCTTCTTCTTTTTGACCCGTCTCTATCATCTGCGCATCGTGGCGGCTCTCCATTGACCTGTCACTGCGCAGTTTAATTCTTCCTATTCTCTCATCTTTTGTTTATTCCTGCCTCTTTTTTTTTTTTTCCTCTACACTTGGAGACGCCGGCGTTGAATTGTGTCTCCACCCAAAAGTGGCCCTTGAACAACCTCCGGGACGTTCGGGGGTTCTGCTCTGGACGTCTCTTCCTGCCGCTCGCCCTCCTCGTAGTCGTAGTCGGAGCAGATAGGCCGGCTTGTGCTTCCTGCCCGCGGTAGATTCCGGCGGAGTCGCGCGAAAAAAAAAAAAAAAAGGAACAGATTCCAGTTTGGGGAGCAGGCGGGAAGGGGAAAGGGGAGGGAAAGCCGCGGCGCGATCGCTTTTCCATGCCGTCAGTTGTTTTGTAAACGCCCCACCCAGGTCATAAACTCCCATGGGTAAAAGGAGGCTGACTCCTTTTTTTTTTTTTTTTAGTCTGAGCCAAACCTGAGTCAACAGGTCTGCAGCTGAGGCCTGACTATGCTCCGTATGATCGGCGTTCATTCATGAGGATTAGCGGCTATGTCATTAGCGTTGCTTGTGTCTGAGGGCTCACCGAAATTGATTTCTGTGCCAACGGGGGTAAATTAGCCGTGTCTGCTTTCTTTTTTCCATTAGAGGTGACTCACAATAATTCACACCTTGTTTCTTGGTATCAGTGCTCATTCTTCCTGGAATTAAATTGCGTAAAGGGCCTTTTAGTCCTGTTGAATGTTCTTAATGAGCGCTGAGGACCACTTGAGCAATTTGTTATTACAGTTAAGCCGAGCAATACGCCTAATAATAATAATTCATTTTTTTTATGTTTTCAATTAAGGATTCGTGTTCGTTAGAGGGCGACACAGATCATGAACTTTACATTTATAGGGATGCACGTGTTTTCTGACTTAGACACAGGTTCATACATGACACAAACGTGCACGTAAAACATTTTCATGCACTCGTGCTACGCCGTGATGGAGATTGTTTGCACACACACACGCACTGGACGAAGGTTCACCACCAGGCAGGTGGCAAACAGACTCACAGTTTACACAGTGATACCGTACGTATGTATTTATTTGTGTGTAGAAAATGCGCAAAGGTTGAACAAACACAAAGGCAGCATGCACACACTTGTGCTGTATGAGGTCACATGGCGTGAACGGAGCCCACGGCTGCAAGGTCAGATTGAGTTACGGTCGTTTTAACAAGGCGGACAAAATGGAGCCAACTTAAAAGGAAAAAAGGCGGGTGCTCCTGCCTCCTTTCCTCCTCCTCCTCCTCCACCTCCCCCTCCTTCATCTAATGACATTTTACTCCTCCGTCTCCTCCCGCGACCACTCTCGCTCCATCCCCCCGTTACCCGGAGGCCTCGCTCGATGGCTGGCATGGCTTTATTGATCTGCATTTATAAGGTGGGAAGCGAACAGGTTGGCAGCGTTTCAAGGTCCTCTCCCACAAACTAAATAAAGGGAAGTCTATCTGCCACCGTTACGTTCGTGCGCGTTGCCGAGCGCCGGCCCTGAATGCAGCAGTTTAACCGTGCCCCGAAGCGGCTCGTCTTACAGGAAGCGGCCGAAATAATCACTTAATACTGGTCGTTACCCCCCCCCCCCACCTTTCACGATACCGTTGTTTTCTTTATCACTCAGATCATGAGGAAACAAAGGAAAGAAAAACTGTTTTACAAGGTTATAAATTCATATTTAAGAGTGACGGTGCAGATCAACAGAAAGGTTTAAAGAGTGATGTCCATAAAAAGTGCATTTGACTGAAGAAATGAGGTTTGACTGAGGAGTTTTTGACGGGTGATTTGTTTCATAGGCCTTCAGCCTGCAGACCTAATGTCGTCCGAGGTCTCCGTAAACAGCGAGCAGGCCATGTCAGAGGACGTCCTCTTAAAACAAATATACAATTAGCAAAGTCCTGATAGATCCCAGTTCATCCTCCCTCCTTCACTCTTTTAATAAGCCGGCCCGTTGCCAGGAAACAAACGCAGGCTCCGACCAGCGGAGAGCACGAGCGAGTTAATATCGCTCGGCAGTAAACTCTTATTTCCAGGAACTAATAAGTAAATTGGTCGGAAACCAGGCTCTGCTGCACCTGTAGGTGCTTAATGTGAGAGGAAGTCGGGGGGAAAAACTGCTGCAGCTGATGAAGAAGTAGAAAAGGCGTCCACGTGCGTAGACGATGCCGGAGGCTGCATGTTGTTGGCCTCGCTGTCAGTCAGTTTGTGTTTGTGTTTGTTTGTGTGCGACAGCTTTTAAGTCGCTGTGTTCCCAGCAGCCTTTGGGACGGTAATGAGAGTTTTCTCACAGCTCTGCGACCCGTGACTCAGAGGGTAGAAGGAGGAGGAGGAGGAGGAGGCTGCACTGCGGCATCAAACTCCTCGCTGCCCTTTGGCGGTGTCATCGTGGTGACATCACTTCCTGCTGCTGTTGTTGGCCGCCTTCCCGGGTGCTGGAGGTGTATTCTGGAGTTCTAGCAGTTGCGAGTGTTTTTTTTCGCTGTTGCTCGGGAGCTCACGTTGACCCAGAACTGTTTTCCTCTGCGCAGACTGGGTGGCACGCCCTGCCACAAGACGCCGGAGGAATTTCGTTTCTACTTCAGCCTCACGGACAATGGGTCTAAATCCGTCAGGTTTCATGTGCTGTCACGCTTTTCGTTGAGGACTTTTTTGATGTGACACAGTTTTGAAAACTCGCCTCGCTGGATGTTTTTCCACCGTAAACTAAAATAAACACTGGGAATGATGCGTGCTCCACTCTGGAGCTTAACCCCGTCCGCGTGTGACAGCGATTCGCTCATCGCCCCGTCGCTGGTGGACGGTCCGGGCTCTTGTTGCCTCGGTAACCGTGTTGTGCAACAAGCATCTCCATCTGGGTTCACCAGACGCTCCGAGCCTGCTGTCAACACGGGGAATTTGTTGTTGTGTTTTGGCGTTTACTGGCTTCATGGTCAGTGGAGCAACTGCACCAATCTGGCATAACATTATGACCACCTACCTGATGGTGTGTAGGTCCCCCAACGGAGATGAGCCCCCTTCTGAGCGGCCTCTGTGGATTTTTAAGTTGTTCCTGAAGGGTTTTTATGTGTTTGCCTGTGTCACAAGATTGTCAGTGTTATTTACTTCTCCTCCTCCGATCATAATGTTGTGGCGGATCAGTGTACGTCACATCATTTGCCATTAAATCTCCATATCAAGCTAATTAACTTTGGGCAATAACGGGGCTACGTTATAATTAAACCTGTGCGATCAAGGGGCTGTGCTGAAGATTTAAGAGACGTGCACCCAGGAAGTTCTCTGAGTCGTGAGTGATGTTGCATCTGATTTGACGATGTTTCCTTTCTCTTTACCTCACAACTTATCGTACAAAAAACCATTAAAATGCAGGGATCAAGTTGAACTAGTTCCAGCTTGCATCGCAACAGCTTTGTTTGCGTGTAATCACCAGAGATTTTAATGAAATCGGACGAATCTCTTGTTGGCACATCGCTGCAGGTCTCCTCCTGTTTTAATGCGTTTAGTGGTTTGGTTTAGATCATATGACAACAAGTAAAGAGGAGGATGTTGAATGCTCTCTGATACTCTGATCTGTTGCACAAAGTTACCCCTGCGACCGAAGTTGCACAAGAAGCGCGAGTCGTTGTTGCACATCCTGCTGCTGGTGGTGGTTTTGGTAAGAACCCTCCTGCAAAACCGATAGTCGGTCGTACCATTAAAAAGGTTTGAGTGTGCGCGTGTTGGGGTGTGTCCGTCTCACTTAGAAATGAGGTTAAGTTTCCTGCTTCACTCGTTTCAGTTTTGCCTCGTTGGCTTCACCTTGATCTGTCAAAGCTCAGCTGTTCTCTCCGCCGAGGGAACCCCCCCCTCCCCTTTCCCCTCCCCTGCTGCAGCTTCATCTCCGTTCACGCATTATATACTTATAATACTGTGTTACATTTTTGTTGGTGTCATCCTTTTTTTTTTGTCTTTTTAAGCAGGTTTTTATTGCAGAGATCTAAATCCCCTTTTTCCTTCCACAATCCCATTCTAGTAGTTGGATTTTTACTCCCCCCCCCCCCTCTAACCATAGCTTACTAATACTAGCTGTGCAGGCTTTGCCATCATCTGCATGTTTGTGTGGTTCTCTCTCTCTCACACACACACACACACACACACACACACACACACACACTAACAAGCGCTTAGCTCATTCCAAATGAATCTCCAGCGCTGGTTAACACGTTAAATCATGCATTAACGTGGGGCCGTCTCCACCGCGGCCGTGTAACAGGAGCAGGGTGGCACTTCTTTTCACAGCTTATGGAGGAGGAGAGGAACTCTGGGGGAAGATGGGAAAGGAAGGAGGGGAGGTTTGGGGGGTGGGGGGGATTAAGACTGGGACGGGTCTGGTTTTACTTTCCTCTCGTTACGTGGTTTTTTCTGAGGCCTTTTTTAACTTGACCCCTGATTCTTGGCCGACCACAGAAACAAGCGGAGGCTCGATTCAGGGGTCAAACCAGCGTCTGTGGGAATCTGTCTCTGTCTGATGAGCAGCCGTGGGGCGTCTCGCTCCGGGAGTCAGAGGAGAAAGAGTAAAACGGGATTTGGGATTATCCCCCCCCGGCGCAGACACACACCTTGAAGGTCTGCCATGTTTATCTCCTCTGTCCAGGCTGCTCACTCTTCTGTCTTAGCCGTGGGACGCTCGTAGTCCTGTAGGGTGGTTGTTGTTGTTGTTGTTGTTGTTGTTGCTGCTGCTTCTTTTAATTAAAATCACACAATAACACATGGGTCTCACTTCCTGCTGTCACTGGGATCTGGTTGGGAACTGTAATAATAATAATAATAATAATAATAATAAATACTAACAGTATTCATCATCAAACAACACCCATCGATCCACTCACCCGTAACCCAGCTTCACCAAAAAAAAAAAAAAAAAAATGAAAATAAAAAAAAGAAACACCAAATCAATTCCTTTGCTGCGGGCTCCAGACAATGTTTAGACTTCTTCCTAGGTAACATTTTCATACCTTGTTCCTCCTCCACCCCTCTCACCCACCCTCCTCCCTTTCTTTTTTTTTTTTTTTGTTTTCTTTTACCACATCCACTTCCAGGACAGGAAATTCTTCAAAGGATTCTTTGCAAAAGTAAGTTGTTGCTTTGTGTGTCTTGAGTGCCACTTTCTTTACTATCATTATTATTATTATTATTATTTTATTTCTTTTTCCTCCTCTCACATTTCACTCTTTGATCACATCTGAAGGCTGGAAGAAGCACACACACACGAGAAAAATAAAAAAAAATAAAAACCACGCAGGGGAAATCTGTGGCGAGATGCATGCGTCTGAGAACCGGTGGGGTGGTTTAGGCTGGGGTGGGGCACTTTGGTGTATGTTTATTTTATTTTTTTTTTGTATTAACAGGCCTGCCTTCTTCTGTCCCTTCAGCCCTTCTTCCTTGAACCAAGAATGGAACAATGAACTTATTATTGTGTGAATGAGCGTTTCCTTTTTTATTGTTGTGATTAACCTACGAGGTCACAACCAAATCTAAAACCATACGACACTCAAACAAAAAAAAACAACAACAAAAAAGTCCTGACGCGTGTCTGCTCTTTTGTCTTTCTCTTTATTTACAGGCGTGCTTTGTGTGTGTGTGTGTCGACAGTCTTTTTTTAGGTGCCAAGGATTGGTACATAACAAGGAAATGCATGAGAAGTGTTCCTCTCTTTAACTCGGCTGTTTGTGTTGTGTGTGTGTGTGTTTGCAGGCTGGGAAGAAGCCCGTGCGAGCCGTGCTGTGGGTGTCTGCAGATGGTCTCCGCGTCGTAGACGACAAAACAAAGGTAGCGAGACTCTCCGGTCGTCCGGCGCAGACTTGCAAATACCAGGATCTTAAAGAAAGAGCAGTCACAAGGAGGCTTTTTTCTTTTTTTTTTAAACACGTGGCTTTTAGGAGCTTTGAAGGTGGAAGCCGCTGAGCTCCAGGAGTTAATTATGATCGTCAGGCTGCTATGTTTTTAGTCTAGTGACCTCCAAAAGGCCCTCTAAAAGGAAATATGTGCTCAATGCACCTGCAGAGCTGTTAAGAGCGTTACAGAGCACACTGACACCTGCTGGAAGCCGCTGGTACTGCAGCACACTTTGCTTTTCTTGCATTTTATTATCACTGACCATAAATAAATGCATTGTAATATAACAGCCTTGCACCAAACCTCCCTCCATGACTTTATTATGTTCAGTTTATGTTGAAGCAGCGTCGGGAAGGTGATGACTCAGCTGTGTGATCATTTTGGAGGATGTAGTTTGTGGTGCTGTTAAACTGCCTCGAGCCCACAGGCTACGATGGGTTTAGCATAATAATATAAACGTGTTTTCTTTTTCAATTGTACGACAAACCACAGCCTCTAAAAGGAATCAAAAGCACTTATAATATATTAAACCATAACCTTCATGAAGATTCAGTGCAGGACTGTTCTATAAGAATGCATTTGTTTTCACTAGTGTACCTAATGAACTGGCACAGGAGTGTAAATATTTTGCAGTTTGACTCAACTGGTTTGGGTGGTTTTGTTTTCAGTGAGAAATATTTAAGAAGTAGAACATTTTATACTAATGTTACACTAACCAAGGACCACTATCTTCCTTTTTAAATCTCAGCATTTGCACATGTTATGTTTCCATTTTTTATAAAGTTGCTGCACCGTATCCTGTATATGTGCTCTGCTGACCAGGAAGTTGCCAAAAAAAGTTTTTATTGGTCAACTTGCTGTAATTTCTAACAAAACATTGACCGTTTGATTTATTTCTTACTTTCTTTACCTTATTTTCTATTAGAAGTAATCAAAAAATAATGCTACTAATGCCAAGATCTACCTGAGAGATTATTTTTTAGCGTTGCATCTTATCCGTGGGTGACGGTTGAGGCAGACCTGCTCATTATGAAATCATTCAACCCACGTTTTGACTGACTGAGAGTCAGTTAACTGTGACCACCGTCTATTATGTAAACACAATGCGACATCAACGCTTTCTGCAGGACCTGATTCTGGACCAGACAATAGAGAAGGTGTCGTTCTGCGCTCCGGACAGGAACTTCGAGAGGGCGTTCTCTTACATCTGTAGGGACGGAACCACCCGACGCTGGATCTGCCACTGCTTCATGGCCATTAAAGACTCAGTAAGAATGAATTCTACGTATTCCACAGAATACGTATAGAGTAAATACATAATGTATTTATGTCATGTTACGGAAGAGGTTTACCAAAAAAAATGTAGTTAGAGCGAATGATTTTTTTTTTTGTTCTGACATCTTAAAAAAGTCAGAATTCTGAGATTTAAGCAAAAATTCTGAGAAAAAAAGTCAAAATTCTGAGAAAAAAAGTCAGAATTCTGAGATTTAAGCGAGAATTTAGAGAAAAAAAGTCAGAATTCCAAGATTTAAGCGAGAATTCAGAGAAAAATTGTCAGAATTCTGAGATTTAAGCGAGAATTCAGAGAAAAATTGTCAGAATTCTGAGATTTAAGCGAGAATTCAGAGAAAAAAAGTCAGAATTCTGAGATTTAAGCGAGAATTCTTAGAAAAAGGGTGATAAGCCACGAAAAAGTCAGAATTCTGAGCAAAAAAGTGACAAAAACGGGGGGAAATCTGAGGGAAAAAGTCAGAAATATGAGATTAAAGTGAGAATTTTTAGTAAAAAAGTGAGAATGCCAAGATTTAAGTGAGAATTATGAGAAAAAAAGTCAGTATTCTGAGATTTAAGCGAGAATTCAGAGAAAAAAAGTCAGAATTCTGAGATTTAAGCGAGAATTCAGAGAAAAAAAGTCAGAATTCTGAGATTTAAGTGAGAATTCTTAGAAAAAGGGTGATAAGCCAAGAAAAAGACAGAAATCTGAGGAAAAAAGTCAGAAATCTGAGGAAAAAAGTTAGAAATCTGAGGAAAAAAGTCAGAAATCTGAGATTAAAGTGAGAATTCTTAGAAAAAAAGTGAGAATGCCGAGATTTAAGCGAGAATTCTGAGAAAAAAAGACATAATTCTGAGAGAATTCTGAGTCAGAACTCAAAAAAATAAAATAATTTATTCACTCTAACTACAATTTTTCTTTTCCAGTGACCCCAATCCTCTTCCCTATCATGTTGATAAACGAGTAAACATTTGAACTTCTTTACTAATTCATGAGTATAATCCCCTTCTCTCCGTCTGTTTCAGGGAGAGCGCCTCAGTCACGCCGTGGGTTGTGCGTTCGCCGCCTGCCTGGAGCGAAAGCAGAAGCGGGAGAAGGAGTGCGGGGTCACCGCGACCTTCGACGCCAACAGAACCACGTTCACCCGGGAGGGCTCGTTTCGCGTTACCACGGCAACGGAGGCGGCGGAGCGGGAGGAGGTCATGAGGCAGATACAGGATGCTAAAAAAGGTTCGCGGCGTTATTTACCTGACGAGTGGAGAGGACCACACAGCTTAACCTCCTGTACCTCTTTGTTTAACACGTGTGAAAGACTAAACAGACGTTTGAGGAGCAGGGTAAAAGTCAAAGTGACATATGTTTCGATGAGAATTTAGCGCTTTGTTTTACTTTCCTCACGCAGCATTTGTTTTCTTTTTATCACTTAGGGTTTATTGAGATTTTTAAAGGTCGTACAATTGGAACAATTTTTTTCCATTGAGGATTATTGTCTGACTTTTTTCTTTTCCTCCTACAGCAGAGACGGACATGAAGGTTTCCGGGAGCTCGGGCGGTGTGACAAACTCTGCGGTGCACCAGACGGGAGGCTCCCCGTCCCCCTCGTCCTCCCCGCCGCTCTCGGTGTCCGCGCTGGGTCCCCAGGCCATACCCCGGAGACACGCGCCGGCCGAGGCGCTCGCCCGCCAGGGCTCCTTCAGGGGCTTCCCAGCCCTCAGCCAGAAGACGTCCCCCTTCAAGCGACAGCTGTCGCTGCGCATGAACGAGCTGCCGTCCACCATGCAGCGCAAGTCCGACTTCCCCATCAAAAACACAGGTGAGTCGAGGACGCTGGTCCTGCTGCTCCTGTCCTCCTCTGTTACTTCAAAGAAAACCTGCCGAGACACATAAAAGATCTTCTACCAGAACGATTATTTTCCTCTTGTTTTTGTGCTCCTCGTTCAGTCCCCGAGGTGGAGGGAGAGAGCGACAGCATCAGTTCTCTGTGCACCCAGATCACCGTGGCTTTCAGTGGACCCCCGGAGGACCCCTTCTCCTCCGCCCCGATGCCCAAACCGGCCTCGTCCCCGCAGTCTCCCGTCGCTCCAGGTAAAACGCCTCGCATGCACCTGGACGCCCGCTCTCTGTTCTCATCTGCTGCGACTGAATCTGCTTAAAACCACAACGTTTCAAGTTCAATTATTGCAGTTATTAGAAAAAAAGACAAAGCGGATGATAGTAGATTAGATTATGGTTAACTCTCTGTATGAATTTCCTGCTCTATAGAATAACAGGATGTGACATTTTCTGCCTGCACTCATGACGTTTGTTTCCTTTTTTTTACGATCGCTAATTAACTCCATAATGACTCTGTGCATGTCCGACTAAGCATCAGCCCACGTCATCATCAGCTTGCTCGTACTAGCTCGTGTCTCTTATCTGCTTTAGTGAATGGCACGTCTCCCGCCTTCTCTGTTGCCGCCGCTACCGCTAACCCCCCAGTTCTGCCCCCTGCTCTGCCTGCTCGAGACACTAACCCCTGGGCTAAGAACCCAGCAGGGGCCCCGGCCTCAGCGCAGACAGGTAAGCAGCTCCTCCTCCATCTGAGAGATGGATATTACATTTACTCATTTACTCAAATCCTTCACGTTTGACTGGCATGGACGAGCACAGGCTGGCGTTTGATTTGAGCTCCGACGGGCGGCTCTTCAGTCGATTCAGCATGTCGAATCGGTGGTGGAGGAAGTCGCTCTGATTAGAAAAGAAACAAATTCACAGGAGGCTTCTCTCATTTTTCATCTTCGTCTCATCCAAACATTTAAATAGATGTTTTCACGACAACAAGATCATTTAGATCAGTTTGTATTTCTTCATTAGCCTCCCAGCTAAAAGTAGCTATTCTGGTTTAATGATTAATGGGTGCTGCCACCTGCTGGTATATGGAGGTGCTGCATCCGTTTGGTTTCTCAGTGGTTTCCAACCGATTCACCAGTGGAATTACAGTAACACAGCTTTACACACTCCTAACGAACGTCACTAGCCAATCAGAAGTAGGGTGGGGGTGGTGAGTTAGGTTGAGATCCAGCTGCAGTTGATGCTGCATTCAAGACACTTCCAAAATAAAAAAAATAGCTGCTGCACATATTTTAATGTCCAGCAAACGGTGACAATATAGCAAAATTATTTTTATTCTCCTCCGAGTTAACACACGTGAACGAAATGATGTCGGATGTCTGAAATTTCCGAGTTGGGATATGGAATTTTGGAGCTTTAGCGAAGGCATCATCTAAGGCTGTTGTTGGAAAGATGGAGAATAAACTAGGAGAATGTGTCCTAACTACAAACAAAGCACTTTAAAATAGTAAATTATAACTTATATTAAATGTTGGGATGTAAATTTTGCAGTTAGAAAGTGATCTACAGTTGTTTTTGTATAAATTGAAAGTGAATTAAAAGGTTAAATTACTAATAATTCCTCAAATTAATTAAAAAAAAGACTTATGGATGTACAGAGAGGAGGTTTCAAGGAATAAAGGTTGGGAACCGCTGCTCTAGATCTACTTCAAGACAGTAACTTCACGTGCCTCCGTTGCACATTGAGTCTAATGATTCACTTTAACGAGTTAATAATCAGGCTCATAAACATTTACTGTCAGTCTCTCGTCCCTGACACGACGTCCCCTCTCGTGTCCTCTGGTGAATGTTTAGTCAGAGACTCATTCTTGTACTTTGCACCAACAGGAAGTGACTGGTCATCGACTGCCCCGGTGATAGTGGTGCCGCCCCCGACGTCTTCCCCGGTGGCGCCGTCCCACAGGCGCACGCCGTCAGAGGCCGACCGGTGGTTGGAAGAAGTCACCAAATCTGTGCGAGCCCCTCAGCCGAACCCCATCATGGCGGCGGCCACGCCCACGCCTCCCCCCCAGCCGTTCGCCGCCGCCGCCGCGCCGATGCCCGTGGCTTCCGTCGCACCTGCTCCCCCGGTGTCTTACATGCCCTCTCTCCCGCCCGCCGTGCCCATCCTGCCCCCTCGCCAGCCGGCCTTCCACCCCCCGGCCCCGGCCTCCTACCCCATGTCCAACGGGATCCCGTTCTCCCAGCCCAGCGTGCCCGTGTTCGGCATCACCCCTTCGCAGATGGTGGCCAACGTGTTCGGCTCGGCGACGCAGCCCCAGCAGTTCCCCATGCCGGCCGGGACGACGCCCCAGCACGACGTCCACGCCGGGGGTCACGTCAGCCCGTTCATCAAACCCCCGCCGCCGTCCGCCGCCGCCGCCGCCGCCGCCGCCGCGATCCCCACCCCCCTGCAGCCGTCCAACGGCAGCGTGACCTTCAACGGGGCGGACGGCTGGGCCGCTCCGGCTCAGGTCCCTCCGTCCTCCCCCTCCACCCTGCCCCCGCCCCCGCAGCCGCAGGAGGACGCCTTCGAGGCCCAGTGGGCGGCCCTGGAGGGACGCTCGCGCCAGCGCACCACGCCGTCGCCCACGAATCCCTTCTCCACCGAGCTGCACAAGACCTTCGAGATCCAGCTCTGAGGAACCGCGTTCGTTTAGAGTAGAGAAAAAGTACCGGACAATAAAAGACTCGAGCAGCTGGATGATTGACGACGGAAGAGGTGGGAATGTCCTCCTCTCGGTTTTAAGTGGATGAACTCAGCAGGGCTGACGTGAGGTGGAGTGAATCAGTGGGGAGCAGGACCCTAAGACTGGAAGAAGAAAAAAAAAAAAAACACACAACAGGCTGCAGCTCCCCGGGCATTTCATTAGCATCGTCTCTATTGTTTTGTTTGTGCCGTGGAGCGCGAGGCCGCCATCACCCTGTGGAATATCTGTGTGGCGCCACACCCCGTCTGCCCCTCCACCTGCCCAGGTGTGGCCGCCCCTCCCCCCTCCCTCCCTCCCTCCCGTCATTAGCTCCCAGCGCCCCCTGTTGGCAGGACAATCCCTCCCTCACCTGGAGGAACTGCAGCACTGAGAACCCGGCTTCCACATGAGGAGTTCTCATTAATAACTTCCCAGTCATGAGAATAGAGCGAGACAATGCCAAAATCTTTATTTTTATGCATTAAGTATATTTTAAATAGCTTTGGAATCTAACAGAAGAGTTGTAAGTAATTTTGCCAAAGGCACAGGCTAGCTACGATGAAACAAGTTTATGTTCGTGTATACAAGAAATGATCGTATATGTTATACATAAATATATATATATAAATATCTATAAAGAATCTATACTGTACACACAGCTCACGGCAGTGCTAATTTTTAATGTGATGTAAAGAGATTTTGTGAAGGGACAGCTGCTTTACTTTTGTGTTTTATTTTTGTTTTTTTAAAAAGAAGATCTCTTCATCGCCGTCTCTTGCATCCTGTGATTGGATGTGAAGCATCTCACTGTAAATAGGGAATCATTGCAGCAACAATCAATGTGGACCTAGCGATGGTGGCGGTGCCCGACTGGTTGCCTCTCTGACCTGTGCTCAGTTTTTAATAGTTTAGTACACAACAGTACTTAACGTCTAACTTCTCCCGTCTTACTCTGCATTCTTATTTCGTGTGCGGTAACGACCTCCCTATTTGTTTTGTTTTTTAATATTTTATTTAACACGGTAGGATGCATTGTCTCTTTCTCCACATTCTTTTTTTTTTTTTTTTAGTAGTAGTTGATTTGTTTTTTCTGTTTTATTTTGCACAAGCACTAAAGTAGATGATTCGAACCTCACAGGTGACCTTGATCAACGTGGGTTGGGTCAGTTGTGGTGCTGCAGTGGCTGACCTGCCCCGTCCTCCGTTAGCCTCCCGTGGTTCTGACGGGCAGCAGAAAAACTGCAGGGAGATTTAAAAACGAAAAAAATAAGAAAAAGGAAAAAAAAAAAAAAAAAGGTTTCATCTCTCACCGTCTGATTTCTCTCTGTCATGTTTTTATTTTTTTAAATCAAGCCTGTGAATACGATCTATTCTCTGATCTATTTTTCCATTTTGTAATTATTTCATTACTTTATTCCACTTTTTTGGAGAAATATTGAAGCTAAAAGATTGAATAAATTCATGGTGGTAGAGGAAAAAAAATATCTGGTCCGTGTTTTTGATTGAATGCAGTAAACAACTGTTAGTGATGTCTCTCTATCTGTATGTATGTATGTTTTTATAGATTCAGCGAATGTTATTGCAGAAAAGAACTGATTTCCAGATCTCATTAAGACAAACTGTTGCTTCATTGTTTTATCTTATTGTAAATTAAAGTTCCTAACGTCCTCGGTGCATGAATAAATATTAATTAATAATAGCAGGAATATATGTTAACTTTCAAACAGTTAGTTTAAAATAAACCCTGACAATTCACATAATATAAAACCAATCAGAACTCTGTATGTTATATGAGAATAAACACAGCTTGGCACGGTTGTTTAAGAAATGAGACGCTACTCATTGCATCAGCTGGAGTTAAATAATAAATAATAATAAATCGCCCATGCAGTAATTATGCAATAGGAGGTTCGTACCTATTTGCCTCGTTAAATCCGCGTGGCGACTTTTTCTATTATAGGTATTTATTTATATGTATATACATTTCTCTGGTGATATATATAGTGATCTCTATGTTGATGCAGTGCGGCAGTTGGTCCGTCCCTCCAGCAGGCGGCGCTACCTATAGAGCCGGGTCCCGGTGCGCATGCGTCGTTATAAATACAGCCCGGAAGACATGGCTCCATCCAGCAAGCTAGTGTACATGTGTGGGAAAGTGGCGTTGTGTTGCTTAAAAACGTAAAGGTAAGAGTCAGAATGTGTCGGTTACATCACAGAAGTACTAATTTACTTGAATGCGGCCTGAGAGCCGCGTAGCTAACTAAGCTAACCGGTTAGCCGCTTAGCTTTTGTGCTAACGCTGGTCCAACTTCGCCTAAATGAGAGAATGTAGCACGAATACACACTGGGAAGTAATTCTTACAAAGTTTGCGCATTTAAAACGAAATTACAGTGAAGGGGAACGACAGTCAAGTGTGTTTGACACGGTTATTTAACAGCTAGTTCGCCGTTCAGTGACAGGTTGACGTTGACTCCAGACAAATGTTTGTGTTGTGTGTGTGTGTGTGAAGTCGCTGCCTCTGGAATTCATTACCACCTCAAATCAGAAACATTGATTCATTTCAAATCACAACAACACATCTGTTTAAAGGTGCTTATTATTCCATCTGACGCCAATTGCTCTGTCACTTCTGTTGTTTTGTTTTTTATCTGTTTCTTTTTAATGTGTATCTGTGCATCTTTGTGCAGCGTCCTTCAGTGTCGAGAAGGCGCCTGCAAATAAAACGTGTTGTTATTTATCGCAACGCAATGAAGCGTCTTCTGTTCTGCTTAGAATCGACTTAAAATAGCCTGTAACTCTGCATGGATGTAGAAGAATAGCATGCTAACGTGGGTTAGCTTTCATGCAGCACATCACCTACCTAGAGAATCTCTGTTATTGTTGTTTCTTTAAACTTTTGCATGTTTTTTGCTGCTTAACATTGGCTCCATATTTTGCAGAGACCTGGAGTTAAAGGAAAATAATGACCATAAAACATACATTTTTATGTGTCACATATTTGGGATCATTATAATCACTGATGCCAAATGAAACTATTATAGCAGGTTCACCTGCACAGATGTGAATTTATCATCTCAGTTAGCAATCAGTATTAATATTAAATGTAAAATGATTGCTTGTGTGTAGATATGCGGTGCCCGTCCAGATCACAGAATCAGAGCCAGATGTACTGACGTTAGAAAGGTAAGACATCGCACGAAACGTGTAACACTTCCAAGTCGACCCCAAGCTGACACCCAACTCCTGCGTTTCTCGGCTCCAGGTTTAAACTTTTGCGGCCGTTTAACTCTACAAGTTCGACATGTCTCATCGAGGGCCTTTAACTGCCGTCCTGACGACAGTCCTGGGAGCGGCCTTAGGGGGGCTGCTCATATGGCGAGTGTACAAAACCAAGAGGAAGAGGCTGCCTTCCGTCCAGAAGGCGGCTGATCCCGTGGAAGCGCCGTGTCCCGTCCGAGAGGAGTTCACAGCCGTGGAGCACGAACGGATCCAGCGGGCGCCTCTTCGAGACAAGGAGTTTAAGACCGTGGAGTGTCAGACGTCGCTGCTGGGGGGGAAACCGGTGATGGTGTCGTCTGAAGAGGATTGGCAGCGGATATGGCCGCTGATGAAAGAGGAGCTGTCAGTCTTCCCTGTGCTCGGGCTTGACTGTGAATGGGTAAAGACCAAAGGCGTAAGAAATACCTTTTGCATGTTGGCACATCAGAAAAAGGATAAATCCACCTGAATGCCACAAACATTGTGAGGGTGAAAAGGATGGTTTGAGCTGTAGGAAGCACCAAATTAATTTATCTTTCAAGACCAGATCAAATAAATCTTTTAAAATGCATTTGACATCAGATTGATTATTTAAATCAGTGTAATAAGTTCAGATGGGTGGAATTTTCCTTTAAACGTCCATCTCTACATTTGACATTTGACTTTGTCTCATCTGAAATCTGACCCGGCTGCTACTTTTCCGTTGCAGGTGTCGGTGAAAGGCCGAGCGTCCGCGGTCTCCCTGCTGCAGATGGCCTCGTACTCCGGTCTCTGCGTCCTGGTCCGGCTGCTGGCGTTTCGCAGCCCCCAACAGTCCTTCCCTCTCTCCTTGATCGAGGTTCTCAGAGACCCACACATCTTGAAAGTCGGCGTCGGCTGCTACGAAGACGGAAAGCGTCTGACGAGGGACTACGGCCTGTCGATGACGTGCACGGTCGACCTGCGCTACCTCGCCTTGAGACAGAGGTGGCTTTCGTCGTCTCTTTAGTCGTGTTTTGCTAAGTTATGTTAATTCCAGACTTATCATTTTAAAAAATATGTCTGCGTTTCAGGCAAGCTTTGGTGAATAACGGCCTCAGTCTGAAGTCCCTGGCGGCGGATCTGTTGAATGTATCTCTGGATAAATCTCTCGAGCTGCGCTGCAGCGACTGGGAAGCGGATCAGTTGACACTGGAGCAGGTGGTGATCCACATTTATTCATGCTCCTCATTTTTCAGAGCTTAAGTTATGCCCGGTGAGAAAACGGATGATACCATCTGCAGCTTGAATTCAACTTTAGTGTCAGGTTTTGGAATCTAAGCCGCGCTCAGACTCATGGGTGTTGTAGTATTTAAAGCCGGAATGAAGGATTATTTACCTTAAACCCACTGAGTGACATTAATGGAAATCAATTTATACAGAATTAAAGTGCTCTCAACTTGTAAAAGTGCTGGAAAGCAGCTCTGCCACGCCAGCCAATAGAGAGTCTTTGTCTGGAAAAACAACACGTCAGGAAACAATGACGACTCCCAGGCTCAAACCACTAACCAGTAATCAGACAGTCCCACACACACACCTCTCTAAATCCCTCCTGTCTGCCCGCCCAGATGACGTACGCTGCCAGAGACGCCCAGGTTTCCGTCGCGCTGTTCCTCCACCTCCTCGGCCTCCAGCCCGAAGCCGGTCTCGCCTTTTCCAGCGGGAGCTCCTACTCGGAGTTGGCCTCCCGCTGCCAGGGTCTGGTGGACGTGCCCTTCAAGGGCCGAGGAGACGGAGACGACAAGTCGGGCGACGGGGAGAGGAGGCGCAGGATGCGGAAGCCGGCGGTTTATGAAAGCCCAGAGTCTGGAGATCAGCAAGTCCCAGACCCTCGAAAGAACAACAAGAGGAAACCGCTGGGAGTCGGATATTCTGCCAGGTGAGGACGGAGCTGTTGTTGTCGTTGGCCGTAGAGGAATTATTAGATATTCTTGTTTGTTGTTGATGCTTGATAAACGTCTGCCTGTTTCAGGAAGTCTCCTCTCTATGATAACTGCTACCTGCATGCGCCGGATGGACAGCCTCTGTGTACCTGCGACAAGAAGAAAGCCAAGTGGTACCTGGATAAAGGAATAGGAGGTAACGCTGGAGGCTTCTTTTTCTTTCTTAAAGCTGATGATTGTTTTTCTAACGAGGCACAATCATGTTGGTGTCGCTACATCTTTAACTGGTTTAAATCCCAGAATGACCCATCTATTAGTGAACAACGCCCGTCTCTGTCAAACGGAACAATAAGGGTGAATACACAGATCAGGCATAACATTATGACCACCTTAGGTCTCCTTAGTGCCTCCAGAACAGTTGAATCAGAGAATGGACATGAATCTTCTGAGGGCGTCCTCTGGTGTCTGGGAACAGGATGTTGTTAGTGGGGGGGGGGGTCTTTGGGGTCCTATGGGTTGAGGGGAGGAGCCTCTATGGTGGATCGTCTCATAGGTACTTGATCAGTTTGAGATCTAGTGAATTTGGAGGCCAACACCTTGCTCTGTTCTTCATGTTTATGAAGTTGGTCCTAGAGTGTTTTTGTGGCTGTTGCCATTAAGTAGAGTCATTACTATGGGGTGGGGGGGGGTGTCTGGTCTGGTCTGGTCTGGTCTGGGTGGGTGCTACATGTCGAAGTAACATCCACATGAATGAAAACCAGGTGCAAAAGTTTCCCAGCAGATCAGTGAAATGTCATGAGATGGTTAATCCTATTTACGTCTCCTGTCAGTGGTCATAATGTTGTGGCAGATTAATTCTAACAGGCCTGTTTGTGTCTCAGTGCTGGAGAGTGAAGATCCGTTCGTCGTGAGGCTCCTGTTCGAGCCGTCAGGACGTCCAGACTCTCAGCAGGACTACTACCTGACCGCTAAGGAGAATCTGTGCGTGGTCTGTGGGAAAGCAGATTCCTACATCAGGTCTGACTTTTAATTCCTTTAAAACTTTTTTATTTATTTATTTATTTAATATAGACTCTACGTGAATGATCTGACCTTTGAAATCTGCTAAAGCAGATGGTTTGAGTCCGTCTTGACACCGAGTTGCTTCCTCCGGTCCCCGACAGGAAAAACATCGTGCCGCACGAGTACCGGCGACATTTTCCCACCGAGATGAAGGACCACAACTCCCACGACATCCTGCTGCTCTGCACCAGCTGCCACGCCGCCTCCAACGTGCACGACGGCTACCTGAAGCAGCAGCTGGCCGAGGAGTTCGCCGCCCCTCAGGGCTGCGAGGAGGGCGTCCGCCTGCTGGAGGACTCGGACCGACGGCGGGTCCGCTCGGCGGCTCGGGCCCTGCTCACCGCCGGGGGGGGACTGCCGGAGCAGCGGCGGGAGGAGCTGCAGGCGCTGATCAAGAACTTCCTGAACGTGAAGGAGGACGAGGAGCTGACGGACGAGGTGCTGCAGCGGGCGGCCGATCTGGAGACGAGGTGGGTTTCAGAACTTATCAATATATTATCGATTTACGTTGTTGGTTTTGTATTTTTTTTGGCTGCTGTTTCTTTTTTTTTCTTTTTTTTTTTAAATAAAACTAATAAACTGTAAATGTAACTGAGTGTTTTCAAAGAAAGTAACCCTCTTATAGCACAAGTTACATCAAGCTAAAGAGTGCAATTTATTAGTCTTTGCACATAGCTTCACCTAAAATGAAATAAATCTGATTAGAAATTTAAATGGATACACGGACACTACTTAAAATAATAAAATACGTGTTTACTTGCAGAATAGAATAAAAAAAAAAAGCTTTATTTGACAAAGTAGTTCTGGTCACCTTGGAGGTTTATATCTGTTTATATCTGCTAATTTCTCCAAACTATTTGGGATTAGTATAAAAACTAAGCATCATCTTTGAACAGCAAGTAGTTTTTTGAAGAAAAAAATGTCCTCATGTGTGGACACGGGGATTATTTAACTGTATATTATAATAAAGTCACCGATATGTAACAAAATATAAAACTGGAAATGGTTGTGCAAAGACAGAATTGCAAATAATGAATTCCCAATGTCCTCAAACGAGCACATGCTAATTCGTGAAGTTATAGTTCGTTATTTAATATAAAATAAACAAGTTTCAACTGTAAGATTTGATGAGGTTTTGCACTTTTGTCCCCCAATCAGCTGCAGAATGAATCCACTGAAACGCCCGCTATCATGTTTTTTCACCAGCTACTGTCTAGTTAAGAGGATAAAAGTTTAAATGAAGCAGAATAATCTGCCACAAAACCTAAAATTTAACGTCCCCACATGAGGACGCAGGGTCTCGGGAGGTTAAGAGAAGAGGATCAAGGCAGAGACCTGTTTTTTTTTTTTTTTTAACGTTGTTACTCACATTCACCTTCATGTTTCTGTCGCTCCTGGAAAAAAAAAAACTGCTGTTAGTTATTGAATTGTGGAAGGTTTGCGTCCTTCCTCTCGGTCTGATTGAAACATTCTTCTGATCCGTGAGGACACAAAGGACTCAGGGTGCTCACAGACTTCAGAATAGTTCTTTCCTCAGGTGCTCTATTTGGGAGCAAATGGTGAGAGATCAAAAAAAAAAAAAAAAGAATGCCAAGGCACTCTGTGGTAGAAAAAGTATAAAAAAAAAAGCCTTTTATATAATCATGGCAGAAACTGGTTAAAAGCACACGGGCCTACGCGCCATCGGGGCATAGCAACAGGAAGTAGGACAGAGCTTAAAAAGGGCACCAAGTGGAGCCGTCCCATTATGTGACGAACAGCTGGTAGGTTACCAGAACCTAATTAATTAAAAAAAAAAAAACACTCAGACAAAGGGACAGATCAGCAGAGAGAAAGAAAAGGGACAACAAAATGAATGTGTTGATTTAAAGAAGTTAAATGTCAATACGTGTTATTCAGGTGGGTCCATGAGCCTCTTATTTTTTGTGTGTGTGTATAATGTATGAACAGTATTAACTGTACTTTACTGTGAGTAAATATTGTAGAATAATCCAACACTAGTAGTAAAACAGGTTTGCATGGACTCGTGTCAGCACTGACTGCCGATGGGAAATCTGGGGACATTTACAGCTCAGAGATTTAAAAAAGAAAAACGTTTAACATTTAATTCTTATCAAGATTAAATTAAGAAACGGGGACAATTGCAATTTTATTTACATAAGGCCCGGGGGCCAAAACTGGCCCGCCAGATGGTCCAATCTGGCCCGTGGGATAAATTTGCAAAAATTACGCTGAAGATATCGGCTGAAAATATTTGATAAAATAAGAAATTGCACTTTGCACCTTGCACCTCTTAAGAAATTCGCGGTTGTTCATTACATGTAGCTGTACTTTTTTGCACTAAAGCAAAGGGAAACATTTGGAGTTGTCGTTATTTACCAGTTAATAAGCTATTGTGTTACTGGTCCGGCCCCATTGAGATCAAATTTGGCTAAATGTGGCCCCTGAACTCAAATGAGTTTGACACGCCTGCTTCAACATATTTATTCATATTTAAACTGATGTGTCTGTAATGTCAATAGCAGCACGACCAACTACCGTAATAACTGTAGTCTGCGTGCAACATTTTTTTTTCTCATTGATAAAAAGCTGAAATTGGGCACTTTTACGGGGACAACTTCAGCCGGCGTACAGGACATCGAATATATATTTATAAATAAAGAAATCGGGGACGTCTGGTCACCCAAAAGTTAACAAACAACTGACGACTATTTTCTAATTATTCATTAATCCTGAGTAATTGCTCCTCCTCTCCTCCTCTGAAGGATCTTTAACGAGGCGTACGTGCCTCACGGCCTGAAGGTGGTGCAGGCTCACGCCGAGAAAGGCCTGCGGGGCCTCATGGACCTGGAGCGCCGCTGGAGGCAGCACTTCCTCACCAGCATGCACCCGCGCCACCTCCCCCCCCTCTGGTCCGTCGACCACAACCACGGCAAGTTCCTCCGCAAGTACGGAGAGGACCTGCCCATCAAACTCAACTGAACGGGGACCGATGCCATTTTATTTTTTTTTTTTGTTTGCGTCTCGTCCACTCGTTGGATTCGAACCTTTAAAGCAGGTGAATGCACTGAGCAGCGCGTGGTTGCTGACGAGCTGCCACTCTGCGATCGGGACCGTGGACGACGTCTCCGTGGGATAAGAGACGTAAACGACTCTTAATTGTGAAGAGGAGAAGGAGGAGGGAGCTGCACTGAACACTAAGCTTGCTAACGTCATGGTTGCATATGGACACTTTTTATGATGACAAATGTATAATTATTTATGAGATGAAGGAGAAAAAAAAAGTTGAGATATTGTAATTCAAGAACTGATTTTTAGATAAAGCTGCAGCCTGCTCTTAATTTCCCCTTTAAATTTCCACCCCTCCAATCCCATGCAGGTTTGCAGCTAATGAGAAGAAATGATACTCGCTTTGCATAGAGGGTCATTTTAACACGACCTTAAAATCATTTTGGTGCTTCAGTTTTCAGTCTATTGTCTGTTTTAGGTCGATAGATGATGTTTTTTTCCCCAGAGACATCTCGACACCAGGCTTCGTCTTTTTCTCCGTCTGGTTGTCGAGATCCTCGACCGCTTCGTTTCCACAATCCAAAACGCTCGGGTCCTGCTGCCGGTTCTCCCCCGGACGGCTGGGACGTCTCATGGCTCATGTTTTAATGTGCCTCTTAATCCCCAGCCCGAAACCGGAGGCCGGAAGGCGGCGTCCGGACCCCGTTTCCGTTTCACCACGACGTCTTTTTCCACAGAATCCAAACCGCACAGTGAGGAACGAAATGAGGTGCCAACTCTGATGTGAGAATTTAAAATGACAGTTCTCTCTCATCGCAAAAGCAGCAGCGTGTCTTTATTTGTGTTTTTCCTTTTTGTCTTAAGCTTGAAGCTGTTTTCCTAAAATTGTGAAAAATAAATATAGGTATAAATAAAAGTTTGTATTAATCTCCTGTGACTTGTTGTATTTTTTTACTTTTTTAAAAAAAAAAAAAGACACAAACACGTTCACTTTTTTTATTTTTTATTATCATTTCTTACAAAATCACAGTTTAATAAATAGTCTGTAAAAATGAGTAGAAAAGTGGTTCTCTTAACATTTTCATATATGAATCACTCGTGACTTTCAGGTCAAAGGAGTCTTTAGTTGAACTTTTTTTTGTCAGGAATGACTTCTTTTTTTTTTTCTTTTTTTTTTTACAATCTAGTTTTGCTGAATTAAGGCCTCTTGATTTTGGCATCAGAACAATCTGTCAGTCAAATGTTTTTTTTGTATCTGAATTAGTTATGAGCTCCCCTGGTTTCACAGTTCAGTCAGGAAAATTAAATAAAGCACATTTACAAATAAATTTAAAAAAAAAAAACAAAAGATAACGGCTCGACATGCAGAATCTCTTTGTCCTACGACGCTAACAAAACTAAGGACACCTTCTAATGGTCAGTGTTCGACACTGCAACGATAACAATGGCACATGAGGCGGCTGCTTCGTCGAAGGGGATTCCACCAAAGTTGACTTTTTTTTTTTTTCTTCTCATCTCGAGTGAATTATTAACGAGGACAAAGCTTTGGGAAATACTTTCTAGCAAATTTTGGTGGAATTCCCCTTTTTAAGAAGTTTAGCGGTGACGAAGAGAGCGCAATCCTGGCACTCTGACATCTTTACTGCATTACAGAGAAACCTCCGGGGAGGGTGGAAACACACCTGGGGATGATTTCATTTTTCAGATACGCTTGCTTTTGGGATCGGCGATTAGCTTAGCATTTAGCCTGCAAACATGGCTTTAGTCGTGCTGGAAGTCGGGAGCTTTCACTGAGCTCGGAAATTCCCGCTTAAAAGTCTGAGAATACATCTAAATGCAGCAAACAACCTCTTACACCATGTTTGTAGTTCTCATGCTAAGTAGCAGCTAGCTTTATAGTTAGCATAAATTCATGTTATCAATCTAACTTTTTTTCACTTGGAAGTTCTTGCATTTTGTAAAATGTAATGTCTTTTTTGTCATTTTAGGGCAAATTTGCGATTAACTTAGCATATAGCCTACAAAAATGGCTGTAGCTTTTTGGAAATGTTCACTCACGAGACTGTGAATGCCAACAAGAGGGCATCTGAATGCAGCATATAACCTCTTTTACCATATTTGTAGTGCTCATGCTAAGTAGCTGCTAGCTTTATAGTTGAATCAATCTAACTTTTCACGAGAAACACAGATTTGGGATAAATAGGCATTTAGCTTAGCTTAGCATATAGCCTGCAAACATGACTGTAGCTGCCTTCAAGTGGACGGGAAGATGAACAAACCCCACATTGGAAAGCGGCATATGATCTGTTTCGCCATATTTGTAGTTCTCTCACACTCTCATATGGCTGCTAGCTTGCTTTATAGTTAGCAAAAAATGCAATGTAAAATTTGAATCAATTTAACTTGTCGTAAGAAACGCTTGGAAATGCTTCTACTTTGTAAGATGTGCTCAGAAGTGTGATGTGCTTTTGTTGTTTTGGGACAAATTTGTAACTAGCTTAGCACCTAGCCTCCAAACATGGCGGTAAAAGTAGAATCACTCAACATTATTTAGCAATAATGATAATAAAATAGGGGGATTTATACATTTTTAGATATGCTTGCTATTTTTGTTTTGGAGCAAACTTTTTTTGACTAGCTTAGCATATAGCATGCAAACAGCGCTGGTTTTAATGCTACCTTCAAATTGAACTGGCAAGCTCACGGTTACAACACTGGAACCTGTGAACCCAGATGCTTTTTGACAACTTCTTTGTCCCAAAACCTTCTTTTGGGACAAATTCTTTCAGTTAGCTTAGCATATAGCATGCAAACATGGCTTTAGCGGTGCTGGTAAGCAGATTTTAACAAACTGAACTTTTGAGTTTGTGTACGGAACTTTTCAAGCTGGGCCTTATGAGGCTCTGAGTAACACAAGAGGAGCCCTTATGCTAAGCTAAGTGTCCGCTAGCTTTATGGTTAGCATAATCAACATTTAGCAAGACTTCTCAATGAATCCTCCTGTTGTGTTTCCACCGGCAGAGAGTTTCAACACTAAATTACTGCATATTATAACTCCTTTTGTTCGTTAAAACAAAAGATGATTTTTACACGTAAAAGAAAGAAATAATTCAAGAAATGAGCCTGTTTGATTTAGCCCCAAATCTCTGTTTGTTTTTCTTTTTTTTTTTTTTTGTGTTGGAGTATCCGAAACATCACACGAATTATCTCTCCTTTGCAGATCCCTTTTCCTTAAAGGTACGCTGAACTAACGATAAGGCATTTTCCAATTAACAGCAACATTTTGAAGCACTTCTTAATTATTTTTTTTTTTCTTTTGAATTTACATCACAAAAAAAAATAAAACAATAACAATAAAATAAAAGTCAGTTTTAACCTTCAAGGTAAAAATCATCTACAAGGAACATTTTTGCACAACAGAATTCACATTTTCGTACAGATTGTCACGTAAGTAAAATAAAATAAATCATATTGCTCCACAACGGCTGAAATCATTGAAAACAATAAATCTTCGGCTTCGGTATGGCAGGCTACAAACCAAATAATAATAACAAATAAATAAATAAAAGCGGATGATTCCTCTAGTTTTTTGGTCAAAGGCTGTCCGACGATGCAGAGAGGCTAGTTTTTGACGTTTTTTTTTTGTTTTTTTTTTTTAATTATTTTCTATTTAATGGTCATCGACGCCGTCACCACGAAGCCCTTCGGACACGTCAGAAACTCTAAAGTACACGGGGCTTCGATGACTAACTGAGCATCTCTCATTCCTGGAAAAACAATCATCCAAGGACGGTGATGAGCTAAAGAACAGGCCAAGACCTCCCTCCTCCTCCTCCCTGCACCACCACCACCACCACCACCGCTGCTTCCTAACAACTTATTATTGCTTGCATGTTAATACACACAGAGTGGGAAATCATTCTCTGAAAAACAGAAATATTTCACAGTTCGAGTGACAGCAACTTTAAAATAAATAAATAAAACAACTGCCTAAAGTGTGTGTGTGTGTGTTTTTTTTTTTTTTTTTTGTTTTTTTTTCTCTGGGTTCGACTCCAGTTCTGCAGGATGAGACACGACACGGACGTTTGCTGGTGTATTCAGGACGAAGCGAGTCACAAATTCTTTGGAGTTTCATTCATTGACGCCGAGATGATGATGGTGATGATGAATGAACCTGCGGGATCTTTTTTTTTTTGTTTGTTTTTTTTAACATGTGTGTGTTTGTTCGGTCCCGTCTCAGGAAGTCGTTCGCGCGCGCACTCAAACTAAAAATTAAAAAAAAAAAAACACACTCGTTCCTCACGCGTTGCAAAGAAAAACCAAACACGATTGGCACAGATTATCAAAAAAATAAATACCCTGGAAGCTTGGCACTATGCAAAAGAAACTTCACATTATTTTTTTTTTTATCCCCCCCGTCCCTCCCACTCCTTCAAAGAAATCTTATAAAAAACTATTGAATAATCTCAAGTCTACTCCACGTGTTCGTTGTCCTCACTATTACTTATATACTATATGCTGATGAAGGTTAACACCAGTGTCGTAAACCTCTGAATGACTTGACTACCACTGAAACAATATAGCTCCTATTCAAATAGATTTTTTTTGTTTTTTCCACAAACGCACATCAAAATGAAGTATCTAACACCTATGGGACTATAGATAGTGCTGTTGTCTGGTATGCATCTCTTCATAGTGCCTCTTCGTGTTTTTCTTTCAAACAATCTTTAAATGTAAAACTCTGAACTCCTTCCGGGAGCAGATGGTAAAGTCTACGACGCCTTCATCTCAGACGGATGTTTTTTTTTTTTTTTTGTTTGTTTTGTTGTTATCTGGGGGACGTCTGTCGGGGTGGATTACCTCACAGGTGTCCCTCCAGGATGCTGGTGACAGCCTGGTCCAGTGAAGGGCCTGACGTGGCCCTGGCTGGGGCGGCGGCGGCGGAGGGGCCCTGCAGGCGCTGGAGCTCCAGGATGCTGTCGATGGCACTCTGTAGATGTTCGCTGAGCATGTTGTCCTCTTGGAGGGGTGGAGGCGCCGGGCTGAGCTGCTGCTGCTGCTGCTGCTGCTGCTGCTGCTGCTGCTGCTGCTGCTCCGTCCGAGGTGACGCGTCCAGCCGGTAACATTTCAGTTTCGGGGCGCTGACGTCTCTGGGAGCGAAGCAAACCCCCTGCGGCTCTGGCATAGAAAGAGGGTGTTTTATTTTGGGATCTTCCACGTGTTGGGCTTTCTCTACGGGGTCAGCGGGCGGAGCCCCGTTTGACATCTCCTCGTCGGGCCGAGGTCGCTGGGGGGCGGCCCCGTCGGTCCGCTCGCCGTTGGTCAGCTGCTGCCCCGTGTGGTCCCGCTTCAGCCCCGGGTCGCACGCCGAGTTGTGGATCACCTTCCGGGAGCCCGACTCGTGCTTGATGGTGAGTCGGAGGGCGCCGCGGGAGCTGGAGCGGTACGTCTTCAGTCCGGGCGGCCGGTCGGAGAGGCGCGTCCAGGCCGGCGGGGAGGAGGGGCTGCCCGAGGAGCACAGGTGGGCGGGGCCGGAGGAGTGGGCGCCGTGGGGGGAAGATGCAGACGCAGCCAGGGACGACATGAATGACTCTGGATGGGAAGAGAGGAGGAGAAACATCGTTCATCTACACCAGATACACAAAGCATCATTTAATGCAGTTGTGGGCTGAACTTATGATGCCAATGTTTTTCATATGGAAAAATTATTATTAAGTTCTAATTTAGGTGATTAAATTAGGCATTTATATTCTTATAAGTGTATAAAGGCCGTCTCAAAATAGAAAGGATGCTCTTATTATTAACATAAAATGCTTTCCTTAATTAATTCACTTCACTTCACAGCTCACAGTAATAAAGCCTGTTTCTACTTTGTAGTTTTAGGTTAATTAAAAACAAACTGAAATAGATTTTTTTATATATGTGGAAAATATTGCAATATCCAGATATGATTAATTACAATAAATTATAAAAAAATATACATTTGTCATGATAAAAATATATCTCTGTCTAATTATTATTTTATACAACATTATTAATTTATTAATCATTAATTAAAGGATGAAAATAGTTCTGATATATGACATGAGGTTAATTTAATTATCAGAAAAAAAGGAATAAAAGAAGGCAACAATAATTCATCAACCTCAGATTTGTACTGTAAAAAAATACTAAAATTTACATTTTTATATAGTCATTGTGGATTAAATAATAATTAAATAATAATGCCTTCTTTTTTCCAGATTCTTCAGATTAAATTCCAGCTGCAGACAAACGTCTCTGTATATTTTTGTGTTAATCAAAGAGAAGTAGACAGGAGTCTGTCTTTTCTCCCTTGTAAAAGAGATCGTTGATCTCAGTGTGACTAACCTGGATAAATATGGGTTAAATGACTAAATAAATAAAACTAGTGTCCATGCAAATGTTAATATTTGACCTCCAGAGCCAAAACAACCACACCTCTCCATCCATGTACACGCTCATCACCATGACAACCACGTCACTAACGTAGCTGGTTTAACAAACTCCTCAAATAAATTAACATCTAAACCGATTTGTTAACACACGTCACCAACAACCTGAGAGAAATCTAAAATCCTGAAATTGTGCCGAGGAGGATGAGGAGGAGGAGGAGGAGGAGGAGGAGGGTGGCTGAACTTGTCGAGTCGCCACGGCAACAGCAGGGCTGTTCCAGCTGTGCTCATCTCTCCTAGAAACGTTCCTCAAAACTGACCCTTCAAAATAAATAATAAGTCACGAAATCTGTCCATGTTTTTCTCGTCCATATTTGTCTCCTACAATTACCCACAATGCAACTCACGTGAGACCTGCAAGCACTGAATAGTGATAGGCAGCAGCCAAAGTTAACAGAATCAGCATCACTTCTCATATTAAAGTTTTGTTCAGTAGTTGAACTAATTTTATGATCTGGAACAAATGAACAGAAAAAAAATCTGTAATTTTATTTCTTTTAGAAACAAAAATACACACAGATGTTTGTCTACAGCGGAGTCTGGAAAAAGAAGGCATTATTATTTAATTATTATTTCATCTGATTATTATTTCATCCACGATGACAATATAAAAATGTACTTTATTTATTCCATTATTATTATTATTATTATTTATTTATTTAATTTTTTTTACAGTACCAATCCGGTGTTGATGAATTAGTGTTGCCTTCTTTTATTCCTTATTTATTATTTATATATTTTCCTGATAATTAATTAACTTCATGTCATAAATTGCAACTATTTTTTATCCTTTTAGCAATGATTAATAAAATAATAATGTAGGACAAAATAATAAGCAGGCAGAGAAATATTTTTTAAAATTTATCATAGTTAATGTTTTTTTATTTTGTAGTGTTGATGAATTAATGTTGTTTTCTTTTATTTATTTTCCTGATATTAAATAGTTACCAGACAGAGATATATTTTTAACATGACAAATATATTTTTATCATTTATTGTAATTAATTAAATATTTTCTATATGTAAAAAACAAATGTTTTTTTTAATGTATTATATTTCCACCTAACACTACAAGAGAGAATCAGACCTTATTAATGTGAGCTGTTGTAAAGTGAATTAATCAACGCAAGCATTTAATTTTAATAATAAGAGCATCTGATCTATTCTGAAACCTCAGAAGAAAAAAAAAAAAATTAAAAATGGTCCTAGAGTCCAACATCAGCCGGGGCCTGACATTTAACAGCCTCTTTCTCCCCAATCTTTTAATTAACATAAGAACCCCGCTTCTTTAATTTGCTCTTAACCTCTCACATGTAATTTTTTTTTTTAATCATAATGCCTGAGTCTCTCTCAGCACGACCCGGCTTAATAACACGTTCACACCTGGGAGCTGCTACTGAGGCGCTGCTGAACCAGTCTGTTAAGAATCGTCTGTGAGCTGACAGATACTAATGACAGGTTGTGTTTCTCCTGCTGGGACACTGACCCGGGTCTCTGCGAGCTCGCCGCCTGTCCTCCGCTAACGTGTAGCGCTCGGCCTGGAGGAAGAGACGCTCCAGCATCACCATCTCCGCCGACGGACTCTCCTGCTGTGGAGACCGGTTCACATCCCGTCAAACAAACACACACACCTCCACACCGCATTCTTTACGGGTTTTAATATTATGTCGCTGAGTCGTGTCTCACCTGCGCTTCTCTAACCAGTAGCTGCCGGTATTTGTTGACCATGTCCTTGGTGCGCTTCAGCAGGAACCCGGTCACGGTGTCAAACTCCTGGTCCACTGTGGAGAGGAACGTCTCAACCGGTGTCAGCTGGTTTTAGCCAGATCAGTCAACACATGCAGCAGAAAAAGCCAGAAACTGATACTGAAAGGATGCGAGGCCGAAAGGAGGCGGTCGCCACGGCAACGACAAGGATGCCCCCAGCCGTGGTCATTCGTTTTTTTAGCCCCCAACAGTCTGAACGTTAAGAACCGTGATCATGATAGAACTGCAACACGAGTACAATAAGGAGGTATACCATATCGATCAGCCAAAACATTATGACCGGCTAGTTTTATGACAGGAAAAGTAAAAACCACTGAGCATCTTGTGGCAATTCAGAAACTTTTGGAGGTTGTGCATGTTACTTAGACATGTAGCACCCACATAGACCAGACCAGACACCCCCCCACCCCATAAAAGTGACACTCCTTGATTGATGCAGCCTGACACGCACACACAAAAAACTGTTTAAGAACAACTGTTGTTGAGCTGGTTTCCAAATTCACTAGATCCCAAACTGATCCGAGTATGATCCACCATAGAGGCTGTTGTTGCCAGACACCACAGGACGACTTGAGAAGGCCCATGGCCCATTAGGAAGGTGGTCATAATGTTGTGGCTGATCGATGTGATGTGTTACACACTGGTCGACAAGCCGCGTATTTTTTTTTCGACCTCGTTTGAGTAACTTCCGTCGTTTCTGCAGCCATGTTTTCATAGACAAATGTTGTTTTTCTAGGTCTGTGAATGTTTAGCCTGCGGCTCTGGGATTTTTACAGACAAAGGGTCGAGGCTCGCCCACCTAAACTGAAGTCATCCTGAGTGGGCAGGTGACCTGCGCAGGTGTGATAAGGCAGCAGGCGTCTGACGGCGTCCTTCAGCGTGGAGAAGGCCGGGCCGGTGAACGGGTTCTGCACCGCTCCGTGATCCAGACAGAGCTGCTGCTGGAACCTGAAAGGGAGGAAGGGAGGACATGGGATGTGCTACTGGATCTCTTTTACTCTGTCATCTAACTGTAAAATAATGGCTTAAAATTATGTTTTGATCTTCTGTTTGATAGGAAATCTTGTTTTTTTCCACCACTGATGTCATGTGACATTTGCACATTTAACATGATGCAATAGTTTCGTATTTTATTAACCAACATATCATCCGTTTTTCTGTTATTCCCCAGTAAAATAAAACGTGACTGTGCGTCTGATGAGCGAAGGTTTCTAAGCGGTGGGCGAGTTTCTGCAGACCGTCGCTCTCTTACCTGTGCCTGCGCATTGCTGGTGTGAGCCTCTCCTCCCTCTGCGGCTTCGGAGGACCTGCCAGCTGGCAGACACACAACATTCTGGGTGAGTAGACGTTTGCTGACCTTTAACAAATCATCATTATATTCTTTTTTTTTTTTTTTTTCTCTCTCTCGGACTGGAGCCGTTTCAGCTCAGTCCAGAGAGGAAATGATGTCGACTGATGACAGAAATGATAAAAAATACATTTCTTTTATGATCAGATACAGTTCATTCATTCATTCATTCATTAAAACTAGATTAAACGGACTGAGGAACTCTTTTATCCCTCAGTCTGTTCATTTGTTGAATCATTTGTTGGGCGCTGTGAGACCGGGGGCCACTTTGATGTCTGTCACATGTCACATGTAATATGTCTGAGAAACAAGTGTCCTGGATGCAAATTTCAGGAGGAAACAACCTTTCACACTCACACCTACGGCCAATTTAGAACCTAACGAGCAAAGGCACCTGGAGAGAACCCACACACACAGGGAGAACATGCAAACATGCAAATGGATTAGAACCCAGAACCCTTCTCGCTGTGAGACGTCAGTGCTAACTACCTAACTTCCCAGTTAGACATAAAAGAATTTATAAGAATGCATCAGTCAATCGTGAATGTTCTTACTCTTAAATGAACTGGACTTGAAGTGCTGCTCTGCTGGCTGGTCTGGATGGGGGGACACTCCATAGGAGCTGGGGGCCCGTGAACTTGGGCTGCCTGGGGTGCAGGAGAGGGCGGATGGACATCGAGAGCAAACGCTTTGCTCTCTACGGCCAAGGCAGCTGTCGGCTCTGACCAAGGAGACGACGGAGGTGAGAGGAGAGCGCAGCAGGATAATTTATTGTTATTATTAATTTTAGTGTGTTTAAACTCACTGTTCTGTTGTGTGTGCTGTTGGACAGCGGCGTCGTCTCCTCCTTTGGAGAGGACAGCGGGCGCAGCCGTGGGAGGAGGAGGTGGAGGAGGAGGCTGCTGCTGAGGCACGGAGACACTGACAGGCGGAGGCGGAGGCGGAGGCGGAGGCGGGGGGCTGCTGTGGACTGAAGCACGGGTGGAGGACTGAGGCTGGGAGGCGGGAAGCTGGACCTGAACCTGGGAGGCCTGGACCTGTGGCGGAGACTGGGGGGCGGACAACTGGATCTGCACGGGGTTCTGGGCAAACTGGAGCTGATGCGGGACCTGGACCTGGTACTGGACTTGAGGCTCGACGAGGGGCGGAGGGGCCGCCGTCCTCGAGCTCTCGGCCCCGGGCGGAGCCGTCTGGGAGGCGGCCGGAAGAGGAGGAGGAGGAGGAGAAGAGAGGGCCTGGCTCAGGGGGGGGGAGCAGATCGCCGCGGCGTCCTCGGGGTCCGAGTGAAGAGGAGAGACCTCCAGACACTGGTCTGACATCAGGGTGTGGGCGTCCGGACCGGAGACCAGAGGCTGGTTCTCTCCGTCGCCAGGGACCGGGGAGGAGAGCGACTCCAGGGGAACCACCGGCAGAGAAGCAGCCAGCAGGTCGGAGGTGAGGGGAGAACTAAGTGCTTGCTGCAGTAGAAACGAGACAAAAAACACTTTAATCTTCTTCACTGATTCTGAACTAAAGCCTCCAGGACATGAGCTAATGATTGATTAAAACTGTGAATATATACATTTTTCTGGTATAATAATGAGACACAATTTAAAAGAACCTTCACTTATTTTCACCTGACTTAAAGTAAAAAGAGAATGACATATTTAGCTCTGTTGCGTGTTAACTATTCGTCTCTTCTGACCTGTTGCAGATGTTGCATAAAGGCTTGGTTCTGACTCAGCGAGTGGTTCGCCTCGTCCGCGGCTTGCGTCACGTCGGCCGGGGGCATCAGGAGCTTGGGCAGCTCCGCAGCTGGATCGGGGGCCAGCGGCGGCTTGGGGGGCGGCTGCAGGACGGTGACGATGGGGGGCGGCGAAGCCTGCAGGGCCGCGGGGGGCGGCGGCTGCACGGAGACGTGCTGGAGAACGTGTCCGTAGGGCTGCGGGCGGGGGCAGAGCAGAGAGGTGCGCTGTTGTTAGAGACGGGCGCGGGCAGACGGGGATGACGCAAGCGGCCGTAACCAGACCGTTTGGGTGCTTCACTTCGGTGCCACTGAATTTTTAATTAGCGTCCCCTTAGCTCTTTTTTTTGCGGTGCTGACATGCTTTTCCACCTGCATAGACGGAGGTGAACCTTCAAAATGCCTAAGAAACGGTTAAAATATCACCTCGGAATATACAGACGGGTCAACCTGCAACAAGGAATTTGATTGAAAAGCATAAAAGCAGAGAAATGTGCCGTCTTTTAGTATTTAAATTAATATTCTGATCAACCTGCACGTCACAAAATGCCTCAAAAATAAAAAAGTTTCGATGTTTTCCATTCTGGTTTGGGTACTTTAGCGATACTCATCCCTAGTGGAGTTTAAGAGCATTTCTACTTCAGATCTGAAAACGGTTGGCACATATCATGACGCATGCAGAGATTTAGATGACTTTAAGCCTTATAACCTTGTATTGTGTTAGCGTCAAACTTGACCCATTTCCAAGTAAAAAATGTGTAAAAAGTAATTATTTTTTCTGTGGGGATGAGGCTTCATGACGTCCTCAAGAACAGACATTTTAACACAACTAAAGAATTTTTCACCATTTCAGTAAATTCTTAAAATCTCTTACAAAGAAAGTGACGCCTGTGTTGTTATGGGTCAGATATGCATGAACCCCTGGATGAAAGAAAATGTTTCATGTTGCTCTGTGGATCAAATTCAGTTCAATTTCCACTTTTTTATATATAATAATGATATTAAAAGGTCTATTGGGTCAAAAAAAAAAACATTTAATCCGGTGTTGACATGGATATGAATGAAAAACAAGTTAAATATGAGGTGAAGAACAACGCTGATAATGATGAACATTGTTTTTTAGACAGTTTTTGTTTGGAATAAAACAGTTTTGACGGGTTCGTCTTTCTAACACATTATTATTAAAGGTTAAACATCCAAGGAGCAAACCAGGGAGGAGTTTAAGGATTTGTACATGAATGTGAAACAGTTTAACTTCCTGACTACTTCCCATGTACCAGCTCACGGCCTAATATTTAAACTCGGACCTCCTGTCTCTGCAGAGGGAGCTCACCTGTGGCAGCTGGTGGAACGTCTCCTCCGGGCTGCTCCTCTCTTCTTGAACAGCTCTCTCGGGCAGCAGCACCACAGAGGCCTGCTGGAGGCTCAGCTGCCCCTCAGTCACCCCCGCCTGAGGAGCCGGGGCCGGGGCCGGGGCCTGGGCGGCGAAAGGCAGCCCCTGAACCACCGAGGGGCCGTTCACGATCGAGATGGAAGTGAGATCCGGGGGAAGCACCCCTGAACTGTTGATCAGGGTAATGTGGTTTCCTAGAGCGGGACTGTGGACCAGGGTGGCACGCTGCCCCTGCCCTCCTGGGGTGTAGGTTCCAGCCAGCTGTGCCGGCATCTGGAAGACAGTAGCAGGCGCTGACTGCAGCTGCAAAGGTCCTGAAAGCACAGTGGCCTGGCGGAGCGCTAGCTGCCCTGTGGGGGTGGTGAAGACGGGGCTGAAGTTCAGCTGTCTTTGGGGCACGGTTAGGATCTGAGAGCCGTCCACGAGCTGCCCGGTGGAGGACGTCACGCCGTGGACCGACGGGCCCTGGTGGCTGGACGTCAGCAGCGGCCGAGCCGCACTGGCGGGCTGTGAAATCGTAACAGGGCACTGGCCTGGAAGAAGGAACTGGTTTTGGCCTTGGAAGAGTCCCTGAGGCTGGAGCACGAAGGAGCCGCCCTGGTTGACCAGCTGCAGGCTGACTTGTTTGTGGATCTGCTGGCTGGGCTGCTGCGGCGGAGCCACCGTCTTCTGGCCCGGGGCGTGGGACAGCAAAATATTTGGCGAGGCGGACCCAGGGACGAACGTGAGACCGGGAGTGGGTTTCTGCCCGGAAGGCTTGGGGCTAATCTGAACCAGTCTGGGCTGGATGCTGATGGGCAGCTTGGGTTGGATGGGGAGAGGGGCGCGCTGCAGGACGATGCCCGGAGCGGCCGCCGCAGCCGCCGCCGCCGCCGCCCTCAGCGTGGGGGTGATGAGGGGCCGACTGGTGACGCTGGGAACAGCCTTGTGGATGATCATACTGGAGGCCTGGGCAGGACTCAGAGAGAAGGAGGTCTCTGGAGAAGGAGCAGGGAACACGTTTCCAGGCAGGAGTCCCATCAGCTGTGGAGGAGCCGCGGGTTTCAGAGAAGGACACCCCGGCCCCACGGCCAGCAGGGAGGGCTGGGGGGGCTCCACGGCCGCCTGGGTGTCTCTGGGCAGGGCGGGGGTGAGGGGTAAGGTCACAGACTTGTGTATGAAGGGGACGGCCGGGGGAGGGAGGAGAGGAGCGGGGGAGTACAGAGACAGGCTGTCTCCTGCTTGCGCCAGACCTGCTTCCAGGGCCATGGTCTGCTCCGTGATCTCCGCCTCCTGCAGGCTCTGCTGGAGGATGTCGCAGGCCACCTCCGCCTCCGCCACTTCCTCCACCTCTCCCTTCTTCGCCTCGCGGTCGGCCTCCGCAGGCGGCCCGCGCTGCGCCTCCTGCGGGTCTCCCCCGCCCTCCGGAGATGACAGGAGGGCCTCCTCCAGGAACGACAGATCCACACACCCAGGTGGAGGCGTGTCTGGGGAGTCGCCGCCATCTCCCAGCAGGGAGACGGGACTCTGGAGGAGGAACAGCGGGAGACAGAAAGAGAGGTTCAGGCGACAGAGAGAGAGAGAGAGGGGAGAGAGGAGTCCGGGTGAAAGTGGGGGAGAATCGTGTGATTAGCGGGAGTTAACAGGAAAAGCCCATTCAGGCACAGGAGGAGAGAAAAACAGGGTTCTCCGGGGAGAAAATGTTGGTTGTTGTGACGCTGCTGGCTGTGGATCCAGACACTCACCGGGGCGTCTGTGAAGAGGGAGGGCTCCCCAGAGGAGGAGTTAATGAGCAAGTCTTCAGGCTGCAGCTGGTGGGATGAAATCAGATGATTTTAGGTCGGAAAGGAACAGAACCCAGCGCTACGTTACAGCTCTTGCATGTTCCATCTGAAGACACTCACCTCATTGGTCCCATGAAGGAAGTCGTTCAGGGCTTGGGGGTCACTGCGAAGGCGGAGAACCAAAACGAGTTAAACCCAAACCGAACGGGACGTTGAACACTGAGGCGAATAAGAAGCAGAAACTCACCACAAAACATCAAGTAGACAAGTCCCATCTTCATCCTCCATGTCAACTGAAGAAGAAGAAGAAGAAGAAGAAGAAGAAAACTGTGTTAATCTTCTCACTTTTTATTGTCAGATATGCACAAGCTTTAGCATTTAGCTATCCAAGAATTAGCGTCAGAATTTCTGCAGCTACTCACTGAGCAGATGAGTCACTGAAACAGATTTTATCTTTGTTAATGAGACGATTTAGATGCAGCGCACTCGTTCCTTCTGACAAGAGCATAAAAAATACCATATCCAAACCAAAACCCCCCTTTTTTTTTCTTTTTGTTCTTTTTTACAAATGTCAGCTGCAGCCTTCATGCTTGTAGCCTCTTTCAGCTGTTTTGTTGCCATAATTTGCAGATGATTTTTAATTCCCATGTCCCTTTTTTTTTTCCTTTTTAAGACTTTTTTTAATGAATGAGACAACTCTACATCTGAGCAAGAGACATTTTGGGCTACTCTGGCTGATATGAGTCCGGTAAGACGCCATTTGGATTCATTTTGTGTCGCATTTCAACCAAAAAATCAGCATCGAAATCAGCCCAAACTTTAAACGATTTAATGAGTTTATGTTTCCAGGCAAATTCTGGGTAGTAAAGGAAACTTTTACTAATAGGAGTTAAGTGTGTTCCTGTGCAGATGATCACAGTCATAGTGTTGGACCTTGGGTTTCAGTCTGTGATTAAAAATAAATCTATAACGCGTCATAAACAAAACATTTTTGCTGCAGTTTTTTGCTGAAGGAATGAAAAACTGGAAGGAGTTTTATTATCGATCCTTGTCTGTTTTTACCTGCGGGAGGATGCTGGTGTTTGTTTTAAGACCGAGCTGCTGAGAAATGCCTCGAAAATCTTTGTCCCAGCGTGAGTCAGAAACTCGGCATCACTGACAGAAAGATCAGACTGTTTGTCTGGGGGCTCCGGCTTATTCACAAAACCGCTGCAGAAGTTTCAGCCGAGACTCATCTTTAACCAGTGCTTTCCGTATATAGGATTCTCCTCTCGCCGTACAAAGCTCCTCGTTTTTAAAGGTTAGATAATATGACAAAAAAATCAGCACAATAGTAGAAAGTATGTGGTTTAAACATTCCCAGCTAAGAGTCTGCAGGGTCTGTTCAGTCCAAAAGGAGACAAACCCATGCCATTTCTTGTCTTTATTTTTTAGACCAAATAGCAGCTTTGTGACGGAGTTGCTTGACATTACAGACACCTAAAGTTCTGACCCTAATATCCACACACATTCATTCTTTTAATTTGCAGAACTAGTTGACTTAATGCATTCACATTATCGATATCTGACGTTAGAATTCAGCTGTGCTTTAGCATCATTGTTCTTAACGTGTATATAGCGCAGCTTTCGTGGTACATGCTGCAATAAAACTACAATTTAAACATGTAAAAGTGCCACAAATCAAACATTTACACCAATTTACAGTGATATAAATGAGAGAAAACAGCAACTTGAAGATTTTAGAAGCAGGAAGCTGCAATAAATGGGACGCATCTTTAATTTCTCCAAGATATTTAGGTTTAGTAGCATGAAAACTCATCTCTGAACGCATCATCTTTGAACGGGAAGGAGTTTTTTTGGGAGGAAAAAAAGTCCTGTATGTGGACACGGGCATTATTTGATTGTGTAATGCAATAAAATCACCAATGTGCAATAAAAATATAAAACTATTTCAATACCTGAACATTTATGAGCAAAATCAGGATTGCAAACAGTGAAGCCCCGATGTCCTCACATGAGTACGTGCTAAGTAGCGATGCTGAAGCCCGTTATTGATAGAATTTGTTAAATTTGTGCATTATATCAAACAAGAAAAGTTAAGGAGCGTAAATAAACGATGAGGTTCTGTACAAAAGCATGCACTTATGAGGACAAGAGGTCTAAATGAAGCAGAATAAGAAGTAACCACAAACTAAAACTTATGAAGACGCAGGGTCTCAGGAGGTTAAAAATAAGGGTCATAATGTAAAGACTTTATGACACAGACTTTAAAGGCGTGAAGATGAAAGTCTCCATGTCTATAGGAGGCAGGAAGTATAGCTTGGATCTTTCATTTCACACTCAACCTGATTAACTAACCAACTCCAGTGTGTTCACACAGAGACAGGCCATGACAGGCACCTACTTCATATGTGAGAGGCCCCATACAGAGCGGTCGACGTTGAGTTCTGGTGGTCGCCTCATGGGAAGCCGTGGCCGGGCTTCGGTGTCTGGAGGCGGGCGGACGGCGGTGCCAGGAGGCCGAGGAGACGGCGGGACGGCGGAGAAGACGCCTCCCTCGGAAGGAGCATCGCTGCGTCTCACGGTGCAGGAAGCCGGCGGAGAGGCTGCCAAGAGAAAAGGAGGTGGGTGGGTGGGTAGGGAGGAGTGAGAGTGTGGGTGTGGGTGGGGATGGAGGGTGAGGGGGTACATCACAAACACACAAACACACGCCTGTCAGGTCACTTGAGGTTACCGGCAGCCAAAAACACATTCTCATCTCAGCGGTGAGATCGATAATATGATTCATCAGTTTCGCCTCAGCTGTTTGCGTGCAGACATGTGGAGACTAAGACCCAATAATAGCTTTTATTTATCTATCTATCTATTATTTATTTTGTGTGCGTGTGCGTGTGTGTTGTGTGTGTGTGTGTGTGTTTGTGGGGGGGTCGATTATGCCCGAGGCTGATGAGGAAAATGGAAGCTATTGTTGTGGCATGAGAGGACATGAGAGGCAGATCTAAAACGCCTCAGCTGTAAATAGACGGCTCCCCCTGCGCCTTTGGATTGAGACTTGTCCTCTCCTCATGGCTCATGGCTGAGGAGGGGGGGGGGGGGGGGGGGGGGGGTTAAAAAAAAAAAAAGAAAAGAAAAAGGGGAAGGAATGTGGAACAGCTCGGCGCGATTATAACATTACGCACAGGTTTGCGCTCAGCTCTTCCAGGGGAGGTCCTTTTAATAGTAGCACTAATAATAATACAACAGAACCAAAACAAGACTCCGAGCCCGCTGACATATTTTTGTTTACAAGATAGCCGCATTAACATCCCTCCAGGTTCCGCATCGCCCAATGAAATCCAAGGCGTCCAAACCTGCAGAGACAAGTGCAAGCTATTCTCTCGCAATAACAGCACCGGGACGCGTTTATAGGTTACGTAAGGTGAATGTGTGTTCATGAGAAATTAATGTCCCCCCCCCCCCCTCACACTCCCAGTCCCCCCTCATAAGGAAAAAAAAAAAAAAAAAAAAAAAAAACGTTGCATGATGCCGAACCGCTGCTTAATTTGCTCCCGATTCCTCTCATTTTCTATTTATTTCCCCCCCTCTTCTTTAAAATTCTTGTTATTTGTGGAGTGGGACCACGGCAGCTGACGCCTCCTGTAAATCATATCGCGGTAACAAAAGATGCCTTGTGTCAAATATCATTTCCACGCATCCAGCCCCGAGACATCCTCCTCGCCGTTGTGCCATTAGAGTAATTCCGCAAAGAATAAGAAAGAGGAAACAAGCAGCAGAGGAGGAGGAAAAAAAAAACTCACCCCTTCTTTGTGGTTTATTGTCCTGTCAAGCGGGCCTCTGCGCCATCGATTCTCACTCAGTGGTCTTTTCAGATGCTAAAAGGAGGAGAGGGGGGGTGTGGAGGGAGCGGAGGGGAGGTGGGGTGGTTGGATGGGGTAGGGTAGGGTAGGGTGGGATGAAGGAGGGGGTGGGTATCGGGGTGGAGGGGGGGTGGTGTGGGTGTGAGAAACAAGACGGGGAGAGAGCCGATCACAACACAAAGGTGGGGAAATTACACGAAGGAGACGGAGAAGAGACGGAGGATCCAGCCTCCAGACCTCGGGCCGCCTCCTGCGCTCCGTCAGCCGGGCGCACGCTTCAAATGTCCCCGCGCTTTACTCCACGTTGCATTTAATTGATTTTTTTATTCACTTAAGAGCAGATTTTTTATTTATTTTTTTTAAACTTTCCCAGGCACAATAGCGTGGGAAAGCAAAATCAATATTTGGACACTCGGGCTATTTGCTACTGTGCCAAAAAAAAAAAAAGTGAGAATTAGAGTAAATTGCAATCCAGTTCATATGCTGTTTAGGAGAGAGAAGAAAGGAGGAACATTTTCAAGAATTACATTACAAAAAATCTATGACTTGAGTGGAAGTCTGTTGTGTGGAAGCAAACGGACATAATTTAAGTTTATGTGTAAAAATGTCTAGAAGGAATTAGTTATTCATCTATTTCCCAAGTCAATTAAACAGCAAACCATTATTTCCTAATTTTCTTTTCACTGTAATGAGGGAAAAAGAGATAATTGCCAATAAAACTGACATCCAGATGAACTTTTGAGTGAATACAAGATTAAAATACAAGATACGAAATTAAAATACCCCCAGAAGCACACACAAAAAATATTAAATCAGCAAGTGTTAGTTCTCCTCCAACTGTATTATTCCATCCTATGTTTAACTAACCCGTATGTATATAGTGTAAATTTACATCTATACTAGTGTATTTTATTATTATTACTTACAACTATACCTATTTCTCTTGTTACTAATGGTTTTGAGTGTTTATTAAACACAACTGAGCTGCTGTGACTTTCCACTGAGGATCGATGAGTCTAAGATCACAAAATCAATCAGTGATTTAAGCAGAATATCAAATGTGGTGCGTTTAAAGTGACTTTATTTGGTCTATTAATATACAAAACGTTCATCTTTTTCATACATTTTACCATTAACTGATAAATCGGGGAAATCATCTGCCGATTAACTGATAATAAAAATGATTTGATGTAAAACAAAAGTTAAATAAAAGAGACAAAAAAAGAGGCAAGACAGGAAAAATGTTTCATTTTTGAGATGTATCCATTTTAAAAAACACATTTCATTCTGCTCTTTTTTTCCAACATACTGTTGTAGTGTAAGAGAATAATTGTCTCAGTCAGTCATCGGTTGAGAATACGGAAAATGGAAGTTGAAACGCGAGAAAACGATTGATTTAAAGGAAGAAATAAAGTGGTAAAGATGAGCAAAGCCAGACAACTAGACTTTTGATTGTAAAGGTAATCTTTATTAAAATCGAACAGTAAAATAACAATGATTCAAAGAGAAAAAAAAAAAAAGAAAAGTGAAGAACGTTCAGCAACAAAGATACCAAAACTTTTTAAAAAGTTAAAATTTAATAGGAAAATAAACTAAAAAGTCTCCTCCCCTGCCTTGCGCCGTAAATTTAGAGAAAGCGTCAAGGGAGGCTGACAAATCACTCAAAAACTTTTAAACACAAGTTACAAATAATAGGAAAAAGAACTGAGTCCCGACCCCTGCCCTCTCGCCGCCCCGTCTCTTTGGGGAAGCGTCACTTCGCCGCCTGCTGGGCCTGACGGCGCAGCAGCACGTAGATCTTCTCCTTGATCCAGTCCTTGTTGTACGGCTGGTACGACTGCGTGTCGGCGCGATACCTGAGGCAGCACAGGAAGTTACACTCAGTCAGCTTTAACTGGTCCACACTCACTGTTTCTAATGAGCCGCTTTAATGTGAAACATGCAACGCTCGCAAAACCGTGACAGAACCAGAGACGTTCTCGCAGATTGCTCTTCTTGCTCGGTCGCTCTTTGAGCTCAGGAGCACTACGGCAGCTGGCAGGGACTGTGTCGGGCTCAAGGGCTCCAAGGCAGAGGGGCTGCTTGCATGTATAGACCTGAACCTGCTATTTGAAACCACCTGCTGTCACAGGTTAGTAGCAGCAGGTTCGTTATTCATCATCTCTGCGCTCAGTGTCATTTTAACTAATGATCTAAACAACTGGATTTAGCTCAGACAATATTAATAAAACATGTAGATGGTCAGATTTGAATATTTCAGCCAGATGCACCAGAATAAATGGAAGCAAATTATCTATTAGAGAAACAACACATCCCAGCAGGAAATGCTCTCATGGATTTATTTGGGTTTTAGATAATTTACTGACAGCTTTTCAGTGATGAATAGTTGATGTGTTTAACCACAAGACAAAACAGCAACAGAACATGCTGATACTGAATTTAATGATTAAATTATTTTAGGCTACAATGAAAATGCAGCATGAGGATAAATGTGCAACAACTGTGGTGAGACCTAACTCTGACTTGTAAGGTGCGTTCTTCTGATTAAAGCTGTTAAAAGCTCTAACTGCTTTAGGATTTCTCACAGTACAGGAAAACCCTCAAATTAGAGGCGTAGAGACGGAGATGAACTGTCAGTAAGACGAAAATCTTCTCAAAGTGCTTGATTTTCTATAAATGGATGAAAACTGATGTGGTATTTAGTGATGATAGACGCCATCTTAACATCTGGGCGCGTGCAAACAACGTGTTATGTTACTGTCGGTTCAGATTTTGAGAGTTTGAAACCTGTTTGGGGACAAGAATGTAGGAATTTCTACCAACAACAGGTCGGCTTAGAGTCCGATATACCAGACGCCGTCTGAATCAATGTGATATTTGCACCTTTTCTTCAAAAACTGGAGAAAATATGTTGCTTGGTCATTCAAAGAAAGTTAACTTTCAATGTTACTATGTGAAAGAGCAACTTGTTTGCTTACTGAAGAGTCTGTGAAGACTGAGTTAGAGTGAAGATTGATCGTCTACCGAGCCAGTGTGTGAAACTGTGGCCAAAAAAGATTGATGGTTGCTTTCTGACATTAAATCTTTGTCATGTCATTTCCTGCAGGCTTGTGTATAACCAGCAGTCAAACTTACACCAAACAGCTGAGGTCGGCCAGGTCGTCGATGAAGTCAAACAGCTGGCTGATGTCGTAAGTTATCGACGGACTGTTGGGGTTCATTCTCTTTAGATGCTCCTCGTACATCTTGCACACCCCTGCAGGAGACAGAAAACACAATGTGGTCCACTCCTCATCGTAAAGCATTAAAATACTGATACAAAAACTAAAGTAAAGAAAGTGAGAAAGTAACTGACTTCAAACTAAATTAGTACTTGATACTGTCGCTTAAATATCAGACAGATCTGTGACGACAGGAAGGTGATAACATGTGTTTTAACAACATAATTCCAATGATTTTTTTTAAATCATTTTTAAACCTGAAATAATAAGTAATAACAAACTGTGTTATACACATCAGCTGTGAATATTAACTGATATACCTCAGCTATTTACTATCAAAGGCTGGAGCTCATTTGGAAGTTTTATGGACACATTGAGTGGTTCAACTAGAAAGATTGCACAGAGCAGGGACTCCTTTCTGTGTTGTATTAATGGACAAGTAGACGATGTGACTGTAGGAGAACACAAAAGCCTCCTCATCTTACCCTCCATACACTCGTTGACTGACTCATAGTCAGCGTACGTCCTTCCCTCTGGCCTCTTGGTGGGCTGCACCAGCAGGATGGTGTGAGACTGAAAGAAGATAATCACATTGATACATCATGACTAAACCATTCATTGCAATGTCTGAAACACTCACCTGGTTGAACCAAATACATCTAGTCCAGCTATGATAATTTAGCGCGCAGGTAAAAAAGTGGATCACTTTTGTTTTCTTTGCTCTATATGTGCAGAACAGATAGTTTAAATGTGTTGCTTTGACTTTTCGTGCTTAGTCAGCTGAAGATGATTAATTTCATATTATACATTTGTTAATGGATATAGTAATAGTGACATTTGGTGTTGTTTTGATGTAAAGTGTTGCGCAGGTATCGGCTTTGTTTGAACATTTTGGATTTTGAGCATCAAACACTTGATTGTCCTAAATTTTATGCAATTTTTTAATAGAATAGAACAGAAACAGCATTGGGCTCAGCACAGTGGCACATAAAAACAAGTAAACATCATTCAGTACATTTCATTTAAACAACAGAATAATAATTGACATAAATCTATATGTCATGCGATAAATAATCTCTTTTTAAATGAAGAGCAAACAAAACCAGCGAATTCTCCCACCTCTGTTAGCAAGACGTGTTGCCCAACAATTACTTAATGCGACAATTAAGTACATTTAAACCACAAAAAATATATAGAAATTGCTTTTTGCCGTAAACTCGGTGTTGGTAAAGTGTAAATGTGAGCTTTTATTTGTCTGTGGGGTTTTGTCGCAGCTGCTCAACAGCCAAACGTCCCCCACATTCATGCTAACGCTAGCGGATTAGCTTCTATCTCTATCAACACACACGCTCCCCTGACATAACACGTTAAAACAGACACGTTGGTTTCGGTATTTGGAAATAATCATAAAATATATAATGCAAAGATCAAGAGATCATATAAACACGCACTAACCATGCTTTTTGAGGGTTTTTTTGTCGGTTACTGCCGTTTTCTTGGATCCTCGGTTCCTCTGAACGAGATGAACTCTGACACCGGAAGTACAACTGGCTAGCTAAACGGGGCTGTTTTATGTTTGAGCTAATTTCTAACGGTTCCGTTTCTTAAGGCTAATTTTAGTGATTTAATAGTTTAAAGGTTGGTACAGTAACACCCCAGGCTGAATACTGATCGTGCACATTTACGAAGCTCGTCCGTTTAATCAAACATTTTATAAATTCGTTCACAAATTAAAATAATAAACGCAGCAATCTATTGTGAAACAACGGATCTTGAACGCTCCCTGACTGCGCGCGGTAGTGATGTGTCATTTACGAAAGAGCCGATGCTTGGTAGTGGATAAGAAGAGCCGATTCCTATCGAGTGAGAGTCAGTTCTCCAATATTTATTTTTTCCTTTTATGTTTCATCTCTGCTCATATCAGGATGAGGACACAACTTTGTTTTGGTGTCCACGCCATGTGGCCAGTTACTTGTTAGGTTCATGACTGCACTAATACACCAGGGCAGAGGTGTCAAGCTCGTTTAAATTTGGGGGCCACATACAACCCGATTTTAGCCCAGGGACACCGGACCAGCAACATAACAGAATAATAACCTATAAGTAATGATAAGACTTTTTCAATTAGTTTTAGTGAAAAGAAGAACAGGTAAATTAGGAGAATGTTTACATCTACTGAAATATCTTTTAAAACAAGTGCAATATGGGCACATTGCTGTCCACTGTTTAGTCCTGGGTCTCAGTGTTGTGTTATGTCCACTTCTCTGACTAAAAGAGTGGACACATTAGGAATAGCAGGTGTTTAATAGGTGTTTTCTGTGAAAAAAATTGATTGCAGTCCTATAAAAGTCTTTGGCACATGAAAATTCATGCCGCAGGCCACATTAGACCCTCCGGTGGGCCACTTTTGGTTTGATGTTTGACACCTGTGCACTGGGGCTTTGCAGTCTATTAGGAGTTGTTTGTATTACACCCTCACTTGCCAGTTTATTAGGCATACTGGTAAATTATAGAACATTTTAACACTCTCACTCCAGAGTCGACTTGAAAATATGATGCTTGGTAGTGAATCAGAGGAGCCAAATTCCACCGAGTTCCCCAGGAGTCAGTCAAAACAAAGGTTAGATAGAACAGTATAAAACTGTATAAATAGATTTTTTTAAGTATATATCTTGTTTAAAATGCGGCTTATCGACCCACAAATCATTTGTATTACTGTGGTGGACTAAAAATATAAAACAATACTAAATAAAGACAATTCTTGTTTAGGAGCTGTGGCAAAAAAAAAGTCGACTCCCAGAAAAGAGCCGAACTGCACATCACGAACGTGCGAGCAGGAAGTAGTTACACCAGCGGCCGGAAGTTCTGCAAGAAGACAGGAACAACAAAGAGGAGAAGGTACCCCGGTTTTAAACCTACTCGAGAACACAAAATCGAAGATATTATCTACTATTCATTGTAGGTAAGCGCCAATCTTTAGAGGCTGCTCTTCAGAAACTGCATTAAATCGGAGCTACGTAGGTTAGCCACTGTTAGCCGCCCTGCTCGGCCGCTGCCTTGTCTTCCGTTATTACATTATTGGCTAACTAGCCATTTTAGCGATGCTCTAAAAATACATGTGAGTTAGAAAATGTAAGTAACCCCATGCTAATATATATTTAATTACCGCGTAACTTACGTAAAAAGCCACAATTAAACTTACACCGTTCAACAGTTATTGATGAATCATGATTTCCCGGCGTTTTTTCAGTGACGTGAACGTTACATTCCCGTTTAAATGAGTAACGTGTTTACAGATGTTATTGACTCTACTTCCTCTATATGACACATGCCATCGTACGTACACATAGAAATAGTTATGGTTAATATAATAATAAGCCCTCCTGTCCTAAATGGCCGTAGATTGTTCCAGTGTGAGCAACAAGAGAAGAAACAGTGTCCTTGTTGTTTGCGAAAGGAGCGTTTAAAGTTAAACCAAGGCTCGTGTAAGGCCCAAAATTAATTTGATAAGGCTGCAGTGCTTTTTAAATCTAATTTGTGTGTTACCATCCCTGTGCTAAAAAAGGTTTTTTTTTATCTGGTCAAACACAGAGAAATGGAATTTTATTCTCAGAAAATTGGAATAAAGGTCAATTAATGCATAATACATGATGTCAGAGTGGGATGAAATACAAAGAGTACTGCAGACTAAGCAGAGATGATCACTCTACACCATTATAGACAGGACTCACAGGAGCAGCCACCAACCATTTCAATCTAAACTCACTTACTAACACATTAAGTGCACTAATGAAAATGAAGGCCTCCACGAAACCCTCCTTCACGACTGTTATAACGTTTAGTTATACGTCAAAAAGGTGATAATTCAACGATCTGGTCATTTTGGAGGCTGTAGGTTGTGGCACTGTTAAACTTGCTAAACTCCCAATGTTATTCTCCTGAACTCTAAAAACCAAACGACGGTCACAATAACTTAAGTCCTCCTGTGTTACACTCAAGTGCAATGTCACGTGTGCAACACTACCTGTTGTGCAATACTACTTTGACACTTTAACTGCAATGTCACTTTCAAATTTATATTGTTTTTTTTTTATAACCAACGCTCTTTGTCCTCCTAATTGCCCTTCGCGGATAAATAAAGTTTTTTTCTGATTCTGATTTCTGTTATTTAGCCTGGTCCACTCACTAAAATAATGAAATAACACGTGTCTGTGCAACGTGCTGTGATTTAATAGAAACCACAGCCTCCAAACTGAAAACACAGTCGAATCAACAAGTCTGAGTACCACAACCTTCATCAATATACGATTTATTTCAGGACTGTTACAGTAGAATGCATTTATTTCCACTTTCATACCTAATGAATTGTCCAGTGAGTGGTTGGAGTTAGTAAAAGTAAGAATCAATACAGGCTTAAAACAAGTGTTAGCATGAGTTGCAGCCATTATACTTGTTTTTGTGTAGCTTGCGTGAGTGTAGTTTCTTATCACAACAACACAGTTTACAATGGAATAACTCCGGTATATGTGATGTTCTCTGTTCTCTGTTTACAGCCTCCGTTATTCATGTTTACAACCTCAATTTGTTTAATTGTGGTCGCTGGTGAGATTTTTTTTAAACCCATTTTCTAGCGACACAAACTGAATTTTATTTCCTGCTCTTTCTCCTCAGGCTGAAAGAGTTCGGTTTGCATGTGAGGACAAGCGCCAGCCGAGCCAACCATGGCGCAAAATGCAGAAGATGTCGAGAACAGCATGGTCAGTATGGACATCTCTTTATCTTCCGTCTGTGCTCGTGCGTTGGGTAATGATTGCCTAATATGTTTGGCTGCGAAAATCATGGCGCTTAAGTGTGTGAGTGACGATAAGAGATTCCTCTGGTCCTCTGTCATCTTTTGACTCGGCGCAGTGTGGAGGAGTGAGTCTAATTTGGCCTCCGTTGCGGTGATTTAAACACAGCAGGATGATTACGCTCCGATAAGGAATGATGTCGTTTTTTACGGCCCCGATAAGCTGCAGATTTTTTTTATATCAGCTGCGGTAGGAGGAACGTGAAGGCTGGATTTGGGCTGGCCGTGTGTTGCCTTTACTGGAAGGGTGTTTCCGCCACAGCTGAGCGAAAGAGTCGAAGTCCCCTTTTGTCCTCTTAACAACACTAAGCCTTGTCCAGTGTTTTGTTTGGCCCATAACACTAGAACATGAGCGCTGCAGCAATGCTACAGTAATGGTAGTACATTAAACAGACATTCTGTTATACGGCTCCATGAGTCGTTGGTTGATTTAACTCTAATTTTGTAAAGTAGTCTGTATCTCTTGTGTCCTTGGGACCGACGTTGGCCTCATTCCCGGGGCTGAATAACAATGCAGCGCGAGGTCATTTCGAACAGCTGTGGCAGATTTCACTATTCAGGTCAATCTGTGGAGATGCCTCCCGTCTGTAACTGCGTCGTACCTGCCCGGTGCGATTGCTTCACGTCCCGGCTGCTGCTGCAGGCCCCGACGTGCCCGACAGGATCTAGTCCGCAAACTGTTCTCGATTCGCCTTCGATTGGGACGGATCCTCAGGGCGAGAGGGAACAGGCAACGGCTCTGGCTGTTATCTGTGGAGGAAGTGAGCTCGTGAAACAGTTAAGATCTGAAACGTAAACATGGCTCGACTGATGGCGGTCTGCTGGAGTTTTATCTCAGTGATTGATGTTTTTTTTTTTTTGTCAAACGGGAGAAATAAAATATGTGTTGATGCAGAACTTTTGCAGAAAGATGGGAGGAGAAGATATTTAATACCAAACTGTAAAAAAACCAAAAAAAAAACAAAGTGCCGTGGACATTAAATCCGCTTGAGGACATAGAGAAGGGTTTGATTAAACGGACAAAGAGGATCTTTGTTTAGATGTAAAGGATGCGCTGACGGGAAACATGAGCAGAACAGACTGAAACAGAAACCCAGAACTGAACCAGGGTTGTTAACACTCACATTGTACTAATAATGAAATTAAAAGAAGCTCATGTAACCACTTCAGCGAGAGCAGACTGGACGGGTAAGAAGGAGTTTTGAATCGGATTGAGGTGATAATCTGTTCAGTCTGTAAAACATTTGCTTTGATATTATCATTTCTCTCTGGTTCTGTCTGAGCATTTTGGCTCCACGTGGTGTAAACATCAAGTTACAAACAGCGTTTTAAAAGATGAATGAAGCTTGAATGGATGTGGGTCCAACTTGGTCACCTTCTACTGAATGTCCTCAATAAAGTTGAGGAAAAATTCGTCTTCTTTTGTTATATTTTTCCTGTAGAGTTGATGCCAGTGTGGATTGTTCTTGCTATGATCAGTCTGCAGTTTCTTTTGCACTGCTCTTTTTTTTTAATCTCCTCTGCAGTTTTTATGCAAACACAGAAATACATTTTTATTCAATCTTTATAAACACACAGAAAATAATAGGATTATTCTCCACTACTGACAGAACCAACCGGAGGACAGTACAGCCCCAGAACCTGCCCCACAACAACAGGAGGCGGTGGTAATCAGAGCGCGGTCCCGGGGCGGCTCAGGAGGTGATGGCGGAGGAGGAGGTGGAGGAGGCGGCGGTGGCGGCGGCGGGAACGGCGGAGTCAACCGTAGTGGCCCGGAGCAGAACGGACAGCCCCCCGCGCCTCGCCCGGCGGTCGTGGTGACGTCCGAGGAGGACGACGACGAGGAGCTGACCTTGAAATACGGGGCCAAGCACGTCATCATGCTGTTTGTCCCCGTGACGCTCTGCATGGTGGTTGTCGTGGCGACCATAAAGTCCGTCACTTACTACACCCAGAACGACGGCCAGAGACTGTGAGTGTTAAAGACGAAAGATGTCAGGCTGCAGGGCTCCTTTCAGGGGCCGTGTTGGAAATAAAATGCAGTACAGTCTTTTCGCCACCAGGTGGAGTTAACGTGATATACTGTCCATCATGTCCATTATAGTTAGAACCTGAAGACAGTCCTGTAATTGCATAAGATCATTATGTCAGAGTCTGACTCAGAGCACTTAAACATACACGTTTATATCTTAAGCTGTTACGCTGAGCATTTTAACACCTGAAATAGCAGCTAGATTAGAGGATAAGTTCCCAAAAGTATACGTTACATATAATTCTTATTTTAATTAATAAATTAATAATATTTTTGCTCTTTAGTGGCGTACTTGTTTGTGTTAATGCTTCGTAACGCGTCCCTTCAGGATCTACACGCCGTTCCCCGAAGACACGGACACGGTAGGACAGAGAGCAGTCCACTCCATCCTGAACGCCACCATCATGATCACCGTGATCATCGTCATGACCTTGGTGCTGGTGCTGCTCTACAAGTACCGCTGCTACAAGGTACTGAAACATAACGCTGTGCTCACGCTAGTGGTGAAGAACCAACAGGCTACAAGTCATTTTCAGTGGAAGTTGGAGATGTAAAGATAGAAGAAAGTTTAAATACGCCACAAAGACGTTTAAATGCACCTGTTGAAAATACATTTAAAGTCATTAAAACAGTTAAACAGTTGTATATTAACAACTCTGACCTTTGCCATCACAGGTCATCCAAGGCTGGCTCTTCCTGTCCTCCCTCCTCCTGCTCTTCTTCTTCTCCTACATCTACCTCCAGTAAGCCACACACACCTCAACATTAGTTTCCTCATAGATATCAAGCCCTCTAATTAATTAATTATTCATGATGGTACACGGAGTCTTGGTCATGGAGTTTTTTTTTTGTTTTGTTTTTTTTCCTCCGTCAGAGAGGTTTTGAAGACCTACAACGTGGCCATGGACTACTTCACCCTGGCGATAATAGTGTGGAACTTCGGCGTGGTGGGCATGATGTGTATTCACTGGAAGGGACCTCTGCGGCTCCAGCAGGCCTACCTCATCATGATCAGCGCCCTCATGGCCCTGGTTTTCATCAAGTACCTGCCAGAGTGGACTGCCTGGCTCATATTAGCCGTCATTTCGGTCTACGGTAAAAATCCCCTCGTCTACGCTTTGACCTCTGCGTGCTGTTAAGAAAGAAGACCGAAGGCTTTATCAAACCTCTGTAGATGTTCCTGTGCAGACATCTGGTTTCTTTTAGCGGCTGCTGCTGCCGTTGATAGCGGACGGAGGCTGAGGAAAAAGGGGAACGTCCAAAATATTGTGTTACATTTCTTACACAAAACCACTGACAGGAGAAGTAAATAACATGAACTGTCTTGTGGCGATTCAGTTCATGATGCAGCCTGACACAGACACGCAAAAACCCTTTAGAAACTTTTAGGAATTTTTAGGTATTTAGGCTTAGTAGGGCCTAAAAAGTATTAAAAAAAAAAATAAGCATCATCTTTGAACTAGAAGTAGTTTTTGAAAGAATTGATGTGGACACAAGGATTATTTTACTGTATATTACAGTTTAAGTCACCAGTGTCTGCCAAGATATATATTTTAATGCATGAAATCCCCAGTGTGCTCAAACAAATACTTTGCATGTCATATCAAACTACAAAAGTTAATAAGCATAAATGAAGAAGTGCATTGACTCTACCAGTACATGGCAGACAAAAGTGTCAGCAGGTCTGAAATGAAGCAGAATAAGCTGCAACAAACCTAAAATGTAATGTCCTCGTATGAGGACGCCGGGTCTCAGGAGTTTAAGGCGATCACTCAAGTTAGGTCTCCAGTTAGTTTGTCAGTTTTACTTTCTAAGAAAAAGATTTTTAACCTCCTGAGCTTTTATTTGGTCTGCGTTTTTAATTTCTCCACAGTATTTGGACATATAGAAACTAAGCATCATCTCTGAACAGGAAGTGGTAGTTCTGGGAAAAAGAAAAGTGTCCTCATATGTGGACGCTGGGATTAAAAAAGGCAGCATGAGACAGAATTGCAAACAATGACGTCCCCAAATGAGTACTTGCTAATTAGCAAAAATTGTTAATTTGTTAAATATGTACAGCATGTCATAAATAAACAAGTTTTAACCTTTGCTACCACTAGATGGCAGACTAAAGTGTCCACTCACGAGGACAGAATAAGCTGCAATAAAACCTTAAACTTAACGTCCCCGTTTGAGGAAGCAGGGTCTCGGGGAGTTATCTGGAAATGTTTACAGTCTCGAACGATTCTGAGAATTTCACTCTGCTCATTTTACTAAACAGGGAAGTGGAGCTTCTAAAGAGTCTTTAGTTTGGAGGCTGACATCACTTGTTGTCTTTCCTCCCTCAGATCTGCTGGCGGTGCTCTGTCCCAAAGGGCCTCTGAGGATCCTGGTGGAGACGGCTCAGGAGAGGAACGAGCCCATCTTTCCCGCTCTCATCTACTCCTGTAAGATGAACCTCAGGCGCTTATTTATAAGTGATTGACTGATTGACAGTTTAATTATTGTTGGGGCTACAATTTAAGTACAATCTGAGAAAATCCAACTATTGATGATTTCGAGGAGGAAGCGCACATGCATCTTGAAACCTTCTCCCACACTTCCTCCATAGCTACAATGGTGTGGCTGGTCAACATGGCAGACACCGACAGGCCCAAGAGGAACTCGACGGAAGGAGCTTCGCCTCAGCAGGAAGCTCAAGAAGGTAAATGAGCAGTTTAATACTGGCGGATTCGTTTTTTTTAAGTTTTAAACTCGACGGCTGACGGTTGTGTGGCCCCTCACAGCAGCAGCAGCGGTGGCGTCTCCGGACCCCTCCAGCCCGTCACAGGACGACGGAGGCTTCACCCCCTCCTGGGTCAACCAGCAGGAGCACCGGCTCGGGCCCCTCCAGTCCACGGAGGACACCAGGCGGGAGATCCAGCAGATGCCGTCGGCCCGTCCTCCCGTTGAAGACGAGGACGACGAGGAGAGTGAGTTTGCACCGGGGTCCTCCAACAAGGACGTTTAATTACACTTTTAAAAAAGGAGGCTAAAGTTCAGTTTTGGAGACATTAAGTAGGGCCCCCCACCTATTTTTTGTGTTCTATATTAACTTTTCCTTCGTGCTCTTTGTAAATATACATTATTATCATCATTTTGCATTTAATATTTGTGGGGGAAAGTTAAAAAAATGTATAAAACATGTCTTATCAACCATAGATTTTGCAACCCCCCCTGTTGCAGACCCATGGCTACACAGTTTATAACTTACTATGCTACATCATGCTCAGTGTGGGACACAGAGCGTCTATAAGCGTAGGGAGTTTCGTTTTTTGTGGCCTGAAATGGGACATGTTGTCGTATGACATAAAGTACAACACGTTACGACCCTTTTTTAGATTCACCTCCCGGCCCTAATACGAAGCCGAACTCTGTAATTCCAACTCGTGAATTCCCAGATTGTCATCCCGCCTCCTCTCACTGTGTAATCATCACCGCTCTCTTCCCTCTGCTCCCAACACGAAACACGCCAGGAATGTTTTTATGTGTTCCCCCCTCTTTCTGTGAAAATTAGGGCGTGTGTGTGTGTGCACCCGTTTTTAGTCGGAGCGGATCGGGACGCGATTATTCACAATTGCTAGGTTTTCGCGTCTCTGCTCTTTCTCGGGGGTAAATACGGGGTCGGAGCTCTTGTTTGTACGGTAATTACAGCCCGCGGGGAGTTTTCGGCGGGGAGCGCAGGGTGAAATTTGTGTTTGTGAATTGTCTCCACCCTGAATGCGGTGTCCTCGTGTGTGTGTGTGTCAGGGGGCGTCAAGCTCGGCCTCGGAGACTTCATCTTCTACAGCATGCTGGTGGGGAAGGCCTCGGCCGCAGCCAGCGGCGACTGGAACACTACGCTCGCCTGCTTCGTCGCCATCCTCATCGTGAGTGACCGGCCGCTTATTTTTGCAGCCGCCGCAACCTCATCCTCTGTCTCTGGGCACAACATGTAATTATTTTAATGCGCCGATCGGCCACATCATTATGACCGGAGAAGTGAATGACGTCGACCGTCTTGTGGCGATTCAGCGTTCTGCTGGGAAACTTTTGGACCCGGCGTTTCATTCACGTGGACGTTACTTAGACGCCACATAGCAATGACATGGTTCATATTCACACTCAAAAACACATGAATACATGGCCTCCAAATTCTCTAGATCCCAATATCCTCAAAGGCACAAGGGAGACCTACACAATCTTAGAGAGGTGGTCATAATGTTATGCCTGATAAGAAGCTGAGCTCATTTGTACACACTGGGTGTTTTATAGTGATGTTTGATACCACCGATTTCCTTTCTGATCCAATACTGAGTGAAATTGAAGGCTGGTATCGACATCGATATCGATAATTTGTGTAAATACACTGTAATGTGTCTGGTTCATCTAAAAACAAGTATTTCAAATCATAGCTTCATAAATAATATTTATTCATTTTAAACTGAAGTATATTGAGGTAGTGGCCTCATTTACTATATAACTGAGATAATACAACAACAGAATGGAGACACAATCATACAAAATATGTGAAAATGCTGCTTCAAATGCTACAAAAAGACATAAGTTAAATAATAAAACCATTCAAAATTATGCTTTAACTATTAAGAACTGCTGTAAAGTGAAAGCTTGCATCTTAATTCTAACACCTCCTCATCATAAATGCCTCATATTTTGTCTTGTGATTTAACCTGAGGTGTTTCACAAGGTTTGTTGTGTTGCCACAACTCAATAGTTTAGTTACTTTCCACTGCGTTCCTACTTTACCTTGAATGACTGAAAGTATCGGTATTTTGATTTGAGAATCGTTTTTAGAGCATAAGGACCCGGTATCGATATTTCAGTCCCCGTGTTTTATTTTCCTCTGGTCTCCTCCACAGGGCCTGTGTCTGACCCTGCTCCTCCTCGCCATCTTCAAGAAGGCTCTGCCCGCTCTGCCCATCTCCATTTTCTTCGGCCTGGTCTTCTACTTTGCCACAGACAACCTGGTGCGCCCCTTCATGGACGAGCTCGCGCTGCACCAGTTCTACATTTAACAGGAGGCCGCCCTGATGACCCTCGTCCCGCAAAGCTCTCCAGCCAACAACGCGAGAGCCGTCCCTTCACAGCCGGGGGGTGGGAAGGGGGAAACCAAAGGGATCAACGTGGCCTCACGTCCCCTCCGAAGAACTCACGATGCTGGGACATAAGTTGTTGTTTTATTTTTCGCTCTGACTTTACTTTCTGGCGCCAAGGGAGGCTCTTTCCCCACTCGACGGCTTTTCTGAAACATTTTTTATTTCCGTGTCAAAACCAGGAAATGACATTTCACAACCGCCGTTTTTTTGAGGCGCAGTCCAAACCTAGTGGGAATATTTTACCTTTATTTATGCAGGGAAGCTTCACGAGAGCTCCCATTACTTTCTTTTTGTTTTGTTTTTTTCCTTCTTCTTCTTCTTCTTCTTCTTCTTTTCCCAGCAGCGCCACATTCATATCTGGGGACATTCTTCACAGCAGGTGCCTTCCTCAGGGACACCTTTGGCGGTAGCTGTCGAACGAGCAGAGGCGGTTTCATTGAATCTCCTTTCTAAAAGACTACGCCCTCAACCTTCAACCCTCCCTGTCACGAGCCCATTTTGCATTACGAGCCACCTCCACAAACACCCACCCCCCCAAAAAAAAAAAAATAGCCTTCAACCAAGTCATGGACTTGCATTTGATGATGATGATGATGATGATGATAGTAGATAGAAATCGTGATTATGTATGAGATGTAAGTCACCAGAGCGTGCTTTGTCCTCACTGCTGTTAAGAATAAAAAACGTTTCTCTTTAGACACTCGAAGCTCGGAACACGGATCGGTTCAGTGTTTCCCGCCCTCGCCGTTTTTTTTTTCCCACGTTTAATATCGCGGCTTCTTTGAAGAGGGCGACGGACCCGGTCGGCCACCGAGCAGCTCAGTCGGAGGTTCAGTGCCTTGCATCACGGGGCATTTCAGTAGTTGTTGTTCTTGTTCTTGTCAGTGTGCGGGACAGAAATGTGCTTTTAATTCTCTTCCCTGACTGAAATTTAGTTTTTGGGTTTTTTTTTTTGTTTTTCCTCTTTTAACCGTGTCCATGGATTGTAAAGCTGTGATCACCTGGTCACACACTCTGAACCTTTAGGCTATAGCTGCCCTCATGACGCTCGCCTGGTGCTGTTTGGAACTATGCTACATCAACACACTGAAATGATTTCAGATGTACACAGATACCAGTGTGTATGTTTTTTTCCAAGATATGCACAAGAGACACTTTGTAATTTTTTTTTTTTATTATTATTATCATTATTATCAGTGGTATTATTTTCCAAACTAGGCGTGGACTTCTAAAAATCTCAAATCTGGGACTGAGACTTTTGTGCGACTCAAAACGACAAATGAGGGACTAGATGTGAATTTGTGGAGCATATCTGAAAAAAAATAATAATAATCGAGCATCATTTTAATCATGATAGAAACAAAAAAGCTAAAAGTTTATGAGATGCACTGACGGCTCTTAAGTTGTTGCCCTCGAGTTTCAACCTTTGCAAGAAAAAAAAAGAATCCAAGATAGAACAATTTTGTGGTATTTGTTCATTTTTTCTTTTCCTGATTAGTTTTTACGGGAATATTTTGGGTGACTGATTTTATTTTTTTTCTGTCCTTCACATGCGTGTTATGCAAGGTTATTCTGATTCAGATTTTGTTCCTTTTTTTTTTAATAAACAACGAAACTGAAAACTGTCTGGCTGTTTGTTTTTTGCTGTGACAGTAAAGTTCTCAAGACGCTTATTTTAGATTTTTGTCTCTGAACCGGTGCAGTTACAGTCAATCACAGTGTTGCCTTGAAAGCAGTAATCTGTTCAAATATAGCCTGGTTGAGTTTCATTTTTGATTATGAGTTTGCTATTTAGCCACCGTCAAAATGTACACCGGTCAGCCACAATATTGTGACCACCTTCCTGTTATTGTGCAGGTCTGCCTCGTGCCTCCAAAACAGCCGTGAGTCATCAGAGAATGGATGCGAATGGGTGCGCTGTGGTGGTTATAATGTTGTGGCTGATTAGTGTAGATCTGTCTCCAGAGGTAATATCTACAGAATAAGGTCAAATCTGATAAATGTCTGATAGAGAACATGCAGTGTCGAGGATTAAAAGTTTGCTTAGTCATCGGAGCAACTGCAGAAAACAGCTTATGAAAGTGTGCGACGTGAGCTCCTTTCCTTCGTCTCCTTCTGTTTCAGGGGTCAGAGGTCAGGACGGCCCCTCGGATCAACGCCCCAGCGACGGGTTTGACCCCTCCACACTGTGCCCGTTGTCTTCTGCTTCACCTGGTTCCCCTCCGCAGACAGACGGTGGGAACATTGTGGGAATTCCTCCGGCGTGCTGGTTTTGGCGCTGGCATCCCGCGCTCACCTTCCCCCGATGCCAACTGACTGGCTGGCCCGCCGCCTGGAGCGCCCGTCGCATTAGCCGCCGCCGCCGCCGCCGCCGTGGGGGCTCGTTTGGCCTCGCTGGACAGGACAGTATGGGTAGCGAGGCCAGAGTGTTTAGCCTCATGCTGTGACTTACCTAACGAGCCCTCAGCGAGGCCTCATTCTGGCATGTGAACCCCGGGCAGCTCAGCCTGCGAGCGACTACACGGTTAAATCCATATTGCGGCGATTGCGGACACCTGCTCCGTTACAGATTAGGTCTTGGCATCCTCCCCGGACGAGGGAAATTAAAGGTAAGTGGTGAGAAATTTAAAGGAAAAATGCCTGCGTGTTCATGGAAAAGCTGGATTTGAACCAGCCATCACATTTCTTGGTAGGCCTTTAAGCGTGTCTGCTGACGAGTCCACTGAGTGAACGGAGGTAATCTGCCCGTCATTGTCTATGTGGAGTGGAATTAAACCGGAGACTTTGTGGCTGTGTGTCACATCTATGTGCGTTACAGGTTTCCCAGGATAGCTCCGCTAAGGGGATTACTGTGCAGGAAGGGGAATGAAGAACTTCGGGATTAAGCTTCATTAATCGCTCTAGAGAGGCAACGAGCACAGACACGGAGGAGACAGGAGAGAGGGCGCGAACACCGGGCAAAATAAAATCCATCAAAGATGTCTAAGGACAAGCTGGAGAGCCTGGTGAAGCACATGGAGGAGACGCTCTCGGAGATGGAGCAGCTGAAGCAGCACTGCGGGAGGCAGAGCGAGGAGCTGAGCCAGCTGGTGGTGGAGCTCCGGCGGGAGAACCAGGAGCTGGTGGAGAAGTACAACCAGCTCGCCGTGGAGATGAAGGAGGCCAAGGAGATAATAGATCAGCTGCAGGACACAAAGTACGCCTTCAACGCCAAGGAGAGGCAGGCGCAGAAGCTCAGCCGGCAGCTCTGAGGACGGTGTGACGAGAACAAAACAGAATCCTTGATTGAAGCAAGATGGGGAAAAAAAAAAAAAAAAAGGCTCAGTGTTGTGGGAGACTTCTAAAGACTGGGTGGGCACGCTGGCTAAACCGGGCACAGCTGTTTTCTCATAGAGGTTGTTTTTATTCTCCTTTTCTGTGAACATGTGTACATTTTATGCCCATGCAGGATGGATGTAAAGCTTAGTAATTTGAATGTTAACTTAAATTCTATGGCTTCGAGCTCCTTTTTAAAGCCTCGGGTAGATTTAACGACCAGGAAGCAGAACGGAGGGTCTAAATGCAACGTGGATGTGTAAAATGTGGACTTTATTCTCGGGTTGAACATCGTGCATTATCGAGGCTTTGTGCTCGTTAGTTTTCTATAATTAAAACAACAACATTCCCTGAAGCCGGGACGTATTTAACCCGTAAAGATTTTATTAGATAACAGCTTTGGGACATTATTTTTAAGTGGGTGGTCACTTATTTAGCCAAGTGCTAAAAATACCCGATTATCCCTTCCTGTACTCAGACTTGTGAGATGTTTGACTTCAATGTGCCTCCGTCCAAAAAGAGTCCTGACAACAGTGTTCACATAGAATAAATAAATAAATATATAAATGTGAAATTCTGCATGAAATTCGTAACCACATGTGTTGAAGGCTTTTGAAGATGTCGTGTACAACTCTGTGATGATTGCATGATCAAATTTAAAGATATTAAATGCAACCGCTGAGCATTTCACTCCTACAACGTTGTTGGGCTGATGCTGAGTTATTATAATTTTGTTGAAAACATTGTTTTTATCCGACATTACGAGCAATGCAATTTCACCCGAGACAGTTTGGTCATAGATTAGTAGATTTCCGACAGGACACGAGATAAAACGTCATGATACAATAGTATAAATTGAGTTTTGGCTATGTCAAGTTTATAGGGACTGAGTCAGAAACCAAAATTCTGACAAAAAACATTGGATAAAATCACAGTTTAAAACACAAAAGGTGAAGCAGAGTCCACCCTCAGTATGGCAGTCTATAAAAAATACAAGATCATAGACTGTAAATAAAGATGGACGGTGGAACAGCTCCTTAAAAGTGAAGCCAAAGCAAGTAGAGCTCCCCCTGGTGTCTGGCTGCGGTAGGCTAGAATACACATCAAATATTTATTTTTTTCAAGGATGGTTTCTGTCAGTTAAGTTAGTTGATATAATGCTGATGATGTTCAAGGGGCAGTCTGATTTTAGTCATTTAATACTATAGAAACAGGGTGGTGACCACCAGTTGCCATGCCAACCGCTGTGTAAAGTGGTACTATGCCCTGAGAGTAGGAAAAAATAAATGAACAAATAAGTCCAGTGTATATAATCCAACATTTCCTTGTACAGCACAGTATTAAATGAAAATGAGAGTACTGCGCAAACTCGCAAAACCCCGCCCACAAACTGTCAATGTCCAATCATACATCCTAGCAACCGTTACTATGTAAACAAAGCCAGTGACGCTGACGACCTCGCAAATCAAAATGGTGAATTGGTGTGCGCTGTGGTAAGTCGGACACTTGGTTCCCCAAGAGTTTGGCTGGGAAGTAGTTTTCTCTCCGAAGCTGAAAACACAACAGGAGCCGTGCCTTAACGGTGACAAACAAATAAATGTCTGTTCCAAGGTAAGGCTAGAAAGCCATAGTAATAGCTAGCTAGCTAAGGTTAGCAAACGCTAGCAAGACTGTATACTGTATATCAAAGTTATGGTCACTATTTGCGAATATTATTAATATTAGTGCCTAACTAACGTCAGTTAACTTAATTAGCTAGCTAGCTAGCTAGAGAGTTCACGTTAGCTAGCTAACTTTAGCTGTTGCTTTGAGTCTCAATGCTGGGAGCTCTATCTGACGTTATGTTTCGTCAGTTTATATCAAAGTTGAACATGAGCCTCCCAGAAGGCAATTTAATCTTTAAACTATATCCTTCCACTGCATACTCGATCTGTGAGTCTCCATCATTGACTGAATACAGACTCCATCAGTGTCAAGAAGCTTGGCGGGCTAGGCTAGCATAAAGTAGCTAAGGGTGGGGGCGGGGCTTTGGCGAAAGGTTAAAGGTCAAGTATGTATGTGGTTTCTTTTCTAGTAGAATAACTTAACAGATTCCATCGCAGACAATAGGTTAATTAAAAATAAAAATGAATTCAAGAGCACTACATCTTTACTGGAGATTTACCATTTCATTTCTGCTTCTAAAATGTAAATTTCTGTGTAGGATTGTATGATTATTATTGTTTTTTAAATCAATTAATGCTTTTTAGTTGTGTTTACTAACTCATTTACTGCAACTTAATACTGGCCTTGACTTTAGTTGCACATTGTTTTCAGGCAGGACTTTTCTAATGATTTTTACTTCCACTTTAACTTGAAAAATTCTTGTACATATGTGACGTGCTTTATTTATTTGTTATTTATTTTTATGTATGATGGGTTTGCAAGAGGTAATCCAGCTTCTGATGGTCCACTGAACGCGTGGGACACTGAGATGTGGCTGAGCGGATGTTTTGGTTTGAGCTTTTCTCTTCCTTTAAAAAGATTTTATCTGTGAAGTGTAGTGGCTTTAAATATTCACACTAAGGCCCGTGCGTCACTCAGTCTGGCCCAAACATGTAGCATCCTTTTTCACTGTAAGCAGGCGAACTGACATGTGGCATGAATGTGTTTTGGTGGAACACGCTTTGATTTATTCACATGAGAAGAAAGTCACGTCTGAATGGGAAAAAAATAAATAAATCACACACTAGGCAACATGTATTTTTCCATGAAGCCATAAGTACATATAGTTTGTTTATGCCGGTTTATGCTGGGATGTTATTGAAAACCTCACAGAAGCGAGAGACGAGGGGAGAGGAAGAAATTCTCTTTTGGGGGAACACGCTGGCAGATGTTTAAACATAGCTTGGGTTGCATCTGTGGCGGTTTCCTCCTTAAAAAACACCCAAAATAATCACTTTTCTATGTTGTTTTCATGCAGCCTTAACATGTTCGGAACACCACAGCATTTGGCGTCAAATCCTTTGAGAAGCTTTTGTGTTTAATTTTGATTTTAGTACACAACATTTAAGATTAGCTGCGGATTGATTTCATTTGGATGTTTTCAAGCTTAAATTTACGTTCTGGCTCCATCTGACATGGTTTTAACACGATCATACGCTCTGATGGGCCCGGGAAAAGATGTGCAATCTCAAATTAGGGAAACGTAATAGTGGATATACTATACTTTCTTTTCATGTGCACAATTGCTTGCTTTGGCTGTTCCATTCAGTACTGATTCCCAATTTTTGAGGGAACGTTATAAGAAAGATGTCTACTTATTAAAATAATGAACAATTTGAGTCAAGTACCGAGGATTTACAGGTGTGATTAGTGATTTTCCAGATTAAAGTGTGGCACAGTGATATAGTGATTGTATACGTGTATGTAAACGTACTGACTGATCCTCTATATAGGTTCTGGGTACAAATCCACCGGCCAACTTGGGCCTTTCTGTGCAACGTTTGCATGCTGTGGTGCTCCGGCTTCCTCCCACCATCCAAAGACAAAGGTGTTAAGTAAATTAGTGATTCTGAATTGGCTGTAGGTGTGCATGTGAATTTAAATGGGAGCTGGTTGACTTTAATGCCTTATCATATTTGCATGACGTTAATACATGCATTCAAACCCAGCGTTTTACACCTCAGCACTTTTAGTGTTTATTTTTAGTGATTTAAATTAAGTCAGGCGTAAAGAAAAAAAACACATGTTGTAGAAAAAAACAAAAATGTTAAACCATCTCCTTACATCCAGCTCAACGTTTAACCCAATAAACCAAAGCAAGGAAACATTTGGGAACCATTTCCAGCTCAAAATAAAAACCCAGCCTTCACCTCGTATCCTATGATGACTTTAGATGATTACCCTGGCATGTTCGCAACAAAAAAAAAAAAAGAAAACACCCTCATCTAGGACATGTGAGGCTTACAACAAACGAACGCGCTGATTAACTGTTATTTTTACAGTCTGAAATTACAGGCTGTGCGTAAAAGGTGCCCATCTCTGTCCGCTGGGGCTGTAATTGGATCGGATGGGGCTGCTGGTTAAAAAGCGCGCTGATGACGCCGCGGAGGATTCAGCCAACGGGACTTTCTCTGCGTCTTCTTCTTCTTGTTCTTCTGCTTCTCGGGTTCCCGTTGGATGCAAGGCAGAACGAAAGAGAGAGAGGGAGAGAGAGACAGAGAGAGACAGACAGACAGACGGAGAGGTTTCCAGCCAGAGAGCCCTCCTCATATATCCAGAACACTGCACCTCTGTTCCGACGCATCTTCAAGCCAAAGCTCCGGAGAGAAGCCAGCTGTCAGTTCTGTTCTGCTGCGGGTCCGGCGGGTTTTGGGGACTCTTAAGAAGCCGCTTTTACAACCACTGAACAGGGGTGAGTAGATGAATTTATTTCAATCCAAATAACATTTAAAGCCCCTTATTCTTGCGTCAGATTTTCTTTGGATATTAGCTCCTTTTTATGATCTTTGCCGGAGTTTAGAGGAATTGACTGCTCGGGGTCAACAATCACCAGAGAAAAAAAAAAAATAGAAGAAGATATATATATATACATATATAAACTTTTTTATATTAAATCAAATAAGTGATCGTGGAGAGCCGGTCTCCAAATATTGCTAAGATCAACATAGACACCCAGGAATACACGCACCTTATTATGTAACGTTCATAGAGGTGTCACAGTAACACACACCTTCCCGTAAGGTTCAATTAGAAGTTTCCAGCCTGCGAAGGTTCCCGGATACGCACAATACGCAAGAGGCGCAAGACGCTGCCTGCTCAGGCTGACTAACTGACTGATGAATAATTGTTAATTTGGTTGGATAAAAGCATGCAATGCTCGAGGCTTGAGGCTTATAAATAGAGATGCAGGGATCTCAGCTGGTTGGTGTCTTATTGTGATTATTAAGATTTTTCATTTTTCGGTGGTGACATATTTTACCATAAGAATAAAGTTTGATGGAAGCTGTTTTTGCTGAGGGTCATTTGTCAATGTATTGATGGAAAAATAACAATACACCAATTCTTGAAATGAATCCAAAAATGTGTAATATTGACCAGTTTCACTCTCTCGTTGTCACTTTGCACCTTCTTCTTCCATTTTATCTGAGTTTAGATTCAATATTTTAGATTTTGGGCCAGGTGAAAGCAAATCATTAGGTTTTATGGACATTATTAAGTGATTTCCTGGAAATAAAAAGAAGATAAATGAAATCCTGAGTCAGTGAGAAGCTGCAAGTCCAGACAGCACCGTGTCAGATTACCACCACCACCCATTACCATTACACTGTTGCTCAATTGTGGCCTTTTGGCTCTTTGAGTGTTTGTGTATGTCTGAGACAGACGGGATGACTCCATGCTTTCACTTTGCCCCTGCACAGCCATCCATTTAATTTCTTGGCCCGCGGGGTATCTTTTCCTCTCCGTCAGGGCATTTGGTGGTCATGGCTGACAGGTCAGAGGTGGTTTGGCAGCTCTACCTTCAGAGTGGGGGGGGGTTTGCAGGAAATCCACCATTTGCTCGGAGGGAAAAAACAAACAAACAGCCTCTCCACATGCAACAATGGCAACATTTTTTGCTTGGTTAAGCAATTAGTGTCGAGACAGCAGGAGGAAGTGATAAGCATGGTGCTCCATAACTACTCACAGTTATGGAGGTGTGCCTTAGTTAATCGCCAGTTGCTAAATATAATTTAATGTGCCAAATTCCAAGTTGATATCTTAAAACTGAGTCCCAGATGTATGTTTCACCTGGAGGCAACTTGCTCCCCTGTGGATTGAAACTAAATCTGCAAAACATAGAATTCCCACTCCAAAACCAACACATAAACGTGGCCGAGAGTGTGTCTGTCAAGCCAACGTTGAAGTCCCAGCTTTTAATTTAACATTAATCAGCTGCTGGAAAAAAAAAGGAAGTTACTCAGCGTCCCTATAGCTCCTCTTTAGTATTTCACATCCCATCAGTGACTCTTCACTCTTGTTGTCCTGGCTTGTTTTCCACAGAGTAGTTTCACATTGAACAACCTATATTAGTCACAGTGACTAAACTCTGGATGCCTTCTCTCTCTCTTTTTTTTTCACCCAGGCAACGATGAAGATGTTGCTTCCTCTGCTGATCCTTCAGCTGCTCCTGGCTCCAGCATTCATGGTGAGCGGATCCACTAGAAATGAATACACACAAAGAGGAAACAATGAAAGCAGCACAAACAAATGTTACAAACCAAAACGGAAACACCAATAAACTGCCTCTCAGTCTGGATGACTCTCTTTTAAACCAAGCCAATTTTTAGAGTAGTTGTCGTGTAAAGTAGAGTTGCAGCACTTAGCTACATAATCCATGAGCAGATTGATGATTTCCGTAATTGTTTAAGCACAAATACCAGGATTTAATGTTTACTGCTTCTAAAATGTGATTATTTGTTCTATAAACTGTATATACTGACATGAGAGTCAAACTCTTTGCGGATGACACACAATGCTATGTTTAGAAATCCTGATGTCCATCAGCTTTACTTGAAAAACAGTAAAAAGTAAGAGACATTTTTGATGTAGATCACAAAGGGGCAAGTGAACCCTGCCCTCGGAAACTTTTTAGGTATCTTTACAGGCTGCCTGTTATTTCTATGACTATGCATTTCAGAGGGTGACTCACAGCAGTAAACATGCTACACAGAGTGGCACAGACTTGTGTGACTAGTAATATAGAAGAAGTTAGATAAGAAATTAGAGGACAGACAATTGGTACCAGAGAAAAGAAATTAGACGATAGGAGCTCGGTGCAAGAGAGAAGAGGTGCATCGTCCCCCAGCTGGCTAGGCCTAGTGCATAATAAATAAGGGATGGTTCAGTCCAGCCCTAACTATAAGCTTGATCAAAAAGGAAAGTCTTAAGCCTGATCTTAAAAGTACAGGCGAGCAGAATAATAGCCGAAGGCTCTACCTCCTATTTTACTTTTTGAACCACAAGTAGTCCTGCACTTTGAGATCAAAGTGATCTGTTGTGATGATATGGTACAAGGACACGTATTTCACATATGATGGAGCAACGCCTTTAAGGGTCTTGTTTGTAAGGAGGAGGATTTAAAATTCTAGATTTTAAAGGGAGCTATTGCAGTGAAGCTAAAACTGGAGTAATATGATCTCTCTTGCTAATTTGAATCAAGCTAGCTAAAGGGCTAAATATTATGTAACATTGTGTGCACGTAGGATTTGGTTGGTGCAAAACTCAGTCCCACCTTAAGGCCCATTTAGTAGCTCTTCTGGATTTTTCAATTATATCGGACAACTTTCCTCTGCAGCACAAGTTCAGGTTCAGGTTACTGTACTTGTACCTGTAGGTAGATTTGTTTTGCAGCCAGATGATGCCATCCTTTTACGTTGACACAAATACAAAAGTCACAGACATGTAACATGAAACCTGACATGAAGATGAACGTACGAGCTGACTATGAAAAATATGGAAAGTACACAGGCTCCACCATTAGGTATATAAAAGGTCAATGAAATACGTAAAGGAACAGCTGTGGTAAAAGAAGTACAAAGCACTAGTAAAGGGTAATTAAAAACCCTTAGTCTCACTTTAAAAGCTAATAGTTCTTGTTTTTGAAGGTAGAAATTACAAATAACTTCCTGTCCATCGCATCCAGGTGCCCAGCGTGGATCACTGGGACTCGTGGGGTCCTTACGGAGAATGCAGCCGCAGCTGTGGCAGTGGCGTCACCATGAGAACCAGACGTTGCATAACTCACAGGTTCCAATTCCTTTATCTGTTTTCGGATGCACATGAACACACGCTGCACATTCCTTCTTCATTTTCCTTTCTAGCTCATTGTGAAGCCCTGCATACATACAGACACGCAGGTTTTTGTTTCCCCTGTGTGAATAAAGCTAATTGTGAGGTTGACGGGCACAGACTGTATCTTGATTGTAAAGGAATGCCTTGAAGTCTGGAGGACGTGGGCTTGTCTTACATCCAGAACACACTGCTGCAGGGAGGGGCCCCTTTAATATTAAAAGGACTTCTTAGTTGCTGGGTGTTGCCGTTGGAAGAGGATCGGATGGGGAGTGGACATTTGTGTCTTTAGGCTGAAACAACTTCTAAAGTGTTCTAAAAAAAACATCAACACAATGTTCCCTGGATTATGATCCTCTAATCGTTTTGTTAAATAAGATTTCTGGGAAGTTTTTGAGTTGGCTCGTTCTTTTCTTACGTCTGACGACAACAGGAGCGAGCAAGGAGTCATAAAGTCATGCTGGGGGCTGTTGCCAGCTTTCATTGAACATGTTGTAAGAGGTGTTATTGCTGGAATCCAGCTGGCATGTTGCCTCTCGTAACTCTTAAAGTGATCTGTGGTCATGAGGTAGGTGGAGGAGGAGGACGATGAAAGTGAAAGAAGATCTTGTATTTAATTAAAAGTACATGTTTTAGTCCAGTGGTTTCCTTCCCATCCCATTAGTCCTCTTTACAGGGTCAAAGATAAATCCAAGGGGTCAAAACAGTAGTATTCTAATAAAATATTGGATAATTTATACGGTTATGGAACCATGCAGTAGGTCCAGTTATTGTTTCTATGATTAAAATGGATGCAGCATCATTGTGCTTAAAATATATGGGATTAATATTGCGCCATAATTTGAAAATGCAAAAGAAATAAACTGTGCTTTTGAAAGCTTGAAATCTACCAAATACACTTTTGCATTTTCAACCTAGACCAGTTCAGATCACCACTTACAAGGTAGAAGATCAAGAGAACAAAATAACGGAAAACGTATTGGAGGGTGGAGAGATGCAGCCATGAAGAAGAAAAACTCTTCTGACAGTATAGACTAATATAAAGTCATATTTGCAAAGGTTTAAATTTCTTTTCAGACTTTCAAAACTAACACAAACTATTTTCAACTTTGAATTATGGCATGTTATTAATTCCATACACTTCTGTTGCATCTAAGTTGGAGTTGGACGTCACTCTGCTGCAAGGATGTGGACTCAAGGAAAATTGTCTTAAGAGTCTCTTATCAGAAAAGCTCAAGGTTGTTCAGTTCTGCAAAGCTGTTACTGATTGAATCTGAGTGTTTTTAGAGGTAATTTTAAAAGAAAAAAGAAAAAAAAAAACAGCCTCAGGCTTTAGAGTTTAAGTGAAACCATGTGAGGAGTCCAAAGCAAAAATCTTCCTTTCGGTGAAACTTTAACCAACTCACAGACATCTGACTATACCTGTTTTCTTTAGGGGGGTCCCAGATCATGAAGCTTGAAAAGGGCTGATTTCATCTCAAACAATGAGCAGATTTCATCTTTGTCTTTGAAATTAATCCACTGCAGAGACAAGGAAACCACAGCGTGTAGTGAGAAGTTCAATGTTCTCTCTTTTGAAATGTTACGTAGGATAAAATGGAACCACTCCAGCAAAAATACGTCTAATCCTGTTTAGGATACAGCACGTTCTAACAAAAAAAAATGACTGTGTTCTCTACTCATACGTCATCTTTTGTTGCCATTAAATGCTCCACCGAATATGAAGGTGTGTCTCGGTAACAGTGGGGGGGGAATGTCAGAAAAAAAGAACAAAGTTTTCTTCTTCGTTCTTTTTCTGAAGAAAGATGCCCACCAGGCAGAACACGTCCTAACACGTCCTAACAGTTTCACTTTGTGGGATATTTTTGTTGCATTTATGTGACAGCAAACTGCAGGAAAATCTTTGATATAAATAAGAATAAAAGTAAGCCTTGGTGTCGTGGTGTGTTCAAGGGCTGGTTTTGAACATGTCCATGCAGTCAGTGAGTGAGTCAGGCGTTCTGGTAATTAGTCGTCTTCTCCTCTTCGTCTGAAGGATGAGTTTCAGGGAGGGAGATCTGTCCTTTACCTTTTAGTCGTCTGAATCATACCTTTAAACACTGTGATTTGACAGGTTGAATCATTGTGTGCTTTACAGGAACTCCCATGAAGTTACACGTTAGTTTCCATATAAAACTGGCTGATCTTGCTGCAGTGACCTTCTACTTCTCGTTGTCTCCGCCACGCTTTCGCTTCTGTTTCAGATTTGTGCAATCAATAGCTGCCACTATTTCCATGATTTATTTGCTGCTCGGAAAGGACAAAACGTTCTGTTTTCGACTTGTTTCAACCCTAATCTCCGGCACGTCGACAGGAGCGCGTGTTGTTTTTTTAGGCTTAAGGGCAGGTACTTTTGGAGGTGAATCATGAGTTATCAGCAGGGCTGAAAAAAGGCGGCTGGCAAAACCATCTGTCGCCTCACAGCATGTCCTGCGCACGCAGGTGTTTGGGCAAAGCCCAGCGCTGCTGATGTCGAGGCACACTGCTGTGATGTGAGGTTCGGTTTTGTTTTTACAGGTACAGATTAAAGAGGAATGCTGCTTAATGCCTGACATGAGCCTTGTTATTTCTGCACACACAGGCGGCCCGAGCTGTATTTGCATATGTTCGCTGCACCCAGTCATTAAATGTTTCTGTCCCGTTAGGAGGAACTAAGAAGTGTTATGAAAACTAAGTAGATTTTTTTTAGCACTGATGAGAAATGAAAATAAAAGTTGTTGCTTAGTTTTACTTGGTAACACTTGGTTCTGCGGCTCTGGATGAATTTCCCAAAGTAACTGTTATCTCGACTTCTCTTTGCAGCTTTAGACTTAAGCTTTTCACTGCGTTAAATTGAGGCTCAAGTGCTTTGAGATTTACCAGGAGACAGGATACAAGCCAGGATTAGCTCTCGTTTTCATAAATCCTTTGGTTGTCTGGGCCTGAAATACGATATTATACACGATGACATGAGAAGAGATTAAAAGAGATGAGACAAGGTAAGATCATATGTAATAAGATGGAAAAAAATGAGATCATTAAATCAGACAGACTAAACAAAGACAAGAAAATATTATGTGAAGCGAGATGAGATGAGAAGAAATTAAACGACATAAAATAAGACGACAAATTATGAGATAAGAGAGGATCAGCTGAGAACAGAGGAGAGATGAAATCAGACGGGATTAAAAACATATAAGAGAAGATACGATGAAACAATACGAAGACAGATGAGATGAGATGAGATGAGATCTCTTTCCCTTTTATCCTCATCCTCATTTTCACGTTTCCTCGTCTCTACACACAGGACGGACGGAGGACACAACTGCGTCGGGCCTGACAAGTCCTTCCGCTCCTGTAACATCCAGGTGACCAAACCCCTTCTCTCTCTGTTTACTGGATATTTTTTATTTTAAATGAAACTTGTGCCTGTTTCTGCATCGCTGACCTTTACCTCCGCTGCAGGACTGCCCGGAGGGATCCAAGGACTTCCGTGAAGAGCAGTGCTCCCAGTTCGATGGGACCGACTTCCAGGGCAAACGCTACAAGTGGCTCCCGTATTACGGAGGTGAAAATCAGAGTTGGCTGTAACTATTGTAATTAATTACCGGAGATGACAGATGAAGCGTTTTAAACTCTAAAATCTGACTCCTCTGTCTGGCAGCTGAGAATCCCTGCGAGCTGAACTGCATGCCGAGAGGAGAAAACTTCTACTACCGCCACCGCAGGGCTGTGGTTGATGGCACGCCCTGTCACCCAGGGCGGAGGGATATCTGTGTGGATGGAGTCTGTAAGGTGGGTTAGGGTGGAAGGGAACACAAGAAGACATAAGGGGAAGTAAAGGGATGTTATACATGTTTCTAATTAGATTAGGGCTCGGTAGGATGTTCTATTTTAAACGCTCTCTGGCCTGCGCTGTGAGTACGTACAGAGTAATCCAGTCTGCTCATAATTTTGTTTTGTAAGTCCTATCAGTGAAATCTCTCGTATCTTCAGTCAAACTCGTCCCTCACACCTCATTAATCACAGAGGGCACAATCAGAGGAGCAGCAGGGTCTAAGATTAGTTTCACTATGTGGTAACGTCAAACACTGCCTCTGCTCTTTTCTCACGCAATTATTGCTGCAACCCATGAACCTTTTACCCATAAAACACCTCGTAAAATCCAACCTCTGACTTCACATCTCTGTAAACCTCCTCCTCCTCCTCCTCCTCCTCTGACCAGAGCAGTGGACCTGAGTCCTCTCTCCTCTCAGAATGTATTTGTAAATGTTATAGTTGAGTTTTTAAAAACCTTGAAACCAGGGTTTTTTCTTGCCAGGGTGTATAATTGCTACTTTCACAGAAACAGTGTGTTCACATTTCATCACATTTAGTCTCTCAACACTCTTTAAACCAGGTCTTCCATTGTTTTGGGTGTTGAACCTGCTAATCTGCGGCTGGACCGCTGCTTTTTGTGGCCAAGCTATCTAGCAATGGTGACTTTTTTTTTAATGTGCAATTCCACTGCTCGTTTTAAATGACATAAGCTTTGATTTCAGTGGAACAATGTCACAAATTAAGCTTTTAATACAGGCCAGTATCAACATGAATAGACTGTACTCAACTGAGTTGACATACCATTTGATGTCTGAGGGTATGTACTGAATACTACAATGGATTTGACTTGTATTTCTCTGTGTTTTCTTATGAAATCCTTCCCTCCGTTTACTTCCATCAGCGTCTGGGCTGCGACAACATGCTGGAGTCTCCTCAGCAGGAGGACCCCTGCCTGCAGTGTGGGGGCAACGGCCAGTCCTGCTATCAGGTCAAGAGCAGCTTCACCGTACGGGACCAACCGACTGGTACGACGCGCGTTTCATTTTCCAATCCTCTGAGGTGGAAGGAAACCGGAAGCCAAGTTCTTATGAGTTTATGTCCTGTTTTCATGTCAGGCTACAACCAGATGTTCATCATCCCGGTCGGAGCCACGACCATCAGCATCAGAGAGACGGTGGCCACGCGTAACTACCTGGGTGAGTTTGGGCTTTTTGTTTACGATGCAAATTGGGATCGAAAGAAAACAGTTTCTGTAGTATGTTGTGTTCTACCTAACAAAACTGACATGAATGATCAGCTATCAAGAACCTGCGTGGAGAGTACTACCTCAATGGCCACTGGGTAATCGAGTTTTCCCGTGCGACACCAATCGCTGGCACCACGCTGTACTATCAACGAGGAGCTGAGGGGGACAACATCCCGGAGACCATCATTGGCCGCGGACCCACCACTGAACCGTTGGTTGTTGAGGTAAGATCACAGAAACCTTCAATGCTTCACAAACGGTCTCACACTGCAGAGAAAATAACTTTCAAGTGAATTTCCCTTATTTTGGTGTAAACAATCCCCATATTTCAAAATCCACACGATGCCTTTAAGCTGGCTGCTTCACAGCAACATTGAGATCAAAAACTAAGCGATAAAGATCTGGGCCCATTAAAAAAAAAGGCCAAATGAAAGGAGCTAAACTAAACAAACCAAGCAATCTGAAACAGTCAATTACACAGACCGATTATTCTATAAAGAAATAACATAACACACTAATATAGTACCTGCAAAAAAATGTCTATAATTTAAAATAAACATTCCATTAATCAAACATATCAAACTTAAGTCTTATAAATTTCACTAAATCTAAAACTAAATAACCCAAATCCCCCTAATGTCGAGGGACCTTGGTACGGCCTGGTTGGAATTTCCTGCATTTAGCACCACTGCTTCCTGGGGCCAGTCCCCAGTTCAGGCCAGATGACCACAGCAGTGGAAGCAAAGGAAACCCCCAAGAACTGGTAAACCATAAAGAGGCTCGGAAGCATTAAGGATAAATAAACTGTTGAATATAAAAAAACAAGTTGTTTCACACAAGTACTGAACGTAGACAAGGAGAGCTCAGTCAATCAAATGAAACTGAAATATTATACTTGTATAGTTGTGTATTCTAAAAAAATTAGCCAAGATTTCATATCTATGAGGTTTCACTTTCAGGGATTTGCTACAGTCCGATCTTCACAGCACATATCTATATGAACGACCAATGAATTCTGAATTATAAGAGCTAATTCTCTTGCCTGTGAGCTGAAGCTTAAGAGAAATGGGGTCATGCAGCAAGAAAACAACCCCAAGCACATACAAAATGATTGAAGAACGAGTCCTGACCTTAGTTTGGTGGAAATATTGTGGAAGAACCTGAAGTAAGTGGTTGTGAGTTAACATGTGAGGTTCTGTTCTGAGGAATGGGTTAGAATTCCTCCAAGCTGCCGCAGATGACTGTTTTATTAAATGAATTAATAAATGCACAAGTATCATATTTCTCTTTGTCTACTTTTAGGATAAATCTGCTGATGTTTTGAGTCATTTTAATGCAGAAAGTTCGGAGGGTTGCAAATGCTGTTAGCATCACTGTATATGTTAGCTTCAAACAGAACTACCTCCAGCAAACACTCAAGGAACCACTGGCATGTGTGTGTGAAATCATGTGCAGTGTTTTACGTGGAGAAATGGTCATGAAGTGGTGAAACAGTCTCTGACATCTGTGTTGCACCCTGTCCTCTCAGCTGATCAGCCAGGAGCCCAACCAGGGCGTGGAGTACGAATACTACCTTCCAAACGGACGCTCCAGAGAGGGCTACTACTGGAGCTTTGGATCCTGGTCGGCGTGCAGCAAAGACTGCGGCTCAGGTCGGGCTGCGGGAACTACTGGCTGGAACTACAGCTAAGTTTATTCCACCGTTTTGCTTCTCGGAAACAACCTCCGTCTCGTCCCCCTTCAGGCTACCAGTCTCGGTTGGTCTTCTGCACCATCGATAACGAGGCCTATCCCGACTACCTGTGCGCTTCTCTGCCGAGACCACAAACCAACCGCACCTGCAACCCCCACCCGTGCCCACAGAGCCGCAGGTAAACACAACCTCACCAATCAGATTTCAGAGGCGTTTTCTTTTTTTTTTTTTTTTTTGTTCCAATCATCAAGTAACTTCCAGAGCAGCTTGTTGACCGTTGCTGCTGTGTTATGACTGTCTGAAAGGATGGCGTACCTGTATCCACCACAGTTGTGGAGATCCTCAGAGAGACCCAGAGCCTATGTGTTCAGGTAACCCAGGGTCTGTTTCAAACGCAGGGGGAGACGTAATTATTAAGCCAATATTTTAATTCATTCTGCTTATTTCACCTGGGAAACGAATCATCTTTAGCCACTTGCCAATAAAAATGATTCAAGTGGCTAAAATTGATTTGATAAATAACTGAAAACAAATTCTCTCCCCCTTTGAAATGTGTTTGACTCTTGAATCTGTGTTTAGTGCAAAGCCTGTTCCTCCGTGTAGGGTGAGAACAAAAGCAACTGTCCAGCTCAGAGATCTCCCTCCAACCCTGTAACGATTTATTTCCGGGGAAACTGAACCGTGATCTGAGGCCTTATTTCCACCAAAGACGCCCCTCTCCTCTTTGACCTGTGTCGCTGATCCCTGAGCTCGGCTGCTGCCTGACTAGCTTTAACAAACTCTAAAACTCTCTGTCCATTAATGACGTGTGTGCAGGTTTATAGTCGTCACGCTGCGTGTGTTTGTGGGCAGCGGTGTGATAGTAAATAGTTTCGGCTTCAGTCAGTGACTCTCTGGTATTTCCTGCGTCTTTTCTTTAAAGCTCGGAAACCTGAGATGTTTAGGAAGCTCGAGTAGCTGCACCCTCATTGTTCTGCAGCTTTAACAAACACTGCATGTTAGATCAGAATCAGTAGATGCTAACTCTGAGGTTGTGGTTTGGGAGATGGTTTTTTTCTAGTATCTAGTGTCAAACTAACCAGAACGTGGAAAACAGTTTCTGATTTTTAGCTGAGATCAACCATAGTTTATACAAGGATGTTATCAACATGTGTGTGTGTGTGTGTTTTTTAGTTGCTGATATGTTTAAAGCAATGCATCCTTTTATAAGCATGCATTGCATTTGAAGGGTTTCATTTCAAAATGCTGATTTATGTCTGAACAAGGAACATTAATTACTTTAAGACTGAAGTTATTGCTCAAACAGTTGGTAATAGACCCTTCATGGCCCACGTCAGTGTAACGATGTTAGCTGGAGGCAAAACAGAGGGAAGCATGACGCAACCTCTGTTAAAAAGACGTCTTTGCCAAAACCAAAAAATCAAAAACACTAAGTTGAGGTTTTATCACATGCCAGCCACTGCTAGTAGTAGCTGACTTTGGTTTAGCTTTGGTTTTTAAAAGAAAAGAACTGGAGTGAGACAATCAACAACTATGCGCACATTTCATATCAGATAAGATTAATATGTAATGCATCATCAGTTTCAGCCTGAATAACATTGTAGTTTACAATAAATTGTGATGTGTTAGACTAAATATGTTAATTTATGGTTCTTGTTATATGTTAATGCTAATGCTAACTGCTAACTCAACATTAGTTACATGTTTCTGGTCCAAGCAGAAGTTACATTTACTACTTAACCCTCCACAGTGAAAAATCAGAAACTATTTTCCACTTACTTCTCGTAATATTGTTGTTGGAGAGACTTCACTTGATAAAGACGGACCAGACTTTGTCCACTCTGTGTCCTCCTTTGGTCAAATCATCTATCCAATGAGTGAGAGTCAAATTTTTAAAATAACACTCACGGTCTCGGTGAGTGAGTGTATTAAAATATGCGTTTTCCTCGTCCATTCTTGCCAAAACAGTCCGTTGAAATATGCTGACAGTGTTTGCGTTACAGCTACAGTGTTTGAGATCTTTTGCTTCCAGTTAAGCCCCGCCCCTTAAAAAAACGCCACACTTTACACAAACTGTGAAAGGGCTCTATACAAACTAATAAGCTGATGGGTAAACACTGAAATTACACTAAATCATCTTTTAAAACGATTTATGTGAGAAAAGTTTTCTTCTCTCAAAGTTCCAGCTTCTCAGATTTTCTGCTTTTCGGTTTTTAATTAAAATATCGAACAAAAAAGTCAGTTTGATGTCAAAGACATCATTCTCTCCGTACCAATAATAAATATTTGACATGTTATAGCTCAACTAACTGTCAAAAACACTAGTTATTGGTGATGTTCAGAGACGTTTACCTCTAAAGTTGTGATTTTTAAACCAAATTTTAAACATATAACCACAAATAAAGTAAAAGAAAATAAATAACTACATCATTTTGGAATGAAACTCCTTCCATCAGTCGTCTGTTTGTACTGATGTGGTAAAAAGACTGACGCTCTCCTCTCGTCTCCGTGGGATACTCAGCTGGAGGACCGGGGAGTGGAACACCTGCTCCGTCACCTGTGGCGGAGGCTCTCAGGTGCGCAGCGTGCAGTGCGTTTCCCATGATGCCTCAGGCCCCCGCGTGGTGGAGGACGCCGTCTGTGCCGCCTACGCCGAGGCTCCACCTTCTCTGCAGACCTGCAACATGCACAAATGCGCCGAGTACCGCGTGACTGGATGGAGCGCGGTGAGTGAGGCCTGCACTGGTTTATATATTTACACTTTACATTTAATGCATCACATTTATGTTGATGTGATTAGTTCATTAGAATGACATACTTTTTCTCAGTAAACTGTAGATTGGAAACAAGCATAAAGATGTACGACGTTACTACCCTCTTTTTCGACATAAAAATCAATCTGAAGGTTTTCCGATTCATCTGGAAAGATGTTATTTGTGGAAACTCTTTGTGGAAACAGTGTTAAGTTGTGTCTGAAATATTTTAAATTAACCTCCCGAGACCCTGCATCCTCATATGGGGACGTTAAGTTTTAGGTTTGTTGCAGATTATTCTGTTTAATTTAAACTTTTATCCCCATAACTAGATGCTAGTTGATGTAAAAACATGAGCGGTCATGTAATAATGTGGACAAGGTACAAGTTATTACAACTTATTAACATTCCTAATTTAATTTAATAGTAATGAGCTATAACTTTGCTAATTAGCAAGTACCCGACTGAGGACGTTGGGATTTCATTATTTGCAATTCTGCCTTTGCACAGCCATGTTCCGACATGAAAATTAAATTATTACATGTTGGCGTATGAAATAATCCCAGTGTCCACGCACGAGGACGTCATTTTTTTTCCAAAAACGACTTCCTGTTCAAAGACGATGCTTTAGTTTTTGTAGTTCTTAGGTTCTGCTAATCCCAAATAAAGGGATATGAAGAAATTAAAAATGCATAGCAAACAACAGCTCAGGTCTCAGGAGGTTAAGGAGGCTAGATGTTTGTCCCCCACCTTTTACTACACCCATGTCAAGATCTAGAAAACAAACGCACCCCCCTCTTGTTTCCTCGTCGTACACTTTACCGAAAGGCCTCAGCATTCGCTTGTAGATGTGATCTGAGTAACAGATCTGTAAACTGTGTGTGTGCAGTGCTCCGTGACCTGTGGTCCAGGTCAACAGACCAGGGATGTGACCTGTGTGGGTTCGGGTGGAATGACGCTGGCAGAAACGTCCTGCAGCACCTTGCTCCGCCCGGCCGTGGTCCAGACGTGCGAGATGGCCCCTTGCTCCAGACAGATCAGCTGGCACGTCGGAGAGTGGGGACTGGTGAGCGCGATCAGACACGTTAACAACGACACGACACAACGCCCGTGAATAAAGACGACGCTTCATTCCTGATGATCGCTCTCCGTTTTTTGTCCGGCAGTGCTCTAGAAGCTGCGGCTCCGGCAGCAGAGAGCGTCAGGTGATCTGCTCGGACCAGCAGAGGAACCTGTACCCCGTGGACCAGTGCAACGCCCACCCTAAACCCTCCACAGTGGAGCGCTGCAACACCCAGTCCTGCTACAACCCGCAGGGTGAGGAGGACACGTAAAACGAGCTCCTACATCCGGCCTCCGAGCTACGCACACTCCCCTTGCATTCTTGTCATTATATGCAAATGTCTGTCGACGCACTTGCAGCTCTAGACTCGTAGTGCAGAGAAAGGGCACGAAATAAGTACAATGAAACGATTCATTCGGCACGTGGTGAACATGCAAATACAGAAACGTACGATAAAGTGCAAAGAAAAAGTGTTAAGGAATCACACGCTCACATTTCAAACTGTCCTGTCATCATTTTTTGTTTGTCCGTGTGCAGCTGTTCCCAGCGTTCAGGACCCACGAGGACACGACAACACTCAGACTGGCTTCCAGCCCTACGTGCCAGATCACGCTATAGGTCAGACTCTTTTTATACATAAAGACCTGAAACCTCCACTCACAATGTCACTGAAATGAGAGATGAGCTCTCAACCGAAGTGTGTTAAAATAATGTTTTTAGAATCTCTCAGTTACTTCGAAAGTCAACAATAATTAAATAAACTACTTAAACTGTCAGATTTAGTCAAAAATTGATTAAATTTTCCCATCATGCACTGGACGCTAACTGTGCAAATTCCTGCCCTTGTGTTCCTCCTGTGTGCTGACATAACTCCTGTCACTTTGTCCCCCGTCACTCCCCTAACCCCCCCCCCCCCCCCCCATCCACCCCCACTCAGCCTGTCCCCTCACTAATTATCCGGGGCTGACTGACATGTTTTCAGGGTTCCATGGCCATGGTTTGCCTGATTAAAATATTTCTGAATCACTGAAGTGTGCTAGCGCTGGCTGCCGTGTTTCTTGCATTTTCTGGCACTTCCAGGACCATGTGCTGTGCCACTGGTCAGGAATGTCCGTTCAGACGTCTTGTGTGCTAATTTCCCCCGGGAGACTGTTTATACCGATCACTGGCACGGATCCTTTCCAATGTTCCCTCCTTTATCTTTCCATGAACAAACAGTCCCAAATGTCCTGAGAAGTGTTTTGTTGGAGGTTTATGTGCATGCATCCAGGCTCACTGTGTGACCTCAAACACAATAGACTCTATTGTAAACCTGCAAAGCGTCGTGTGAACGTCTCTGCCGCTTCATGCAACGTTTATACGTTAAAAAACCCGCGTCTGAATCCTCCTCTGCTTGGTTTCAGGCCGCAGGCCGGAGACGAGGGACCCGACCCAGACCAACACAGTCTACGACCCTCACAGCTCCTCCCTGGCCCTCCACTGCAGCCAGTCTCGCTACGGCTGCTGCCCGGACGGACGCGTCTCAGCCGGTGGTCCTCAGGGTCTGGGCTGCCCACAGGCTCCAGCTCCCACTGACGCCCAGCCACACTGCGCTAAGACCAGGTATCCTCCTCCAGCACTGTCATTACGCTGCGGTCGAGGTTTTCATGCAGAGTCTTAGTTTTAGAGCTTTTGTCTGGGTGTCGCTTTTACAGCTATACGACCGCGCTAACCATGATTGGCGTTGTGCACGACCAGAATAGAAAACCCAAAGTGACCAGGCTGAGGCTGAGGTTTTCTTAGAGATGTTGTACTTTCTGTTATTTTTGGCCCGCGCTTTGAGTGCAGATTGCTTCATTGTTTATGTCTTCTCGCTTCCTTTTCAGTTACGGCTGCTGCCAAGATGGTGCGACGGCTGCCCAGGGTTACAACAGGGAGGGCTGCGTGGAGTATGTGGCCCCTGCACCCACTGTAAGCACACACAGAGGAAATGTTCCTTATTTACGTTTTACATGTTGGCTGCACATGTTAAAATAACTCGGACTGTTATATAAGAATGCATTCAGTTCTCACTAGTGGACCTAGTAGTAGATGCATAAAGGTCTGTAATGTCCCCTCAGGTTCGTCCTTCTCTTCCTACTGAGAATGCGGTGCAGTGTCGCATCACCACCTACGGGTGCTGCTTCGACCGCACCACACCTGCAGGAGGACCCAACGGAGAGGGCTGCCCCGACCCACCCCACCACAGTGAGATGATCCTTTTATACGTTGATAACATACTTGATTACAAACACATTCTACTGTGACTGATTATAGAAACGACAGAGTAGAAAGAGAGGGACAGAGAGGCAGTGAATTACAAAGATTCCAGGCTAGATGTGTCACTTTTCATTATTCATTCATTTGAAAGCAACAAGTACAGAGAAACAGTTGCAGAAGCAGCATCTAGTGTTTTGTGCATGTTTGTGCAGGTGAAGCTAATTTCCAACACCGGTCTCTTGTTGGGCATCAGTCAGTCGTCTTTAAAATACATATAATCAATGCAATGTATGTGCAATAAAAGCAGCAGCACCAGCCTGTAACAAACAAAACAGACAGTTTAAAATGTGATATATGTGAATATCATATATGTGAATAAATGTCTGTCCAGGTTTTAACCAAGACGGAGCTGTGAAATCTAAAATATGAGTTTAGAGGTTCAGGCCGCTAATTGAAAATGTTTGTTTTTTGCAAAGAAAGCTCAAATTCCATGAGAGCATAATTAATTGGTGTTTAAGGCAGTAGATTCTAATTGCACTTATTATTCCAATTGCACTAGATGAAAATCAAATCAAACTTTATTTATATAGCACTTTCCATACAAAAATGCAAAGCAAAGTGCTTCACACAAACAAAAACATACATTACAACAAATACAAATAAAAACCCAATCCTCCCAGCCCCACATATAGACCCTGCCACGCACACGCACATACACATGCACATGCACATGCACATGCACATGCACATGCACAGCATGGTAGAAAGTTCAGTAACGTGTTTCTTTCCTGCAGTCGATCGCTCCATCTGCTCCCTCCCCCGAGCCGCCGGCTCCTGCAGCAACTGGGTGCCGAGGTTCCACTTCGACGTCATCACCGCCAAGTGCCTTCAGTTCTGGTACGGGGGTTGCCACGGCAACAGCAACAACTTCATGACCCGAGCCGAGTGCCAGAGGGCGTGCCCTCAGGTGGCCGCGCCCGTCCAGCGGCAGGAAAACCCCCACGCGGGGGAATCCACACCGGGAAGGGCCCCGTCCGGGGGGTCAACGGACGCGCGGTCACGCAACATGGGGAGGATCTTCACCGTCCAGGGCGGCTCCACCGGCACCGGCAGACAGGCCACGAGCGCGGCGACGCACGCCCACAGGGCCAGGGTCCACCTGAGGCCACGCCGGCCTTCCACCGCCACGGCCGTGCAGCACACCCTCCCAGCCGCGAGGTAAGCGCCCCCCCTCCCTCCCTCTCCCCCCAACGAAGACCCAGGAACCCCCACCACCACCACCACCGCCGCCACCACCACCAGCCTCACAGTGCTGCTCACAGCCTTCTTATCTGTGCCGAAGGAGCCCAAGTTCACTCTGTCCCTCAGGGCTGAGGAGTGAGCTGAAGGAGACAAAGACAAATCATGGGAATATGATGAGGAAGTTAATGTTCAGGGGTTTTTTTTATGTGTGTTCATAGCAAATTCATATAAACAAGATGAAGGACTATAGCTTACATCATTTGCACAAACTAACTTTTATCTTAATCATAATTAACAAAAATTATGAGAGAGGCTTTTGTAATTATATAAAAAAAAAAGACTTTGAGACAAGTCAATACATTTAAAGTCAGTGTTGTCTTTAAAACTATTATATATAACAACCGCCTATGCATTTGTCTTTATGTGCGTCAGAGTATTTTACACGCTTTATGTTACGCAGTGGATGTTTCTTAGAGCGGTTAAATCTGAGCTCTCGCTTCCTCTAAAGCTGCTCCACCGTGTCTCACGCCCTCACGCCTGCTTCCGTAGCGACACCTCGTTTTTCTCTCCTCTAACCCTCGACGTAAAGTCGGGACACCACCCCCTACACGGACACCAACCACCACTGTTTCTCACGCTTCTGGGACTCTTGCGCTTGCCTCTGTGTGTGTTGTCATCTTGTTGTGATTAGATTGAACTAATAAAGGTTCTGCTGTGAAGCTTCACGTCCTCGTATTTGTGTGTCGTCACTAAACCCTGCGTCTGGTGGCAGCTTCTCCATCTTGATTTCGTTGTCTTGTGGGTGAGGTCGGGTTGCGTCTCTCGTCTTTTTCCCCCTCTGAGCTTTTTTTTCCCCCTGATGAACTCTTGAAGCCGGGTTGCGGGCGCTCTTTATGCTTGCTTTGGTGACCAACAGTGGAGCATAAAGTGACTTCTCTTTCTCCCTTCCCATCGTCTCTGTCTTCCTTTCTTTTTTCCGCCTTTTCTGTCCCTCCTCCCCCCTCGTCCTTCCCTCAGTTTGACCCTGGAAGGAGTAACCATCGATAAGGGCGACCCCTCCACCGTGGAGGCTTTGGTGGGACAGACGGTGGTGCTGCCCTGCAGAGTCAGCCCTCCGCCGTCGTCCACCGTCGTCGTGGAGTGGAGACGAGAAGGCGTCCAGCTGTCGACTCACAGGTCAGCTCAATTTGTAATTATTAAATCTCATTCTGAATTTGGTAAAAACTGTTTAAAATACTCTGCACCTGTGTTCCTCAGGCACCGGCAGCAGCCCAACGGTTCCCTGTTAGTCGGACCTGTCACTACCTCGGACTCCGGCTGGTTCTTGTGTGTGGCCACTCGGGAACGGGAGCGAGACCACCGCTACATTTACCTCTCTGTGTCAGGTAACAGAATACTAATAATTTAAGTTTAGTAAAGCTGTTATTCAAGCAGTCACACTACAGTGAGACCTCAAATTATTGTCTGCACAATAGTTGCAGCTACTGCGCAGTCTTCTAATTAAAAAGATCCATAAAACACACGGTCAACGTTTAGGTGGAGAGGTGATGTACACAAAATATTTGGACTTTTGAAGCTGGGCCTTGTGCAGATGTTACATAGCAACGACACTCCTAGATGATGACACAAAAACAGTTTAGGAACAACTCAAAACATGAAGAACGGCACAAGGTGTTGACGAAGCAGCAAACTCTGGGTCTGCAAAATAAATGCAGTTCATCAAGTGGCCACTAGAGGCTCCAAAAGGGAGAAAATCCCCATAGACTCCCATGTTAAAAAGCCCAACTTTACATTATTATTAAACATGTTTACAGTCTGGTATAAAAAACAATTTTGGTCTCAATAGTTTATTTCACTATTCATGTCAACTGTGCAGGTGGTGACATTTTTTTCCAACTCTTTTGTTTATTGTTTATTAAGGTTTAAAATTCTGCATAATTAAGGGCGTTCCCGCTTTGAGTGACAGGTGGTAGCCTGGAGCTAACAGGTTAGCAGAGAGTTGGGTGGAAGGTGGTCCTCACTGCAGTGGTGCATATTTACTTCCATGCTTTGCTTCATGCCCTATCAAATTAAAAGCATGAAACGTCCTCCAAAAAACAATTTAGGTGCATTTTGGAAAACTCAGTTTAAACATTTGAACACACCTAAATAAACGTTTGTGCACACAGCGCGGATTGTTCTGTCGATTTCTTTAAAGATTAGAGCCCTTCTGGGAACACTTTCACCTCATGTGCAGTCATGTAATTGGGGCCAGACTCGGTCCAAACTCTAATTTGATCCCAATTAGTCCGTCACGCGAAAGTCGAGAAGATTGGGGTGAAGCTGATGTCTCTGGTTTTGCGTCAGAGTGCGCTGACCTTGAATCGTTCTTTACGCATGACACGTTAATGTGACATTATGTAAGTGAGTTATTACTGAAGATTTCTTTCTCTTTAATCATACGTGGGCGTAAAAAGGATCACCTCTGCTGGATCCTACCTCGCTTCCCCGAGACGGCCCCATCCCGAGGTAACGACACTATCCTGGCGTCTGTAAATCATTTCCATTTTATTCTTAAGGTTCTGAGAGAAGAGTCCATCTCTTTCGCTGGCTTTACGGTCCTGTGATCCCTTCTCAGGTTCAGTATCGAGCGCTCGGGCTCGTCTCTGGTGGAAATGCGAGCGGGACAAACAGTCAGACTGCCCTGCACCATCGTCCCTCCATCAGCTCTGCAGTCGGTCGTCATTCAGTGGACCAAAGACGGACAGAGCCTCAGTGACTCCAGGTAATCGACTGGTTAATGAATCTCATTTCAGAGGAATATGTCACGACGCACGAAGATAAATCAGGAAAGAGGGTAAAGGTTTTAGTTAATACCGTGCACATTTAGAGAAACATAATCACGAGGATCTGGATGCATCGAGGAGTGGACCTCTGTTAACCTGACCTGGAGCAGAACTGCAGCAGTTTCAAAATAAAAGGGCAACAAACAGCACCTAAGAAACAAGACTTTACTGTTCTGGCTCTAAATTAATGGTTTAATTATTATTTTTTTTAAATATTTATTATCTATTAAAAACGAAAAATGTTGTTAGATCTTCAGAGAGACATGATGTTGCCTCCATCTCCTCTTGGAACCTTCGCGACATCTGTATTCTCTATTCATCGTCTAGAGTCTCTGTAAAGAGTTTAATCAGACCCTGAACCCTGACCCCCTGAACGCTGCAGGTTTACCAAGCACTCAGACGGCACCCTGATCATCGGCCCCCTGAAGAGCGACGACTCCGGCGTTTACACGTGCACGGCCTCCACTCAGCAGCAGCTGGAGCAGAGGCAGCTGCAGCTCAGGGTCCAAGGTGAGTGACTTTTTAAATGCGTAGCATCCAGCTTTTTTTTTTTTTATCAGACGTCTGTGCTTGTTGTAATGCCACATAATCACCAGCAGGAGTCAGTAAAGAGCAGAGACGACATGAAGCCTTGATGATGTTGAACAGAATCATGCATCCTGTGTTATCTCTCATTTAACAGTTTATTTGGTTCCATTTTCCAGCAGACCTGAAGATCACCACTGCTCCCAATAACATCCAGGTGTCTGAAGGCAGCACGGCTCTGCTGCCCTGCGTCGTGTCAGGAGACAACGTCAATATCGGCTGGTCCAGGTAAACATGAGGTCCGAGGTCCAAAAGTGATCACAAGAGGCCTGAAACTGCAATTATTTAACAATTAAAAGGAGTCACAAGTGCTACTATTTAAAGGACACCAGTTGACTCGAAGTTGAAGTAAATAAATTCACTCAATAAATCAACTTCATGGGTCCCAAATTCCAATTATGAGCATTTACTACAGTAGCTTCTTCCTAACAAGTGTTGCCCTGTGTGGAAAAAGAACTGAACCACTATGGCAGCTAGAAATGTGACTTCTATGAAGTAGAATTAGTTTTATTTCTTCCAGTTAAATAAGAAATTAGCAGAAGTTTTCAGAGGCTTATGAAGGTGCATTAGTCTCATGGTTTTTAATTTTGAATGTTTGGTTTTTCCTTGTGTTTCTTGTGTTATATCTGTTTCCTCTCTTTCTTTAATTGATGGATTGGTTTCTCTGGTGTGAGCTCCGCCTTCATTAGTCTCACCTGTGTCTCGTTAACCTCCACGTCTTGTTCCTCCTTTTCGTTTCTTAGATTTGGGCCTTTTACCTGTTTGTGGATACTTTGCCTTTATTAAAGATTATTATATTTTCTTCCCGACTCCTCCCCTTTGTGTCCTGCAACCAGAAACCTGACGGATCAGGATCCAAAACAAACTATATTTGATTTCAGTTTCTATCAAACCACTCCGGATAAATCCTCTGGTCTTGATTTAACCACAGGAATGGCGTCCCGGTGCGTCCCAACGGCCGCGACATCCTCTTGTCGTCCGACGGCAGCCTGGTCCTAAATCACGTGAAGCCTTCGGACGAGGGCACCTACACCTGCAACGCCTACACCGGCATCTACTCCGTGAGCGCCACGGCTGAAGTGAGAATCATTAAAGACACGCAACAAGGTGAGAATAGAAAGAGTTCAGCCGTGAGGGATGATTAATGAGAGTGGATGGATCTGCTCCTCTCTCCTCTGCTTCGTCTTTACGGAGCTGCAACAGTGTTCATTGCTTTTCATTGCTTATACATTCTACCTAAATGTCATGTGTTTTTTACTAGAATTATGTGCAGTGATGAAATCTACAAGACCACACGAGGCAGAAGTTTATAAAAATATTCAAAAGTTTTAATTGTTTAATTTAAATGTAGAAAAAAATACACTATTAATCCCAGTTTGCCACGATGGTGTTTGGCACTGTTTTGGTTTTAGCCATCGTTAGCGTGACATGAAAAACTTAAATTACACTTTAACAGCATTTCAACGTAAGTATGTGGAAAAATACTGTCTGTATGACCGATTTAATGCAACAAAAACTAACCAGAAGAGCTAATAAACAGAATATTACTGTTTACTTGATTATTGTTTACACACGGGGGCGGCCATCTTGGTAGCTCTACTCGGGGGTAGTGAGGATTCTACGACTTTCTGAGCAGAAAATACGACTTTGGGAGACGTTCCAGTTCATAATTCTCGGAGACTTGGAAATGGGAAATTCCGACTTCCGAGTAGAAATGGAACGCACCGCATGGGTTGAGGGGAGGAGCCTCTGTGGGTCAATAGTCACAAGATGGTCAGTGTTATTCCCTCCTCCTCCTCTCACTGGTTTTAATGTTGTGGCTGACAACATTGTCCGAGCCTACTCACTTATAACATGTCTATCCGAGTTTGCTTTATCCAGATGCTTGTATGTATTCATGCGCTTGCTTCTCCTCCTCTCTGTTATTTTTTTTTGTCACATTAGTTCTTGCTCCTCAGGTTTCAGGCTCTGGATTCTGCAAAGCATCTTGAGATTGTTTAGTTTAACTCAGTGAACGCCTCACAGCGCTGGTTGCTTGTTTGGTGCTGGAGTGATAATAAAGGCTATTAGTGCAGTGGTTTCCCCCTGAGCCCTTAAAAAAATATATTTAGCAAAGAAATTAGGCTCCACCTGGAAACTGTTACTCATGTAAACGTGCCGTGCAGGTGAACAAAAGGACTCCCTAGGCTGGTCCTGTTCATGTCACGTTATCTGCTTATGAACGTGTGTTTTGATCAGAGTTGCATCTCTCCCGTCTTGCAGGCGTTGACGTGCCTCCAGAGTGCGTGGACCAGCCCGAGCTCGCCAACTGTGAGCTGATCGTTTACGCCCGGCTCTGCTCCAACTCCTACTACTCCAGTTTCTGCTGCGCCAGCTGCACCAGGCACTCAATGAAGAACGACAGGTACCGTCGGTATGGGCTGAGGCCAAACAGGATGTAATTACTGCTAACTGTGGGAGGAGGAGGAGGAGGAGAAGCTTTGGACTGCATTTTAACTGCTGCGTTTTTGCCAAAAGGACTCAAAACACTGACCATGCTGTGCAGAAATTTATCAGTGCATTAAGAAAAGGGACAGATTACTGTAGACGTAGTTATAAAGTATCTGAGGAAATAAGTTATTCACCCACTGGACCTGTGTTCTCTGTTTTCTAGAGAATCACGATGATTTTTTACTGTTCAGGTTTTTATTCAGAGGATATTTTTTTGTTTGTTTGTTGGTGATTCACTGATACGTCCTTCATTTCAACGTCATATTGTTTATTTTTATGTAATAATTTGATAATAAAAGTACTATTTTGATAAAAAAAAAAAAAAACTGCGCTGGCTTGAAGGTTTTTTTAACACTTGCGCCTCTAGTTTCCGCCACGAGGGGTCGTTCAAGGCGGCAAATTAAATATGTCGTTCAGCTGCGTTTTAAAACTTTTTCTCTCTTTTGATCTCTTTTAGATGAGTTATACATTTAAGATGGTCCAGACGTTTTCCTGGTAGCTTCATTAAGGCTGATGTCGCAGTTATTTCACATATTTAGAGGATTATGGTGAAATGAGCTCAGTTTTAACTATTGATTCTCAGTGGGGAAAAGGATGTTACAGAAATCCAGTCTAAAGAGATATAAGAAGATTTTAAAATGATAAAATATGTTGAATACAACCATTAACGACATCTTTTGGTACCATTTAATATTTTAATATAATTGTGTAGTTTGACTTTTAAGGTGAAACTATAGACTTTAAAATCTTTGGACAAACTTGACTCTTATATTGTGTAATGTTTCTTATGTGGTTTCACTTTTTTTAATTTAATCTCTGTTCATAAACAACATGTCACAGCAGATCTCAGTTGTCCTAAAATAATTTATTTTTGAGATCCAGGATATAAAAACAGGTTATATTCAACATCTGGATGAACTGAAGCAAACACCACATGCACACGGACATTAAAATGATATATATGGTTATTATTATATTTATATTGTTTATATTAAACGGCCATACCAAAAATAAAAAGTCAGCGATGTTAAATCGTCCTTTTTAAGGAGGCCTTTCTCTTTATAAATATGAACTTAAGTTCTTGTGTTATTGTCAGAACGAACCACTTTTACCAAAAGAAATTAAAACAGGCCCTGATGTTTCGTCCTGGATTTGTTTCGGTGTGTGGCTGCAGCTTGGAGGAAAATTTCAATGCAAAAGTCCCATTTGAAAATATCATATTTATAGTAAGTAGCAGTCTTTGTAACTCAGGGTGGATACCACTATTATCTTTATTAAAACGTTACATATTGATCATAGTAGTACTCTTTTTGTGTGTATTTTAAACTTTAAACACTCACTTTGATCTTTATGAGATGTGCAGATAGAGGAATGAAATTAACATCTAATAAACTGGGAAAAGCATTTTATTTCGGGGGGTAGTTGTTATCTCGCTTGCAGATGCACCACTTTTCTGTTGTGGCTTCACAGATGTTGCTTCCTGTTTGTTTGAATTTTTGATACTTTATTTTGGTATTGCTGCATAAATCAATTTAAATTATATATTTAATATAAAGCTGCAGCGCAGTAAAAGTGTCTAGGTCCTTGTTTCACAACTTTCCATGTCTTAAATGTATTTTTCATGGAAGCATGATTCTGGATAAAGCATTTACGCGTCTCTTGCTATTGTCATATCCTCACACATTCATCATGTAAAACTATTTTTATTGTAAAACCGTGTCCACTAATTAAAATCTAGCGCAGCTCATTTCAAGGCAGAGTTTTAAACAACGACATGATTCATGAGTTCTGCAGAAAACAGTGAAAATAGCTGCTTGTTTTTTTTCCAGGTAGGAGATATTATTGCCATGCTCATAATTTCTGTTGCTGCTTCACAGACGTCTTTTCCTGTTTGTGTGACTTGTTTCCATCGTACAAACAGATACAGAAGAAGTGAATGAGTTGTTTTTTATCAGGCCTCTGGAGAACTTATGTTCTGTTTTTTGTTATGTGAACCAATGACGGAAAACAATGACTTTGTTCTGTTGTTTTTTCCTATTTTTGACAAAGAATGAGGAACAAAGCAACAGGGTTCAGGTAATTATATTTGGTTCGAAATGGTAGACAAAATAAGTTTTGGCTCCAGTTTATACCTATGATGAATGTTGATGGACATTTTTTACATTAGAGATATTTCCTCTCCATTTCCTTAAATTATTTTTGTATAAGAAACAAATTATTCAAACTCGTGTAATTGTATACCGCAAACGATCAGGAAAAATAAAAACTAAACTACCATATACGTAAATATGTTTTTCAAAGTGAGACAGAAAGTGTGGTTTACTGGCAGTATGATGAGTGTGTTTGCACAGAAACCTGTAGTGTAGGGGTGGGCGGTATACCGGGTCATATGAATACCGGTATTTTTTTTTTCGTTTTGATATGAAGAGACACTGTTTCAGACCGGACCATTTTCAATGTAGCACTTCTAATGGTTCCACTACCTCGCTTTGAAGATGAAAAGGTCTGACGTTGTTTTTTAGGGTGACCAGACTTCCCACATTTCCGGGGACAGTCCCCGTTTTGGATGTTGGACCTATCCCCCGAAAGTGTCCCCAGTTTTAGCTTTTTATGAATGAGAAAAAAAAAGTGCGCGCAGACTACAACTATTACGGTAGCCGGTTGCACTGCTATTGACATTACAGACATAGCAGTTTAAATATGTTTAAATATGAATAAGTATGTCAGAATAAATGAAACCGTTAATTATTATTTTTAATTTCCGAGCTGTAAATGTCCCCAGATTTTCCACATTAGCAGGCAGCGCTAACACCGCTAACACCAGGCCATGCAAACTAGTGAGATTATTCTGCAATATTTACTCATCATCACAGTAAAATAGTCCATCCTTAGTCAATCCACCGCATTAATTCTTCTCTCAACCAGTAGAAAAGGTTGTAAACACGCGATTATGCATGAAAAATAACCGTAATACCGTCAGAATTTTGAAAAATACCGTTTTTGATCGCACCGCCCAGATCTTCTTTACATCCTCACACGATATAAATTAGAGCTTTAGACCAACTGTTTTAATTGCTGCAAAATCCAAATTCAAATGCACATTTCTGCACCACATGCACAGCAGTAAACATCTGCCGTGCGCCAGTATTCATCGTGCAGCTTCCGTTGACACAGAAACCCTCCAGCTGTTTGCTCAGAGCTGTGCAGACGTGCAGGTGCGACTCTGAGCCGGAGGTTGCGGTGAAGCGGAAGGTTTCACCTCGGCCGTTTTTCTGAGCGCAGAGAGCGATTCTGCAGGCTGCTCTGCGACCACATCCTCTGCCTCCCAGCGGCTTCATCTTCCACCACAACGACAGCTTTGACCTTCTTCTGCTTCCTGTTGTGCAGCGCTGGATTCAGACTTTTCTGCCAGCAGCGTTTTAACTAAAGGAAGAATCTGGAGGGCTGTTGTAACATTCTTCTCGTGCTTGTGAATAATATATAACAGGAAAAACCACATGTGACTGAAAGAAGTTTAAACGATTTATTTAAAGAAAAAAAAAAATCAGTTACGAGACAAAGACACATTTAAATGCCAAATAGTTTTATACTTTTATACTACTTCAGATTGAACACGCAAAATCCATTCATGCATATGTGCAGTATTTTAAAAAATAAAATCCAATTCCATTTTTCTTCGTATTTAAACTGTTTCTTATAACATGCAATAAATTGTGAATATCTGCCAGATATTTAAAGTTACAAAAAAATGGGCAAAATCACTCATTTGCAGGACATTTTCATAGTCAAAATAAGCAAAAACATAATAATAATAATAATAAAAATATGAATGAGGCTAAGCTGCCAAGTGCATATTTAAATTACATTGTTTTCAATTTTATTTTACTAGATAAAACTTATTTTTGTATTTTAATCTAATCTTATTTCATCTTTCTTTTTACTTGCGGTTTTCTTTATGTTAAACTAAGCTACTGTGACTAAATAATTTCCCTTCCTGAGTCATTAAAGTCTAAAGTCACCGGTTCTGAGCCAAACGAACCAGCTTGTGAAGTTTTTTTTTGTTTTGTTTTTTTCTGATTTGAGATGTTTCACAGATTATGTGGGAGAAAAATAACTGACTTCTCAGAAAAGACGCAGGCAGGCGAGCAGCTAAAAATACCTCTGGAAAAAGTGACGCTCGGCGTGAGATGACATTCTTATTCTCATCTGATGTGAAGACCGAGCCGTTAAATCGTCTTCAGGACAAACTAGCATCAGCTCGTCACCACCTAACCCACGTGCATCGAGTGGAAAACGAAGCTAACAAGCATTTAAAAAACTTTAAGAAGCACAGAACTATGTATCTGAATGATGAATATATGCAAACAAACTAAAAGATGCACATTTATAGAAGTATTTTTTCCCTAATCTTATTTACAGAAAGCACAGTGACTCAGCTTAGCTCTCAGCGGTTCTTCTTCCCGTCCTGCAACAGACAGAAATATCATGAGTGATTTTAAAAAAAAAAAAAAACGTTGAGTTTATCAGAAGTGTTTTCCACAAACCTGAATCTTCCACACGAGGAACGTGACAAAGGCTCCGTAGATGCAGCTCTTGGCGATGAAGACCACGTAGCAGAGTTTGCCGTTCTGAGAGGTGGCCAGAAAGTTCCCTGGAGAAAGAGGAGACGTTTAGAGTTCTTTAAAATGTTCCATATGTGAGGACTTGAACTGTGTAAATCGTGTATTTACCTCTTGTTTTTTCGTTGCCTGTTACTCCTGATGGAATAGAATGAAACAGATTAGATGAAGAATTCGTTTTTCAGACATAAAGATCCACTAATTTTTTTAAATTGACGCACCTTCACCCTTAACTGTATCATTATAAAGGGTGTAATCTGTTCCATCATAGAAGTTGACAAAGCACGCAAATACATTCTCCGGGTTTTGCCATTCATCAGCGTGGACCTTCAGCCTGCTGGTGATTCTGTAGTTCTCGCCATCCCTCTCAGCGTTGTTGTCCGTCGCCACGCCGTATTTGGCATTGACCCCATTGATCTGCCAGGACACAGTGACGTGGTCTGGGTAGAATTCATCAGCCACACAAACGAGGGTCTTCTTCCTGAACTCATCTTTTGAGTTTTTGCACTCCTTTGATGACGGCTTCAGTATTTTTACTCGTGGTGCGGTGACCTTAAATTTTGGATCTGCAAGGACAAAAGACAAAAAAACATGATGAAACTAGATAATACACATTTCAGTATGAAGGTCAGGATTAAGACACAACGTGAACCTCCTGTAATTATTCTGCTTATTTTAAACTAGACACTAGTTGGAGTAAAATTCATTCTGCAGCCGTAACAAAAGTGGACAAGGTTCAAAACTTCATCAAATTTAACAGTTTAAACTCTTTTTTTTTTAATCCTTATTGAGTTTTCTAGTTTAGTTCAACATGCAAATTCTATCAATAGTAACAAGTCCTCGATTGAATGTTCAGACAAGAGAATTAACATATTTTGTTACACACTGAGTGAAATAATCCCAGTGTCCACGCATTTTTTTTCTCTCCAAAAACTACTTCCTGTCCAAAGATGATGTTTAGTTTTTATAGTTCTTAGGTTCTACTGATCACAAATAAAGAGAAATGGAGAAAATAAAAATACATAGCAAACAACAGCTCAGGTCTGAGGAGGTTAACACTTCACACGGCAAGATCCTTACATATTACACCACTCCACCACTCATATTTAGCTTAATTTTTCAATGTTTTACGAGGTTGTCGCAGCAATCTTACCGAGAACAGTTAGCCTTGTTCCTTCTCCAAAGTAAGCAGGATAAGTGCCAGAGCACACTGCTGCCTCACAAGCACAAAAACTGACTTTGCAACAACCTCTCAGCTTTAAACTAACTCTCTTCAACGTGTAAACACTTCACTTTTTCGACGCAAAGAAAGCTTCATTTTACCATCTGTTTGGCAATTATCACATATCCCTAAAGATTAAGACGAGTTTAAATCAATAAAGCCTGAACCTATCAGCCTCTTTGTAAAGCAGGTTTAGATTCTGACCTTTACAAAAGCCTTTTTCTTTTTCTTTTTCCTTTTCAAATGATTTTTAGAAAGAAGAAAAGGGGGAATTTCTTACCTAACACAGTCAGTTTGGTGCCGCTGCCGAAGTAAGCAGGGTCGTAGTTGTTCACACTGATACACGGCTGCAGAAAAATCTACTCAAGCTTTCAGGTCTAACTGCTGCATGCCGCCTGTGTGCTCTTCTTTAGATAAACTGAACACCTTTTTGCTTTCTAACGTATAAATACATGCATAACAAGATTGTTTCATACCAAATTAAATGAATTTGAGGCCATTTAAAAAGTGCAACTTTACTTTAAGTGCATATCAAACCTACTTGCTTGCTTGGTATATGGCTGATATGTGGAATATTAGATTAGTTTGATCACTTTTTCTTTTCTTTTCTTAACCTAAAGCAGCGACTTTGACTTTGCAACATTTCACAGAGCTGACAAGAACTAACAGAGAAATAATCTGAGTGTTAAACTAAATATTTTGTTGCTTTTTTTCTGGAGAACATAGATAATTTACTGCAACAAACTATGAACTAAAGCTTCTTTTACGCCTTTTAAAAACAGAATACCTGGTTTACTACCAACACATGGAAGCAAATATTTAGCACTTTCCACTTTTGCTCGATCACACATGTCAAACGAGCTGTGGATCGTCACCCTTGAGCTTGTTTCTTGGGTTCTTTTTTGCAGGTTTTCTTACCTAAAACCGTGAGTTTAGTTCCAGCTCCAAAGTAAGCTTCAGTGTTGGAGCACAGAGACTTTCATCTGTAACAAAAACCTCTTCCTGCTGCCTCTCTTTATCTGCACCACTTAGAAATAATTTATCACATGACAAGTAACGACCAAAACCTCAACCGTAGAAAATTCTCTGAAATTGTAAATGCGTCTGTTTATGCATCTGGAAATATGTGAACATTAGGAGTCAGGCTTTGATTCTCATTTTTGTATCTTTACAAAATGACACCTGTTCCACATTTATTTTATTTTAAACAGTTTTCTTACCTAGAACGGTTAATTTTGTTCCTCCACCGAAGTGAGCCTCTGAATTACCGTAGCCACAGTGAACAGATCAGTGCTCGAAAGAGCTGCTTTTTACTTTTCTTCTGTATGTTGTAGCTTTGAGATAGACCTTTCTTTTAAACCCCACTGTTTTCACAAACAACACAAATTTCTAAAAACAGCAGCCTGTCAATCTCTGCTTTAAGTTTCTAAGATCAGTTTGGTTCCCCAAGATTATTTCTAATAAAAACAAAACAAAACACTGGGCTTAATTTATATGAGATTTAAGGCCTTTAAGGAAAAACACTGCGGTTAAGATTCAGTTTTTCTGTTTCTTACCTAAAACAGTTAATTTTGTTCCTCCACCGAAGTAAGCTTCAGCACCACTTCCAGAGTCACAGTGAACTCAACCAGTGATCAAAACTGCTCTAGAAGCTGCTTTTATTTGCTTGTTTACTTTCTGGCATCTTTAAGGTTTAGCTTCTCGTATCAAATGTTCCTTTTCTTTTACTCTTAAACCAACATTTGCTGCAGTATCGTCTGTTTTTTAAAAGTTTAATCAAGTAAAAAATAAAACCATTTTTCCAGCCTTCTTAAGGTAGTTTTACTGTCACAGGTAAGATACATGAGAAGAGACTCACCTAGAACAGTCAGTTTAGTTCCCTGGCCGAAATAAGCTTCGTTCTGACACAGTGTCTGCGCTCCACAACAAAAAGTCCTGAGCTGAAACTATGAGGAGCCTCAAGATACTGAGTTTATCGTATTTCTTACCTAGAACAGTTAGTTTTGTTCCTCCACCGAAGTAAGCTTCTGAAGTACCAGAGTCACAGTGAATTTGATCAATGCTCAAAACAGCCTGAGATGCTCCTTAACTCAACTCCTTAGATTCACCTGCTCTCAAACCCAAACCAACAACTGCTGCAGTCTGAACTGAATTTTGTTCAACTTGTTATTTTAAGTTGAATTTCACCAGAAGAAAGTTTTACTCACCTAGAACAGTCAGTTTAGTTCCCTGGCCGAAATAAGCTTCGTACTGACACAGTGTCTGAACTCCACAACAAAAAGCCCTGAGCTGAAACTAAGAAGAACCTCAAGATACTCAGTTTATTACAGAATGACCACAGGTAGATGCTTTTTTTTGGTTTTGTTCTGCTTTCTTTTCTAATAAAATCCACAATTAATGTTTCTTACCTAGAACAGTTAATTTAGTTCCTCCACCGAAGTAAGCTTCTCCAGCTCCACCAGAGTCACAGTGAACTTGATCAATGCTCAAAACAGCCTGAGAGGCAACTTCTTCAAATTTACTAGCTCTTAACCCTTTGACTTCAACACTAAGAAATACGATTAATCGCGATTAAATATCGTTAAATTTTAATCTACGTCAATCGCGTTCACTGCAAACTGAGCATTTTGACACATCATTTTTAAAATGTTCACACGATTGTACTACTACTACAAAATAAATCCACCAGGCAGTTGCAATGCCACTTAAAGGGTTAAACCCAAACAAACACTTGCTACTTTATGAATTTCAAACATCCAAACACAAACACGTTTCCCTCAACAGCAGCTTTCTTATTATTTTCCGTTTAACTTTTAATCAGATGGAAGTTTTACTCACCAAGAACAGTCAGTTTAGTTCCCTGCCCGAAATAAGGTTCTCCAGTGTCACAGCGTTTCAGCTTCACGTCAAAAACACACAGCTCAACTTAAACTAGACCTGAAGGCTACTTTCTACACAGAACACACTTTCATGAGTTTTGTTTTCTTACCTAGAACAGTTAATTTAGTTCCTCCACCGAAGAAAGCTTCATATCCACCAGAGTCACACTGAACTCAGTCTGTACATAAAACATCTCAAGATGCTGCTCTCACTTCTTTAACCTCCTCAGACCCCAGGTCCTCATATGGGGACATTAAGTTTTAGGTTTATGGTTGTTTGTTCTTTACACCTGTTGTCCTCATACCTAATTAGCAAGTACTCGTTTGAGGACGTTGGGATTTCATTGTTTACAATTCTGTCTTTTTTGTTTTTTACTTCATTGTAACATATATTGAAATAATCGTGTGTCCACATGTGAGGACATATATTTTTTAATCTCAAATACCTTGGAGAAGTTTAAATGCAGGGTAGTTGTGATCAATCAAATTATCAGCCTAAAGGCACTTTCTCTCAAATTAATCTTAGCTCTTAACCTTAGACTTTCTACCTAGAAAGTTTTAACTTCCGTTCACTAGATTCATGTTCTAATCTAATAAGCTTAATCGTGTTCACTAATGCTTACCTCTTAACTTCGTCTAAAACACAGATTGACACTACACTCAATCACAGTAGATCAATATATAAGAAACAAACTCACTTTACTTAACACATTTCACTCCAAACACAAAAAATTCAACAAGCACTTCTCACTTAATTCTTTAACTTTTAGGAAAGATTTTCTCTGTTTTACTCACCAAGAACAGTCAGTTTAGTTCCCTGCCCGAAATAAGCTTCTCTCTCGTCACAGCGTTTCAGCTTCACGTCAAAAACACACAGCTCAACTTAAACTAGACCTGAAGGCTACTTTCTACACAGAACACACTTTCATGAGTTTTGTTTTCTTACCTAGAACAGTTAATTTAGTTCCTCCACCGAAGTAAGCTTCATTTCCACCAGTGTCACACTGAACTCAGTCTGTACATAAAACATCTCAAGATGCTGCTCTCACTTGTTTAACCTCCTCAGACACCAGGTCCTCATATGGGGACATTAAGTTTTAGGTTTATGGTAGTTTATTCTGCTTCATTTACACCTGTTGTCCTCATACCTAATTAGCAAGTACTCGTTTGAGGACGTTGGGATTTCATTGTTTACAATTCTGTCTATTTTTTATTTATTTTTTTACTTTATTGTAACATATAGTGAAATAATCCTGTGTCCATATGTGAGGACATATATTTTTTAATCCCAAATACCATGGAGAAATTTGAATGCAGGAGGTTAAGTTTAGTAGATCTCAAATCAAACTTTAGCTGCACTACAGTCAGGATTTTACTTCTTGTTTTACTTCTTTTAGAGTTCACTTCCTCACGTTTAACCAACCAGCCCCGAAATAAGCTTCTCTAACGCCCCTGCTTTATTTTGAAAGGCTACATGTTTCTTTACAAACTCTCCTTTTAAAGTGTATTTTTAAAAATTTATCTAGTTTCTTACCTAAAACCGTTAACTTCGTCCCTCCACCGAAGAAAGCTTCACCAACACCAGAGTCACAGTGAACTCAACCAGTGCCCAAAACTAAATAAGCTCCTTTTACTTTACTTAAAACCAACATTAACTGCACTCAAATCTATTGATTTTATGCAGAAAATCAACAAGCCTTTCCCCCACAAATAAACATCAGATCTACTTTAACATCTTTAGGAAAGATTTTCTGTTTTACTCACCAAGAACAGTCAGTTTGGTTCCCTGCCCGAAATAAGCTTCTCTATCGTCACAGCGTTTCAGCTTCACGTCAAAAACACACAGCTCAACTTAAACTAGACCTGAAGGCCACTTTCTACACACAACACACTTTCATTCATTTTGTTTTCTTACCTAGAACAGTTAATTTAGTTCCTCCACCGAAGTAAGCTTCATTTGCACCAGAGTCACACTGAACTCAGTCTGTACATTAAACATCTCAAGATGCTGCTCTCACTTGTTTAACCTCCTCAGACCAGAAGTTTTAGGTTTATGGTAGTTTATTCTACTTCATTTACACCTGTTGTCCTCATACCTAATTAGCAAGTACTCGTTTGAGGACGTTAGGATTTCATTGTTTGCAGTTCTGTCTTTTTTGTTTTTTACTTCTTTGTAACATATAGTGAAATAATCCTGTGTCCACATATGAGGACATATATTTTTTTAATCCCAAATACCTTGGAGAAGTTTAAATGCAGGAGGTTAAGTTTAGTAGATCTCAAATCAAACTTTTGCTGCACTACAGTCAGGATTTTACTTCTTGTTTTACTTCTTTTAGAGTTCGCTTCTTCACATTTTAACCAACCAGCTTCTCTAACGCCCCTGCTTTATTTTGGAAGGCTACATGTTTCTTTAAAACTCTCCTATTAAAGTGTATTTTTAAAAATTTCTCTAGTTTCTTACCTAAAACCGTTAACTTCGTCCCTCCACCGAAGAAAGCTTCACCACCACCAGAGTCACAGTGAACTCAACTAGTGCCCAAAACTAAATAAGCTCCTTTTACTTTGCTTAAAACCAACATTAACTGCACTCGAATCTATAGATTTTATACAGAAAATCAACAAGCCTTTCCCCAACAAACAAACATCAGATCTACTTTAACATCTTTAAGAAAGATTTTCTCCGTTTTACTCACCAAGAACAGTCAGTTTGGTTCCCTGCCCGAAATAAGCTTCAGCATTGTCACAGCGCTTCGGCTTCATGTCAAAAACTAGACCTGAAGGCTACTTTCTACACACAACACACTTTCATTGGTTTAGTTTTCTTACCTAGAACAGTTAATTTAGTTCCTCCACCGAAGAAAGCTTCATATCCAGAGTCACAGTGAATTTAGTCAGTGCTCAAAACAGACCAAGAAGCTTCAAACCGCTCCGAGTTAATTCGCTTTATGCCCAATTACCCAATTTGTGCCATTTTTTCTTTCTTTTAACACAGACTTTAACTACTATATATATTTTTTCTTACACGTGAATCAAAGAAATTAAATTTTGAGCTCATACTCACCAAGAACAGTCAGTTTTGTCCCCTGACCGAAATAAGCTTCATAATTGGCACAGCGCTTCAGCTTCATGTCAAAAAGTACCGACCTGAACTTTAACTACAAAATAACCCCAAATACGCTCTGATACTTTATGCATCACTACAATTAAAAAATCAAATTCTACCTTTTAGGCTTGAATAAATCTCAACTTACCCAAAACTGTCAGTTTGGTTCCTTTTCCAAAGTAAGCTTCGTTAGCATTGTCACAGTGGAAAGATACCGAGCATGAAACCAGAATGAACTTTTGGGGAGTTTTTGACGATACTTCTGTCGACACCAAGGCCCAACCACATCAGCATCCATCAAAATAAAGTAATTATAAGAAATATTTACCTAAAACTGTCAGTTTGGTTCCTTTTCCGAAGTAAGCAGGCCGAGAGTCGGTCACAGTGAAAAGAGACTGAGCATGAAACCTTTTCTCTACCAGAATTACTTTCGGAAAGGTTTCTGTTAATACTGAGGTTGTAAGGAACGCAATATGAATCAAAAGAAGCGGAATTAAAGTAAAATATTTACCTAAAACTGTCAGTTTGGTTCCTGCGCCGAAGTAAGCAGGAGTGCCTTGGGTCACAGTGCTTTGAGTTCAGTTCAATATTTCACCTCGAAGGTTTGCCCTTCACTTTAACACCAACATCACTATAATGTCACGTTTAAGGCAGTGAATCTAATTATGAGCCTTTAAGCAAAGTCAAGATGTAGTAATTATATAATGATATTTACCTAAAACAGTCAGTTTGGTTCCTGCGCCGAAGTAAGCAGGTTGAGTGTTGGTCACAGTGGAAAAAGACTGAGCATGAAACCTTTTCTCTACCAGAATTACTCTTGGAAAGGTTTCTGTTAAAACTGAGGTTGTAAGGAACGCAATACGAATCAAAACAAGCAGAATTAAAGTAAAATATTTACCTAAAACCGTCAGTTTGGTTCCTGCGCCGAAGTAAGCTGGATTGGCTTGGTTCACAGTGCTTTGAGTTCAGTTCAATATTTCTGCTCAGAGGTTTGCCCTTCACTTTAACACCAACATCACCATAATGTCACGTTTAAGGGCAGTAAATCTAATTACGAGCCTTTAAGCAAAGTCAAAATGTAGTAATTATACAATGATATTTACCTAAAACTGTGAGTTTGGTTCCTGCGCCAAAGTAAGCTGGATCGGCTTGGTTCACAGTGCTTTGAGTTCAGTTCAATATTTCAGCTCGAAGGTTTGCCCTTCACTTTAACACCAACATCACTATAATATCACGTTTAAGGCAGTGAATCTAATTATGAGCCTTTAAGCAAAGTCAAAATGTAGTAATTATACAATGATATTTACCTAAAACTGTCAGTTTGGTTCCTTTTCCGAAGTAAGCTGGATCAGAGGTGGTCACAGTGGAAACATACTGATCATGAAACCCTTTTCTCTACCACAGTTACTTTTGGGAAGGTTTTTGCTGATACTTCTGTTAATACTGAGGTTTTAACAAATGCAAAAAGTAACATTGACATAAAATATTTACCTAGAACAGTCAGTTTGGTTCCTTTTCCGAAGTAAGCTGGCTCCGTGTTGGTCACAGTGGAAACATACTGATCATGAAACCTTTTCTCCTCCAGAATTACTTTTGATTTTTTTTTTCCTGACCCTCATATCTTTACCAAAGCTTTAAATAAAGCGGCATTTATCAAAAAGTTATATTTAAGTGATATATTTACCTAGAACAGTCAGTTTGGTTCCTTGGCCGAAGTAAGCAGGATTATTGTTGGTCACAGTGGAAACATACTGATCATGAAACCTTTTCTCCTCCAGAATTACTTTTGATTTTTTTTTCTTGGCTCTCATATCTTTACCAAAGCTTTAAATAAAGTGGGATTTATCAAAAAGTAATATTTAAGTGATATATTTACCTAGAACAGTCAGTTTGGTTCCTTGGCCGAAGTAAGCTGGATCAGTGTAGGTCACAGTGGAAACATACTGATCATGAAACCTTTTCTCCTCCAGAATTACTTCTGGATTTTCTGACCCTCCTATCTTTACCAAGGCTTTAAATAAAGCGGCATTTATCAAAAAAAAGTAGCATTAAATGGATATATTTACCTAGAACAGTCAGTTTGGTTCCTTTTCCAAAGTAAGCAGGATAGTTGTTGGTCACAGTGGAAACATACTGATCATGAAACCTTTTCTCCTCCACAATTATCTCTAGAAACTCTTTACTGTCACTACTGAGACTTAAACCAGTGTAGCATTAATACAAACACAGCATTAAAGTGAAGTATTTACCTAAAACTGTCAGTTTGGTTCCTTGGCCGAAGTAAGCTGGATCGTAGTAGTTCACAGTGCTCTGACTTGAGCCCAATACTTGTATTTTCACGCCACTAAAGATTTTTCTCTCACTTTTCTACCAACGTTTCCATCGTTTCCAGTCTAACACAGTGAAGTGAAGTTGTGAGAGCTCCTACTTACCCAGAACAGTGAGTTTTGTTCCTTTTCCAAAGTGAGCTTCACTTCCAGTGTCACGCTGAAAGTCTCCTCTACCAAAAAGTCCCAAAACTCTCCATCATTGTTCTGTTCAGATGAGGTGAATGAATCCAGAGAATGAAGAGGGTTTAGACTCACAGGGTGAACTTCATCATGTCTCAGCTACTTTAGTTTGTGTCAGTGTGACTTGAAGAAGAATCCAAACGCTCCTCGTGTCAAGTAGAAGTTTTTTAAAAGCTTTTTTTCCAGATAAAAACCTTTGTCTTGATCTGCTTTTGTCCGTCAAAGTGTCCCACCGTCCTACACACCTTCACATCATTCATTTTCTGCTGTAAAAAGCGTCCCGAGCTGCATGCGGCCTTCTACACAATGGAAGTGAATGGGAGGAGGTTTTTGTACGGCGGCTCTATTGGATTGTATCACCGTGGCCCCCTGTCCCCACGGTGAAAAAGCATCACACAAAAACCTCGTGCCTGTTTCGTTGCGCGCTCCTTCCCTCCCCCACCCGGCTCCCCCGTATCTCGGCCTCCATCTCGGTCTCTGTCTGTGGGAGCAGCTGTTCAGCTCGGGCTGGGTGACGGAGGAACGGCCTCCAACCTGACTGCTGCTATTTCTGTGGCAGCTAAGAAAAGAAGATGAGAGGAAGAGGAAGATGGGGTTTGTTTTGTGTTTGGCTGGAGAGACTCAAGAGGATGTGACACCTCTGCTGGTCACACACCTCTTCATCCAATCAGACGTCAGGGAGCAACATCCAATGACAGATGTGAGTGACACTTCTCTTTAAATTCACAACAGGTGTCTTATTGTATATTTGAACTTACTTGAAGTAAGTAAAAAAAAACGCAGAAATAATTCATACATTTGTGTTAAATATTATTTAACTGATAAGATGAGTTAGTTCACCAGAAACAATTACATTTTATTATAAGCTATTATAAAGTATTGATGAACTCATCACTTCAACAACTTCTAATACACTTTATATCATTTTAAATAAAGTTTAATCAATGCATTATCCACCATAATTGTTAACTGTTCTGCATGTGTTTGCTTGTTTTGTTGTTTTTTAAATTTCTTTTTAAAATAATGATTAATTGAAGCTTTATATTACTGTTATTTTTGCAGTTGTAATCACAGTATTCATAATCATAATTTGCTTGTAAAAATGTAATGCACACACACACTTGGTTCATACTTTGTTCATATCTGTATTGTCCATTTCACAAAAAAAAATGATATGTCAAAATGAATAAGGTTTTATTACATATTCACAAAAAAATGTCAAAACAGGCAAAACACCATAAAACAAAAACTGCATTTTAATTCACATTTTTATCTTTATTCTGAGCTCAGATCGTTGAATATGGAAACATTTTGTCAGAACTGAAATGTTAAAAAGTAAAATTCATCAGTTTTAGCCTTTTTCTGGAAGTAAATTAGTAATTAAACGGTTTAACTAAACAGGAAAAGTGTTTCTGCATTAAATGTTTTACTTTAAATTGACAAAAGTAAAAGCCTCCAGTTGTTGTCTCCATGCAGAATCTGATCATATTATATTGTAGGTCTAAGTAATGATGCTTCAGTATGTGGCATCATTTTAATGGTGCAGCTCTAAAAACATGTGAGTGGCTTTATCTTAATTAAGAACACCTCCATTTATTTATTATTACATCAATATGACACATGCAACCAACACAGTCAACACATTATGTTTAGTAGAACAGTTTATCATTATATGTATAAGTATAGACTCACTTTCCTTTTTATTAGGTGCAAAATGAATGCATTATTTAAGACACTCAAAAACACAGTTGAATCAGTTTTATTATTATTATTTTTAACAATTACTGAACAGTATAACCTTCGTGAAGTTTAGAATATCCTTATTACAATTGATTAATTTTTGCTAGTGGACCTAATTTTTGACGTACAATTTGCAGCTTAAAACGAAAACATCAGTGGTACAAAATGATTTTAAAGGAAAAACCCCTAAATTAACTACAAGTACCTCACAACTTTATAGATCCTGGTTATTAGTTTAATGCCACAAAGTCTAACGTTAGAATATTCTGATAAAGTAAACATAAAAGTAACAGAAGAAACATGCAGAATTATTTTTTTTTCAATGAATCTGTTAAATTTTACACTGAAGCTTATTAATTTTACCATATGTGCATTAAAACCAGCATTCTCATTAAAAATAAGCCTTTTTTGTAGGTAATTAATATATGTAATTGTAGCAAACTAACTAACAGAGAGATCACTTAATTAATTTGTGGAAAAGCAAATTATTTGATATAATTTCAACTTTTTGAAATCAGGTGCTTTTTATTTTTATTTTATTTTTATTTTATTGTAATCCCACAGGTGCCCAGTAGAGGCCAGTGTGTGACAACCTCCCAAATTTAAATCTCATTTTATCAAACTGAACTCAGATTTATAGCAAATTATTAAAACACAGAGGTTAAGGAGAAAAATAAAACTGAAAAAACACGAATAATCTTGTTTCTGTTTCCCGACACCTGCTGCTCGATTATCTGTCCACATCAGCTCTGCGGTGCTGCAGAAACATCAGTGAAGTGAGGAGAGGCGCTTCTTTGGCTTTGATGAATTTATAAAATGTTTAGTTTATAACAAGGTTTCTTTACATTTCTGTGTCAGACTTGGTGTCAGTTTGAAAATAATTCACATTTCCTGTCAGGGTTGGACACTTTGACCTTCCTCGTTGCCTCCTGCTCCTCCCATTCTCCTCCTGCTTCCCTCCTCAGGTTGTTGTTTAGCTGCTGAGGCTTTCTGAACCACTGTGCTATACTAGAAGCGCAGTAATACACAGCCGAGTCTGCAGCCTCAGCGCCTTGAATCTGCAGAGAGGACTCGAGCACCGCGGGCCGGGTCATGGTGTACTTGGAGTCAGTGAAAGGAGGTTCAGTTTTAGCTGAGCCTTGACCTGGAGAGTATGCTACCAGCTCTAATTTCCCACCGCTTATTTGTCGGTACCAGAACATGTAGTAATGTGTACTATCATCATGTTTACACTGCAAAGTCACAGAAGATTCTCCTGCACCGATGAACACAGACTGAGGCTGGTCGATGTTTACACCAGTGGAGAAATCTGGAAAACAAGAGGAAAGATCAACAATGCCATCTTACAGCTGTGTAATACCTGGATATGAAAGTAAATATTCTCACCAATTAAAATAAAAACTGCAACTAAGAGCAGCTTCATTGTCCCAGTGAGTGAACAATGACATGAGCTACATTTCTCACTTGCTGCAGTCTGAACTTCTGATGCAAGATCTGGCCATCATCAGCTTTTCATGCAAAGTGTGAAGGAGTTTCTCTGTGCCGCCTCCTAGTGGCATGGAGTAGGAACTGCAGCCATTTGTACATTACTTTGAAGTATTTAAAGCTCAATATTTTGATTTGAGAGTCGATTTTTAAAGGATAAAGACCTCATATCAGGAGTATTGATATTTCTATTGATCCGCACTAGTTCCTTGTCTCTTCTCTGCTAGTTACTGCTAGTTGCATCGTTCTGCATCAGTTTCTTGGTTCACTTTGCTGATCAAGAGGCAGTCAGAGTCACACTGAGCCATGTGTTTATCTGTTCCAGTTTGGAGGTGAATGATCTGCCTTTTTCCTTTATCTTCTTTGATAATAAATGCTACATTCCCTAGACTTTTATTTATTTATTTATTTTTTGAAATCTCAACTTTTTTTTTCAAAGTGCATGATGAAAAAAAAAATCTGCATCCTTTTATTTTTCTTCTCATGGGTGGCGCTAATACTCTTCCGTACACATATGATGGCCTGATTCCAATTCTTAAGAAAATGTGACAACAAAGGTTTCTCTGTGCATGAAGATAATAAATTACTCATGATCTGGCCTTAAATGTGAAATAGTTGTCCTTGCCTGGTAGTTTTATTGTAGATTAATGACAGGTTGCTGAGCTGACAATTTAATACCAAACCGAAACAAGCCACAGCTCTTTCTTTCCTTCCTTCTTTCCTGCCATCTGTCTTGATATTTGTATGACAGTCTGGTCCGTGTGCATCACTGTGTCTGGCAGCGCAGTAGTAGGTGCTGCTGTCATTCACAGTCAGCTCAGTAATTTTAAGAGAGAAGTAATTCTTCTGTGCTTCGACGGATGCCTGGAGGCGCCCCACGGCATCGTCAAATTCCGTCAGGAGGAACTCCACTGGGGCTCCGTGCTGACTCTGTTTGTACCACAGCATGTTGTAGCTGCTCATGCTGATCCCTGGACCCATTCTGCACTCCAGCCTTACATCTGTTCCTGGCGGAGACATCTGGTCTATAGGCTGGAGGACTAAAACACCGAGACCTGCAGCACAACAACAGAGATTTACTTCAATAAAATGTAAATTCACTCATATGTGGATATATATTTACATCTGAAGGGATAGTATAAACCTGAGTGTATAAAAAGTGACAGATAAATGACAAGCATGTTGGTGATGAGGCTTCTTTGAGGCTTAATGATGCAACTGAAGCAAACATCTCTCTGTTGAGCACAAAGGAAACGTGAAAGGTCACGTGACCACAATTTTAAGGGGAGGTAGCATCGATAGCACATCAGCAAATAATACTTTCAAAATAGTCTTGAAAGCAAATATGTTGTTTTCAAGTGCAGTTTTAATGTAGTGGGATGAAAAGTCTGATTAGACATATATAGATCAGCACATATAAGACATAAAACAACATTTATTTATCCCACGTATGGGAAATTACCTTGTCACAGTAGCACAGAATTAGAAAAGAAATATATACACAAAAACTATTTAAAAAAAGAAGGAATATACAAGGATATAACAGCACTCTGACATTCAGTATATATAGTGTGGGCTTAAAAAATGGAATATAATATAATTTGTAAAACAGTAAACGTGGACAGTGAGGTGGTTAGTGTACTTAACTGACATATAGATATGCTTTACTACCGTGGCTAGGCTAATTAGCTGGTGTCTGTTAGTGTTTTATTTCTGATTCAAGCAGAGGGGAGAGATGTTGGTTGAAGTGTAGTCGCATGTCCCACCATTTCTTACCTGCTGCTGTTGGCTAGGCTAATTAGCTGGTGTTTGCTAGTGTTTTACCTTCGTGGCTAGGCTAATTAGCTGGTGTTTTCTGGTGTTTTACTTTCGTGGCTAGGCTAGTTAGCTGGTGTTTTCTAGTGTTTTACTTTCGTGGCTAGGCTAATTAGCTGGTGTCTGTTAGTGTTTTATTTCTGATCCTAGCAGAAGAGAGAGATGTTGGTTGAAGTGTAGTCGCATGCCCCATCATCTCTATTACCTACTGCTGCTGGCTAGGCTAGGCTAGGTAGTAGCTGAGTGCTGGTCCTGTGTGTTAATGAATAGATAATTGGACAAGAGTGAGGATGGAAAGTGGAAGATATAAAAGAAAATGAAGGAACAGGAATAGCTGATATTTACTTTTTTTTTTTTAATATTTCATTGTAATGTAAAAGTGTAATTACAGCTATACTTGACAACAATGCATCCACACAACCATATTATTATATATTTATATTTTATTTTATAGCTTTAATTTGTTGTATCTGATTATGTTCATGCTGTAAAGAATATATACTTGCACTTAGATTACATCCAATAAATAATTAAAGGCCAAAACATTCCTTACACCCTGATCAAATCTTAATTAACAGCATGATTCGATGGGTGCTGTCATTAGTTTGCCATAGCAGGTTTTATGTGTAGCAGCTGTGTTAGACCACATCACTGTGTGCTGGCGGCGCAGAAATACACGGCTGAGTCTGACTGATTCACTCTGTTGATGATCAGGGATCCTTTCAGTGAGTCGTTTCTTATTATTTCAAATCTGTCTGAAAACTGGTTCTCGTAGGATGGCTTTGACTGAAGGACCGTGTACCCGATGAGGCTCATGGATACTCTGCTCTGTTGGTACCACAGCATCGCTGGCAGGTTGCTGTCGTCGTGGCTGCAGTCAATCCTGAGCTTCTCAGTCCCTTCCTTCACAACCTGATCCGAGGACTGTTCAATGGTAACACTCTCCACGTTGACTGTGAAGAAAGTAAATTAGTGTGAGGTCAAGTTTGAATACATGAAAAAGCCCTGAGTTAAGCTTACTTGTTAAGAGCAGCAGCGAAAGTCCTAACGTGAATGTAGCTGGAGACATTCTGGAAACTAAACCTAAACAAGACCAGTAACAAATTACAATTGTTTCTGCAGTTTTTAGAGAGCATCTCCATGTGGCTCTAGTCTTACAAACGTAGCATACATATGAAATGATATATAAACCTTCCCCTTTATATACCACGCACCTCCTCGGCCCCACCTCCTTTTTTGCATGAGACTTATTACATCAAAACATTGACTGTATATACTTTGGACAAACCCATCGTGACATCATCCATTGGATTCTGAATTTCAAAAATGAAGCCTGTGGTTGCCACGTTGGATGAGCTTTACTCCACCCACACGTGGACACTCCAAATATGGACATGGGCGGTTGTATCGGACGTTGAGATTAGCCCTGGCTAATTGCCTGTCACTAAAAGCAAGAATGTCCTTAATTATGCTGAAATTTAAACCTTAATAAAAAATAAACTAATGTGTTAGAAAAAAAATCCACCATCCGTACAGTTGTCATGAATACTGAAACAAACTATTGAGACCAAAATCGTTTTTTGTACCAGGTTGTAAACTCTTTAACCTGGGGGGTTTGTGTGGATTTGCTCCCTTTTTGGAGCCAGCCTCTAGTGGCCATGAGATGAACTGCAGTTTTTTTGCATTTCAGTTTCACCACTCAGACCTGGTTTTCTGCCTTCCTCTGTTTCCTTTGTTGTGCTTTTGTTTCTGTACTTTTGAAAAAAATATTCTGGCAGTCTAAATTAGTTTAATATTATTTTGCATTAATTGTGCATACTACCTCTTAATTTATGCTCTTCATAGCTTTTGCATTTAAAGTTTTGATTTGAAGTCAGATTTAAATGATTTTAACCTCAATTTTAGTGTTTATTGGAAGAAATTACACCATCAGATTACATCCAATAAATAAAAGAGCAAAACATTTTCCACACTCTGAGCAGATATTAATTAACAGCGTGATTTATTTCAAATGAAATAAAAGTGAAAGTGTGAGCAGCAGCTGTCATTAGTTTGCCATAGCAGGTTTTATGTGTAGCAGCTGTGTTAGACCACATCACTGTGTGCTGGCGGCGCAGAAATACACGGCTGAGTCTGACTGATTCACTCTGTTGATGATCAGGGATCCGTTCTGTCTGTTGTTACTTATTATTTCAAATCTGTCTGAAAACTGGTTCTCATAGGATGGCTTTGTCTGAAGGAACGTGTACCCGATGAGGCTCATGGATACTCTGCTCTGTTGGTACCACAGCATCACTTGCATGGCGCTGTCGTCGTGGCTGCAGTCAATCCTGAGCTTCTCAGTCCCTTCCTTCACAACCTGATCAGAGGACTGTTCAAAAGTAATGCTCTCCACGTTGACTGTGAAGAAAGTCGACTGATATGAGTTTGAATACATGAAAACACACATTAAAAAGTAAAAACAAAATATGTTAAAACTCACTAGTAAGCAGCATGAGCAGTAAAAATACCAACATGCATGAACCTGGAGACATTCTGGAAAATAAATCAACACCAATAACAAACTATAATTGTTCCTGTAGTTTCAGAGATCCTCATGTTGCTCTAGTCTGAGAAACTTATCATACATACATTATATATACATTATATATACACCTCCCCTTTTGCACAGCTCATGTCTCCTCCTCCTCCCCCTCTGCCTCACCTCCTTTTGCATGAGGCTCGTTACTACATTGACTGTATGTATTATAGACAAACCCATTGAGACGTCACCCATTGGATTCTGGACCTCAAAAATGAAGCCTAAAGTGGGCGGAGCCCGTAGTCGCCATGTTGGATGAGCTTTAATCCACCCACACGTGGATATTTCAAATGTGGACGTGGGGGATTGTGTCAGAGGCTGTTAACATGTTTAATAATGCTGTAAAGTTGGGCTTTTTAACATGGGCCTCTATGGGGATTTGTTCCCTTTTGGAGCAGGTTTTTGCACTTCTGCATGGGCTTCATCACTCAGACCTGAAGGTTGCCACTTGCATCAGAAGTGTCTTTTCTGCCTACCCCTGTTTCCTTTGTTGTGCTTTTGTTTCTGTACTTTTGAAAAAATGATTCTGGCAGTCTAAGTTAGTTTAATAATTTTGCGTTACTTGTGTATACTACCTCTTATTATATGCTCATATTTAAATTTTGATTGAAGTCAGATTTAATGATTTTACCTAATTTTAGTGTTTTTTTGGAAGAAATTACACCATCAGATTACATCCAATAAATAAAAGAGCAAAACTTTTTCACACTCTGAGCAATATTAATTACAGCGTGATTATTTCAAATGAAATAAAAGTGAAAGTGTGAGCAGCAGCTGTCATTAGTTTGCCATAGCAGGTTTTATGTGTAGCAGTTGTGTTAGACCACATCACTGTGTGCTGGCAGCACAGAAATACACGGCTGAGTCTGATTGATTCACTCTGTTGATGATCAGGGATCCGTTCTGTCTGTTGTTACTTATTATTTCAAATCTGTCTGAAAACTGGTTCTCATAGGATGGCTCTGTCTGAAGGAACGTGTACCCGATGAGGCTCATGGATACTCTGCTCTGTTGGTACCACAGCATCACTTGCATGGCGCTGTCGTCGTGGCTGCAGTCAATCCTGAGCTTCTCAGTCCCTTCCTTCACAACCTGATCAGAGGACTGTTCAAAAGTAATGCTCTCCACGTTGACTGTGAAGAAAGTCGACTGATATGAGTTTGAATACATGAAAAGCACACATTAAAAAGTAAAAACAAAATATGTTAAAACTCACTAGTTAGCAGCATGAACAGTAAAAATACCAACATGCATGAACCTGGAGACATTCTGGAAAATAAATCAACACCAATAACAAACTCTAATTGTTCCTGTAGTTTCAGAGATCCTCATGTTGCTCTAGTCTGAGAAACTTATCATACATACATTATATATACACCTCCCCTTCTGCACAGCTCATGTCTCCTCCTCCTCCCCCTCTGCCTCACCTCCTTTTGCATGAGGCTCGTTACTACATTGACTGTATGTATTATAGACAAACCCATTGTGACGTCACCCATTGGATTCTGGACCTCAAAAATGAAGCCTGAAGTGGGTTGAGCCCGTAGTGGCCATGTTGGATGAGCTTTAATCCACCCACACGTGGATATTTCAAACATGAACGTGGGGGATTGTGTCAGAGGCTGTTAACATGTTTAATATTGTTGTAAAGTTGGGCTTTTTAACATGGGCCTCTATGGGGATTTGTTCCCTTTTGGAGCAGGTTTTTACACTTCTGCATGGGCTTCATCGCTCAGACCTGAAGGTTGCCACTTGCATCAGAAGTGTCTTTTCTGTCTACCCCTGTTTCCTTTGTTGTGCTTTTGTTTCTGTACTTTTGAAAAAATGATTCTGGCAGTCTAAGTTAGTTTAATAATTTTGCGTTACTTGTGTATACTACCTCTTATTATATGCTCATATTTAAACTTTTGATGTGAAGTCAGATTAAAATTATTTTTGCCTAAATTTTAGTGTTTCTTGGAAGAAATTACACTTTCAGATTACATCCAATAAATAATTAAAGACCAAAATGTTCTTTACACCTTGGTCAAATTAATAGACAGCATGATATCTTTAATTATTAGTGAAAATATGAACAGCAGCTGTCATTAGTTTGCCATAGCAGGTTGCAGGTTTTATGTGTAGCAGCTGTGTTAGACCACATCACTGTGTGCTGGCAGCACAGAAATACATGGCTGAGTCTGACTTATTCACTCTGTTGATGATCAGGGATCCGTTCTGTCGGTTGTTACTTATTATTTCAAATCTGTCTGAAAACTGATTCTCATAGGATGGCTTTGTCTGAAGGAACGTGTACCCGATGAGGCTCATGGATACTCTGCTCTGTTGGTACCACAGCATCGCTTGCATGGCGCTGTCGTCGTGGCTGCAGTCAATCCTGAGCTTCTCAGTCCCTTCCTTCACAACCTGATCAGAGGACTGTTCAAAAGTAATGCTCTCCACGTTGACTGTGAAGAAAGTCGACTGATATGAGTTTGAATACATGAAAACACACATTAAAAAGTAAAAACAAAATATGTTAAAACTCACTAGTAAGCAGCATGAACAGTAAAAATACCAACATGCATGAAGCTGGAGACATTCTGGAAAATGAATCAACACCAATAACAAACTATAATTGTTCCTGTAGTTTCAGAGATCCTCATGTTGCTCTAGTCTGAGAAACTTATCATACATATATTATATATACACCTCCCCTTCTGCACAGCCCATGTCTCCTCCTCCTCCTCCTCCTCCTCCTCTGCCTCACCTCCTTTTGCATGAGGCTCGTTACTACATTGACTGTATATACTATGGACAAACCCATTGTGACGCAACCATTGGATTCTGGACCTCAAAAATAAAGCCTAAAGTGGGCGGAGCCCATAGTCGCCATGTTGGATGAGCTTTAATCCACCCACATGTGGATATTTCAAATATGGACGTAAGGGATTGTGTCGGAGGCTGTTAACATGTTTAATAATGCTGTAAAGTTGGGCTTTTTAACATAGGGGTCTATGGGAATTTGTTCCCTTTTGGAGCAGGTTTTTACACTTCTGCATGGGCTTCATCACTCAGACCTGAAGGTTGCCACTTGCATCAGAAGTGTCTTTTCTGTCTACCCCTGTTTCCTTTGTTGTGCTTTTTTTCTGTACTCTTGAAAAAAATGATTCTGGCAGTCTAAGTTAGTTCAATAATTTTGCATTAATTGTGCATACGACCTCTTATCGTATGCTCTTCATAGCTTTTGCATTTTTAGTGTTTCTTGGAAGAAATTACACCATCAGATTACATCCAATAAATAAAAGAGCAAAACATTTTTCACACTCTGAGCAGATATTAATTAACAGCATGATTTATTTCAAATGAAATAAAAGTGAAAGTGTGAGCAGCAGCTGTCATTAGTTTGCCATAGCAGGTTTTATGTGTAGCAGTTGTGTTAGACCACATCACTGTGTGCTGGCGGCGCAGAAATACACGGCTGAGTCTGACTGATTCACTCTGTTGATGATCAGGGATCCTTTCAATGAGTCGTTTCTTATTATTTCAAATCTGTCTGAAAACTGGTTCTCATAGGATGGCTTTGACTGAGGGACCGTGTACCCGATGAGGCTCATGGATACTCTGCTCTGTTGGTACCACAGCATCACTTGCATGGCGCTGTCATCGTAACTGCAGTCAATCCTGAGCTTCTCAGTCCCTTCCTTCACAACCTGATCCGAGGATTGTTCAAAAGTAATGCTCTCCACGTTGACTGTGAAGAAAGTCGACTGATGTGAGTTTGAATACATGAAAAGCGCACATTAAAAGGTAAAAACAAAATATGTTAAAAATTGTTCAACTCACTAGTAAGCAGCATGAACAGTAAAAATAGTAACATACATGAAACTGAAAACATTCTGGAAAATAAATCAACGCCAATAACAAACTATAGTTGTTCCTGTAGATTCAGAGATCCTCATGTTGCTCTAGTCTGAGAAACTTATCATACATATATTATATATACATTATATATACACCTCCCCTTCTGCACAGCCCATGTCTCCTCCTCCTTCTCCTCATCTCCAACTTTTGCATGCATCTAATTATACCAGCTGATCAAATTGTACAAATTCTTCTTGTTTCAAATTTCTTTCGTACTGCTGGATGATTAAAATGGTGCAGCCTAAATCTGTGAGCTGACAAGCTTTTATTTAATTTTTATTTATTTAATTTAAATGTTTGAGATTTACATTTCTTGTGTATACAACCTCCAACACACTTATTTATTTATTTTTTTTCATAGATTATCTTTTTACCTGTAGTCACTTGGAGCCAGTCAAATAAAGGTAATGTATTCTGACTGCAGTATAAGGATGTATTTGACTAACTTAACATAATATTTACAGCAGGACGCCATACTGTATTACAACTTATGTACCTAAATATGGTGTAAATGAGAAAAAATGTATGCATTCCAATATTTGTATGTATTACTTCTATCTGAATAAAATTGTACGGACAGGTTTTTGAATAGGTAATTTTATATCTCGTTGATCCTAATTTAAATATCTTTTTTTTTTTTTTTTTTTTTTTTACATTCTTTGCTTTTCCTTTTAATGTTGTCTTGATTCTGCCTCCATACAAACAAGTGGCGTCTTTTCCATAGTGTTTCGCTTTTAATGACCCACGTGATCAAGTTCAATAATTCTCTAAGGTGATTGGCTGAAAATCTCCCAACGGTTGGTCCATGCCGGGACGTGATTGGCCATTACTAAATTAGGCAGCCTTTTAAATGGACATTACTTTTTCAACTCTGGTTTGAAAGGAGGGATTTTGAGAAGAAATCCCGATTTAATTTTGTTCGTTAAGGATTAAGAAACGTTTTTAATTTTGCTACAATGGGAGTAGGGATTATAAACGACGCTGTGCTGCCAGTTGCTCGTGGAGTAGCACAAACCGTTGCCAACGGTCCAACGGTCCGTCGGCAAGAAATACGACCTTTATGGCTGAATTTGGGAATATTTGTAAACCTCCATTTGGTTTGAAGAACTCGCCCAGTAAGACGGACGTGGCAGGAATCACGCATTTACCCAGATAAGGTAAGAATTTGACGTTGTTGTTTGAGCTAACTTTGTCTAGTGGTGTTTGTGTTCATGGCTAAGCTAATGGTTAGCATGTAGCTAACAGCTCTTGTGTTTGACGTCAGTGAGATAATTGGCTTGTAAACCTAAAATCTGATGTCAAGGACGTTTCCAACTTACTTTGTTTTCTTATTATTGTGGCAAACTCCAAATATCACAGCGTCACTTAAACATTATAAGAATGAAATGCTTGTACTGTTGTTTATGTTATTTGTGGATGTTGGTTTCTTTTCTTGGTTTGGGCCTTTACTAAAGTGGCTGGATGCTGTTCTCAGAATCCTGGTTGAAGATTTCGTATTGCTGAAGAGTCGTTTTATTATTGAGTCAGTGTCGTGGCAGTAGAGAGACAGGTCTTTTTTTTTTTTTTTCTTCTTTTATTTTGACATCAACTTTGGAATGTGATTTCTTGTAAAGTGTGAATTATCTGAAATGGATAAGACAGTCCAAACGTCCTGTTCAAACAACTCTGCTGTTAATGTCAAAACAATCGTTTACTTTTGGGGAAAAACAGACAATAGAAAAAATAATTATTGCTTAACAGTTTTATACCTGCTCAAACTAGTCAAGTTTACATCCGTGTCTGTTTAGACTCAAGATTAAAAGAGTTCACTGTCATGTGCACAGTGTAGAAACACGTTTCTACATGTTTCAACATGTTTTCCTTTTACAATGAAAGTCTTCATTTGCTGTCCACCCAAAGGCCGAACATTATAATAAAAAAAAAGTAGAATCCTAATTTATCAAAACGATTGATAATTATATATATATTTAAAAAAGAAAGGAGAAACAAGATTGGTCCTGTTTAGTCAAGCTAATAATCTTAAACAACAGAGCATTTTAAGTATATTTTTATATAAGAAAAAAAAAAAGAAAAAGTTTCCCAGAAGAACATTGTATTGTCATAAGATGGTTAATTAGTTCTCCTGTCAGTGGTCATGTTGTGACTGATTGGTATATTTTTGTGTCAAGTGATTTTTGGCAGACAAATGTGCCCAAGTTTACCAAAAAAAGTTTATAAATTCTAGCAAATTCTATTAAATTCATCCTTGAGTCCAAATAAATGTTGGAACCAAAGTTCTTTCTGAGATAAAAATCGTAGTTAAACATTCACAAACATAAAGCCTCTTGCCAGCGAGGAGGAGGCTTAATAAAAGGGAACAGGGTTTTTAGTAGTGGGCTGACATGAAACCACATCACTGTGTACTGCCAGCACAGAAATACACAGCTGAGTCTGTTAAAGTCACGCTCTGAATTATCAGAGCTCCTGCTTTATTGTCTTTCCTTGTAATGGTGAACCGTTTCTCAAACTCCGTCTCATAGTTGGGGTCATTGCCGGTGTAGCTGTATCCAATCAAGCTTAATGCGCCTCTGTCTTTTTGCTGGTACCAGAGCATTACATAGAGGGAGTTATCATCATGGCTGCACTGGATTTCAACCTTGGCTGATTCATTGATTATTTTAGGATGAGACGGCTCAAATATAACACTCCTTGCTTTATCTGTGGAGGAAAAAAGGTGGAAATTAAAAGCAGTTTAGGTACAATGAGGGGGAAAATAATATGGTTGCTGTGGAAACTGCTTTATTCACCTGAAAGAAAGATGAGAAGAAATCCAATCACTGCTGGAGACATCCTTCAGGTTGGTGCTGTTGTAGGAGAAGGAGACCCTGCTTCAAATGCACACATTTCAATACAGAAAGCCTTTGTTTTTTTTGTTTTTTTTAGTCAGGGAGGGGCTTCAGACTGCAGAAGTTATCAGGAGACTGTGGAAGACTTCATGAATAGAAGTGTTCCTGTTGTTGTCCTTTCTTTTCTTCACACTGATCTCTGTGCGTGTCCATGCACATCAGTAGTCGTCCCTGCAGTTAACCTGGATCTCAGTTTTCTCATTATCTGTCTATCACAATATCAGCTGAAATGTGCCCTGAGCGTAACAGTGAACGGGAGTTTTGTTGGTTTAATTCACCACCACATCCTCCTGATAAAGCTTTAATACCTCACTTGGTGCTTTGCCTCCACCTATCGGTTGAATCTGTTCCACACTGACCCTGCTGTTCTCTCTCTTACATTTTTAATGCTAATCTTCAGCAGACTCTGTAATTAGGTGTTCCCTTTACTTTCTCAGAGGCCCAAGCTTCTCCCACCTCTCACTTGTCTGAAACACAAATATGGCTAATACTAATACAGGAGACATCTCTTATTTTTGTCCCGTTTTTCCTACTTTTCGTGCAGCATCTATGACAGGAAAGCCACATGCAGTCTTGAAAAATAATGCAAATTATAGCAGTGGGTTATCATGACCTAAAATGCAAGAAGACTGTACCTCTCCACTTGTTTTATATAACTTGGTGTAAACTAGAACTCAAATCGGCTGCGCTTATCAGTAAAGCTTATTGCTTAATTGTTAACTATTCTATTAATCATTTGTCACCAGGTGTGAATTTGTATTTTCTGTTTTTCTGATAGAAAAATGATAAAAGTATTTATTTCTTATATTAGGTCAAATAATTTGTGTAGAAACCGAGTGACTTGAAAAAAAATAATCACATGTTTTTCCAGTTCATTAGGTACACTAGTGAAAACGAATGCACTCTAATATAACCGTCCTCTCGGCGTCCGTGAGCGTGATTGTCATGATATATGTTCCAAATAACTGAGAGAGCTGTTGATTCAACTGTGTTTTCATTTTAGAGCTGTTGGTTTGTTCTACCAACACATGATTTTGACAAAACCCCATATTTAGTCATTTGAGGCTTTAATTAGGTCTGGGTAGTATGACCAAAAATGTATATCACAAATTCTGACAGTATTACAGTATATCACGTATTTTGTTTTTTTCCATGCTCAGTTTGGATTTAAAAGAGCTTTAAATGAAATGAACTTGGTTAGTTTCCAGTCATTCTGCAACATATTCCACACAAAGGGTACAGAAAACAACCACACTGACCTTGTGTAGGAAGCTCTGTGTAGTTAAGGTACATATGTAGAAGGCTCATAGACCATCACCAGTTATTGTGATATAACTCAATATACATGTTGACATGCTGATTAAGTAATGAGTCCCCATGACTTTATTTGTATGACAGAAACAACCTTTATTCTCGTCTCATGCAGTCGTGTCATTGCTACAAAAACTAGTGGTTTCCTGTCTGGTTGCTGTTATCTGTCGGATCACTTTGAAGGTTTTTGTAAGGTGTGAGTCGACGCCTTCATTACTGTGCATACTTGCTGCTCCAAAATATTCTCCAGTGTCATTGGGGTGTTTCAGCTTCAGGATGTGAAGATGAGCTGTGTTCTCTCCGTCTCCACTCAAATTGAAGTGCTCTTGAAACAGCGGCTCAATGTTACGATTTTTATAATACATGTAGCCGATGAGCTTCAGTGCAGTGTCTCCTGGTGAGCGCTGGTACCAGAGAATGGTGTCATAGTTTTGGATTTCATGTGTCAATGTGAGCCTGACGTCACTGTTTGGTTTCGACAACAGTTCAGGTGGAGATTGAAACACTTGTTCTTGTTTGTTGAGGTAAACACCTGTAAAGAGATGTGTGTTCAATGTGGATTAACCCATATGTGCCTGGATTCAATTTCATTGACAAATTTAATAGGAAAATAGCCTCATTAACGATTGATACCTTTAATCCAGAGCATGGAGATGATGGACGTGATGAGATGAGATGGCTTCATGTTGAATGTGAAGAACAAACTGGAGTGTGCACTGGGTTTTGTTAGCCAGAGGGAGGGACAGGAAGTGATGTAGAGAGAATGTGTGCTGCAGGTGTTTGAGAGAGGATGAATGACTGGTTACAGACTGATTATAGTTGTTAAAACGTATGCTTTCCTAACAGTTTAGTAGGTTTCGAGATTTTATTGTATATTTAACCTCCTGACACCCTGCGTCTTCATATGGGGACAGAAGGTTTTAGGTTTTATTGCAGCTTGTTCTGCTTCATTTAAACCCATTGTCCTCATTAGTGGGCGATTTAGTCTGCCATCTAGTGGTAGCAAAGGTTAAAACTTATTTATCTATCCTTATTAAATTTTGATATGACTCACAAATTTAACAAATTTTATCAATAGCAACGAGCTACAATGTCGCTAATTAGCAAGGTACTTGTTTGAGGATGTTGGAACCTAGTTGTTCTGTCTTATGCTGGCAAATGAGAAAAACCACAAAATATCCTTCTGTGGTGGAGAGTTACCTGCCTTTAACCTACATTGGAGGTGAGATAAGGAGAGGCGATGTAGAGAAAGGTTTTTGTAAAAAGCACCTGAAGGTTTGACATAGTGTGCCTCCCTGGCAGCACAAAAGTATGTTGCGGTGTGTTCGAGTGCTTTCAGATCATATATAGAAAGTAAACCCTTTTTTATTTTGTCCCCGCTCAGATCTCCGGTTAATTTGAAATGACTTTTAAAAGGCTCCTCCACGCTGTCGTTGTTGAACTGTCCGTAGCCGTATCCGATGAGTTTCAGAGCCGTATCTCCGGGAGAGCGCTGGTACCAGAGCATCACTCTGTAGTCACTTTGTCCATGAGTGCACCAAAGCTCAGCGACTTCACCTGGTCTGCTGATGAGACCAGATGGAGACTGGTGGACCTGAACCCCAAGAGAAAAACCTACAAAAACAGACAGCAACTCAGCTTTGTTTGAACAATAAAACCAAACAGAAAGATCCAGAATAAAGCTGATCTCACCTAGACAACAAATCAGAAGCAGAATCATTTTGGCTCTTTGCAGGAGAAGAAGGGAGATTGCAATGATGGGGACTAAGGTTCTGCAGAGGGACTAGGAAATGACGCAGATGTCACATGACTGAGAGCAGCTGAATTTGCTGAAACCCACAGCTGATAAAGGAGAATGTTCAGTTTTTGTTAAGTTAAAAGGAGATCTGCCTCATTGTGAATAGCGTGCTGCAGTAGACACCGCACTGTGCTTGGACCCCTTCAGATCCACTATGAACAGAGAGTCGTTCTTGACTGTGTTTCCCCTTAAATCTCCAGTGACATTAAAATGCTCTGCGTATGATTCCTCGTGGACTACAGTACTGTAATCCACGTATCCGATGAGTTTCAGAGCCGTGTCTCCGGGTGACTGCTGGTACCAGAGCATCATTCTGTAGTCTGTTTGTTTGTGGGTGCAGATTAGCTGAACTTCATCGCCTTTCTTCCTGATGAGAGAAGAAGGCGACTGATGGATCTGAATCCCCAGAGAGATACCTGCTGTGAGCAGAGTAGGACTCATTAATGATTTTACATTGGAAAGTTAATAGCCTGTGATATTTCACAGAGTAAACAGTACTTGTGAAGAAAAAACAAAAAAGAAACCTAAGCATTGTGCAAAGATTTGAAACACTGAGTCTAAATTTGAATATTTAAGGTTGAAATTTCTCACTAATCTGAGTCTGAGTCTTGGAGGAGGCACAGGTGATGTAGATGAAGGAGTGGCTTCACAAGGTTATGAATATTCTCTTTATCTCACCCCAAAGGATGCGTTTCTTCTCATGCATTTCATTGACAATAAAAGCACCAAACTAAAACACAACCACAAAAGCAGGTGTGTCAGAGCAGTTTATTCCATTTCTTATTCGAAACCACGTATGATTAAAGATTGTGCAGTTTTTGTAAAGTTCTCAGGGGTTTTTTGTCATCGTGCTTCTCTGGCTGCACAGTAATAAATTGCACTCTGCTCTTGTCCTCTAAGATTAACAACTGGAGAACCGTTCTTTGCTGTGTTCCTACTCATATCTCCGGTGATATTAAAGTCCTCATTATATGGGTTTTCCATTGTGGGATCTTTGAAGTACACAAACCCGATGAGCTTCATGGCCGTGTCTCCGGGTAAACGCTGGTACCAGAGCATCTGCCTGTAGTCTGTTTTGTTGTGGGTGCAGAAAATCTGAACTTTGCCACCAGGGTTTTTGATGAGTTCAGACGGAGACTGACGGACCTCGAGGCCCAGACACACACCTGGAACAAGATCAAATTAATAATCAATGCAGAAACTAGAATTTAAGCGGTATTGGTGAATGGTTAAAGTGATTACCAATGAGCCAAGATAAGAAGAATAAAGTTGGCATGTTGATGTGCTGTCTCAGTGAGCGCTGAGTGATTCTGTTTGGCGTTGACTGTCGCTGCTCTTCTATCCAATGCATATATGTATGCAGTGTTTCTTGAGTCCTAGTGCCACCTACTGGAAAGACATAAGATGAACCCTTTGTAATATCAATCTACTGGCAAGGAGTTTTTGTTCAGCTGCTCGTACTTGTCACATCACTGTGTTTGCTGACGGCACAGAAGTACACGCCGCTGTCTCCAGGCTGCAGGTCTTTCACAGTAAGAGACCCGCTCTCACTCTTGTCTTTGATGGCTGAGTATTTGGTCTGATTGCCGCCACCGTAGTCTGGCTTCCCACCCACAACTGTGTAGACGATGAGGCTCATGGTCTCCCCTGGACGCTGCCTGTACCAGTACATCTGGTTATGAGTTATATCTTTGTTGTGGCTGCAGTTCATCTCTGCAGATTTGGACATAGAACTCCAGCTGATTGTAGGGTACTGGGTTACATCCTGGCAGTGAACTGAGTGGAGAAAAAACTATTTAGGTTAATTTCATGATTTAATAACCGAAATGTGCAAGCATTTTTAAGAAATAGTAAAAATACAAGTTTCATACTACAACTGAAGAAGAAAATATTTTCTATTTCTATTGCATGGATAAAGTCGTCTTTAAATCTACAAATTTTATTAGAAAACTAAATAAGATATGCATCAGTGTACCTTGAATCCAAAAAGAAGCGACAAAGAGCCTGGTGAGAACTTGAGTTGCCATGGTGATCCTGTTAACATGAGAGGTTTCCACCCGAGATTGACTGAATGTTTGTGGAAAGTTAATGTGATGATGCTTCACAGAAGAAACCTCCCCTTAAATCTGAAATGAGTTGGTGCAGATGCAAAGGGCTGTGGGTAATAGAGCGGGAAATCACAGATGGGAGGAGGAGTTCTATGTAGTATTTTGTTGACTAGCAACACAGAAGTGTGTTTAACTGTTAAATATCCCAGCAGTTGTAGTTGCCTGTATTTCAGTTTTGAACAGTGTGGATTTTAGCTGCTTCTCCAGGTTTTACAAAAGTGTGAACTGGAGTTTGAAATAAAGAGACTATGCCATGCATATTGAAAAACCACAGCAAAACCTAAATCACAAATGCTATAATGTTTTTCTTAACTGAAATCAGAGGAAAATCTAAACTTATGGACAGGACACAAAATAATATAAATATGTAAAAATAGAATGAAGTGGAATTGTGCATGTGGAAGTATGTGGTGTGCTCCTGGACTTGTGGGTAAACCCATCCATCAGGAAACCAAGAGAGTCCTTCATAATGCAGGTGGTGCCATTGTGTTTTTCCCTCTTTTAACCACCCTCGCTTAAAACAGCATTCAGTACCTCTTGATATAATTCTTTTCCAGGATTTGGGGTTGATAATGTTCACTCAGTTGTATCAGTTGCTTATGGACAAATGTAGTTGCATAGCCCATCGTGATGTTCCCGAGTTGGTCTGCTGCTCTGTTGGTTTATGCTTTAAGGTGTTCTTCTTTCATTCATATATTCGCAAATTGTTACTGATAATTTAAAACATCTATTGATTCATGATTTGGCTGTAATTGAAATTCAAGGGATGTTGGGTTTTAAATGAAATGATTCATGCATTCTGAATATCCCTTTATGGAAGAACAGTCTATGGCAACACTTAAATATGGGATTATAATTTGATTTATTATTAAATTTCTGATGAAATGAAAAATAAATACTGCAGGCTAAGTGGAGGTCTGAAGATAAGCTGCATTTCTACACATGAGGAAGCTCCCATTATAATATCTGATTTAGATGGCACAGAAGACCAACGTTGGCTGTAAGAGATAATACAGGTGCAAGTAGCTGTGAATCTGTTGTTGGGAGGTTTTTGTATTGCGAAGGGTTCATGTGTTTCACTGTGGTGACTAGCAGCACAGAAGTACACTGCACTGTTCACTTGTTCAATTATTAGAGTGCAGGTCTGGTCTTTCATTGCGCTCCCTTCCATCGTCACACCGACTCCAGCCTCTGGATATCCGTCATTTACATTCATGTATCCCAAGAACTGCATGTCATTGTCCTTGGACTGTTTGTACCACAGGATTTGAGTGTAGCTTTCAACACTGTGTACACAGCTGATTCTGACTTTTCCTCCAGCTCTAGGTTTGTAGTATATTTCAGCTGGAGTCTGCTGTACTTGAGAAGAACCTGTTAAGAAAAACAGAAAAAAGTTTCACAACACATCCACAATGATGTTCCCGAATGTTTCTGAGCATGTTTTAACTTGTTGGTCTGCAAAACAATACTAAACACACTATTTAAAAGAACACAATGCTTTATTACCTGATACCAGTATGACATTGAAGGCTATACAGAAGAAGATGATCATGATGTTGTGTTTTCTGACTGAATTTAAGGTCTTAGATCTTGTTGAGTTTTCATCACAGTCTATGATAATATGCTGCATTTCTACCTCCTCATCTGAGGAGGGAGGGTTGTGTCTTTGTGCTTCCTCCTTTTCTAAGCTTTGAAACCAATCAGCTTGCACTACACACCACTTGGTCAGTATAACAGTCTGAGTGAAGATGTGCTGCCACCTAATGTGAAGGAAGTAATGCAGGTGCAAATGTGTTTAAGTGAAAGAGATCAGGAACAGCGACTGGGAGGTTTTTGTATTGAGGAGCAGAGACATGTTGCACTAGCAGCACAGAGGTACACAGCACTGCTGTTCAGTTGGAGTTCTTCAGTTGTAAATGTGCAGGTCTGGCATTATTTGCATTCCCTTCCTTCATCACATCCACTCCAGGCTCAGGGGCTGCAAAAATAATATTCATGTATCCCAGGAACGTCATCTGTCTGTTCTGTGATTGTTTGTACCAGTAGATTTTATCATAGTTATCTGAACTGTGTGAACCGTTGATTTTGACTTTTTCTCCAGCGTTGTAATACACTTCAGCTGGAGTCTGCTGGACTTTGTTACTGAGAGAGGAACCTGTTGAAAAAGATATGAACAAACTGTGAAAACAATCACATTAAGTGAGAATAACTGACAGTAGTCAGTCAAATGATCTGGGTGGAAATAATTACATGAAAGCACTTGTCTTGAATCTCTGTTTGCTCAAGCACACATGTTCAATTCAATTTTTTCAATCATAGAATTTAATTGAGCTACACAGATGTTGACAAAATAAAAGTAAATACACTGTTTAAAACAACAACAACTAAGACTTTATTACCAGAGACCAGTATAACATTGGAGGCTATGCAGAAGGTGATGATCATGATGTTGTGTTTTCTGACTGAATTCAAGATCCGTCTGGTTGAGTTTTCATCAATCTGTGATAATATGCTGCATTTCTACCTCCTCATCTGAGGAAACCCTCCCCTCAGGGAAACACAACCTTTTTTTTAAGATGGGTTGTGTCTTCCTCTTTTTATAAACTTCCATCCAATCAGCTTCCACTACACACCTGAGTCAGTATAGATATACTGCCATCTAGTGAAAGTAAGCTGGAAAACACAAAACCTGTTAAAATCCTAAAATCTTTCTGCATTGATTTGTTTTGACTAGATCAAGTTTTTTAAAGAGCAGCCAACAATTTTCAGATTGAAGCTGTAGGATGAAGTGTGTAGCATAGCCATCATGTTAATTATCTGCTTTATCTCCTCTACTTTCTTTATATTACACCTGTTGGAACCGCTTCATGGCCTTACTTGTCTCTCCAACTGCCCTTCTTTCATTGCCTTTGCCGTTGCCTTTAGGAGCTTCATCATTTACGCCCATTTTGTTCAAAAATCTACGTCAGTGGCATCAGTTTCTTGATTAAACTGATCACCGGAGTTCCTTGTCCTTCCACTTCCCATTTGCACGTCAGCATGATGATCAAAGTTAATCTTTGATCACAGTTAATCTCCCAAATTGTTGCATCTAAACCCTTCGAGCAGGTTCCTCTCCATCCACCTGTGATCCATCACGGCACACCACCCTTTGTAATATTTCATTCATTCATTGCAAACCGCTTCCAGCTAAGGTATACCCGTCCACCTCGCTGAAATACTCAGACAACATCTCAAGCCAACTATAGCTACATCCATCCCGTACAACAGCAGTGTGAACAGCACACAGCTCTGACCTCTCTGATCCCATATGTAGCATACTTACACTGTTACATTATCCTTTTGCTTGTTGTCCTGTTTAATGTTGTTGTATTTAATTTCTTTAATTCTTTAATTTCTTTCTGGTCACCGTTCTGCTGCTGTAACATTTGAATTTCCCCAATGGGGATCAATAAAGCACTATCTTATCTCTTATAACCAACCTAACATCAGAGGAGTATACTTGGCTCATTATACGCCTTTTGGGGACACAGCCAAAGCATCCAGAGATATGCTCCCACCCTCAGTCTCACTTCCTAGGTTCCTTCATCCGAACATCAGTGGACTACCATCAGTCTCTAAATCTTCCTTCATCTCATCTCCTTGATGCCTCTTATTCCTTCCATTCTCATCCCTTCTTCTCTCTGCACATCCCCTGCCTTTAACTCCCCCTAACCTGGTCAAAGAAAACTTCTTTGTACCTACCGAGGTTAAATGTGCACAGGTTAAATGTTGCATTGCTACACACGAGGAACCTTCCATTGTAACATCTGATCTCTGTGAGATGGAAGACCTGCATTTGTTTCTTCCAGGTGCAGGAGGCTGTGAGCTGTGATGCAGAAATGAAAACTGTGTGATGAGGTTTTTGTATTGAGGAGCAGTGATATGTAGCACTGTGGTTACTAGCAGCACAGAAGTACACTGCACTGCTGTTCAGCTTGAGCCCTTTAATTGTCAATGTGCAGTTCTTGTCTTTATTTGCATCCCCCTCCATCTCCACATCAAATCCCTTCTCTGGAGTAGCCTTGTCATCATTCATATAACCTAATAACTGCATGTGTCCTTTTGTCTGCTTGTACCACAGGATTTGGTAATAGCTCTGAATACTGTGAGAACAGTAGATCTTGGCTGTCTTTTCTGGTTCGATGTAAATATTAGTTGGAGTCTGGTGAACTTGGTCACTGAGAGAGGAACCTGTTGAGGAAATGACAAAAAATAATTGAGACTGGACAAAGTCAGCAATGTCATCAGATATAATATTATTAGTTGCAAACAGTTCATAACGTTCTGGTGGATTACCTGAGACCAGGACAATGTTGAGAGCAGTGGTTAGTAAAATGAGTTTCATGCTGTCTGTTGTGCTGTGTAATAAGTTCACTGTTACTACTGAAGAGAGTATCAGTGGCTCCTCTTTACCCTCCTATCAGCTACGTGAACGTGTGCTCTGTAGATGGTGGCGTCATTTCTTCCCTTTCGTCATCTTCCTCTACTTTAAGCACCTGACTCAGAATGAAGGTCTAATTAGAGACGTGCTTCCACATTATCAAAGGAAGTGATACAGGTGCAAGGAGCTGTGAGCTGTAGGAGATGAACATCAGTGATGAGGAGGTTTTTGTATTGAGGAGCAGTGATATGTAGCACTGTGGTATCTAGCAGCACAGAAGTACACTGCACTGCTGTTCAGACTGAGTCCTTTAATTGTTAATGTGCAGTTCTGGTCTTTTTTTCCACTCCCTTCTATCTCCACATTAAATCTAGTCTCTGGGGTTGGATTCTCATAATAGATGTATCCCAACAACTCTAGTTGTCCCTCTGTCTGCTTGTACCACAGGATTTGGTTATAGCTATCAATACTGTGAGAGCAGTAGATTTTAGCTTCTTCTCTGGGTTCTTTGTAAATGTCAGCAGGAGTCTGGTGGACTTGATCATTGAAAGACGAACCTGTAAAAAAATAAAAAAAAGGTCACATTAAGTGTGAATGAGGATGACTATTGTCACACAGTTTGCTCTTTGTTTCTCTAATATGATAACCTACGCAAATTTTCTAGGTGAAAATAATTAATTCTTTGACCACATGAAAGTACTATTTTTGATTATCTGAGTGCTCATGGACACATTTTCAATTTCTGTATTTTAATTAAGATACATGACGCTCTGCAAAATGACAGTAAGTGCATGTTTTAAAAGAATAACTAAGACTTTATTACCTGAGACAAGTATGATATTGAAGGCTATGCAGGAGAAGATGATCATGATGTTGTGTTTTCTGACTGAATTTGAGGTCATTCTAGTTGAGTTTTCATCAGTCTCTGATAATATGCTGCATTTCTACCTCCTCATTTGAGGAAACCCTCCCCTCAGAGAAGCACAACCTTTTTAAGATGGATGTGTCTTTGTGTTTAAACCCTTTCTCAACTTTTTTTTTCTGAACTTTAAAACCAATCTGCTTCCTCTACATGCCAGTGGGTCAGTATAGATATACTGCCATCTAGTGAAAGGAAGCTGGAAAACACAAAACCTGTTAAAATCCTAAAATATTTCTCCACAATTTCTTACAACCAATGTAAGTTTTAGGTTAATTACAGTGGTGCAATATGCCTGCCTCCCTTCTTTGTTCTCTATTAACCAACATTATACAGTTCTCCCCGATGTCTGGCCATGTTTGATCATCTCTCAGAACTGCTGTAATTACCCCCATACTTAAAAACCCCTGGTGTGACCTCTATAACCTAAATAACTTCTGTCCCATCTCAAAATTGCAATTTCTATCAAAAATACTCAGAAACAATTGATGCAACTCAGATCTATGACTATTGAAGTACTTCCAATATGTTTAAACAGTTTCAGTGTGATTTTCGCCCATTCCCCAGCACAAAAACGTCTTACATGAAATTCACTAACAACGTCCTCATGGCAGCTAAGTCTAGACTTTAAACTGCAACCTTTGACGGCATCTCACACAACATCCTCCTTGAATGACTTGCCTCCGTTGGAACCACTGGCACCTGTCTCAAAAAGTTTACATTGCATCTCTTCCACCACAGGAGGTTTTTGTATTGAGAAGGGCTCATGTGTTTCACTGTGGTTACTAGCAGCACAGAAGTACACTGCACTGCTCCACATGAGCCTTTTAATTGTTAATGTGCAGTTCTGGTCTTTATTTGCATCCCCTTCCATCTCTACATTGAACCCTTTCTCTGGAAAACCATTGTCATAACTCATGTATCCCAAAAACTGCATTTGTCCTTTTGTCTGCTTGTACCAAAGGATTTGGTCATAGTTTTCAATACTGTGAGAACAGTGGATCTTGGCTGTTTCTTCTGGTTTGCTGTAAATATCAGCAGGAGTCTGGTGGACTTGGTCACTGAGAGAGGAACCTGTTGAGGAAATGACAAAAAAATAATTGAGACTGAGGCAAAGTCAGCAATGTCATCAGATAAAATATTATTAGTTGCAAACAGTTCATAACGTTCTGGTGGATTACCTGAGACCAGGACAATGTTGAGAACAGTGGTTAGTAAAACGAGTTTCATGCTGTCTGTTGTGCTGTGTAATAAGTTCACTGTTACTACTGAAGAGAGTATCAGTGGCTCCTCTTTACCCTCCTATCAGCTACGTGAACGTGTGCTCTGTAGATGGGTGGCGTCATTTCTTCCCTTTCATCATCTTCCTCTACTATAAGCACCTGACTCAGAATGAAGGTCTAATTAGAGACGTGCTTCCATGTTATCAAAGGAAATGATACAGGTGCGAGGAGCTGTGAGCTGTAGGAGATGAACATCAGTGATGAGGAGGTTTTTGTATTGAGGAGCAGTGATATGTAGCACTGTGGTATCTAGCAGCACAGAAGTACACTGCACTGCTGTTCAGCATGAGTCCTTTAATTGTTAATGTGCAGTTCTTGTCTTTTTTTCCACTCCCTTCTATCTCCACATTAAATCTAGTCTCTAGGGTTGGATTGTCATTATAAATGTATCCCAACAACTGCATTTGTCCCTCTGTCTGCTTGTACCACAGGATTAGGTTATAGCTATTAATACTGTGAGAGCAGTAGATTTTAGCTTCTCCTTCTGTGGAGTCTTTGTAAATGTCAGCAGGAGTCTGGTGGACATCATCACTGAGAGAAGAACCTGTTGAAAAATGCACATTAAGCGAGAATGAGAGCAAATTATCAGAAAACTAGAGAGTATGTTGTGTGACAGTAGAGTGATAATGTATGTAAATGATCTGAGTAGAAATAATTAATTCTCTGATCACATGAAAATAACTAACTTCATTGTCTGGCTGCTCATGGACACATTTAAATTTACATAATCCCAGAATGTATTTAAATTGCATGATCATCTGCAAAATGACAGTAAGTACATGAATTAAAAAACATTAAATAAAATGGTTACCTGAGACCAGTATAACTCTGAAGGCTATACAGAAGAAGACAATCATGATGTTGTCTTTTCTGACTGACTTTAAGATCAGTCTAGTTGAGTTTTCATCACAGTCTATGATAATATGCTGCATTTCTACTTCCTCATCTAAGGAAACCCTAAGGAAACCCTCCCCTTGGGGACACAATCATTTTAAGATGAGTTGTGTCTTCCTCTTTTTCTAAACTTAAAATCCAATCTGCTTCCTCTACATGCCAGTGGGTCAGTATAGATATACTGCCATCTAGTGAAAGGAAGCTGGAAAACACAAAACTTATTAAAATCCGAAAATCTTTCTTCACTATTTTTATTTTCTTTTTAACCACGGTAAATTTTAGAATGATTACAGTGTAATTTATATTTATTCATTCATTAATTTTCATCTACTTATCTGAGGTCGGGTTGTGGTGGCAACAGGTCAATTATGGAACTACAAATGTCCCTCATCCCAGCAGCACATTCCAGTCCGTCCCAGAGAATCCTAAGGCGACTTGGAGGTGCTGACCCTCATCTCAACCACTTCACACTCGGCTGCAAACTGTCCCAGTGCAAACTGGACGTCAGGGTCAAACGGAGCCAACAGAACCACGTCATCTGCAAAATTTAGGAACGTGATTCTGACGTTCCCATACTGGACACTGTTCTCACCCCAGCTGTGCCTTGAGATCCTGTCCATGAATAATACCCTGAACCAGGGACAAGGGACAGCCTTGGTGGAGTCCAACACCCACTGGAAATGTGCTGGACTTTATGTTGATGATACACACACAGCTCTCATTTTAGTCATACAGGGCTTGTAACAATGGCCTCTGTGTCCTGCTTCTTAACTACATCAGTGACCTCTGCCAAAGATATGGACGAGACTTTGTCTGAGTCCTCAGTTTCTGCCTTGTTCTTAGAGTGCCTCGTGGTAGGGTTGAGTAGATCCTGAAAGTTGAAACACCCATCTGAAAGCTTGACGGCTTCCCTGACCACTGGTGTCCACCTTTACATCAATTCTAATCTGATGTGAAGAACATCCAAAAGACAGTGTTCTGATTGAAGCTGTGAGATGAAGTGTGTAGCGGAGCCATCATGTTAAAATCTCACATGTTAGTTAGCTTGATGTTCTAAATCTTTTTCTCTTCATGCACTGTTTACCTGCATGCAGCTAACACTTGTGATTGGTCAATTAAACGTATGGTTGCTTCTATATATGAATATGCAGGTTTGTGAGTATTCTTTCATTTTGATGATGTATAAAAAGGTTACATATATGTGACATAGTGAGTCATCACATGGATTATGTTGAAGTGATGTTGAATATCAGAGACTACTCTTTCTAAATGGTTAAAGTTTGCATTGCTACACATGAGGAACCTTCCATTATAACATCTGACTTCTGTGAGATGGAAGACCAACGCTGGTTTATTCCAGGTGCAGGAGGCTGTGAGCTGTAATACAGAGATAAAAACTGTGTAATGAGGAAGTTTTTGTACAGAGGAGCAGTGATATGTAGCACTGTGGTTACTAGCAGCACAGAAGTACACTGCACTGCTGTTCAGCACGAGCCCTTTAATTGTTAATGTGCAGTTCTGGTCTTTAGATGCACCTCCTGCAATTTCCACATGAAATCCTACATTCTCCACAGTTGGATTCTCATAATACATATTTCCTAACATCTGCATTTCTTCTTCTGTCTGCTTGTACCACAATATTTGAAAATAGTTAGCAATACTGTGAGAACAGGAGATTTTAGCTTCTTCTCTGGGTTCCTTGTAAATGTCAGCAGGAGTCTGGTGGACTTGATCATTGAAAGATGAACCTGTAAAAAAATTTAAAAAAGTCACATTAAGTGAGAATGAGGGTGACTATTGTCACACAGTTTGCTCTGTGTTTGTCTAAGATGATAACCTATGTAAATTTTCTAGGTGAAAATAATTAATTCTTTGACCACATGAAAGTACTATTTTTGATTATCTGAGTGCTCATGGACACATTTTCAATTTCTGTATTTTAATTAAGATACATGACTCTCTGCAAAATGACAGTAAGTGCATGTTTTAAAAGAATAACTAAGACTTTATTACCTGAGACAAGTATGATATTGAAGGCTATGCAGGAGAAGATGATCATGATGTTGTGTTTTCTGACTGAACTTGAGGTCATTCTAGTTGAGTTTTCATCACAGTCTCTGATAATATGCTGCATTTCTACCTCCTCATTTGAGAACCCTCCCCTCAGAGAAGCACAACCTTTTTAAGATGGGTGTGTCTTTGTGTTTTTTTCTGAACTTTAAAACCAATCTGCTTCCTCTACATGCCAGTGGGTCAGTATAGATATACTGCCATCTAGTGAAAGGAAGCTGGAAAACACAAAACCTGTTAAAATCCTAAAATATTTCTCCACAATTGTTTGAACCAATGTAAGTTTTAGGTTAATTACAGTGGTGCAATATGCCTGCCTCCCTTCTTTGTTCTCTATTAACCAACATTATACAGTGTCTGGCCATGTTTGATCATCTCTCAGAACTGCTGTAATTACCCCCATACTTAAAAACCCCTGGTGTAACCTCTATAACCTAAATAACTTCTGTCCCATCTCAAAATTGCAATTTCTATCAAAAATACTCAGAAACAATTGATGCAACTCAGGTCTATGACTATTGAAGTACTTCCAATATGTTTGAACAGTTTCAGTGTGATTTTCGCCCATTCCCCAGCACAAAAACGTCTTACATGAAATTCACTAACAACGTCCTCATGGCAGCTAAGTGTAGACTTTAAAGTGCAACCTTTGACGGCATCTCACACAACATCCTCCTTGAATGACTTGCCACCGTTGGAACCACTGGCACCTGTCTCAAAAAGTTTACATTGCATCTCTTCCACCACAGGAGGTTTTTGTATTGAGAAGGGCTCATGTGTTTCACTGTGGTTACTAGCAGCACAGAAGTACACTGCACTGCTCCACATGAGCCTTTTAATTGTTAATGTGCAGTTCTGGTCTTTATTTGCATCCCCTTCCATCTCCACATTGAACCCTTTCTCTGGAAAACCACTGTCATAACTCATGTATCCCAAAAACTGCATTTGTCCTTTTGTCTGCTTGTACCACATGATTTGGTCATAGTTTTCAATACTGTGAGAACAGTAGATCTTGGCTGTTTCTTCTGGTTTGCTGTAAATATCAGCTGGAGTCTGGTGGACTTGGTCACTGGGAGAGGAACCTGTTAAAAAGACAGCAAAAGAAAACAACTGGTATTTAATGAGAAAGAGGCAAATTCACAAATGTAATTAAATGAAGTGTTGATAAATGTTTACCTGACACCAGCACAGTGTTGAAAGCAACGGTTAGTACAATGATGTTCATACTGTTTATTGTGCTGTGTAGTAAGTTAATATGGAAGAGATTCTCAGAGCATCTGCAGCTATACTGATCATTTCCAACTTCCTCTTTCACTAAAGCCTCTTATCAACAAACCACCAGATGGGAGGAGTTTTAACATATGTTCAGTTTCTTATTCTAGTCATCGTGGTAGCTACCACAAGTTTTTGTATTGAGGAGCAGAGACATGTAGCACTGTGGTGACTAGCAGCACAGAAGTACACAGCACTGCTGTTCAGTTGGAGTTGTTCAGTTGTTAATGTGCAGGTCTGGCCTTTATTTGCACTCCTGGTCATCGTCACATTCACTCCAGGCTCAGGGTTTTCATAAATTATATTCATGTATCCCAGGAAAATCATCTGTTTGTTCTTTGATTGTTTGTACCAGAGGATATTATTATAGTTGTCTATACTGTGTGAGCAGTTGATTTTGACTTTTTCTCCGGGGTTGTAGTACATTTTAGTTGGAGTCTGTTGGACTTTGTTACTGAGAGAGGAACCTGTTGAAAAAGATATAAACAAAAACCATGAGATGATAACGTAAGTAAATGATCTGGATTGAAATAATCAATTCTTTGACAATATGAAAGTTCTTTTCTTGAATCTCTGTCTGCTTATAGACGCCTTTTAAATTTCTTTAGAGGTAGAAGTAATATTTTAGATCAAATAGTATGCAAATAAACCAAGCTACATGACTGTAAAATAACAATGAATGCATTATTTAAATGAACACGTGAGGCTTTATTACCTGAGACCAGTATAACATTGAAGGCTATGCAGAAGAAGATGATCATGATGTTGAGTTTTCTGACTGAATTTAAGATCAGTCTGGTTGAGTTTTCATCAGTCTGTGATAATATGCTGCATTTCTACCTCCTCCTCTGAGGAAACCCTCCCCTCAGGGAAACACAACCTTTTTAAGATGGGTTGTGTGTTTGTGCTTCCTCCTTTTTCTGAACTTTAAAACCAATGAACTTCCACTACACAGCACTGGGCCAGTGAAGATGTAGTGCCATCTAGTGAAAGGAAGCTGGAAAACACAAAACCTGTTAAAATCCTAAAATATTTCTACACTAATTTATTTAAACTATAGTAAATTTTAGGATGATTACAGTGATACTTTATTCCTGCCTCCCTTCTTTGTCCTCTAGTAACCAACATTAAACATTCCCCCCTGATGTCTGGCCATGTTGCATCATCTCTCAAAACTGCTACAGTTACCCCAACCCATCTCAACTTTTCCATTTCTATCAAAAACACTTGGGGCTTGTCCCCGTTGGCATCACCGGTACCTCTCTTAAGTAGTTTACACAGAAGTACACTGCACTGCTGTTCATTATGAGTCCTTTAATTGTTAATGTGCAGTTCTTGAGTATTTGAGCCGTCATGGTGACAGCCTGCAATGAGATGCTGACACTGCTACCTATAACTGAGAAGGTGTGGGGTGACAAACATAAGGACCTCCCATTTTGATCCCTGATTGTAGTCAGTAAAAAGCTTCAGACTGGTTAGAGTGCAGGTGCATGTGAGTGTGTGATGAGGAGGTTTTTGTATTGAGGAGCAGTGGTTTGTTGCACTGTGGTAACTAGCAGTACAGAAGTACACTGCACTGCTGTTCACATCCAGGTCTTTAATTGTTAATGTGCAGTTCTGGTCTTTATCTGCACCCCCGTCTATCTTCACAACGGTTTCATTCTCTGAGTTTCCTTTGCCTAGAAACATGTATCCCAGGAACTGCATTTGTCCTTTTGACTGTTTGTACCAGAGGATTCTATTGTAGCTGTTTATACTGTGTGAACAGTTGATTTTAGCTTCTCCTCCAGGACTTTTATACATGTCAGCTGGAGTCTGATGGACGTTATCACTGAAAGAGGAACCTGTTGGAAAATTAAAGATAAAAAAATCACAGATAACACAAAATGACAACAGCTGAAATGAAAAAATAATAATATTAAGGATGTAAAATAAAATAAAATGTTGATGACTTTACCTGAAACCAAGCCGGGGTAAAACTAATGTAAAGGAATAATACGATCATTTTGTGTTTAATACAATAGTAATTGTGTTGCTGCAACGAATGAAGCAGTTGTAATGTTTCCAAGCTTCTTTCTGAACTAAACCCTCCCCAGTCTTTACGTGGGTGGTGTCATTGTGCGTCCTCCTCTTGTGACATGACAACAATGGTTCAGTATAAAGATCCAGATATTGATAGACTGGAGAAGACAAACAGGTGCAGGAGGCCAAGAGCTGTGATGAGGAGGTTTTTGTATTGAGGAGCAGTGAGATGTAGCACTGTGGTAACTAGCAGCACAGAAGTACACTGTACTGCTGTTCACATCCAGGTCTTTAATTGTTAATGTGCAGTTCTGGTCTTTATTTGCATTCCCTTCCATCTCCACATTGAACCCTTTCTCTGGAAAACCATTGTCATAACTCATGTATCCCAAAAACTGCATTTGTCCTTTTGTCTGCTTGTACCACAGGATTTGGTAATAGCTCTGAATACTGTGAGAACAGTAGATCTTGGCTGTCTCTTCTGGTTCGATGTAAATATTAGTTGGAGTCTGGTGGACTTGGTCACTGAGAGAGGAACCTGTTGAGGAAATGACAAAAAAATAATTGAGACTGAGGCAAAGTCAGCAATGTCATCAGATATAATATTATTAGTTGCAAGCAGTTCATAACGTTCTGGTGGATTACCTGAGACCAGGACAATGTTGAGAACAGTGGTTAGTAAAATGAGTTTCATCCTGTCTGTTGTGCTGTGTAATAAGTTCACTGTTACTACTGAAGAGATTCTCAGAGTATCAGCAGCTCCTCTGATTATTTCCAGCCTCCTCTTTACCCTCCTATCAGCTACGTGAACGTGTGCTCTGTAGATGGTGGCGTCATCTCTTCCCTTTCGTCATCTTCCTCTACTTTAAGCCCCTGACTCAGAATGAAGGTCTAATTAGAGACGTGCTTCCACATTATCAAAGGAAATGATACAGGTGCAAGGAGCTGTGAGCTGTGAACGTCAGTGATGAGGAGGTTTTTGTATTGAGGAGTTGTGATATGTAGCACTGTGGTAGCGAGCAGCACAGAAGTACACTGCACTGCTGTTCAGCATGAGCCTTTTAATTGTTAATGTGCAGTTCTTGTCTTTTTTTCCACTCCCTTCTATCTCCACATTAAATCTAGTCTCTAGGGTTGGATTCTCATTATAGATGTATCCCAACAACTGCATTTGTCCCTCTGTCTGCTTGTACCACAGGATTTGGTTATAGTTATCAATACTGTGAGAACAGTAGATTTTAGCTTCTCCTTCTGTGGAGTCTTTGTAAATGTCAGCAGGAGTCTGGTGGACATCATCACTGAGAGACGAACCTGTTGAAAAATGCACATTAAGCGAGAATGAGAGCAAATTACTGTCACACAACATATTCTCTAGTTTTCTGATAGAGTGATAATGTATGTAAATGATCTGAGTAGAAATAATTAATTCTCTGATCACATGAAAATAACTAACTTCATTGTCTGGCTGCTCATGGACACATTTAAATTTACATAATTCCAGAATTTATTTAAATTGCATGATTATCTGCAAAATGACAATAAGTACATGAATTAAAAACATTAAATAAAATGGTTACCTGAGACCAGTATAACTCTGAAGGCTATACAGAAGAAGACAATCATGATGTTGTCTTTTCTGACTGACTTTAAGATCAGTCTAGTTGAGTTTTCATCACAGTCTATGATAATATGCTGCATTTCTACTTCCTCATCTAAGGAAACCCTAAGGAAACCCTCCCCTTGGGGACGCAATCATTTTAAGATGGGTTGTGTCTTCCTCTTTTTCTAAACTTAAAATCCAATCAGCTTCCACCACACACACCTGGGTCAGTAAAGATATACTGCCATCTAGTGAAAGGAAGCTGGACTTTATGTTGATGATACACACACAGCTCTCATTTTAGTCATACAGGGCTTGTAACAATGGCCTCTGTGTCCTGCTTCTTAACTACATCAGTGACCTCTGCCAAAGATATGGACGAGACTTTGTCTGAGTCCTCAGTTTCTGCCTTGTTCTTAGAGTGCCTCGTGGTAGGGTTGAGTAGATCCTGAAAGTTGAAACACCCATCTGAAAGCTTGACGGCTTCCCTGACCACTGGTTTCCACCTTTGGATCAGTTCTAATCTGATGTGAAGAACATCCAAAAGACAGTATTCTGATTGAAGCTGTGAGATGAAGTGTGTAGCGGAGCCATCATGTTAAAATCTCACATGTTAGTTAGCTTGATGTTCTAAATCTTTCTCTTCATGCACTGTTTACCTGCATGCAGCTAACACTTGTGATTGGTCAATTAAACGTATGGTTGCTTCTACATATGAATATGCAGGTTTGTGAGTATTCTTTCATTTTGATGATATATAAAACGGTTACATATATGTGACATAGTGAGTCATCACATGGATTATGTTGAAGTGATGTTGAATATCAGAGGCTACTCTTTCTAAATGGTTAAAGTTTGCATTGCTACACATGAGGAACCTTCCATTATAACATCTGACTTCTGTGAGATGGAAGACCAACGCTGGTTTATTCCAGGTGCAGGAGGCTGTGAGCTGTAATACAGAGATAAAAACTGTGTAATGAGGAAGTTTTTGTATTGAGGAGCAGTGATATGTAGCACTGTGGTTACTAGCAGCACAGAAGTACACTGCACTGCTGTTCAGACTGAGCCCTTTAATTGTTAATGTGCAGTTCTGGTCTTTAGATGCACCTCCTGCAATTTCCACATGAAGTCCTACATTCTCCACAGTTGGATTCTCATAATACATATTTCCTAACATCTGCATTTCTTCTTCTGTCTGCTTGTACCACAATATTTGAAAATAGTTAGCAATACTGTGAGAACAGGAGATTTTAGCTTCTTCTCTGGGTTCTTTGTAAATGTCAGCAGGAGTCTGGTGGACTTGATCATTGAGAGACGAACCTGTAAAAAAATTTAAAAAAGTCACATTAAGTGAGAATGAGGGTGACTATTGTCACACAGTTTGCTCTGTGTTTGTCTAAGATGATAACCTATGTAAATTTTCTAGGTGAAAATAATTAATTCTTTGACCACATGAAAGTACTATTTTTGATTATCTGAGTGCTCATGGACACATTTTCAATTTCTGTATTTTAATTAAGATACATGACTCTCTGCAAAATGACAGTAAGTGCATGTTTTAAAAGAATAACTAAGACTTTATTACCTGAGACAAGTATGATATTGAAGGCTATGCAGGAGAAGATGATCATGATGTTGTGTTTTCTGACTGAACTTGAGGTCATTCTAGTTGAGTTTTCATCAGTCTCTGATAATATGCTGCATTTCTACCTCCTCATTTGAGGAAGCCCTCCACTCAGAGAAGCACAACCTTTTTAAGATGGGTGTGTCTTTTTTTTTCTGAACTTTAAAACCAATCTGCTTCCTCTACATGCCAGTGGGTCAGTATAGATATACTGCCATCTAGTGAAAGGAAGCTGGAAAACACAAAACCTGTTAAAATCCTAAAATATTTCTCCACAATTGTTTGAACCAATGTAAGTTTTAGGTTAATTACAGTGGTGCAATATGCCTGCCTCCCTTCTTTGTTCTGTATTAACCAACATTATACAGTGTCTGGCCATGTTTGATCATCTCTCAGAACTGCTGCAATTACCCCCATACTTAAAAACCCCTGGTGTGACCTCTATAACCTAAATAACGTCTGTCCCATCTCAAAATTGCAATTTCTATCAAAAATACTCAGAAACAATTGATGCAACTCAGATCTATGACTATTGAAGTACTTCCAATATGTTTGAACAGTTTCAGTGTGATTTTTGCCCATTCCCCAGCACAAAAACGTCTTACATGAAATTCACTAACAACGTCCTCATGGCAGCTAAGTTTAGACTTTAAAGTGCAACCTTTGACGGCATCTCACACAACATCCTCCTTGAATGACTTGCCTCCGTTGGAACCACTGGCACCTGTCTCAAAAAGTTTACATTGCATCTCTTCCACCACAGGAGGTTTTTGTATTGAGAAGGGCTCATGTGTTTCACTGTGGTTACTAGCAGCACAGAAGTACACTGCACTGCTCCACATGAGCCTTTTAGTTGTTAATGTGCAGTTCTGGTCTTTATTTGCATCCCCTTCCATCTCCACATTGAACCCTTTCTCTGGAAAACCACTGTCATAACTCATGTATCCCAAAAACTGCATTTGTCCTTTTGTCTGCTTGTACCAAAGGATTTGGTCATAGTTTTCAATACTGTGAGAACAGTGGATCTTGGCTGTTTCTTCTGGTTTGCTGTAAATATCAGCAGGAGTCTGGTGGACTTGGTTACTGAGAGAGGAACCTGTTAAAAAGACAGCAAAAGAAAACAACTGGTATTTAATGAGAAAGAGGCAAATTCACAAATGTAATTAAATGAAGTGTTGATAAATGTTTACCTGATACCAGCACAGTGTTGAAAGCAACGGTTAGTACAATGATGTTCATACTGTTTATTGTGCTGTGTAGTAAGTTAATATGGAAGAGATTCTCAGAGCATCTGCAGCTTTACTGATCATTTCCATCCTCCTCTTTCACTAAAGCCTCCTATCAACAAACCACCAGGTGGGTGGAGTTTTAACATATGTTCAGCTTCTTATTCTAGTCATCGTGGTAGCTACCACAAGTTTTTGTATTGAGGAGCAGAGACATGTAGCACTGTGGTAACTAGCAGCACAGAAGTACACTGCACTGCTGTTCAGTTGGAGTTGTTCAGTTGTTAATGTGCAGGTCTGGCCTTTATTTGCACTCCCGGTCATCGTCACATTCACTCCAGGCTCAGGGTTTTCATAAATTATATTCATGTATCCCAGGAACGTCATCTGTTTGTTCTTTGATTGTTTGTACCAGAGGATATTATTATAGTTGTCTATACTGTGTGAGCAGTTGATTTTGACTTTTTCTCCGGGGTTGTAGTACATTTCAGTTGGAGTCTGTTGGACTTTGTCACTGAAAGAGGAACCTGTTGGAAAATTAAAGATAAAAAAGTCACAGATAACACAAAATGACAGCAGCTGAAATGAAAAAATAATAATATTAAGGATGTAAAATAAAATAAAATGTTGATGACTTTACCTGAAACCAGGACAGAGTTAAAACTAATGTAAAGGAATAATACGATCATTTTGTGTTTAATACAATAGTAGTTGTGTTGCTGCAACGAATGAAGCAGTTGTAATGTTTCCAAGCTTCTTTCTGAACTAAACCCTCCCCAGTCTTTATGTGGGTGGTGTCATTGTGCGTCCTCCTCTTCTGACATGACAACAATGGTTCAGTATAAAGATCCAGATATTGATAGACTGGAGAAGACAAACAGGTGCAGGAGGCCAAGAGCTGTGATGAGGAGGTTTTTGTATTGAGGAGCAGTGAGATGTAGCACTGTGGTAACTAGCAGCACAGAAGTACACTGCACTGCTGTTCACATCCAGGTCTTTAATTGTTAATGTGCAGTTCTGGTCTTTGGATGCACCTCCTTCCATTTCCACATTAAAATCAGTTTCAGGATATCCTTTCTCAAAAGACATATATCCCAAGAATTGTAGTTGTCTGTTTTCTAATTGCTTATACCAGAGAATATTATCATGGCTAGAACTACTGTGAGAACAGTAGATCTTGGCTGGCCCTTCTGGATTGCTGTAAATAATAGCTGGAGTCTGCTGGACTTGGACACTGAGAGACAAACCTGCGGAAAAGACGACAAAAGAAAACAGTATTGGTATTTAATGAGAATGAGACAAATTCACAAATGTAATCAAATAAAGTGTTGATGAATGTTTACCTGACATCAGCACAGTGTTGAAAGCAACGGTTAGTACAATGATGTTCATGTTTGTTGTGCTGTGTAATAAGTTACTATGGAAGAGATTCTCAGAGCATCTGCAGCTTTACTGATCATTTCCAACTTCCTCTTTCACTAAAGCCTCTTATCAACAAACCACCAGGTGGGTGGAGTTTTAACATATGTTCAGCTTCTTATTCTAGTCATCAATGTAGCTACCACTACTCACCACTGGGTCAGTAAAAGTCTGAGTGAAGATGTGCTGCCACCTAATGTGAAGAAAAGTAATGCAGGTGCCAGTGTGTGTGAGCTGTAAGAGATGAGGAACAGTGATTGGAAGTTTTTGTATTGAGGAGCAGAGACATGTTGCACTGTGGTAACTAGCAGCACAGAAGTACACAGCACTGCTGTTCAGTTGGAGTTGTTCAGTTGTTAATGTGCAGGTCTGGCCTTTATTTGCACTCCCGGTCATCGTCACATTCACTCCAGGCTCAGGGTTTTCATAAATTATATTCATGTATCCCAGGAACGTCATCTGTTTGTTCTTTGACTGTTTGTACCAGAGGATTCTATCATAGCTGATTATACTGTGTGAACAGTTGATTTTAGCTTCTTCTCCAGGATTTTTATACATGTCAGCTGGAGTCTGACGGACGTTATCACTGAGAGAGGAACCTGTTGGAAAATTAAAGATAAAAAAGTCACAGATAACACAAAATGACAGCAGCTGAAATGAAAAAAAAAATGAATATTAAGAATGTAAAATAAAATGTTGATGACTTTACCTGAAACCAGGACAGAGTTAAAACTAATGTAAAGGAATAATACGATCATTTTGTGTTTAATACAATAGTAATTGTGTTGCTGCAACGAATGAAGATGTTGTAATGTTTCCAAGCTTCTTTCTGAACTAAACCCTCCCCAGTCTTTATGTGGGTGGTGTCATTGTGCGTCCTCCTCTTCTGACATGACAACAATGGTTCAGTATAAAGATCCAGATATTGATAGACTGGAGAAGACAAACAGGTGCAGGAGGCCAAGAGCTGTGATGAGGAGGTTTTTGTATTGAGGAGCAGTGAGATGTAGCACTGTGGTAACTAGCAGCACAGAAGTACACTGCACTGCTGTTCACATCCAGGTCTTTAATTGATAATGTGCAGTTCTGGTCTGTAGATCCACTTCCTTCTATCTCCACATTAAATCCTTTCTCTACACTCGAACTCAGATAATACATAAATCCTAACAACTGCATTTCTTCTTTTGTCTGCTTGTACCACAGAATTTGATCATAGTTATTAATACTGTGAGAACAGTAGATTTTAGCTTCTTGTCTGGGTTCTTTGTAAATGTCGGCAGGAGTCTGGTGGACTTGGTCAATGAAAGAGGAACCTGTTAAAAAATAAAATCCAAACAATCACACTGAGAATGAGAGCAAATAATTAGATACAGTGAGAGTATACTCCCCATCATTTTCAATTTCTTTCATGCCAGAATTAATATTTTAGAGCTAATAGTGTGAAACCAAATGGATTATTTAAACAAACATCTAAGGTTTTATTACCTGAGACCAGTATAACATTGAAGGCTATACAGAAGAAGATGATCATGATGTTGTGTTTTCTGACTGAATTTAAGATCAGTCTAGTTGAGTTTTCATCACAGTCCATGATAATATGCTGCATTTCTACCTCCTCCTCTGAGGAAACCCTCCCCTCAGGGAAACAGTCTTTTTTTAGATGGTTTGTGTCTTTGTGCTCCATCCTTTTCTAAACTTTAAAACCAATCAGCTTCCACTACACACCACTTGGTCTGTAAAGATATACTGCCACCTAGTGCTTGCTTGTGATTGGTCAAATCAACTTTGAGTACAAATGAAACCAGAAATCTTCTTGCAGTAAAATCTTGTCCCGTGCTACAGATTCTGGATATTAATATGCAGATATGTGTTTAAAGAGATTACTAGTCCGTTAGTGTTGTTTTGTTCGATGGTATCCTACACTGTCACATATATGAAACTGTTTAAGTCATCGCGGATTATGTTAACGTGATGTTGAATATCAGAACTCTCTTTCTTACAGGTTAAATGTTGCATTGCTGCACATGAGAAACCTTCCATTATAACATCTGATCTCTGAGAAATGGAAGACCAGCGTTGGTTTATTCCAGGTGCAAAACACTGTGAGCTGTAATGCACAGATGAAAACAGTGTGATGAGGAGGTTTTTGTATTGAGGAGCAGTGGTTTGTAGCACTGTGGTAACTAGCAGCACAGAAGTACACTGCACTGCTGTTCAGCATGAGCCCTTTAATTGTCAATGTGCAGTTCTGGTCTTTAGATGCACCTCCTTCTATCTCCCCATTAAAATCAGCTTCAGGATATCCATCGTTATAAGACATATATCCCAATAATTGTAGCTGTCTGTTTTCTAATTGCTTATACCAGAGAATACGATCGTAGCTAGAACTACTGTGAGAGCAGTAGATCTTGGCTGTCTGTTGTGGTTTGCTGTAAATATTGGCTGGAGTCTGGTGGACTTGGACACTGAGAGAGGAAACTGTTGAAAAGACGACAAAAAATAAGAAATTAAAATGAGGAAAAGTCTGCAACTAATATTTTTTTTTTTCTGATAATATTGGGAACAGTTAAAATCTTTTAAAACTTCAGGATGGATTACCTGAGACCAGGACAATATTGAGAGCAGTGGTTAATAAGATGAGTTTCATCCTGTCTGTTGTGCTGTGTAATAAGTTCACTGTTACTACTGAAGATATTCTCAGAGTATCAGCAGCTCCTCTGATTATTTCCAGCCTCCTCTTTACCCTCCTATCAGCTACGTGAACGTGTGCTCTGTAGATGGGTGGCGTCATTTCTTCCTTCTCATCATCATCTTCATGTAAACCTCCACTTCAAGCCCCTGGCTCAGAATGAAGGTCTAATTAGAGACGTGCTTCCACATTGTCAAAGGAAGTGATACAGGTGCAAGGAGCTGTGAGCTGGAGGAGATGAACGTCAGTGATGAGGAGGTTTTTGTATTGAGGAGCAGTGAGATGTAGCACTGTGGTAACTAGCAGCACAGAAGTACACTGCACTGCTGTTCAGCACGAGTCCTTTAATTGTTAATGTGCAGTTCTTGTCTTTATTTGCATCCCCTTTTATTTCCACATTGAACCCTTCCTCTGGAAAACCGTTGTTATAATTCATGTATCCCAAGAACTGCATTTGTCCTTCTGTCTGCTTGTACCACAGGATCTGGTAATAGCTATCAATACTGTGAGAACAGTGGATCTTAGCTTCTTTTTCTGTGGATTCTTTGTAAATATCAGCAGGAGTTTGGTGGACTTGGTCACTGTGAGACGAACCTGTTGAAGAAATATATATGTAAAAATCACGTTAATTGAAGATGAGAAAATAATCTGTAACTTTGAGCATATGCCTGTGACATTAGTCTAATGTGATAACCTGTGGAAATTATGTGGATGGAAATTATCTATCACATGAAGGTAGTTTTCTTGAATCTCTGGATGCTCATGGACGCATTTTACATTTCTCTAATCCCAGAATTAATTAATTAAGATACGTGACTTTTCTGCAAAATAACAATAAAATACACTATTTAAAAGAACTAAGACTTCATTACCTGAGACCAGTATAACATTCGAGGCTATGCAGAAGAAGATGATCATGATGTTGTGTTTTCTGACTGAATTTAAGATCAGTCTCGTTGAGTTTTCATCACAGTCCATGATGAGATGCTGCATTCATACCTCCTCAACCGAGGAAACCCTCCCCTCAGGGAAACACGACCTTTTTAAGATGGGTTGTGTCTTTATGCTTCCTCCTTTTCTGAACTTTAAAACCAATCAGCTTCCACCACATGTTAGTGAATCACTAAAGATGTACTGCCATCTAGTGAAAGGAAGCTGGAAAACACAAAACCTGTTATAATCCCCAAGTCTTTCTACACAAATTAGTTTGAACCATGGTAAGATTTAGGATAATTGCAGTGATGCAGTATGCTTGCCTCACTTATTTGTCCTCTCTACCAACCAACATTAAACATTCCTCCCTGATGTCTACCCATCTTCCATCGTCTCTCAAAACTGCTGCAATTACCCCGTCCCATGTCCAACTTGCTGTTTCTATCAAAAATACTTGTGTCTTGTCTCAGTTGGCATCACTGCTGCTCGTCTCAAATACTTTATATCACATCTTTCCCACCTGACTGAAGTTGTCCAGCTTAAACACTTCAGATCCAACCCAAATAAATCAAGTAAACAAAAACCAATAAAAATAAAATGGACTCATGGGAAAAGGCTGCATTTCTTTTGTAACGTAGCGAACTCTCTGTGAGCAGGCACCATTTTTCGCTTATATTTATCTTACTTTGTCGACCAAACACCTCGGTGAGTGTCGACTGTCGGGACGAAGGCTCATCTGCATCTCCAGTTTTTCCAAACTAATACAACAAACTGGCTCGTCCGTATTAATGGGCTCACCTTTCTCATTCAGTTTAAATTTGAAATATTCCCACACTGGGGCTGTGACATTCGCTTTGAAATCATTTCTTTTATTCCTACAAAATGGGGCCACGCCCTCAAAGCCCACCCTCCACTGAGACAAAGGGAATGGATGACTGACAGGAGAGTTCGCTCTATTCATTCCTATGGATTCAGCGTGCCCAGGTGCTGAGACCGATGCACAAAGTGAACCCTGTTCAGCCTCTTTGGTAGAAAGAGACAAGGAAAACAAACACGCATATGCATGTCGCTATATTGAAGCCGGCAAAATTGTGGAGTTTGTTTTTATTTATTGCGAGATGAATTGATTTATTGGTTATTATTTCGATGATGGTTGGCCTGGTTATGGCCTTTATCTTTAGTGTGGCTGCAGTTCATCTCTGCCTGCTGGAACACATAACTCCAGCGGATTTCAGGGTTCTGAATCACATCTTGGCAGAGACCTGTGAGGAGAATATGCAGAATTACATGTAATTGGCATTTGAGTTTGAAAATACATTCTGAAATATTGGCCATACTGTCATACATGGTTAAATGTTCTTTACCTTGAAAAAATTGACACCAAACTACAAATGCGATGAGTATTTGAGCCGTCATGATGACAGCCTGCAATGAGATGCTGACACTGCTACCTATAACTGAGAAGGTGTGGGGTGACAAACATAAGGACCTCCCATTTTGATCCCTGATTGTAGTCAGTAAAAAGCTTCAGACTGGTTAGAGTGCAGGTGCATGTGAGTGTGTGATGAGGAGGTTTTTGTATTGAGGAGCAGTGGTTTGTAGCACTGTGGTAACTAGCAGCACAGAAGTACACTGCACTGCTGCTCAGGTCGACTTTTTCAATTATTAATATGCAGTTCTGGTCTTTATCTGCACCCCCGTCTATCTTCACAACGGTTTCATTCTCTGAGTTTCCTTTGCCTAGAAACATGTATCCCAGGAACTGCATTTGTCCTTTTGACTGTTTGTACCAAAAGATTCTATCATAGTCGTCTATACTGTGTGAACAGTTGATTTTAGCTTCTTCTCCAGGATTTTTATACATGTCAGCTGGAGTCTGACGAACTTTATCACTGGGAGAGGAACCTGTTGGAAAATTAAAGATAAAAAAATCACAGATAACACAAAATGACAACAGCTGAAATGGAAAAAAATTAATATTAAGAATGTAAAATAAAATAAAATGTTGATGACTTTACCTGAAACCAGGACAGAGTTAAAACTAATGTAAAGGAATAATACGATCATTTTGTGTTTAATACAATAGTTATTGTGTTGCTGCAACGAATGAAGCAGTTGTAATGTTTCCAAGCTTCTTTCTGAACTAAACCCTCCCCAGTCTTTATGTGGGTGGTGTCATTGTGCGTCCTCCTCTTGTGACATGACAACAATGGTTCAGTATAAAGATCCAGATATTGATAGACTGGAGAAGACAAACAGGTGCAGGAGGCCAAGAGCTGTGATGAGGAGGTTTTTGTATTGAGGAGCAGTGAGATGTAGCACTGTGGTTACTAGCAGCACAGAAGTACACTGCACTGCTGTTCAGCATGAGCCCTTTAATTGTCAATGTGCAGTTCTGGTCTTTAGATGCACTTCCTTCCATTTCCACATTAAAATCAGCTTCAGGATATCCATCGTTATAAGACATATATCCCAAGAATTGTAGCTGTCTGTTTTCTAATTGCTTATACCAGAGAATATTATCATGGCTAGAACTACTGTGAGAACAGTAGATCTTGGCTGTCTCTTCTGGTTTGCTGTAAATATTGGCTGGAGTCTGGTGGACTTGGACACTGAGAGAGGAAACTGTTGAAAAGACGACAAAAAATAAGAAATGAAAATGAGGAAAAGTCTGCAACTAATAATATTTTTTTCTGATAACATTAGCAACAGTTAAAATCTTTTGAAACTTCAGGATGGATTACCTGAGACCAGGACAATATTGAGAGCAGTGGTTAATAAGATGAGTTTCATCCTGTCTGTTGTGCTGTGTAATAAGTTCACTGTTACTACTGAAGATATTCTCAGAGTATCAGCAGCTCCTCTGATTATTTCCAGCCTCCTCTTTACCCTCCTATCAGCTATGTGAACGTGTGCTCTGTAGATGGGTGGCGTCATTTCTTCCCTTTCATCATCTTCCTCTACTATAAGCACCTGACTCAGAATGAAGGTCTAATTAGAGACGTGCTTCCACATTGTCAAAGGAAGTGATACAGGTGCAAGGAGCTGTGAGCTGTGAACGTCAGTGATGAGGAGGTTTTTGTATTGAGGAGCAGTGAGATGTAGCACTGTGGTAACTAGCAGCACAGAAGTACACTGCACTGCTGTTCAGCACGAGCCCTTTAATTGTTAATGTGCAGTTCCGGTCTTTAGATCCACTCCCTTCTATCTTCACATTAAATCCTTTCTCTAGAGTAGGACTCAGAAAATTCATATATCCTAACAACTGCATTTCTTCTTTTTTCTGCTTGTACCACAGAATTCGATCATAGTTATTAATACTGTGAGAGCAGTAGATTTTAGCTTCTTGTCTGGGTTCTTTGTAAATGTCGGCAGGAGTCTGGTGGACTTGGTCAATGAAAGAGGAACCTGTTAAAAAATAAAATCCAAACAATCACACTGAGAATGAGAGCAAATGATTAGATACAGTGAGAGTATACTCCCCATCATTTTCAATTTCTTTCATGCCAGAATTAATATTTTAGAGCTAATAGTGTGAAACTAAATGGATTATTTAAACAAACATCTAAGGTTTTATTACCTGAGACCAGTATAACATTGAAGGCTATGCAGAAGAAGATGATCATGATGTTGTGTTTTCTGACTGAATTTAAGATCAGTCTAGTTGAGGTTTCATCACAGTCCATGATAATATGCTGCATTTCTACCTCCTCCTCTGAGGAAACCCTCCCCTCAGGGAAACAGTCTTTTTTTAGATGGTTTGTGTCTTTGTGCTCCATCCTTTTCTAAACTTTAAAACCAATCAGCTTCCACTACACACCACTTGGTCTGTAAAGATATAGTGCCACCTAGTGCTTGCTTGTGATTGGTCAAATCAACTTTGAGTACAAATGAAACCAGAAATCTTCTTGCAGTAAAATCTTGTCCCGTGCTACAGATTCTGGATATTAATATGCAGATATGTGTTTAAAGAGATTACTAGTCCGTTAGTGTTGTTTTGTTTCGATGGTATCCTACACTGTCACATATATGAAACTGTGTAAGTCATCACGGATTATGTTAACGTGATGTTGAATATCAGAGACTACTCTTTCTTACAGGTTAAATGTTGCATTGCTACACATGAGAAACCTTCCATTACAACATCTGATCTCTGAGAAATGGAAGACCAGCGTTGGTTTATTCCAGGTGCAGGAGGCTGTGAGCTGTAATGCACAGATGAAAACTGTGTGATGAGGTTTTTGTATTGAGGAGCAGTGGTTTGTAGCACTGTGGTAACTAGCAGCACAGAAGTACACTGCACTGCTGTTCACATCCAGGTCTTTAATTGTTAATGTGCAGTTCTGGTCTTTAGATGCACCTCCATCTATTTCCACATTAAAATCAGTTTCAGGATATCCATTGTTAAAATACACATATCCCAAGAATTGTAGTTGTCTGTTTTCTAATTGCTTATACCAGAGAATACGATCGTAGCTAGAACTACTGTGAGAACAGTAGATCTTGGCTGTCTGTTCTGGTTTGCTGTAAATATTGGCTGGAGTCTGGTGGACTTGGACACTGAGAGAGGAAACTGTTGAAAAGACGACAAAAAATAAGAAATGAAAATGAGGAAAAGTCTGCAACTAATAATATTTTTTTTTCTGATAATATTGGTAACAGTTGAAATCTTTTAAAACTTCAGGATGGATTACCTGAGACCAGGATAATGTTGAGAGCAGTGGTTAATAAGATGAGTTTCATCCTGTCTGTTGTGCTGTGTAATAAGTTCACTGTTACTACTGAAGATATTCTCAGAGTATCAGCAGCTCCTCTGATTATTTCCAGCCTCCTCTTTACCCTCCTATCAGCTACGTGAACGTGTGCTCTGTAGATGGGGGCGTCATTTCTTCCTTCTCATCATCATCTTCATGTAAACCTCCACTTCAAGCCCCTGACTCAGAATGAAGGTCTAATTAGAGACGTGCTTCCACATTGTCAAAGGAAGTGATACAGGTGCAAGGAGCTGTGAACATCAGTGATGAGGAGGTTTTTGTATTGAGGAGCAGTGAGATGTAGCACTGTGGTTACTAGCAGCACAGAAGTACACTGCACTGCTGTTCAGACTGAGTCCTTTAATTGTTAATGTGCAGTTCTTGTCTTTATTTGCATCCCCTTTTATTTCCACATTGAACCCTTCCTCTGGAAAACCGTTGTTATAATTCATGTATCCCAAGAACTGCATTTGTCCTTCTGTCTGCTTGTACCACAGGATCTGGTAATAGCTATCAATACTGTGAGAACAGTAGATCTTAGCTTCTTTTTCTGTGGATTCTTTGTAAATATCAGCAGGAGTTTGGTGGACTTGGTCACTGTGAGACGAACCTGTTGAAGAAATATATATGTAAAAATCACGTTAATTGAAGATGAGAAAATAATCTGTAACTTTGAGCATATGCCTGTGACATTAGTCTAATGTGATAACCTGTGGAAATTATGTGGATGGAAATTATCAATCACATGAAGGTAGTTTTCTTGAATCTCTGGATGCTCATGGACGCATTTTACATTTCTCTAATCCCAGAATTAATTAATTAAGATGCGTGACTTTTCTGCAAAATAACAATAAAATACACTATTTAAAAGAACTAAGACTTCATTACCTGAGACCAGTATAACATTGGAGGCTATGCAGAAGAAGATGATCATGATGTTGTGTTTTCTGACTGAGTTTAAGATCAGTCTCGTTGAGTTTTCATCACAGTCCATGATGAGATGCTGCATTTCTACCTCCTCAACCGAGGAAACCCTCCCCTCAGGGAAACACGACCTTTTTAAGATGGGTTGTGTCTTTATGCTTCCTCCTTTTCTGAACTTTAAAACCAATCTGCTTCCACCACATGTTAGTGGATCACTAAAGATGTAGTGCCATCTAGTGAAAGGAAGCTGGAAAACACAAAACCTGTTATAATCCCCAAGTCTTTCTACACAAATTAGTTTGAACCATGGTAAGATTTAGGATAATTGCAGTGATGCAGTATGCTTGCCTCACTTATTTGTCCTCTCTACCAACCAACATTAAACATTCCTCCCTGATGTCTACCCATCTTCCATCGTCTCTCAAAACTGCTGCAATTACCCCGTCCCATGTCTAACTTGCTGTTTCTATCAAAAATACTTGTGTCTTGTCTCAGTTGGCATCACTGCTACTCGTCTCAAATACTTTATATCACATCTTTCCCACCTGACTGAAGTTGTCCAGCTTAAACACTTCAGATCCCACCCAAATACTATACCATACTATCATACATGGTTAAATGTTCTTTACCTTGAAAAAATTGACACCAAACTACAAATACGATGAGTATTTGAGCCGTCATGATGACAGCCTGCAATGAGATGCTGACACTGCTACCTATAACTGAGAAGGTGTGGGCTGGCAAACATAAGGACCTCCCATTTTGATCCCTGATTGTAGTCAGTAAAAAGCTTCAGACTGGTTAGAGTGCAGGTGCATGCGAGTGTGTGATGAGGAGGTTTTTGTATTGAGGAGCAGTGGTTTGTAGCACTGTGGTAACTAGCAGCACAGAAGTACACTGCACTGCTGCTCAGGTCGAGTTTTTCGATTATTAATATGCAGTTCTGGTCTTTATCTGCACCCCCGTCTATCTTCACAACGGTTTCATTCTCTGAGTTTCCTTTGCCTAGAAACATGTATCCCAGGAACTACATTTGTCCTTTTGACTGTTTGTACCAGAGGATTCTATCATAGCTGATTATACTGTGTGAACAGTAGATTTTAGCTTCTTCTCCAGTATTTTTATACATGTCAGCTGGAGTCTGGTGGACTTTATCACTGAAAGAGGAACCTGTTGGAAAATTAAAGATAAAAAAATCACAGATAACACAAAATGACAGCAGCTGAAATGGAAAAAAAATTAATATTAAGAATGTAAAATAAAATAAAATGTTGATGACTTTACCTGAAACCAGGACAGAGTTAAAACTAATATAAAGGAATAATACGATCATTTTGTATTTAATACAATAGTAATTGTGTTGCTGCAACGAATGAAGCAGTTGTAATGTTTCCAAGCTTCTTTCTGAACTAAACCCTCCCCAGTCTTTATGTGGGTGGTGTCATTGTGCGTCCTCCTCTTCTGACATGACAACAATGGTTCAGTATAAAGATCCAGATATTGATAGACTGGAGAAGACAAACAGGTGCAGGAGGCCAAGAGCTGTGATGAGGAGGTTTTTGTATTGAGGAGCAGTGAGATGTAGCACTGTGGTATCTAGCAGCACAGAAGTACACTGCACTGCTGTTCACATCCAGGTCTTTAATTGTTAATGTGCAGTTCTTGTTTTTGGATGCACTTCCTTCTATCTTCCCATTAAAATCAGCTTCAGGATATCCATTAATAGTATCCACATATCCCAAGAATTGTAGCTGTCTGTTGTGTAATTGCTTATACCAGAGAATACGGTCATAGGTAGAACTACTGTGAGAACAGTAGATCTTGGCTGTCTCATCTGGTTCGCTGTGAATATTAGCTGGAGTCTGGTGGACTTGGTCGCTGAGAGAGGAGCCTGTTGAAAAGACGACAAAAGAAAACAATAAATGAAAATGAGGAAAAGTCAGCAATGTTATCAGATAAAATATTATTAGTTGCAAATAGCAGAAATCTTTTGAAACTTTTTGTGGATTACCTGAGACCAGGACAATGTTGAGAGCAGTGGTTAGTAAAATGAGTTTCATCCTGTCTGTTTCTATGATAAGTTCACTGTTACTACTGAAGATATTCTCAGAGTATCAGCAGCTCCTCTGATTATTTCCAGCCTCCTCTTTACCCTCCTATCAGCTACGTGAACGTGTGCTCTGTAGATGGGTGGCGTCATTTCTTCCCTCTTGTCATCATCTTCATGTAAACCTCTACTACAAGCCCCTGGCTCAGAATGAAGGTCTAATTAAAGGAAGTGATACAGGTGCGAGGAGCTGTGAGCTGTAGGAGATGAACGTCAGTGATGAGGAGGTTTTTGTATTGAGGAGCAGTGAGATGTAGCACTGTGGTATCTAGCAGCACAGAAGTACACTGCACTGCTGTTCACATCCAGGTCTTTAATTGTTAATGTGCAGTTCTTGCCTTTATTTGCATCCCCTTTTATCTCCACATTCAGTCCATCCTCTGGAAACCCAGTGCCTCCTACCATGTATCCCAGGAGCTGCATCTGGTTGTTCTTTAACTGTTTGTACCAGAGGATCTGATCATGGTTTTGAATGCTGTGTGAACAGCTCATAATGGCATTTTCTCTTAGATTTCTGTGGATGTCAGATGGCTTCTGGTAAACCTGGTCACTCAGAGAGGATCCTGTGTAGAAGACAACATTAGATATGAATGTATCACAACAAGGATGAGCCTTCTGTTCTGTCGTTACTTTCAACACCTGATACCTTTCTTTAAATCTCATGTTCATTACCTGAAACCAGCAGGACGTTCAAAGTTATGCAGAAGACTACGAGCCAGATCATTTTGAGTTTTGTGACGTTATTTGAAGTCGGACTTGTTTCTGGCTTTTGTTTTCATGCGTTGAGGTGAGTGGAGTCACTGTGACTCCTCCTCCTCTGACTGTGAAAACCATCCTGTCGGCTACGAGTACACACCACTGGGTCAGTGTAAGAACGCAAAGACACACTGTCAGCAAATAACAAACAGTATAAGAGCCAACGTAAAACAACACAATATTATGAACTTCAGTTTTTGCTATTGATTTATTTTTTTTTACCTGGGCTTTTTACATTTTTCTTAATACTTGGAATTCATATGACAAAAAACAAAACAAAAAAAACTTTCATCTGGTTAATTTAGTTCAGACCAGACCAATTAAACATTTATCCACTTGAAGACAAAGCGTTTTTGATCAGTACTGCAACGATGGAAAGTTGAGATCAAGCTTCATAGAGGAAAATACATTTAAACCAGTGTAGCATTACAAAGTGAGGCTGCGATGGCCTCGAAGGTCAAAACCCAACATTTCAGAAAAGACAATGACAGTGTTGTCCCTACCCTCAAATGTTGTTGCGTTTTGATGATGCCCTATTAGATGCATTAAGATCTAAACTTGATGCACAGATTAAAACATCTTCATATTCGTAACCTGAATTCATCAACACGACCTTTGGTGTCAACCCAGACACGTGCAGGAAACTTTCATTCTTGTGCCGCATTCAGAGTCTGTGAGTTGAGAAGGAACTTTCTGTGGTGTAACGCTGAGCCCTAACGGTTATTAGAACGATGGATCCGTCTCCTGCTGAGCCAGCTGTCCTGTGGTTTATGTTTTTGTTATCATCAGCTGGTGAATGAAGGGGAAGAAGGTTTTTGTTGAGCTCGGAGGGCTTTGTGCAGCACTGTGCCGTGCTGGCAGCACAGAAATACACGGCACTGTCCTCCGACCCCCTCAGCTTGGGAATGTAAAGAGACGACAGACTGCTCCCGTGGCCCGTCACGTTGTAGATGTTTTTGAACGCCTCCTCAACGACTTGAGAAGAAAACCGTGCGTAGCCGATTAGAGCCATATCATGTTTCCCTGGAGACTGTTTGTACCACTGGATCATATCGAAGTTGGAGTTGGAATGACTGCAGTTTATCAGGACCGCTGCTCCGGGATGCTCAATCAGAGCGGAGGGGGTCTGATGAGCGCTGTTCTTTGAGGGTTCTGCATGAAAAAGAAGAAAAAGAGCTTGAAGAGAATTGACTTCAGAGAAATTTAAAGAGGATTTCTTGTGATCTAATCACCTGTTAAACAGAACGACAGCGCTGTCCCATGTCCAACTTGCTTCTTAATGCATGTGGTGGGTTATCAGAGAGGGTTTTTGTAAGGGTGAGGAGGGTAACCGAGTCACTGTGCCTACTAGCTGCACAGAAATAAACACCACTGTCTCCCGCGTTGAGTTTCAGCACGTGAAGCTGAGATTTCACCGAGCCATCTCCGCTCACATTGAAATTGTCTTTGAATTGATCCTCAAGGGCTTCCTTTTTATATGAAATATATCCGATGAGTTTAAGGGCAGAGTCTCCAGTCGACTTCTGGTACCACAGGTGTGTATAATATGATGCATCTGAATGGTTGCAGCTGATTGTGACTGGTCTTTGAAGACTTTCTAATACTGACGGCGGATCCTGATGCACTTTGATGCTCAGTGAACGACCTGCGTTTGAGAGAAGTAAAAAAACATGAAGAAAAATTTTCAATATATTAAATTTAAGAGAGTGGTTTAAGTTTTCAAACCTACAGGAGAAGCAGAGGAGCAGGAGAGTGACGCTGTTGATCATGATGTCCTTATATTCCTCCTTATTTCTGAACTGACTGAGACTGAGAATGTTACAGAGGTGACCTACAGGGGAGGAGACAGAAACCGATCATATGATCAGTCATCTTGTTCTTCGTCTGTTAATTTAAGATGATATCATTTACATTAATATGTGGGAAAAGCATTATCATACCACTGCAGACTGAATAAAAACCAAAAGATTTTATTTTATAGTTTCTTGTATTATTAAATCTTTTATAATGTCCTTTTTTTTTAATATACTCCCCATCATATTCAATTTCTTTCATGCCAGAATTAATATTTTAGAGCTAATAGTGTGAAACTAAATGGATTATTTAAACAAACATCTAAGGTTTTATTACCTGAGACCAGTATAACATTGGAGGCTATACAGAAGAAGATGATCATGATGTTGTGTTTTCTGACTGAATTTAAGATCAGCCTAGTTGAGTTTTCATCACAGTCTGTGATAATATGCTGCATTTCTACCTCCTCCTCTGAGGAAACCCTCCCCTCAGGGAAACAGTCTTTTTTAGATGGTTTGTGTCTTCGGGGTTTCATCTTTTTCTAAACTTTAAAACCAATCAGCTTCCACTACACACCACTTGGTCTGTAAAGATATACTGCCATCTAGTGCTTGCTTGTGATTGGTCAAATCAACTTTGAGTTAAAATGAAACCAGAAATCTTCTTGCAGTAAAATCTTGTCCCGTGCTACAGACTTTGGATATTAATATGCAGATATGTGTTTAAAGAGATTACTAGTCCGTTAGTGTTGTTTTATTTCGATGGTATTCTACACTGTCACATATATGAAACTGTTTAAGTCATCACGGATTATGTTAACGTGATGTTGAATATCAGAACTCTCTTTCTTACAGGTTAAATGTTGCATTGCTACACATGAGAAACCTTCCATTATAACATCTGATCTCTGAGAAATGGAAGACCAGCGTTGGTTTATTCCAGGTGCAAAACACTGTGAGCTGTAATGCAGAGAGGAAAACTGTGTGATGAGGTTTTTGTATTGAGGAGCAGTGGTTTGTTGCACTGTGGTAACTAGCAGCACAGAAGTACACTGCACTGCTGTTCACATCCAGGTCTTTAATTGTTAATGTGCAGTTCTGGTCTTTGGATGCACCTCCTTCCATTTCCACATTAAAATCAGTTTCAGGATATCCATTGTTAAAATACACATATCCCAAGAATTGTAGCTGTCTGTTTTCTAATTGCTTATACCAGAGAATACGATCGTAGCTAGAAATACTGTGAGAGCAGTAGATCTTGGCTGTCTGTTCTGGTTCGCTGTAAATATTAGCTGGAGTCTGGTGGACTTGGACACTGAGAGAGGAGCCTGTTGAAAAGACGACAAAAAATAAGAAATGAAAATGAGGAAAAGTCTGCAACTAATAATATTTTTTTTTCTGATAATATTGGGAACAGTTGAAATCTTTTAAAACTTCAGGATGGATTACCTGAGACCAGGATAATGTTGAGAGCAGTGGTTAATAAGATGAGTTTCATCCTGTCTGTTGTGCTGTGTAATAAGTTCACTGTTACTACTGAAGATATTCTCAGAGTATCAGCAGCTCCTCTGATTATTTCCAGCCTCCTCTTTACCCTCCTATCAGCTACGTGAACGTGTGCTCTGTAGATGGGTGGCGTCATTTCTTCCTTCTCATCATCATCTTCATGTAAACCTCCACTTCAAGCCCCTGACTCAGAATGAAGGTCTAATTAGAGACGTGCTTCCACATTGTCAAAGGAAATGATACAGGTGCAAGGAGCTGTGAGCTGGAGGAGATGAACGTCAGTGATGAGGAGGTTTTTGTATTGAGGAGCAGTGAGATGTAGCACTGTGGTAACTAGCAGCACAGAAGTACACTGCACTGCTGTTCAGACTGAGTCCTTTAATTGTTAATGTGCAGTTCTTGTCTTTATTTGCATCCCCTTTTATTTCCACATTGAACCCTTCCTCTGGAAAACCGTTGTTATAATTCATGTATCCCAAGAACTGCATTTGTCCTTTTGTCTGCTTGTACCACAGGATCTGGTAATAGCTATCAATACTGTGAGAACAGTGGATCTTAGCTTCTTTTTCTGTGGATTCTTTGTAAATGTCAGCAGGAGTTTGGTGGACTTGGTCACTGTGAGACGAACCTGTTGAAGAAATATATATGTAAAAATCACGTTAATTGAAGATGAGAAAATAATCTGTAACTTTGAGCATATGCCTGTGACATTAGTCTAATGTGATAACCTGTGGAAATTATGTGGATGGAAATTATCAATCACATGAAGGTAGTTTTCTTGAATGTCTGGATGCTCATGGACGCATTTTACATTTCTCTAATCCCAGAATTAATTAATTAAGATACGTGACTTTCTGCAAAATAACAATAAAATACACCTTTTAAAAGAACTAAGACTTCATTACCTGAGACCAGTATAACATTGGAGGCTATGCAGAAGAAGATGATCATGATGTTGTGTTTTCTGACTGAGTTTAAGATCAGTCTAGTTGAGTTTTCATAACAGTCCATGATGAGATGCTGCACTTCTACCTCCTCAACCGAGGAAACCCTCCCCTCAGGGAAACACGACCTTTTTAAGATGGGTTATGTGTTTATGCTTCCTGCTTTTCTGAACTTTAAAACCAGTCTGCTTCCACCACATGTTAGTGGATCACTAAAGATGTACTGCCATCTAGTGAAAGGAAGCTGGAAAACACAAAACCTGTTATAATCCCCAAGTCTTTCTACACAAATTAGTTTGAACCATGGTAAGATTTAGGATAATTACAGTGATGCAGTATGCTTGCCTCACTTATTTGTCCTCTCTACCAACCAACATTAAACATTCCTCCCTGATGTCTACCCATCTTCCATCGTCTCTCAAAACTGCTGCAATTACCCCGTCCCATGTCCAACTTGCCATTACTATCAAAAATACTTGTGTCTTGTCTCAGTTGGCGTCACTGCTACTCGTCTCAAATACTTTATATCACATCTTTCCCACCTGACTGAAGTTGTCCAGCTTAAACACTTCAGATCCCACCCAAATACTATACCATACTATCATACATGGTTAAATGTTCTTTACCTTGAAAAAATTGACACCGAACTACAAATACGATGAGTATTTGAGCCGTCATGATGACAGCCTGCAATGAGATGCTGACACTGCTACCTATAACTGAGAAGGTGTGGGCTGGCAAACATAAGGACCTCCCATTTTGATCCCTGATTGTAGTCAGTAAAAAGCTTCAGACTGGTTAGAGTGCAGGTGCATGCGAGTGTGTGATGAGGAAGTTTTTGTATTGAGGAGCAGTGAGATGTAGCACTGTGGAAACTAGCAGCACAGAAGTACACTGCACTGCTGTTCACATCCAGGTCTTTAATTGTTAATGTGCAGTTCTGGTCTTTATCTGCACCCCCGTCTATCTTCACAACGGTTTCATTCTCTGAGTTTCCTTTGCCTAGAAACATGTATCCCAGGAACTGCATTTGTCCTTTTGACTGTTTGTACCAGAGGATTCTATCATAGCTGATTATACTGTGTGAACAGTAGATTTTAGCTTCTTCTCCAGGATTTTTATACATGTCAGCTGGAGTCTGGTGGACTTTATCACTGAAAGAGGAACCTGTTGGAAAATTAAAGATAAAAAAATCACAGTTAACACAAAATGACAGCAGCTGAAATGGAAAAAAAAATAATATTAAGAATGTAAAATAAAATGTTGATGACTTTACCTGAAACCAGGACAGAGTTAAAACTAATATAAAGGAATAATACGATCATTTTGTATTTAATACAATAGTAATTGTGTTGCTGCAATGAATGAAGCAGTTGTAATGTTTCCAAGCTTCTTTCTGAACTAAACCCTCCCCAGTCTTTATGTGGGTGGTGTCATTGTGCGTCCTCCTGTTCTGACATGACAACAATGGTTCAATATAAAGATCCAGATATTGATAGACTGGAGAAGACAAACAGGTGCAGGAGGCCAAGAGCTGTGATGAGGAGGTTTTTGTATTGAGGAGCAGTGATATGTAGCACTGTGGTAACTAGCAGCACAGAAGTACACTGCACTGCTGTTCACATCCAGGTCTTTAATTGTTAATGTGCAGTTCTTGTTTTTGGATGCACTTCCTTCTATCTCCCCATTAAAATCAGTTTCAGGATATCCATTAATAGTATCCACATATCCCAAGAATTGTAGCTGTCTGTTGTGTAATTGCTTATACCAGAGAATAAGATCGTAGCTAGAACTACTGTGAGAACAGTAGATCTTGGCTGTCTCATCTGGTTTGCTGTAAATAATAGCTGGAGTCTGCTGGACTTGGTCGCTGAGAGAGGAAACTGTTGAAAAGACGACAAAAGAAAACAATAAATGAAAATGGGGAAAAGTCAGCAATGTTATCAGATATTAATATTATTGGTTGCAAATAGCAGAAATCTTTTGAAACTTTTTGTGGATTACCTGAGACCAGGACAATGTTGAGAGCAGTGGTTAGTAAAATGAGTTTCATCCTGTCTGTTTCTGTAATAAGTTCACTGTTACTACTGAAGAGATTCTCAGAGTATCAGCACCTCCTCTGATTATTTCCAGCCTCCTCTTTACCCTCCTATCAGCTACGTGAACGTGTGCTCTGTAGATGGGTGTCGTCATTTCTTCCCTCTTGTCATCATCTTCATGTAAACCTCCACTTCAAGCCCCTGGCTCAGAATGAAGGTCTAATTAGAGACACGCTTCAGTGTTATTAAAGGAAATGATACAGGTGCAAGGAGCTGTGAGCTGTGAGCATCAGTGATGAGGAGGTTTTTGTATTGAGGAGCAGTGAGATGCAGCACTGTGGTTACTAGCAGCACAGAAGTACACTGCACTGCTGTTCACATCCAGGTCTTTAATTGTTAATGTGCAGTTCTTGCCTTTATTTGCATCCCCTTTTATCTCCACATTCAGTCCATCCTCTGGAAACCCAGTGCCTCCTACCATGTATCCCAGGAGCTGCATCTGGTTGTTCTTTAACTGTTTGTACCAGAGGATCTGATCATGGTTTTGAATGCTGTGTGAACAGCTGATAATGGCATTTTCTCTTACATTTCTGTGGATGTCAGATGGCTTCTGGTAAACCTGGTCACTCAGAGAGGATCCTGTGTAGAAGACAACATTAGATATGAATGTATCACAACAAGGATGAGTCTTATTCTGTCGTTACTTTCAACACCTGATACCTTTCTTCAAATCTCATGTTCATTACCTGAAACCAGCAGGACGTTCAAAGTCATGCAGAAGACTACGAGCCAGATCATTTTGGGTTTTGTGACGTTATTTGAAGTCGGACTTGTTTCTGGCTTTTGTTTTCATGCGTTGAGGTGAGTGGAGTCACTGTGACTCCTCCTCCTCTGAATGTGAAAACCATCCTGTCGGCCACGAGTACACACCACTGGGTCAGTGTAAGAACGCAAAGACACACTGTCAGCAAATAACAAACGGTAAAAGAGCCAACGTAAAACAACACAATATTATGAACTTAAGTTTTTGTTATCGATTTATTTGTTTTTTTTACCTGGGCTTTTTACATTTTTCTTAATACTTGGAATTCATATGACAAAAAACAAAACACTTTTATCTGGTTGATTTAGTTCAGACCAGACCAATTAAACATTTATCCACTTTAAAGACAAAGCGTTTTTGATCACTACTGCAACGATGGATGTTGAGGTCAAGCTTCATAGAGGAAAATACATGAACCAGTGTAGCATTACAAAGTGAGGCTGCGATGGCCTGGAAGGAAAAGACAACGACAGTGTTGTCCCTACCCTCAAATGTTGTTGCGTTTTGATGATGCCCTATTAGATGCATTAAGATCTAAACTTGATGCACAGATTAAAACATCTTCATATTCGTAACCTGAATTCATCAACACGACCTTTGGTGTCAACCCAGACACGTGCAGGAAACTTTCATTCTTGTGCTGCATTCAGAGTCTGTGAGTTGAGAAGGAACTTTCTGTGGTGTAACGCTGAGCCCTAACGGTTATTAGAACGATGGATCCGTCTCCTGGTGAGCCAGCTGTCCTGTGGTTTATGTTTTTGTTATCATCAGCTGGTGAATGAAGGGGAAGAAGGTTTTTGTTGAGCTCGGAGGGCTTTGTGTAGCACTGTGCCTCGCTGGCAGCACAGAAATACACGGCACTGTCCTCCGACCTCCTCAGCTTGGGAATGTAAAGAGACGACAGACTGCTCCCGTGGCCCGTCACGTTGTAGACGTTTTTGAACGCCTCTTCAACGACTTGAGAAGAGAACCGTGCGTAGCCGATTAGAGCCATGTCATGTTTCCCTGGAGACTGTTTGTACCACTGGATCATATCGAAGTTGGAGTTGGAATGACTGCAGTTTATCAGGACCGCTGCTCCGGGATGCTCAATCAGAGCGGAGGGGGTCTGATGAGCGCTGTTCTTTGAGGGTTCTGCATGAAAAACATGAAGAAGAGCTTTAAGAGAATTGACTTGAGAGAAATTTAAAGAGGATTTCTTGTGATCGAATCACCTGTTAAACAGAACGACAGCGCTGCCAAGTGTATGAAGAGTCTGATCATGATGACAAAATACAACAACACAACAGAGCAGCCTGGATATAAAGGAGGAGGAGGAGCAGGAGGAGGAGGAGGAGGAGGAGGAGGAGGGTTTTCCTGCTGTGTGGGTTGATGCTTTTAATGCTCATATCGCTGGTGATTTCCTGCCATAGTCGGAGGCAGGTGTGAACCTTCTTCTTAATGCATGCGGTGGATTATCAGAGAGGGTTTTTGTAAGGGTGAGGAGGGTAACCGAGTCACTGTGCCTACTAGCTGCACAGAAATAAACACCACTGTCTCCCGCGTTGAGTTTCAGCACGTGAAGCTGAGATTTCACCGAGCCATCTCCGCTCACATTGAAATTGTCTTTGAATTGATCCTCAAGGGCTTCCTTTTTATATAAAATATATCCGATGAGTTTAAGGGCAGAGTCTCCAGTCGACTTCTGGTACCACAGGTGTCTATTATATGACGCATCTGAATGGTTGCAGCTGATTGTGACTGGTCTTTGAAGACTTTCTAATACTGACGGCGGATCCTGATGCACTTTGATGCTCAGTGAACGACCTGTGTTTAAGAGAAGTAAAAAAAAAACATGTAGAAAGTTTTTCAATGTATTAAATTTAAGAGAGCGGTTTAAGTTTTCAAACCTACAGGAGAAGCAGAGGAGCAGGAGAGTGACACTGTTGATCATGATGTCCTTATCTTCCTCCTTATTTCTGAACTGACTGAGACTGAGAATGTTACAGAGGTGACCTACAGGGGAGGAGACAGAAACCGATCATGTGATCAGTCATCTTGTTCTTCGTCTGTTAATTAAAGATGATATCATTTACATTAATATGTGGGAAAAGCATCATCATACCACTGCAGACTGAATAAAAACCAAAATATTTTATTTTATAGTTTCTTGTATTATTAAATCTTTTATAATGACCTTTTTTTTTCTCTCTCTCTCTCTTTTTTTTTTTTTAATGAAAACTAAAATCTTTTCTAATGTCCTTATATATGCCTGGAGGAGCAGGGCTGGAAGGTGGACACCGGATGAAACAGACTAACCTAAAAGAGACAGCATGGGCTTTCAAATCACTCTTTTATTTCATAACAATCCACACAGGCCTGTAATAAAAAGACTGAACCCACAACTAGGCTGGGGTACACAACCCATGATGTGTCACACCTCTGGGGAAGTCGTGTAGTCTTATAAAATGGGTTTTCCAATGTTATCATTGATTTGGTGTGTTTGTAATAAACCTAAATACGCTAATCAGCCATAACATTATGACACCTTCCGAATGTTGTGTAGGTCTCTCTTGTGCCTCAAGAACTTGACTTGGGCCTTCTGACGGTGTCTTGTGGTGTCTGGCAACACAATGTAAGTTAGTGGGGGACTTTGGGACCTATGGGTGGAGGGGAGGGGTCTCTGTGGATCATCCCACACATACTAGATCAGTTTGGGATTTAGTGAATTTGAAGGGCAAAGTCAACACCTTGTGCTGTTCATGCTTTTAGAGCATGCTTTGGTTGATCCTAAGCTTCTTTAGTGTGTGTGTGTGTCTGCTGCCATCAACACACATATGATCTTAATCTTTTTTTTTTTTTTTTAAAGTCATATTATTCAAGATTCAGGCAAGAAAAAACGTGGTCCACCGTTCTATAGCTCCCCCTACAGGCCAAAGACACTGACTTCAGTCTAATAGTTGGGTTTTTGTTCAGCTGTCTCTATCACCTGTATCACTGTGTTCACTCACAGCACAGAAATACACTCCACTGTCTTCAGCCAGCAGCTGCGTCACCGTCAGAGATCCAGTCTGAGTGTTGTTCTTCACCAGTGGAAATTTCTCCTGGTTGAATCCACTTTCATACTTATGTGGTGGAGTTGGAGTTGTGAGGACGATTTGCTTCATCAGCTCTCCAGGTCGCTGTCTGTACCAGTACATCTGGTAGTAAGTAGCATCCTTAGTGTGACTGCAGTTCATGGTGGCAGAGTCACTCTGGTTCTTCCACAGCAGAGGAGTCTGAGTGGCGTCACCTCCATCAGTTAGACCTGTTAGGGAGGAAAAAAACAAAATAAAAATCACCACATCATGTTACAGGACCTTTGAAAACAAAATGCAGTCATTAATATGAATATATGTTGCTTCTCCGTGTTCAGTACCTCCAATACAGAGCAGAGCTGCAGAGAGTTGGATCAGAGCAGTTGTGATCATCATGTTGTTGTGAATAATCTGAACTTATAGACCAGAGTCACTGTCAGAATGTGTGAGGGGAGGTCTGATATTACAGAGAGATGAAGATGTGGGAGTGTCACATTACTGTGGTTGTACTTGAGGTCCCTCTACAGCTGAGCTGATAAATACAAACAGGAACAGAGCAGAGGAGGTTTTTGTTCAGCTATTAAATGCGTCTGTATCACTGTGTTTACTCACAGCACAGAAATACAAGCCTTTATCTCCTGGCTGCAGATTCTTCACTGTGAACGTCCCACTATCAACTACAGTCTTGGTGGCTGAGAATTTCTCTTTGCTGAAATTTCCAAAGTCATGATCTCCCTTGCCGACCATTGTGGATACCACCAGCTTCATATTTTCTCCAGGCAGCTGTCTGAACCAGTACATATAGTAATAGTCAAGTCCCTTTGTGTGGTTGCAGTGCATTGTTGCATTTTCACCCATCTTCCCCCACAGTATGTCGGTCTGCTGGACACCACTTCCATCAGTTAGACCTGTGAAAGTTACCACAGATGAACATTTGAGCAGCTCCTGATTGTTGAATTATATCATGTGATCTTCCAGTACTTTACCTTTTATCCAGAACACAAACAGCAACAAGCTGAGGAGACTGTGTCTGATACCAACCATGTCCTAAAGCAGAGACTCTCACTTATGTCAGATTTGGCTACAGAGCCCTGAAGAGATGCAGGAAGGTGTGTCAGTGCAGAGTGTGACGTTCTCTTTTCCTGAAGGCATGTGTAACATTTTCTTGGTGTAATTATTTTTTATTTGTGTGCTTTTATGTCACCTTTTTTTGAATAAGGTTGCATTTGGAGAGATGCAATATTATGCAAACAAAATAACACAACAGGTCTTAAAGTAAAAGTTAGTAATTTATACCACTACGAACTTTAATGATTTATCTAACCACAAGGAGGAGCAGTGATCATGGAAGCGCAGTGCGTATAGTGTGTTAAGTGTTCAGTTTTGAATGATGCTAACCAAAGGAATCTGCAGTCCGACTGACCACCTTCCTAATATTGTGTAGGTCTCACTTCTGCCTAAAGTACCTTTTGAGTTGTTTCTAAACCATTTTGTGTGTGTGTGTGTGTGATGTGTGTGTGTGTGTGTGTGTGTGTGTGTGTGTGTGTGTGTGTGTGTGTGTGTGTGTGTGTGTGGTGTGTGTGTGTGTGTGTGTGTGTGTGTCAGCATGCATCCTGTTGTGGATGGCTACTGCCATCAAGAAGTGGTCTGGTCTAGGTGGCTGGTACATTTCTAAGTAACATCCAACGCATGCCAGGTCCAAACGTTTCCCAGCAGAACACTGAATTGTCACAAGGTGGTTTAAATGTTTTTTACTTCTTCTGTCAGTGGTCATAATGTTGTGGCTGATTAGTTTAGCTGCAGGTAGTACAATTATCGACTAGTGCAGTATCCAGTTTGTATTCCCTAAGTGAGATTATTACTTCTGTTCATTAAATACCTGCAGCTTCATACTTCGGAGGCTTATAATAAGCACAGCAATTCCTACAATAACTTGTCAGTATGTTTGTCTCTTGTCAGGAAGTGACCTGACAAGAGTTCCTCCCATCATTCCTAGCAGTTACTGAGAGGTATTGTGTATTTGTACTTGGGGTCTTTCTACAGTAGAGCAGATAAATACAGAGGGGAACAGAGCAGAGGAGGTTTTTGTTCAGGTGTCTGCTGCATCTGTATCACTGTGTTTACTCACAGCACAGAAATACAAGCCTTTATCTCCTGGCTGCAGATTCTTCACTGTGAACGTCCCACTATCAGTGACATTCTTGGTGGCTAAGAATTTCTCTGTACTGAAATTCCCAAAGGCGTGATCTGGTTTTAGTGATTTTGTGGACATGATCAGCTTCATATTTTCTCCAGGCAGCTGTCTGTACCAGTACATCTGGAAATAGTCAAGTCCCTTTGTGTGGTTGCAGTGCATTGTTGCACTTTCACCCGTCTTCCCCAACAGTATGTCGGTCTGCTGGACACCACTTCCATCAGTTAGACCTGTGAAAGTTACCACAGATGAACATTTGAGCAGCTCCTGATTGTTGAATTATATCATGTGATCTTCCAGTACTTTACCTTTTATCCAGAACACAAACAGCAACAAGCTGAGGAGACTGTGTCTGATACCAACCATGTCCTAAAGCAGAGAGTCTCACTTATCTGTCAGATTTGGCTACAGAGCCCTGAAGAGATGCAGGAAGGTGTGTCAGTGCAGAGTGTGACGTTCTCTCTTCCTGTTAGCTGACGTTAAGAAAATAACAAAAGAAAAAACGAGGACGAGTTTAGGAGGCCATGATTAATGCAGGGCCAGTTATTGTCTTTGGATGTGTGCAAGGAGTTGATAGAGGTTCATAGTCTTTTTTTCATGTTTAACTTTCAAGATGGTTACTTATGCGTATTTACCACTTTCATTATAGTACAACATCACACAGGTTAAGCAAAATAATATGGGTTGAGATAAAAGTTGTTTATGTGTTTTCTTTAATTCATCGTGCCACCAACGGTAAAAAAAAATTACAAAGCAAAGCCATCACTACCACAAACACTGAACATGAACAATAAATAAAAGGGAATGGACTGTTAATGGTGAAAATTAGACATTTATTTCACCACAACACATCTGCTCCATAGGGTTACACTGTAGAATCTAACCTCTGATGTAGCAAACATGGCGCCTATGATTTAATTTGGCCAGACTCTCTCTAACATACGGCTCTGTCCTCCACATTTCTATAGCTCCCCCTACAGGTCATTAAAGACACTGACTTGAGTCCAATAGTTGGGTTTTTGTTCAGCTGTCTCTATCACCTGTATCACTGTGTTTACTCACAGCACAGAAATACACTCCACTGTCTTCAGCCAGCAGCTCCTTCACTGTCAGAGATCCAGTCTGAGCATTGTTCTTCACCAGTGGAAATTTCTCCTGGTTGAATCCACTTTCATACTTATGTGGTGGAGTTAAGGTTGTCAGGACGATTAGTTTCATGAACTCTCCAGGTCGCTGTCTGTACCAGTACATCTGGGAGTAAGTACCATCCTTAGTGTGACTGCAGTTCATAGTGGCAGAGTCACTCTAGTTCTTCCACAGCAGAGGAGTCTGAGTGACATCACCTCCATCAGTTAGACCTGTTAGGGAGGAAAACAATAAAATAAAAATCACCACATCCTGTTACAGGACCTTCGAAAACAAAATGAAATCATTAGTATGAAGCAAAGACATCTTGCTTCTCCGTGTTCAGTACCTCCAATACAGAGCAGAGCTGCAGAGAGTTGGATCAGAGCAGTTGTGATCATCGTGTTGTTGTGAATAATCTGAACTTATAGACCAGAGTCACTGTCAGAATGTGTGAGGGGAGGTCTGATATTACAGAGAGATGAAGATGTGGGAGTGTCACATTACTGTGGTTGTACTTGAGGTCCCTCTACAGCTGAGCTGATAAATACAAACGGGAACAGAGCAGAGGAGGTTTTTGTTGAGCTATTAAATGCGTCTGTATCACTGTGTTTACTCACAGCACAGAAATACAAGCCTTTATCTCCTGGCTGCAGATTCTTCACTGTGAACGTCCCACTATCAGCTACAGTCTTGATAGCTGAGAATTTCTCTTTGCTGAAATTTCCAAAGTCATGATCTGCTTTGGCTGTACTTGTGAACACGATCAGCTTCATATTTTCTCCAGGCAGCTGTCTGTACCAGTACATCTCAAAATAGTCAGCTGCCTTTGTGTGGCTGCAGTGTATTGTTGCATTTTCACCCATCTTCCCCCACAGTATGTCGGTCTGCTGGACACCACTTCCATCAGTTAGACCTGTGAAAGTTACCACAGATGAACATTTGAGCAGCTCCTGATTGTTGAATTATATCATCTGATCTTCCAGTACTTTACCTTTTATCCAGAACACAAACAGCAACAAGCTGAGGAGACTGTGTCTGATACCAACCATGTCCTAAAGCAGAGACTCTCACTTATGTCAGATTTGGCTACAGAGCCCTGAAGAGATGCAGGAAGGTGTGTCAGTGCAGAGTGTGACGTTCTCTCTTCCTGTAGGCTGACGTTAAGAAAATAACAAAAGAAAAAACGAGGACGAGTTTAGGAGGCCGTGATTAATGCAGGGCCAGTTATTGTCTTTGGATGTGTGCAAGGAGTTGATAGAGGTTCATAGTCTTTTTTTCATGTTTAACTTTCAAGATGGTTACTTATGCATGTTTACCACTTTCATTATAGTACAACATCACACAGGTTAAGCAAAATAATATGGGTTGAGATAAAAGTGGTTTATGTGTTTTCTTTAATTCATCGTGCCACCAATGGTAAAAAAAATTACAAAGCAAAGCCATCACGACCACAAACACTGAACAAGAACAATAAATAAAAGGTAATGGACTGTTAATGGTGAAAATTAGACATTTATTTCACCACAACACATCTGCTCCATAGGGTTACACTGTAGAATCTTCCCTCTGATGTAGCAAACATGGCGCCTATGATTTAATTTGGCCAGACTCTCTCTAACATACGGCTCTGTCCTCCACATTTCTATAGCTCCCCCTACAGGTCATTAAAGACACTGACTTGAGTCCAATAGTTGGGTTTTTGTTCAGCTGTCTCTATCACCTGTATCACTGTGTTCACTCACAGCACAGAAATACACTCCACTGTCTTCAGCCAGCAGCTCCTTCACCGTCAGAGATCCAGTCTGAGCATTGTTCTTCATCACTGGAAATTTCTCCTGGTTGAATCCACTTTCATAACTTGGAGCGCTGTATGCGGTCGAGAGAACGATTTGCTTCATCAACTCTCCAGGCCGCTGTCTGTACCAGTACATCTGCCGATATGTTTCACCTTTAGTGTGACTGCAGTTCACGGTGGCAGACGAACCCTGTTTCCCCTACAGCTCAGGAGTCTGGGTGATGTCACTCGCATAAATTAGGCCTGCAGGGATACATTTTTTACATTATACATGACCACCAGTGAGTTCTTTCCATCATGTAAACATAATAGTCCCCAAAACCTCCATAATTCGAATAAGTATCTTGTGATTGTACAGTACCTCCACTACAGAGCAGAGCTGCAGACAGTTGGACCAGAGCAGCTGTGATCATTATGGTGTTCAGAGCAAACTGATTTCAAACCAGAGTCTGTGTGTGTGATGAGAAGAGTTGCAGGTGGGAGTGTCTCTGCAGAGCGTGACGTTGTCTAATCACGTTAGAATCTGAGAGTGTGTGCGGCTCTTGACGTCCCCCCTACAGCACAAGAAATAAATCTGCCAAAAGATGGATTTGGGGTTTTTGTTCAGCTGTCTGCTTCATCTGTATCACTGTGTTGACTCACAGCACAGAAATACACTCCACTGTCTTCAGCCAGCAGTTCCTTCACCGTCAGAGATCCAGTCTGAGCATTGTTCTTCACCAGTGGAAATTTCTCCTGGTTGAATCCACTTTCATACTTATGTGGTGGAGTTAAGGTTGTCAGGACGATTAGTTTCATGAACTCTCCAGGTCGCTGTCTGTACCAGTACATCTGGTAGTAAGTAGCATCCTTAGTGTGACTGCAGTTCATGGTGGCAGAGTCACTCTAGTTCTTCCACAGCAGAGGAGTCTGAGTGACATCACCTCCATCAGTTAGACCTGTTAGGGAGGAAAACAATAAAATAAAAATCACCACATCATGTTACAGGACCTTTGAAAACAAAATGAAATCATTAATATGAATATATGTTGCTTCTCCGTGTTCAGTACCTCCAATACAGAGCAGAGCTGCAGAGAGTTGGATCAGAGCAGTTGTGATCATCATGTTGTTGTGAATAATCTGAACTTATAGACCAGAGTCACTGTCAGAATGTGTGAGGGGAGGTCTGATATTACAGAGAGATGAAGATGTGGGAGTGTCACATTACTGTGGTTGTACTTGAGGTCCCTCTACAGCTGAGCTGATAAATACAAACGGGAACAGAGCAGAGGAGGTTTTTGTTCAGCTATTAAATGCGTCTGTATCACTGTGTTTACTCACAGCACAGAAATACAAGCCTTTATCTCCTGGCTGCAGATTCTTCACTGTGAACGTCCCACTATCAGCTACAGTCTTGGTGGCTGAGAATTTCTCTTTGGTGAAATTTCCAAAGTCATGATCTGCTTTGCCGACCATTGTGGATACCACCAGCTTCATATTTTCTCCAGGCAGCTGTCTGAACCAGTACATATAAAAGTAGTCAGTTCCCTTTGTGTGGTTGCAGTGCATTGTTGCATTTTCACCCATCTTCCCCCACAGTATGTCGGTCTGCTGGACACCACTTCCATCAGTTAGACCTGTGAAAGTTACCACAGATGAACATTTGAGCAGCTCCTGATTGTTGAATTATATCATCTGATCTTCCAGTACTTTACCTTTTATCCAGAACACAAACAGCAACAAGCTGAGGAGACTGTGTCTGATACCAACCATGTCCTAAAGCAGAGAGTCTCACTTATCTGTCAGATTTGGCTACAGAGCCCTGAAGAGATGCAAGAAGGTGTGTCAGTGCAGAGTGTGACGTTCTCTCTTCCTGTAGGCTGACGTTAATGACAAAAACAAGCAAGCAAACAAAAAAAAAAATAAGGTACAGGACGAGTTGAGGAGGCTGTGATTTTTTTATGTTTAACTTTCAGGACGGTTACTTATGCATGTTTTCCACTTTCATCATAGTACAACATCACACAAGTTAAGGAATATAATCTGGGTTGATATAAAAGTGGTTCATGTATTTTCTTTAATTCTTTGTGCGGTTAAAAGAATTACAAAGCAAAGCCATCACTACCACAAACACTGAACGTGAACAATAAATAAAAATGCCATGCTCCACCAGAGCCGTATATTAGAGAGCCTGGCCAACTAGGGAATGGACTGTCTGAGCTATCCAGCTGTGCTGATGGTTCTGAGCTGGTCACATGTTTCATGGGCGCCATGTTGGATACAGATACACACAGAGAATAAAATTGGATAAAAGTTAAAATATACCACAGGGCTCAGCCAACGGCTCCAGCACAGGATCAGGAAAACGAAATGGAAACTCGATCGTTTCCCCAGTGAACAAAAATGGAGAAAGTTATGAGAGCAGAAGATTAACAGGAAGAACTGGATGTCGATCTCAAAATCGCTTAACACTGCTTTACAAATGAATGAAGTTAACCAAGCCTTTTGCTAGCCTTATGCTAGCTAGTTATCTAGACTAAAGGCTTGGAAACATAGCAGCTACCATCATATATGCTGTGAAACCCATGTGTGCATGTCATTTATGTCCATGTAGATAGACAAATTTAATTTACACATAATTTTACCATGGTTACTACTAAGTTATTATGGCTAGTGTGCTAATGTTATCATGATAATACTAATGATAACAGTAAATAACAGCAAGACTAGTTTAATTTTCACTATTTCTGAGTATTTATTATTTTTCTGAGTAATTTCAACCTTTTAACGGTGATGGATGAGACTGAGGAGAAAGTAAACACGGCTCCATGACTGATGAGGTGATTGGAGCTACAAAGCATTTTCAGGCTCATTTAAGATATTTGAAGGAAGTAGACGCTGGGATATTTAAGTGAGGGCCTTTTACATATTGACGGAGGTTGGCAATAACATTTATAGGCCCGTTAATGGTAAAAATAAGACATTTATTTTAGCATAACACATCCATCCCATAGGGTTACACTGTAGAATCTAACCTCCGTTGTAGCAAACATGGCGCCTGTGATTTGACTTGGCCAGACTCTCTTTCAGTGTCTGTGCTCAACAGGTGTAGAGTTCCCCCTACAGGTCATTAAAGACACTGACTTGAGTCCAATAGTTGGGTTTTTGTTCAGCTGTCTCTATCACCTGTATCACTGTGTACACTCACAGCACAGAAATACACTCCACTGTCTTCAGCCAGAAGCTCCTTCACCATCAGAGATCCAGTCTGAGTGTTGTTCTTCAGTGTGTTGTTCAACCAGGAGAAATTTCTCCTGGTTGAATCCACTTTCATACTTATGTGGTGGAGTTAAGGTTGTCAGGACGATTAGTTTCATGAACTCTCCAGGTCGCTGTCTGTACCAGTACATCTGGGAGTACGAGACACCCTTAGCGTGACTGCAGTTCATGGTGGCAGAGTCACTCTGGTTCTTCCACAGCAGAGGAGTCTGAGTGACGTCACCTCCATCAGTTAGACCTGTTAGGGAGGAAAAAAAACTAAATAAAAATCACCACATCATGTTGCAGGACCTTTGAAAACAAAATGAAATCATTAATATGAAGCTAAGACATCTTGCTTCTCCGTGTTCAGTACCTCCAATACAGAGCAGAGCTGCAGAGAGTTGGATCAGAGCAGTTGTGATCATCATGTTGTTGTGAATAATCTGAACTTATAGACCAGAGTCACTGTCAGAATGTGTGAGGGGAGGTCTGATATTACAGAGAGATGAAGATGTGGGAGTGTCACATTATTGTGGTTGTACTTGAGGTCCCTCTACAGCTGAGCTGATAAATACAAACAGGAACAGAGCAGAGGAGGTTTTTGTTCAGCTATTAAATGCGTCTGTATCACTGTGTTTACTCACAGCACAGAAATACAAGCCTTTATCTCCTGGCTGCAGATTCTTCACTGTGAACGTCCCACTATCAACTACAGTCTTGGTGGCTGAGAATTTCTCTTTGCTGAAATTTCCAAAGTCATGATCTGCTTTGGCTGTACTTGTGAACACGATCAGCTTCATATTTTCTCCAGGCAGCTGTCTGTACCAGTACATATAAATGTAGTCAGCTGCCTTTGTGTGGTTGCAGTGCATTGTTGCATTTTCACCCATCTTCCCCCACAGTATGTCGGTCTGCTGGACACCACTTCCATCAGTTAGACCTGTGAGTGTGTAGAATAATGCAAAAAGACATAGTGACACAGTTATATTTGTAAATGTCCACAGTTAAAGTTGTTTTTAATTACCTGCTGACCACAGCCAAGCAGCTGACAGTATGAGGAGGCCATGCATAGTGATGATGACATCCACGTCGTGGTGAAAGTGCCACAGTCTCAGGTTTTATATTTCATGTAAGAAGAGCTGCAGGTGGGAGTGTCTCTGCAACCCCTACAGTCCATCACAGCACGTTCACGTCAACTGCTACCGGGTTTTAGTCATGTATCAAGCTGCAGCTGGAAAATGTATAAAAAAGAATGATTTATAAATGAATAGTTAAAGGTTAAAAGGCTGTGAAGTTTCATTCTGATTCTTTTTATTTTGCTTCTGTCGTTCCTGAACCTGAACTTTGACCTTAGTCTGTTTGAAATTATGATATCTGACTTTAAACAAACCAATTTCAATTCAAATACACTCTGAGTGGGTCAGTATTGTGTCAAAACAGCTGATCTGCATAAAGAAACACACCACTACATCTCTACTACGTTCTCATATGTGACAAATCTTTATTCTTTCAGAGAAACTGCTCAAATAATTTTCTATTTTTGTATTAATTTATTTTTTTATTTTTTTATCTGTTGTGTGCACCCTCCTTTTGCCTGTCTGCCCCTGCAACCCTGCATATGTCCCCACTGTGGAATAAATAAAGGATTATTTCTCTTTTTCATCTAATCTTAAAATAATCCAACACATTCATCAGGATTTGACTGATACCTGTGAATGAATCAGATGTGTAGACATAACTTAATCCGCAGTGTATTAAATGAGCCACATATAAAGAGCATTAACAGTTTGTGATGGATGAAATGACTCGGCTATCAGCTTCTTATTTGTGTCCTTTTATCTCAGTGCTACTGTATGAGCACTAATGAACAGAGACAGCCGCATTAACTAGAAGATGCAGTAACTTGGATGTAACAATATAACTGCTTAAAGATCACTTATCCTCAGCAACGACCTGCATTTTAGCTTAACGTTCGATTCAAACCGCAGGAGATTCAGATATAAATGTTGCCTTGTTACAAAAGACTTTGGACTCCATGCTCAGGTGCTGTGTTGCTGTGTTGCAGGTTCATCCAGCAGATGGCAGTCTGACAGTTGGCCAGATGTGCAGCTTCCACTCAGCACAGCTGGATGAACATCAGAGGTGAGTTTAAGTTGCGTCATCACGCACAACATAAAACGTAAAGCTCTCCTAAACCAAAGAGGAAAGGAAATGGGGAGGGGTCCAACAGTTATGACTCTTTTTAGTGCGTCTCTTTACTTTTTCTCCTCAGTTCAAATTAACATATGTGCTTCAACTCACCCATACACTGATAAAGTACCAGCAGACTCTCATTTATACAACATACGGGTCGTGAGAACAGTTTGTGCTCCTGCTGTAGTTTCAGTCTCAATAAAAGTAGTTGACTCCTTGACACAGGCTAAAGTCAAGGTAAATTTATACCTGAATACTACTGAAACTGGAGTGTAAATGCTTCACTTCCTCTCAAGGACTTTAAGTATCTATGTGTGAGTATAAGGGGCTGATTTACATTATAATCTTAGAGGTATTCTGACATAAACTCTGGTTCCCTATCAGCTCCATCATTATCTCTTTTTATAAATAATTCATATTTAACTTGTACATAATTGTACTTGTTGCTAATTCTGTCTGTGTAGTTAATATTTGTGTTGCCTTGGATGCATGTGTGTCACTCACACACATGACACGACATCCAGTTTGCACCATCAGAGGTCTCACTGAGCTTCTTTAAACTGAGCATGTTGGTCTATTTGTATTTGAATCTATTGTTACAAACATGATGTGTTTGGGTAAAGTTAAATCATTTAAATGCTGTTAAAGGAAAAACACTTCTGCTTTATGTGGTTACAGACATTTAAAACGTTTGTTTAATTCCAACACTATCACCAGAAAGTTTCTCTACTCATCTAATAATAATTATCAGTCAGCAAAAAGATTAAAACCACTAGTGGGGGAAGGAAATGACATTAACTATTTTGTGACAACTCAATTTTCTGGACCTGGCGTTCGTGTGTGGATGTTACTTAGACATGTAGCACCCACCTAGACCAGACCGGACACCCCCACCTCATAGCAACTACACTTCTAGACACACACACAGAAATGCTTTAGGTTCAACTCCATGAAACATAAAGAACGGCACAAGGCGTGTTTCTGTGGGATGATCCACAGAGGCCCCTCCCCTCAACCCATAGGACCCAAACAACATCCTGTTACCAGACACCACAGGACCCTCAGGAGGCCCCCACCATTCTCTGATGGATCACAACTGTTGAGGAGGCACAAGAGAGACCTACATAATATTAGGAAAGCAGTCATAATGTTATGCCTGATCGATATATAGGCCCATCTATGACTAGATAAACTAGAGTGTGCAATTGTAATTAGGGATGCACCGATCTGATATTGGTATCGGTACCGATATCGAAGAAAAATTCTAGATCGGGCTGATCAGTATCGGTAATGGATGTTTAATTCCCATTTGCACTAAACTATATTAAGAGCTGATTGCTGTTTATTTAGAAAGTCTACCAACCAAGCTAGTGAAGCTGTTGTTTTTTTTTTCTCAATTTCAGTTCCTTTATTTATTATTTAATATTTATTTTGTTTTACATTGGATTTTTCGTCCCTAATTGCACTGACTGAACCAGTTACACTTGTTATATTTTGGTGGTTAAGATTGTTTTACTGGTCCACAATTATTAAATAAATTAGTAATTCAGTACATTTATATCTTTTTATTTTTTTTATTATTTATTTTTTTTTTTTTAAATAGGTCAAATCTGATGTTGCCTTGCACAAAAGGATGATCCCAGTCTTTTCCACACAATGAAACTTAGTGTTTGTTACCATAATTTCACGCTGTTTTTCTGTATCGGTATCGGATCAATATCGGCTGATACTAAACCTCAGATATTGGTATCGATATCGGTGGTGAAAAAGGGGGATCGGTGCAGCAGATTTATTATTTTATCCTCTTATGTGGCTCAGCAGTTAAAGTCCGATACCAAACCCCATTAAGAAGACGTCAGCAGATTTTATCCTTAAAGTTAAAAACATAATCTCATTGTGTTAAATAACACTTTAACACTTGACTGTTTCTCACATAGTTTACATCTTAAAATGAAGTTTGTGTATGTTTCTAAGCAATAGAGCAATTTATTCGCTGCCTTTCTGACTTAATCAATAGAAACATGGAACAACTTAGAAATATTAGAACAAAGCAGATGTCACATTTCTGTTGCTTCCTGTTTATCTGACCAGAGTCACAGCAAACATGTTTTTCAAGGAAACAAATGGTAAAAAAAAAAAAGTCTTCATCCTATGTTTCAGTAGGATAAAAATACAAGCGGGACGGATTAGACACAAACATTTTATATATTGTTGTCTGCACTAAATCTTAAGCTTCATGGAGGTTATGATATTCAGCATCTACACATGTTCCTATTATTTTGACACTTAAGTCAGGGGGCTCGGCTAAATAACAGAAACACTTCGCCACTTTTCTGACACTGTTTCATCACAAACTAAACGTTATAAGAGTCCTTAAGTGGGATTTAATGCAGGGCTGTTATACGAGAATATATTTTTAATTAATAAAATGTCCAGATCTTTGCTTTGACGTTACCTGCAACGTAAAAACATTCACCAGATCCCAGTGAACAGCTGGTATATTTGCGTTTATATAAAACATTGTTCAGCTTCAGTTGACACAGAGCAGGAAGCGTCTCCAGCTGTTTGCTCAGAGCTGTGCAGACGTGCAGGTGCGACTCTCTGAGCCGGAGGTTGCGGTGAAGCGGAAGGTTTCACCTCGGTCGTTTTTCTCTGCGCAGAGAGCGATTCTGCAGGCTGCTCTGCGACCACATCCTCTGCCTCCGAGCGGCTTCATCTTCCTCAGCAACGACAGCTTTGACCTTCTTCTGTTCACAGATGACAACGCTCATTTCCTGTCACACTCTGATAGATTCTCGCTCTCACATTTACTTTCCTGCTGCTATTGTTTCATACACACAATAAATACGAACAAATGCAGATTTTCTTATTTGTGCTAAAGTGAGAAAACGTGACCCAGTGCTGATTAGCACCCTTTATTAGCGTGAGGATCCAGTTCATCCATATAGTTTATCAGTTTTAGTTAATCGAGAAAGGATATGTCACCTTCAAGTGTGTTTACTGGAAAATGTTACAACTTAAATGAAGCAGCATGGGAAGTTTCCCCTTGCTGAGATATTTCAACACAAAGTGGGAGAGAAAAGAAACTGACTTCTCAGAAAAGAGGCAGATAAATGAGCTTCTAAAAATAGGCTCTGGAAGAAGTGATGTTGGGTGTAGGAAGACACGATGAGACACTGATCCTCTGACTAACGTTTATTGAGAAGAAAATTAAGCGTAACAGTAACTGGAAATGGTTAAAAGAAAAAAACAGATGCAAGAAAAATGAAACTACATTTCATTAGAAAGTTTAATATTATACCTAGAACTGAACTGCTCCTCTGACCTTAGCAGGATTTTGTTGGCTCATTTATATATGATTGAATGCAAAGCTGCTGCAAAACACATTATTTACAGAATCCTCCATCTCCCTGAAGATTCGTTCTAAGACCTCAGCTCAGCTCTCAGTCCTGTTTTCCTGCAGATTTCTGCAACACAAGAGAAAAGAGACTTAGCGCCGTGTAAACACACTTACACCTGCTTATGTTGGGTAAATGTACGAGATCTCATCACAAACCTGGAGCTTCCACACGAAGAACGCGACGAAGGCTCCGTAGACGAAGCTCTTGAAGATGAGGACCCCGTAGCAGAGTTTGCCGGACTGAGAGACCCTCAGGAACCTCTCTGGAGAAAGAGGAGACGTTCAGTGTGATATATGGAGCTGGCTATTTGGTGCAGTTAAGACTTGAATTGTATAAATCGTGTATTTACTTCTTGTTATGGGCCCTTGTTGTTTACCTGATAAAAGAATAAAACAGATTAGATGAAGAAGTTATTATTTTTTTTATATAATAATAGATCCACTATTTATTTTTAAAAAGATGCACCTTTAACACCCTCAATTGATTTATAATAAATGCTGGTTGCTTTTCCATCGAAGAAGCTGACAGTGCAGTTGAATATATTGTCTGGGTTTCCCCAGTCTGTGTTTTTGAGCGTCAGTCTGCTGGTGATTCTGTAGGTCCCTCTGTCTTTGTCCCTCTGAGCATTGTTGTCCGTTGCCACACTTAGGTTGCTGGTGTCCCCATTCATCTCCCAAGACACAGTGACGTGGTCCGGGTAGAAGCCAGAGGCGACACAAACCAGGGTCTTATTTTTGCATTCCTTTGGTGACGGGCCGAGTATTTTTACTTCTGGACGGGTGATATTACGGCCTGGTTCTGCAAGGACAAAAACACACAAGAAAGCCATGATGAAACTAGATAATACACATCTCAGTGTGAGGATTAAGACACAACATTAAAGCTTCATGATCATTACAGCTGTACACACAGTTTTTTTTTCTTTCGTCTCTTACCAAGAACCGTTAGCCTCGTTCCTTCTCCAAAATAAGCAGGATAAGTGTCAGCACACTGCAGACTCGCATGTAAAAAACTCACTATACTTTGACAACCTGCTACTTCATCCACGACTTATTTACTGCTTTTTACCTTCTGCACAGTATTCACAGCCCCAAGACAAGGCATTAATAGATACATTCAACCAATTGAAACAGATTTTACAGAGTTTTCTTCTACAGTAATCTCTGCATAAAAACATTATAAACAATAACTATGCAAATTTAGCCAAATTGTTGCTCATACATCAAACATTTATTGCATGTAATTTTTTTTTTCTTACCTAACACAGTCAGTTTGGTGCCGCTGCCAAAGTAAGCAGGTTCATAGCTGGTCACACTGATACACGGCTGCAGAAAAATCTACTCAAGCTTCCAGCCCTGACTGCTGCATGCCGCCCGTGTGCTCTCTTTTTAGTACATCATGCACATTAAATCTGTTCTTTAAGATATTAAACTGTGGATTCGTGTCCGTTTAAAATTACAGAGCAGTTATAAAATGAATAACTTTCCACTGAATCCTCCTGCGGATCATTTCATGTATAAAGGACTGAATAGTTTTCACTGTCTTACCTAAAACGGTGAGTTTAGTTCCAGCTTTTCATGGAGTTTTTATTTATGCCTCGCTGTCTCATGGAATATATATTATTTATTTTCTTTTCCAAGTGTCACTTTTAATCTCATAATACAAATGAGATGCTGAGAGACAACGAGATTAGATTATTGCAGGTTTTCTTACCTAAAACGGTGAGTTTAGTTCCAGCTCCGAAGTAAGCTTCGTTATAGGAGCACAGAGACTTTCAACTGTGACAAAACCTCTTCCTGCTGCCTCTTTATCTGTACCACCTGGAAATTATTCCAGCTTCTTTTTTCTTATCTTACCTAGAGCGGTTACCGAATTCCACCCCGAACCTTTCTCCTAACTTATTTTTTAACGTGTGAATTAAACGGAATACATTTTGAGCTCATACTCACCAAGAACAGTCAGTTTTGTCCCCTGACCGAAATAAGCTTCATAATTGGCACAGTGCTTCAGCGTCATGTCAAAAAGTACCGACCTGAACTTAAACTGAACACCAAGATATGTTCTGATACCTGAGGCTTTACTGCAGTTACAAACGTCATTCCACTTTTTTTTTTAATACTTAAAATACACTTACCCAAAACAGTCAGTTTGGTTCCTTTTCCAAATTAAGCTTCGTTAACATTGTCACAGTGAAAAAATACCAAGCATGAAACTTCTGCGTTACCAACATTACACCTGTTAAAGTCTACTGCTGTAACGCTCTAAATGATCCAAATTAACACAATCAAAGAGAAAACTTACCTAAAACTGTCAGTTTGGTGCCTTGACCAAAATAAGCAGGATCAGTGAAGCTCACAGTGAAAAGATACTGAGCATGAAACTCCTTCTCTGACTGAATTTATATTGTTACTGAAAGAAAACGCTGCATTAACGTAAAATATTTACCTAAAACCGTCAGTTTGGTTCCTGGGCCGAAGTAAGCCGGCTCGCCGTAGGTCACAGTGCTTTGACTTCAGCTCAATATTTCAGCTAATTAGGATCCGAAGGTTTGCCCTTCACTTTCACACCAACATCTCCATCACTTCAAGTCTAAGGCAGCGAACTGATTTGTGAGCTTTTAACCAAAGTCAAAATGTAGTAATTATATAATAATATTTACCTAGAACAGTCAGTTTGGTTCCTTTTCCACAGTAAGCAGGATAGTTGTTGGTCACAGTGGAAACATACTGATCATGAACAATTATCACAATTATCTCTAGAAACTCTTTACTGTCACTACTGAGACTTAAACCAGTGTAGCATTAATACAAACACAGCATTAAAGTGTAATATTTACCTAAAACTGTCAGTCTGGTTCCTTGGCCGAAGTAAGCTGGATCGTAGTAGTTCACAGTGCTCTGACTTCAGCTCAATACTTGTATTTTCACACCACTAAAGATTTTTCTCTCACTTTTCTACCAACGTTTCCATCGTTTCCAGTCTAACACAGTGAAGTGAAGTTGTGAGAGCTCCTACTTACCCAGAACAGTGAGTTTTGTTCCTTTTCCAAAGTGAGCTTCACTTCCAGTGTCACGCTGAAAGCCTCCTCTACCAAAAAGTCCCAAAACTCTCCATCATTGTTCTGTTCAGATGAGGTGAATGAATCCAGAGAATGAAGAACGTTTAAACTCACAGGGTGAACTTCATGTCTCAGCTACTTTAGTTTGTGTCAGTGCGACTTGAAGAAGAATCCAAACGCTCCTCATGTCAAGTAGAAGTTTTTTAAAAGCTTTTTTTCCAGATAAAAACCTTTGTCTTGATCCACTTTTGTCCGTCAAAGTGTCCCACCGTCCTACACACCTTCACATCATTCATTTTCTGCTGTAAAAAGCGTCCCGAGCTGCATGCGGCCTTCTACACAATGGAAGTGAACGGGAGGAGGTTTTTGTACGGCGGCTCTATTGGATTGTATCACCGTGGCCCCCTGTCCCCACGATGAAAAAGCATCACACAAAAACCTCGTGCCTGTTTCGTTGCGCGCTCCTTCCCTCCCCCACCCGGCTCCCCCGTATCTCGGCCTCCATCTCTGTCTCTCTGTCTGTGGGAGCAGCTGTTCAGGTCGGGCTGGGTGATGGAGGAACGGCCTCCGACCTGACTGCTGCTATTTCTGTGGCAGCTAAGAAAAGAAGATGAGAGGAAGAGGAAGATGGGGTTTGTTTTGTGTTTGGCTGGAGAGACTCAAGAGGATGTGACACGTCTGCTGGTCACACACCTCTTCATCCAATCAGACGTCAGGGAGGAGACGAAACATTTGCAGAGCACCAGATGGAGACTGACACCCGAAACAGACACATAGTTGATCCTTTAAATGTTTCAAACTAATTTATTTTATTTAACTATTAAAGAATTTCACCATTGAAAGTTGAAATGTATCTTAAGTCTGGAGAAAGCTAAAGCTACACTGGTTAAATATTCAACTTAGACCTGACTTGGTATAAAGTGAAGGGAGTCAGTCATAGTGATGGGGGCACAAGAAACATTTTTACCTCTTTATCGTCACTGTTTTAGTTTTATGGCTCCAGCTTTAAAGTCATCACGCTCTTCATAAAACTCTAAAGGCAGCGCCTAAATGCATGCTAATGTTGTGTGTATGCAGGGTAGATGCTATATGTCACTTTAAGTTCACAGCTCGTTCTGCCCCCAAGTGGACAAACCAAAACGTGTTTCAACCTGCTCCTGAAACATCCTTTAAATATCTGCTTTGATTTTGTTTATCTGTCCAGTTTATTGATTCTATATTTCTACGAACAGACACTTTTTTTTTTTGGTTTATTAAATAATAGCTAATTAAAGGCTCAGCTTTAGTAATTGACATGCATTGACATTGTATGTGTCATTTATGTCTCTGTCCTTTAATTGATATTGTCAGTAAACTAGGTTTCAACACGGAGAGATAACGTTAGTGCATTTATTGAGGAAACTCAAACATGCAGGGTCATTGTGTGGAATAGGGCCCCTGCAGGGAAGTAGAGTAATTTGGAAGGTGGTGGAAGGAGACCTCTGATGAAGACTTTGACCATGGAGAGGTGGAGCATTCATCATTAGATGAAAGTAGTAACGCAGTAACTGAGGACGGACTGATGTTGACAGCGTGAGGAAATGGAAAAAGATAAAGCTTGGCAATAGCAACACTTATATTGACCTTACTTTTAATCAAAGTGTAATCCCACATGAACCCTGTAGAGGTCAGTGTATGCTAACCTCATGAAGTTGACATAGTTTCAATCAAATCTGGCTACACAGAATTAAATGATAGGAGAAGATGTGGACCTGAGCCCAGAGTGACTCAGATGAGACTCTGTTACAGGCTAATCAAGTCGTATGAGAGTATGAACACTAACCGTGTTACCACCTGCTCGTTTATCTCAACACATCAGCTCTGTGGCGCAGAAGCGTCATGGAGCTGCGCAGAGGCAGCTCTGGGATCTTTAATGAGCTCTCATCATGCATGTTTTCTTTTTCAGTACTTATTTTAATGCCTAGGACCAGTTTTCTTCAAGACTTTTCACCATCATTCAAACGGCCTCTGGCTGAAAGGAGGTTGATAAACTGTAAACCACCGCAGCACTTTACTTTTGTTCAGCTCAGTTTCCCATTAGTTCCGTCTGGTTTCTGTAGTAAAAAAGGACTTTCTGCAAACATTGATATAACAGTCGCTGCATTTTTATCCTAATTGTGGGCATAGTTTGGGAAGCTTTTCAATCACAAAGACAAAACCTCAAGTGGACTTGTTCTGTTTTGTTTCTCTCACATCAGCTTCCTCACACTGTGCTTGTTAGGTTAACTGGTGATTCTAAATTGAATGAATGAATCAATGAATCAATTAATCTTAAAAATAAGTAGTGCATTTCAAATCATTGCGTCACAAAGAATACAAGACGTCAGAGTAATTTATTTATTTATCTTAAACTCTGAAGTATATTGAGGTAGTGGCCTCATTTACTATATAGCCGAGATAATACAACAACAGAAAAACCAAACTGAGAAACAATCATACGTAAGTAAAATGATAAAACCGTTAAAATAAATTGTTTAACTATTAAGAACTACTATAAGATGAAAACTTGCATCTTATTTCTGACCCTGTTCTCTCCTCTTCTGTCCTTCTCATCATAAACGCCTCGTGTTCTGTGTTGTGGTTCAACCTGAGGTGTTTCACAAGGTTTGTTAAGTAGTAGTAAGAAGTATCTAAAGTATCGATATTTTGATTTGAGAATCTGTTTTAGAGCATACAGACCTGGTATCGGAGGTATCGATATTTCACATCACTAGTTGATGTTGAGATGCAGCATTTGTACGAGTTCTGTTTCATTTTCTAGAATTTTAGGTGCTAAAGTTAAATCCGGACGGAGTTAAGTGAATGGATGAATGTTTCCTATTGGTGAGAAGACATGTGACTGCATTTGGCTCAGCTGAGGTTAAAGGTCGTCTGGAGAAGGTGTGAGATCAGAGCATTAAAACTGTTATTACTTAACTACCTGCTGTCTGGGAACAGCTTGTTCTCTGTCATATAAGAAAGAAAGAAGCCACAGCTCCTTCCTGCCCGCCTGTCTTTCCATCTGTCTTGATATTTGTATGACAGCCTGGTCCGTGTGTATCACTGTGACTGGCAGCGCAGTAGTAGGTGCTGCTGTCATTCACCGTCAGCTTAGCAACTTCAAGAGAGAAGTAGTTGTCGCCCGTTCTGATGGTTGACTGGAAGTGTCCCTCGGTCTTCTCGTACTCTTTGATGAGAAACTCTATCGGCGCTCCGGAGCGTTTCTGACGGTACCAGTACATGGTTTGGCTGCTCATGCTGAACCCTGCACCCAGACTGCACTCCAGCGTCAGGGGGTCACCAGCGTGAGATATTTTATCTCCAGTCTGAAGAACTACAATGCAGAGACCTGTGGGATATGAAGGTTTAAAATGCAAAAATGGAAAAACCAGAGCGTGTATATGATGGAAACTCACTCATTCATTCAGTTAATACACAGCACAGCACCGACCTGTGTGTAGGAGGAGCGACAGATAGAGGACAAGCATGATGAGCTGCGTTCAGGAGAATGATGGGGAACGCAGTCTGTTCACAAAGTCAAGGAAACATGAGGTCACATGATCACCTGATGACCTCAGAGAAACATGAGGTCACATGATCACCTGATGACCTCAGAGAAACATGAGGTGCTAATTATAAACAAGACTATGAAATATGAAGGTTTCTGTCTTAGTTGTAAACTTCCACTACTTTAATAATTTCCCTTTTAAATTGTATTTTAGTCAGAGTGAAAACACTCAAAGCAGCATTTACACTGTGATTAGGATGATTACCTTAAACGTAGACTTATAACTCTGATAATTAATCATAAGAATAAAAGATAATGAATTTATAGGAAGAAGCTGTTGTGACACAAATATGTTTAATATATTAATATTAATGTAAATTTAATACAACTACAAATGAATCCTTCTGACATTCAATTGAAAAATAAATAAAACTGCATTTGACATGATTCATGATTAACTCTAAAGTAATGACTCAATCAGCAGAAGCAATATTTTAAAGTTTAAGTCGTATATGAAGCAAATATTCTGATTTCTGCAGCTTTAATGTGAAGATTTAATGCATTTCTGTTATTTAATCAGTTCATTTTGTTCTTATGTTGCTTTCTTATCCTCTGTTATCTTCCCATTACCCCCATTACACGTTTAATACTATACTATATACTATACTATAATACTTTATATTATATTCTTCTTTGCAGGATTAGTGGCCAGTAGACACATTTATATAAAATAAAATGTTTTATATAAAACATTTGGGGCGGGTCCTCCCCTCTCAGAAGGCAGCCATATTCCGATTAGACTTGGTTTATAAGAATAAATATGCTCCATATAAACAGCTCAGTCTAAATTAACAGGCCCAAACAGATGTAGAATATTCCTTTTCTCAAACTGATCCAAAGTCATGAAAATCTGAACTAAGTCAGGCTCCGTTCGGTCTGTGACGTTTCCTAAATATGACGGCATCTAAACAGAGCACATAGAAGTTTCTGGTCTTTGAAGGGGGCAAACATCTCAGGCTTCTGTTTGCCTTCTCCTCCCCTTCAGTCCAGCAGGAAGCACCTTAGAAACAAACTTCATGGGGATTAGAAGAGAGACCTTCATCTTCTAGATCTGTGTTTGTCACACGTCTGTAAAATGGCTAAATGTAGTGGTACATGTTAACATCAGATCTGAATAGAACGGCTCACATGTAAACAGTTGATCTGAAACCTTCAATCGAAATGAGAAAAAAGTCTCCATGTAAACCCGGCTCATGTTATATGAACAACAGGAGACTATCTATAGGAACCAAAACAGTTTTCGAGTGCTGGAAGGTGCAGCACTTGAGCGTTTGCTTAATTTTTTGATTAGCATGAAAGGAAATAAGACACTTTAGACTTTATCGATCCACAAGGGAGATTACTTGGTCACAGTAGCTCAGGTACACATAAAAAAAAAAACATAACTCTTGAATCCTGTAGTAAAAAGAAAAATAGGTGTAAGACCTCTTATCATTCCAGCCTTTTTGTGAGGAAACTCCTCTTTAGGACAAGAAGTCAGAATCACTCTAAGTGGTGTTGTTCCTGAGAAATCAAAGTTGGCACACGGTTAAAAACAAATACGAAGTTTTTGGGTTGATTGAATCCTATAATGACTTTTATCAATGAAATCAGGAGAAAATTAGCTTTCTAATAACATGACATGCAGCATTTACTCAAGCATGTGTACAGAGCTCTGATTGGTTCAAAAAAACTACTGCTGCTACGACCCAGCGGAATATTAAAGGATAAATAAATAAATTAACTAATAACAACATAAAAGTAAATTAAATAATTGAAATTATGAAATGATTAAAAACTGTTTAGCTCATAATAAGAGCACAATGATGGCACACTATGTGATTATTATCAGTTCACTGAATTGGGACAATGCACATTAATCAACATTGATGCATCAGTCATCAGTGTAAATGCGGCAGACTTAGCACAAATGCTCATTTTCAGCCGTAGTCCCAAGGCAGACAGAGAAGACTTTAAAACAACAAAATTATAAATAATATATAACAATAATATGACAAAACATTTGACCCACAATTAAAAACAAAAAAAAACAAAACAGATTAATGGACCAAGAACCCTGAAAGCACGTACGCATCAGATTAAGAAAACGATTTAACCCCTTCTGCCTGTGTCTTAACTGAGATGAATGTTGAAAGTGTTTTTCTCACAATGAGGCAGTTTACCCGATGTGCGTGAGGTTTTTGGTGACGGGGTCTCATTAGACCACATCACTGTGTACTGCCAGCACAGAAATACACAGCTGAGTCTGACTGAGACGCGCTTTGAATAATCAGACCTCCCGTTTGGATGTTGTTCCTCGTCATCTGAAACCGAGCCTGGAACTCATTCTCATAAACTGGATCGCTGGGAAAGTAGCTGTATCCGATCAGGTTGATCTGACCGCCCCCTTTCTGCCGGTACCAGAGCATAACGCTCAGATCACTGTTGTCATGGCTGCAACTAAATTCCACCTTGTCCTTGGGGTTGACTATCTTTGGATGAGACTTTTGAAACGTCGTACTCTTAACTTGATCTGTGGGTAAGAAACACATTTAAAGTTAATGTTAAAGTCAGTTAATGGAGTTCAGTACATTTTGTAATCATAAATTTGAATCTGTTGTATTGGACTTAATAACAATACATGGAAACAAGATGAGGAGACATCCGATCAGAGTTGGAGACATCTTCCAGGTCTGTGCTGCCGCTCCAGTGAGAACCTGCAAAAAGAAGAAAAGTGTAGATGTATCCATGTCATTGAGAGGAGCATGAGGAGAGGTTTTCGTGTGGGAGTGGCATTAAACCACGCCACTGTGTGCTCGCTGCGCAGAAATACACAGCTGAGTGTGACGGGTTCGCTCTGCCTATAACCAGAGCTCCTTTTATTGCGCTTTCTCTCGTCATCTCAAACTGCTCCTTAAATGTGCCCTCGTAGTTCGGGGAGCCCTGGTACCCGTACCCAATGAGGGTCATGGACGTGCTGCCCCTTGTTTGCTGATACCAGAGCATTACAATGAGGTTAGTGTCATCGTGGCTGCAGTTAATGTGGACCTCGCTGTTCTCCTTCACTATCTGAGGAGGAGATTGTTGAAATGTCACAGCGCCCACCTGACCTGTGGAGAAAAAAACAGCAGCAGTCAATTAGTGCAGGATTTGTGTTAAAAAATGATCGTTGAGCAAGTACAGTATGAAAATAAAGATCTTACATGAGAACAAGGCGAAGAGAAAAACACAGGTCTGCACTCGTGAAGACATTGTCGAGCACTGATGCCAAAAATGTTGTCGGAAGAAAAAAGAAGTTCAAGGTGTAGAGGGAGGGCGTTGCTGCGCTGCACTGTGTTTTGTCTCCACCTATTGGTTTGATCTGTTTAGGACAGTCATATGCAAATGTTTGATTGTTGGGAAATCACAAACGCAGCATGTTTTGGTAAATTCATTCATTTACTACTTTATTTATTATTTAATTTATTTATTTCATTTAAGCTGTTCATTACCTTTTCAAATAATTTCCTTCTCTCAACAGAAGTTAAACAACGTGTATAGTTTAATCCGTCGATATCTCCTCCTCAGTGTGGTTTTGTTTCTTCCTTTGAATATTATTATGTGTCAGTCAGGTGTCAGAACAATAAAGGATGTTTTTGTCACAGTGGTGGGGTCTGCCACAGCACTGTGTAAACTAGCAGCACACAGATAAACAGCCTCGTCTTTCCTCTGAACGCTAGAGATTGTCAGGGACGACTTCTTCACTTGTACCGTCTCTGCCTTATATCCTGATTTGAATCTGTCTTCGTAGGTAGGACCACCAGCTACCAGATACACAACGAGCTCCAGAGCTTTTCCTTTCTGTTGTTTGTACCAGTACATGTATTGATGATCTGTTTCGTTCTGGTAACAGTGCATTTCTACACCAGTGTTGGGAGCGGCGGAGATGTAGCGAGGCCACTGGTCGATCAGTACAGACTCAGAAACACCTGGAACACAGAGAGGAGAAAACATGATAAATGTATTTGTTAAATTGTTTTATCAGTCTGGATGAAATGAAGAAAATATTAAACAGACATAATTTGATTGGAAAGTCAGAATGTGTTGATGGATATTAACTTTACCTGCAACCCAGAGAATAAAGAAAGTCGAGGTGATGACGCCTGAAGTCATTTTGATTTGAGACTAAATGAAAGGATGTACAGTCAGACAACACTCGATATCTGTAGGGAGGAAATGACGTTAGTGTCTCTGCTGCTGTAAACAGGCCAAAGTAAAGACGTCCTGAAAGGAGACGGTGATTCTACAGTCTAATATTTTCTTTTTATGACTCCTTACAGTATTCGGATCCTTACATGCTTCTTAATTCTTTCCCACATGTAAATTCAACTCCTCCCAGGTAACAGTAGCTCCTCCTACCTTCCTACCCTCACAGCTACTTCACTATTTCTAACCTCCAAGCTAATAGCTCATCCACATTTCATTGCCTCCAAGCTATTGGCTTCTCTTGGTTTCCTCCCCTCCCAGCTAATAGTAGCTCTTCCTAGCTTATTTTGTACCGATCTAATATAAGGTGACCATATTTGAGTTTGTAAATAAAAGGACCCTACAGAGAAATGCAAATTCGACGTAATCAAGCTTGAGACACTAATACAACAAAATCTTGGACAAGTTTGAAATCGTTTCAAAGTTTTGAGTTTGACACATTCTTAAGTCTCAAAAAGAGGACGTCTGCTCATCCTAGCTAATAGTCGCTCTTCCTAGCTTCCTAGCCTCCCAGTTATGTAGATTAGCTATTTAGATAATTAGATTAGGCTTCCTAGTCTCCAACATAGCGGTAGCTACTCTTATTGGCCTAGCCTTCCAGCTAATGATATTTTCAGTTACAGCTAAAAGTAGCTATTTCTAGTAACTCTCACTAGCTTTATAGCCCCCCAGTTAATAGTAGCCTCACCTAGCATCCTAACTTCCCAGCTAATGGATCTTCTTAGTTTCATAGCCTCTTAGTTAATAGTAGCTCTTCCTACCTTTCTAGCCTCTATAAATAAATGGTGCTTCCTAGCATCGATATCTTCTCCTCACTGTGGTTTTATTTCTTCCTTTGAATATCATTACATGCGAGTCAGGTGTCAGAACAATAAAGGATGTTTTTGTCACAGTGGTGGGGTCTGCCACAGCACCGTGTAAACTAGCAGCACACAGATAAACAGCCTCGTCTTTCCTCTGAACGCTAGAGATTGTCAGGGACGACTTCTTCACTTGTACCGTCTCTGCCTTATATCCTGATTTGAATCCTTCTTCATAGGTTGGACTGCCAACTGCCAGAGACACAACAAGCTCCAGAGCTTTTCCTTTCTGTTGTTTGTACCAGTACATGTATTGATGATTTGTTTCGTTCTGGTAACAGTACATTTCTACACCAGTGTTGGGAGCGACGGAGATGTAGCGAGGCCACTGGTCGATCAGTACAGACTCAGAAACACCTGGAACACAGAGAGGAGAAAACATGATAAATATATTTGTTAAATTGTTTTATCAGTCTGGATGAAATGAAGAAAATGTTAAACAGACATATTTTGATTGAAAAGCCAGAATGTGTTGATGGATATTAACTTTACCTGCAACCCAGAGAATAAAGAAAGTCGAGGTGATGACGCCTGAAGTCATTTTGATTTGAGACTAAATGAAAGGATGTACAGTCAGACGACACTCGATATCTGTAGGGAGGAAATGACGTTAGTGTCTCTGTTGCTGTAAACAGGCCAAAGTAAAGACGTCCTGAAAGGAGACGGTGATTCGACAGTCTAATATTTTCTTTTTATGACTCCTTACAGTATTTGGATCCTTACACACAGCTTAATTCTTTCCCACATGCAAATATTGCTCCTCCCGACTAACAGTAGCTCCTCCTACCTTCCTACCCTCACAGCTACTTCACTCTTTCTAACCTCTAAGCTAATAGCTCATCCTAGCTTATTTTGTACCGATCTAATATAAGGTGAAATTTTTTCAAAGTTTTAAAGTTGACACATTCTTAGGTCTCAAAAAGAGGACGTCTGCTCAACCTAGCTAATAGTCGCTCTTCCTAACTTCCTAGCCTCCCAGTTATGTAGATTAGGCTTCCTAGCCTCCCAGTTATGTAGATTAGCTATTTAGATAATTAGATTAGGCTTCCTAGTCTCCAACATAGCGGTAGCTACTCTTATTGGCCTAGCCTTCCAGCTAATGATATTTTCAGTTACAGCTAAAAGTAGCTACTTCTAGTAACTCTCACTAGCTTTATAGCCCCCCAGTTAATAGTAGCCTCACCTAGCATCCTAACTTCCCAGCTAATGGATCTTCCTAGCTTCCAAATCTCGTAGTTAATTGTAGCTCTTCCTACCTTTCTAGCCTCTATAAATAAATGGTGCTTCCTAGCATCGATATCTTCTCCTCACTGTGGTTTTATTTCTTCCTTTGAATATCATTACATGCGAGTCAGGTGTCAGAACAATAAAGGATGTTTTTGTCACAGTGGTGGGATCTGCCACAGCACCGTGTAAACTAGCAGCACACAGATAAACAGCCTCGTCTTTCCTCTGAACGCTAGAGATTGTCAGGGACGACTTCTTCACTTGTACCGTCTCTGCCTTATATCCTGATTTGAATCCGTCTTCGTAGGTTGGACCGCCAGCTACCAGAGACACAACGAGCTCCAGAGCTTTTCCTTTCTGTTGTTTGTACCAGTACATGTATTGATGATCTGTTTCGTTCTGGTAACAGTACATTTCTACACCAGTGTTGGGAGCGGCGGAGATGTAGCGAGGCCACTGGTCGATCAGTACAGACTCAGAAACACCTGGAACACAGAGAGGAGAAAACATGATAAATGTATTTGTTAAATTGTTTTATCAGTCTGGATGAAATGAAGAAAATGTTAAACAGATATAATTTGATTGAAAAGCCAGAATGTGTTGATGGATATTAACTTTACCTGCAACCCAGAGAATAAAGAAAGTCGAGGTGATGACGCCTGAAGTCATTTTGATTTGAGACTAAATGAAAGGATGTACAGTCAGACGACACTCGATATCTGTAGGGAGGAAATGACGTTAGTGTCTCTGCTGCTGTAAACAGGCCAAAGTAAAGACGTCCTGAAAGGAGACGGGGATTCGACAGTCTAATATTTTCTTTTTATGACTCCTTACAGTATTCGGATCCTTACATGCTGCTTAATTCTTTCCCACATGTAAATTCAACTCCTCCCAGGTAACAGTAGCACCTCCTAGCTTCCTACCCTCACATCTATTTCACTATTTCTAACCTTCAAGCTAATAGTAGCTCATCCACATTTCATTGCCTCCAAGCTATTGGCTTCTCTTGGTTTCCTCCCCTCCCAGCTAATAGTAGCTCATCCTAGCTTATTTTGTACCGATCTAATATAATGTGACCGTATTTGAGTTTGTAAATAAAAGGACCCTACAGAGAAATGCAAATTCGACGTAAACAAGCTTGAGACACTAGTACAACAAAATCTTGGACAAGTTTAAAATCGTTTCAAAGTTTTGAGTTTGACACATTCTTAAGTCTCAAAAAGAGGACGTCTGCTCACCCTAGCTAATAGTCGCTCTTCCTAACTTCCTAGCCTCCCAGTTATGTAGATTAGGCTTCCTAGTCTCCCAGTTATGTAGATTAGCTCTTTAGATAATTAGATTAGGCTTCCTAGTCTCCAACATAGCGGTAGCTACTCTTATTGGCCTAGCCTCCCAGCTAATGATATTTTCAGTTACAGCTAAAAGTAGCTATTTCTAGTAACTCTCACTAGCTTTATAGCCCCCCAGTTAATAGTAGTCTCACCTAGCATCCTAACTTCCCAGCTAATGGATCTTCTTAGTTTCATAGCCTCTTAGTTAATAGTGGCTCTTCCTACCTTTCTAGCCTCTATGAATAAATGGTGCTTCCTAGCATCGATATCTCCTCCTCAGTGTGGTTTTGTTTCTTCCTTTGAATATTATTATGTGTCAGTCAGGTGTCAGAACAATAAAGGATGTTTTTGTCACAGTGGTGGGATCTGCCACAGCACCGTGTAAACTAGCAGCACACAGATAAACAGCCTCGTCTTTCCTCTGAACGCTAGAGATTGTCAGGGACGACTTCTTCACTTCTACCGTCTCTGCCTTATATCCTGATTTGAATCCTTCTTCGTAGGTAGGACCACCAGCTACCAGATACACAATGAGCTCCAGAGCTTTTCCTTTCTGTTGTTTGTACCAGTACATGTATTGATGATCTGTTTCGTTCTGGTAACAGTGCATTTCTACACCAGTGTTGGGAGCGACGGAGATGTAGCGAGGCCACTGGTCGATCAGTACAGACTCAGAAACACCTGGAACACAGAGAGGAGAAAACATGATAAATATATTTGTTAAATTGTTTTATCAGTCTGGATGAAATGAAGAAAATGTTAAACAGACATAATTTGATTGAAAAGCCAGAATGTGTTGATGGATATTAACTTTACCTGCAACCCAGAGAATAAAGAAAGTTGAGGTGATGACGCCTGAAGTCATTTTGATTTGAGACTAAATGAAAGGATGTACAGTCAGACGACACTCGATATCTGTAGGGAGGAAATGACGTTAGTGTCTCTGCTGCTGTAAACAGGCCAAAGTAAAGACGTACTGAAAGGAGACGGTGATTCGACAGTCTAATATTTTCTTTTTATGACTCCTTACAGTATCAGATCCTTACATGCTTCTTAATTCTTTCCCACATGCAAATTTTGCTCCCCCCGACTAACAGTAGCTCCTCCTACCTTCCTACTCTCACATCTAACAGTAGATCAACCTAGATCCCTAGCCTCATAGCTAGAAGTAGCTCTTCCTAGCTTTCTAGCCCCCCATCCTCCCACACTTGATAGTAGCACCTCCTAGCTTCCTACCCTTGCAGCTAACAGCTTTTCCTAGCTTTCTCCCTTCCCAACTAATAGTATCTCTTCCTAGCTTCTTAGCCTCCCAGCTATTTATATTAGCAGTTAGCTCATCCTAGCTGCCTACCTTGTCAACTAATAGTATTTATTCCTACGGTCATTGCCTCCCAGTTAATAGTAGCTCTTCCTTGCTTCCTACCTTCCCAGCCAACAGCAGCTCTCCCTAACTTCCTGGTTTCCTAGCCTCCCAGATAACATTAGCTCTTCCTAGAAGGGGAGATTGTGTGACTACAGACTTTATAGTCACAACTTCTTTATCAGGCAGCTTTGGTTTGGTGCAGGTGCACGTTTGATGTGATGGGCCACCGGCTTTTTGTAAAGGAGCCGGGGGTGTTGAAGCACCGTGTTAACTAGCTGCACAGAAATACTCTGCAGTGTCTGTTGGTTCTATGTTGTAGATTATGAGCTGAGCTTTGCCCTTTGAGTGGCCAGTTATGTTGACAAGATTTTCAAAGTCCTTCTCAAGATTTTGCTTTTCGTAGTGAAGCAGTCCTATCAGGTCCATGGCGCGCTGGTCTCTTGCTGTGGACTTGTACCGGTACCAAAGCATGTAGGGGTAGTTGTTATCTCCGTGGTAACAGTCAAGACGGGCCTCCTGTTTAGGCTCTATCAGAAGGTTTTCGGGTGATTGCTGGATCACAAGTGATAAAACGGTGTCTAGATGACAAAAAGAAAAACTGAATGAGTAGACAGAAAGCTCATAAGAATGAACATACATCTTACAGCTCTTACCTGCAAGCAAAGCCAGAGAAAACGACCAAATTACAAACATTTTAACACACATTTACCCAGTGTATGAAATTCTTGTATAGCAGTAGAGCTCTATGGCTGCTAATAGAAACACATTGGTATGAAATGTTCCCATTTATACTGATCTGGGAGGAGCTTACACAACTATCGTCTTGTCGGTGTGTTATCACTGCTCTCTGCTGTTCACACAGAGCAGACACTTTCATTTCTGACTGTAAAACACGTAGAGTTTATCTGCTGCTGTGGAGAATGAAAGACGTTGTAAATTTAAAATTATTATCTCTTTCACCTCCTCTCTCAAGCCTCTAAAATATGTAATTTAGTTCTGAACTTCTTCCTCATTTTCCAAATGTACTTTATTTATTCTTGCATGAAAATGAAACACATTAATTTGGGGGCTGGATGTTTATGTTTATGTAAAGCTTGAATGTCTTTCCACTATACACCTGTTAACAATCAGATCATTTCTTTGATGTTTTGTCCCATAGCGCTTATAGCAGCATATGACCAAGAAGATAAAAGTTTATTCCTGAAGCAACTCCTACATACTTATAATCAATACAATACAATTCAGTTTCTACATGACAAAAGACAGAAATAAGAATAATTAAAAGAGCAGATTATCACGCACATACAAAATTATCATTCATAAATTCACAGGTCCTTAGATCGATCGATCTGGTCGACTTTAAAACTGCAATTTATGCACAAAGTAAACGATAATGTACTTCAATAGAGAATGTCGAGAAGACAAAAACAAAAAGAAGAACCAATGCAAAACAGATATTTATAAAAGTAAAAGGTGTACATTTATGTAACAACTTAGAAACAGAAATGAAATTGTGTAATAAACTTCACAGATTTAAAAATATATTTAAAAATAATATTCATGAACCTTTTGAAAATATTGTGAGCATGTTTGTCTGGTTATGTCAATCTTTGTTCCTTTCTTATGAAACGTAGTTGACAAAACTGTGTTTTTGTAAGAAGGATGGGCACAACAAGCGAAGGCTCCAGCCTTTAAAGTTTAGTTTAGTTTATTGGTTTAGCACAAATTATGTGACAAATCTGTGCAAGGTGGGAATGAAGCTTTTACAGGCTTGTACAGAGTTCCAAAACTAGTCGTACCAAATACATATTACATATGATTCCGAAAGACAGCGAAACAACAAACATAAAGTTACTTAGGAAGGAAAAAAATCATCAGAATCTATCAAAAAAGGATGAGGATGAGGGTTCAGGTGGATAATTGGTATTTCTACTTTTCGGTTAGTGTATGTTAGTATTTGCATATATATTGTTTTGGTGTATTGTATCAAATGTATTCATTATTTTCAGACTTCTCAGATTATGCTGCATGATGCTGGTGGTTTCCTGTCTGGTTGCTGTTATCTGCTGGATCATTCTGAAGGTTTTTGTAAGGAAGAGTCGCTGTCTTCATCACTGTGCATACTAGCTGCTCCAAAATATTCTCCCGTGTCTTTAGAGTGATTCGGCTTCAGGATGTGAAGATAAGCCTCCTTCTGTCCGTCTCCACTCACGTTGAAGTGGCCTTGAAACGACGGCTCAACCTTAGGATTTTTATAATTCACGTAGCCGATGAGCTTCAGTGCAGTGTCTCCTGGTGAGCGCTGGTACCAGAAAATGGTGTCATAGGACTGGATGGTATGTTTCAATGTGAGTTTAACTTCGCTGTTCGGTTTGGTCACGAGTTCACGTGGAGACTGAAACACTTGATCTTGTTTATTGAGGTAAACGCCTGTAAAGAGATGTAGAAAATAAAAAGTGAGTATAAGTAAAGAATGTTTATTCATCTTAAAAGAGGAAGAGTTTATCGATACCTTTGATCCAGGACACGGTGATGGTACAGATGATGAGATGAGACGGCTTCATGGTGAATGTCGCGAACCAACTGGAGTCGCTGCAGTACTTTGTGAATCAGGAGGAGAGACAGGAAGTGAGGTAGAAAAAGCAGAGCTTTGTTTAGAATGAACTCATTTGTAGTTTTTAATCCAAGTGTTAAAACTTTTATTGATTGGTTGATTTACAGAAATATTTTCAGCGTATTTCTAACAATATGAAGGAAGTATTTCAACCAGTGCCAACGTCATACTCCAACACAGCAGAAAGGTTATCAAAAATGAAACACTTTTCTTTATTATTATTATTATTGTTGTTGTTGTTAATTTCCATATCATGTCACTTACATGACTGTGTATGCACATTTTACGCAGTCACACACGAAGACGATAATAAAAGACAGAAAGGAAAATACTTATAAATGTACCACTTTCAATACTGCAAAAAAAGAGATATAAGGATAATTCAACACACTGACTGCAGAGAACACACTAAACATTTATTCATAAAATCATTACCTAAAAAAAAAATTATCTCCCCTCATTTTATTTTATTTATTTAAGTTACAGTTTGCACATAAAGTATTGAAAGAATAACATGTTTAAACAGATGTTTTATTTCTTTCTTACCTTTGATTAATACTAGCTTATGTGCCTTTAACATATACATAGTTTCTCTTGTTGTACCTTATTTTATTATTATTATTATTATTATTATTATTTTTTAATATTTTCCTCGGTTGATAAATAAAGTCTTATCTTTGGAGAATAAAATTCTAACCACCTCAACAAATGACTTTTAAACTTTATTTTTGATCTTTTTTTTTTCCAGATTCTTCCAGAGTAGGATCACAATTGCATGCTCGGCTTACGCTGAGTGTCATGCTGCTGATTGTAAAGGGTTTATTAAGAACAAACGAGTTATGAGTTGGGAGCCAGTCAGTCAGACCACAGAGCTCACTGGGGGATGATGCACTTTCAGAGTGGAGAGGGGAGGAGGTTTTTGTCAGGAGCAGATGGGTGTTTGTCGTACTGTGGCTCACTAGCAGCACAGAGATACGTTGCCGTGTGTTCAAGGACGTTCAGGTCTTTTATGTAAAGTGAACCATTTTTTCTGTTTCCGCTCAGATCTCCAGCCAGTTTGAAATGTTTTCTGAAAGGCTCCTCCACGCTGTCGTCTTTGAACTGCGTGTAGCCGAAGCCGATGAGCTTCAGAGCCGTGTCTCCGGGTGATCGCTGGTACCAGAGCATCACTCTGTAGTCACTTTGGTCGTGGGTACAGATTAGCTGAACTTCATCGCCTTCCTTCTTTATGAGAGAAGAAGGCGACTGATGGATCTGAACCCCCAGAGCGATACCTGCTGAGAGCAGAGTCGGGCAGATTAATGATTTAAAATGTGAAAATAAACACACAGTGAAGCAGGTGTTACCTGTGAGGAAACAGCAAACAAAAAGTCTAATTATTGCAAAGAGATCCGAGAAAAGTACAGAACTGGGAATGGAGTAAGTCATGACGGTCTGTTCTCTTAGTGGTTTCCCACCCAACTGAATGGTTTCAGGAGGAAACTGAAGTGGTATAGATAGGAGGAGGAGTGGCTTCTGATATCTATACTGACATATGAAGTAGTAGCCATAGAAGGTTTGCAACGTTTTGTGAGAAAATGAGGAAAATGCAGCAGGTTTTGAATGAGTGCTCTAAAATTTACTGTAGTAGAACATCAACATAACAAGAAAAGCCCAGCTTTAATCCCCTGCAGCGTATACACCGATCAGGCATAACATAACAAAACTCACCTGGACTCAGCGTGCTTACAGGAACCAGCATCAGCACGTCACACAAAATATACAGGACCTCACCCCATCCTCTCAAACCACTTTAGAATGACAGGCAAGAAAACTTAACGTGGCAGAATGAATGATTGTATTGTTTCATGGCTGAGAGATTATGAAATGTAGTTAAATGGGAGTCAATGGAACATTTAAGTCGGCTTAGATCACAAAAGGGTAGAAGATTTTAATGTAATCAAGACAGTATTTTTAGAAAATCACTAAAAAACCATCTGTGACTTTTACTAATCTGTAAATACTTCCATGTTTGGTAGTTTTGTAAAGTGGTTTCAGAGATTTATGCAGAAGACATTTTTGTCCTCCTGAGTCACTCAGGGGTTAAACAATAACATTAATAATAGTAATAATAATAATATTAAAGTAGGGTGGAAGTGGACTGAAACAACATGATAAAAAACGAAGTTAGATTTGTGAATTCTGCTATGACTACATCAAGCCACAGGAGCAGGTGCCTGGGGGCCTGTCTGAATAAACCCACAGATGATAAAAATGTGTGTTGTGAGTTTTTGTCACGTTCCACAGGGACTTTATGTCAATGTGCTTTGCTAGCTGCACAGTAGTAAACTGCACTCTGCTGGGATCCTGCAGCTCTGATACTTAGAGAGCCATTCTTCTTTGCATTTCCACCCAAGTTTCCAGTGATGTTGAAATTATCTTTGAACTGGTCTTCTTTTTGTGGAGTGTCGTAGCTCAAATATCCAATGAGCTTCATAGCTGTGTCTCCAGGCGACCGCTGGTACCAGAGAATCACCCTGTAGTCTGTTTTATCATGGGTGCAGTAAATCTGCACGTTATCGCCAGGTTTTACGATGAACTCGGAGGGAGACTGATGGACCTCAACACCCAGACACACACCTGGAGAAAGAATAATAAAAATTTGATTTAAAATCAAACGATTTCTATGTTCTCAGGAGCAAATCATATTAATTTGTGTTATTACCTGACAGGAAACAGAAAAAGAGAAAATAAACCATTTTGTCTGTTTCTAAATAAACTCAAAAGTCCATAGAATTTGGGGGATTATTTTGAGATCTGACTGACACTGAGTGATGGAGAATCAGCTGCTAATGAGTAAAGTTTGGAACGGTGAAGTCAACAGTACAGGCTGGTAGAGACATCAGATAAGGAGGTGGGAGGGGCGAGTTCTAGCTCTGATGTAAATGTAATGAATGTTGGTTGGCTCTGAGTTTTTGTATTAAGGAGATAGGGTTTCCCATCAGTGTGCATAGCTAGCTGCACAGTAATAAACTGCACTGAGATCAGATCCTGCAGCTCTGATACTTAGAGAGCCGTTCTTCTTTGCATCTCCCCTCAAGTCTCCAATGATGTTGAAATTATCTGTGAACTGGTCTTCCTTTTGTGCAGTGTTGTAATTCAAATATCCAATGAGCTTCATAGCTGTGTCTCCAGGCGACCGCTGGTACCAGAGCATCAGTGTGTAGTCTGTTTTATCATGGGTGCAGTAAATCTGCACGTTATCGCCAGGTTTTACGATGAACTCGGAGGGAGACTGATGGACCTCAACACCCAGACACACACCTGGAGAAAGAATAATAAAAATGTGATTTAAAATCAAACGATTTCTTTGTTCTAAGAAGCAAATCATATTAATTCGTGTTATTACCTGACAGGAAACAGAAAAAAAGGAAAAACAGAAAATAGATCATTTTGTCTGTTTCTAAATAAACTCAAAAGTCCATAAATAAAAAGCTGATTTGTTGGATTAGATTTTTTGAGATCTGACTGACACTGAGTGATGGAGAATCAGCTGCTAATGAGTAAAGTTTGCAGAGGTGAAGTCAACAGTACAGGCTGGTAGAGACATCAGATAAGGAGGTGGGAGGGGCGAGTTCTAGCTCTGATGTAAATGTGATGAATGTTGGTTGGCTCTGAGTTTTTGTATTAAGGAGATGGGGTTTGCCATCATTATATATAATATATAACAATAATATGACAAAACATTTGACCCACAATTAAAAAAAAAACAAAAAAACAAAAACAGATTAATGGACCAAGAACCCTGAAAGCACGTGTGCATCAGATTAAGAAAACTATTTAACCCCTTCTGCCTGTGTCTTAACTGAGATGAATGTTGAAAGTGTTTTTCTCACACTGAGGCAGTTTACCCGATGTGCGTGAGGTTTTTGGTGACGGGGTCTCATTAGACCACATCACTGTGTACTGCCAGCACAGAAATACACAGCTGAGTCTGACTGAGACGCGCTTTGAATAATCAGACCTCCCGTTTGGATGTCGTTCCTCGTCATCTGAAACCGAGCCTGGAACTCATTCTCATAAACTGGATCGCTGGGAAAGTAGCTGTATCCGATCAGGTTGATCTGACCGCCCCCTTTCTGCTGGTACCAGAGCATAACGCTCAGATCACTGTTGTCGTGGCTGCAACTAAATTCCACCCTGTCCTTGGGGTTGACTATCGTTGGATGAGACTGTTGAAAGGTCGTACTCTTAACTTGATCTGTGGGTAAGAAACACATGTAAAAATCAGTTTTTGGAGTTCAGTACATTTTGTAATCATAAATTTGAATCTATTGTATCGGACTTAATAACAATACATGGAAACAAGATGAGGAGACATCCGATCAGAGTTGGAGACATCTTCCAGGTCCGTGCTGCTGCTCCAGTGAGAACCTGCAAAAAGAAGAAAAGTGTAAATGTATTCATGTCATTGAGAGGAGCATGAGGAGAGGTTTTCGTGTGGGAGTGGCATTAAACCACGCCACTGTGTGCTCGCCGCGCAGAAATACACAGCTGAGTGTGACGGGTTCGCTCTGCCTATAACCAGAGCTCCTTTTACTGCGCTTTCTCTCGTCATCTCAAACTGCTCCTTAAATGTGCCCTCGTAGTTCGGGGAGCCCTGGTACCCGTAGCCAATGAGGGTCATGGACGTGCTGCCCCTTGTTTGCTGATACCAGAGCATTAAAACGAGGTTAGTGTCATCGTGGCTGCAGTTAATGTGGACCTCGCTGTTCTCCTTCACTATCTGAGGAGGAGATTGTTGAAATGTCACAGCGCCCACCTGACCTGTGGAGAAAAAAACAGCAGCAGTCAATTAGTGCAGGATTTGTGTTAAAAAATGATCGTTGAGCAAGTACAGTATGAAAATAAAGATCTTACATGAGAACAAGGCGAAGAGAAAAACGCAGGTCTGCACTCGTGAAGACATTGTCGAGCACTGATGCCAAAAATGTTGTCGGAAGAAAAATGAAGTTCAAGGTGTAGAGGGAGGGAGTTGCTGCGCTGCACTGTGTTTTGTCTCCACCTATTGGTTTGATCTGTTTAGGACAGTCATATGCAAATGTTTGATTGTTGGGAAATCACAAACGCAGCATGTTTTGGTAAATTCATTCATTTACTACTTATTTATTATTTAATTTATTTATTTCATTTAAGCCGTTTATTACCTTTTCAAATCATTTCCTTCTCTCAACAGAAGTTAAACAACGTGTATAGTTTAATCCGTCGATATCTCCTCCTCAGTGTGGTTTTGTTTCTTCCTTTGAATATTATTATGTGTCAGTCAGGTGTCAGAACAATAAAGGATGTTTTTGTCACAGTGGTGGGATCTGCCACAGCACCGTGTAAACTAGCAGCACACAGATAAACAGCCTCGTCTTTCCTCTGAACGCTAGAGATTGTCAGGGACGACTTCTTCACTTGTACCGTCTCTGCCTTATATCCTGATTTGAATCCTTCTTCATAGGTAGGACTGCCAACTACCAGATACACAACGAGCTCCAGAGCTTTTCCTTTCTGTTGTTTGTACCAGTACATGTTTTGATGATCTGTTTCGTTCTGGTAACAGTACATTTCTACACCACTGTTGGCAGCGGCGGAGATGTAGCGAGGCCACTGGTCGATCAGTACAGACTCAGAAACACCTGGAACACAGAGAGGAGAAAACATGATAAATGTATTTGTTAACTTGTTTTATCAGTCTGGATGAAATGAAGAAAATGTTAAACAGACATATTTTGATTGAAAAGCCAGAATATGTTGATGGATATTAACTTTACCTGCAACCCAGAGAATAAAGAAAGTCGAGGTGATGACGCCTGAAGTCATTTTGATTGAGACTAAATGAAAGGATGTACAGTCAGACGACACTCGATATCTGTAGGGAGGAAATGACGTTAGTGTCTCTGTTGCTGTAAACAGGCCAAAGTAAAGACGTCCTGAAAGGAGACGGTGATTCGACAGTCTAATATTTTCTTTTTATGACTCCTTACAGTATTCGGATCCTTACATGCTGCTTAATTCTTTCCCACATGTAAATTCAACTCCTCCCAGGTAACAGTAGCACCTCCTACCTTCCTACCCTCACAGCTGTTTCACTATTTCTAACCTCCCAGCTAATAGTAGCTCTTCCTAGCTTATTTTGTACCGATCTAATATAAGGTGACCATATTTGAGTTTGTAAATAAGAGGAACCTACAGAGAAATGCAAATTCGACGTAAACAATCTTCAGACACTAGTACAACAAAATCTTGGACAAGTTTGAAATCGTTTCAAAGTTTTGAGTTTGACACATTCTTAAGTCTCAAAAAGAGGACGTCTGCTCACCCTAGCTAATAGTGGCTCTTCCTAGCTTCCTAGCCTCCCAGCTATGTAGATAAGCTATTTAGATAATGAGATTAGGCTTCCTAGTCTCCAACATAGCGGTAGCTACTCTTATTGACCTAGCCTCCCAGCTAATAATATTTTCAGTTACAGCTAAAAGTAGCTACTTCTAGTAACTCTCACTAGCTTTATAGCCCCCCAGTTAATAGTAGCCTTACCTAGCATCCTAACTTCCCAGCTAATGAATCTTCTTAGTTTCATAGCCTCTTAGTTAATAGTGGCTCTTCCTAGCTTCCAAATCTCGTAGTTAATAGTAGCTCTTCCTAAATTTCTAGCCTCTATAAATAAATGGTGCTTCCTAGCATCGATATCTTCTCCTCACTGTGGTTTTGTTTCTTCCTTTGAATATTATTATGTGTCAGTCAGGTGTCAGAACAATAAAGGATGTTTTTGTCACAGTGGTGGGGTCTGCCACAGCACCGTGTAAACTAGCAGCACACAGATAAACAGCCTCGTCTTTCCTCTGAACGCTAGAGATTGTCAGGGACGACTTCTTCAGTCCTTCTGTCTCTGCCTTATATCCTGATTTGAATCCTTCTTCATAGGTAGGACTGCCAACTACCAGATACACAACGAGCTCCAGAGCTTTTCCTTTCTGTTGTTTGTACCAGTACATGTTTTGATGATCTGTTTCGTTCTGGTAACAGTGCATTTCTACACCACTGTTGGCAGCGGCGGAGATGTAGCGAGGCCACTGGTCGATCAGTACAGACTCAGAAACACCTGGAACACAGAGAGGAGAAAACATGATAAATGTATTTGTTAAATTGTTTTATCAGTCTGGATGAAATGAAGAAAATGTTAAACAGACATATTTTGATTGAAAAGCCAGAATATGTTGATGGATATTAACTTTACCTGCAGCCCAGAGAATAAAGAAAGTCGAGGTGATGACGCCTGAAGTCATTTTGATTTGAGACTAAATGAAAGGATGTACAGTCAGACGACACTCGATATCTGTAGGGAGGAAATGACGTTAGTGTCTCTGCTGCTGTAAACAGGCCAAAGTAAAGACGCACTGAAAGGAGACGGTGATTCGACAGTCTAATATTTTCCTTTTATGACTCCTTACAGTATTCGGATCCTTACATGCTTCTTAATTCTTTCCCACATGCAAATTTTGCTCCCCCCGACTAACAGTAGCTCCTCCTACCTTCCTACTCTCACATCTAACAGTAGATCAACCTAGATCCCTAGCCTCATAGCTAGAAGTAGCTCTTCCTAGCTTTCTAGCCCCCCATCCTCCCACACTTGATAGTAGCACCTCCTAGCTTCCTACCCTTGCAGCTAACAGCTTTTCCTACTTTCTCCCTTCCCAACTAATAGTATCTCTTCCTAGCTTCTTAGCCTCCCAGCTATTTATATTAGCAGTTAGCTCATCCTAGCTGCCTACCTTGTCAACTAATAGTATTTATTCCTACGGTCATTGCCTCCCAGTTAATAGTAGCTCTTCCTTGCTTCCTACCTTCCCAGCCAACAGCAGCTCTCCCTAACTTCCTGGTTTCCTACCTCCCAGATAACATTAGCTCTTCCTAGAAGGGGAGATTGTGTGACTACAGACTTTATAGTCACAACTTCTTTATCAGGCAGCTTTGGTTTGGTGCAGGTGCACGTTTGATGTGATGGGCCACCCGGCTTTTTGTAAAGGAGCCAGGGGTGTTGAAGCACCGTGTTAACTAGCTGCACAGAAATACTCTGCAGTGTCTGTTGGTTCTATGTTGTAGATTATGAGCTGAGCTTTGCCCTTTGAGTGGCCAGTTATGTTGACAAGATTTTCAAAGTCCTTCTCAAGATTTGGCTTTTCGTAGTGAAACAGTCCTATCAGGTCCATGGCGCGCTGGTCTCTTGCTGTGGACTTGTACCGGTACCAAAGCATGTAGGGGTAGTTGTTATCTCCGTGGTAACAGTCAAGACGGGCCTCCTGTTTAGGCTCTATCAGAAGGTTTTCGGGTGATTGCTGGATCACAAGTGATAAAACGGTGTCTAGATGACAAAAAGAAAAACTGAATGAGTAGACAGAAAGCTCATGAGAATGAACATACATCTTACAGCTCTTACCTGCAAGCAAAGCCAGAGAAAAAGTCCAAATTACAAACATTTTAACACACATTTACCCAGTGTATAAAATTCTTGTATAGCAGTAGAGCTCTATGGCTGCTAATAGAAACACATTGGTATGAAATGTTCCCATTTATATTGAGCTGGGAGGAGCTTCCACAACTATCGTCTTGTCGGTGTGTTATCACTGCTCTCTGCTGTTCACACAGAGCAGACACTTTCATTTCTGACTGTAAAACACGTAGAGTTTATCTGCTGCTGTGGAGAATGAAAGACGTAAATTTAAAATTATTATCTCTTTCACCTCCTCTCTCAAGCCTCTAAAATGTGTAATTTAGTTCTGAACTTCTTCTTCATTTTCCAAATGTACTTTATTTATTCTTGCATGAAAATGAAACACATTAATTTGGGGGCTGGATGTTTATGTTTCTGTAAAGCTTGAATGTCTTTCCACTATACACCTGTTAACAATCAGATCATTTCTTTGATGTTTTGTCCCATAGCGCTTATAGCAGCATATAACCAAGAAGATAAAAGTTTATTCCTGAAGCAACTCCTACATACATATAATCAATACAATACAATTCAGTTTCTACATGACAAAAGACAGAAATAAGAATAATTAAAAGAGCAGATTATCACGCACATACAAAATTATCATTCATAAATTCACAGCTCCTTAAATTGATCAATCTGGTCGACTTTAAAACTGCAATTTATGCACAAAGTAAACGATAATGTACTTCAATAGAGAATGTCGAGAAGACAAAAACAAAAACAAGAACCAATGCAAAACAGATATTTATAAAAGTAAAAGGTGTACATTTATGGAACAACTTAGAAACAGAAATGAAATTGTGTAGTAAACTTCACAGATTTAAAAATATATTTAAAAATAATATTCATGAACCTTTTGAAAATATTGTGAGCATGTGTGTTTGGTTATGTCAGTTTTTGTTCCTTTCTTATGAAACGTAGTTGTGTTTTTGTAAGAAGGATGGGCACAACAAGCGAAGGCTCCAGCCTATAAAGTTTAGTTTAGTTTATTGGTTTAGCACAAATTATGTGACAAATCTGTGCAAGGCGGGAATGAAGCTTTTACAGGCTTGTACAGAGTTCCACAACTAGTCATACCAAATACATATTACATATGATTCCGAAAGACAGCGAAACAACAAACATAAAGTTACTTAGGAAGGAAAAAAATCATCAGAATCTATCAAAAAAGGATGAGGATGAGGGTTCAAGTGGATAATTGGTATTTCTACTTTTCGGTTAGTGTATGTTAGTATTTGCATATATATTGTTTTGGTGTATTGTATCAAATGTATTCATTATTTTCAGACTTCTCAGACTGTGCTGCATGATGCTGGTGGTTTCCTGTCTGGTTGCTGTTATCTGCTGGATCATTCTGAAGGTTTTTGTAAGGAAGAGTCGCTGTCTTCAACACTGTGCATACTAGCTGCTCCAAAATATTCTCCCGTGTCTTTAGAGTGATTCGGCTTCAGGATGTGAAGATAAGCCTCCTTCTCTCCGTCTCCACTCACGTTGAAGTGGCCTTGAAACGACGGCTCAACCTTAGGAGTTTTATAATTCATGTAGCCGATGAGCTTCAGTGCAGTGTCTCCTGGTGAGCGCTGGTACCAGAGAATGGTGTCATAGGACTGGATGGTATGTTTCAATGTGAGTTTAACTTCACTGTTCGGTTTGGTCACGAGTTCACGTGGAGACTGAAACACTTGATCTTGTTTATTGAGGTAAACACCTGTAAAGAGATGTAGAAAATAAAAAGTGAGTATAAGCAAAGACTTGAGGAAATGTTTATTCATCTTAAAAGAGGAAGAGTTTATCGATACCTTTGATCCAGAACACAGTGATGGTACAGATGATGAGATGAGACGGCTTCATGGTGAATGTCGGGAACCAACTGGAGTCGCTGCAGTACTTTGTGAATCAGGAGGAGAGACAGGAAGTGATGTAGAAAAAGCAGAGCTTTGTTTAGAATGAACTCATTTGTAGTTTTTAATCCAAGTGTTAAAACTTTTATTTATTGGTTGATTTACAGAAATATTTTCAGCATATTTCTAACAATATGAAGGAAGTATTTCAACCAGTCCCCAACGTCATACTCCAACACAGCAGAAAGGTTATCAAAAATGAAACACTTTTCTTTATTATTATTATTATTGTTGTTGTTGTGTTAATTTCCATATCATGTCACTTACATGACTGTGTATGCACATTTTACGCAGTCACACACGAAGACGATAATAAAAGACAGAAAGGAAAATACTTATAAATGTACCACTTTCAATACTGCAAAAAAAGAGATATAAGGATAATTCAACACACTGACTGCAGAGAACACACTAAACATTTATTCATAAAATCATTACCTAAAAAAAAAATTATCTCCCCTCATTTTATTTTATTTATTTAAGTTACAGTTTGCACATTAAGTATTAAAAGAATAACATGTTTAAACAGATGTTTTATTTCTTTCTTACCTTTGATTAATACTAGCTTATGTGCCTTTAACATATACATAGTTTCTCTTGTTGTACCTTATTTTATTTATTTTTTTTTTTTTAATATTTTCCTCGGTTGGTCTCCTGCAGGAATAAATAAAGTCTTATCTTTGGAGATAAAATTCTAACCACCTCAACAAATGACTTTTAAACTTTATTTTTGATCTTTTTTTTTTCCAGATTCTTCCAGAGTAGGATCACAATTGCATGCTCAGCTTATGCTGAGTGTCATGCTGCTGACTGTAAAGGATTTCTGGGTGTAATGGGAGCCAGTCAGTCAGACCACAGATCTCACTGGGGGATGATGCACGTTCAGAGTGGAGAGGGGAGGAGGTTTTTGTCAGGAGCAGATGGGTGTTTGTCGTACTGTGGCTTACTAGCAGCACAGAGATACGTTGCCGTGTGTTCAAGGACGTTCAGGTCTTTTATGAAAAGTGAACCATTTTTTCTGTTTCCGCTCAGATCTCCAGCCAGTTTGAAATGTTTTCTGAAAGGCTCTTCCACGCTGTCGTCTTTGAACTGCGTGTAGCCGAAGCCGATGAGTTTCAGAGCCGTGTCTCCGGGTGATCGCTGGTACCAGAGCATCACTCTGTAGTCACTTTGGTCGTGGGTACAGATTAGCTGAACTTCAGCGCCTTTCTCGCTGATGAGAGAAGAAGGCGACTGATGGATCTGAATCCCCAGAGCGATACCTGCTGAGAGCAGAGTCGGGCAGATTAATGATTTAAAATGTGATAAAATAAACACACGGTGAAGCAGGTGTTACCTGTGAGGAAACAGCAAACAAAAAGTCTAATTATTGCACAGAGATCCGAGAAAAGTACAGAACTGGGAATGGAGTAAGTCATGACGGTCTGTTCTCTTAGTGGTTTCCCACCCAACTGAATAGTTTCAGGAGGAAACTGAAGTGGTATAGATAGGAGGAGGAGTGGCTTCTGATATCTATACTGACATATGAAGTAGTATCCATATAAGGTTTGCAACGTTTTGTGAGAAAATTAGGAAAATGCAACAGGTTTTGAATGAGCGCTCTAAAATTTACTATAGTAGAACATCAACATAACAAGAAAAGCCCAGCTTTAATCCCCTGCAGCATATACACCGATCAGGCATAACATAACAAAACTCACCTGGACTCAGCGTGCTTACAGGAACCAGCATCAGCGCGTCACACAAAATATACAGGACCTCACCCCATCCTCTCAAACCACTTTAGAATGACAGGCAAGAAAACTTAACGTGGCAGAATGAATGATTGTATTGTTTCATGGCTGAGAGATTATGAAATGTAGTTAAATAGGAGTCAATGGAACATTTAAGTCTGCTAAGATCACAAAAGGGTAGAAGATTTTAATGTAATCAAGACAGTATTTTTAGAAAATCACTAAAAAACCATCAGTGACTTTTACTAATCTGTAAATACTTCCATGTTTGGTAGTTTTGTAAAGTGGTTTCAGAGATTTATGCAGAAGACATTTTTGTCCTTATTCATCAGTTTAATTCACTCAGGGGTTAAACAATAACATTACTACTACTACTACTACTACTAATCATAATAATAATAAAGTAGGGTGGAAGTGGACTGAAACAACATGATAAAAAACAAAGTTAGATTTGTGAATTCTGCTATGACTACATCAAGCCACAGGAGCAGGTGCCTGGGGGCCTGTCTGAATAAACCCACAGATGATAAAAATGTGTGTTGTGAGTTTTTGTCACGTTCCACAGGGACTTTATGTCAATGTGCTTTGCTAGCTGCACAGTAGTAAACTGCACTCTGCTGGGATCCTGCAGCTCTGATACTTAGAGAGCCGTTCTTCTTTGAATCTCCCCTCAAGTCTCCAATGATGTTGAAATTATCTGTGAACTGGTCTTCTTTTTGTGGAGTGTCGTAGCTCAAATATCCAATGAGCTTCATAGCTGTGTCTCCAGGCGACCGCTGGTACCAGAGCATCAGTGTGTAGTCTGTTTTATCATGGGTGCAGTAAATCTGCACGTTATCACCAGGTTTTACGATGAACTCGGAGGGAGACTGATGGACCTCAACACCCAGACACACACCTGGAGAAAGAATATTAAAAATGTGATTTAAAATCAAACGATTTCTATGTTCTCAGGAGCAAATCATATTAATTTGTGTTATTACCTGACAGGAAACAGAAAAAAAGGAAAAACAGAAAATAGATCATTTCATCTGTTTCTAAATAAACTCAAAAGTCCATAAATAACAAGCTGATTTGTTGGATTAGATTTTTTGACATCTGATTGACACTGAGTGATGGAGAGTCAGCTGCTAATGAGTAAAGTTTGCAGAGGTGAAGTCAACAGTACAGGCTGGTAGAGACATCAGATAAGGAGGTGGGAGGGGCGAGTTCTAGCTCTGATGTAAATGTAATGAATGTTGGTTGGCTCTGAGTTTTTGTATTAAGGAGACAGGGTTTCCCATCAGTGTGCATAGCTAGCTGCACAGTAGTAAACTGCATTGAGATCAGCTCCTGCAGCTCTGATACTTAGAGAGCCGTTCTTCTTTGCATCTCCACCCAAGTTTCCAATGATGTTGAAATTATCTGTGAACTGGTCTTCTTTTTGTGGAGTGTCGTAGCTCAAATATCCAATGAGCTTCATAGCTGTGTCTCCAGGCGACTGCTGGTACCAGAGCATCAGCCTGTAGTCTGTTTTATCATGGGTGCAGTAAATCTGCACGTTATCGCCAGGTTCTACGATGAACTCGGAGGGAGACTGATGGACCTCAACACCCAGACACACACCTGGAGAAAGAATAATAAAAATGTGATTTAACATCAAACGATTTCTATGTTCTCGGGAGCAAATAATATTAATACGTGTTATTACCTGACAGGAAACAGAAAAAGAGAAAATAAACCATTTCGTCGGTTTCTAAATAAACTCAAAAGTCCATAGAAAACGAGCCAAATTTGGGGGATTAGACTTTTTGAGATCTGACTGACACTGAGTGATGGAGAGTCAGTTGCTAATGAGCTGAGTGAAGTTTAGAAAGGTGAAGTCAACAGTACAGGCTGGTACATCAGATAAGGAGGTGGGAGGGGCGAGTTCTAGCTCTGATGTAAATGTGATGAATGTTGGTTGGCTCTGAGTTTTTGTATTAAGGAGATAGGGTTTGCTGTCAGTGTGCATAGCTAGCTGCACAGTAGTAAACTGCACTGAGATCAGGTGCCTTGAGGTCCTCTATAAACAGAGAGCCATTCTTCGCTGTCTCTCCACTCATATCTCCAGACACCTTGAAATGTTGTGTCAAAGATGTCTCGTGGGTTATGGTGCTGTAATACCCAAATCCAATGAGTTTCATGGCTGTGTCTCCGGGCCACCTCTGGTACCAGTACATGAGAGTGTGTTCTGTCTTTCCATGGCTGCACACCAGCTGCACCTTCTCTCCAGATTTTCTAAAAACTTCCTGAGGAGTTTGTAAGATCTCCACCCCTAAACAGGCTCCTAGAAGAAGAAGTAGAACATGAGTAAACTGTGCAGAAGCTATAGATGGAGTGGGGATTTCTGGATGATGAAAGCGATTACCGATGAGCAACAGGATTAATGTCAGCATGATGGTGTCTTCTCTGAATGAACGATGAGTGACTCTTAACATTCCACTTTTTATTGACACCCACCTCCCCTGTTATGTGTGCAGCTGAGGAGTATTTCTGAAGCTCCAGCACCACCTAGTGGAAACACACTGAAGTGGTTTCTTCTCAAGCCAGGAGTTTTTGTTCAGCTGCTCATACTTCTCAAATCACTGTGTTTGCTTACAGCGCAGAAGTACACGCCGCTGTCTCCAGGCTGCAGGTCTTTGATAGTAAGAGCCCCGTTCTCAATGGTTGCTTTACTGGCTGAGTATTTGGTCTGATTCTTGCTACCGTAGTCTGGCTGCCCCCCAAAAACTGTGTAGACGACAAGGCTCATGGTCTCCCCCGGACGCTGCCTGTACCAGTACATCTGGTTATGGCCTTTATCTTTAGTGTGGCTGCAGTTCATCTCTGCCTGCTGGGATACATAACTCCAGCGGATTTCAGGGTTCTGAGTCACATCTTGGCAGAGACCTGTGAGGAAAATATGCAGAATTACATGTAATTTGCATTTGCATTTGAGTTTGAAAATACATTCTGAAATATTCACCATACTATCATACATGGTTAAATGTTCTATACCTTGAAAAAATTGACACCAAACTACAAATGCGATACGTATTTGAGCCGTCATGATGACAGCCTGCAATGAGATGCTGACACTGCTACCTATAACTGAGAAGGTGTGGGGTAACAAACATTAGGACCTCCCATTTTGATCCCTGATTGTAGTCAGTAAAAAGCTTCAGACTGGTTAGAGTGCAGGTGCATGTGAGTGTGTGATGAGGAGGTTTTTGTATTGAGGAGCAGTGAGATGTAGCACTGTGGTAACTAGCAGCACAGAAGTACACTGCACTGCTGTTCACATCCAGGTCTTTAATTGTTAATGTGCAGTTCTGGTCTTTATCTGCACCCCCGTCTATCTTCACAACGGTTTCATTCTCTGGGTTTCCTTTGCCGAGAAACATGTATCCCAGGAACTGCATTTGTCCTTTTGACTGTTTGTACCAGAGTATTATGTTGTAGGTGTCTATACTGTGTGAACAGTAGATTTTAGCTTCTTCTCCAGGATTTTTGTTCATATGAGCTGGAGTCTGGTGGACTTTATCACTTTGAGAGGAACCTGTTGGAAAATGATGAATAAAAAGTCAGAAACAGTACAACATGAAGGTTTCTGAAATTAAAAGATTAATATTAAGAATGTAAAATTATTCAAAACTGCAGCTGAAATAACAAATCTACAAACAGATCCAGTTTAAAAAAGTTAAATTAAAAATGTTGATGACTTTACCTGAAACCAGAACAGAGTTAAAAGTAATGTAAAGGAATAATACGATCATTTTGTGTTTGATTGTTGTGAAGAAAATATGAAGAATGAAGCAGTTGTAATGTTTCCAAGCTTCTTTCTGAACTAAACCCTCCCCAGTCTTTATGTGGGTGGTGTCATTGTGCGTCCTCCTCTTCTGACATGACAACAATGGTTGAGTATAAAGATCCAGATATTGATAGACTGGAGAAGACAAACAGGTGCAGGAGGCCAAGAGCTGTGATGAGGAGGTTTTTGTATTGAGGAGCAGTGAGATGTAGCACTGTGGTAACTAGCAGCACAGAAGTACACTGCACTGCTGTTCACATCCAGGTCTTTAATTGATAATGTGCAGTTCTTGTTTTTGGATGCACTTCCTTCTATCTTCACCTCAAGTCCTTTCTCAGGGTTGGGACTGGAACCGTACATATATCCCAACAACTGAATTTGTCCTTTTGACTGTTTGTACCAGAGTATTTGGTCGTAGCTGTCTATACTGTGTGAACAGTAGATTTTAGCTTCTTCTCCAGGATTTTTGTACATATGAGCTGGAGTCTGGTGAACTTTATCACTAAGAGAGGAACCTGTTGGGAACAAAAAGATATCAAAGAATAGTCGACAAGAGCAAAATAAAATAGTAACAGATGAAAAATGTATTTTACCAGATGTATAAATAAAAACATTACCTGAAACCAGAATGATATTAAAAGCTATGTAGAAGATGGAAATGATGACGTTGTATTTCATGACTGAATTTAAGTTGATCCTTGTTGCAGTTCTACTGATTATTGACGTCTCATCTCTGCTGGGTAAAGTAGTTGTTTAGGTGGGTGGTGCTATAGTGCATTGTTCTCTTCCTGATGTACCACTGTACACTACAAGCTCACTGCCACCTGATGAAAGGAACCTGAATAACAAAGATCTGGACTGAATCTACAAATCCTGCTTCAACATTTGGGTATAATTTGTGTTATTCTTTAGTCTGGCTCTGGATCATAGTTTGGCTTCGTGTGAGAAGAAGGAGAATAATCACAAGTTGTAGAGTGCAATGAAACCTTAGTTCAGATCTGTGAGATAGTATAAACAGTCGAAAGAGTGTTCAGATAAATATGAATAAAAATCTATATCTGAGTAGAATGGAGAATACGATGGTGGAATATAAAGATATTATGTGAAGTACGTGTGTAGAAAAATTATTATAACAAAATCAAACTCTTCACACCTTCAGTTTCAGGACAGTCTATGGTGATAGAAATAAAGTTTGATTCTCAACTGCAACACAAGCTCTTCAGTTTGGTTCATAACCTGCAAAGAATCAACATAGAGTCATTACTGGTGACCTATGCTGTTGACCTTTCACAGTGGCTGCACCGCGACGAGTAGTTAAACCACATTTATAGTTATACAACAGATCTACACCCTGTCCTGACGTGTACCTCCCCAGAGATGTAACTACATGTTACAACAACGCAGACCACAACAACTGTCTTGTCCCTATGGTGTAAAGTAGCAATAAATAAAAATGGACACAATTATAGTCATTTGACACAAATAGACACAAAATCATCACACAAAGTTCAACATTCCCAAATATTCTGTCAAGTCTTTTGTGCATTCTTGCATTTTTATTTTAAAACATATTTAAAATGTCTGTGGTTTCAGTGACAGTGACTGTTGTTCAGCATTTATCACCTCCAACTCCAGCACTAATGTTGTCGTCACTCTTTGACTGCCTTCTAGTGTTTTAGTGGTGTAATTACAAAAAAAGGCTGACACAACAGTGCACTGGTAGCATGGTGGCCAACCTGAGCTCCCACAATTTGCTTGAATAATGTTGTGAAACCCGGAAACTAAACCTTGACTGATTTGACCTCACAGTCGTGGACCTTGGAGTCAGGTGACTTTGTAGCCCTCAGCTCCTGGAGTCAGTGGTCTCCTCTTGAATCTGTTAGTTCCTCTTTGCTGGATCCAGTCCAGTCACATGTTGTGTTTACTGTGTTAGATGAGATTGAGAGACGACTCAACCAATGACAGACCTGGAGACTTTTTGTTATAATATCATTTGAAATACCCCATGTACAACAATGGTTCAGTATAAAGATCCAGATAATGAGAGACTGGAGAAGACAAACAGGTGCAGGAGGCTTTGAGGTGGATGAAAAAAAATCTGCGATGAGGAGGTTTTTGTATTGAGGAGCAGTGAGATGTAGCACTGTGGAAACTAGCAGCACAGAAGTACACTGCACTGCTGTTCAGGTCGACTTTCTCAATTTTGAATGTACAATTTTGGTCTTTCTCTGCACTCCCGTCTATCTTCACACCTGTTCCACTCTCTGTGTTTCCAGTGCCTGCGAATATGTATCCCAGGAACTGCATTTGTCCTTTTGACTGTTTGTACCAGAAGATTCTGTTGTAGTCATCTATACTGTGTGAACAGTAGATTTTAGCTTCTTCTCCAGGATTTTTGTTCATATGAGCTGGAGTCTGATGGACGTTATCACTGTGAGAGGAACCTGTTAGAAAATGATGAATAAAAAGACAGAAACAGTACAACATGAAGGTTTCTGAAGTTAAAAGATGAATATTAAGACTGTAAAATGATTCAACACTGCAGCTGAAATAACAAATCTGCAAACAGATCCAGTTTAAAAAAAAAGTTGAATTAAAATGTTGATGACTTTACCTGAAACCAGAACAGAGTTAAAAGTAATGTAAAGGAATAAGACGATCATTTTGTGTTTGATTGTTGTGAAGAAAATACGACGAATGAAGCAGTTGTAATGTTTCCAAGCTTCTTTCTGAACTAAACCCTCCCCAGTCTTTATGTGGGTGGTGTCATTGTGCGTCCTCCTCTTCTGACATGACAACAATGGTTGAGTATAAAGATCCAGATATTGATAGACTGGAGAAGACAAACAGGTGCAGGAGGCCAAGAGCTGTGATGAGGAGGTTTTTGTATTGAGGAGCAGTGAGATGTAGCACTGTGGTAACTAGCAGCACAGAAGTACACTGCACTGCTGTTCACATCCAGGTCTTTAATTGTTAATGTGCAGTTCTGGTCTTTACTTGCATCCCTTCTATCATCACATTAAATCCTTTCTCTGGAGTAACACTTTTAAAATAAAGATATCCCATCAGCTGCATTTGTCCTTTTGACTGTTTGTACCAAAGTATTACGTTGTAGGTGTCTATACTGTGTGAACAGTAGATTTTAGCTTCTTCTCCAGGATTTTTGTTCATATGAGCTGGAGTCTGGTGGACTTTATCACTGAGAGAGGAACCTGTTGGAAAATGATGAATAAAAAGTCAGAAACAGTACAACATGAAGGTTTCTGAAGTTAAAAAATGAATATTAAGAATGTAAAATGATTCAAAACTGCAGCTAAAAATAACAAATCTACAAACAGATCCAGTTTAAAAGGTTGAATAAAAAATGTTGTTGACTTTACCTGAAACCAGAACAGAGTTAAAAGTAATGTAAAGGAATAATACGATCATTTTGTGTTTGTTGTGAAGAAAATACGAAGAATGAAGCAGTTGTAATGTTTCCAAGCTTCTTTCTGAACTAAACCCTCCCCAGTCTTTATGTGGGTGGTGTCATTGTGCGTCCTCCTCTTCTTGAATGGAGTGCACATTGACAATAAACTGGACTGGTGTAAGAACACTGAGGTTCTCTACAGGAAGGACCAGAGTCCACTCTATTTTCTGAGGAGACTGAGGTCCTTCAACATCTCCTGGATATTGTTGAGGATGTTGTTTGAGTCTGTGGTGGTCAGTGTGCTCCTTTACACTGTTGCATTCTGGGGCGGCAGTCTGGGAATGAGTCTCTAACCGACTCAGCCATAGACATATATACGTAGACGCCACATTGAGCGCTCAATTGTACGTCAACGTCGCCGCCATCTTGGATGTGGCAAAGTGGAGCCATCGGAGAAGATTCCTCATTCATTTTCATGTGGAAGTTTACCAACTGGTTTACAGTACAAACCAGATCTCACGGCATTACCTTTCACAGATAAGAATGAAAAGGCAGTTTAATGGGTGGAACTGTTGGTAGTTGTATTTGATTTGTTTAAATATTCCAGTTTGTGATTTTATGGGTTGTTGTTTGGACGGTTGCACAAATCTAGCTAATGGCTGTTAACGTTGGCTGTCACTTGTTGGTAACACGTATGAATATTGTCTGGGTAAGTGTATATGTAGATGTGATGTTTGTATGTGTTTTAGGGGGCTGGAATAACGCTCCTTCAGCCAGACACTTCCAGGCCATCTACCGCCATTTGATGGTGCGGTGTGGTGTGTCTCCAAGCACATCAGGAAATGTGGGAGGATGAGACCGTGTCCCTGACATACTATGGCACAGGGTATTTTGGGTAAAAATGGACTAATACTTATTTCTAAAAGCTTGTCTTACGTGGATCACTATTCTCTACCATTGAATACAATGATATGTATGCAGGACTAGTTGACATTTTAAATATATATTTTTTTAATAATAATTAAAAAATGAATAAAATCTAAATAATTACATAACTATTTGTTTCCTGAATATATTAGTGTGTGTGAATGGGTGAATAAGAGGCATTAACTTAAAGCACTTTGTAGAAAGGCGCTTTATGAAGTTCAGTCCATTGCCTTTTATTAGTTTACGGGGCAGATTTGCCACATCCAATATGGCAGACGCGTTAACGTATCGCAGCAATGGACCAACCCGTTCAATGCGGCGTCTATGTATATATGTCTATGGACTCAACAAACTGATTCACAAGTCCAGTGATGTTGTAGGGGTGGAGCTGGACTCTTTGAACACAATGTCAGAGAGGAGGATGTTGGTCAGAGTGACTGAATTCTTGTGTAATATTTCTTCATGCATCTTACATCTTATTTTTCATAGGACTTTTTTTTTTCTATTTGTATTTGACTCTGTCACCATGAAACTGTCACTTTATGGGAGCAACAAGGATTAATGAAGTAATTAAAGTACTCTGATTGATAAAATGACGAGAATGGTTCAGTATTAAGATCCAGATAATGAGAGACTGGAGAAGACAAACAGGTGCAGGAGGCTTTGAGGTGGATGAAAAAAAAACTGTGATGAGGAGGTTTTTGTATTGAGGAGCAGTGAGATGTAGCACTGTGGTATCTAGCAGCACAGAAGTACACTGCACTGCTGTTCAGGTCAACCTTCTCAGTTTTTAATGTACAATTTTTGTCTTTATTTGCATCCCCTTCTATCTTCACACCCTTTCCACTCTCTGGGGTTCCAGTGGTTGCGAATATGTATCCCAGGAACTGCATTTGTCCTTTTGACTGTTTGTACCAGAGTATTTTATCAGTTGTCTATACTGTGTGAACAGTAGATTTTAGCTTCTTCTCCAGTAGTTTTGTACATGTCAGCTGGAGTTTGGTGGACTTTATCACTTTGAGAGGAACCTGTTAAAAAGAAAAATATGAGCAGGGTCAAACAGTTTCAGTGTTAATTTTAAATCCACAAATTGTTTTAAAATATGTGTTGAAGCTTAAAAAGACATTACCTGAAACCAGAATGGTGTTGAAAGTGACACTTAAGAACCAGACCAACATGTTGTGTCCTGTAAATGTTAAACTGAATATATTGTTGTGATTGATTGTTTCCTTCAGTGCTTCTGCACTTGTACTGATTATTTCCAACCTCCTCTCTGAGTCAAGCCTTCTATCAGCAAAGCATCATGAGTTCATTAGATGGGCGGAGTCACCGTTGATCCTCCCCCTCTCAACGTGTCAATCATCTTCTCCATTAGCTCCACACACCACTAGTTGAGACTAAAGGCCTGGTTGGAGATGTGCTACTGCCACCTAATGAGAGGAAGGAAAACAGGAGGCTGTGTTAGAGATGGAGGTTTTTGTATTGAGGAGCAGTGAGATGTAGCACTGTGGTAACTAGCAGCACAGAAGTACACTGCACTGCTGTTCACATCCAGGTCTTTAATTGATAATGTGCAGTTCTGGTCTTTATTTGCATCCCCTTCTATCATCACATTAAATCCTTTCTCTGGAGTAACACTTTTAAAATAAAGATATCCCATCAGCTGCATTTCTCCTTTTGACTGTTTATACCAAAGTATTTCGTTGTAGGTGTCTATACTGTGTGAACAGTAGATTTTAGCTTCTTCTCCAGGATTTTTGTTCATATGAGCTGGAGTCTGGTGGACTTTATCACTGAGAGAGGAACCTGTTGGAAAATGATGAATAAAAAGTCAGAAACAGTACAACATGAAGGTTTCTGAAATTAAAAGATTAATATTAAGAATGTAAAATGATTCAAAACTGCAGCTAAAAATAACAAATCTACAAACAGATCCAGTTTAAAAGGTTGAATAAAAAATGTTGTTGACTTTACCTGAAACCAGAACAGAGTTAAAAGTAATGTAAAGGAATAACACGATCATTTTGTGTTTGTTGTGAAGAAAATACGAAGAATGAAGCAGTTGTAATGTTTCCAAGCTTCTTTCTGAACTAAACCCTCCCCAGTCTTTATGTGGGTGGTGTCATTGTGCGTCCTCCTCTTCTGACATGACAACAATGGTTCAGTATAAAGATCCAGATATTGATAGACTGGAGAAGACAAACAGGTGCAGGAGGCCAAGAGCTGTGATGAGGAGGTTTTTGTATTGAGGAGCAGTGAGATGTAGCACTGTGGTAACTAGCAGCACAGAAGTACACTGTACTGCTGTTCACATCCAGGTCTTTAATTGTTAATGTGCAGTTCTGGTTTTTATCTGCGTTTCCTTCCATCTTCACATCAAGTCCTTTCTCTGGATTATCATTGTTCTTGTACATATATCCCAGAAATTGAATTTGTCCTTTTGACTGTTTGTACCAAAGTATTACGTTGTAGGTGTCTATACTGTGTGAACAGTAGATTTTAGCTTCTTCTCCAGGATTTTTGTTCATATGAGCTGGAGTCTGGTGGACGTTATCACTGAGAGAGGAACCTGTTGGGAACAAAAAGACATCAAAGAAAAGTCGACAAGAGCAGAATAAAATAGTAACAGATGAAAAATGTATTTTACCAGATGTATAAATGAAAACATTACCTGAAACCAGAATGATATTAAAAGCTATGTAGAAGATGGAAATGATGACGTTGTATTTCATGACTGAATTTAAGTTGATCCTTGTTGCAGTTCTACTGATTATTGACGTCTCATCTCTGCTGGGTAAAGTAGTCGTTTAGGTGGGTGGTGCTATAGTGCATTGTTCTCTTCCTGATGTACCACTGTACTCTACAAGCTCACTGCCACCTGATGAAAGGAACCTAAATAACAAAGATCTGGACTGAATCTACAAATCCTGCTTCAACAGAATAATACAATGTGTATTGGTTTTTAGTCCAGCTCTAAAAAAAAAAAAGCTTGAAGACGCTTTGTTTGGAACTGATTATGCATCAGCTGTGACGTTTTTTCTTCTTTTTTTTGTCATTTGGACAAGTACTTTACAGAACAGGTACATAGATAATAAAATAAATACAACAAATTATTAAAAAATAATAAATCTGGAAAGTGCACTCATACACACAGAGTAATAGATATATAATATGTATAATATGGAAACAGGAGATGCCCTTGGTGTGGCTACAGTCTATTGTTGCACTGTCACCGTGGTTTTTCCACAGTATGGAGGTCTGTGTCACATCACTGCCGTGGGTTAAACCTGATTTCTGATTTTTAAATAGAAAACTTAACAATTACTACAATTTCACCTTTAATCCAGAGCAGAAATATAACAAAGCTGAGGCGACCGTGTTGGTTAATGTCCATGTTGTGGACGTCAGAGGCTCATATGTAAATGAGAGTGTGTTTGCAGAGTAAATATAAAGAGTTGCAGGGTGGGAGTGTCGCCTCTTTGTGTGACGTTCTTTGAGTATTTGTGGTGCTTGACATCCCCCTACAGTACATGAGACAGAAGAGCAGAGCTGAGGTTTTTGTTCAGCTCTCACATGCGTCTGTATCACTGTGTTCACCGACTGCACAGAAATACAAGCCTTTATCTCCTGGGACCAGATCCATCACGGTGAATGTTCCACTGTGAGCGTCGGGTTTGGTGACTGAGAATTTGTGACCCTTGAATTCTGCTTCAAAGTCAGGTTGGCTGCTTGCTGTAGTGAATACTACTTGTTTCATGAGTTCTCCTGGCAGCTGTCTGTACCAGTACATCTGGTAGTAGCCAGCACCTTTGGTGTGTCTGCAGTCTATGGTTGCATTATCACCCTTATATTTCCACAGTATGGGGGTCTGGGTGACATCACTCCCATCAGTTAGACCTGTATAAAAAACAGTAAAACACTTTTTAACATTTGATTTAAAGGATTTCTCCTGCTACTTGTTTTTATGTATATATTTTGTTCCTTGCAGGTTTTAGATGTTGTTTAATGTAACTTGCGCATACAACAATACAATAAAACATCTTGAATTACTTAGTCTGCGTTTCATATTTATTTCATATACCCAAGATTTATTCCAACAAAAATTTGAAATGATTTAATGTAAGCGATTAATCTCATATGACATTACCTGAGCTCCAAAGTAAGAAGACTGACAGTACGAGGAGGTCTTGGTTTCTAACCATAATATCCATGTTAGATGTAAACTGACTGAGTCTCAGATTATTACACAGACATGAGGAGTTGCAGGTGGGAGTGTCTCTCTAAGTTGAAATGTGAGCGTTGGCGTTGGTTGGATTCGTCATCACTATGGAGGACCAACTCTGCCACAATTAAAAATGAAAAAGTAAAAGAATAAATGAATAAATACGCACAGATAATGTGATGAATAAATAACTACCTAAACATAAGCCATAAATGCTATATATTTATTTACACACACTTCACCATTCAGAAACTTTTTGCCTATTGGTTGTTTGGTGAGTACACGGATCGACTGCACATGCCTTGCTTTTCACAGCCAGCCAGGTAGTTTGGATTGAAAATAAATAAATAGCATTCATGGCTCATACATAATTATTTATTCATTTAATTTCTTATAGAATATATATTCAGGTATTAATGGATTTATTTATGGCGTATGTCTGTGGGTATTTGTTTCTTCATTTATTTATATATTAACTTTGGCAGAGTTGAACGATATGAAGCTGAGGTTGAGGCTGAGGCAATTCAGTTCTTCTAAATCTTCTTCAACCTCCTGTCATTCTGCATAGTTTTTAATTGTGAGCCTTGGTCTTTATTTGTCCTCCCTTCTATCTTCACACCCGTTCCATTCTCTGTGTTTCCAATGCCTCCTACCATGTATCCCAGGAACTGCATTTGCTAAGCTAAAAAGACATTACCTGAAACCAGAATGGTGTTGAAAGTGACACTTAAGAACCAGACCAACATGTTGTGTCCTGTAAATGTTAAACTGAATATATTGTTGTGATTGATTGTTTCCTTCAGTGCTTCTGCACTTGTACTGATTATTTCCAACCTCCTCTCTGAGTCAAGCCTCCTATCAGCAAAGCATCATGAGTTCATTAGATGGGCGGAGTCACCGTTGATCCTCCTCCTCTCAACGTGTCAATCATCTTCTCCATTAGCTCCACACACCACTAGTTGAGACTTAAGGCCTGGTTGGAGATGTGCTACTGCCACCTAATGAGAGGAAGGAAAACAGGAGGCTGTGTTAGAGATGGAGGTTTTTGTATTGAGGAGCAGTGAGATGTAGCACTGTGGTAACTAGCAGCACAGAAGTACACTGCACTGCTGTTCACATCCAGGTCTTTAATTGTTAATGTGCAGTTCTGGTTTTTATCTGCGTTTCCTTCCATCTTCACATCAAGTCCTTTCTCTGGATTATCATTGGTCTTGTACATATATCCCAAAAATTGAATTTGTCCTTTTGACTGTTTGTACCAGAGGATTCTATCATAGCCGTCTATACTGTGTGAACAGTAGATTTTAGCTTCTTCTCCAGGATTTTTGTACATATGAGCTGGAGTCTGGTGGACGTTATCACTGCGAGAGGAACCTGTTGGGAACAAAAAGACATCAAAGAATAGTCGACAAGAGCAGAATAAAATAGTAACGGATGAAAAATGTATTTTACCAGATGTATAAATAAAAACATTACCTGAAACCAGAATGATATTAAAAGCTATGTAGAAGATGGAAATGATGACGTTGTATTTCATGACTGAATTTAAGTTGATCCTTGTTGCAGTTCTACTGATTATTGACGTCTCATCTCTGCTGGGTAAAGTAGTTGTTTAGGTGGGTGGTGCTATAGTGCATTGTTCTCTTCCTGATGTACCACTGTACACTACAAGCTCACTGCCACCTGATGAAAGGAACCTGAATAACAAAGATCTGGACTGAATCTGCAAATCCTGCTTCAACATTTGGGTATAATGTGTGTTATTCTTTAGTCTGGCTCTGGATCATAGTTTGGCTTCATGTGAGAAGAAGGAGAATAATCACAAGTTGTAGAGTGCAATGAAACCTTAGTTCAGATCTGTGAGATAGTATAAACAGTCGAAAGAGTGTTCAGATAAATATGAATAAAAATCTATATCTGAGTAGAATGGAGAATACGACTGTGGAATATAAAGATATTATGTGAAGTACGTGTGTAGAAAAATGATTATAACAAAATCAAACTCTTCAAACCTTCAGTTTCAGGACAGTCTATGGTGATAGAATTAAAGTTTGATTCTCAACTGCAATACAAGCTCTTCAGTTTGGTTCATAACCTGCAAAGAATCAACATAGAGTCATTACTGGTGACCTATGCTGTTGACCTTTCACAGTGGCTGCACCGTGACGAGTAGTTAAACCACATTTATAGTTATACAACAGATCTACACCCTGTCCTAACGTGTACCTCCCCAGAGATGTAACTACATGTTACAACAACGCAGACCACAACAACTGTCTTGTCCCTATCGGGTGTAAAGTAGCAATAAATAAAAATGGACACAATTAAAGTCATGTGACACAAATAAACACAAAATCATCACACAAAGTTCAACATTCCCAAATATTCTATCAAGTCTTTTGTGCATTCTTGCATTTTTATTTTAAAACATATTTAAAATGTCTGTGGTTTCAGTGACAGTGACTGTTGTTCAGCATTTATCACCTCCAACTCCAGCACTAATGTTGTCGTCATTCTTTGACTGCCTTCTAGTGTTTTAGTGGTGTAATTACAAAAAGAGGCTGACACAACAGTGCACTGGTAGCATGGTGGCCAACCTGAGCTCCCACAATTTGCTTGAATAACGTTGTGAAACCTGGAAACTAAACCTTGACTGATTTGACCTCACAGTCGTGGACCTTGGAGTTTGGTGACTTTGTAGCCCTCAGCTCCTGGAGTCAGTGGTCTCCTCTTGAATCTGTTAGTTCCTCTTTGCTGGATCCAGTCCAGTCACATGTTGTGTCTACTGTGTTAGATGAGACTGAGAGACGACTCAACCACTGACTGACCTGGAGACTTTTTGATATAATATCATTTGAAATACCCCATGTACAACAATGGTTCAGTATAAAGATCCAGATAATGAGAGACTGGAGAAGACAAACAGGTGCAGGAGGCTTTGAGGTGGATGAAAAAAAAAAAAACTGATGAGGAGGTTTTTGTATTGAGGAGCAGTGAGATGTAGCACTGTGGTATCTAGCAGCACAGAAGTACACTGCACTGCTGTTCAGGTCGACTTTCTCAATTTTTAATGTACAATTTTTGTCTTTATTTGCATCCCCTTCTATCTTCACACCCGTTCCGCTCTCTGGGTTTCCAGTGGTTGCTACTATGTATCCCAGGAACTGCATTTGTTCTTTTGACTGTTTGTACCAGAGTATTACGTTGTAGTCGACTATACTGTGTGAACAGTAGATTTTAGCTTCTTCTCCAGGATTTTTGTACATATGAGCTGGAGTCTGGTGGACGTTATCACTGTGAGAGGAACCTGTTGGGAACAAAAAGACATCAAAGAAAAGTCGACAAGAGCAGAATAAAATAAAACATGTATTTTACCAGATGTATAAATAAAAACATTACCTGAAACCAGAATGATATTAAAAGCTATGTAGAAGATGGAAATGATGACGTTGTATTTCATGACTGAATTTAAGTTGATCCTTGTTGCAGTTCTACTCATTATTGACGTCTCATCTCTGCTGGGTAAAGTAGTTGTTTAGGTGGGTGGTGCTATAGTGCATTGTTCTCTTCCTGATGTACCACTGTACACTACAAGCTCACTGCCACCTGATGAAAGGAACCTAAATAACAAAGATCTGGACTGAATCTACAAATCCTGCTCCAACAGAATGATATAATGTGTATTGTTTTTTAGTCTAGCTCTAAAAAAAAAAAAGCTTGTAAGTGCTTTGTTTGGAACTGATTATGCATGAGCTTGAGCCGTTTTTTTTTTTTTTTTTTTGTTTTGTTTTGCAATTTGCACAGGTACTTTACAGTACAGGTACATAGGTAATAAAATAAATACAACAAATTATTAAAAAATAATAAACCTGGAAAGTGCACTAATAGGCACAGAGTAATAGATATATAATATGTATAATATGGAAATAGGAGATGCCCTTGGTGTGGCTACAGTCTATTGTTGCACTGTCACTGTGGTTTTTCCACAGTATGGAGGTCTGTGTCACATCACTGCCGTGGGTTAAACCTGTGTGGGTAACACTTTCTATGAAGGTTGTATTTATAATGCCCTATGAATGCACTCATAATGTTTTATAAGGTGTCTATAAAGCATTAATACCATCTATACATATTCACAAGTCGTCATAACCAACGTCATGATGCATTATGACAACTGGTTATGAATGATTATAATTTTAATCTGAATAGTGCATTATAAATATGTCAATATCTGCCTAGTCACTTGTTAGTTTTATGATGCATCATAACTACTTTGCTTTGCTGAATGTGTATAGTGATGCATAATGAGTTTTGACTTCTACTATTGTCCTTTATATCTGTGGCTATAAGTATATGTAATAAAGTTATAATAATGTATACATCTCCCTACAGCACACACTTATAAACAGCTATGCCATATCATAAGTGCTATCTGTCAGCTCTAAGTAAAGTGACAAGAATATGACACTATTATTAACAGATATAAGTTACTATGAGTAATTAAAAGGTGCAATGAACAAAGGACCGAGTCTGGCATCTTTACCCCATATGCACAATATTATAAATGTCTATGTTAATATCATAGGTGTTATTTGTCAGCTTTAAGTAAAGTAGAGCAAATGAGGTGTTGTAGATATAAGATTATAGACAAATATGAGGCACAATGAAATGAGAGCCTGGACAGTAAAGACAAAAGGAATGTATTTAGTTCACTTTATTTTCATTTAAACCAACACACATAATCAGAATGATTATCAATGCTCTGAGCACATTACACAAACACATGAAACACGTGAAACAGGCCACAAAAGTGGCACGGCGTGGTCCTAGAGATGTGGCTCTTAAAAGTGCCTTTGGGTTGGTGAGGTGATTCAGGGTCAGAGGTTAGCTCACAAAACACTAGCAGCACAGAGACACATCCTACCTGTCCTAGAGCAGGCTCAGCAGAGAAAGGGCAGAAAAGCCGCTTTATGACTAGTACATACAGTCAATGCTTTACGACAGTGGGAGGAGCTGGGGACGGAGGTGGGTGGGTCACGTGACAAATACCACCTATGATATTAACAAAGTCATTTATAATATTGTCCATATGGGGTAAAGATGCCAGACTCAGTCCTTAGTTCATTGCACCTTTTAATTACTCATAGTAACTTATATCTGTTAATCATAGTGTCATATTCTTGTCACTTTACTTAGAGCTGACAAATAGCACTTATGATATGGCATAGCTGTTTATAAGTGTGTGCTGTAGGGAGATGTATACATTATTATAACTTTATTACATATACTTATAGCTACAGATATAAAGGACTATAGTAGAAGTCAAAACTCATTATGCATCACTATACACATTCAGCAAAGCAAAGTAGTTATGATGCATCATAAAACTAACAAGTGACTAGGCAGATATTGACATATTTATAATGCACTATTCAGATTAAAATTATAATCATTCATAACCAGTTGTCATAATGCATCATGAAGTTGGTTATGACGACTTGTGAATATGTATAGATGGTAATGATGCTTTATAGACACCTTATAAAATATTATGAGTGCATTCATAGGGCATTATAAATACAACCTTCATAGAAAGTGTTACCTCTGTGTGTGTAACAGTTAGGTTAATATAATTCAGATTTTTTCATAGAAAACTTAACAATTACTACACTTTCACCTTTAATCCAGAGCAGAAATATAACAAAGCTGAGGCGACCGTGTTGGTTAATGTCCATGTTGTGGACGTCAGAGGCTCATATGTAAGTGAGAGTGTGTTTGCAGAGTAAATATAAAGAGTTGCAGGGTGGGAGTGTCACCTCTTTGTGTGACGTTCTTTGAGTATTTGTGGTGCTTGACATCCCCCTACAGTACATGAGACAGAAGAGCAGAGCTGAGGTTTTTGTTCAGCTCTCACATGCGTCTGTATCACTGTGTTGACTGACTGCACAGAAATACAAGCCTTTATCTCCTGGGACCAGATCCATCACGGTGAATGTTCCACTGTGAGCGTCGGGTTTGGTGACTGAGAATTTGTGACCCTTGAATTCTGCTTCAAAGTCAGGTTGGCTGCTTGCTGTAGTGAATACTACTTGTTTCATGAGTTCTCCTGGCAGCTGTCTGTACCAGTACATCTGGAAGTAGGTAGCACCTTTGGTGTGTCTGCAGTCTATGGTTGCATTATCACCCTTATATTTCCACAGTATGGGGGTCTGGGTGACATCACTCTCATCAGTTAGACCTGTATAAAAAACAGTTAAACACTTTTTAACATTTGATTTAAAGGATTTCTCTTCCTCCTTTTTTTATGTATATATATTGTTCCTTGCAGGTTTTATATGTTGTTTAATGTAACTTGCGCATACAACAATAAAACATCTTGAAATATTTAATCTGCATTACATATTTATTTCATGTACCCAAGATTTATTCCAACAAAAATTTGAAATGATTTAATGTAAGCGATTAATCTCATATGACATTACCTGAGCTCCAAAGTAAGAAGACTGACAGTACGAGGAGGTCTTGGTTCCTAACCATAATATCCATGTTAGACGTAAACTGACTGAGTCTCAGATTATTACACAGACATGAGGAGTTGCAGATGGGAGTGTCTCTCTAAGTTGAAATGTGAGCATTGGCGTTGGTTGGATTCGTCATCACTATGGAGGACCAACTCTGCCATAATTAAAAATGAAAAAGTAAAAGAATAAATAAATAAATACGCACAGATAATATAAGTAAATACCTAAATATAAGCCATAAATGCTATTTATTTAGTTAGTTATTTATTTTTGCACGAACTTCACCATTCAGAAACTTTTTGCCTATTGGTTGTTTGCTGAGTGCACGGATCGACTGCACATGCCTTGCTTTTCACAGCCAGCCAGGTAGTTTGAATTGAAAATAAATAAATAGCATTCATGGCTCATACATAATTATTTATTCATTTAATTTCTTATAGAATATATATTTAGGTTTTGGTTCATTCATGGCATATGTCTGTAGGTATTTGTTTCTTCATTTATTTATTTATTTTTAACTTTGGCAGAGTTGAACGATATGAAGCTGAGGTTGAGGTTGAGGCAATTCAGTTCTTCTGAATCTTCTTAAACCTCCTGTCATTCTGCATAGTTTTTAATTGTGAGCCTTGGTCTTTATTTGCCCTCCCTTCTATCTTCACACCCGTTCCATTCTCTGTGTTTCCAATGCCTCCTACCATGTATCCCAGGAACTGCATTTGCTAAGCTAAAAAGACATTACCTGAAACCAGAATGGTGTTCAAAGTGACACTTAAGAACCAGACCAACATGTTGTGTCCTGTAAATGTTAAACTGAATATATTGTTGTGATTGTTTCCTTCAGTGCTTCTGCACTTGTACTGATTATTTCCAACCTCCTCTCTGAGTCAAGCCTCCTATCAGCAAAGCATCATGAGTTCATTAGATGGGCGGAGTCACCGTTGATCCTGGTTGGAGATGTGCTACTGCCACCTAATGAGAGGAAGGAAAACAGGAGGCTGTGTTAGAGATGGAGGTTTTTGTATTGAGGAGCAGTGAGATGTAGCACTGTGGTAACTAGCAGCACAGAAGTACACTGCACTGCTGTTCACATCCAGGTCTTTAATTGTTAATGTGCAGTTCTGGTTTTTATCTGCGTTTCCTTCCATCTTCACATCAAGTCCTTTCTCTGGATTATCATTGGTCTTGTACATATATCCCAAAAATTGAATTTGTCCTTTTGACTGTTTGTACCAGAGGATTCTATCATAGCCATCTATACTGTGTGAACAGTAGATTTTAGCTTCTTCTCCAGGATTTTTGTACATATGAGCTGGAGTCTGGTGGACGTTATCACTGCGAGAGGAACCTGTTGGGAACAAAAAGACATCAAAGAATAGTCGACAAGAGCAGAATAAAATAGTAACGGATGAAAAATGTATTTTACCAGATGTATAAATAAAAACATTACCTGAAACCAGAATGATATTAAAAGCTATGTAGAAGATGGAAATGATGACATTGTATTTCATGACTGAATTTAAGTTCATCCTTGTTGCAGTTCTACTGATTATTGACGTCTCATCTCTGCTGGGTAAAGTAGTTGTTTAGGTGGGTGGTGCTATAGTGCATTGTTCTCTTCCTGATGTACCACTGTACACTACAAGCTCACTGCCACCTGATGAAAGGAACCTAAATAACAAAGATCTGGACTGAATCTGCAAATCCTGCTTCAACATTTGGGTATAATGTGTGTTATTCTTTAGTCTGGCTCTGGATCATAGTTTGGCTTCATGTGAGAAGAAGGAGAGTAATCATAAGTTGTAGAGTGCAATGAAACCTTAGTTCAGATCTTTGAGATAGTATAAACAGTCGAAAGAGTGTTCAGATAAATATGAATAAAAATCTATATCTGAGTAGAATGGAGAATACGACTGTGGAATATAAAGATATTATGTGAAGTACGTGTGTAGAAAAATGATTATAACAAAATCAAACTCTTCAAACCTCCAGTTTCATGACAGTCTATGGTGATAGAATTAAAGTTTGATTCTCCACTGCAACACAAGCTCTTCAGTTTGGTTCATAACCTGCAAAGAATCAACATAGAGTCATTACTGGTGACCTATGCTGTTGACCTTTCACAGTGGCTGCACCGTGACGAGTAGTTAAACCACATTTATAGTTATACAACAGATCTACACCCTGTCCTGACGTGTACCTCCCCAGAGATGTAACTACATGTTACAACAACGCAGACCACAACAACTGTCTTGTCCCTATAGGATGTAAAGTAGCAATAAATAAAAATTGACACAATTATAGTCATTTGACACAAATAGACACAAAATCTTCACACAAAGTTCAACATTCCCAAATATTCTGTCAAGTCTTTTGTGCATTCTTGCATTTTTATTTTAAAACATATTTAAAATGTCTGTGGTTTCAGTGACAGTGACTGTTGTTCAGCATTTATCACCTCCAACTCCAGCACTAATGTTGTCGTCATTCTTTGACTGCCTTCTAGTGTTTTAGTGGTGTAATTACAAAAAGAGGCTGACACAACAGTGCACAGGTAGCATGGTGGCCAACCTGAGCTCCCACAATTTGCTTGAATAATGTTGTGAAACCTGGAAACTAAACCTTGACTGATTTGACCTCACAGTCGTGGACCTTGGAGTCAGGTGACTTTGTAGCCCTCAGCTCCTGGAGTCAGTGGTCTCCTCTTGAATCTGTTAGTTCCTCTTTGCTGGATCCAGTCCAGTCACATGTTGTGTTTACTGTGTTAGATGAGATTGAGCGACGAGTCAACCAATTCAATTCAATTCAATTCAATTCAATTTAATTCATAAAGCACATTTCATGCACAAGGCAGACTCAATGTGCTTTACAAGATGTATACATAGTTACAATACCAACATTTACATAAAAATTCGTTTGGAATCAATTGAATGGTATAGGTGCAAGTAAACAATCATATGTATGCCATTTTCACCACATACACACCTAAACTCACACAACCACACAACCACACTTGACACACACAGCTCAGCAGAATGCTGTTGAAAAAAGATAGTTTTTTAATCTGTTTTTAAAGATGGCTACTGATGTGGATGTCTAACTGTGTCAGGTAAGGTGTTCCATTTTTGTGGGGCATATACACTAAAAGCTGCCTCCCCTTCTTTGGATCTGGTGCGAGGGATGAGTAAATTGCCTCTGCCTGTTGACCGAAGTGTTCTTGCTGTGGTGTACGTGATGAGCATATCTGTGATGTACTGAGGTGCAAGACCATGTAGTGCTTTATAAACCAGGAGCAGTATTTTGAAATTGATTCTTGTTCTAACAGGTAACCAGTGCAAAGATTTAAGAACAGGTGTGATGTGTTGATATTTTTTGGTACCAGTCAGAATACGTGCAGCGGCATTTTGAATTAGTTGTAACCTCTGAATACTTGAATTCGGGAGTCCAGTGAATAAACCATTACAGTAATCTAATCTACTTGTTATAAATGCGTGGATTCATTTTTCAGAGTCTGATTTTGACAGAAAGCCCCTCAATTTGGAGATATTTTTGAGATGATAAAAAGATGATCTTGTAATGTGATTGATATGACTTCTGAAATTTAGATTGCTGTTGATAATTACGCCCAGATTCCTTGCTTCAGTTTTGCTATGAAGAGAGAGAGAGTTGAGATGTTCTGCAATTTTCAGTCTCTGAGCCTGTGCACCAAAGATGATTATTTCCGTTTTGTCTTTGTTGAGTTGTAAAAAGTTTTCTGACATCCATTGATTAATATCTTTCATATTAATCGTAAGGGATATTATGGGTGATAGGTCATCTGGGTGTACTGAAATGTAAAGTTGCGAATCATCTGCATAATTATGGTAACTAACATTATGTTTGCGTATGACATGAGAGAGTGGAAGCATATAGAGATTGAATAGCAGTGGTCCAAGAATTGACCCTTGAGGTACCCCACATGTAATGTTCATTTTGTTTGACTTTTTGATATAATATCATTTGAAATACCCCATGCACAACAATGGTTCAGTATAAAGATCCAGATAATGAGAGACTGGAGAAGACAAACAGGTGCAGGAGGCTTTGAGGTGGATAAAAAAAAAGAAAACTGTGATGAGGAGGTTTTTGTATTGAGGAGGAGTGAGATGTAGCACTGTGGAAACTAGCAGCACAGAAGTACACTGCACTGCTGTTCAGGTCGACTTTCTCAATTTTTAATGTACAGTTTTTGTCTTTATTTGCATCCCCTTCTATCTTCACACCCGTTCCACTCTCTGGGGTTCCAGTGGTTGCGAATATGTATCCCAGGAACTGCATTTGTCCTTTTGACTGTTTGTACCAGAGGATTTGGTTGTAGGTGTCTATACTGTGTGAACAGTAGATTTTAGCTTCTTCTCCAGGATTTTTGTTCATATGAGCTGGAGTCTGGTGGACGTTATCACTTTGAGAGGAACCTGTTGGAAAATGATGAATAAAAAGTCAGAAACAGTACAACATGAAGGTTTCTGAAGTTAAAAAATTAATATTAATAATGTAAAATGATTCAAAACTGCAGCTGAAATACCAAATCTACAAACAGATCCTGTTTAAAAAAGTTAAATTAAAAATATTGATGACTTTACCTGAAACCAAAACAGAGTTAAAAGTAATGTAAAGGAATAACATGATCATTTTGTGTTTGATTGTTGTGAAGGAAATACGACGAATGAAGTAGTTGTAATGTTTCCAAGCTTCTTTCTGAACTAAACCCTCCCCAGTCTTTATGTGGGTGGTGTCATTGTGCGTCCTCCTCTTCTGACATGACAACAATGGTTCAGTATAAAGATCCAGATATTGATAGACTGGAGAAGACAAACAGGTGCAGGAGGCCAAGAGCTGTGATGAGGAGGTTTTTGTATTGAGGAGCAGTGAGATGTAGCACTGTGGTATCTAGCAGCACAGAAGTACACTGCACTGCTGTTCACATCCAGGTCTTTAATTGTTAATGTGCAGTTCTGGTTTTTATCTGCGTTTCCTTCTATCTTCACATCAAGTCCTTTCTCTGTAGTATCTCTGTCCCCGTACATATATCCCAGAAATTGAATTTGTCCTTTTGACTGTTTGTACCAGAGTATTTGGTTGTAACTGTTTATACTATGTGAACAGTAGATTTTAGCTTCTTCTCCAGGATTTTTGTACATATGAGCTGGAGTCTGGTGGACGTTATCACTTTGAGAGGAACCTGTTGGAAACAAAAAGACATCAAAGAATAGTCGACAAGAGCAGAATAAAATGAAACATGTATTTTACCGGATGTACAAATGAAAACATTACCTGAAACCAGAATGATATTAAAAGCTATGTAGAAGATGGAAATGATGACGTTGTATTTCATGACTGAATTTAAGTTCACCCTTGTTGCAGTTCTACTGATTATTGACGTCTCATCTCTGCTGGGTAAAGTAGTTGTTTAGGTGGGTGGTGCTATAGTGCATTGTTCTCTTCCTGATGTACCACTGTACACTACAAGCTCACTGCCACCTGATGAAAGGAACCTAAATAACAAAGATCTGGACTGAATCCACAAATCCTGCTTCAACAGAATAATATAATGTGTATTGTTTTTTAGTCTCGCTCTGAAAAAAAGCTTGAAGACGCTCTGTTTGGAACTGATTATGCATGAGCTTGGGCGTTTTTTCTTTTTTTTTTGTCATTTGCACAGGTACTTTACAGTACAGGTACATAGATAATAAAATAAATACAGCAAATTATTAAAAAATAATAAAGCTGGAAAGTGCACTAATAGGCACAGAGTAATAGATATATAATATGTATAATATGGAAATAGGAGATGCCCTTGGTGTGGCTACAGTCTATTGTTTCACTGTCACCGTGGTTTTTCCACAGTATGGAGGTCTGTGTCACATCACTACAATTACTACAATTTCACCTTTAATCCAGAGCATAAATATAACAAAGCTGAGGCGACCGTGTTGGTTAATGTCCATGTTGTGGACGTCAGAGGCTCATATGTAAATGAGAGTGTGTTTGCAGAGTAAATATAAAGAGTTGCAGGGTGGGAGTGTCGCCTCTTTGTGTGACGTTCTTTGAGTATTTGTGGTGCTTGACATCCCCCTACAGTACATGAGACAGAAGAGCAGAGCTGAGGTTTTTGTTCAGCTCTCACATGCGTCTGTATCACTGTGTTGACTGACTGCACAGAAATACAAGCCTTTATCTCCTGGGACCAGATCCATCACGGTGAATGTTCCACTGTGAGCATCGGGTTTGGTGACTGAGAATTTGTGACCCCTTGAATTCTGCTTCAAAGTCAGGTTGGGTGGTTGCTCTAGTGAATACTACTTGTTTCATGAGTTCTCCTGGCAGCTGTCTGTACCAGTACATCTGGTAGTAGGTAGCACCTTTGGTGTGTCTGCAGTCTATGGTTGCATTATCACCCTTATATTTCCACAGTATGGGGGTCTGGGTGACATCACTCCCATCAGTTAGACCTGTATAAAAAACAGTAAAACACTTTTTAACATTTGATTTAAAGGATTTCTCCTGCTCCTTGTTTTTATATATATATTTTGTTCCTTGCAGGTTTTATATGTTGTTTAATGTAGCTTGCGCATACAACATTACAATAAAACATCTTGAATTACTTAGTCTGCGTTACATATTTATTTCATATACTCAAGATTTATTTCAACAAAATGTTGGAAATGATTTAATGTAAGCGATTAATCTCATATGACATTACCTGAGCTCCAAAGTAAGAAGACTGACAGTACGAGGAGGTCTTGGTTCCTAACGATAATATCCATGTTAGACGTAAACTGACTGAGTCTCAGATTATTACACAGACATGAGGAGTTGCAGGTGGGAGTGTCTCTCTAAGTAGAAATGTGAGCGTTGGCGTTGGTTGGATTCGTCATCACTATGGAGGACCAACTCTGCCATAATTAAAAATGAAAAAGTAAAAGAATAAATAAATAAATACGCACAGATAATGTGATATATAAGTAAATACGTAAATATAAGCCATGAATGCTGTCGAGTTATTTATTTATTGATGCACGCACTTCACCATGCAGAAACTTTTTGCCTATTGGTTGTTTGGTGAGTGCATGGATCGACTGCACATGCCTTGCTTTTCACAACCAGCCAGGTAGTTTGGATTGAAAATAAATAAATAGCATTCATGGCTCATACATAATTATTCATTCATTACATTTCTTATAGAATATATATTCAGGTATTAATGGATTTATTTATGGCGTATGTCTGTGGGTATTTGTTTCTTCATTTATTTATTTATTTTTAACTATGGCAGAGTTGAACGATATGAAGCTGAGGTTGAGGCTGAGGCAATTCAGTTCTTCTAAATCTTCTTCAACCTCCTTTCATTCTGCATAGTTTTTTATTGTGAGCCTTGGTCTTTATTTGCCCTCCCTTCTATCTTCACACCCGTTCCATTCTCTGTGTTTCCAATGCCTCCTACCATGTATCCCAGGAACTGCATTTGCTAAGCTAAAAAGACATTACCTGACTTTATCACTGAGAGAGGAACCTGTTGGAAAATGATGAATAAAAAGTCAGAAACAGTACAACATGAAGGTTTCTGAAGTTAAAAGATGAATATTAAGAATGTAAAATGATTCAAAACTGCAGCTGAAATAACAAATCTACAAACAGATCCAGTTTAAAAAGTTGAATTTAAATGTTGATGACTTTACCTGAAACCAGAACAGAGTTAAAAGTAATGTAAAGGAATAATACGATCATTTTGTGTTTGATTGTTGTGAAGAAAATATGAAGAATGAAGCAGTTGTAATGTTTCCAAGCTTCTTTCTGAACTAAACCCTCCCCAGTCTTTATGTGGGTGGTGTCATTGTGCGTCCTCCTCTTCTTGAATGGAGTGCACATTGACAATAAACTGGACTGGTGTAAGAACACTGAGGTTCTCTACAGGAAGGACCAGAGTCCACTCTATTTTCTGAGGAGACTGAGGTCCTTCAACATCTCCTGGACATTGTTGAGGATGTTGTTTGAGTCTGTGGTGGTCAGTGTGCTCCTTTACACTGTTCCATTCTGGGGCGGCAGTCTGGGAATGAGTCTCTAACCGACTCAGCTATATACATATATATATAGACCCCGCATTGAGCGCTCAATCATACGTCAACGTCGCCGCCATCTTGGATGTGGCAAAGTGGAGCCATCGGAGAAGATTCCTCATTCATTTTCATGTGGAAGTTTACCAACTGGTTTACAGTACAAACCAGATCTCACGGCATTACCTTTCACAGATAAGAATGAAAAGGGAGTTTAATGGGTGCAACTGTTGGTAGTTGTAGTTGATTTTGTTTAAATATTTGTGATTTTAGAGGTTGTTGTTTGGACGGTTGCACAAATCTAGCTAATGGCTGTTAATTTTGGCTGTCACTTGTTGATAACACGCATGAATATTATCTGGGTAAGTGTATATGTAGATGTGGTGTTTGTATGTGTTTTAGGGGGCTGGAATAACGCTCCTTCAGCCAGACACTTCCAGGCCATCTACCGCCATTTGATGGTGCGGTGTGTCTCCAAGCACATCAGGAAATGTAGGAGGATGAGACCGTGTCCCTGACATACTATGGCACAGGGTATTTTGGGTAAAAATGGACTAATACTTATTTCTAAAAGCTTGTCTTACGTGGATAACTATTCTCTACCATCGTATACAATGATATGTATGTAGGACTAGTTGAAATTTTGAATATATATTTTTTTAATAATAGTTAAAAAATGAATAAAATATAAATAATTTCATTACTATTTGTTTCCCGAATATATAAGTGTGTGTGAATGGATGAATAAGAGGCATTAACTTAAAGCACTTTGTAGAAAGGCGCTTAATGAAGTTCAGTCCATTACCTTTTATTAGTTTACGGGGCAGATTTGCAACATCCAATATGGCGGACGCGTTAACGTATCGCAGGAACGGACCAACTCGTTCAATGCGGCGTCTATGTATATATGTCTATGGACTCAACAAACTGATCCACAAGTCCAGTGATGTTGTAGGGGTGGAGCTGGACTCTTTGAACACAATGTCAGAGAGGAGGATGTTGGTCAGAGTGACTGTGAATTCTTGTGTAATATTTCTTCATGCATCTTACATCTTATTTTTCATAGGACTTTTTTTTCTTTTTGTATTTGACTCTGTCACCTTGAAACTGTCACTTTATGGGAGCAACAAGGATTAATGAAGTAATTAAAGTACTCTGATTGATAAAATAACAAGAATGGTTCAGTATAAAGATCCAGATAATGAGAGACTGCAGAAGACAAACAGGTGCAGGAGGCTTTGAGGTGGATGAAAAAAAAAAACTGCAATGAGGAGGTTTTTGTATTGAGGAGCAGTGAGATGTAGCACTGTGGTAACTAGCAGCACAGAAGTACACTGCACTGCTGTTCAGGTCGACTTTCTCAATTTTTAATGTACAATTTTTGTCTTTACTTGCATCCCCTTCTATCTTCACACCCGTTCCACTCTCTGGGGTTCCAATGGTTGTTAATATGTATCCCAGGAACTGCATTTGTCCTTTTGACTGTTTGTACCAGAGGATTCTATCATAGTTGTCTATACTGTGTGAACAGTAGATTTTAGCTTCTTCTCCAGGATTTTTGTACATATGAGCTGGAGTCTGGTGGACTTTATCACTGAGAGAGGAACCTGTTGGGAACAAAAAGACATCAAAGAATAGTCGACAAGAGCAGAATAAAATGAAACATGTATTTTACCAGATGTATAAATGAAAACATTACCTGAAACCAGAATGATATTAAAAGCTATGTAGAAGATGGAAATGATGACATTGTATTTCATGACTGAATTTAAGTTCACCCTTGTTGCAGTTCTACTGATTATTGACGTCTCATCTCTGCTGGGTAAAGTAGTCGTTTAGGTGGGTGGTGCTATAGTGCATTGTTCTCTTCCTGATGTACCACTGTACTCTACAAGCTCACTGCCACCTGATGAAAGGAACCTAAATAACAAAGATCTGGACTGAATCTGCAAATCCTGCTTCAACAGAATAATATAATGTGTATTGTTTTTTAGTCTAGCTCTAAATAAAAAGGTTGAAGACGCTCTGTTTGGAACTGATTATGCATCTGCTGTGACGTTTTTTCTTCTTTTTTTTGTCATTTGCACAGGTACATTACAGTACAGGTACATAGATAATAAAATAAATACAACAAATTATTAAAAAATAATAAAGCTGGAAAGTGCACTCATAGGCACAGAGTAATAGATATATAATATGTATAATATGGAAATAGGAGATGCCCTTGGTGTGTCTACAGTCTATTGTTGCACTGTCACTGTGGTTTTTCCACAGTATGGAGGTCTGTGTCACATCACTGCCGTGGGTTAAACCTGTGTGTGTAACAGTTAGGTTAATATAATTCAGATTTTTAAATAGAAAACTTAACAATTACTACAATTTCACCTTTAATCCAGAGCAGAAATATAACAAAGCTGAGGCGACCGTGTTGGTTAATGTCCATGTTGTGGACGTCAGAGGCTCATATGTAAATGAGAGTGTGTTTGCAGAGTAAATATAAAGAGTTGCAGGGTGGGAGTGTCGCCTCTTTGTGTGACGTTCTCTGAGTATTTGTGGTGCTTGACATCCCCCTACAGTACATGAGACAGAAGAGCAGAGCTGAGGTTTTTGTTCAGCTCTCACATGCGTTTGTATCACTGTGTTGACTGACTGCACAGAAATACAAGCCTTTATCTCCTGGGACCAGATCCATCACGGTGAATGTTCCACTGTGAGCATCGGGTTTGGTGACTGAGAATTTGTGACCCTTGAATTCTGCTTCAAAGTCAGGTTGGCTGCTTGCTGTAGTGAATACTACTTGTTTCATGAGTTCTCCTGGCAGCTGTCTGTACCAGTACATCTGGAAGTAGCCAGCACCTTTGGTGTGTCTGCAGTCTATGGTTGCATTATCACCCTTATATTTCCACAGTATGGGGGTCTGGGTGACATCACTCCCATCAGTTAGACCTGTATAAAAAACAGTAAAACACTTTTTAACATTTGATTTAAAGGATTTCTCTTGCTCCTTGTTTTTATACATATATTTTGTTCCTTGCAGGTTTTATATGTTGTTTAATGTAGCTTGCGCATACAACATTACAATAAAACATCTTGAATTACTTAGTCTGCGTTACATATTTATTTCATACACCCAAGATTTATTCCAACAAAATGTTGGAAATGATTTAATGTAAGCGATTAATCTCATATGACATTACCTGAGCTCCAAAGTAAGAAGACTGACAGTACGAGGAGGTCTTGGTTCCTAACCATAATATCCATGTTAGATGTAAACTGACTGAGTCTCAGATTATTACACAGACATGAGGAGTTGCAGGTGGGAGTGTCTCTCTAAGTTGAAATGTGAGCGTTGGCGTTGGTTGGATTCGTCATCACTATGGAGGACCAACTCTGCCACAATTAAAAATGAAAAAGTAAAAGAATAAATGAATAAATACGCACAGATAATGTGATGAATAAATAACTACCTAAACATAAGCCATAAATGCTATATATTTATTTACACACACTTCACCATTCAGAAACTTTTTGCCTATTGGTTGTTTGGTGAGTACACGGATCGACTGCACATGCCTTGCTTTTCACAACCAGCCAGGTAGTTTGGATTGAAAATAAATAAATAGCATTCATGGCTCATACATAATTATTTATTCATTTAATTTCTTATAGAATATATATTCAGGTATTAATGGATTTATTTATGGCGTATGTCTGTGGGTATTTGTTTCTTCATTTATTTATTATTAACTTTGGCAGAGTTGAACGATATGAAGCTGAGGTTGAGGCTGAGGCAATTCAGTTCTTCTAAATCTTCTTCAACCTCCTGTCATTCTGCATAGTTTTTTATTGTGAGCCTTGGTCTTTATTTGTCCTCCCTTCTATCTTCACACCCGTTCCATTCTCTATGTTTCCAATGCCTCCTACCATGTATCCCAGGAACTGCATTTGCTAAGCTAAAAAGACATTACCTGAAACCAGAATGGTGTTGAAAGTGACACTTAAGAACCAGACCAACATGTTGAGTCCTGTAAATGTTAAACTGAATATATTGTTGTGATTGATTGTTTCCTTCAGTGCTTCTGCACTTGTACTGATTATTTCCAACCTCCTCTCTGAGTCAAGCCTCCTATCAGCAAAGCATCATGAGTTCATTAGATGGGCGGAGTCACCGTTGATCCTCCCCCTCTCAACGTGTCAATCATCTTCTCCATTAGCTCCAAACACCACTAGTTGAGACTAAAGGCCTTGTTGGAGATGTGCTACTGCCACCTAATGAGAGGAAGGGAAACAGGAGGCTGTGTTAGAGATGGAGGTTTTTGTATTGAGGAGCAGTGAGATGTAGCACTGTGGTAACTAGCAGCACAGAAGTACACTGCACTGCTGTTCACATCCAGGTCTTTAATTGTTAATGTGCAGTTCTTGTCTTTACTTGCATCCCCTTCTATCATCACATTAAATCCTTTCTCTGGAGTAACACTTTTAAAATAAAGATATCCCATCAGCTGCATTTGTCCTTTTGACTGTTTGTACCAGAGTATTAGGTCATAGTTGTTTATACTGTGTGAACAGTAGATTTTAGCTTCTTCTCCAGGATTTTTGTTCATATGAGCTGGAGTCTGGTGGACGTTATCACTGAGAGAGGAACCTGTTGGAAAATGATGAATAAAAAGTCAGAAACAGTACAACATGAAGGTTTCTGAAGTTAAAAGATGAATATTAAGAATGTAAAATGATTCAAAACTGCAGCTAAAAATAAAAAATCTACAAACAGATCCAGTTTAAAAGGTTGAATAAAAAATGTTGTTGACTTTACCTGAAACCAGAACAGAGTTAAAAGTAATGCAAAGGAATAATAAGATCATTTTGTGTTTGTTGTGAAGAAAATACGAAGAATGAAGCAGTTGTTATGTTTCCAAGCTTCTTTCTGAACTAAACCCTCCCCAGTCTTTATGTGGGTGGTGTCATTGTGCGTCCTCCTCTTCTGACATGACAACAATGGTTCAGTATAAAGATCCAGATATTGATAGACTGGAGAAGACAAACAGGTGCAGGAGGCCAAGAGCTGTGATGAGGAGGTTTTTGTATTAAGGAGCAGTGAGATGTAGCACTGTGGTAACTAGCAGCACAGAAGTACACTGCACTGCTGTTCACATCCAGGTCTTTAATTGTTAATGTGCAGTTCTGGTTTTTATCTGCGTTTCCTTCCATCTTCACATCAAGTCCGTTCTCTGGATTACCATTGGTCTTGTACATATATCCCAGGAACTGAATTTGTCCTTTTGACTGTTTGTACCAGAGTATTTGGTCATAGTCGTCTATACTGTGTGAACAGTAGATTTTAGCTTCTTCTCCAGGATTTTTGTACATATGAGCTGGAGTCTGGTGGACTTTATCACTGAGAGAGGAACCTGTTGGGAACAAAAAGACATCAAAGAAAAGTCGACAAGAGCAGAATAAAATAAAACATGTATTTTACCAGATGTATAAATAAAAACATTACCTGAAACCAGAATGATATTAAAAGCTATGTAGAAGATGGAAATGATGACGTTGTATTTCATGACTGTATTTAAGTTGATCCTTGTTGCAGTTCTACTGATTATTGACGTCTCATCTCTGCTGGGTAAAGTAGTTGTTTAGGTGGGTGGTGCTATAGTGCATTGTTCTCTTCCTGATGTACCACTGTACACTACAAGCTCACTGCCACCTGATGAGAGGAACCTAAATAACAAAGATCTGGACTGAATCTACAAATCCTGCTTCAACATTTGGGTATAATGTGTGTTATTCTTTAGTCTGGCTCTGGATCATAGTTTGGCTTCGTTTGAGAAGAAGGAGAATAATCTCAAGTTGTAGAGTGAAATGAAACCTTAGTTCAGATCTGTGAGATAGTATAAACAGTCGAAAGAGTGTTCGGATGAATATGAATAAAAATCTATGTCTGAGCTGAATGGAGAATACGACTGTGGAATATAAAGATATTATATAAAGTACGTGTGTAGAAAAATGATTGTATGAAAATCAAACTCTTCAAACCTCCAGTTTCAGGACAGTCTATGGTGATAGAATTAAAGTTTGATTCTCAACTGCAATACAAGCTCTTCAGTTTGGTTCATAACCTGCAAAGAATCAACATAGAGTCATTACTGGTGACCTATGCTGTTGACCTTTCACAGTGGCTGCACCGTGACGAGTAGTTAAACCACATTTATGGTTATACAACAGATCTACACCCTGTCCTGACGTGTACCTCCCCAGAGATGTAACTACATGTTACAACAACGCAGACCACAACAACTGTCTTGTCCCTATGGGATGTAAAGTAGCAATAAATAAAAATGGACACAATTATAGTCATTTGACACAAATAGACACAAAATCATCACACAAAGTTCAACATTCCCAAATATTCTATCCAGTCTTTTGTGCATTCTTGCATTTTTATTTTAAAACATATTTAAAATGTCTGTGGTTTCAGTGACAGTGACTGTTGTTCAGCATTTATCACCTCCAACTCCAGCACTAATGTTGTCGTCATTCTTTGACTGCCTTCTAGTGTTTTAGTGGTGTAATTACAAAAAAAGGCTGACACAACAGTGCACAGGTAGCATGGTGGCCAACCTGAGCTCCCACAATTTGCTTGAATAATGTTGTGAAACCTGGAAACTAAACCTTGACTGATTTGACCTCACAGTCGTGGACCTTGGAGTCAGGTGACTTTGTAGCCCTCAGCTCCTGGAGTCAGTGGTCTCCTCTTGAATCTGTTAGTTCCTCTTTGCTGGATCCAGTCCAGTCACATGTTGTGTTTACTGTGTTAGATGAGATTTAGAGATGACTCAACCAATGACTGACCTGGAGACCTTTTGATATAATATCATTTGAAATACCCCATGCACAACAATGGTTCAGTATAAAGATCCAGATAATGAGAGACTGGAGAAGACAAACAGGTGCAGGACGCTTTGAGGTGGATGAAAAAAAAAAAAACTGTGATGAGGAGGTTTTTGTATTGAGGAGCAGTGAGATGTAGCACTGTGGTATCTAGCAGCACAGAAGTACACTGCACTGCTGTTTAGGTCGACTTTCTCAATTTTTAATGTACAGTTCTGGTCTTTTTCTGCACTCCCGTCTATCTTCACACCCGTTCCACTCTCTGGGGTTCCACTGCCTGCGAATATGTATCCCAGGAACTGCATTTGTCCTTTTGACTGTTTGTACCAGAGTATTTTATCATAGTTGTCTATACTGTGTGAACAGTAGATTTTAGCTTCTTCTCCAGTAGTTTTGTACATGTCAGCTGGAGTCTGACGGACTTTATCACTGAGAGAGGAACCTGTTAAAAAGAAAAATATGAGCAGAGTGAAACAGTTTCAATGTTAATTTTAAATCCACAAATTGTTTTAAAATATGTGTTGAAGCTAAAAAGACATTACCTGAAACCAGAATGGTGTTGAAAGTGACACTTAAGAACCAGACCAACATGTTGTGTCCTGTAAATGTTAAACTTATTATATATTGTTGTGATTCATTGTTTCCTTCAGTGCTTCTGCACTTGTACTGATTATTTCCAACCTCCTCTCTGAGTCAAGCCTCCTATCAGCAAAGCATCATGAGTTTATTAGATGGGCGGAGTCACTGTTGATCCTCCTCCTCTCAACGTGTCAATCATCTTCTCCATTAGCTCCAAACACCACTAGTTGAGACTAAAGGCCTTGTTGGAGATGTGCTACTGCCACCTAATGAGAGGAAGGGAAACAGGAGGCTGTGTTAGAGATGGAGGTTTTTGTATTGAGGAGCAGTGAGATGTAGCACTGTGGTAACTAGCAGCACAGAAGTACACTGCACTGCTGTTCACATCCAGGTCTTTAATTGTTAATGTGCAGTTCTTGTCTTTACTTGCATCCCCTTCTATCATCACATTAAATCCTTTCTCTGGAGTAACACTTTTAAAATAAAGATATCCCATCAGCTGCATTTGTCCTTTTGACTGTTTGTACCAAAGTATTACGTTGTAGGTGTCTATACTGTGTGAACAGTAGATTTTAGCTTCTTCTCCAGGATTTTTGTTCATATGAGCTGGAGTCTGGTGGACTTTATCACTGAGAGAGGAACCTGTTGGAAAATGATGAATAAAAAGTCAGAAACAGTACAACATGAAGGTTTCTGAAGTTAAAAAATGAATATTAAGAATGTAAAATTATTCAAAACTGCAGCTAAAAATAACAAATCTACAAACAGATCCAGTTTAAAAGGTTGAATAAAAAATGTTGTTGACTTTACCTGAAACCAGAACAGAGTTAAAAGTAATGTAAAGGAATAATACGATCATTTTGTGATTGTTGTGAAGAAAATACGAAGAATGAAGCAGTAGTAATGTATCCAAGCTTCTTTCTGAACTAAACCCTCCCCAGTCTTTATGTGGGTGGTGTCATTGTGCGTCCTCCTCTTCTTGAATGGAGTGCACATTGACAATAAACTGGACTGGTGTAAGAACACTGAGGTTCTCTACAGGAAGGACCAGAGTCAACTCTATTTTCTGAGGAGACTGAGGTCCTTCAACATCTCCTGGACATTGTTGAGGATGTTGTTTGAGTCTGTGGTGGTCAGTGTGCTCCTTTACACTGTTGCATTCTGGGGCGGCAGTCTGGGAATGAGTCTCTAACCGACTCAGCCATAGACATATATACGTAGACGCCACATTGAGCGCTCAATCTTACGTCAACGTCGCCGCCATCTTGGATGTGGCAAAGTGGAGCCATCGGAGAAGATTCCTCATTCACTTTCATGTGGATGTTTACCAACTGGTTTACAGTACAAACCAGATCTCACGGCATTACCTTTCACAGATAAAAATGAAAAGGGAGTTTAATGGGTGGAACTGTTGGTGGTTGTAGTTGATTTTGTTTAAATATTTGTGATTTTAGAGGTTGTTGTTTGGACGATTGCACAAATCTAGCTAATGGCTGTTAATGTTGGCTGTCACTTGTTGATAACACGTATGAATATTATCTGGGTAAGTGTATATGTAGATGTGGTGTTTGTATGTGTTTTAGGGGGCTGCAATAACGCTCCTTCAGCCAGACACTTCCAGGCCATCTACCGCCATTCGATGGTGCGGTGTGGTGTGTCTCCAAGCACATCAGGAAATGTGGGAGGATGAGACCGTGTCCCTGACATACTATGGCACAAGGTATTTTGGGAAAAAATGGACTAATACTTATTTCTAAAAGCTTGTCTTACGTGGATCACTATTCTCTACCATCGAATACAATGATATGTATACAGGACTATTTGAAATTTCAAATATATATGTATTTTTAATAATAATTAAAAAAATAAATAAAATCTAAAAAATTTCATTACTATTTGTTTCCTGAATATATTAGTGTGTGTGAATGGGTGAATAAGAGGCATTAACTTAAAGCACTTTGTAGAAAGGCGCTTTATGAAGTTCAGTCCATTACCTTTTATCAGTTTACGGGGCAGATTTGCCACATCCAATATGGCGGACGCGTTAACGTATCGCAGGAACGGACCAACTCGTTCAATGCGGCGTCTATGTATATATGTCTATGGACTCAACAAATTGATCCACAAGTCCAGTGATGTTGTAGGGGTGGAGCTGGACTCTTTGAACACAATGTCAGAGAGGAGGATGTTGGTCAGAGTGACTGTGAATTCTTGTGTAATATTTCTTCATGCATCTTACATCTTATTTTTCATAGGACTTTTTTTTCTATTTGTATTTGACTCTGTCACCTTGAAACTGTCACTTTATGGAAGCAACAAGGATTAATGAAGTAATTAAAGTACTCTGATTGATAAAATAACAAGAATGGTTCAGTATAAAGATCCAGATAATGAGAGACTGGAGAAGACAAACAGGTGCAGGAGGCTTTGAGGTGGATGAAAAAAAAAAACTGTGATGAGGAGGTTTTTGTATTGAGGAGCAGTGAGATGTAGCACTGTGGTAACTAGCAGCACAGAAGTACACTGCACTGCTGTTCAGGTCGACTTTCTCAATTTTTAATGTACAATTTTGGTCTTTCTCTGCACTCCCATCTATCTTCACACCCGCTCCACTCTCTGGGTTTCCAGTGGTTGCTACTATGTATCCCAGGAACTGCATTTGTCCTTTTGACTGTTTGTACCAGAGGATTCTGTTGTAGCTGTTTATACTGTGTAAACAGTAGATTTTAGCTTCTTCTCCAGTAGTTTTGTACATGTCAGTTGGAGTCTGACTGACTTTATCACTTTGAGTGGAACCTGTTGGGAACAAAAAGACATCAAAGAAAAGTCGACAAGAGCAGAATAAAATAGTAACAGATGAAAAATGTATTTTACCAGATGTATAAATAAAAACATTACCTGAAACCAGAATGATATTAAAAGCTATGTAGAAGATGGAAATGATGACGTTGTATTTCATGACTGAATTTAAGTTCATCCTTGTTGCAGTTCTACTGATTATTGACGTCTCATCTCTGCTGGGTAAAGTAGTTGTTTAGGTGGGTGGTGCTATAGTGCATTGTTCTCTTCCTGATGTACCACTGTACACTACAAGCTCACTGCCACCTGATGAAAGGAACCTGAATAACAAAGATCTGGACTGAATCTGCAAATCCTGCTTCAACATTTGGGTATAATGTGTGTTATTCTTTAGTCTGGCTCTGGATCATAGTTTGGCTTCATGTGAGAAGAAGGAGAGTAATCATAAGTTGTAGAGTGCAATGAAACCTTAGTTCAGATCTTTGAGATAGTATAAACAGTCGAAAGAGTGTTCAGATAAATATGAATAAAAATCTATATCTGAGTAGAATGGAGAATACGACTGTGGAATATAAAGATATTATGTGAAGTACGTGTGTAGAAAAATGATTATAACAAAATCAAACTCTTCAAACCTCCAGTTTCAGGACAGTCTGTGGTGATAGAATTAAAGTTTGATTCTCCACTGCAACACAAGCTCTTCAGTTTGGTTCATAACCTGCAAAGAATCAACATAGAGTCATTACTGGTGACCTATGCTGTTGACCTTTCACAGTGGCTGCACCGTGACGAGTAGTTAAACCACATTTATGGTTATACAACAGATCTACACCCTGTCCTGACGTGTACCTCCCCAGAGATGTAACTACATGTTACAACAACGCAGACCACAACAACTGTCTTGTCCCTATAGGATGTAAAGTAGCAATAAATAAAAATTGACACAATTATAGTCATTTGACACAAATAGACAAAAAATCATCACACAAAGTTCAACATTCACAAATATTCTATCAAGTCTTTTGTGCATTCCTGCATTTTTATTTTAAAACATATTTAAAATGTCTGTGGTTTCAGTGACAGTGACTGTTGTTCAGCATTTATCACCTCCAACTCCAGCACTAATGTTGTCGTCATTCTTTGACTGCCTTCTAGTGTTTTAGTGGTGTAATTACAAAAAGAGGCTGACACAACAGTGCACAGGTAGCATGGTGGCCAACCTGAACATGTTGTGTTTACTGTGTTAGATGAGATTGAGCGACGAGTCAACCAATTCAATTCAATTCAATTCAATTTAATTCATAAAGCACATTTCATGCACAAGGCAGACTCAATGTGCTTTACAAGATGTATACATAGTTACAATACCAACATTTACATAAAAATTCGTTTGGAATCAATTGAATGGTATAGGTGCAAGTAAACAATCATATGTATGCCATTTTCACCACATACACACCTAAACTCACACAACCACACAACCACACTTGACACACACAGCTCAGCAGAATGCGGTTGAAAAAAGATGACAGTTTTTTAATCTGTTTTTAAAGATGGCTACTGATGTGGATGTCTAACTGTGTCAGGCAAGGTGTTCCATTTTTGTGGGGCATATACACTAAAAGCTGCCTCCCCTTCTTTGGATCTGGTGCGAGGGATGAGTAAATTGCCTCTGCCTGTTGACCGAAGTGTTCTTGCTGGGGTGTACGTGATGAGCATATCTGTGATGTACTGAGGTGCAAGACCATGTAGTGCTTTATAAACCCGGAGCAGTATTTTGAAATTGATTCTTGTTCTAACAGGTAACCAGTGCAAAGATTTAAGAACAGGTGTGATGTGTTGATATGTGTGATGCAGCTGCATTTTGAATTAGTTGTAACCTGTGAATACTTGAATTCGGGAGTCCAGTGAATAAACCATTACAGTAATCTAATCTACTTGTTATAAATGCGTGGATTAATTTTTCAAAGTCTGATTTTGACAGAAAGCCCCTCAATTTGGAGATATTTTTGAGATGATAAAAAGATGATCTTGTAATGTGATTGATATGACTTCTGAAATTTAGATTGCTGTTGATAATTACGCCCAGATTCCTTGCTTCAGTTTTGCTATGAAGAGAGAGAGAGAGTTGAGATGTTCTGCGATTTTCAGTCTCTGAGCCTGTGCACCAAAGATGATTATTTCCGTTTTGTCTTTGTTGAGTTGTAAAAAGTTTTCTGACATCCATTGATTAATATCTTTGATATTAATCGTAAGGGATATTATGGGTGATAGGTCATCTGGGTGTATTGAAATGTAAAGTTGCAAATCATCTGCATAATTATGGTAACTAAGATTATGTTTGCGTATGACATGAGAGAGTGGAAGCATGTAGAGATTGAATAGCAGTGGTCCAAGAATTGACCCTTGAGGTACCCCACATGTAACCTGAGCTCCCACAATTTGCTTGAATAATGTTGTGAAACCTGGAAACTAAACCTTGACTGATTTGACCTCACAGTCGTGGACCTTGGAGTCAGGTGACTTTGTAGCCCTCAGCTCCTGGAGTCAGTGGTCTCCTCTTGAATCTGTTAGTTCCTCTTTGCTGGATCCAGTCCAGTCACATGTTGTGTTTACTGTGTTAGATGAGACTGAGAGACGACTCAACCACTGACTGACCTGGAGACTTTTTGATATAATATCATTTGAAATACCCCATGCACAACAATGGTTCAGTATAAGGATCCAGATAATGAGAGACTGGAGAAGACAAACAGGTGCAGGAGGCTTTGAGGTGGATGAAAAAAAAACTGATGAGGAGGTTTTTGTATTGAGGAGCAGTGAGATGTAGCACTGTGGTAACTAGCAGCACAGAAGTACACTGCACTGCTGTTCAGGTCGACTTTCTCAATTTTTAATGTACAATTTTGGTCTTTCTCTGCACTCCCATCTATCTTCACACCCGTTCCACTCTCTGGGTTTCCAGTGCCTGCGAATATGTATCCCAGGAACTGCATTTGTCCTTTTGACTGTTTGTACCAGAGGATTCTATCATAGTTGTTTATACTGTGTGAACAGTAGATTTTAGCTTCTTCTCCAGTAGTTTTGTACATGTCAGTTGGAGTCTGACTGACTTTATCACTTTGAGAGGAACCTGTTGGGAACAAACAGACATCAAAGAAAAGTCGACAAGAGCAGAACAAAATAGTAACAGATGAAAAATGTATTTTACCACATGTATAAATAAAAACATTACCTGAAACCAGAATGATATTAAAAGCTATGTAGAAGATGGAAATGATGACGTTGTATTTCATGACTGAATTTAAGTTGATCCTTGTTGCAGTTCTACTGATTATTGACGTCTCATCTCTGCTGGGTAAAGTAGTTGTTTAGGTGGGTGGTGCTATAGTGCATTGTTCTCTTCCTGATGTACCACTGTACTCTACAAGCTCACTGCCACCTGATGAAAGGAACCTAAATAACAAAGATCTGGACTGAATCTACAAATCCTGCTTCAACAGAATAATATAATGTGTATTGGTTTTTCGTGTAGCTCTAAAAAAGTTATTTTGATTTTGTTTATTTGTTTTCCTTCAAACGTTGCAGCGACAAAGACCACAACAACTGTTTTGTCCCTATTGGGCACAAAGTAGCAAAAAAAATGGACACAGTTACAGTCATTTGACACATATAGGCCCAAATACAGCACACAGTTCAACATTCCCAAATATTCTATGGAGACTTATGTGCATAGCATGGAAGTGAACCTAAGCTTTCCCTCCCACACACAAACCTTTAATGGTGGAAATCTCTCTTGAAGACGCTCTGTTTGGAACTGATCATGCATCTGCTGGGCCGGGTTTATTTTGCCATTTGCACAGGTACATTACAGTACAGGTACATAGATAGTAAAATTAAAACAACAAATTATTAAAAAATAATAAAGCTGGAAAGTGCACTCATAGATACAGAGTAATAGATATATAATATATATAATATAGACCAGATGTACAGAGACAACATCAATATCAGGGCATGGTGTTGGGCTCAAGTCACTCAGGTTGTGCAGTGTAAACACTTCTACACATATGAAAAAGCACATTGTTATAAAAAATATTGTAATGTTCATCATGTTTGTCGCTGTGCTGTAAGGTCAGTCACATGAGGTCACTCCCTCATTTGTCGCTATTCTGACAGGGGCTGGGAAGGAGGTCATCAGCTGAAAAAGTCCCTGCAACGACATATAAATCGTATGTTACCAGACTCCTATTCTGTACGTCCTGTTTCTGAAGAGGTGAGACAGGGCTAAAACGTACCTAGGGACATACTGGCTCAGAGGCATGACTCCACATTGCAGAATAAAAATCTATACGTCAAAATTTCCGGCTGTAGTTATAGTTTATTTACTGATACTGAATTGTTAACCTAAGTGACTCCTCTGAACTTGGTCTTCAGAATATTCAGCAATTCCAACATAAGTGAGAAGTTTAACAGCGTCACATTGCTCTTTGATGATCTGTCATTGTGTAGTACAGGAGATAACGTCACCACCAGTTCATTGGGGTTTTTGTTCAGCTCTCACATGCGTCTGTATCACTGTGCTCACTGACGGCACAGAAATACAAGCCTTGATCTCCTGGGACCAGATCATTCACCGTGAACGTCCCCTCCTGAGCCTCGGTCTTGGTGGCTGAGAACTTCCCTCCACTGAATTCTCCAAAGTCGTGATCTTTGTTAGTTGTTGTTGTGTACACGATCAGTTTCATAGTTTCTCCTGGCAGCTGTCTGTACCAGTACATCTGGTAGTAGCTAGCACCTTTGGTGTGTCTGCAGTCTATGATTGCATTATCACCCTTATATTTCCACAGTATGGGGGTCTGGGTGACATCACTCCCATCAGTTAGACCTGTATAAAAAACAGTAAAACACTTTTTAACATTTGATTTAAAGGATTTCTCTTGCTCCTTGTTTTTCTATATATTTTGTTCTTTGAAGATTTTATGTCTTTTATTTGATTAGTGTTGCTGTTTTTACTGTGCATACGACAATAACCGATTAATCTCATATGACATTACCTGAGCTCCAAAGCAAGAAGACTGACAGTACGAGGAGGTCTTGGTTCCTAACCATAATATCCATGTTAGACGTAAACTGACTGAGTCTCAGATTATTACACAGACATGAGGAGTTGCAGGTGGGAGTGTCTCTCTAAGTTGAAATGTGAGCGTTGGCGTTGGTTGGATTCGTCATCACTATGGAGGACCAACTCTGCCATAATTAAAATGAAATAAATAAAAGAGTAAATAAATAAATACCTACAGATATATGTCATGAATTAATAAACAGATTGTTTAATACATAAATATATGTGCCATAAATAAACAAATACCTAAATATATGCCATAAATGCTATTTAGTTATTGATGTAAGCACTTCACTATGCACAAAGAAATGTAATGCAGATAAGGGGCTGTCCAGACTGTTTGAACGTTTTGCCTATTGGTTGTTCGGAGAGTGCATTGATCGACTGCACATGCCTTACAGCCAGCCAGGTAGTTTGGATTGAAAATAAACAAATAAATAAATAGCATTTATGGCATTTATTTAGGTACTTGTTTATTTAATTACTTATGGAAATTTTTTTTAGGTATTACTTAACCGTGACCTCAGAGGGGGTCAAAATTGTGTCGAAACATTTTCAAAGCGTTTCAGAGGAAGGCAGGCTGCAGGTGTTCAGAGCGTTATCTCTCTGCAGACAGATCAAAGGCACTTTTTGTACTGACTCCAGGAGAGTCTGCAGCACTGTGTCGAATGGCGGCACAGAAATACACAGCACCGCCGTCGTCTCGAGTGACGTTGGAAACAGTCAGGCTTGAATTGTTGCTGCCGTCGCCGGTAAAGCTGATCCTTTCCTTCACCTTGTCATCTGAAAATGGAAACTTCATATTCAGATACCCCAAGAACATCAGGCCTCCGTGTTCGTCCTGTTGGTACCAGAGAGTCCGATCAAAGTGTGTTATGCTGTGTGAGCAGTGAATCTCACTGACTATAGATTCACCAGCTTTTTTAAATATGCTAGGCGGTGTTTGGAAGACTTTAGGGGAGTTAGAAACACCTGTTTGAAAAAACAAAAAGCACAAGAGATGTTTAGATTGTGAACTTCTTTGATGTTTTGAGTGTTCCTCTGACCGGAGTACTCACCATTATTCACTGGCAGATGAAGCAAACAGAGCACGGAGATCAGGTTAAACATGTTTAGAAGGTCCTTCCTTTCTCCTCTGTGACATATATTAAATTATAGCTGTCTCTCCAGGAGCAAGGAGCGGCATTGTGTGGTGTGTCGTGATCTTTTGGGGGTTTTCCTGTGTGGTTGTGTCCTCATTTCATTTGCAGAGATTTGTCTCCCCCTGTGGGTTGGAAAAAATACCACGTGTGCTTTCTGCAAACAGACTTTGAGGAAGTTGGAGCAATAATTCAAAACTACAATATATATAAATATATATGTATGTATATATATATATTTATTTACTAAAGGGATAAGGATGGAGGTTGAATAGCTTAATAATGAATGCAAAATTATAATAATAATGGATATTTATAAATAGCATTAGGCAAAGTTTTGTGTTGTGTGTTAATCCTTATCCTTAAACTTAAATTAATAAACCATGTTCAGTATTTCCTATGACTGCATCGATCTGTTCCGTGTTATGTGGCATAAATGTCTTCACATCCATCGGTTTGACCTGTAATGATATTTGCAAGCTGTAACGTAATAGACAGTATTAATTTTACCTTTTATTCAAAACAGAATTTAAAAAAATAAAAGAAGAAGGGGAGATGATGATGGATACTATTAATGTCAGGTTAAAATCTTGTATAAATGAGGGGTTGGATGTTTTATGGTCGTTTTCACCGCTTCATTCAGAGTCACATGTGGTTCTCGAGGTCCCCCTAGAGTGCAGGAGATTATCAGTTTTGGTAAACGTGAACATTGCACTGAGGTTTTTGTTCAGGTGTCTGCAGCGTCTGTATCACTGTGTCTCACTGACAGCACAGAAATACAAGCCTTTATCTCCTGGCTCCAGATTCTTCACTGTGAACGTCCCACTCTCAGCAACATCCTTGGTGGCTGAGAATTTCTCTTTGCTGAATTCTCCAAAGTCATGATCTTTACTGCCGGTCATAGTGAACACAATTCGCTTCATAGTTTCTCCAGGCAGCTGTCTGTACCAGTACATCTGGAAATAGCTGCTGCCCTTGTTGTGGTTGCAGTGTATTGTTGCATTGTCACCCTTGTTTTTCCACAGTATGGAGGTCTGTGTCACATCACTCCCATCAATGAAACCTGTGTAGATTAATATTAAAGGTTTGCGTTGTTCGTGTAATACGTTGACATGTAACATTTGGTTTGTTTTTAATTACCTGAAATGCACAGCAAAGAGAGGAACACCCTGAGGACGCCTTGTTTAATGATGCTTGTATCCATGTTGTGACAGACAGAAACTGCCACAGTCTCGTACAGTTACAGAGTTATCAACAGCTGCAAGGGGAGTTTCCCAATGAGCAGCTCCATACAAATCTGAATTGACAATTAAAGAGCAGTGGAAGTGGCGTTAGAGCACCGCCAACAGGTCATCATCTGTACTTTAGATCAGAAACAACAACAAGCTTAAGAAGGCTGATTTGATGATATGATGTATTTCCCCCCTTCAGGAAGCGTTTACGCTCCTGGCAAAGATCTGCCAGGCCAATTAAAAATCATTTATGTGAACTTTAATGTAGTGATGGACTGAAGAGTCACAGAGATGCTCGTTATCTGAGTGACTTGGGTGAAGTTTAATCTGTATTCACTATATTTTGTCACTAAGAAGAACAGTGTGATCAAGTCAAGATGAAAATTTGCTTCACAAGGACTTTTCTAGCTATGTGCATGTAATGTATGTCGAAATTAATCTCAGTACAACCTCAACAAAATAATTTCAACATTTCTCTCTGTGATAAACCAAATGTTTTTCACTTTTCTTCGGATTAAACTATTGCAAGCATGTTTTATACAGATTGACCCAAGCAAACAGTTGTGGTAAAGCAAAAAGTTAATTAATTTTCTATACCAGGAACTGTAATTTTGGGCGCTAAGGATCTTCAGCCCTGGTTGAACTTAAGGAAGAGATTTTATCTGACAAATAAATGATCAGTTTGTAAAATAAATAGTTAGAAGCATTAATGTTGCTGTAAATTAATCTTTACTTACACATTTAGTCAAAATTTATGTAATTAATGTCAGAAGACGTCAAAGCTGAAACAAAACTGGTGATCAGATTCATCAAAGGTTTGCTTGAGGTGGAGGCTGCAGGTGTTCAGGAGCTTCAATGTCTTTCTGTGTGTCAGACAGATAAAGGAAGGTTTTTGTATTGGGTTTAGTGGAATCTGAAGCACTGTGTCGACTGGCAGCACAGAAATACACAGCGCTGTCACTTAATTCAAGATTAGAAATGTTGAGGCTTGACTGTGTACTTCCATGTCCATCAAAGCTGATTTTATCCTTCACGTTGTCTTCAGGATATGGGAATATGGTGTTCAGATATCCCAGGAGCTTCAGAGCTTTGTGTTTGTCTTGTTTGTACCAAAGAATAACGTCGTAGTTTGAGATACTGTGTGAACATTTAATCTCACTGTTCACAGATTCACCAGCTTTCTTCACCATGAAAGGAGGTGTCTGGGTGACTTGTTTGTTGTCGGAGGCAGCTGTGGAACAAAGCAGACCAGACTTTAAATGCAGGAACTGTAAACTTTGTCTTGTTCTAGAACATAGTTGTTTGTCTCACCCTTATTTCCCGACAGATGAAGAAAACAGAACGTGAAAAGCATTAAAATCATGTTGAAGAAGTTTGGATTGGATTGGAGACTCCTACAGCCAGTTTGTCTTTCAGGTCCTTGTCAGTTCAGTCTGTGGATGAGAACGTTTCACTGGTTCAGTGGAAAGAGCAGAGGAGGAGTCAGAGAGGAGTCATTTGTTGAAGTGTGTCTCCTCCTGCTGGAGGAAAAAGATGCTTTCAGAGAGGAAAGACTGTTGAGCTGCATCAGGACTTGTTTGTTCTCAGGATGATAATTATTTCAGTATTTAAAATATTTTGAACTTTTCTTTTTAACAGACTTTTGTTCCGTCTGCTGATCTTTACTGTTTATATTTGGTAACAAAGTGATGAGACCATGTTTGACAATGTGTCTATAAAGTCAGAATCTGACACATAACTGTCTCAGAGATAAAGAGCTGCAGGTGGGGGTGTCATGCATTGTGTGGTGTGTACATAGCTGCTCTGACGGTGCTTTGGGGTTTTTGTTCAGCTATTAAATGCGTCTGTATCACTGTGTCTCTCTGACAGCACAGAAATACAAGCCTTTATCTCCTGGCTCCAGATTCTTCACTGTGAACGTCCCACTCTCAGCAACATCCTTGGTGGCTGAGAATTTCTCTTTGCTGAATTCTCCAAAGTCATGATCTTTACTGGCAGTCGTAGTGAACACAATTCGCTTCATAGTTTCTCCAGGCAGCTGTCTGTACCAGTACATCTGGAAATAGCTGCTGCCCTTGTTGTGGTTGCAGTGTATTGTTGCATTGTCACCCTTGTTTTTCCACAGTATGGAGGTCTGTGTCACATCACTCCCATCAATGAAACCTGTGTAGATTAATATTAAAGGTTTGCGTTGTTCGTGTAATATGTTGACATGTAACATTTGGTTTGTTTTTAATTACCTGAAATGCACAGCAAAGAGAGGAACACCCTGAGGACGCCTTGTTTAATGATGCTTGTATCCATGTTGTGTCAGACAGAAACTGCCACAGTCTCGTACAGTTACAGAGTTATCAACAGCTGCAAGGGGAGTTTCCCAATGAGCAGCTCCATACAAATCTGAATTGACAGTTAAAGAGCAGTGGAAGTGGCGTTAGAGCACCGCCAACAGGTCATCATCTGTACTTTAGATCAGAAACAACAACAAGCTGAAGAGGGCTGATTTGATGATATGATGTATTTCCCACCTTCGGGAAGCGTTTACGCTCCTGGCAAAGATCTACCAGGCCAATTAAAAATCATTCATGTGGACTTTAATGTAGTGATGGACTGAAGAGTCACAGAGATGCTCGTTATCTGAGTGACTTAGGTGAAGTTTAATCTGTATTCACTATATTTTGTCACTAAGAAGAACAGTGTGATCAAGTCAAGATGAAAATTTGCTTCACAAGGACTTTTCTAGCTAGGTGCATGTAATGTATGTCGAAATTAACCTCAGTACAACCTCAACAAAATAATTTCAACATTTCTCTCTGTGATAAACCAAATGTTTTTCACTTTTCTTCGGATTAAACTATTGCAAGCATGTTTTATACAGATTGACCCAAGCAAACAGTTGTGGTAAAGGAAAAAGTTAATTAATTTTCTATACCAGGAACTGTAATTTTGGGCGCTAAGGATCTTCAGCCCTGGTTGAACTTAAGGAAGACATTTTATCTGACAAATAAATGATCAGTTTGTAAAATAAATAGTTAGAAGCATTAATGTTGCTGTAAATTAATCTTAACTTACACATTTAGTCAAAATGTATGTAATTAATGTCAGAAATGTCAGAAGAAGTGAAAGTGATCAGATTCATCAAAGGTTTGCTTGAGGTGGAGGCTGCAGGTGTTCAGTGGCCTCAATGTCTTTTCTGTGTGTCAGACAGATAAAGGAAGGTTTTTGTATTGGGTTTAGTGGAATCTGAAGCACTGTGTCAACTAGCAGCACAGAAATACACAGCGCTGTCACTTAATTCAAGATTAGAAATGTTGAGGCTTGAATATTTACGTCCATCTCCATCAAAGCTGATTTTATGCTTCACGTTGTCTTCAGGATTTGGGAAGTCAACATTCATATATCCCAGGAGCTTCAGAGCTTTGTGTTCATCTTGTTTGTACCAGAGAATAACGTCGTAGCTTGAGATACTGTGTGAACATTTAATCTCGCTTTTCACAGATTCACCAGCTTTCTCCACCATGAAAGGAGGTGTCTGGGTGACTCGTCTGTTGTCGGAGGCAGCTGTGGAACAAAGCAGACCAGACTTTAAATGCAGGAACTGTAAACTTTGTCTTGTTCTAGAATATTGTTGTTGGTCTCACCCTTATTTCCCGACAAATGAAGAAAACAGAACATAAAGAGCATTAAAATCATGTTGAAGAAGTTTGGATTGGAGACTCCTACAGCCAGTTTGTCTTTCAGGTCCTTGTCAGTTCAGTCTGTGGATGAGAACGTTTCACTGGTTCAGTGGAAAGAGCAGAGGAGGAGTCAGAGAGGAGTCATTTGTTGAAGTGTGTCTCCTCCTGCTGGAGGAAAAAGATGCTTTCAGAGAGGAAAGACTGTTGAGCTGCATCAGGACTTGTTTATTCTCAGGATGATAATTATTTCAGTATTTAAAACACTTTGAACTTTTCTTTTTATCAGACTTTTGTTCCGTCTGCTGATCTTTACTGTTTATATGTGGTAACAAAGTGATGAGACCTTGTTTGATAAAATGTCTATAAAGTCAGAATCTGTCACATGACTGTCTCAGAGATAAAGAGCTGCAGGTGGGGGTGTCATACATTGTGTGGTGTCTACATAGCTGCTCTGATGGTGCTTTGGGGTTTTTGTTCAGTTATTAAATGTGTCTGTATCACTGTGTTGACTCACAGCACAGAAATACAAGCCTTTATCTCCTGGCTCCAGATTCTTCACTGTGAATGTCCCATTCTCTGCGAAATCCTTGGTGGCTGAGAATTTTTCTTTGCTGAATTCTCCAAAGTCATGATTTTTGTTGCCAGCTATTGTGTAGACGATTTGTTTCATAGTTTCTCCAGGCAGCTGTCTGTACCAGTACATCTGGTTATGACTAAAATCCTTTCTGTGGTTGCATTCCATTGTTTTACTTTCCCCCATCTTTCCCCACACTATGGAGGTCTGTGTCACATCACTTCCATCAGTTAGACATGTGAGATTAACAAATACACACTTTAATATTCTACAGAGTTGTGCATGTCTTGTTTCCCTCATTACTTCCTCTTCAAATAAGAAACAGTCACAACCTGAAAATGACCTGAAATCCACATTTAAACTGAAGAACAACAATCTGAGGATGCCTTACTTAACAACGATAATATCCATGTCGTACTGAACAGGAAGGATTTTACCTTTCATCCACAGCAGAAATATAACAAAGCTGAGGTGAGCGTGTCTGCTAACTTCCATGTTCTGGAGGTCTGAGGCTGATCAATGAATGGCAGCGTATTTACAGACATGTGAAGAGTTTTAGGTGGTGGGAGTGTCTCTGCTTTGAGTGACGTCCTGTGATCATCATGATGAGTCAAGCTGTGATTGTTGTGGTATTTATGAAGAAGAGTGTCACCACTTTCATTTTCTAAGTCACTGAGTGGATCTGAAACAGACTGTACTGAGAGGAGAGTTTACAGACTTTAATGCTCTTGTTCCACATTAAGAGTTGTGACTATTTTCATATTTTATTGATATTAAAAAAAAAAAAAGGAACAGTTTAGAGGTGGGTGGGTTCCTTGTTCATGAACACTTCATCCATGGATAAACGGGATTAGTACCAGTGACCCTATGGTTCCACATCCACTCTTTTAACCACTTGTCATTTTAACTCTCTTTAACTGATCAGATGATACAGAACATCATCATCAGCATATCTGATGATTTAAATGCATCTTTAGTTGCATATCGAGTCAATATGTATGTCATTAATGTTTGATAAATGCTCACAACCATCATAAAGTGAAGCAATATTTATTTCCAACATCACAACAAGTGTCAGAAGACGTCAAAGCTGAAACAAAACTGGTGATCAGATTCATCAAAGGTTTACTTGAGGTGGAGGCTGCAGGTGTTCAGGAGCTTCAATGTGTTTTCTGTGTGTCAGACAGATAAAGGAAGGTTTTTGTATTGGGTTTAGTGGAATCTGCAGCACTGTGCCGACTGGCAGCACAGAAATACACAGCACTGTCACTTAATTCAAGATTAGAAATGTTGAGGCTTGATTGTTTACTTCCATCTCCATCAAAGCTGATTTTATGCTTCACGTTGTCTTCAGGCTTTGGGGAATCATAACTCAGATATCCCAGGAGCTTCAGAGCTTTGTGTTTGTCTTGTTTGTACCAGAGAATAACGTTGTAGCTTGTGATGCTGTGTGAACATTTAATCTCACTGTTGACAGATTCACCAGCTTTCTTCACTATGAAAGGAGGTGTCTGAGTGACTTGTCTGTTGTCGGAGGCAGCTGTGGAACAAAGCAGACCAGACTTTAAATGCAGGAACTGTAAACTTTGTCTTGTTCTAGGATATTGTTGTTTGTCTCACCCTTATTTCCCGACAAATGAAGAAAACAGAACATGAAGAGCATTAAAATCATGTTGAAGAAGTTTGGATTGGAGACTCCTACAGACAGTTTGTCTTTCAGGTCCTTGTCAGTTCAGTCTGTGGATGAGAACGTTTCACTGGTTCAGTGGAAAGAGCAGAGGAGGAGTCAGAGAGGAGTCATTTGTTGAAGTGTGTCTCCTCTTGCTGGAGAAAAAAGATACTTTCAGAGACAAAAGACTGTTGAGCTGCATCAGGACTTGTTTGTTCTCAGGATGATAATTATTTCAGTATTTAAAATATTTTGAACTTTTCTTTTTAACAGACTTTTGTTCCGTCTGCTGATCTTTACTGTTTATATGTGGTAACAAAGTGATGAGACCATGTTTGACAATGTGTTTGACAGAATCTGACACATAACTGTCTCAGAGATAAAGAGCTGCAGGTGGGGGTGTCATGCATTGTGTGGTGTGTACATAGCTGCTCTGATGGTGCTTTGGGGTTTTTGTTCAGCTATTAAATGCATCTGTATCACTGTGTATCACTGACAGCACAGAAATACAAGCCTTTATCTCCTGGCTCCAGATTCTTCACTGTGAACGTCCCACTCTCTGCGACATCCTTGGTGGCTGAGAATTTCTCTTTGATGAATTCTCCAAAGTCATGATTTTTGTTGCCAGTCGTTGTGTAGACGATCTGTTTCATAGTTTCTCCAGGAAGTTGTCTATACCAGTACATCTGGAAATATAAACTCCCCTTTGTGTGGTTGCAGTGCATTGTTGCACTTTCACCCTTCTTTTCCCACAGTATGGAGGTCTGTGTCACATCACTTCCATCAGTTAGACCTGTGAGATTAACAGATATACACTTTCATATTCTGCAGAGTTGTGCATGTCTTGTTTCCCTCATTAATTCCTCTTCAAATAAGAAACAGTCACAACCTGAAAATGACCTGAAATCCACATAAAAACAAAAGAACAACAATCTAAAGATGCCTTACTTAACAACAATAATATCAATGTCGTACTAAACAGGAAGGATTTTACCTTTCATCCACAGCAGAAATATAACAAAGCTGAGGTGACCGTGTCTGCTAATGTCCAAGTTTTGGAGGTCTGAGGCTGATCAATGAATGGCAGCGTGTTTACAGACATGTGAAGAGTTTCAGGTGGTGGGAGTGTCTCTGCTTTGAGTGACGTCCTGTGATCATCATGATGAGTCAAGCTGTGATTGTTGTGGTGTTTATGAAGAAGAGTGTCACCACTTTCATTTTCTAAGTCACTGAGTGGATCTGAAACAGACTGTACTGAGAGGAGAGTTTACAGACTTTGATGCTCTTGTTCCACATAAATGGTTGTGAGGCTGCAGGTGTTCAGGAGCTTCAATGTCTTTTCTGTGTGTCAGACAGATAAAGGAAGGTTTTTGTATTGGGTTTAGTGGAATCTGCAGCACTGTGTCGACTGGCAGCACAGAAATACACAGCGCTGTCACTTAATTCAAGACTAGAAATGTTGAGGCTTGATTGTTTACGTCCATCTCCATCAAAGCTGATTTTATGCTTCACGTTGTCTTCAGGCTTTGGGGAATCTAAGTTCAGATATCCCAGGAGTTTCAGAGCTTTGTGTTCATCTTGTTTGTACCAGAGAATAACTTGATAGTTTGTGATACTGTGTGAACATTTAATTTCTCCGTTGACAGATTCACCAGCTTTCTTCACCATGAAAGGAGGTGTCTGGGTGACTTGTCTGTTGTCGGAGGCAGCTGTGGAACAAAGCAGACCAGACTTTAAATGCAGGAACTGTAAACTTTGTCTTGTTCTAGAACATATTTGTTGTTCTCACCCTTATTTCCCGACAGATGAAGAAAACAGAACGTGAAAAGCATAAAAATCATTTTAAAGAAGTTTGGATTGGAGGCTCCTACAGCCAGTTTGTCTTTCAGGTCCTTGTCAGTTCGGTCTGTGGATGAGAATGTTTCACTGATTCAGTGGAAAGAGCAGAGGAGGAGTCAGAGAGGAGTCATTTGTTGAAGTGTGTCTCCTCAACAAGATGCTTTCAGAGTGGAAAGCTTGTTGAGCTGCATCAGGACTTGTTTGTTCTCAGGATGATAATTATTTCAGTATTTAAAACACTTTTCTTTTTATCAGACTTTTGTTCCATCTGCTGATCTTTACTGTTTATATGTGGTAACAAAGTGATGAGACCTTGTTTGATAAAATGTCTATAAAGTCAGAATCTGACACATAACTGTCTCAGAGATAAAGAGCTGCAGGTGGGGGTGTCATACATTGTGTGGTGTGTACATAGCTGCTCTGATGGTGCTTTGGGGTTTTTGTTCAGCTATTAAATGCGTCTGCATCACTGTGTTGACTCACAGCACAGAAATACAAGCCTTTATCTCCTGGCTCCAGATTCTTCACTGTGAACGTCCCATTCTCAGCGAAATCCTTGGTGGCTGAGAATTTTTCTTTGCTGAATTCTCCAAAGTCATGATTTTTACTGGCAGTCGTTGTGTAGACGATCTGTTTCATAGTTTCTCCAGGCAGCTGTCTGTACCAGTACATCTGGTTATGACTAAAATCCTTTCTGTGGTTGCATTCCATTGTTTTACTTTCACCCTTCTTTCCCCACAGTATGGAGGTCTGTGTCACATCACTTCCATCAGTTAGACCTGTGAGATTAACAGATACACACTTTAATATTCTGCAGAGTTGTGCCTGTGTTGTTTCCCTCATTACTTCCTCTTCAAATAAGAAACGGATACAACCTGAAAATGACCTGAAATCCACATTAAAACTAAAGAAACATCAATCCGAGGACGCTTCGTTTGACAACGATAATATCCATGTCGTACTGAACAGGAAGGATTTTACCTTTCATCCACAGCAGAAATATAACAAAGCTGAGGTGAGCGTGTCTGCTAACGTCCATGTTCTGGATCTCTGAGGCTGATCAATGAATGGCAGCGTATTTACAGACATGTGAAGAGTTTCAGGTGGTGGGAGTGTCTCTGCTTTGAGTAACGTCCTGTGATCATCATGATGAGTCAAGCTGTGAGTGTTGTGGTATTTATGAAGGAGAGTGGCACCACTTTTTTTTTTTATACTAAGTCACTGAGTGGATCTGAAACAGACTGTACTGAGAGGAGAGTTTACAGACTTTGATGCTCTTGTTCCACATAAATGGTTGTGACTACTTTCATATTTTATCGATATAAAAGAAACTTGAGGAGCAGTTTAGAGGTGGCTAGGTTCCTTGTTCGTGGGCACTTCAGCCATGGATGCACAGGAGTTTTCCCAAGTGCTTTTAAGAAAACTCTGGTCAGGTCTCTTCTGAAGAGGAATAATTTCGACACTATTCCAGACCAGTGTCCAATCTGCCAGTTTTAAACAGAATTTTTCACAAAGTGGGTTTTAACTAGTTGAATGATTTTATGAAAAGTCACAGTTTGTACAATATTTTCCAATCTGATTGTCGGACAGTCACAGTACTGAGACTGCCCTGATCAGGTTTTAAATGATATTCGTATGAACCTGGAAAAGGGTAAAGTCTCTGTCCTGGTTATACTGGATTTGAGTGCAGCGTTTCTCATGGTAGACTACAATATTTTTTTTTAAGCCAACTTCACGACATGATCAGCCTCTCATGTGCTGTTTCTAACTGGTTTAAATCCTACCTCTCTGGCAGACAATTTTATGTGTTTATCAATGGAGCCTCCTCTTCTGAGAAATAAAAACTGGATTGTGGTGTCCCCTAAAGCTCAATCCTAGGTCCACCACTTTTTAATCTGTACATACAGCTACTTGGTGATGTCAACAGGAGAATGTTTTCACAGCTACGCTGATGATACCCAGCTATACATCACCATGTCTCCTGATGACCTTGGACCGGTTGATGTTCTTTTTAACTGTATTTTAGATATTAAGACCTGGATAGCAGAGAACTTCCTGCAGCTCAACCAGGACAAAACTGAGGAAACTTTTACCAAAATTATGATCAATGTCTCTATCTCCTTCACAATAGGTAAAACAAACCTGGGCGTTGTTATTGACTTTCATCATTGTTTTATCCATCACATTAAAAACTTAGCAAAAACTGGATTTTATCACCTCAAGAACACAGCCAGAGTCAGGCCATTTCTCTCTCGAGCAAACACAGAGACTCTGACCTAAGGCTATTTTTTTGGTTTATAGATGTCTTAATGGTCTTGGTCTCTCATATTTGTCAGATCTGCTTTTACCATGTCGCCCCCTTGCAGCCCTGAGGTCCTCTGGTACTGGCCTTTTAGTGGTTCCTAGAGTTAAGACAAAGAAGTATGGTGAGACATCTTTTCAGTTTTATGGCCCACATCTACGGAACAGCCTGCAGGAGGACCTCAGGGCTGCACAGTGTTGATATTTTGAAAAAGACACTCAAGACCCACCTTTTTACCTTAGCTTGTAATTAATCTTAAATGTATATTTTACCTATTTTTTTCTGTGGGTTCATTTTATATTTGTTTGTTTTCTATGTAAATCACATTGTGTTGCAATTCATTTGTTCAAAAGGTGCTATGTAAATAAAGTGATTTGAGTTAGGAGTCATTTGTTAAGCTGTGCCTCCTCCTGCTGGAGGAAAAAGATGCTTTCAGAGAGGAAAGACTGTTGAGCTGCATCAGGACTTGTTTGTTCTCAGGATGATAATCATTTCAGTATGTAAAACATTTTGAACTTTTCTTTTTAACAGACTTTTGTTCCGTTTGCTGATCTTTACTGTTTATATGTGGTAACAAAATGATGAGACCTTGTTTGATAAAATGTCTATAAAGTCAGAATCTGACACATAACTGTCTCAGAGATAAAGAGCTGCAGGTGGGGGTGTCATACATTGTGTGGTGTGTACATAGCTGCTCTGATGGTGCTTTGGCGTTTTTGTTCAGCTATTAAATGCGTCTGTATCAATGTGTATCACTGACAGCACAGAAATACAAGCCTTTATCTCCTGGCTCCAGATTCTTCACTGTGAACGTCCCATTCTCAGGAGCAGTCTTGGTGGCTGAGAATTTCTCTTTGCTGAATTCTCCAAAGTCATGATTGTCATTGCCAGTCCTTGTGTAGACGATCTGTTTCATAGTTTCTCCAGGCAGCTGTCTGTACCAGTACATATGGATAAAAAACAACCCCTTTGTGTGGTTGCAGTGCATTGTTGCACTTTCGCCCTTCTTTCCCCACACTATGGAGGTCTGTGTCACATCACTTCCATCAGTTAGACCTGTGAGATTAACAGATACACACTTTAATATTCTGCAGAGTTGTGCATGTGTTGTTTCCCTCATTACTTCCTCTTCAAATAAGAAACAAATACAACCTGAAAATGACCTGAATCCACATTAAAATAAAACAACAACAATCTGAGGATGCCTCGTTTGACAGCAATAATATCCATGTCATACTGAACAGGAAGGATTTTACCTTTCATCCACAGCAGAAATATAACAAAGCTGAGGTGACCGTGTCTGCTAACGTCCATGTTCTGGAGCTCTGAGGCTGATCAATGAATGGCAGCGTATTTACCGACATGTGAAGAGTTTTAGGTGGTGGGAGTGTCTCTGCTTTGAGTGACGTCCTGTGATCATCATGATGAGTCAAGCTGTGATTGTTGTGGTATTTATGAAGAAGAGTGTCACCACTTTCATTTTCTAAGTCACTGAGTGGATCTGAAACAGACTGTACTGAGAGGAGAGTTTACAGACTTTGATGCTCTAGTTCCACATAAATGGTTGTGAGGCTGCAGGTGTTCAGGAGCTTCAATGTCTTTCTGTGTGTCAGACAGATAAAGGAAGGTTTTTGTATTGGGTTTAGTGGAATCTGCAGCACTGTGTCGACTGGCAGCACAGAAATACACAGCGCTGTCACTTAGTTCAAGACTAGAAATGTTGAGGCTTGATTGTTTACGTCCATCTCCATCAAAGCTGATTTTATGCTTCACGTTGTCTTCAGGCTTTGGGGAATCATAACTCAGATATCCCAGGAGCTTCAGAGCTTTGTGTTCATCTTGTTTGTACCAGAGAATAACGTTGTAGCTTGAGATACTGTGTGAACATTTAATCTCGCTGTTCACAGATTCACCAGCTTTCTTCACTATGAAAGGAGGTGTCTGGGTGACTTGTCTGTTGTCGGAGGCAGCTGTGGAACAAAGCAGACCAGAATTTAAATGCAGGAACTGTAAACTTTGTGTTGTTCTAGAACATAGTTGTTTGTCTCACCCGTATTTCCCGACAGATGAAGAAAACAGAACGTGAAGAGCATTAAAATCATGTTGAAGAAGTTTGGATTGGAGACTCCTACAGCCAGTTTGTCTTTCAGGTCCTTGTCAGTTCAGTCTGTGGATGAGAATGTTTCACTGGTTCAGTGGAAAGAGCAGAGGAGGAGTCAGAGAGGAGTCATTTGTTGAAGTGTGTCTCCTCCTACTCGAGGAAAAAGATGCTTTCAGAGAGTAAAGACTGTTGAGCTGCATCAGGACTTGTTTGTTCTCAGGATGATAATTATTTCAGTATTTAAAACATTTTGAACTTTTCTTTTTATCAGACTTTTGTTCCGTCTGCTGATCTTTACTGTTTATATGTGGTAACAAAGTGATGAGGCCATGTTTGACAATGTGTTTGACAGAATCTGACACATAACTGTCTCAGAGATAAAGAGCTGCAGGTGGGGGTGTCATGCATTGTGTGGTGTGTACATAGCTGCTCTGATGGTGCTTTGGGGTTTTTGTTCAGCTATTAAATGTGTCTGTATCACTGTGTTGACTCACAGCACAGAAATACAAGCCTTTATCTCCTGGCTCCAGATCCTTCACTGTGAACGTCCCATTCTCAGCGACATCCTTGGTGGCTGAGAATTTCTCTTTGCTGAATTCTCCAAAGTCATGATTTTTATTGCCAGTCGTTGTGTAGACGATCTGTTTCACAGTTTCTCCAGGAAGTTGTCTGTACCAGTACATATGGAAATATAAACTCCCCTTTGTGTGGTTGCAGTGCATTGTTGCATTTTCACCCTTCTTTCCCCACAGTATGGAGGTCTGTGTCACATCACTTCCATCAGTTAGACCTGTGAGATTAACAAATACACACTTTAATATTCTCCAGAGTTGTGCATGTCTTGTTTCCCTCATTACTTCCTCTTCAAATAAGAAACAGTCACAACCTGAAAATGACCTGAAATCCACATTTAAACTGAAGAACAACAATCTGAGGATGCCTTCTCTCTGAGACTGTACTGAGAGGAGAGTTTACAGACTTTAATGCTCTTGTTCCACATCAACAGTTGTGACTACTTTCATATTTTATCGATATAAAAGAAACTTGAGGAGCAGTTTAGAGGTGGCTAGGTTCCTTGTTCGTGGGCACTTCAGCCATGGATGCACAGGAGTTTTCCCAAGTGCTTTTAAGAAAACTCTGGTCAGGTCTCTTCTGAAGAGCAAGAATTTAGACACTATTCCAGACCAGTGTCCAATCTGCCAGTTTTAAACAGAATTTTTCACAAAGTGGGTTTTAACTAGTTGAATGATTTTATGAAAAGTCACAGTTTGTACAATATTTTCCAATCTGATTGTCGGACAGTCACAGTACTGAGACTGCCCTGATCAGGTTTTAAATGATATTCGTATGAACCTGGACGAGGGGAAAGTCTCTGTCCTGGTTATACTGGATTTGAGTGCAGCGTTTCTCATGGTAGACTACAATATTTTTTTTTAAGCCAACTTCACGACATGATCAGCCTCTCATGTGCTGTTTCTAACTGGTTTAAATCCTACCTCTCTGGCAGACAATTTTATGTGTTTATCAATGGAGCCTCCTCTTCTGAGAAATAAAAACTGGATTGTGGTGTCCCCCAAAGCTCAATCCTAGGTCCACCACTTTTTAATCTGTACATACAGCTATTTGGTGATGTCAACAGGAGAATGTTTTCACAGCTACGCTGATGATACCCAGCTATACATCACCATGTCTCCTGATGACCTTGGACTGGTTGATGTTCTTTTTAACTGTATTTTAGATATTAAGACCTGGATGGCAGAGAACTTCCTGCAGCTCAACCAGGACAAAACTGAGGAAACTTTTACCAAAATTATAAACAATGTCTCTATCTCCTTCACAACAGGTAAAACAAACCTGGGCGTTGTTATTGACTCTCATCTTTGTTTTATCTATCACATTAAAAACTTAGCAAAAACTGTTTTTTTTTACCTCAAGAACACAGCCAGAGTCAGGCCATTTCTCTCTCGAGCAAAGATAGTGACTCTGATCTAAGGCTATTTTTTTTGGTTTATAGATGTCTTAATGGTCTTGGTCTCTCATATTTGTCAGATCTGCTTTTAACATGTCGCCTCCTTGCAGCCCTGAGGTCCTCTGGTACTGGCCTTTTAGTGGTTCCTAGAGTTAAGACAAAGAAGTATGGTGAGACATCTTTTCAGTTTCTTGGCCCACATCTACGGAACAGCCTGCAGGAGGACCTCAGGGCTGCACAGTGTTGATATTTTGAAAAAGACACTCAAGACCCACCTTTTTACCTTAGCTTGTAATTAATCTTAAATGTATATTTTACCTGTTTTTTCTGTGGGTTCATTTTATATTTGTTTGTTTTATATGTAAATCACATTGTGTTGCAATTCATTTGTTCAAAAGGTGCTATGTAAATAAAGTGATTTGATTTAGGAGTCATTTGTTGAACTGTGTCTCCTCCTGCTGGAGGAAAAAGATGCTTTCAGAGACAAAATACTGTTGAGCTGCATCAGGACTCATTTGTTCTCAGGATGATGATTGTTGCAGACTTGTATTTAAAACATTTTGAACTTTTCTTTACAGACTTTTGTTCTGTCTGCTGATCTTTACTGTTTATACATGGTAACTGAATGATGAGGGATAAAATGTCTATAAAGTCAGAATCTGACACATAACTGCCTCAGAGATAAAGAGCTGCAGGTGGGGGTGTCATGCATTGTGTGGTGTGTACATAGCTGCTCTGATGGTGCTTTGGGGTTTTTGTTCAGCTATTAAATGCGTCTGCATCACTGTGTCTTGCTCACAGCACAGAAATACAAGCCTTTATCTCCTGGCTCCAGATCCTTCACTGTGAACGTCCCATTCTCAGGAGCAGTCTTGGTGGCTGAGAATTTTTCTTTGCTGAATTCTCCAAAGTCATGATTTTTACTGGCAGTCGTTGTGTAGACGATCTGTTTCATAGTTTCTCCAGGCAGCTGTCTGTACCAGTACATCTGGTTATAAGTAAAATCCTTTCTGTGGTTGCAGTGCATTGTTGCACTTTCACCCTTGTTTCCCCACACTATGGAGGTCTGTGTCACATCACTTCCATCAGTTAGACCTGTGAGATTAACAGATACACACTTTAATGTTCTGCAGAGTTGTGCATGTGTTGTTTCCCTCATTACTTCCACTTCAAATAAGAAGCAATTACAGCCTGAAAATGACCTGAAATCCACATTAAAATAAAAGAGCAACAATCTGAGGATGCCTCTTTTGACAACAATAATATCCATGTCGTACTGAACAGGAAGGATTTTACCTTTCATCCACAGCAGAAATATAACAAAGCTGAGGTGTCTGTGTCTGCTAACGTCCATGTTCTGGAGGTCTGAAGCTGATCAATGAATGGCAGCGTATTTACCGACATGTGAAGAGTTTTAGGTGGTGGGAGTGTCTCTGCTTTGAGTGACGTCCTGTGATCATCATGATGAGTCAAACTGTGAGTGTTGTGGTATTTATGAAGAAGAGTGTAACCATTATTATCTTCTAAGTCACTGAGTGGATCTGAAACAGACTGTACTGAGAGGAGAGTTTACAGACTTTAATGCTCTTGTTCCACATTAAGAGTTGTCACTCTTTTCATATTTTATTGACATAAAAAAAAAAAAAAAGGAACAGTTTAGAGGTGGGTGGGTTCCTTGTTCATGAACACTTCAGCCATGGATAAACGGGATTAGTACCAGTGACCCTATGGTTCCACATCCACTCTTTTAACCACTTGACATTTTAACTCTCTTTAACTGATCAGATGATACAGAACATCATCATCAGCATATCTGATGATTTAAATGCATCTTTAGTTGCATATCGAGTCAATATTTATGTCATTAATGTTTGATAAATGCTCACAACCATCATAAAGTGAGTCAATATTTATTTCCAATATCACAACAAGTGTCAGAAGACGTCAAAGCTGAAACAAAACTGGTGATCAGATTCATCAAAGGTTTCTTGAGGTGGAGGCTGCAGGTGTTCAGGAGCTTCAATGTCTTTTCTGTGTGTCAGACAGATAAAGGAGGGTTTTTGTATTGGGTTTAGTGGAATCTGCAGCACTGTGTCGACTGGCAGCACAGAAATACACAGCGCTGTCACTTAATTCAAGATTAGAAATGTTGAGGCTTGAATATTTACGTCCATCTCCATCAAAACTGATTTTATCCTTCACGTTGTCTTCAGGATTTGGTAATTTGTTGTTCAGATATCCCAGGAGCTTCAGAGCTTTGTGTTCATCTTGTTTGTACCAGAGAATAACTTCATAGTTTGTGATACTGTGTGAACATTTAATCTCACTGTTGACAGATTCTCCAGCTTTCTTCACCATGAAAGGAGGTGTCTGGGTGACTTGTCTGTTGTCGGCGGAAGCTGTGGAACAAAGCAGACCAGAATTTAAATGCCAGAACTGTAAACTTTGTCTTGTTCTAGAATATTGTTGTTTGTCTCACCCTTATTTCCCGACAAATGAAGAAAACAGAACGTAAAGAGCATTAAAATCATTTTAAAGAAGTTTGGATTGGAGGCTCCTACAGACAGTTTGTCTTTCAGGTCCTTGTAAGTTCAGTCTGTGGATGAGAACGTTTCACTGGTTCAGTGGAAAGAGCAGAGGAGGAGTCAGAGAGGAGTCATTTGTTGAAGTGTGTCTCCTCCTGCTGGAGGAAAAAGATGCTTTCAGAGAGGAAAGACTGTTGAGCTGCATCATTTGTTCTCAGGACGATAATTATTTCAGAGTTGTATTTAAAACACTTTGAACTTTTCTTTTTAACAGACTTTTGTTCCGTTTGCTGATCTTTACTGTTTATATGTGGTAACAAAGTGATGAGACCTTGTTTGAGAAAATGTCTATAAAGTCAGAATCTGACACATAACTGTCTCAGAGATAAAGAGCTGCAGGTGGGGGTGTCATGCATTGTGTGGTGTGTACATAGCTGCTCTGATGGTGCTTTGAGGTTTTTGTTCAGCTATTAAATGTGTCTGTATCACTGTGTTGACTCACAGCACAGAAATACAAGCCTTTATCTCCTGGCTCCAGATTCTTCACTGTGAACGTCCCACTCTCAGCAACATCCTTGGTGGCTGAGAATTTGTCTTTGCTGAATTCTCCAAAGTCATGATCTTTACTGCCGGTCGTAGTGAACACAATTCGCTTCATAGTTTCTCCAGGCAGCTGTCTGTACCAGTACATCTGGTAATAGCTGCTGCCCTTGTTGTGGTTGCAGTGTATTGTTGCATTGTCACCCTTCTTTCCCCACAGTATGGAGGTCTGTGTCACATCACTCCCATCAATGAAACCTGTGTAGATTAATATTAAAGGTTTGCGTTGTTCGTGTAATATGTTGACATGTAACATTTGGTTTGTTTTTAATTACCTGAAATGCACAGCAAAGAGAGGAACACCCTGAGGACGCCTTGTTTAATGATGCTTGTATCCATGTTGTGTCAGACAGAAACTGCCACAGTCTCGTACAGTTACAGAGTTATCAACAGCTGCAAGGGGAGTTTCCCAATGAGCAGCTCCATACAAATCTGAATTGACAATTAAAGAGCAGTGGAAGTGGCGTTAGAGCACCGCCAACAGGTCATCATCTGTACTTTAGATCAGAAACAACAACGAGCTGAAGAGGGCTGATTTGATGATATGATGTATTTCCCACCTTTGGGAAGCGTTTATGCTCCTGGCAAAGATCTGCCAGGCCAATTAAAAATCATTTATGTGAACTTTAATGTAGTGATGGACTGAAGAGTCACAGAGATGCTCGTTATCTGAGTGACTTGGGTGAAGTTCAATCTGTATTCACTATATTTTGTCACTAAGAAGAACAGTGTGATCAAGTCAAGATGAAGATTTGCTTCACAAGGACTTTTCTAGCTATGTGCATGTAATGTATGTAATGTAATGTATTGAGGTTCATTTGTCAAAATTAACCTCAGTACAGCCTTAACAAAATAATTTCAACATTTCTCTCTGTGATAAACCAAATGTTTTTCACTTTTCTTCGGATTAAACTATTGCAAGCATGTTTTATACAGATTGACCCAAGCAAACAGTTGTGGTAAAGGGAAAAGTTAATTAATTTTCTATACCAGGAACTGTAATTTTGGGCGCTAAGGATCTTCAGCCCTGGTTGAACTTAAGGAAGAGATTTTATCTGACAAATAAATGATCAGTTTGTAAAATAAATAGTTAGAAGCATTAATGTTGCTGTAAATTAATCTTAACTTACACATTTAGTCAAAATGTATGTAATTAATGTCAGAAATGTCAGAAGAAGTGAAAGTGATCAGATTCATCAAAGGTTTGCTTGAGGTGGAGGCTGCAGGTGTTCAGTGGCCTCAATGTGTTTTCTGTGTGTCAGACAGATAAAGTAAGGTTTTTGTATTGGGTTTAGTGGAATCTGCAGCACTGTGTCGACTGGCAGCACAGAAATACACAGCGCTGTCACTTAATTCAAGATTAGAAATGTTGAGGCTTGACTGTGTACTTCCATCTCCATCAAAGCTGATTTTATGCTTCACGTTGTCTTCAGGATTTGGAAATTTGTTGTTCATATATCCCAGGAGCTTCAGAGCTTTGTGTTTGTCTTGTTTGTACCAAAGAATAACGTCGTAGTTTGTGACACTGTGTGAACATTTAATTTCTCCGTTGACAGATTCACCATCTTTCTTCACCATGAAAGGAGGTGTCTGAGTGACTTGTTTGTTGTCGGAGGCAGCTGTGGAACAAAGCAAACCAGACTTTAAATGCCAGAACTGTAAACTTTGTCTTGTTCTAGAACATAGTTGTTTGTCTCACCCATATTTCCCGACAGATGAAGAAAACAGAACGCGAAGAGCATTAAAATCATTTTAAAGAAGTTTGGATTGGAGACTCCTACAGACAGTTTGTCTTTCAGGTCCTTGTCAGTTCAGTCTGTGGATGAGAACGTTTCACTGGTTCAGTGGAAAGAGCAGAGGAGGAGTCAGAGAGGAGTCATTTGTTGAAGTGCGTCTCCTCTTGCTGGAGGAAAAAGATGTTTTTATAGAGGAAAGACTGTTGAGCTGCATCAGGACTTGTTTGTTTTCAGGATGATAATTATTTCAGTATTTGAAACATTTTGAACTTTTCTTTTTAACAGACTTTTGTTCCGTCTGCTGATCTTTACTGTTTATATGTGGTAACAAAGTGATGAGACCATGTTTGACAATGTGTCTATGAAGTCAGAATCTGGCACATGACTGTCTCAGAGATAAAGAGCTGCAGGTGGGGGTGTCATGCATTGTGTGGTGTGTACAAAGCTGCTCTGACGGTGCTTTGGGGTTTTTGTTCAGCTATTAAATGCGTCTGTATCACTGTGTCTCTCTGACAGCACAGAAATACAAGCCTTTATCTCCTGGCTCCAGATTCTTTACTGTGAACGTCCCTCTCTCAGCAACATCCTTTGTGGCTGAGAATTTCTCTTTGCTGAATTCTCCAAAGTCATGATAGCCAGCTATTGTGTAGACGATTTGTTTCATAGTTTCTCCAGGCAGCTGTCTGTACCAGTAAATCTGGTCATAAGTAAAATCCTTTGTGTGGTTGCAGTGCATTTTTGCACTTTCACCCTTCTTTCCCCACAGTATGGAGGTCTGTGTCACATCACTTCCATCAGTTAGACCTGTGAGATTAACAGATACACACTTTAATATTCAGCTGAGTTGTGCATGTCTTGTTTTCCTCATTACTTCCTCTTCAAATAAGAAACAGTTACAACCTGAAAATGACCTGAAATCCACATTAAAACTAAAGAACAACAATCTGAGGACGCCTCGTTTGACAACAATAATATCCATGTCGTACTGAACAGGAAGGATTTTACCTTTCATCCACAGCAGAAATATAACAAAGCTGAGGTGACCGTGTCTGCTAACGTCCATGTTCTGGAGCTCTGAGGCTGATCAATGAATGGCAGCGTATTTACAGACATGTGAAGAGTTTCAGGTGGTGGGAGTGTCTCTGCTTTGAGTGACGTCCTGTGATCATCATGATGAGTCAAGCTGTGAGTGTTGTGGTATTTATGAAGAAGAGTGTCACCACTTTCATTTTCTAAGTCACTGAGTGGATCTGAAACAGACTGTACTGAGAGGAGAGTTTACAGACTTTAATGCTCTAGTTCCACATAAATGATTGTGAGGCTGCAGGTGTTCAGGAACCTCAATGTCTTTCTGTGTGTCAGACAGATAAAGGAAGGTTTTTGTATTGGGTTTAGTGGAATCTGAAGCACTGTGTCGACTGGCAGCACAGAAATACACAGCACTGTCACTTAATTCAAGATTAGAAATGTTGAGGCTTGAATATTTACGTCCATCTCCATCAAAACTGATTTTATGCTTCACGTTGTCTTCAGAATTTGGGGAATCTAAGTTCAGATATCCCAGGAGCTTCAGAGCTTTGTGTTCATCTTGTTTGTACCAGAGAATAACTTGATAATCTGTGATACTGTGTGAACATTTAATTTCTCCGTTGACAGATTCACCATCTTTCTTCACCATGAAAGGAGGTGTCTGGGTGACTTGTCTGTTGTCGGAGGCAGCTGTGGAACAAAGCAGACCAGACTTTAAATGCAGGAACTGTAAACTTTGTCTTGTTCTAGAACATATTTGTTGTTCTCACCCTTATTTCCCAACAGATGAAGAAAACAGAACATGAAGAGCATTAAAAACATGTTGAAGAAGTTTGGATTGGAGACTCCTACAGACAGTTTGTCTTTCAGGTCCTTGTAAGTTCAGTCTGTGGATGAGAACGTTTCACTGGTTCAGTGGAAAGAGCAGAGGAGGAGTCAGAGAGGAGTCATTTGTTGAAGTGTGTCTCCTCCTGTTGGAGGAAAAAGATGCTTTCAGAGAGTAAAGACTATTGAGCTGCATCAGGACTTGTTTGTTCTCAGGATGATAATTATTTCAGTATTTAAAACATTTTGAACTTTTCTTTTTAACAGACTTTTGTTCCGTCTGCTGATCTTTACTGTTTATATGTGGTAACAAAGTGATGAGACCTTGTTTGATAAAATGTCTATAAAGTCACAATCTGACACATAACTGTCTCAGAGATAAAGAGCTGCAGGTGGGGGTGTCATACATTGTGTGGTGTGTGTACATAGCTGCTCTGATGGTGCTTTGGGCTTTTTGTTCAGCTATTAAATGTGTCTGTATCACTGTGTTGACTCACAGCACAGAAATACAAGCCTTTATCTCCTGGCTCCAGACTCTTCACTGTGAACGTCCCACTCTCTGCGACATCCTTGGTGGCTGAGAATTTCTCTTTGCTGAATTCTCCAAAGTCATGATTTTTATTGCCAGTCGTTGTGTAGACAATCTGTTTCATAGTTTCTCCAGGAAGTTGTCTGTACCAGTACATATGGAAATATAAACTCCCCTTTGTGTGGTTGCAGTGCATTGTTGCATTTTCGCCCTTCTTTCCCCACAGTATGGAGGTCTGTGTCACATCACTTCCATCAGTTAGACCTGTGAGATTAACAGATACAAACTTTAATATTCTGCAGAGTTGTGCACGTGTTGTTTCCCTCATTACTTCCTCTTCAAATAAGAATCAAATACAACCTGAAAATGACCTGAATCCACATTAAAACTAAAGAACAACAATCTGAGGATGCCTTACTTAACAACAATAATATCCATGTCGTACTGAACAGGAAGGATTTTACCTTTCATCCACAGCAGAAATATAACAAAGCTGAGGTGACCGTGTCTGCTAATGTCCATGTTCTGGAGGTCTGAGGCTGATCAATGAATGGCAGAGTATTTACAGACATGTGAAGAGTTTCAGGTGGTGGGAGTGTCTCTGCTTTGAGTGACGTCCTGTGATCATCGTGATGAGTCAAGCTGTGATTGTTGTCGTATTTATGAAGAAGAGTGTAACCATTATTATCTTCTAAGTCACTGAGTGGATCTGAAACAGACTGTAATGAGAGGAGAGTTTACAGACTTTAATGCTCTTGTTCCATATTAACAGTTGTGACCACTTTCATATTTTGTCGATATAAAAAAGAAAGGAACAGTTGAGAGGTGGGTGGGTTCCTTGTTCATGAACACTTCAGCCATGGATAAACAGGAGATTAGTACCAGTGACCCTACGGTTCCACATCCACTCTTTTAAACACTTGACATTTTAACTCTCTTCAACTGATCAGATGATACAGAACATCATCATCAGCATATCTGATGATTTAAATGAATCTTTAGTTGCAAATTGAATCAATATTTATGTCATTAATGTTTGATAAATGTTCACAATCATCATAAATTGAAGCGAACTTCATTTCAAACATCACAACAAGTGTCAGAAGACGTCAAAGCTGAAACAAAACTGGTGATCAGATTCATCAAAGGTTTGCTTGAGGTGGAGGCTGCAGGTGTTCAGGAGCTTCAATGTCTTTTCTGTGTGTCAGACAGATAAAGGAAGGTTTTTGTATTGGGTTTAGTGGAATCTGCAGCACTGTGCCGACTGGCAGCACAGAAATACACAGCGCTGTCACTTAATTCAAGATTAGAAATGTTGAGGCTTGATCGTTTACGTCCATCTCCATCAAAACTGATTTTATGCTTCACGTTGTCTTCAGGATTTGGGAAGTCAGCATTCATATATCCCAGGAGCTTCAGAGCTTTGTGTTCATCTTGTTTGTACCAGAGAATAACGTCGTAGCTTGAGATACTGTGTGAACATTTAATCTCGCTGTTCACAGATTCACCAGCTTTCTTCACCATGAAAGGAGGTGTCTGAGTGACTTGTCTGTTGTCGGAGGCAGCTGTGGAACAAAGCAGACCAGAATTTAAATGCAGGAACTGTAAACTTTGTCTTGTTCTAGAATATTGTTGTTTGTCTCACCCTTATTTCCCGACAAATGAAGAAAACAGAACATAAAGAGCATTAAAATCATGTTGAAGAAGTTTGGATTGGAGACTCGTACAGACAGTTTGTCTTTCAGGTCCTTGTCAGTTCAGTCTGTGGATGAGAACGTTTCACTGGTTCAGTGGAAAGAGCAGAGGAGGAGTCATTTGTTGAAGTGTGTCTCCTCCTGCTGGAGGAAAAAGATGCTTTCAGAGAGGAAAGACTGTTGAGCTGCATCAGGACTTGTTTGTTCTCAGGATGATAATTATTTGAGTATTTAAAACACTTTGAACTTTTCTTTTAAACAGTCTTTTGTTCCGTCTGCTGATCTTTACTGTTTATATGTGGTAACAAAGTGATGAGACCTTGTTTGATTAAATGTCTATAAAGTCAGAATCTGACACATAACTGTTTCAGAGATAAAGAGCTGCAGGTGGGGGTGTCATACATTGTGTGGTGTGTACATAGCTGCTCTGATGGTGCTTTGGGGTTTTTGTTCAGCTATTAAATGCGTCTGTATCACTGTGTTGACTCACAGCACAGAAATACAAGCCTTTATCTCCTGGCTCCAGACTCTTCACTGTGAACGTCCCACTCTCTGCGACATCCTTGGTGGCTGAGAATTTCTCTTTGCTGAATTCTCCAAAGTCATGATTTTTATTGCCAGTCGTTGTGTAGACGATCTGTTTCATCGTTTCTCCAGGAAGTTGTCTGTACCAGTACATATGGAAATATAAACTCCCCTTTGTGTGGTTACAGTGCATTGTTGCATTTTCGCCCTTCTTTCCCCACACTATGGAGGTCTGTGTCACATCACTTCCATCAGTTAGACCTGTGAGATTAACAGATACACACTTTAATATTCTGCAGAGTTGTGCACGTGTTGTTTCCCTCATTACTTCCTCTTCAAATAAGAAACAAATACAACCTGAAAATGACCTGAATCCACATTAAAACTAAAGAACAACATCTGAGGATGCCTTACTTAACAACAATAATATCAATGTCGTACTAAACAAGAAGGATTTTACCTTTCATCCACAGCAGAAATATAACAAAGCTGAGGTGTCCGTGTCTGCTAACGTCCATGTTCTGGAGGTCTGAAGCTGATCAATGAATGGCAGCGTGTTTACAGACATGTAAAGAGTTTCAGGTGGTGGGAGTGTCTCTGCTTTGAGTGCATCCTGTGATCATCAGGATGAGTCAAGCTGTGATTGTTGTGGTATTTATGGAGAAGAGTGTCACCATTATTATTTTCTAAGTCACTGAGTGGATCTGAAACAGACTGTACTGAGAGGAGAGTTTACAGACTTTAATCCTCTTGTTCCACATCAACAGTTGTGACTACTTTCATATTTTATCGATATAAAAAAAACTTGAGGAGCAGTTTAGAGGTGGGTAGGTTCCTTGTTCGTGGGCACTTCAGCCATGGATGTACAGGAGTTTTCCCAAGTGCTTTTAAGAAAACTCTGGTCAGGTCTCTTCTGAAGAGGAATAATTTCGACACTATTCCAGACCAGTGTCCAATCTGCCAGTTTTAAACAGAATTTTTCACAAAGTGGGTTTTAACTAGTTGAATGATTTTATGAAAAGTCACAGTTTGTACAATATTTTCCAATCTGATTGTCAGACAGTCACAGTACTGAGACTGCCCTGATCAGGTTTTAAATGATATTCGAATGAACATGGACAAGGGGAAAGTCTCTGTCCTGGTTATTCTGGGTTTGAGTGCAGCATTTCTCATGGTAGACTACAATATTTTTTAAGCCAACTTCACGACATGATCAGCCTCTCATGTGCTGTTTTTAACTGGTTTAAATACCTCTCTGGCAGACAATTTTATGTGTTTATCAATGGAGCCTCCTCTTCTGAGAAATAAAAACTGGATTGTGGTGTCCCCCAAAGCTCAGTCCTAGGTCCACCACTTTTTAATCTGTACATACAGCTACTTGGTGATGTCAACAGGAGAATGTTTTCACAGCTACGCCGATGATACCCAGTTATACGTCACCATGTCTCGTGATGACCCTGAACCGGTTGATGTCCTTTTTTAACTGTATTTTAGATATTAAGACCTGGATGGCAGAGAACTTCCTGCAGCTCAACCAGGACAAAACTGAGGTTTTAGTTTTTGGCCCTGAGGCTCAGAGAGAGAAACTTTTACCAAAATTATAAATAATGTCTCTATCCCCTTCACAATAGGTAAAACAAACCTGGGCGTTGTTATTGACTCTGATCTTGGTTTTATCCCTCACATTAAAAACTTAGCAAAAACTGGATTTTATCACCTCAAGAACATAGCCAGAGTCAGACCATTTCTCTCTTGGGCAAACACAGAGACTCTGATCTAAGGTTCATTTCTTGGTTTATTAATGCCTTAATGGTCTTGGTGTCTCATATTTGTCAGATCTGCTTTTACCATGTCGGCCCCTTGCAGCCCTGAGGTCCTCTGGTACTGGCCTTTTAGTGGGTCTTAGAGTTAAGAAGAAGAAGTATGGTGAGACATCTTTTCAGTTTCATGGCCCACATCTACGGATCATCAGATGTTGTGGTATTTATGAAGAAGAGTGTCACCACTTTTATTTTCTAAGTCACTGAGTGGATCTGAAACAGACTGTACTGAGAGGAGAGTTTACAGACTTTAATGCTCTTGTTCCACATTAAGAATTGTGACTATTTTCATATTTTATTGATATTAAAAAAAAAAAAAAAAAAAAAGGAACAGTTGAGAGTTGGGTGGGTTCCTTGTTCATGAACACTTCAGCCATGGATTAACAGGGGATTAGTACCAGTGACCCTACGGTTCCACATCCACTCTTTTAACCACTTGTCATTTTAACTCTCTTTAACTATTCAGATGATACAGAACATCATCATCAGCATATCTGATGATTTAAATGCATCTTTAGTTGCATATCGAGTCAATATTTATGTCATTAATGTTTGATAAATGCTCACAATCATCATAAAGTGAAGCAATATTTATTTCCAATATCACAACAAGTGTCAGAAGACGTCAAAGCTGAAACAAAACTGGTGATCAGATTCATCAAAGGTTTGCTTGAGGTGGAGGCTGCAGGTGTTCAGGAGCTTCAATGTCTTTCTGTGTGTCAGACAGATAAAGGAAGGTTTTTGTATTGGGTTTAGTGGAATCTGCAGCACTGTGTCGACTGGCAGCACAGAAATACACAGCGCTGTCACTTAATTCAAGATTAGAAATGTTGAGGCTTGATTGTTTACGTCCATCTCCATCAAAGCTGATTTTATGCTTCACGTTGTCTTCAGGATATTGGGAATCTAAGTACAGATATCCCAGGAGCTTCAGAGCTTTGTGTTCATCTTGTTTGTACCAGAGAATAACTTGATAATCTGTGTTACTGTGTGAACATTTAATTTCTCCGTTGACAGATTCTCCAGCTTTCTTCACTATGAAAGGAGGTGTCTGAGTGACTTGTCTGTTGTCGGAGGCAGCTGTGGAACAAAGCAGACCAGAATTTAAATGCAGGAACTGTAAACTTTGTCTTGTTCTAGAATATTGTTGTTTATCTCACCCTTATTTCCCGACAAATGAAGAAAACAGAACGTAAAGAGCATTAAAATCATGTTGAAGAAGTTTGGATTGGAGACTCCTACAGTCAGTTTGTCTTTCAGGTCCTTGTCAGTTCAGTCTGTGGATGAGAATGTTTCACTGGTTCAGTGGAAAGAGCAGAGGAGGAGTCAGAGAGGAGTCATTTGTTGAAGTGTGTCTCCTCCTGCTGCAGGAAAAAGATGCTTTCAGAGAGGAAAGACTGTTGAGCTGCATCATCACTCATTTGATTTCAGGATGATAATTATTTCAGTATTTAAAACACTTTGAACTTTTCTTTTAAACAGTCTTTTGTTCCATCTGCTGATCTTTACTGTTTATATGTGGTAACAAAGTGATGGGACCTTGTTTGATAAAGTGTCTATGAAGTCAGAATCTGACACATAACTGTCTCAGAGATAAAGAGCTGCAGGTGGGGGTGTCATACATTGTGTGGTGTGTACATAGCTGCTCTGATGGTGCTTTGGGGTTTTTGTTCAGCTATTAAATGCATCTGTATCACTGTGTTGACTCACAGCACAGAAATACAAGCCTTTATCTCCTGGCTCCAGATTCTTCACTGTGAACGTCCCACTCTCAGGATCAGGCTTAGTGGCTGAGAATTTCTCTTTGCTGAATTCTCCAAAGTCATGATTTTTGTTGCCAGCTATTGTGTAGACGATCTGTTTCATAGTTTCTCCAGGCAGCTGTCTGTACCAGTACATCTGGTCATAAGTAAAATCCTTTGTGTGGTTGCAGTGCATTTTTGCACTTTCACCCTTCTTTCCCCACAGTATGGAGGTCTGTGTCACATCACTTCCATCAGTTAGACCTGTGAGATTAACAGATACACACTTTAATATTCAGCTGAGTTGTGCATGTCTTGTTTCCCTCATTACTTCCTCTTCAAATAAGAAACAGTTACAACCTGAAAATGACCTGAAATCCACATTAAAACAAAAGAACAACAATCTGAGGACGCCTCGTTTTACAACAATAATATCCATGTCGTACTGAACAGGAAGGATTTTACCTTTCATCCACAGCAGAAATATAACAAAGCTGAGGTGAGCGTGTCTGCTAACTTCCATGTTCTGGAGGTCTGAGGCTGATCAATGAATGGCAGCGTATTTACAGACATGTGAAGAGTTTTAGGTGGTGGGAGTGTCTCTGCTTTGAGTGACGTCCTGTGATCATCATGATGAGTCAAGCTGTGATTGTTGTGGTATTTATGAAGAAGAGTGTCACCACTTTCATTTTCTAAGTCACTGAGTGGATCTGAAACAGACTGTACTGAGAGGAGAGTTTACAGACTTTAATGCTCTTGTTCCATATTAACAGTTGTTACTGTTTTCATATTTTGTCGATATAAAAAAGAAAGAAACAGTTTAGAGGTGGGTGGGTTCCTTGTTCATGAACACTTCAGCCATGGATAAACAGGGGATTAGTACCAGTGACCCTACGGTTCCACATCCACTCTTTTAACCACTTGTCATTTTAACTCTCTTTAACTGATCAGATGATACAGAACATCATCATCAGCATATCTGATGATTTAAATGAATCTTAAGTTACAAATTGAATCAATATTTATGTCATTAATGTTTGATAAATGTTCACAATCATCATAAATTGAAGCGAACTTCATTTCAAACATCACAAGTGCCAGAAGACTTCAAAGCTGAAACAAAACTGGTGATCAGATTCATCAAAGGTTTGCTTGAGGTGGAGGCTGCAGGTGTTCAGGAGCTTCAATGTCTTTTCTGTGTGTCAGACAGATAAAGGAAGGTTTTTGTATTGGGTTTAGTGGAATCTGAAGCACTGTGTCGACTGGCAGCACAGAAATACACAGCGCTGTCACTTAATTCAAGATTAGAAATGTTGAGGCTTGATTGTTTACGTCCATCTCCATCAAAGCTGATTTTATGCTTCACGTTGTCTTCAGGCTTTGGGGAATCTAAGTTCAGATATCCCAGGAGCTTCAGAGCTTTGTGTTCATCTTGTTTGTACCAGAGAATAACTTCATAGTTTGTGATACTGTGTGAACATTTAATCTCACTGTTGACAGATTCACCAGCTTTCTTCACTATGAAAGGAGGTGTCTGGGTGACTCGTCTGTTGTCGGAGGTAGCTGTGGAACAAAGCAGACCAGACTTTAAATGCAGGAACTGTAAACTTTGTCTTGTTCTAGAATATTGTTGTTGGTCTCACCCATATTTCCTGACAGATGAAGAAAACAGAACATAACGAGCATTAAAATCATGTTGAAGAAGTTTGGATTGGAGACTCCTACAGCCAGTTTGTCTTTCAGGTCCTTGTCAGTTCAGTCTGTGGATGAGAACGTTTCACTGGTTCAGTGGAAAGAGCAGAGGAGGAGTCAGAGAGGAGTCATTTGTTGAAGTGTGTCTCCTCCTGCTGGAGGAAAAAGATGCTTTCAGAGAGGAAAGACTGTTGAGCTGCATCAGAACTTGTTTGTTCTCAGGATGATAATTATTTCAGTATTTAAAACACTTTGAATTTTTCTTTTTAACAGACTTTTGTTCCGTCTGCTGATCTTTACTGTTTATATGTGGTAACAAAGTGATGAGACCATGTCTGATAAAGTGTCTATGAAGTCAGAATCTGACACATGACTGTCTCAGAGATAAAGAGCTGCAGGTGGGGGTGTCATGCATTGTGTGGTGTGTACATAGCTGCTCTGATGGTGCTTTGGGGTTTTTGTTCAGCTATTAAATGCGTCTGCATCACTGTGTTAACTCACAGCACAGAAATACAAGCTTTTATCTCCTGGCTCCAGATTCTTCACTGTGAACGTCCCATTCTCAGCGACATCCTTGGTGGCTGAGAATTTCTCTTTGCTAAATTCTCCAAAGTCATGATTTTTACTGGCAGTCGTTGTGTAGATGATCTGTTTCATAGTTTCTCCAGGCAGCTGTCTGTACCAGTACATATGGATAAACAACATCCCCTTTATGTGGTTGCAGTACATTGTTGCACTTTCGCCCTTCTTTCCCCACAGTATGGAGGTCTGTGTCACATCACTTCCATCAGTTAGACCTGTGAGATTAACAGATACACACTTTAATGTTCTGCAGATTTGTGCATGTGTTGTTTTCCTCATTACTTCCTCTTCAAATAAGAAACAAATACAACCTGGAAATGACCTGAAATCCACATTAAAATAAAAGAGTAACAATCTGAGGACGCCTCGTTTGACAACAATAATATCCATGTCGTACTGAACAGGAAGGATTTTACCTTTCATCCACAGCAGAAATATAGCAAAGCTGAGGTGACTGTGTCTGCTAACGTCCATGTTCTGGAGGTCTGAGGCTGATCAATGAATGGCAGCGTATTTACAGACATATGAAGAGTTTCAGGTGGTGGGAGTGTCTCTGCTTTGAGTGCATCCTGTGATCATCATGATGAGTCAAGCTGTGATTGTTGTGGTATTTATGAAGAAGAGTGACACCACTTTTATTTTCTAAGTCACTGAGTGGATCTGAAACAGACTGTACTAAGAGGAAAGTTTACAGACTTTAATGATCTTGATCCATATTAACAGTTGTTACTGTTTTCATATTTTGTCGATATAAAAAAGAAAGGAACAGTTTAGAGAGGGATGTGTTCCTTGTTCATGGGCACTTCAGCCATGGATGTACAGGAGATTAGTACCAGTGACCCTATGGTTCCACATCCACTCTTTTAACCACTTGTCATTTTAACTCTCTTTAACTGATCAGATGATACAGAACATCGTCATCAGCATATCTGATGATTTAAATGAATCTTAAGTTACAAATTGAATCAATATTTATGTCATTAATGTTTGATAAATGTTCACAATCATCATAAATTGAAGCGAACTTCATTTCAAACATCACAACAAGTGTCAGAAGACGTCAAAGCTGAAACAAAACAGGTGATCAGATTCATCAAAGGTTTGCTTGAGGTGGAGGCTGCAGGTGTTCAGGAGCTTCAATGTGTTTTCTGTGTGTCAGACAGATAAAGGAAGATTTTTGTATTGGGTTTAGTGGAATCTGCGGCACTGTGTCAACTAGCAGCACAGAAATACACAGCGCTGTCACTTAATTCAAGATTAGAAATGTTGAGGCTTGAATATTTACGTCCATCTCCATCAAAGCTGATTTTATCCTTCACGTTGTCTTCAGGATTTGGGAAGTCAACATTCAGATATCCCAGGAGCTTCAGAGCTTTGTGTTCATCTTGTTTGTACCAGAGAATAACGTTGTAGCTTGAGATACTGTGTGAACATTTAATCTCGCTGTTCACAGATTTACCAGCTTTCTTCACCATGAAAGGAGGTGTCTGGGTGACTTGTTTGTTGTCGGAGGCAGCTGTGGAACAAAGCAGACCAGACTTTAAATGCAGGAACTGTAAACTTTGTCTTGTTCTAGAATATTGTTGTTTGTCTCACCCATATTTCCCGACAGATGAAGAAAACAGAACGTGAAGAGCATTAAAATCATGTTGAAGAAGTTTGGATTGGAGACTCCTACAGACAGTTTGTCTTTCAGGTCCTTGTCAGTTCAGTCTGTGGATGAGAATGTTTCACTGATTCAGTGGAAAGAGCAGAGGAGGAGTCAGAGAGGAGTCATTTGTTGAAGTGTGTCTCCTCCTGCTGGAGGAACAAGATGCTTTCAGAGAGGAAAGACTGTTGAGCTGCATCAGGACTCATTTCTTCTCAGGATGATCATTTGTTCAGAGTTGTATTTAAAACATTTGGAACTGTTCTTTTTAACAGATTTTTGTACTGTCTGCTGATCTTTACTGTTTATACAGTTCCCTCCAAAAGTATTGGAACAGCAAGGCAAATTCCCTTGTTTTTGTTGTTCACTGAAGACATTTGAGTTTAAGATCAAAAGATGACTATGAGACAAGAGTCCAGAATTTCATCTTTTATTTCCTGGTATTTACATCTAGATGTGTTAAAAAACTTAGGATATATCACTTTTGTATTACACCACAACATTTTTAATTGAGCAAAAGTAGTGGAACATGTGAATGACAAGTGTTTCTTGTTGACCAGGAGTTGCCTTTAAGGTTGATTGTTCAAACATTAAATAGCTCTGCATGACTAGTCTACTTATTGGCCTGGGTTGAAACCTAAATTATGCATTTCTTGTTAAAGAACATAAACCAACATGAAGACCAGAGGTCTGTCTATGGGAGAAAAGCAAGCCATTTTCAAGCTGAGAAAAGAAGGAAAATCAATCAGAGCCATTGGACAAACATTGGGCATAGCAAGCCCAACAATTTGGTATGTCCCAAATAAGAAAGAAACTGCTTCTGTACTAAGCGACAGACGTCGAACAGGTCGGCCAAGGAAAACAACACTGGTTGATGATAGAAATATTGCGAGAGCTGTGAAGAAAACCCCCAAAACATCAGTAAGTGACATCACCAACGACCTCCACAGTGCAGGCGTGAAAGTATCACAATCCACTGTTGGAAGAAGACTCCGAGAGCAGAAATATAGAGGCCACACCAAAAGATGCAAACAACTCATCAAGAGAATCAAAAGGCCAAATTGAAATTTGCAAAGAAGTACAGAGATGAGCCACAAAAGTTCTGGAACACAATCTTATGGACCGATGAGACCAAGATTAATCTCTACCAAAGGGATGGAAAGGCCAAAGTGTGGAGAAAGAAAGGAACTGCTTATGATCCACAGCATACAAGGTCATCTGTGAAGCATGGTGGAGGTAATGTCATGGCTTTGGCGTACATGGCCGCTTCTGGAACAGGCTTGTGGTAACAAAGTGATGAGACTATGTCTGATAAAATGTCTGGAGTCAGAATCTGACACATAACTGTCTCAGAGATAAAGAGCTGCAGGTGGGGGTGTCATGCATTGTGTGGTGTGTACATAGCTGCTCTGATGGTGCTTTGGGGTTTTTGTTCAGCTATTAAATGCGTCTGTATCACTGTGTTGACTCACAGCACAGAAATACAAGCCTTTATCTCCTGGCTCCAGATTCTTCACTGTGAACGTCCCATTCTCTGCGACATCCTTGGTGGCTGAGAATTTCTCTTTGCTGAATTCTCCAAAGTCATGATCTGATTTGACCGAACTTGTGAACACGATCAATTTCATAGTTTCTCCAGGCAGCTGTCTGTACCAGTACATCTGGTTATAAGTATAACCTTTTGTGTGGTTGCAGTGCATTGTTGCACTTTCACCCTTCTTTTCCCATAGTATGGAGGTCTGTGTCACATCACTTCCATCAGTTAGACCTGTGAGATCAACAGATACACACTTTAATATTCTCCAGAGTTGTGCATGTCTTGTTTTCCTCATTACTTCCACTTCAAATAAGAAGCAATTACAGCCTGAAAATGACCTGAATTCACATTAAAACACAAGAACAACAATCTGAGGACGCCTCGTTTGACGACAATAATATCCATGTCGTATTAAACAGGAAGGATTTTACCTTTCATCCACAGCAGAAATATAACAAAGCTGAGGTGACCGTGTCTGCTAATGTCCATGTTCTGGAGGTCTGAGGCTGATCAATGAATGGCAGCGTGTTTACAGACATGTGAAGAGTTTTAGGTGGTGGGAGTGTCTCTGCTTTGAGTGACGTCCTGTGATCATCATGATGAGTCAAGCTGTGATTGTTGTGGTATTTATGAAGAACAGAATCGCTGCTTTCATTTTCTAAGTCACTGAGTGGATCTGAAACAGACTGTACTGAGAGGAGAGTTTACAGACTTTAATGCTCTAGTTCAACATAAATGGTTGTGAGGCTGCAGGTGTTCAGGAGCCTCAGTGTCTTTTCTGTGTGTCAGACAGATAAAGGAAGGTTTTTGTATTGGGTTTAGTGGAATCTGCAGCACTGTGTCGACTGGCAGCACAGAAATACACAGCACTGTCACTTAATTCAAGATTAGAAATGTTGAGGCTTGATTGTTTACGTCCATCTCCATCAAAGCTGATTTTATGCTTCACGTTGTCTTCAGGATATTGGGAATCTAAGTACAGATATCCCAGGAGCTTCAGAGCTTTGTGTTCATCTTGTTTGTACCAGAGAATAACGTCGTAGCTTGAGATACTGTGTGAACATTTAATCTCGCTGTTCACAGATTCACCAGCTTTCTTCACCATGAAAGGAGGTGTCTGGGTGACTTGTCTGTTGTCGGAGGCAGCTGTGGAACAAAGCAAACCAGACTCTAAATGCAGGAACTGTAAACTTTGTCTTGTTCTACAATATTGTTGTTTGTCTCACCATTATTTCTCGACAGATGAAGAAAACAGAACGTGAAGAGCATTAAAATCATGTTGAAGAAGTTTGGATTGGAGACTCCTACAGCCAGTTTGTCTTTCAGGTTCTTGTCAGTTCAGTCTGTGGATGAGAACGTTTCACTGGTTCAGTGGAAAGAGCAGAGGAGGAGTCAGAGAGGAGTCATTTGTTGAAGTGTGTCTCCTCCTGCTGGAGGAAAAAGATGCTTTCAGAGAGGAAAGACTGTTGAGCTGCATCAGGACTTGTTCATTCTCAGGATGATAATTATTTCAGTATGTAAAACATTTTGAACTTTTCTTTTTAACAGACTTTTGTTCCGTCTGCTGATCTTTACTGTTTATATGTGGTAACAAAATGATGAGACCTTGTTTGATAAAATGTCTATAAAGTCAGAATCTGACACATAACTGTCTCAGAGATAAAAAGCTGCAGGTGGGGGTGTCATGCATTGTGTGGTGTGTACATAGCTGCTCTGACGGTGCTTTGGGGTTTTTGTTAAGCTATTAAATGCGTCTGCATCACTGTGTTGACTCACAGCACAGAAATACAAGCCTTTATCTCCTGGCTCCAGATTCTTCACTATGAACGTCCCATTCTCAGCGAAATCCTTGGTGGCTGAGAATTTTTCTTTGCTGAATTCTCCAAAGTCATGATTTTTACTGGCAGTCGTTGTGTAGACGATCTGTTTCATCGTTTCTCCAGGAAGTTGTCTGTACCAGTACATATGGAAATATAAACTCCCCTTTGTGTGGTTGCAGTGCATTGTTGCATTTTCGCCCTTCTTTCCCCACAGTATGGAGGTCTGTGTCACATCACTTCCATCAGTTAGACCTGTGAGATTAACAGATACACACTTTAATATTCTGCAAAGTTGTGCATGTCTTGTTTCCCTCATTACTTCCTCTTCAAATAAGAAACAGTCACAACCTGAAAATGACCTGAAATCCACATTTAAACTGAAGAACAACAATCTGAGGATGCCTTACTTAACAACGATAATATCCATGTTGTACTGAACAGGAAGGATTTTACCTTTTATCCACAGCAGAAATATAACAACGCTGAGGTGACCGTGTCTGCTAACGTCCATGTTCTGGAGGTCTGAGGCTGATCAATGAATGGCAGCGTATTTACAGACATGTGAAGAGTTTCAGGTGGTGGGAGTGTCTCTGCTTTGAGTAACGTCCTGTGATCATCATGATGAGTCAAGCTGTGATTGTTGTGGTATTTATGGAGAAGAGTGTCACCACTTTTATCTTCTAAGTCACTGAGTGGATCTGAAACAGACTGTACTGAGAGGAGAGTTTACAGACTTTAATGCTCTTGTTCCACATTAAGAGTTGTCACTCTTTTCATATTTTATCGATGTCAAAAAAAACTTAAGGAGCAGTTTAGAGGTGTCTAGGTTCCTTGTCAATGGGCACTTCAGCCATGGATGCACAGGAGTTTTCCCAAGTGCTTTTAAGAAAACTCTGGTCAGGTCTCTTCTGAAGAGGAATAATTTCGACACTATTCCAGACCAGTGTCCAATCTGCCAGTTTTAAACAGAATTTTTCACAAAGTGGGTTTTAATCAGTTGAGTGATTTTATGTAAAAGTCACAGTTTGTACAAAACTTTCCAATCTGATTGTTGGATAATCACAGTACTGAGACTGCCCTGATCAGGTTTTAAATGATATTCGAATGAACATGGACAAGGGGAAAGTCTCTGTCCTGGTTAGACTGGATTTAAGTGCAGCATTTCTCATGGTAGACTACAATATTCTTTTAAGCCAACTTCACGACAAGATCAGCCTCTCATGTGCTGTTTTTAACTGGTTTAAATCCTACCTCTCTGGCAGACAATTTTATGTGTCTATCAATGGAGCCTCCTCTTCTGAGAAATAAAAACTGGATTGTGGTGTCCCCCAAAGCTCAATCCTAGGTCCACCACTTTTTAATCTGTACATACAGCTACTTGGTGATGTCAACAGGAGAGTGTTTTCACAGCTACGCTGATGATACCCAGTTATACATCACCGTGTCTCCTGATGACCTTGGACTGGTTGATGTCCTTTTTTAACTGTATTTTAGATGTTAAGACCTGGATGGCAGAGAACTTCCTGCAGCTCAACCAGGACAAAACTGAGGTTTTAGTTTTTGGCCCTGAGGCTCAGAGAGAGAAACTTTTACCAAAATTATAAATAATGTCTCTATCTCCTTCACAACAGGTAAAACAAACCTGGGCGTTGTTATTGACTCTCATCTTGGTTTTATCCATCACATTAAAAACTTAGCAAAAACTGGATTTTATCACCTCAAGAACACAGCCAGAGTCAGGCCATTTCTCTCTCGAGCAAACAGAGACGCTGACCTAAAGTTCTTTTCTTGGTTTATAAATGTCTTAATGGTCTTGGTCTTTTATATTTATCAGATCTGCTTTTACCATGTCGCCTCCTTGCAGCCCTGAGGTCATCTGGTACTGGCCTTTTAGTGGTTCCTAGAGTTAAGACAAAGAAGTATGGTGAGACATCTTTTCAGTTTCATGGCCAAAATCTACGGAACAGCCTGCAGGAGGACCTCAGGGCTGCACAGTGTTGATATTTTGAAAAAGACACTCAAGACCCACCTTTTTACCTTAGCTTGTAATTAATCTTAAATGTATATTTTACCTATTTTTTTCTGTGGGTTCATTTTATATTTGTTTGTTTTATATGTAAATCACATTGTGTTGCAATTCATTTGTTCAAAAGGTGCTATGTAAATAAAGTGATTTGAGTTAGGAGTCATTTGTTGAGCTGTGTCTCCTCCTGCTGGAGGAAAAAGATGCTTTCAGAGACAAAAGACTGTTGAGCTGCATCAGGACTCATTTGTTCTCAGGATGATAATTATTACAGACTTGTATTTAAAACATTTTGAACTTTTCTTTCTTACACATATTTGTTCGTTAGCTGATCTTTAGTGTTTATCATGGTATGTAATGACTGCTGAGGGTAGAATGTCTATTAAAGCCAGAATCTGAACAACTGTCTCAGAGATAAAGAGCTAGCGTGGGGGTGTCATGCATTGTGTGGTTGTACATAGCTCTCTGATGTGCTTTGGGGTTTTTTTCAGCTATTAAATGTCTGTATCATGTGTATACTACACACGAAATACAAGCCTTTATCTCCTGGCTCCAGATTCTTCACTGTGAACGTCCCATTCTCAGCAACAGTCTTGGTGGCTGAGAATTTTTCTCTGCTGAATTCTCCAAATTCATGGTCGTCATTACCAGTCCTTGTGTAGACGATCTGTTTCATAGTTTCTCCAGGAAGCTGTCTGTACCAGTACATCTGAGTATACGTATAATCTTTTTTGTGGCTGCAGTGCATTTTTGCACTTTCACCCTTCTTTCCCCACACTATGGAGGTCTGTGTCACATCACTTCCATCAGTTAGACCTGTGAGATTGACAGATACACACTTTAAATTCATCGAGTTGTGCATGTTTGTTTTCCTCATTACTTCTCTCAAATAAGAAACAAATACAACCTGAAAAGATCTGTAATCCAATTAAACAAAGAGCAACATGACATGCTCGTTTGACAACAATAATATCCATTGTGCTAGTCTGAACAAGGAGGATTTTAACCTTTCATTCAGCAGATGAAATATAAGCATGAGTGACGTGCTTTTCTAAGTCCATGTTTGGAGCTCTGAGGCTGATCAATGAATGGCAGGTATTTACGACATGTGAAGAGTTTCAGGTGGTGGGATGTCTCTGCTTTGAGTGACGTCTGTGATCATCATGAGAGTCAAGCTGTGATTGTTGTGTATTATGAAGAAAGTGTAACACATTATTATTTCTAAGTCACTGAGTGGATCTGAAACAGACTGTCTGAGAGGAGGTTTTAAGACTTTAATAGCTCTTGTTCCATCGCATTTTCAGAATCAAAGTTGGTTTAACTTACTTTCATAAATAATTTTATTCCTGATTATACATAAAAACTTGAGGAGCATGTTTAGAGGTGGCTAGTTCCATTGATTTGCTGGTGCATTCAGCTTGGATGAACAGGAGTTTTCCATTAGACTGCTTTTAAGAATAACTTGGTCATGGTCTCATTACTGAAGAGGTATATGGTTTTTAGGACGCAATTTCCAGACCAGTGTCTGCAATTATGCCAGCTTTTAACACAGAATTTGTTTATCACAAGTGGGTTTTAACATAATTGAACTGATTTTATGAAAAGTCACAGTTTGTAAATTTTCCAATCTGATTGTCAGACAGTCACAGTACTGAGACTGCCCTGATCAGGTTTTAATGATATTCGAATGAATGGACAAGGGGAAAGTCTCGTCCTGGTATTTGGATTTGAGTGCAGCTTTCTCATGGTAGACTACAATATTTTTTAAGCCAACTTCAGACAGATCAGCTCTCATGTCTGTTTTAACTGGTTTAAATCCTACCTCTTGCAGACAATTTTATGTGTTTATCAATGGCCTCTCTTTGGAAATAAAAACTGGATTGTGGTTTCCCCCAAGCTCAGTCCTAGGTCCACCATTTTAATCTGTACATACAGCTACTTGTGATGTCAAAGGAAATTGTTTTCACAGCTACACTGATGATACCAGTTATACATCACCGTGTCTCCTGATGACCTTGGACGGTGTGATTCTTTTTTAACTGTATTTTTAGATATTAAGACCTGGATGGCAGAGAACTTCCTGCAGCTCAACCAGGAAACTGAGTTTTAGTTTTTGGCCCTGAGGCTAGAGAGAGAAACTTTTACCAAAATTATAAATAATGTCTTATTCCTTCACAACAGGTAAACACACCTGGGTGTTGTTATTGACTCTATCATGTTTTATCTCAAGTTAAAAACTTAGCAAAAACTGTTTTATTTTACTCAAGAACCACCATTGAGTCAGGCCATTTCTCTCTCAAAGATAGTTTTTGATCTAAGGCTATTTTTTTTGGTTTATAGATGTCTTAATGGTCTTGGTCTCTCATATTTGTCAGATCTGCTTTTACCATGTCGCCCCCTTGCAGCCCTGAGGTCCTCTGGTACTGGCCTTTTAGTGTTTCCTAGAGTTAAGACAAAGAAGTATGGTGAGACATCATTTCAGTTTTATGGCCCACATCTACGGAACAGCCTGCAGGAGGACCTCAGGGCTGCACAGTGTTGATATTTTGAAAAAGATACTCAGGACCCACCTTTTTTACCTTAGCTTGTAATCAATCTTAAATGTATATTTTACCTGTTTTTTTCTGTGGGTTCATTTTATATTTGTTTGTTTTATATGTAAATCACATTGTGTTGCAATTCATTTGTTCAAAAGGTGCTATGTAAATAAAGTGATTTGAGTTAGGACTCATTTGTTGAGCTGTGTCTCCTCCTGCTGGAGGAAAAAGATGCTTTCAGAGACAAAAGACTGTTGAGCTGCATCAGGACTCATTTGTTCTCAGGATGATGATTGTTGCAGACTTGTATTTAAAACATTTTGAACTTTTCTTTACAGACTTTTGTTCTGTCTGCTGATCTTTACTGTTTATACATGGTAACTGAATGATGAGGGATAAAATGTCTATAAAGTCAGAATCTGACACATAACTGTCTCAGAGATAAAGAGCTGCAGGTGGGGGTGTCATACATTGTGTGGTGTGTACATACCTGCTCTGACTGTGCTTTGGGGTTTTTGTTCAGCTATTAAATGCGTCTGTATCACTGTGTCTCACTGACAGCACAGAAATACAAGCCTTTATCTCCTGGCTCCAGATTATTCACTGTGAACGTCCCATTCTCAGGAGCAGTCTTGGTGGCTGAGAATTTTTCTTTGCTGAATTCTCCAAAGTCATGATTTTTATTGCCAGTCGTTGTGTAGACGATCTGTTTCATAGTTTCTCCAGGAAGCTGTCTGTACCAGTACATATGGATAAAAAACAACCCCTTTGTGTGGTTGCAGTGCATTGTTGCACTTTCACCCATCTTTCCCCACAGTATGGAGGCCTGTGTCACATCACTTCCATCAGTTAGACCTGTGAGATTAACAGATACACACTTTAATATTCTGCAGAGTTGTGCATGTCTTGTTTCCCTCATTACTTCCTCTTCAAATAAGAAACAGTTATAACCTGAAAATGACCTGAAATCCACATTAAAACTAAAGAACAACAATCTATGAATGCCTCTTTTGACAACAATAATATCCATGTCGTACTGAATAGGAAGGATTTTACCTTTCATCCACAGCAGAAATATAACAAAGCTGAGGTGACCGTGTCTGCTAACTTCCATGTTCTGGAGGTCTGAGGCTGATCAATGAATGGCAGCGTATTTACAGACATGTGAAGAGTTTCAGGTGGTGGGAGTGTCTCTGCTTTGAGTGACGTCCTGTGATCATCATGATGAGTCAAGCTGTGAGTGTTGTGGTATTTATGAAGAAGAGTGACACCACTTTTATTTTCTAAGTCACTGAGTGGATCTGAAACAGACTGTACTGAGAGGAGAGTTTACAGACTTTAATGCTCTTGTTCCACATTAAGAGTTGTGACTATTTTCATATTTTATTGATATTAAAGAGGTGGTGGGTTCCTTGTTCATGAACACTTCAGCCATGGATAAACGGGATTAGTACCAGTGACCCTATGGTTCCATATCCACTCTTTTAACCACTTGTCATTTTAACTCTCTTTAACTGATCAGATGATACAGAACATCATCATCAGCATATCTGATGATTTAAATGCATCTTTAGTTGCATATCGAGTCAATATTTATGTCATTAATGTTTGATAAATGCTCACAACCATTATAAAGTGAAGCAGTATTTATTTCCAATATCACAAGTGTCAGAAGACGTCAAAGCTGAAACAAAACTGGTGATCAGATTCATCAAAGGTTTGCTTGAGGTGGAGGCTGCAGGTGTTCAGGAGCTTCAATGTCTTTTCTGTGTGTCAGACAGATAAAGGAGGGTTTTTGTATTGGGTTTAGTGGAATCTGCAGCACTGTGCCGACTGGCAGCACAGAAATACACAGCGCTGTCACTTAATTCAAGATTAGAAATGTTGAGGCTTGATTGTTTACGTCCATCTCCATCAAAGCTGATTTTATGCTTCACGTTGTCTTCAGGCTTTGGGGAATCATAACTCAGATATCCCAGGAGCTTCAGAGCTTTGTGTTCATCTTGTTTGTACCAGAGAATAACTTGATAATCTGTGTTACTGTGTGAACATTTAATCTCACTGCTGACAGATTCACCAGCTTTCTTCACCATGAAAGGAGGTGTCTGGGTGACTTGTCTGTTGTCGGCGGAAGCTGTGGAACAAAGCAGACCAGAATTTAAATGCAGGAACTGTAAACTTTGTCTTGTTCTAGAATATTGTTGTTTGTCTCACCCATATTTCCCGACAAATGAAGAAAACAGAACGTAAAGAGCATTAAAATCATGTTGAAGAAGTTTGGATTGGAGACTCGTACAGCCAGTTTGTCTTTCAGGTCCTTGTCAGTTCAGTCTGTGGATGAGAATGTTTCACTGGTTCAGTGGAAAGAGCAGAGGAGGAGTCAGAGAAAAGTCATTTGTTGAAGTGTGTCTCCTCCTGCTGGAGGAAAAAGATGCTTTCAGAGAGGAAAGACTGTTGAGCTGCATCATTTGTTCTCAGGACGATAATTATTTCAGACTTGTAATTAAAACACTTTGAACTTTTCTTTTTATCAGACTTTTGTTCCGTCTGCTGATCTTGACTGTTTATATGTGGTAACAAAGTGATGAGACCTTGTTTGATTAAATGTCTATAAAGTCAGAATCTGACACATAACTGTCTCAGAGATAAAGAGCTGCAGGTGGGGGTGTCATACATTGTGTGGTCTGTACATACCTGCTCTGATGGTGCTTTGGGGTTTTTGTTCAGCTATTAAATGCGTCTGTATCACTGTGTCTCACTGACAGCACAGAAATACAAGCCTTTATCTCCTGGCTCCAGATTCTTCACTGTGAACGTCCCACTCTCTGCGACATCCTTGGTGGCTGTGAATTTCTCTTTACTGAATTCTCCAAAGTCATGATTTTTATTGCCGACCACTGTGTAGACAATCTGTTTCATAGTTTCTCCAGGCAGTTGTCTGTACCAATACATACGGATGTAGCCAACTCCCTTTGTTTGGTTGCAGTGCATTGTTGCACTTTCACCCTTCTTTTCCCACAGTATGGAGGTCTGTGTCACATCACTTCCATCAGTTAGACCTGTGAGATTAACATGAAGACATGCAAACCGTTTATATTTCAACAGAGTTGTGCATGTGTTGTATAAAACTTGCACTTACAGATTGAAAATTACCTGAAGTCCACTGTAAAAAAAGCAACAATCTGAGGATGCCTCGTGTGGTGATGATAATATCCATGTTGTTCTGGACAGACGATGTCAACGTGTCATGAAGGTGCAGAGATATGAGGAGGTGTAGGAGGGGTTGTTACTGCAGAGTGTCATGTGATTCTGTGAGCACGTCTATAGAAAGTTCCCCGTACAGTCCATCACTCACATCTGCATTAACTGAGACGTGTTCAATTGAATGTTTGTTGTCAGCTCCTTATACTGTATCATTTGTCAAACCGCTGCCAAGATTTTGCGTGCAAATATCTTAGTTATTAGTTTGTGTGCATAATATTCCCACGTATTAGAAGTTGCTAATTTTACAGAGTGCAGTTTTATAGTTTTTGCAGATTAGTGCAGATTGTATCACTGGCAATCATTTTATTGTTCATTTCCCCCAAAGTTGCTGGGACTATAACATTTAAGCTCGTGTCACATGGGAATCTGGAGGTAGAATGTTTCCTCATAAAGATACAGATGCATGACTCTGATATTCTTCAGACACATGAGTTGGATCACACTCTTCTTTCTACGGCAAATTAATTGATTCTACAGTTTAAAACCGGGACTGAATTTACACTGAAATGAGATAAAATTTGAAGTTTATTTGCACAACAGCATGTTTTATAGTTTGGTCCAGTAGGTGTCGCCATTTCCATACCTTTCATGGAGACAGAGAGGTTTCCAAACAAGTAAAAATCATAAGTGAGTTATTGTGTCTTTGAATGGACCAGTGAAGTTGTTGATATTTAAACGTAATACTACATGATTTCTGATTTAAAACTTCTTCTCTAACTTCCTGGTTACCTTCCTCGTGCATTCCTCCCAGTGGATGACGCTGGAGGAATCATGTGTCCTCAGATAAACCTGTGGTTGGTTTTTACAGACAGGTGTACACAGCTCAGAGACGTGAGAATTTCACAGACTGATATTAAACTGGAAGGTTATGTCAGAAGTGCAGGAAACTAAAATTCAAGGAAACATTGTTCGCTATGAGACAGGTTCGACTGTGGAGGTCTGACAGTCTGATTGGGTGACTCAGCGTATCAGTAAGATAAAATGTTATTCTAATCCACTAATAATCGGAATAAAAAAGCCTCTTGTAATTCAATCAGAACAGAATGGGCCAGTTGATCAGATCATTAGGTGTGATGTAAACCTTTGATGGTTGGAGTGAATTCATTGTTCTTGCACATGTTTACCCCACAGTGAAAATGTCTCAGTCCATGTCAGTCACCTTATGTTCACTTAAGTTGAATAAGCTTCTTTTGTTTCATTTCTGACAGATTTGAGCCTCCACAACTCACAGAACCCCTTTTGGGATGCTTCAACCCATCCGCCACAACATTAAAACCACTTACAGGAGAAGTAAATATAAAACATTGAGCATCTTGTGACAATTCAGTGTTCCGCTGGGAAACTTTTGGACCTGGAATTCATTCATGTGGATGTTACTTAGTCATGTACCACCCACCCAGACCAGACAATGCACCAAATTGGTATTTCTGATCATTATTATCTCAGTCAGGTTGCAGTATTGTAAACGTAGCCAGCGTCTCTCTCTCTCTTTTTTTTTTAACTGAAACGTTCACTCGGTGCTTCATACGTCTGCTTGTGAAGGAAAAACAAAACCAACTTTCTCCAAGAACTATATTAATAACTTGTTGCAGATTTGTTTCATTGGAAACAGGACAATCAGGAATGCCTGAAAACTTGCAGTACAAATGTTAGCCATTATTCACTTTTAAACTGTTGGGAAAGTAACTGAGGCCATGTCAACCACAACAGGAAACTTGAAAGAGTCAGTGCATTTAACATGATTGCAAAATGATTGCAATATTTTTATTTATTTATTTATTTCCTTGTTGTTGTGACTTTTGAAAGGATTTGTAAGGACGATTGTGGCTGTTCGGGATAACTTTGGCCGAACTTTTTTGTTGTTGTTTTTTTTTCTTTTTTGAGAAAGGCAGATTTTGCTAAAGAAGAAGAAATGAGATTTGTGAATTGCGCTGATTAAGTATGGCTTTTTATTTTTATCACAAGAAGTGTCTCTGAAGTCATTCGTTCAGTGGTGTGAGGACCGCAATCAGGATCCAAAACTTGAGAAATAAAACTGAAACTATATCGGGCTGTGTCAGGTGAAGGTGTTGAACCCAGTCTTATTGTGCAGAGGGATGCCCTCCGCTCCTCTGAACTCCTCCGCAATATCGTCGAACGTTCGGCCTTTCGTCTCCGGGAGGCGAATCCAGGTGAGGGTGAAGGCGAGCAGAGCCACGCTCATGAAGAGGAGGTAGACATAAGCGCCACAGATTTTCTGTGTGTGAGACAAGAATCAAACTTTAGCAGGATATGTGCATATAAAATATCACTTAGAAATAAATGAGAAAGGAGAAAAACAAGAAGGTTGTTTGATTTGGTCCCAGTTTCAGGCTGGCTGCTCTGTTTCCCTGGTTAACGGTTAATTTAATTACTTCTTAAACTATTTCAGCCTGGTTTTAAAGGGATAAAGGAATAGATTTATAAGTGTAATAAATAAGTAGAACATTTACAAGATTTATATCTGTTTTACTAAAGCTGCAGTTTAAAGCAAACTCAACAGATTTATAGCCAGAGTTTAACAGCCACGTCTCTAAGGTGTAGGTGAAATTGCAAAAGCAAACAAAGAAATCCACCTCTGTTCCCCTGAAGTCTATTTTAATTATACAGCACACAGGCCAGCAGTTTAAAAAAAAACTAAAATTGTAAAATTGTACCAGTAATGGAGGAAAGAGGAGAGCCAGGACAAACTTCCCTCCCCAGTTGAGCATGCTGGTGAAGGCCATGGCGATGGGTCTGCCGGGATGGTCGAACAGCTCAGCAGCGATGAACCAGGAGATGGGACCCGGGCCCAGCTCATACGCAGAGATCAGGCAGAACACCAGCAGGACCTGAAGGCTCCGCAGCTCTGGGACCAGGTGCTGCATGGTGTACACACAAGTGAACAATACGCAGCCTGAGCTCACAAACAAACCTCCGCAAACATTCACAGTTCAGCCAGGAGTTATAGTTCTGTTCTGGGACCTCCTTCCCCTCCCACGTGGAAAAACTAAGGCAAGGAGAACAGCAGCGATGACCCCCTCCCCCAGGTATAGAACAAAGTAGACATGAGTGGCACCGAAACTGAGACTGATGCACCATAAAACAAGGAGCTGGGTCTCATGGAGTCAATAGTCAACGGTATCGATACATCTGATACCAGGTCTTTATGCTCTACAATCGATTCTCAAATCAAAATACTTTCGATACTTCAGTCATTGGTGGTATTGTGGTGGAACATTAGAAAGTAACTAAACTATTGAGTTGTGGCAACACAACAAACCTTGTGAAACACCTCAGGTTAAACCACAACACAGAATATGACGCATTTATAATGAGGAAGACCAACACCAGAATTCTCCACCTACCAGTTAAGTGCTAGTTACATATTCATTTATTGGAGGCTGCAGCCATTGTTTTTATTTTACATACATATATGCATTGATTAGTACTTATTGATTGATTGTAACTGCATCAACAACGGTTTACTTGTTGTTTACATAACGACCACTGAGCTACGTAGGTCTTACCAGGACCGAGTCGACTATGGTCACGAGTAAGTTGCACACAGCTATGGAGATGAAACCAGTCAGGAGCAACTTCCTCCTCCCTGCCCTCTCCATCAGGAAGACCTGGGGGAAGGGGAGGGAAGAGACAACAGAGCGGTGGCTCCGCTCACATTTCAAGTCTGCTTTTAAAATTAAGATGCAACGTTATCTTGTTAGTGTTCAAACCGTTAAACTAGTGACAAAAGTTTACTGCAACAGCCAAGATTTGGTTGCACTTTGCATCAAACGTAGTCAGTTACAGAGGGAATCATTAGCTGACTACGTATCTGTACTCACTGCTACCAAAGTGAAGGTCACATTGACAGCTCCAACACCCAGAGTCAGATATTTGGCCTGGTCGAAGTTGGTCTGGAACATTTTGGTGGAATAGTTGATTATCTAGAAGAAAGTAGGAGGAATTGGGTTTAGTTTAGGATTTTTAGTGGGATACTGGACATTCCACTGAGCTGTGGCTGAATATTCATCACAACGAGCATCATATCACAAAAAGATAGAATGCGTTTTACGACCCACCGCGTTGAATCCGGAGAGCTGGCTTCCCAAGTTGACGATGAGGACGATAATAATGGGCTGCCTGTAGCTGCGTCTCTTGAAGAACTCATGGATAGTGACCCCGGTCTGAGCGTGGGCAGCCTCCTCCTTCATCTCCTCCAGCTCAGCCAACATCTTGTCTACACTGCCCCTCAGCCTCAGCAGAGCTACAGGGTCACAGCGGCAGGTTATTAAATTATTTTGGTTTGATTCCTACGAGTCTTAAAACTTCTCCACCTCATGTCTGTGTGACCAATGAAGCTGGATGACTGTGTTTAAATGCTGCATCATAGAAATGGTGATAATGGGATATGTGCAATAGTGTTAAAGGGACGTGCATAAGTGTAAATATGTATAATGATATAGGGATATGTGCAATAGTGAATAAGAGGGATGTGCAATGCATCATATGTAACTGTGGAATCTTGTGTATAATATTGTAATAGTGGCAGAGGGTTATAGGCAATAACAACAAAGGGATATTTACAAAACAATCATGTGCAAAATTTAATTAATTTAATTGTTATTTCTTTTGCTTTTTTTTGCATTTTTTTGTTGCTTTTTTTTCCTGCTAATGGGATTCAGGATGGAAATTAGCCATATGACTATAATTTACGTCTAAACATTTATTAAAATCACCCGATCAACCAACCAACCAATCAACCAATCACCCAGCAACCCAAACAATCAACCAACCAGGTGACCAGCTAATCACCCAACCAATTAATCACACAACCAATCAATCACCCAATCAATCGAACAACCAACCAACCAACCAATCAATCACCCAATCAATCAACCAACCAACCAATCAATCACCCAACCAACCAATCACCCAACCAACCAATCAACCAGCCAACCAATCAACCAATCACACAACCAACCGATCAGCTAATCAACCAACCACCCAACCAATTAACCAACCAATAAATCAACCAATCAATCAATCATAAATTGTTCATACTAAAACCAGAGAGGGACCCACCAGTTTCTGCCTTGGCCTCCTCTCCCCGGTTGATGAGGAGGTAGCGAGGGCTCTCAGGGCAGAAAGGCAGGACCAGGTACTGTATCAGGGCTGGAATGAGAGACAGGGACAGCATCATGGCCCAGTGATGCTCTGTGCCCAACGCCGTCTCCAGACCAGCCACCTGCAGCAGGCAAATACAGGACTGACTTAAATAGCCGCAACTGCTCAACAAACGCAAGCTATAATAAAAAAAGAAAGCCACCTAGGCCAGACCAGGCACTCCCACCCCATAGCAATGACACTCCTTGATGGCAAACCTGTACAGTATTAGGAAGGTGGTCATCATGTTTGGCCTAATTGTTTACTATTAGCGTCATCCACAAATATGAGGATAAAACTGGCCATGATGCACAAAAGTAAGACCTTCAGTAATTGACAGTCTGTTATTGGAAATGTGTGGAAGACAGTTGTCCAACAACCTCTGACCAAAGCCAACCTGAAGGGAATAAAAATCAAGACTGGCAGCGTTGTTCTCACCATTCCCACCAGGATGCCGGTGGCAAAGGACACTTGGTTGAGTGTGGCAAAGGCCCCCCTCAGGTTGGTGGGGGACACTTCCTGGATGTAGAGGGGGTTGAGGCTCATCACCAGGCCACAGAACAGGCCGAACACCAACCGTCCCAGGATGAGAACCTCGAATGACTCGCTGGCCTTGGAGGCAAACATCAGACACGCTCCGGCCACAGACAGACAGTTGACTATCAAGATGGAGTTACGCCTGGAAGTAGGCGGCATTGAAAACGAAATCAACTGTGGAAAGTCGGCAAAAAATAAAGGAAAAATGTGTTTACTTTGTCTTTTTACCTGCCGTAAGAATCTGCAAGGTATTTTACTCCCAGTGAGCCCAGCAAAGCTCCAAAGTCCTTAATGCTGACGGAGAGCGACCACAGGATAGTCAGACTGTGATCTGGCATCGACTGGTTGTGTCTGGTTCTCCAGGTGTGGTTGAAAAACTCTTCGATGATCTAAAAACAAGACACGATTTGCAACAGTAATGGCTGTATAAGTAAAGAGGGTTTACACTGATGCACAGTTTGCACTAGTTTGCATTAGTACTGCGTGTTTTACAAGTTAAGAAGATGACTGCAGAAAAAAAAAATCTTAAGGTTATTCAAAGATACATTTGGCGTTTATGACGTAGAGTTTAGTGCCGTCCACATGTGAAAAAGCCGAGAGGAGCCAGGCCTGGAGCTGAGCCGCAGAGTTTCAGGGGATCGTTAAATTTATTCAGTGTTTTATTCGGGCTGTGAAATAGTTCTTTGACAGGCATGTTTGAAAGGAGCATTGGCCTCTGCATGACTGTCTGTTTGGTCCTCTCATGGAATATGAGCCAGAACGGGACGTCTGTGATTTCAGTGGTATTCTGTGTGTGCAAAATGAAAAACTGCATTTGAAATAACAGTTTATTTGAAGAATGGATCTTCACTTACTCTTTAAACTCAATTTATAAGTAAGATTGAGAGCAAATGAAGTAACAAACTCTAAACATGTGACACTGTGACACTGTTGGGATTCTGACAATGAGAAGCTCCAGAACTCTGAAAGTATTACCATCTAATTCAACCTGCTACCTTATTCATCTTCTCCTTCTTCCCTTGGAATGTGATAAACAAAGTCTTCATTCTAAAGGACATACTTCGATTAGTGGTTCTTAAGTTACGAACTGGAATGGAAAGGCAGCTTCTAGGTTTTCTGCTCCTGCCGCATGGAGCAACCTACAGTATGAACTTCAAGATGTAGAATCCCTGAAAAAGTCTGGTTTGTCTGTGGGCAAATGTTTTATCTTTGTTATGCAACTCTGTGATTTTATAAGTGTGCTGCCCTCACTCTTGGAGAGGTCTCTCTTGTAAAAGATGGGAATAGTTGAATCAAAACAAAGGCTGGAAGTCGAACTAAAAAGCGTGGAGACACAGATAAACCAGGAACAGATCTTAAAAAAAAAAGAAAGAAAATAGAGGTCATGCATTGACGTCACTGCCACTCTGGGCCACGCCCCCTGAGTGGCAAAAACATGGTAAAATGTATCAGTAAATACAGCGAGACCAAGAAAAATGTGGATTATCAGATCAAATTAAGGACAACTGGATTCGACAAAGAATCATACGAACTAGTATGGATTTGTAAAAGTGAATTAGCCTCAGTTTCAGTTAGTTTAGATAAAAGATGCTAAAGCTAGAAGCTTTACTAAGAAGTAGCGTCAGCCATACAATACTGTAGCGTCTGACCGGACGTTAAAAGGATGGCGAGGAGTGATCGCAAATATTCAGTTTATTGTTTTATTGTTATTTATTGTTGGAACTGAAATAGTTGCTGTCGGCCGTAACCATGGAGACTTCAGCTCGCTGTGACGTGCATACCCCTCCATTCCCCGAACAACCTGACCTTAAACCCTTTTGTCGTGTTTCGCCCCTCAGCTCCTGCCGGCTCTGCTCACCTTGGCTGGAGCGTTGACGTTGCCCGTGTGGTATCCGATCTGCAGGGAGCCCAGCACCGCTGCAAGGATGGAGGTCAGGAGTGTGGCTGTCAGATGGCTCTGTGGCATTTAAGATAAGATGAATCCCACCAAAAAAACACATTTAATATATTTATTTAACCCTTAGCATTAGCTGCGTTAAACGGATGATACAACAACATCAATAACTGTTAAATAATATTCTGTATTATACTCTCAATATATAAAACACTCACAGCTCAGAGACTTAACTAATGCCACCAGTTTTTTCAATACAAGCAGTCCTATATGACTATTTGTAAAGATCAGCAGAGTATTTTTACACATCGGTAAGAGGCATATAGTAAGTGAGTCATCCTCTAGTTCTCCTGTGTTTTAATTTGTAGAGAAAAAGGGTTAAAAGGAACAAACCTCCTGAGACGCCATTAGTCGCGGTGAGACGGATATCGCTCTCTCTCGATGTAGGAGCATCTATTTTCTTCTGGTCGAGTTTTGACACTTACACATACGTATGGTGAGAAAAAGAAAAATCATGCACATGCTGGTGGTTTTAAAATGTAATTTTCCAGTTTTCTCCCAGCTACATCTCATCAAAACTATAGATAATATGGTTTTAGAACAAATATACATTAGCATATGTTATACATCCTACATTCAGTTTCTCACTCTCTTTAACTTACCTGTGCTGTGGAGTAAAGCAGAGGCTTGTAGCACGAATTCAAATGAAAAGTGGTCGAAACCTCACGTCTGTATCTACATATCTAGATATTCTTTTCCTCAACACTGTTCCTGAGCCTCGTACATTGATCCCGTCTTCATCCCTGAGTTTCAGATATAATCACACACACACAAACACACACACACATATTGGACCAGCGAGTCCAGTGATGAATTCACACCCAGCTGATGAATTTGCTGCAGACCTGACAGAATGGCAACCGTGGGCCTCCTCCGGTTCTCATGGATCAGCTGACCGACGTCCCGACTTCGGACTGACCGAGGATCTGTTCACAGGAACACCTGACGTTAACTCTAGACGCAGCTAAGCTGATCCCAGGCCAGGGACCTAAAAGGAACCGGTTTCCATTTGGAGCACTGAGCAGGCAATAATGCAGCCACGTGCTTCAGCTGAGTGTGTGTGTGTGTGTGTGTGTGTGTTGAATATGTATATGTGGAGTTGCGGGAAACGTCGTGTCCTCGGATGGTGTTCATTACGCTGGAAAACGAGAAGTAGCTCATAGACTTTCATCTAACTCCTCATGTCTTTCTAGGAACTGAGGGAAGATTGGTTCTGGTCCAACCAACTCATACTAGGATCGTAGCACTTCCCCCCACATACACCAAGACAAAGACACCCTACCACTGACAATGAAATGTACTAGTTAACATTTTCACTTAAATTCGGTTTGTTTTGCAATTTTGGACTTTATCCCATCAACATAAATGTCTAAGTAACAGGTCATCTTCACAGGGTTTCCCAGAATCAGGTTGAGTAATCCTTCTTGTAATCCCTCCTCTATCTCTGACTTGAATCAGTGCCTGTTAATAATTTAAATAGTATAAATCTGCTTTCCTGTAAGGCTTTACGAGAGTTCATTTAAAATGAAGCAGGACTGCGCTTCGTTGGTGGAGAAATGCTGAGGCAGAGATGCTGCTTTCAGGGCCGGTCGACGCCCATCTCACAATGCTGTGACAATGTGGAGCCTCAAGGATTTAACAGTAACAGCACCAGGATGGATGCATGTGTGTCACAAAAAAAATATCCTGGTAAACTGAAGATCCCAAACTAAGCTGTTTCTAGTCAAAGGAATAAAAAAGATAACGAGAAAACCAAGGGCTGAAGCCTCCTTCGCCTGATGTGTTGCTCATGCTTATGTTATTATATGTTTATATTTAATCCCTGTCTCCATAAATAGGTTTAACTTCCTGGAATAGGTTTGTCTGCACTCCCCATGCACCTCTTTCATGCTCTGCACTTATTCGGACTTGTTTCATACATAGTTTTTACTTCTCATTTCTTAGTACTATGCACTTCACGCATTGTTTGCACTCCTACCTTGCACTTTAATTGTCACGTTTATAGTGGTTATTGTGTTCTGTTGATGTCATTTGATGTTGTCCTTGTCCATTGTGTCTCTGATGTTTGCTGCATAATTAATTTCCTTCAGGATTACAGATAAATCTGAACTGAACTATATGAGCTCACAAGCCCAGAGTTAATGTATGAACCAGCTCATATCAGCTGATTGCTCAGCTGACGCCTCCACTGAAGCATCATTGGCTCCTCCGAGTCCTTTTAGTCCTTTGCCGTTTCCCAGCGAGCTGCTTTGCGACCCGCCTCCACCCCAGCTCCTCTTTTAATGCTGTGTCTGTTCATTAGTGTCATTACTGTCATTGCTCTGTTCCGTTCTAGGGTCTTTGCTGCTGTTTGCTTCCCAGAACAGAATTTACTGCCAAAAGTAGTTTACTACAAATTCAATAATTTAGTTTGAAACGCAAGTGATCCGGACCCAAACGCTGCTGAGTGCATATTTGTGTGCAGGCTTGTGAGGAGGGGGTTAAAGTTTGTGAGCGTATATTATATGCAGGTAATGTGAACCACGTTTTCCAACGAAGTTACACTTAGAATCCTAATGTCATTAACTCCCCCGCTTTATTTTCGTGTGATGTATTGTGCCGTCCTTATTGTTTCGTCCTGTTTCTTCTCATGGATCAGTGACGTTTAATCCGATCCAGCCTTATTGAATGGCTGTTAGACCGTCGGTTTGTGCGCTCGTTCGCATGTCGGCATGTAGTAAGTGCACATTTGCACATGAAGCATTTTCACCAGTAAAACACACACCTCGCCTCTTAAGTGGCTCCAACCGGAGCAGAATCTGATTATTTTCACTGCCGAGAACAACGGGCCAAATGAATAAAAAGAACGGAGGAGAAGAAAGATGAACTTAATCATAATGTTAGCGGAGGACGCATTCCCTGGCCTCACCACAAACCACATCATTTGTGCATGAAAATAAAGCTTTATCATAAAACGCACGAAAATATGTGCAAATAAATATTAAGTGTCCCCTGAGGGTAAGAGGTGATGGAAAACAGATCATCCGCAGAAAAGCCTCATAGATGCAATAGATGGTACTAGATTCTTATGTGTTATTTTTGCGATTATTTGCTACGACTGGCTAAGAAATCTGCAACGCAAAGAAGAGACATATAATGTATTTATTTTAAAGGGTTAATAGGGTAAATGCATAGACTAAAAGTGCAGCCACAACATTTGGAGCTCCCCCTGGTGGCTGGCTGTAGTATAGCAGTCATGCATTGATGTCACTGCCACAGAGGCCACGCCCCCTGAGTGGCAAAAACATGGTGAAATGTATCTGTAAATACAGTGAGACTGGGAACAATGATCCATATGAAGTAGTAAATGTAGTAAATTAAAAAAAAAAAAGTAGTGAATTTCTTATTGGGATGAATAAAGTATCCATCCATCTATCCATCCATCCATGAAAAGTGGACTAGCCTCAGTTTCAGGTTATTACAGTTATGATAAATGTAGATAAATAAAAGATGCTAACGCTAAGAGCTTTACTGAGAAGTAACGTAACATACAATGAAGAGGAGTGATCGCAAATATTTGTTTTGTTGTTATTTATTAGTGGAACTGAAATAGTTACAATTTAATTTGGAGCTCCCCCTGGTGGCTGGCTGCAGTATTGCTCATAAACTCCACCCCCTTCATGTTAGCAGAGAGACAAGCTGAGCTAAAACCTCAAACACACACACATCAAACAATTTGGCGTCTGTTGTTTTTAAGTTGTTCTTATTGTGTTTTTTGTTGGTTAGTTTTTTGTTTTATGTAGTTATGGTCGCTGTGATTGACCACTGTTCTCGGGGGAAGTAATTGTGGTCATATTTCCTGCCGACTTTGGAAATGCAGTGTTAACTTTAACTTTAATGGATAGTTTCAAGCGAACAAAACGACTCACTGTGCACTAAATTGTATTAGCGAACCTATTAGTTGTGGGAATGGAAGCATATTGCATTCACTTGAGAGTTAATTTCAGTTTTGATGAAAAAGTTCCATTAGGTCTTGTTAATACACTGGAGGCCTGCAGTTTATGGATGAAGATGAAGTGAACAGATAATTGTATGTCTCATTCAATCAGCTTTAATATGGATTTTTCACTCAAGACACACAGAGATACTTTAGTCTTTACGTTAAATAGATTCTATAATAGATGATGGATTGTATTTTTATTAGTTTTCTCCTAGTTTATGTAGACACATTTCAGGGATCAATAACTCACTAAAAGGAACAATCTTAAGACACTTATTTCCTCTTGTGATTGCCTGGACAATAACTGAGTGTCAGTCATTAGATAGCGCCGCACAGTTAGTTAAACGCCCACAAGTACAAACACACAATAAGAAAGTAGTAGTTAGCGCTACGGGTTAAAATGCGTCATCCACCTGCAAGCTCTGTTTCTGCAGCTGAGTTCCTAATCAGCGTGTGGATACGCCTGTCTGGAGCGTGACCTCTCACCCCTGAGCCCTGGCCTCCTGGTAGGCAACCCCTCTGACCCTGCGCTCAGGCAGCTGGGCAGGTGCTGCTGCACGCACAGAGGGCATCGGGCACAAATGGTGAACAGTGCCCCCCCCCCCTCCACACCATCCCCCCCACCCTACAAATACACACACACACAGCTTCCCCGCCCCCGCCGCTAATGTTTAGCTATCGCAGATGCTAATGGCCCTCTCTAAATTACCTGTAATGGTGGTTTTGATCTGTTTCTAAGTGTTTCAATGCGCACACAAAGGAGGGGAGGGGGGGGTAAAAAAAACTATGAGGACTTACTCATCCACACCTAAACATGTGGAAGATTGTCAATATGATCCCTGAATATGATTTACTGTCAATGAGCAAAAACATTGGAGTTAAAAATCCTATTTCAAAATAAACTACAACAATGCATTTGAGTGCTTTTGTTTACAAAATGTCCAAAACGGCACTTTTAAGTGTGTGTTAAGTTCAGCCAACAGTCCCAGACAGGCTACACAGAAATAATCTTTTTTTTTTTTTTTTTTTTTTTTATCCATAAATCCTTTGGTTTATTCTCAAGGAAACGCAGCAAAAGAAAGAGCATGTGATCAAAGCTGTTTTTACAGTTGTTGAGGCTATCTTGGACATCTTTAGTGACTTTTTTGGAAGTAAAATCTGTTATCACACCATCAGATTCAGAGAGAAGTAGAGGGGAAGAAAAAAAAAACGTAAACTGACGCCCTTCTGAAAGTTTTAAGCCTCATTAAAAAAAAAAAAAAAAAAAAACATCGCGCAGCACCTGTACTGCCCACACGTCACTTTCAAAAACCCAAATTCCTGCTTTCACCTATGAAACCCCCTCCGGCAACACGCCCACCCTCAACCCCACCTTAAACAAAGGAGAAAACACACACACACACACACACACAAACACACACATCCCTAAGCAGCTGCGTCATTATAAAACTCTTTTGAACTTCACACTGGAAGTCAAATGCCACATGTGTCAGTACAAGACAGATGTACTGCAGCTGCCTCTTGGCTCCAATTTCATCTGTGATACCCCCCCCTCCCTCCCTCCCTCCACCTCCAATTTCCAACCCCACTTCACCAACAAGCGCTTACCCCTCCACCTCCACCTTCCTTCATGCTCTGACAACATCCACACCTTTGAAGTCCCATCACTAAATCAGACGCACAAATCATCACCGGGGCAAAGACGGGTGCGTTTGTGGAGTCCGGGGTTCGGCACTCAAATCACAGGGGGGGGCGGGGGATTACCCTTAATTCTTTTCAGAGCGTCATCATTTGTAAAACAGAGGTCTTTCCTGTTGCACATCCAACAAAAAAAAAAGAAGAAGAAGAAGAAAAGGAAGCGTGAGTCTGCAGTAAAGAAAAAAAAAAGACATGAACTTTCTTCAAAATATTTATTGCCAGTTCATAAATTTTCAGTCAGCTCGGTTGATGCTGTGCGTGTAAGCTCCTTGTGCATACATGGAAAAATAAACCGGGCTTCAGTGTGAATTTATAGCCTGCAGTGAACCATGTTGGCCGTTAGGGGGCAGTGTTAAACTCCTTCTCCGAGGCTGAAGATGGTTTACAGACATGGGATAAAACTGCTTCAAGATCTCTGGAATAGTTTTTATTATTATTAAGCACAATTATGAAACTTTTTAAAAAATACATCCTTTACTCTTTGCGGTAATAGCTTGAGTCACAAGCAGTAGCAGAATAGTAAAAAGTAGCCATGTAGCATGTACACTTTTTTATTTATGTGGCAGCTTTGTGCCAGACTCGGTTGTTGAGCGTTTAAATTTAACTCTTAAGTGCGTCTTACCTCAGTTTATAAGTGTCAGGTGTCAAATGTGAAACGACTGGTATGTTTGTTTCAGGATTTAATGTGTCCACAGACATTTTTCTCATTACGGCTGCTTTACATTCAGGTGGGAGACGACATGAGGGGTACGCACCGCTGGGTGCCAAGATACACCTCATAAAATCAAGCAGTTTATCAATTTGGTCTCCAAAAAAAAAAAAATCTGTGTCAGTTTCAAATAGCTAGGGAGTTAAAAGTTTCACATAAAACATGTCAGATTTTATTGTGTCAACTGTAACTAAGAAAAAAAATATCAAAATCCCGGTCTTGGCATTCCTGTTGGTCCAAGACAATTCTGGCTTTTTTCCCCATCGGACTGACAGCCGTCTCCAGCCTCCTCCTCCACCAAACGTGCCCCTTTGTGATTTGCAGTGATTAGCCTGTTGGGTTGTTTTAGAGCTCGCATGTGATCTGCAGCGTCTGGAAGCACTTCAGCAGACACAAACACACACACACACACACACACACAAGCTCAGTGTTCAAACCCACATTGAAACAGGCACTCGGGACAGATACTGCGCAGCCGTCGGAGGAAGAAGAAGAAGACAGGTTTTCTTTCTCTTCCTTGGCGTTGCCGTCCAGTTGGAATTGGACCAAACTTGGTGATTGCAGTGGATTGAGCACCAGATACCGTATATACATTCTTGACTGTGTATAGCGATGAAGACAGAGGTCGTAAAACACGAGCTGGAATAGTAAAACAAACTTCACCATGGATCAAATAAACACTCCCCGCGGTGGATAACATGCAGTCTGCTTTAAGCATTTCATTGTTGTGGATTAGCTACTGCAGTAGCCTAATGTTTGACATAGTGTAGACACACAGAAAAGTATATATATATATATTTTTTACAAGAAGTCAGAATGACAGTGAAGGAAGCGAACACCCAAATGCCCCACAATGCAGTTTAGTAAGACCAACCAACAAAGCTTATTGTACATATTTACAACAGGAGCCTTTCCTTTAACTTTTTCTTTTCTTTTGTCTCATGAGCTCTTTACACAAAACAAACACACAAGCGTTCAGATCCCAACAGCAAAGGCACCATTCTCCAATTTTCAATTGCTCCCAAATGTGAGCGAGGAAATTTTATTTTACTTTTTACAATCCAAACCTTCTTCATAAGTGTTTTTTCCCCATGTCTGCTCAGCCATTTTCCTATTAATCTAACACCCTGCGGGGGTACTTTCAGAGACTTAACCATCTTGCATAAGGTGGCAAAGCTCCAGTATGCGCAATGTTGAGGGTTTCACAGACCAAGACTGACATCAGCTGCTGGAGGACAGACTGTAATTACATCCACATACACAAAATTACTTCTGATATTACTTGGGAGTATCCAATAATCACTCTGTTTGTAAATGTCACATCAATAACTCCGTAACTTCGTATGTGACAGCTGGAATGAGCTGAAATGGACTAAATTCTGAGCCGTGTAAACTTTTCAGTCCACTTACTGGTTTGGGTTTACTCATCGGTGGCACCTGTTTTTCCTGGCACCATAAAGGAAACAGATTTTTTTTGGACGGACTTGGAAAAATAAAATCGACGCCAGGGGGTCACAGATTTACAAATCCCAATTTGTAGTGGAAGAAAACAGAGGAAGAAAAAAAAAAGATATGACTGCTGCATAAGGAATTCAGCACCAGTGTTCTGGAAATACCCTTAATGTTTTTTTTGTTTTGTTTAAGTTTGGTGAAAATCAAAATTAACCTTATTTTACAGTTGCAGAACTGTGCATAGCGACTTGTAACAGGATATAACATTGCACACACGTTGTAAACCAATGGCCTTGATTGTGATATAATGTGTTCAACCACCAGCAGGAAGAAAGTATGATCACAACTCTGCACGTTCAGTTTTCTTTAAAACCTTTTTTAACATAGTATTTTCCAACAATCTTAATGTATTCTTTCATTGCAGTGGTTTCATCAAACTGAAAATGAGCTGTGACAAGCCCTCCGTATGTTACCCATTAGCATTTAGCTAAACTACCAGTTGGTGGAGACTAAAATGGAGCTAAAACATGAGTAAATATGAGGCTTGGTATGTAAGGATTGTGTCTCTCAAGTTTTTGAATGCCATAACGCACCTTTAATGTTCATTTCATCTGTTTAATTTTTGTTTGGTGCTACAATAGGTATATCTTTGTCTCTATATTGTATTTCTTTTAATGAAAAAGACAAAATTTGAATTATCTTCCTCTGTCTAATCACAGGAAACATGACTAATACCAGCTGACAAGAAGGAATAATTACAACTTGCCCAACTGAAAGCTCTCTCTCTGTTTTTCTTTCTGCTTCTTCTTCTTCTATGTCTTGTTCAGTTCTTTTCCATCAGGCTAGTTTATTTGGATTAAATAGATGTTAACTGACTTGTCTTTTTTATGCCCGATTTTAAAATGGTTTCTTTAAATTTGTGAAATGAGTTACATGGCTAGCATAAAGTTGCATCAGCTTGCAATGCATGCGCGAACGCACCGATAACCGAGAAAGGTCGGTCATGTTCTTGCATCAATTTTAAGTTTCCTAAAAAAATTGTTTAAGCTAAGTAAGTAAAAATTAGCTTTCCTTCTACACGGGTCACGGTGAAACAACATTTGATTCTAGAGGCGAAATGTTCACGTGTCTGGAAGCTTTTGTTTCAGTGCAAGTGGATTCATGCAGCTACTTCTCTGCTGATAATTTAGACTTCATTGTTAAATGCAAATCACAAATTACAAATTTGCTGAAATGGGTCATTTGGCTGAGAGTGATTTGTCTTCTGTGAGTTTTTCCACCAGCCTGTGTGCTGCTACGTTCAACTCGGGGCCTGTAAGTTTAATTTAATCGCCGCAAAAATGTAAAATTAGTGCCTGTTCTTGTTTTTCCGAGGACAGAATGAACCAAAACGGCCGACTGAACATACAGGGAGATGTATGTGCTCCTCCAGTGATGAGCCTGGCATCTCTTTACAAATATATTCTCATTCTTACCAAGAAACTTTCAGTCACTTCAAGAGAAAACAAAATAAAAAAAAAACAAAAAAAAAACACGCATAAACAGATAAAATGTCAAACACAGGGAGGAGAAAGTGCAAATATTTTGGCGCCGCTTCGTTTTCTCGTTTTTCTGTTTGTCTTTTTTTTTTTTTTTTTACTCAGGAACTTCTTAATTTTTCTGCTCCATCTTTCTCTTTCCTCTCAGCAAGCGTACAGATGCCTTCCCTCTGTGCCCTCTGCTCTTGTCTCAGCTTCTCAAACCTTCTCTCCTCACACCAGACGACCTACTGGGAACAGAAGAGGGACGGAGAGACAAAAGAAAACGTATTCACTCGTATGTTTCAGTGACCGGCATGCAGACAAGCTCATTGTTTGTATGACCATCTTTGTGAGGACATAACATAATTGTAACCATTACCCTAAAACTGAGTCTTAACCCTAAAACAGCCTCGTAAAGACGCGAGGAAAGTGTCCTCACTTTGTCAAATGTCCTCAATCTGATGGTGTAAAACTCAAACCGGTCCTCAGAAAGATAGTCGTACAAGAACACACACACACACACACAGCTTTTCCTCTTTACAAGACAACGGCCTAACGCACATTATTAAAGCAAATGTGTGCCACTGATGTATCAGCCAAACCCTTGAGTGCACAAACACACTGTATATGTATGAATGTCTGTACATGTGTCTGTCTGAAGGACCATGTGGGAAACAGATCCACCCTCTGCAACCGATGTCTCGGTTCATGTAGTTCATGTCTCACCATCATCATCTTCTTCGGTTCTACCACGCCATGCTTTGATGGACAATATAACACATTTAACCATTTACACAGACACTAAATAAATTATTTAATTAGATGTACTGTTTACACCGATCATGCATAACATTATGACCACCTTCCTAATATTTTGTAGGTCTCCCTTGTGCCATACCGTACTCTTCTGATTGAGGTGGTTAGGTGAGACTTTTCTTATTAAATGACAAAAGTAAACCCATTTAAACACAACTTCTTCATTTTCTTCCTCTTAATTTGTTATTAATTATCCTAAAGAGTCAACGTGTTAGCTGTTTGGCAGCTGTGCACCACCTACACACACAAATATGTACCATTGCATGGGCTCACTGTGCTACAACCAAGCCATAAGTTAACATGTCCCTGAACTTTTTTTTTTTTTTTTTTGAGTTGTAGTGCTGAAACTGCAGGGGGACGGCGCACTCATCAATCAGATACGTGGGTGATGGAGGGGGGGTGGGAAAAAAGAATGAGAGGAAGATGGGTAGAGAGTTGAGATTGCTTACAGATGGCTGTCAGAGGAGCAGAGGTCCTTCTGAGAGCGTAGGATGTATGCATTATATATGGATTTGCATTTGTCTTGTTTGAGTGCCCTTGTGTGTACGCCGTTCTTTTTCTATGTCGCATATGCAGTGTATATAGAAAACTACTGTCTTACATGAGGTTGCGTATGTGTTTGAGAGAGCAGCATGTGCAGATGCTGTCAGTGCTGCTCATGTTCTCAGTGAAATAGAAGTCCAGCTGATTTCACTCAGGAAGCTTCTTTAGTCTCAGACGATGCATTTAATTCTAAGCATGCGCATCACAGCCCCGTCCATCGCTCCGTAAATCACTGGTCACCCTCCATATGAGTAAATCTTACAGCGGGCACTTTTACATATACTTTAAGTGTATAAAATAAAACATTATTGCCTTTTGATTTTACCGTGAGCGGGCGGAACCAGCTGCCGACTGTTCGCAGTTTAAACTTTGACACTTTTATGTTAAACGTTGATTAAGTTGCTGTGTGTTACCAGATCACATCACTCAATCAGGTTATATGCAAACCTTCTTCTCTTTTGCTGTGCTCAAAGAGAGACCGGCTCAAGTGGTCATTAGATGAACTGCACATTTTTTTTCAATTCTTTCTGGTTCTAGAAAGAATTCCCCAAAAAAATCCCCACATGTTTTCAAAAGACTTTGTGAACCACATTTTTGATCAAATCAAAAGTGAAGAAGAGAATGTGGCACACAAAGTTAAATATTTGGAGCTCTTGGAGAGTCCAAAATGGACATATTGTTCAGTTTATCAAAATGTTGGATGTTGACCTGAGTTAGGTACAAGTGGCTAAATAGAGTAAGAAAATGATAAACGTAAAAAAAACAAAATGTGCAGCTCCACTCATAACCACTTGAGGCTGTCTGCAAAAGCGAGTGAATCTCAGTAGACCTCTATTTTTAAAATGCTAAACCTTAAAGCAGTTTACGTACAGCCTGGTACACAACACTCTTAGAAGCTAACTTCCCAATGCAGGACAACTTTCGTCGTCATTATCTACTGCAGCAACGTCAGTCCAGATGACCTTCTCCCCAGCTACTTTCACTAGCTCCTCTGGAGGAAACCCCAGGCACTCCCAGGCCAGACGGGAGATATAATCCCTCCATCGTGTCCTGGGCGACACCGAGAACTCCTTATGGTGTGGCATGCCCACAACACCTCTAACAGGAGGTGTCCGGGAAGCATCCTTACCGGATGCCCATCCAACCTCAACTGACTCCTCTCAACGTGAAGGAGCAGCGGTTCCACTCTGAACTTGTCCCGAGTGTCCGAGCTCCTAACTCTATCTCTAAGGCTGAGCCCGGCCTCCCTGCGAAGGAAACTCATTTCGGCCCCTTGTATCCGCGATCTCGTTCTGTCAGTCATTACCCAAAGTTCATGACCATAGGTGAGGGTTGGAACGTAGATCGAACGGTAAATTTAGAGCTTTGCCTTAAGGCTTGGCTCTCTCATCACTGCAGACACCAATCTGATCCATCTGTTGATCTAGCGCTCCATCCTACCCTCACTCGTGAACAAAATCCTGAGATACTTGAACTCCTCCACTTGAGGCAGGACAATCCACCCTTTTTGAACTGAGGACCATGGTCTCAGATTTGGAGGTGCTGATCTTCATTCCAGCCATTTAACTCTTGGCTGCGAATCACCTCAGTAAGAGCTGGAGGTCGTAGTTCGATGAAGCTAAGAGGACCACATCATCTGCAAAAAGCAGAGACGAGATCCTCTGATCACCGAACTCGACGCCTCCACCACCCAGCTGGTCACTGGTTTAAATTACTATATCAAGGACTAAACTTATGCATATTACGAGCTTTGCCTCTTTAAGTGACTGGATGTACTCACAAGTTGCTACTAGAGAGCCCATCCATACATCATCAATGGTACAATTAGAAATGGATTACTCAGGGGGGACCTCAAGATAATTATAATTTATCATTAAATACACAATAAATGTCTCATTAACATGGCCAGTCGTTAGATCATTTGGTAATCATTAAATTATAAAATCAACGGAGAGATCTTTGGACAAAAGTCTATTCTTTCCTTCCAAAATCCTTGACCTTTCCAACATGTACCTGTTAAACTTTACAGCACCACCACAATATTTCCTGATGCCTCTTTCCACTGAAGTCATGCTGCTCCTCTCTTTAGCTCGGATAAATGTCTCCGTTGTACTGAGCGGAGCGACAGTGGTGCTGATGAACTGGCTCGGCAATTACCAGGCTCCAGAGCAGCGAATGGTCCTCTCCCTCCCCTCTCCCCACTCACTGAGGACTCTGTCTGTGCCATTAACAACACAAAGCTCCTCCGGCCTCTCCCCGGACACCTTGGCCCCAGCCGTGATAAAGAGCTGAAAGCAGATCCTGTCTAGTGGTGAATCGCCTCGTCTCACCTGGGACCGGCCAATAAAGACACTTGGCTCAAGAGCTGGGAATGGTGGTGGCAACGGAGGGAGAAAGGACGTGGCTAAGAGGACGGATTCAGCGGCTGCTTCGCAGAACATGGATTTTAGTAGCAAACTCATCACAGGTAGTGATGTTAAAATTATGGCCTCTGATATTTCCAGTCTAATCTGATGTCATAGTTACTAATAGACGAGTAGAGCGGGGTAATTGCTGCTGGCTCTGAGAGCCTGAGAGGACAGGGCTCTGGACTCTGTAATGGTTCTGCAGCCTCGGTGCCAACAGGCCGGTTTAATAATGCCCTCCTTTCATTTCGGCCAAGACAAACAGAGGAGGAGCACAGGTGAGCAGGAAAGCAGACGAGAGGAAGCAAGAAGAGGATTTTGACATAAAACAGACAACAGACATGATACAAATAGCAGAAAACCATTTGCTTCTGCCAGTACCAACGTCATCTAAAAAAACAGCGGTGGAATTTTAAAATAGTCTTTGTCAGATTAAATCATCCTCTAGAGCGTAGAGGTGGTAACACTCATTATTCTTTTTCCTATTCACCAGTGCTGCTAATATATTATGATGATATGATCATACATTTGTGTAATTCATCATCCAATTAAACTACGTCAATATGGGTAAAAGAAATAAACATTTCTTTATCCACACTCTTCTTCCCACATTAGAGTTCTGACGATTCATTTAGAAAAAAAAAAAAGAAAAACTCATACTCATCAATCTTGATTTGAAAGATCTCAATTCATAAAATCCTTGGATGGACTTTTAAATATGCACCAGCAGTTCATGTGTGAGGGCGATCCAAAACCCTGAGAGCAGCGTCAGGCCTGAAAACTGATGGGATTTAAAAAGCACGCGACAGAGAACAGCTGTGCAAAAGCAAAGCAGTATGCAAGATGTGAAACTAGAGGTAAAATATTGTGGAAATACAACAATCGTATCTGCAATCGACTTTCATTTTAGTTTTAAGTGAAACTGGTTAGAATCTGAAATATCTCAACTTTAATGGAGACGCTGTGAATCTGAATCAAATTTAAGAAAATGGCAGTCACACCCAGACCTAGATGCAAACCTTTTTCCACATACGTATCTTTATTTATTACGTATCTTAATCAATGACCTCTTCTCCCTGTCAATCTTCCAACAAGTTTAGATCTACAACTAATGATTGTAATTGATGTTGATTAACTTTCAGAATAATTAAGTAACTAAACTGTTTTAAATGTTCCAGAACTTTTACGTATTGTAATCTTCAAATCAAAATCAAAATCAAACATTTGGTTACCGTTCTTGCACTATACACAACATGTTACTAAAGAGTTAAAATTATTAGTAATCGCATATATTCCCGCTTCAATAGTGCACCTAGTTTTTAAATACATATCCTGTCATTCTCGAAAAACAGCCAATGATGCATCAGGCAAACTCAAATCTCTCACTGCATCCTCTAATATCTTACACTCATTCTAAGGGTTGCAACTTTCTAAAAAGAACATCGTGACCTCTGCTGCTGAAGCACACTGCAAACTCATCAAACTGCTAGGGGCTAATTGAACCCTCCAACCAATAGCGTGACCGTGAGATGGGTTTGCAGAGACAGCCCCAGGCTTCCTGCTACGTATCCCATCTATAATGAGGTTTGCAGTGTCTCTAGAGGATGGATGCCACCCTCTGCACAAAGTCAAATCTCACACAAGGTATTCAGATGTTTCCCTTCGCCGCTGCCAACGTGTCAAGAGCGAGGAACCTCGTTGCAGATGTGCCCAGTCCCCCCCACCCCACCCCACCCCACCCCAAAACCCTTCAGCTAAAGGCACGTACTGTAAACTGTAAATACGTCTAAGCGACAACCCAGAGTTGCGACAAGGCACGATAAGATTTAATGCCTGACAGAGGCAGCTTGACTTAAAGATATCCAGGCCATTAAGGAACAGCTAGGCATACCTGAACAAAATGGCTGTCTATCTTAGCAAAGGCAGAATGCTGCCATATGTTCTCGCAGCCTCCTGATCCTTTCAAGCAGTCTCTACTTTTCTTTCTACATACCTCACTCTCTCTCTGAGTGTCAGCCATATAAAGCTGTCAGGCCATTTACCTCTAGCTCTTGAGCGTGAAGGTGATAGATTCAGTGAATGCAGCAAAAACAACCAGCCGAGCCGAGCCGAGCCGAGCCTCCCCTGCTCCACTCTGCTCCTCCAATACGGCGGCTGTTGATCCTGGCAGACGTTCCCAGGGTCTGGGAACCCTGACGTTATGCCCGCTCAGAGCCACTGTTCTCCGAGTGCTACAAGGCAGAGCCAGGGTAAACACATGACCTCAGTGCTATGTGGCACTGAACTGTCCCAGTGGCGAGAGTCGGCAGCACCAGCGTGACCAGCAATCACTCACCGGGGGAGAATCCCGAGAGACGGATTGAGTCAGAAAGATGGAGACAGACACAGGCGACCAGTAAAATAAATTCTTTGTATTATTTTTTTTATTATTACTGTTATTATTATTCTTGTTGACTTGCCATTTTTGGTATCCAACTCAAAGTGGGAGTAGGATTTCTAAATGACAAAAAGAGCTGGAACTGATGATTTGCTGCTTGTCTCGCTCATAAATGCCAGGACTGCGTGTATCGGCCTAAATATCGGTAGTATCGATACCAAGACCAGTATCGGTATTGGATCGATACTACAATTTCTTTTCTATATGTCCCCAAAAGTACTCCTCGCAGAGTTCATGCAAGTTACATTGTTCTTTTTTCTTATTTCAAAACAAAACAAAACAATTGTGCGCCATAAAAGGGACATTTTTAAAAATTTTATGCTGTTAAATAGTTTTATATTGTAATTCATTGATTAAAAACATGTTTATTTGCCTAAATATTTGTCCTGTATTTTATCATAATCAACTAACTAAAGGCAAAAATCCAAAGTTGTTCAATGATAAGGACATTTTAAGAAAAAGTATTAGTGTCGGTATCTGCGATACTATCCCTGTATTTACTTGGTATCAGATTGATACCAAAATTCCCAGTATCGCCCACCCCTAATAAACCCGATTAAACTGATGTTGAGGTAAAACTAGACATTTAAAGAAGGAGCCTAGGATTTTTGCAGATAACAGCAATGTTTCACTATCTTCAGCTTCCACCAATTGCGCGTAACAAAAGATGCCAATCACAATTGTGCACACAGGGACACCAAATGCTGCTGCTGTTAGTAGTTTTAACACAGGTAAGCCAACTGCTGCGCTCAAAGCCAGAGGCCAGAGGGTTAGTGAAAGCTTATTAGTTTGGCTTACTGAACAAATTTGTCCCTTGCCTTGTCCCTTGGTTGCCACTTGTCGTTGAGCTTCCTGCAAAACAGGGAATACAAAGGGATTTAGCTTCACACAGGATGTCTTGGTAATTATTACATTTTAAGATGATATTCATCTAATAACTGTGCAAAAGTGCAATTTACAAAAACACGTTATGTTAATATAATATAAACATATGTGACTGTGAAAGCCATTATTCACTTAAACCATCATTAATTAAAGTTTGGTGTGTACCTGGCAGCAGCCCCTCTGACAGTTACTAATGACCTCTGTTAGCAGCGCTCTGTAAGCTCATGGTGAGTTCTGATGAGGGATCTGCTAATACACCACGTTAGCCTTGTCTAAATATTCCTCGGCGAGTGCTGAGTGAAGTGGTGGACCTTATTTAGACTGCCAGCACATCTGTTTGTCACGTGCACCACATCATCTTTCACGCTAAATTACCGACCTGACTTTCTGAAACCACGGAATGATAATGAAATATTAACTTCTATTACAGTGTTAAAGCCGTTCAGCTGACTCAGGATATTCCCAATTTGAACACTTTAAAAGAAAAACGCTACCTAACTGGATGCCAAAGGCTATCTAAGCTGTCTAGTTCTTGAAGTTTCTGCGTTCAGATTTTCCCAGCTGGCTTGAGGTTCGTGCGAAGGTTGTGACCTTGCTCCACAACCGTGCCAAACCACTTTCAGCCCCCCCCCCTCTTATACCCCCACCCCCGCTTCAGCTTCTTTCTTCCCCTCTTACCCTCCTTGCTGACGCCCAGGCAGCCTTTCAGCTCCTGCAGGGAAATGGCCCTGTCCTTATTCAGGTCACAGTAGTCGGTGAATTTGCGGGCACATTTCTTGGGCTTGGCTTTCTTCTTCAGGTACCTCTTGAAAGGTTTTTGTTCCTTCTTGTTGATGTCATGGCTACCGTTGTTGTCCAGCTGGGCAAAGTACCAGTGCACCACCCTCTCCTCTAAAGTGTGACTGGGGTCGGGCTCGACAAATCTGGGAAAGGACAGAGGAACGTAGAAGACCCAAGAAAGGAATAAAATCTGATGTGTGTGTTTAAGATCCTGCATTGCACGTCTGACATGTAACCTCATCATGTGCCAAAAACATTCTTTTATATATATGTATATACGGTTATTTCAGGCAGTCTTGTTTTAGGGCACAAAATGACATCTCAGCTTTATTACACCTCAGCTTGGAACAACATTATTTTTAATATATTCTCTTCTTTAGCCTGGCTTAGTTTGGAATAGGTTCATCTTTTCAGACAGTGACACAGCCCAGTGACGTATGGCATGATATGAGCAGCTAGTTTTGCTAATGAAAAAAAGGAATTCATAGTTTATGTTTCAGAAAAGCAGAGGGAACTATTTACTTAAAGGAAAATCATGAATAAGTTTGAGGTGTTGCATAAAGAATCGACCAAGAGCTAGATAATAATTTACTGTACTTACCTCCCGCCACCAGAGGGGGCTGGTGAGTTTATGGCCTGCACCATGTCTGTGGTGAGGGCATCTAACAAGCTTGTAATGAATTCCACTTTCTTCCCCTCTGGGCAGCCTGGTGCAAATCAAAGACAAAAATACACCAAAATTACCTTCCACAACTAATTTGAGCCATTACGACGCAGTGAAGCTTTAGTGCACCAGTCAAACCAGTATGACACATGTCAGGCCTGCAGAGAAGGCATGCAAAATGTGTCCAGAGCTCAATGGTACATAAAATCTGTGGCCGACACCCAGCACGACCGGCTGAATTATGACGAATATGCTTACAATAGAGGTGAAATGCAGAGTTTGGCTGTTTTGTAAGCCTTCAGGAAAAACAGCGGCAGGGCACATGTCGAGAGGTGGGAGCGAGGTGTGCTGTGATGAGAGGGCTTTGTTGAGCAGTGCAGACCTGTTAACTTTTATGACACAATTTTGAACACCTTGGGTAGCTCTTTTTAATTGCCCAGATGTATGGTTTTAATAGCACGCTAAACCAGTGCAAATTTTTCCCTCCTAATTGTGTCTCTTAAAGGGAAACTTCAAAAGCAGCTGCATAGTAAACTAATCTTCTCATTCTGGCTTTTTTTTTTTAAGCCTCTTCGTCTTTTTCTCAAGCTTTCTTAGTCACCCCCCCCCCCCCCCCCCCCCCCCCCCCCCCCTTCTCCTCCCCTTCCTCTGAGCATTCGTGGCCTCCTTGTCCTCAGCGGTGCTGTTCATGTCTTTTCTTCCCTCTTTGTGCTGGCTCAGGGCGTTCTGTGGGTGGTGGTCCGCTGCCCCGGCCAGGTGAATCCAATTAGCATTTCCTACAACACGACAAGCTCGGAGAAGCACTGCCTTGCTGTGCCTTAATCCAAGTGTTAAATTGGGGTGTTATGAAGCGCAAACCGTTGCGTTGTATGCGGCCTATGTGTGCGAGGTGTCAAGGATACGGTGTGGTGCAGGGCCGCTGACGACTTTCAAATACAGTAAAGCTGCAGCAAACATAGTTGATTCTGGTGCAGACAGAAAGAGGGCCTACAGTAAAAACGTGTCTAAACAAAAACCCTATTTGCACGGGATTAGTTTTATTCCTGCTGACATCCTGTGATTCATGTGACGCATTCAGACAGGATAAACAAACTCTGTGTTTCACTCAAATTCATGTTCTATTGTCATGGCTCTGCTACTTTCCCGTCTCGCTCCACTGCGTGTCAGAGACTTTGCTACTTTGTTTTGATACTATTTATCCCAGGGAAGAAATTACCAACGGCCTGGCAGTATTTAAATCAGCTACACCCTTACTGATGAACACTTTCATAATTCCTTCATAATTCTTAACTGACAAGAGGCAGAAAAAGCTGAACATCAAACAGAAGTCACGGAAAAGTAAAACCTCACCCCTAAATCACAGAGATGTTGATTTGCACTGGATTTGTTTTATCAGAGGTGTAATTTTTACTAAATTCACAGACATGGACAATTCACACAGGATTAAGATCATAGATGACCTATGTGATTATTAGAATTTACCGGAGGACCGACAGGAACTAATCCTGTGAGAATAGGGCTTAAGGTACCTTGAAACTGCAATGCAGTTCTAAGCTGCAGTTCTTTATCAAACACCGCTCGACTATAAGCTGTGAACAGTATATAATGAACTGAATCCTGTGCATAATGAATCCAATTTATGCCTCTGCATCCCCTCTATGACATAAGCATACAGTGCCTAAGTACATGTTGCAAAGATGCAAATGCATTTAAGCGTTCATGTATCTCAGATGTATCTCAGTGGTTGGATAAGAACAGAACATTAACTCCTCCTTTTGCCTTTTACATGTGATATCCTCAGACATCCTCTAAAATATCGATATGGCAATATATTGCAATACTTTTTCTTTCATTTGTCCAATGAATTATCACTGTCATCTGATGTACATATATACAATGTGTATTTTAATTTAGAGCAAAGGGTTAATTTTCTGCGGATTTTTAAAGATGACGTTGTACCGAAGCGATGTCGATGAAATTTCGTAAAATTGGACCTTTTTAACCGTAAAGTTTCGATATTTTAATGACTTCGCCTCTGAGGCATTCAGGTAGCCTCGGAAACTTCAGAATCTCGCGATTGCGCCAGTCTTTACAGCTTTCAGATCGGACAAAGGGTTTGTAAATACAAGTAACTTTAAAAAACGAGTGATTTCAGGTCGTGGGCGGGCTGTGGGATCCAGAGGGTTAAGCTGCATTTACTATTTCTCAGTGAACTATGTAGAATATCGCAACATATCACAATATCATAATATCCCAATAATGCTTGTATCGTGACTCAAGTATCGTGATACGTATCGTATCGTGAAGCCCTTGCCAATACCCTCCCCTACTGGAGAACAGGGCAGATAATAGAGTGGCTCTCCGCATGAGGATGTGTTCACACTGTCGGTGAGTTTCTTAGCAGCAGAAGATGACTAAATTCCTGTCACTTTGCTTTATAGGTGCTTAAAGTGTCAATTTTGGCCTTTAAAGATGTGGTTTTAAAAAGTTCCACAACAAAATGTAGCTGTAGGTGTCAAGGACTGCATGTCACATTTCACATTTTGATTAAAATTCAGTTCCTAACCTGGAACAGATCCCATCTTTTAGTCTCTAGGTCTTATTGTGACACTCAGTGAGATTGAACCTGTATTTTGGTGCCGTTAATAGACTTGCCCTCTGAAGCATTCTTTTGCGACGACTATGAAACATTGTGCTTTGTTGTGGCGGTTCAGAACATCCATCTACAGTACATAAAAATATCTGCAGCGAGCTCCCTGCAGCCTCCGACACCCCCACCACCTCAGCCCCACCGCCACCGCACCCCGCGACACTCACACCTTCCATAAAACATGCCACACATCTGCTGCGCAGTCAGGAGTGAGCTTGACTCTGTAAACTCACCAGATGGGGAATTAAATAAGAGTTACAATGCAACCTTAAATGATGGGGAAACGGAGGGGAAACAAATGTAAGTGAGCAGTAACAAGGAGAGAGGAGTGGGAGCTGAGGTTACGACCTCTGGTTTAGAGGGGAGTCTCTGATCTTGGTTGCCTGGGAATCTGACACCAGAAAGCAGAGTTTATCAGGATGAAATTGTTTTATCTGGTAAAAACGTAGAATCTTTATATAAAAGTCACAGTTTTCTTTGCAATAGCCCTGTGACAATTAGTGGTTCTACATTTAGAAAACCACCTCCCTTATTAGTTTTCAATAGTGGCGCCAATTACAGGATAATGATGCATGTGCTGTTGTTGTGTTATGGGGTGATTTCTACTTTCTACTGACTCTACAGGAGTCTCAGGAAACCCAACAGATTTGCCACCATGTTTTATAAGGAAAAAAAAATATCATTATCATGCATATAGAAGAGAATAAAGTCGAAATACATTGTCATAAAGTACTCTGCCGAAGACTAATTAATAATTAATATTAAGAATTTAAAATTGCATTATTTTTTCAGTTATATTGCTGATATATTATTTTGGACTGTTGCATGTCAACAGTGGTGTAGATATTGTCACACACAGTTGCCTTGTCTGCTGATGGAGGACATAAACTCCGAGGCTCAGGACCATGTCCGTTGTCTCCGGGCACAAACACACTGTGGTCCGGGAAGTCGCAACAAGTGCACACAGTTTACACAAACCAGCTGTATCCTCTGTGCTCATGGCAAACGTGAGGTCTTTGGCAGGGTGGATAAATTGTGTGCGCTTGTTGGGACCCACATGGAGTGTGTCATGAGCAGGGTTTGTGTCTCGCGGAGACGTGGATGCATGTGACTTCCCAGAACACAACACATGTCCCTTTTCACTTTCACGTTTTTTGCTCTTCTGTTGTATTTCTGACAGACCCTCTAGCACCACAGGTATCTTTCAAATCAACCCTGTGGTGAAACTTTAAGGATGGCATTTTTGATTTCAGAAGTCGCTATGAAGAAAGAACAAACTGCTCCGCAGAGACTTTGTCAAACCAGAGGTGAATCAGACTGCAGTGAAAAGTGAAGGAAACCTGTCAGGTCTCTGACTTGGAACGGGTCTTCTGTGTCTGAGACGCGTGATCTCGCGGCTCCGTCACACTCCGGCGTCTGGTACCTGTTACAAAAAGGACAAAGAACCAACAAGTAAATCAAAGCAGCATCGAGAAGATGATAAAAAAAAAAAAACCTTCGAAAACAATTGCACTTCGAGGTGTTTTTAAAAAAAAATATGTAATGAAACAAATTCTGACTTCCTAAAACTAAAACCAGTTTTGTTTCATTTTGCATGTCTGTAATGTCTGCAAGGGATTACTTGACAGCGATTAACCTTTCTTTTTATGGCCACTTAATAAATAAATTAGATTTGATGTGCAGAAAGCTTTGTTACAGAGCCGTAACAAACTGTTCGCATTACGCGTGGCATGACTCGCTTTCTCCTGGCTATCGTATCAGTGGTCCCTGAATACGATGGAAAATTGAGCATGTGTGTCTCGTTTGGCTTTACTATTATTTTTTTATTTTTTTCTGTGAAAGCAAAAGCAAGTTGTCATTTTTATTTATTTTATTTTTTATTTTTTCAGACTCAGCAAAGCTACTGATCCAAGATGGGATGTTTGATGCATGATTCTGCACGTTGCCGTCCAGGGGAAAGATTTTAATTGGTATAAGTGGCAAGAGTTTAGGTCCAAAATGCAGTAAATTTTTATGTGAAGATATAATCACCTAAAGGTTAATATCCCCGAGAATTTGGTACGGGTGGGTTTTGCACACTGTGGGTGCAATTTTTATTTTAGGCTTTCAGTTATTTTCTATCGCCCAAAATTCTCATTGATGAAACTAAACCCGAGCTCTCTCTCTATATATATATGAGACATTGGAAAAGGTCTGTTCTTCATCCTACAAAGAGGATGATTATGGAAAAAAATACTAATTTATCTGTGCAGGGTTACAGTAATTCAGATATCCTCTTCTCTTTATATCAGATACAAGCCTTAATATTCGTGTTGTAAATACAAATCATTTAAAACTCATCTCTTTATTTATTTATGTGCGTGTGTTTGCTTGATGACAAAGGAATTTAGATAATTTTTTGTTGATGCACAATTGTGTGTCCACCATTTCCCGAAAGCAAAAAGTAAACAGTAACAACTGCACCGAAAGCTAAAGTCATTCCAGAAACAGTGTTTATAACCAGCAAACAGACAGATATTCACTTCAGTGCATGAAACAAAGTTAACCAGCAAGAGCAGCTTGGACGCCATGACAGTAGGTCGGTTTGGTCCAAGCTGACACATACGAGCTAATTCTTGATGATCTGTATTCACCAGAGAACGAAACCAAAGACATTCAGTGATCCCTTGACTTTTCAAGTTAGCATATATGTTGACATGTTCAGGATTGGAACAAAAATGCAGGACTGAAGAAGCACATTTACCCAAACGACCACCATTAATTGTCACCAAATTTGCCAGTAAAATCCAGCATCCAACCCTTTATAAATAGCACTAGGCCAAACTTACTATAGAACACATATAGTAGGTAGGGGGTCCCTACTTAATCTCTCCATCAGTTTGGGGGTCCTTGGCCTGAAAAACACCAAGGCCTGACATACACCCTCCCAGAAATGTAAATACACAACACAGACCACAAAGAGCTGTGACTGGTCTGCTTGGTAGTGGTAGTTTGAGTTGAATTGATTGTATTGGTAAAGGTGGAACACATTAAGGAAAGGTTAATGGAGATACAAACATTAGTACGACTCGTCTTTAGCCAAGTTTCGGCGAAAGTTTCAGTCGCCACTGTTGAAAGTGAAGCAGGAGAGTGGTCCAATGTGGAAAGAATTTGACTGGGAATTAAATATGATGAATGGCAGAAGAGTGAAGACGGTTTATGTAATGGAGAAGATAACAGCACACATTCATCTTAAGGTGGACGTTTTACAGATAAGATAGGCTCCAATATGGGGATACTTGAATTTACCAATATCAGGTACAATCCAATGAACATCTGTGGAACTGTTATTGGTTCAATTGTTCTACTATACATTTCTTGTATGACCTTAAATTTTTATTTGTATATATCAAAGTAAAATATCAAATGTAAGTGAAATTAAATATGTAAATACACATCAATGCCAATAAGTATTTAGTGAAGCAGGAAGTGGAAACAAAAATTAACCCGACTGACAAAAAAGAGCGCCAACTAGTGTTTGGGTGGTGTATTTACAGAAACTTGAGATTTAATTTGCCAATTTATTCTCAATGAACTGTTATGAACTACACTTTTCTTCAGAGCCTTTTCTTCTAGACAGCATTACCTGGTAGAGGTTCCAGGGATGGGCCGTCCCGTGTCGACCAGAACACACCAGCAGTAGCCCGTGGACTGGTGGCACTGCACCGCTTTGTAAAGGCCTCCGGGCCCACAGTCGGGGATGAAAATAGCCTGGCGAGGATTCTGCCGAGCATCATCCAGAGCACTCTGTCTCTCCTCGTCACAAGAGGGAACTTTCTCTAAAACCATGAGAAACACACTCAGTAGGGAGAAACAGACACACACATTAAAAAAAAAAAAAAAAAAGCATAAAGTAAACTAAATCATTCCTCAGGTTGTGGTAGGAAGTCGTTCGTATCTCTCCGTTGAACAGCAGGCCTCAGCCCTTGAGAGATGCTCCTGCGACACCTTGTCTTAGCGCGCTGTATTTACATTCACATCCATTTAGTTCATTGCTCACTCTTAAGCCAAGTACAACAGAGCTGCGTACTGAGCTCGCTGCCACGGCAACCAAGAGTGCTTTTACCACTCCTGATCCATTCTTCATTTAACATTCAAGTGCGCTGTGAAGCACTGAACGACTATAACAACTGTTTGGAGCCTTTTTCTTAAAGGTGCTCATGTGTGGTGGTATTTTTTACCCAAAGGGAGCTGACTGGTGCTAAAACAGCCGGTCAGTCAGTGGTCTCATCTCACTCAGCTAAAGTAACCAAAGCATAAATATGACACGAGATTCAAGGAGCTGTTAAATTAGATGTTGAATTACTGCATAATTTAATGGTTAAACCTAAAACAGTAGAAGAAGAAGAAGCGTTTGTATTCTTTACTCAAAGCCACAATTGTATTAGCCATATTTTTAACAATGGATGAAATGACAGAAGTGATTCCCACAGGATTCGCCTTTTAGCTCATTGTTTTGGTTTCTCAGAAGGCAAGTTATGTTTATTAGCGAGAACACATATACTTAATTTTTTTTAGAAGCCTCAATCCAGTATTTCTGCTGCTTAGAGAGACGTTAGACCCAGGGACCTCCTTCAGAACTGAAACACTTGTTTTCACCATTCATCAACTATCCAGGTGATAAGTGTTTATACAGCCGAAGTCGGCCATTCCAGTTATATCATCTGTTGAGTCTGTCTAGACCTGAGGTGACCATTACGTCAATGGCAATTGACCAGTAGATTGTGAAGGTAGTGTGGGTAGATCGCATGCCACTGAAATAATGTTTTAGATGTTAGTCAGTCAACTATCTGTTGCACCTCTAGAGCAAACAGCAAGGCAAACGTTAATTTTCTTTTTATTCACTTTATTGCAACATGCCCCCAGTTCAGCGGCACACACCCGCAGCCAAGACATCTTCCTTAAATGGACAGTGCTTATTTCTCTAAAGGTGCCGTGCAGCAATTTTTCTTCTTAGCATAATAAAAACAAAGATGAACAGAGCTTTTTTTAATAATTGACTTAGGACAGGGTTTATAGACACCTTCACAGTTTGTAAACAGTGTGACATTTTGTGAGGGGCGGGGCTTAGCTGGAGGCAACAAATGTCAAACACTGTAGCCTCTAAACGGCATTTAGCATATTTCAACAGACTGTTTTGGCAAAAATGGACGAGGAAAACGCATATTTTAGAGAATATACTAATATGCTCACTCTCCAAGACCGTGTGTGTTATTTTAAAAAGTTGACTCTGACTGATGGGACTATTTCATCTATCTCTACACTGTCACGCACTGAATGGACAATTTGACCAAATTTGACACAGAGGGGACGAAGTCTGGTCTATCTTTATCAAGTGAACCCTCTCCAACAAAGATATTACAAGAAGTAAGTGGAACCACTGTGGAGAGTAATGGAGTAAATGCAACTTCTGCTTGGAGACCCTTGAAACACACAACTATTGTTGCGTTAGCTCAAGGTTAGCATTTACATAACAAAAATCCCCTAAATAATGTTTAACTTAACATAATTTTAGTCACGATTTATTCTAACCCATAACGTTATCCAGGCTGAAACTGATGATCTATTACATATTAATCTTATCTGATAAGAAGTGTGCACACAGTTGTTGATTGTCTCACTCCAGTCCCTTCTTTTAATCTCCAAAGCCAAACCAAACCTACGCCTGGCAGTGGCTGGTATGTGATAAAACTTCAAGTTACTGATTTAGATTTTTCGGTTTTGGCACCAAAAAAATACAACAAGACGACATATTTAAGGCTGAAAGTGACGATGTTTGCCTCAAGCTTCCCTCTGTTTTGCCTCGCCGTGACGTCACAGTGACGCAGGCCGTGAAGGGGTCTATATATAGATCACTTTGAGTCGGTCATTGTAAAAGTCTCCCACAAGCCAGAAAAGTGTGGGCACCCCTGGTCTAGACGTTACCCGCCAACCTCAGCTCCACCTATTTGACCATTTTGTAATTAGCTGGGTGTCACATGCTGCCAAGATGGCGACAGCCATGGCCATCACTCTGAGCTTCAGAACCACACTGCACAAATAGCACGGGTGACGTCACTGGGAATTTATCCATCTTCATACTCAGGGATTACAGTCAGTGGTTTGAGACAGTAGTATTTCTGTCAACCCGCTGGTTACCAGCACCATTACACTGATTTAAGTGGCTCTAATGATCTTCTTTCTTTGGAAGTGGATTCGGAAAAGCCTTAGCACGTGAGCAGTAGCTCATGCTTCTGCAGTTTTGGTGGTTCTTAAACTGTCACTCTACTAAGTAATAATTTAGGTTATTTTTAGGTTTTGTGGAAATTGTGTCATGACGTTTATGAGTGGAGAGGAGAAACAAGAAGAGCTCAAATGTGTTTAATTAGCCTGATGTTCAAACGTGAAATCGTTCTTTTTGACGTCCACCACGGTGAAGTTTATAAAGATGGAGGGGACAGTGGTGGCAGGTTCAGCAGCACGTCTGAGACCTGAGCTGAGCAGAGTGGGACGTAGACAGGTCATATTTCCTGAGTCTGGCTGCCAACAGAGAGGAATTAAACTAAACGTGTCCCTGCACCGAGTAACTTTTTTCTCCTGCAAAGACTCACACTCAAGTGTTCTTTGTACTATCCTCGCCAAGCTTCCTTCACATCCAAATTATTTAGCACTGTTTATTATACAGAGGTTATGCTGGCGCCAGGCGCTAGGATTCCCAAAAGAAAATTGTTTTTATACATATAAATGGAAAATGGCTGGACGCTTGCAATGTAATCCTTTCGGTTTTGTGCGGAGGGGAAATTCAATCTGCGTCGTCTTTGCCTACGTCGAGTATCTGCGTTTCTGGTCTATTTATTTTTTTGTTTTTGTTTCTCTTTGGCGATTTTATTTCTCTTCCCTCGGCAGGAACTGTAAGATGAGAAACACAAACCCTCAGAAAACAAATATTGCCCAGAGATAAATAAAAAAAAGAAAGAAAAGAAAAAGGGAACCCACACAAGTCGGGAACAGCTGTAATAATTTGTTGTTGTGGTCCTCAGGGCGAATCGATCCCGAACAAAAGATGACCGCAGTCACCAGAAGTGACTAAATGTCACTTTAGTTGTTGTTGTCTCATCTTTCCTTCCGTACGACCACCCTCGCTCTCTCCCTCCCTTCCTACCTCTCTTTATATCTTTCCATTCACTCGACCCTCTGCTTCCCTCCATCCTAATTCCACCCCCTCCTCCCTTTAAACCTACACCCCCTCATCTCCCAGCCACTCTCTCCTCTTCGCTTCACTCCAATGGCTTTCAGCTGTTGGGTAATCACTGCAACATTGTCTTTAGCGAGCCTCTCTCTGCAGTTAAAATAGCCCAAATGTTAGGGGAGCTCTGTGTGGAGGTATGTAGGTGCATGTGTTTGTCTTTATGACGCCGAGTGCAACAAACCAGAAGGATGAGGGAGAGTTCACTCATAAAAAGGTTCTTTTCTCAACCCTTCCCTCCACACGATCCTGTTACTTTTCAACACATTTGCTTTGATTTGTTTGGCCGTGATGCGTCACTGTCTTTGCTACCTCACATAAACACGCGAATGGGATTAGAGGACGAGACATTAAACAGAATCGTACTCTCGGGCTGACATGATCGCATTATACCCCTTCAGCTTGTTGATTTTCTTCAGTCCGCCTTTAGCCGCCTCCAGGGAGCGACGACGGGAAGAGAGTCTCTTGTTCTGCGCACACTTCTTTAAATGAGCTACACGGCGGAGTGCTTCCCCCGTCTTTGCACGTCAAAGTCTGGCAACAAAACGTCTGTTTGAGAAACGGACTTCGCTTCGCGCTTCGCCTAAGCAAACACGTCCCACTAAAACAATCTCCACATCGGCCTAAATCATAATTATGGGGTATCCAGAGGCCGTGCCAGTAAATGAATAACGCATTTCATGTGCGTGCGAGGGGTTTGCTTAGTGAGCACTCAGGTTTTCCAGCATATCAGCAGAGACAGACAGAGAAGTTCTGATTATTGGGGGGTTTGAATAATGAGGATTGTTGCACCAAATAATCTCTGCTTACAAGCTGTTTTAGAAGAAGAAAGACGGCAAACTCTGAACAGTGATCTCAGACACTTGCTGTGTTTCCATTACCCCTAGAAATGCACAAATATTGCAAAAAAAAAGCTAATAGAAACACCTAAAAACACTTTTACGCTCTCATGAGGTGGTTTTTCAGACGTATCGCTATAAAAAATTATCGCAAACCTCTGGGTCTGAGCGATAAAGACCATGCCGAAGTGCAAAAAACTGCAGTTCATCAAGTGGCCACTTGAGGCTCCAAAAGGGAGCAAATCCCCATAGACCCCCATGTTAAAACTTTACAGCATTGCTGAATTTATTTCTAACTCATTGTTTGTTTTTTATTAAGGTTTAATATTCTGATTAATTAAGGGCGTTCCCGCTTTGAGTGACCAGCGGTGGCCTGAGCTAACGTCTGTATTTAGAATATCTGAGTGTGGGCAGAGTAAAGCTCATCCAACATGGCGTCCGAGGGCTCCGCCCCTTCAAGCTTCATTTTCGAGGTTCAGAATCCAGTGGGTGACGTCACGATGGGTTTGGTCATAGTATAACCAGTTAATGCTCTCACCTCAGTTACAGCATCTTTCAATGGCAACACATACAAAGCGCAATTGTATTTAAATTTCAGAAATATCGCTTTTATTTAGCGTAAAACTGTATTGGAAACGCAGCTAATGTCTCTCTGCTTAGTCTCAGACTCAAACACTGAATCCACGCCAATGATGGAAAAAAAATATTCAAGTTCTTTCCTCCGGGTTTCCTTTCCTTAAAAGAATTCCGGCACACCCTTAAACGCTCTTTCAAACTGATCGTGATTGTTAATATTTTTAGGGGAAATGTGGATTTCAGGAAATCACGAAATAATTCAATCGAAAATTTACAAACCGCAGCAAGTTTGGGCTCTGGCATTTATTCCTGCTCCATGTTTTATGTAGCGGTGTGGAGTACATGAACATGTTCAGTTTGATCAAACATGTAGGCTTCACATAGAAAACATTTCCATGGATACGCTGAGAAGGTGTCAACTTCTGAATGAGAAGACGTGCTCTGGAGGAATTCAATGACCGAGCCTTATTAGTCCAAACTTGTGATGTAGAGTGATGCAGTGTGCAGAGACCTCCCTGTCCGACCGGAGTTGTTCTGGGGTGAAGTGTGATTGCCGTGTGTGAGCCCAAATCAAGTGACCCGGTGTGGAACTGAACGCTCCTGGTTTCTCTAGGTCTGAAAGCACGCTTGGTTAAAAGTAAATTCTTTAACAAGCCGTCCTACATTAAACAGTTCCCTCCCTTAGGGAAAAATTAAGAGGCAGAAATATGGAGCCAAAACTCCCGTTTCTTTTCTTTCTTTTTTTTTTAAACTAACCGACTGGTTTTAGAAACACGGAGCTGAAATTATATGACAATGCTTGTTTGACATGTGCTCACACTCAAGTCATTTCCTTTCCCAAAAACAGATTACAACTGGTGTGGCTGCTCCACAGCACTCGACTATATACAAAGAACATGTCTGTCTGGTGTCTCTTGACATTGCTATGTAGTTTCCTGATTGTCAGAGAAGATGAAATCATAACGCATCAATCAGCCATAACATTATGACCACTGGCAGGAGAAGTGAATAACATTTAAACCATCTTGTGACAATTAAATGTTCTGCTGGGAAACTTTTGGACCTGGCATTCGTTCAAGTGGATGTTACTTTGATATGTAGCACCCACCTAGACCAGACCAGACACCCCACCACCCCAAAGAAATGACGCTCCTTGATGGTTGCAGCCTGACACTTTGGGAAACATTGAAGAACAGCACTAAAGATCCCAAACTGATCAGGTATCAGTGGGATGATCCACAGAGGCCCCTCCTCTCAACCCATAGGACCCAAAGACCCCCCCACTAACACCATTCTGGTCCCAGACAGCCTCAGAAGGCCCATGTCCATTCTCTGATGACTCACAACACAACTGTTTTGGAGGCATGTAAGGTGGTCATAATGTTATGCCTGATCATATATCTATAACTCTTGTTTACCTTATACATAGATGCTGTAGGCTACATCTGTTGTTGCTATAGTTGCTCTCATTTTTAAACCAATCAATGCTAGTTGACATAAAACGCTGCTCACACCAGAGCCAGAATGTCGCCACAGACGTAAAATTCATTAAGCTGCTTGATACAGAACGACAGACCTGGCACTGATTAGCTCATCAAGATTGCGTGAACTCGTCTTTTGCATGATCTTGAATGTAACAGACATTAATTTGTATGTAAAAGTCCAGCACTATAGCTTTAGCTTCCATAAATGGTCTGGTTTGCTTTCCAACTCTAATCCCCAGTCGCGGGCATACAGTCTCCTTTCATTATACACACAATCACATACAGATGCAGACACACACACACAGACACACACACACACACACACACACACACACACACACACACACACACACACACACACACACACACACAAATCGCACAAATCGCTCATGTCTCAAACGTGATGACATCTCCCCCTTCGGTCGGCCTTGTCGCTTGTCCTTTGAGGACACCGGATGCTAATTGGAAACAGGAAGCTGGTGTTTCCAGCGAGGTTTCAAAGAGCTGTCAAAGCAAATATCTCTCAGCTAAAATACGACCCTTCGATGCTGCCCTGACCACAGCTTCCCCTGCCACAGCACCATCATTCAAAGATACTCAAGACAGAAAGGAACACATTACAATCAAGCCGTTGTGAGCTCCATTGTTTGCAGCGTAGCGTTTAATCTGAAAGTATGTGGTGAATGATAAATAATGAAAGGCTTAGAAATAAAAGACAATCACACGAACGGGCATTTACATATTCATTCAAAATATTCATATATGCATGTGGAGAGGCTTTAGATGTGGCTGATGCAGTTTTATGTTTGTTTGATCTGTGCTAAGGTTTGGATTATTCGCTGATAAATCAACCATTCAACCAGTTATTTTCAATGGGATAGCATCATTTTAATTTATTTACCATGCAGCCTGTGATTGATTTGCCTTTGAAGCGAATCCATTCTGACATGTGATATCTTTAAAACTTTAAAACCAACGGGGAAACGCGGGATCAATAGACGATTAAGTTCATTCAGCAAATAAATTCTAAAAAAAAATGAGGAAATAAATGATAAATGTCTGTTTTACGACTTTCACAATCAGACTACATCTAATAAAAGGCAAGCGTCAGTCGAGCCAACTAATCCATCCATCCATCCATCCATCCATCCATCCATCCAACACTAACACACACACACTCCCTCATAACCCCCACAGCATTCAGTCCTTGAGAAGAAGTGTGAAAGGCGTCCAGCTGCCCAGAGGGTAGTGAACACGTCGAGGCGTAATTGAAAAGGAGACAGAGAAAACTAAACAAATTACACAGAAGGAAAAGAAACCAAGAAACATAACCCGGGCTTCAAACTGGGAAAGTTTTGCGTTTCATTTCATCGTAAACTGACAGTTTTGAAACTGGTTTCACCAGAGCCAAGGATTTTATTCACCTCACAGACCCTGACACTATGGAAGAGAACTCACCAGCAATGAAACGACTGTTCTTTTATATTAATTTTCACTCACCCATGCGTCATGCATCACTGTATGCACCAATCAGCCACAACATTATGACCACTGCAGCAGAACATCGACCATCTTGTGACTATTCAGTGTTCTGCTGGGAAACTTCTGGACCTGGTATTCATTCATGAGGATGTTACTTAGACATGTAGCACCCACCTAGACCAGACCAATATATACAATTTAGAAAAATAAAAACTGGTAGTGTACAGTGATGCAATGACTGGAATAAATACAAGCAAGACATGGCTGTTGCCGTGGATGGTGCATGCAGAAATGGGGATGTGTGCTACACTTTTAAGTGACTTAGTTATGGTCGGAGGTAGGGGTCTGGGAAGGTTTGCTCAGGGGAGAGATGGCCTAGGGAAAAAAACTGTTCAGGTTTCCTGGTGGTTCTTGTCCTGAACCAGAACCTGCATCCTGACACAGGCAAACACTTCAGGAACAACTCAAAAAAACCCACAAAGAGCAGCACTATAGATCCCGAACTGATCAAGTATCTGTGGTATGATCCACACATCAACCCATAGGTCCCACCAACTACATCCTGTTTCCAGACACCACAGGACACCCTCAGAAGGTCCATGTCCATTCTCTGATGAGTCGCAACTGTTTTGGAGGCGCAAGGGAGACCTACACAATATTAGATAGGTGGTCATAATGTTACGCCTGATCGTTGTATGCTGCATGTATTCTTTATCTAGATGCAAGTAGAAAGTTCTCAGCTTGATTCTCCTCCTCCCATCCCTTCTCTTGTGGTCCACCTTCCTTTCTTTCTTAAAAACATATTTTTCTTATTTATCTGGGATCTTGCATAAAACCATAAGTATGAACCTCTTTGAGATGAATGTGTGTGCAGTAGGTGGTCACACTGGGAGGAGAAGAAGATTTATCAGCCGGCTCGTCAAGGACAAAAACTGACGGGATGTTGTCGATCTCTGGACTACCCTACATTAGTTTTTAGTTTAAATGTACTATACAGACGAACCTATGTACACGTTTATCAGAATAAAGAGGCGTTTCTTTCACTCACCTTGCTTCCTGGACGTTGAGCTGTTCTGCTTATTCTCCTTGTAAACCAGCTGTTTTATCCATAGCGTTGGAGCGGTTATCTCTGCAGTGACAGAAAGACGATTCAATAGCTTTCACATGTTTAAAGAAAAATCTACCCGAGCTCCGCTCGGTGTAACCTCACCAGTGGCTGCGCATTTCAAAAACAACAGCCAGGCTGTGCCCGCGAAATTAAAATCACATCCAACATTCGATTATTTCCAAAAATATCAGATCATGTGGTATTTTGTTTTGGGGTTTTTTTGACATCTGGACTTTTGCATTTGATGTAATTTTTCAGAAACTGGATCTTTGGTTTGAATATTAAATTCTTGACACGCTGGAGTTACAGTGGAGCGCTGGAAAGTGTTGCACAAGTACACAAAGGAGCAACGCTGTGAGTCATTGTGAACACCAGGGCCGTCTAGGCAACTCCATAGGGCTTCTGAGCTGGAGAGGGCCCAAGGGACAGCTGATATAGGTTTAATTTTCATCTATAAATGCTACATTAAGCAAAATGCTAACATGAAGCTTTTAAGTTTTTTTTTGGGGGGGGGGGGGCTCCAAGCTGCCTCTTGCCTGGGGCCCCCAGAGTGTCTTGAAACACCCCTGGTGAATGCACGTTATGCTCTCTCACCGTCTCACCAATGATTTACAGGTGGAAGAGCAGTTAGAGGAGGCTTACCGTCGCCTTCGGGGGGGACGTGAGTCTCCATGGTGGGTGTGGGCTTGGAGCCATCGTCTGGGTTGAGGGTGAGAAAGAAACGGAAAGAGACTACCATTATTGAGGTTAATACAATCTACTCTCCAGAACTGTTGAATGGTTGGGATTTGCACATGGCCCGGCCAAGACAGACAGACAGACAGACAGACAGACAGACACATAGACTGAATAATAGAAACACACAGCACCACCACCACCCACATGTTCATCCGCACACACACCACTCCACGTTCAGACTGCACATTCACACACTCTCACATCAAACACACATTCACACAAGGAGGACGCCCTCCACGGGGCGGCTGCATGACGGCGATGCAGGTGTAGCAGCACTGAACAAAATCCGCAATTAATCCAAAAACAGCTCGTCGCACTTTGAGGCTGCAGCTGGTCGGTCGGTTGCTCCACCCAAATCACTGAGTCAGATTAAGATCTCAACACGTATCCTGACTGAATTATACAAACAAATAAAATGAGGGTGTGATAAAGTTTAAGGAATCAAAATTCGACTCATGTTTTTGTGCATGAGAAGCATATTCCTAAACCAGATGTTCAGGCCATGCCATTTGATGCAGATAGCTGACAGTAAAGAGGTATAAGGGAAGAATGTCTCCCTTTAATGCCACAAACCAATGGTACTGAAGAAATATGGCTTCAATGTTCAATAATCCTATGGTTTTACATGTTCTTCACAGTAAATCTCTGAACAAGACACAGCAGCCTCTCAAAAAAGTTTGGGAAACGTTCACCGAGTTGAATCAATCAACCGTCCAATTGTTTCGAGATGCAGAGCTTCACTTTGAGAATAATGTACTTCAGTTGGCAAACGCCCCCCCCACCACCCCCACCCTATCCCACTCCCCCCCATCCCACTCCCCCAACCCCATTTAAAAGCCAGCACAGTCTCACGACACTTCAAGAAATTCATCAGTTGATTTGTTTACAGACTAGGGACACGTTTCCATTTCATTTTGTAGTGACACTGGCCACAGTTATTAGCTATGAAGGTGTAGATGTGTAGAAAAATAATTAATAATGTTTTTTTAATGCTTGCATTTTGTTAACCCTCACTATTTTCTTTGCATTAGGTGAAGATTAGGTAACAAAAACCCTTGGCTATGGTTAGAAAACGATCACGGTCTGGGTTAAATTGCTGAAATGCATTACTTTTAAAGTGGTGCTCTGTTACGATTTGAGTCCAAACTACACAACTTACATGAGTGTAGCGTATGCCCAGCACTCATCACCAATAAACGTGAAAAATGTTGGTTTCTCCTAATCTTCTACTCAAAATATGTCACTGAGCTCACAAACCAGAGTAAAGAACCAAGTGTTCGGCACGTCAAGATATATTTTAGCCAAAAACTACAAATATTCTCAGAGAATATGTACATTAAAGAAGAGACAGGCTGAGGGAATCCCTTGTTTAATAAATTCATATATATATATATAAATATATATAATATGCTGTGAGCTGCCTAGAATACTCACCCATGTGCAGCTTTGCAGAATCTGGAACAATCCTTAGGAAATAATTCAATCAAAAGCAAACAACAGAAAACTTTGATTGGAGGTCATTCTACAAACACTGAAGTTCAGTCCTTATATCAGACGACATGTTAGTTATACCGAAACACACGAGGTCAAACTGACCTGATCTGGTCAAACTGTAAATAAAAAACAGTAGTTATTCAGTAGTTCCTCAGACGGGCGCAGACCTGGGTCAACAGACGCAGACATGGTGCAAATATGTTAACAGACTTCTCTTTATTTACACTCTCTGAGCTGAGCATGTTAACTACACACTACTGGTCAAAAGTTTTAGAACAGGATCCTCTGGTATAGTTGGTCAGAGCTTCATCCTGCAGCAAGATAATGACCCAAAACTTTAGTCCAAGCTCTACCAGAACTACCTCAGGATAAAAACTAGATGGAAAGCTTGAAGACATGGAGTGGACCATGGCCTAGTCTCTAGACTTTAACCACATGGAGCTGGTTTGTGATGAACTGGAGGTTTAGAATATATGTTGGGTTATATATTGATTGTTTATCTGGTCTATGCTTTAATTTTGGAGTAAAATGAGACATTAAACTGCACTAAATTGCAATAAAAAAAAACAAAGAAATATTGGAGTGTTCTATAATTTTTGACCGGTAGTGTGTGTGTGTATATATATATACATAAATGTGTATATATATACACACTATTACAGTAGAAAGATTCTTCCAGGTCATGGTATACCTAAAACAAAGCTAAAACAAATATAACTTGACTTGTTTGAGTTTTCTTGGAGATGTTTCATCACTCATCCATGCGTCTCCTTCAGTAAACACTGTACCACTGTGCACTCAAAGCCTGGCAACACAATGAGGAAGAGACTTGTTCACTCCAAGAACAAAAAACCCAAAAGCGCACAAAAGCACGGGTCAAGCATGGGTCAAAAGAAAAAAAAAGAAAGAAAAAGGGAGTTCTTCAGGTCAGAACTCAGGAGTCAGCTCATTTGACGACAACAACTCAGACATTTTAGCCACAGAGGACAAGTGGTTTGAAAGAGGATAAATAGGATAAAAAGCTATTTAAAATCAGTGAAGCCCTCAATCAATAATCAGGCTCTTACATCTCTCCCAAAAAAGGTTCCACATTCCCATCTTCAGCCTGTAGTCTCTGGCCATTAATGGGTAATTAGCGTAACACTAAAGTGCAGTTTGTACCTCTGTGTAACCTATGTACGTAGCCAACGCCAGCCATTTACACTCACTCTGTAAAAAAAAACTGCACTTTCAACAATGCTGACTGAAGCTTTTGCAGAAATTTCGCTGTCGACGAATCAAACAACTGTTTGTAACCTCCTCAGTTAACATCTCAATGTCTTCCATCATTTTTGAATTTGAAAATTGCAAAGATGGAGAAGCAGACACAAATAATGAAGCAGGAACAGCTGGCGCACATCTGGCTACGGCATTAGGAACTTCGTAAGGTCTGGGCAAGTTATCACAGAGGTACAAACCGTGCATAATTGTGAAAACGCAAAAACTTGACACCATCCAGTTAATCTGAACAACATCTTCCAATTGCAGGTGAGCGGGTTTCAGGTGTGCATCATGAAATGAAATAAAAAACCGTGAAACTCCCACACCCGTCATTTAGAAGTGAAGAAGCCACTTAGATGAGCAGTGGTCAGTAAAACTCAAACAAGTCCAAGTTGTCTTTATTTTAACTTTGTTTTAATTAAGCTTCAGTTGTTCCTATTTACCTCAGCTACCATCTGCAGCACATCACCAATCCCTCACACAACTCTGCTGCACATGAAACCCCTTCAAGGACAGGAAACAACCAAAATATTACAATGCTCACTGTCACACTGACCTTAGGGTGCCCATCGTTTTCTACTTTTAATCATATTTTCCGTAAAAATTTCTGAAGCAGAGACCTCGATGATCCAAGTAGATCCAGTGAAGATCTTTATCTTTGCTTTGTTGAAAACGTTGCCATGTTTTAGACTTTTCAGTGTGAGCAGTATTGTTTTGCAGGATTTTGTCCACTCAGCAGTCGGATCCGTCACTGATGTTGATACTAAAGCCTAACAGACATGTTAGGATCGCATTACCCTGCAGAGCCTGTATCTGAGATCTTATCTTGTTCATTTAACTAAAAAAAAAATAAAAAAAGCATCATGCAAACCTCCAAAAAAGGGGAAAAAATAAAGTTTTGCTTTTGGAGTAGAAGTTCTTTTTTTCAATGTATCATTTTACTATTTTTAGTTTCCTTTCAGAATTAAAAGTGAAACGTTACTCGTGTACTGGGTGTACGGGTTCTGCACAAATATGGACTTTGCACGAATCAGCTGAAGCGCGACCGGGATCAAAAGACATTTTGAACTTCTGCTCTCTCGCTCAAGCAAACAGAAACACACATGCACACACTCGACATGCAGCAGATCTCAGCTCACCTTTTCTACCAGAGCTTGGCGGCCCGGGCGGCTTATCGGTTACTGACCCTGTAAAGGGAAAAAAAAAACAAACAAAAAAAACATGAAAAAAACAAGGGCTAGAAAACTGAGACAAACGGAGGAATTTGGAGGAATTCCTAATTCGGGTATCTGCAAAATGATGTATGATCATTTGAAATTCACCACATTAATGGAAATCGTTTTTTTTGTTCCAGGTTAACACAGGATGCAAAGAAACGCAACACTTCCACCGATTGCCCAACCCGCTGACGTCTTATAGAGTTAGACGCAGAGGTTGATCAGTACATTCTGTTAGTACTTGATAGTAGGCACACAGGCGTATTGCATCATCTCAACACAAACCTGAATCATCTGCTCCATCTGTGGAAAATTATTACGGAAAAATATCAACAACATCCGTCTTCATTTCGGCGCATGCAGGCAGTCAGTGTCATGCATGGATGCATGGAGGGAAGGAACAAAATCATACAACGAATTACAAGGGAGAGGCAGAGGGGGAGAGATTTTGAGTGACGGCAACTAGAAGGAGATTTACTACCTGACAATCCACTTGTCCCAGCATGAGTTCCCATAAATTCACGGAAGTTTCCTGCAAATGTATGTGAGATGATTGATTTGGGTCATAACGTACAGGGGCGTCTGAACATGTCAGCAAGGGTCATTTGACAGGGAAGGGACGGTAAAAAGGGGGGGAAGGTGTGTGACTCCGGCAGCTGTGGACAATATCAGGTTTATTGTGCCCAGATTCTGGTTCCGGTCTTCATACATGCCTTTGCAAGAAACAATGAAGATATCGGATCTTATGCAGGACAGGAAGGAGACAGGTAGACAATAGGCTTTTCATAAAAGTTGAACAATAAATGATTCCTCCCACTAAGACGAATAATGTAGAATGCCAATCAATCTTATACATTTTTATTTTATTTATTTTTATCATCTGTTGATGGATTAATCATCTATTTTAGTCCAGTAAAAGTCAAAAACCAGTGAAAAAACTTGCATTCACAGGTTTACATTGGTCTAAGTGACTTCTTCCTGTAAATTAATAAATTAACAATAGGTCCAAAACTAAGATATTTCCTCTAATATCATTAATTATGTGGCAAATTCCCAAATCTAAAATTGTTAAAATAGCTAAAGTTTGGCTAAATAGCTGCCAATAACTGGCCTTCATACAGCTAAACAATTATTTGACCAATTGTTTGCAACTAAATGTATGAGTGAATCGGTACGTTTACATGCACGTTAAAAAAACTAATTAATGCCTTAGTCTGACTTTAACTGGACAACTTGTATGTAAACATGTTACTCCAACTAAAATCAGAGTTGTCTGATTAAGACACCCAGATAATTCGACTGGAAGTCGATTTTCTCCGACATATACGCCTTAATCGAACTTTAACTGGACAAAAGAAGAACAAAAACATCCTAGAAAGCCGGTCACTGAAGAAGAAGTTAAACAAGGGGTACGAGCGATAGCGCGCACATTACGTACGAGATTAAAAAAGCTGAACTATGATCCATCTTGTTGTTGTTTAAAATGCCAGTCTGCCGTATGAAGTAATAGGTCAACCGGAAAGGGGGCCATTTTAACCCACTGACAAGACACATATCACCACCTAGTGTGGAGGAGGAGGACATGTTCCCATCAGTTATTCGTTTTTCTATGTTGCATGTAAACTGGGACAAGGGCCGCATTCAGAAAGTCGAATTTTGAGCATAGCTCGATTAAGCTGTGCATGTAAAGAGGGTAAGAGTGTAGTTTCTGTTAATTCAGCAACGTAAAGCTGTGTCGTCCGTTAACTCAGAACATCGACTTGGTTCGATTATGAATTTTAAACCGTCTCAACACCAGTGACCTTTGAGGGAACGCAGAGCTGATGAGTTCAAAATGGGAGAAGCTAACATCGATTCCCTGTAGAAGAACTGTGTAAGATATGCAGAAGAGATACAGAATGGTTTGCGGTCAACAAAAAGACGGATTAGTTTCAAAATAAGCACAGGCACAAATGAATGCGCTGTTCCGCTTTCTGGCCAGACAGGGTCTAAACGTACAATGAATTGTTTGCTCAGAAATAAAAAAATAAAAAAAAGAAAAGAAATAAAAGTAACTACAGCTTTGAACTTCTACCAGTTCAGTGTGGTTTCCAAGTATGGAATAGATATTCTCTTCAAAGGACTGAGAAGCTGCAGGTGCCAGGGGGAAACCATACATGTGATTAGTGGCAAAAGCTGGTCCTACAGAGAAAAGAGAAGCCATGGAAGATGGAGGTAGATAGAAGCCGATAAAGGAACGGGGAGAGGAGGAAACGCCACAGAGGGAGAGATGAGGGAGAGGGGGAAGTCCTCTGGTCGGCTTTAGAGGGCCATGCGACCACACTCTTCTCACAAAATTTACACCATATGCTCTAGTGGCTGTGCAATCCAACTCTGGCAAAGGCCCCTGTGTATTATCTTCTGAGGGAAAATGATGGTGATTATCATAAAGTGTTCCCATCCAGGATGAGTGTGCAGAGTCCTGAGAGCACTTAGACGTGGAGGTGGGGGTGGCTGGAGGGCTGGAGGGCTGAGAGGCCCCAGCGTGTACGGCCATTAGCCTTCTCGTTGACCTTGCACCTGCTATAAGCCACATGCCATGCAGTACACATGTGCTCATAGTATGTATGGAGCGCTGTTCATACACGCAAAACCTTCTGACGCTGCTTTAGCATCAGTTCACGTCATCATTTACTCTCTCTACCTTTATTTATCTTTGATCCAATAAACATCCAATATCCATGAAACTGTTTCCATCAGGCTTTTTGAATTATTAGAAATCGTCCACGTACTAAAGGGCTATTTAGGTCAAACACATTTCCATTTTGTGACTTAAGTTCCAGGAACTTCTGGCACAAGGTGCAGCCACAAGAGAAAATTTTAAGTGCATGTTTTGCTGCTGCTTCTTCTCCACCCAAATACAACCACACGACCAGAAAGTTTTAGTCATGCAACCTGCTGCATATTACTCTGAATGCTGACGTACACGGCGCTGCAGAAGATGCAAGCTTGCAAGCCCCTCCCCTCCCCTCCCTGCCCCTTCCATCACCAGTACCTGAACACACCGGGGTCCTGTTGTGCACGGAGGAGCCACTCACTGGCTTCCCGTCGCTGGTCACGCACCAGCAGTAACCGGTCAGAGTGTGGCACTGAACCTGCACGGAGGAGTAAAAATAAAAGAAAAACGTGAAAAACACATCAGAGATGACGTTTGTTGGAGGACGTGCACGGCGCGATTCACACTCGGACCTGGGTGAACGTTCCGTCCTCGTTGCATTCTGGGATAAACATGGACTCCTGAGGTCTCCTCGCTTCCAGGGCCTGGTTCCTCTCAGCGCGACACTTTGACTGACCCGCATCTGTAACACATAGACAGGGCAGCCTGTTCTCAAACCGCTACCGAAGACGCGTGCTCTGTGTCAACAGCACCCTGTTTACACCTAGGGGGGGACTGGTGGGGGGGGGCGGTTTACTACCGCTGGCCTCTGCCAGGCTTTCATTCATTCATTCATTTACATCCTCTACTGTAGCCGTGTCACACTCATAGTTCACATACAGTTGGATCTGGAACCAGCATCATAATGATGTCATCTTCCTTCTCCTTTTTCTGCTCTTCCTCCTTTCCCAACTACTTCTCCTCCTCCCTTTCTCCTTTTCATCATCCTCCTCCTTCATTTTCTCTTCTTCTTGTTCTACACGTGCCCCTTCTTGTCCTGCTCCCCAACATCTTCCTCCTCCTCCTCCTTTCTCTTTATAAATGTATCCCACAGGCCCAGACTGGCCCCACTGGCAGGGCCGCTTTTGGCCCACAGGCTGCATCTTTGTCATTTCTGCTCTACAGTTTCATTAATAAACAGCCTTTTTTAGTGATGGTTGCTCACAAATCTTTTTTCAAAAAAAAAAAAAGCAGATTCCAGACAGACTGTATGATACACTTGTTAAAAGAAATAAAAAATAAACACATTCCCGGACACTGACCCCTGCCTGTGCCAGATGTAGGCTACGGCCGCTACGCTGTGAGTCATGTCTTCTACATTCATATTTCGTCAGTGGAAATTGAGCTTGTGTTTCTGTGTGTCCGATGAGCCGTAGCTGCTGCTCTCAGCTTTAAAGGTCAGAGACTGGAGTGGGCCGGTCACCGGTTCAGATTCCCCTCAGCTCTAACTGTAATGTTTTCACTGCACTCCCAGCTCCTGTGGAGTCAGACTTCACGTCCAGCTCTTCCTGTATACATATTCACGCCGGGGAGTCGACCGGAGCGACCGCAGTCGTCCGCTTTTGGCAAAACATTTTCCCTGGATTAATAATAGTTTAGTGTAAAAAAAAAAAAAAAAAGACAGACATGTCGTCTCCTTCAGAGTAGAAGACAGACGGAGCCGGAGCAGAGAGGTGATGTCACCGAGGACGCCGGACGTGGTTACATGAATTTATAAATGAGTTGTTTTAGTCCTGCTTCAGGGGAAGGGCTCATTAAACTCTGTAGTGCTCACGATCAAAAAAACAGAGACGGTTCTTCAGCTCTCGAGTCTTTTGAATCTCTCCCCAAAAGGTCAAACCCCCCACCACGTTCATACTTTGAGACTGGAAAATAGTGGTTCATTAGAGCATCATTCATTGGGTAAAGAAATCAGAATTTCCATTTATAAGTGAGTTTGTAGTTGTTATAGATCATAGTTTATAACAGTTTCTGGAAACACCCATTGATGTTCCTCTTCTTCTACTCAGATCGACCTTAATGATCCACAAGGGAAACGGTTTGGTCACAGTAGCTCAGTTGCAGTTTTAAAAAAAAAAAAAAAAAAAAAAAAAAAAAAAGTCTTGAAAACCACAAGTAAAAACAGCCATAGTTAAAAAATAAATAAATAAATGAAAATATAAAAAATAAAAATAAAATATAGAAAATAATATATAACATATATAATAAAATAAAATATATAAGATTTGCATCTTAGGAGATTAGCAACTAGTCCTTGGATGAAATACGTTGAAGAAACAAGTCTAGTTTCTTCTTGTTTTCTGGATATGGATGACTGAGAACTGTAAAAACAGCTTCATGATCAGCGTCTGTTAGCGATCTGCTGTTGGCTGATGGTCGTTTGTTGTGATAAGATATGAATATCCTAATGAACACTGAAAAGGTCTCGTTATTTATGTTTTTTACCCTTCAGAAGTGGCACATCTGTTGCAATTATATCGTTTCACTTGCTGAATAACGACGTCATTTGTTGTCCTTTATTCACAGTTTATAAACGGACCTGCCTGTTGATGCGTAAGCTGTTATTGGCGGTTGTTTGTTGTACCTGTATGCCTTGTTCTGAAATATATCTGCTGTGTTTAATCCGATTCTCACGCACCCCTCAACAAAGCCGTGTCACTGTAAACATGGGAGTTGGTTCGTGAACTTCCTGCCTGAAGAAATCAGCACTTTGATTACAAGAAAACAGAGTTGATGCTTCTGCAAAGACCGAGTGGGCTTTGCCCGGCTTCCCTCCCCTCTGGCGCACCTCCGATATTATGAAACTAAATCGAGCTTCACCGAACGGAGGGGGCGAAATTCACTCCAGAAATGCATTTGGTTCGGGGTGATGTTTTCCTAATGGAAGAGGTGTGGCGGGGGTTTAGAACTTTGGGATAAAATGCCAAGTTCTAACCTTGACTCTAGACTCTATCAATCTCTACTGTTGTTGAGTGGCTGCCGTCCAGACACAGAGGAAGTGTGTGATCCCGGTCTGTGAAAGCTTACACGCCTGCAGATAGGCGGAAAATGAAAGACATCTTCTCATTCAGTTCCAGTTTCCCCAAACTTCCTGGTGCGGCTGTGGCTGCAGGCTACATCTGAAACCTCAACAACTCTGCACCGAAAAAAAGCCTAAAATCTAAGAACATGTAATAACAGTTTCTCTCTTGAACATAGTATGTTTTGAATTTGTCTACATTTGTTCAAAACACAAGTCATTTTGATTTTTTTCATTAACAAGTTATGTGTAAGTCAACAAATCTTCTTTTGAAGACTCCCACATGAATTCTTTGGTGTATACTCTCCGACTCCCCATTTCTCACCAATCAACCAGCTCCACAAAAGAAGAAATTGTAAAAAACGGGAGACAGGACTTTATTAATAAGTGAAATAACCGGAGACTCTTGATGTAATTTGGATTTAACAATAACCAGTGGCTTCAAAATACTTTATATGTGACACTAATGTTGGCATGTTGTGTTAAAATACTTTATTCAAATTTAATTTCAAGCTAATGTTTGCAAATGACCGTGATTTAAAGTAAGCAGAAATGTGTTTTTTTTTCCCTCTACGTAACGTTAGCTTACGTTAGCCGTTAGCTAACACCATTAGCCGTTAGCAAGGGGTTTTAGCTGTAAGTCGGCCATGCATTATTGCTTTATAAGTTCCCATCAATGATATGATTATATTAGATTTGTTGGATTTTAGGTTTGATCTGAAGCATCAGAGATAAATGTGTCATTCATGTCATTCATTAGTGTCTCATCGGTACCTTTGAGCTCCAGGTCTCTGCCCTCAGACGTGGACGTTGGTGCAGGAGCCGCCGGCAGCTGATCTAGTTTCACCCAGTTTTTGCCTTAAAGACAAAAAGAAGAGGTCACGCAGACGCCTGTGCAGTTTCAACTATATGAACTCCATTTGTTTGTACCCTTTTGAGCGCTGTTAACATTTTTGGGATGTCAAGTATTTATTGGATGTTTCAGGCCAAACTCTGGAGCATTCAAAGGGCAGTATATGGTTTGTCTCTGTGCTTCATCTCTTCAGCCCCACATGCAGGAGCTCACACACCGAGGCAACTCTCCACAATGTTGTAATTTAGTAAAAGTAATCAGTCCTGCAGGACGTCCAAAATCTTGTTGCCGTGTGATGTAACGTACAATAAATCCAAGGAGAAGCAACGTGACCACAGCCTTTTAGTGCCAACTCACACAGCCAGCAACTTCTCATCGTTTCTGCTTCTAAGAGTGAGTAGAATAATCCCACACCTGAGCTTCTTTGAATGCCCCCTGACAAACAGTCTTGTATGTCTCCATGAAGGTTTGTGACGTACCCAGAGTTTGGTTCTCACCTCGGCAGCGTCCTCGGTGCGCCAGCGTGAGCGTCTTATCTTTGCAGCGCGCCCTCTGCAGTTCACAGCCGGTCTCGTAGCTCCGTCCGTCCGAGCCGCACACCGGCTTCCCCTGCGTCCGCGAGCAGATGACCCCGCAGTGACTGTCTCTGTCTCCAATCAGCCACTGCAACAAGAAACCCAGAAACACCTCATTGCTTAATTCACCTCATGTTTTAACGGAACGGGACAGATAGAGCTTGTTTCTGTCATTCCTTGAAAAATTGGTTTGTTCTTTCTTCTTGGCTCCTTTTCTTCCCTGCTAGTTTCCCTGTGTTCGAACAAAGGCAGCTTTCAGTGGAATCTGAGATTTGGCCAAACTAACATACAAATTGGGCTCATGGGTCACTGGTACATTTTGCTCAAAACATTTCTGTGTTGCTTGAACAGCTTGTCTGCTGCTGCCTTTCTCTGTTTAGGCTACTGCAACGCAACGGTGTGAGCTGCTCCGCGCTAAAGGCTCAGCCTAATTTCTCTAATTGATCTTTGGCTGAAGGCTGGTTGAACCTTGATTAAGTTTTTAAGTAGCCAAACCACACTCAGAGCAATGGGAATCTTTCATCCCCCTCTCCCAAGATCTTTACTCGTGATCTATTAGTGAGTCCATTCTACTCCAATGTTGGACGACGGCCTTCCCTCTGACAGCAGTAATGGTTCTTGGCTCCGCAGCTGCCTCAAATATATTTAAGCTCTACAGGATTTCAGGGGGGAAACGCTGCCAGACAGATAGAGTTGTGGGTTAGTGAGTAGAGAGAGTAGGTGTGCACTGAGCAGCACCAGAATCGTTTGCTGTGAAAACAGCACGAGCAGCGGACCTCAGTCAGCTCGTGTTGAACCGTACTTGATTTTTCTTATCTGAAAATGATGATTGAACTTTAGTGGTTGCTCAGTTTAATATAAGACATGAAAAAAAAAAAGAAAGTGAAGTAATTTTCGAGTAGGAAAAAACTTCATGGGTTTTGCACCCCAGCTCTCTAAAGTAATTACCGTCGTGCCGTTTGAATCCGACACAGGAGATCTCGTTAAGGGCAGGTACTCTAAGTTAAGGTGGTGGAAAATGAGACGTAACCAGAAACAAAGGGCGCGCTTTCCAACCTCCCCCGTGCCAACTCCTATCAGCCGATCGGAGGCCTTTTTCCAACTGATCTATATTAGAAATGCATGTGTGTGCCTTCAGCTTGCATATTCTCCTAACCACAGTGCCCAACTTCCAAATATTAAAAAAAAAAAAAAACCTAAACAACAGTATTTTTGGAAAACATCAAAATGTTGCTTGGAGACAGATTTTCTCTGAACATATAAGGAGCAATCAGACAAACGTTAACAAAGTGTAGATCGTAACGGTGCCAAGCTGCTGATGTCATGAAAGAGCTGATGCACGAATGGATCTCATACACAAATGAATCACCGGGAGTTTTCGTCAAACAGTTTTTTTTTTTTTTTCTGTGCTTTTGCATCGGTGTTACTATCCATTTAAAGGAGCCGGTCTGTTTCAAACCCTCCCGTTCTTTCCATTGATACACTGCTTTTAAAACTTACAAAAGCCAAACTAGAAAAATGGCTTCAGCCACTTTTCTAGCAAATTTGATTTTAAAATATCAGTGGCCACTTCAATGAATCACCCGTAAGCCACTGTCTACGGTGAGAGTAGTGTTTATTTAGAAGACTGTTTGGAAATTATTACAGATTTACAGTGAAACTGTGTGTGTAACATTCGATAAAATGGCAAGATAACGTTTTGCTTTGAGTAAATGGAACCAAATAACATTCGATGTCATGCTAGCGGCTCTCTGAAGGCTGATTTATGACATGACCTGGTGCTCGTAGCTCTTTATCGAAACACTATGAGTGACAGTGTTACAAAATCAGAGTTGCTTAATCGCTCATGACGTTGATGTCCGTTAAAAAAAATGCAGCGGTGGCAAAAGTGGAAGCCAGCTCAGCGTTCATACGCAGGCGTAACCCACAGCGACAGTGAAGTGTTTGGAGTCTTGCTTCATATCACCGGCCAAAAGCCAAAGTAAAACCAAGGCTTGTGTCCTTAGGTTTGCAGGACATGAACGTCTGCGTGGTGCTAAGATACTAACAATTAATCCTGATGGGATCACAGACTGTAAAATTATGGACAACGTGTCACCACTTCCTTGCTTTGGCCCAACTGATGCTATTTTCCCAGGAACACTGACTCGCGTTTCTTGTTCATTTAATAGACCCCTCCACAGTTTGTAAACAATGTGAAGTGTTTTGAGGGGCGGGACTTGACTGGAGGCAAAACATCTCAAACACTTTAGCTTGTTAACACTGGTTAGCATATTTCGACGGACTGTTTTGGCAAAAATGGATATTTTAGAGAATATACTAATACACTCACTCTTCAAGACCGTGAGTGTTATTTTCTGACTGATGAGACTATATTCACTGACCCCTACACTCTTAATAACTGGATGGACGATTTGACCAAAGGAGGACACAGAAGGGACGAAGTCTGGTCTTTATCAAGTGAAGTCTCCCCAGCAAAGATATGATAATAATTCAGTGGAACCAACTGCTTGGACACCCCTGAAACATACAACTAATGTTGCGTTAGCTTGTGATTAGCATTAGCATTAACATGTAACAAGAATCCCCCAAATATCAATCAACTTAACTTAATTTGAGTAACAATTTATTCTAACCCACAATGTTTTCCAGGCTAAAACTGACGATCTGTTACATATTAATCTTATCTGATAAGAAGTGTGTGAAGTAGTTGTTGATTGTCTCACTCTACAATCATTTCTTTTAATTGGCAGTGGCTGGTATGTAATAAAACTTGGCACAAAAAATACAGCAAGACGTCATTTTCATGGTTGAAAGTGACAGCGTTTCAAGCCTCACTCTGTTTTGCCTCCAGCTAACATTGTGACGTCACAGTGACGTAGCCTATTAAGGGCAACTGTTAGTCACCATTATGTCATATCCTGGTTCTATAATGTCGAATAATTAACTAAAATGAAACTTATCCAAACAATTGACACTTGAACATGCATCAGTACTATATTAACTATCTGAAAATGGCAGAAACCATCCTTGAAAAACAACTATTTCACTAGTATTTTAGTGTTTAACATCTACTAACACGGAGGAGGTGGAGCTTGTGACCTTTACCGTAGCCAGTCACCAGGGGGAGCTCTACTGGCTTTGGCTTCACTTTGGAGAAGCACTTCCATCTCTAAACAGTCTATCTGATCATGGATGTCTGCACTAAATTTCATGGCAAACTATTAAATATCCATCAAGACCTTTTAAATAGTTGCTAAGACCAAATTAAAACCAACTGATGCTAAACACGAAGCCTCGCTGCTCAGCCACAGCTGCAGCACTACTTGAGTTTAACATTCTTTGCCACATGACATTTCTGTCTCTCCCTCTAATGACCTGGAAAAAACACACACACACACACACACAGGAGTTTAAAACTTGTTGTAGAAAACCGAACGAAGCCAAAAACGTGGTGGGGAAAATGAGACTCAGGTCAAAAAAAAAATAATAATCTATTTACAGTCCTCTGTGGTTTTTGTTCTTTACAGATACCAAACCGCTTCTGCCAGCGCTGACAGTTATGACGGTCATGAACGTTGATTTATAAATCTCAGAGCTGGTTTCAAGAGTCACTGGATCATTCTCTTCATTTTAATGAAAAGAAATCTGTCTTGTTTTACTGCAATGAATAGAGTTTAATTCAGGAAAAAAAATAGAATATTTTAACCTAATGCGATAATTTTTACAACTAAATATAACATTAGGTAGACTTAGGGCAGATTTATGCATATACGTCCACAAAGAAAGACTATTTCTGAAACAGAAGAAAAAGGCAGTAGACGTCCAGTATGTGCCAGAATAAAATCAGGGCAGGGGCAGCGTGTTTAAAAGTGGAAGGTCACAGATTTATTATCCTCATAAAATATCATGTCTTTTAAAAATCTCCAAATTCTGAGACACTCTTGGCCGCTCGAGCTCCAACCCGTTAAAATCCTTATATAAAAAGGTGGAAAAGAAATTCAAACAAAAAGAAGAAGAAGGAGAAGAATCCAACGCACCTCGCCGCGCTCTAACAATACGTCCACAACGCGCCAGACAGTTTAATGTGATTTCAGCCTTGGCACAGAAGCGTGGTATAGAAGAGCTCGTGTCGGATAGCTCCGAGTAAAACTAAATCATGGTGTGCGTCCTCATGAGAAAGTGCAGACAGGGAGGAAAACATAGCACATCATTTCATTTTTACTTTGCGTGTCTTCCTCTTGGCATCGGGGGGGAAGGACAGGAACGATCCAAAAGTCTGAATCTGTACTATATCTGACTCTTATTCAAGAATTACGAGGCATACTCTGCTGTTTTGATATTTATTTCATCATACTGGGAGAAAACTGATTTACCATCGTTTAAAAAAAAAACAAAAAAGCAGTTTATTTCAGGGCAGTTAAGTGTCTGAGTCAAAGTACTGTGGACAGAGAGCGGTTTGTTCCTGTGATGAACTGTTAAACCGGTAATCCAAGGCACGTCTTCTAAAATCAGGGACCATCCAGCCACTCCTCCAGGTTAAGAGACACAGAGTCTGGCCCACAGGCTGACCCGTCCTCCCCACAAACTTAATGGATCCAGCTCTTATACCTTCCACTGTCTCAGTAAAGCCACAGATTTTGAGACAACATTGTCCGCTAAGTGGAAATTCTCCCACATTTTCTTAGTCATACCGTCCCACCCACGGACTCGTCTCCCGTAAAGGTGAAACCGGAGACTCTAGCAGGTCAAAAAGGGAAAAAAAAAAGCTTCACAATTTACTGCCGCGGGTCCCTTTTTTTTACGTCAATTGAAGGTTAATATTTTAATAAAGGACTCTTAAAAGCAGGGAAAACGTGACTCAGCGAGTGACTTTTTGATTCATTCCACAGAATAACTCTAAGGCACCAGGGTGCATATCGTATCTAACAGCTTGTAAACCTGCATGAGTTATTGTTCAGTACGTTACGAGGGACTCTTGAAAATTTTCCTTGGAAGGAAGATAAACCTGTGATTTATCTTTTTCTCGCAAAACACAAATTGATACCAGATTAAAGCTTTTGAGTTCAGTGTTTTTTTTTTCTATGTTGCTGAGAGTGAGGTGAGTAGATTGATACCTCTGTCGCATCTTAATGATAAAAGTTAACCAGTTAGCTCAGCATAGCTTAGCATTAAGACAGGAAATGGGGAAATGGTAGCCTGACTCTGTTAAAGCAAAAAAAAGCAGCTGACCACAAGACGTTTCCAGCATGAGACCATTAGTAACATGTTCCAGCCTGACACATGCGGTACCACCACTGACTGTTTATACTATGGACACACCCATCATGACGTCGCCCATTGGATTCTGAACCTCGAAAATGAAGCTCGAAGTGGGCGGGGCTTGTAGTCGCCATGTTGGATGAACTTTACTCTGCCCACACTCAGATGCTCCAAATATGGACATGAGAGTTGTGTTGGGGCGGAGCTAAAGCAGCCTGGATGTTAAGACCCGCCCACCCAACTCTCCGTTACCTGTTAGCTCAGGCTAGCACCTGTCACTCAAAGTGGGAACGCCCTTAATTATGCAGAATTTTAAACTATTGAGACCAAGTTCATTTTTTACATCAGGCTGTATACATGTTTAATGTCGCTGGAAACTTGGGCTTTTTAACATGCAGGTCGATGGGGATTTGCTCCTCTAGTGGCGACTTGATGAACTGCAACTTTTTGCACTTTGGCGTGGGCTTCATCGCTCAGACCTGGAGGTTTCTGCCTGGGTAATACATAAAGGAGTCCATTTTTAAACAGATGATGACATTAGGCAACATCAGTGAGCAACACGTCAGCAGCAAACCTGCACACACTGTAGCTGGACACGCTTGGTCGTTTTCATTCATTCGTGCCATAAACAAAGGAATAAATCTCACTAAGTTAATACTTTTAGTAAAGAACAAACAAAAAATGGCCTCATTAGAAGAGTTAACTGTAGAAGTGATTTTATATCCTTTCACTTTTGGAAAAGTTGTTTACTGTTCATGTGCTAAGCTTCAATTCTGTTTTCTCTCTGCAACAACGCACTGACGCACATTTATGACGAGTCACAGCCAACTACATGATCTGTAAAGATGCAAAATGTGAGGAAGCTTCTGGGTTGTGCAGGACTTTCATTGGTACTGTACAGAAAAGAAACTCATTCAATAAATACTTGCCAACATCTCATCTTCTACTACCACTTATCCTGGAGCCTATCCCAGCTGTCACCGGGCGAGAGGCAGGGTTCACCCTGGACAGGGCGCCAATTTAGAATCACCAATTAACCTAACGAGCATGTCTTTGGAAACAGGAGAACCTGGAGAAAACCCACACAAACACAGGGAGAACATGCAAACTCTAGAAAGAAAGAAACCCAGAAAGACCCAAGCTGGACTCGAACCCTTCTCGCTGGGAGGCACCAGTGCTAACCACAGACGCACTGTGCCGCCCTACTCGGGAAATTTTAGATTAAATCAACCATCACTTGAAAGACAGGAGGAATGACAGGTCTATATTAAACTCTCATCTAATCTAGTGCCTCAGACTCTGTCCTGTATCACAGTCTCGTCTCCGGCCGAGTGTGATTTTCTGCAGGAATGTTACTTTTAATGTGTCACAGTTAAATACTGTCCAGATAATGCGCTGAATGACAGCCAGATTACGTGTTTAAAATAAACACAGCGGGGTTAACTAGATGAGGGAGGTTTGTAGTTCGGGGCAAACAGACAACATTGTCACCCCTTCCCGTGGTCTCCAGTTTACCAAACATTATCTGAATCGTCCTGATGTGGTAAACCCCACCTGTCTGGCAACATATGGAGATTAAAGCAAACAGCCAGGAGTTATTTTAAGTCACTCTCAGACCCAGGTCTGTTTGACAGCCATCAGCTGCTGGGGTATAAACCAGGATGACGGGACCTGGCATTATCTCCTGAGAGAATACAGCCCCTCCTGTTAGGCCAATAATGACTGAGGTCGAGTCCCACCCGTCGCCTCGTAATCAAAACCAAACAAACACGTCTAAATCAAACACATTAACATGTAACAGGAGCTGTTAGTGAACCTGCTTTGCTCTAAATAACATTAATTACCTGAAAGTGTAGCGTTACATCACAGAGAAACAGGCTTCACATCAAACCTTTACAGAACTTAATGGAGTGTTGAATGCATCCCAAGAGGATAAACCCACTTTAACAATCGCACAGATGCCCTTTTGTTAATTTGCAAAGTGGAGAATAAGAAGAAATGTGTATTTTTTTTCCTCTTTAATGGGTCTCTGTTATTGAGAGGACGTGATGTCCTCCTTTTTCCCTGATAGCCCACCTTCGAGATGGAGTCAGAGATGAGCCAGAGGTAAATCACCAGGGGAGTTACCCGGTGGTTTGGTGATTGTATCTGGACCGGGGAACAATAAGCAATGAGATTCTCACATTTAACGAGCCAAATTCCCCCACAGATACGCGGACGAGCCGGGAGAACACAGACCCCCGAGCTCTTTCGTTTCACCACCACTCATAAAATAAGTGAAACGCAAACCCCCGTTGTGCAACCATTACGGCATTAGCAAAAATGGCCTTTCTTTTACTGTCACTGGCAGGGAATGTGTTCCAGCTCCACCCGCAGCCATGGAACAAGAAGAAAGAGCGTGATTAGAAAATGATCATTTATATAAATATATATATGCTTAAAATGGTTGATGTGAAAGGTTGTAAATAAACAAATCTGCAGATGTGCTACAGTAAATGTGATTAAGGTAAAACTTTCCAGCTGGCTTTATGTGCGGGGAGTAGAACGCTTTGGACAAAATCATATAACACAATATAAACCTTTATTACACCTGTCAGCTGTTTTTTAAGTGATGAATAACTCGTGTTTAGTTTGGCTGATTTATATCTCAGATGCTCAGGTGGAATAAAACGACTCTGGACAAACACAAAGCTGCAAAACGAAGTGAATGTTTCATGCATTTGTCCCGAACACTGTTCCTCATGTTCTTTAAGCTAACGCTGCCTGGCAACTACATTACCCACAATGCAACCCAACCATCAGTAGTTCAGACACCTCGGACCTTATTGTAAAAGCTTTTAAGGGGGTATTTAGATGAGCTCTTCTCCCGAATGTGTCGAACCTGATCTCATTTGACGGCAGGAGCGGCCCCGAGGTCCACCCCTCACTCTGAATGATGACATTCATCACATCACACAGTCTCTGAAACCGTGAAAGGCGTCACACAGCATTTTTCACACATGCAATAATGCGCCCCGAGGCTTGTAAACGTGTCTTTGTGTGTTCATTTGCTGAAAATGACACTTAAATTGACCCTAACGATGACGATGCGCCGCATTTTTACCACAAACCCACAGCAGACCGACCACAGCGAGCGGATCACAGGTGTGTAGCGGTGGCTCCGTTCCAGTTTGCCAAGACAAATTAAAGCAGTGACTCCTTTAAGTGGAATGCCACTGTCTTTATTGCACATGTGCATGTTTTACAACTTAGTATTTGTGTATTTTACCACTCCAGCCTCCAGAGGTTCACATTTATTTCTGCACACTCTGGATATCTGTGAGCAGACTCTAGACACCTAATTAAATTATATGATTCATCAAAATGAATGGTTGAACATTACGAGGTACTGCAGACTTTTTATTTTTAATAAATGCACCATCTACACCGTACGTCAGTAATATGTATATTTAATTAATTGATATTGGTAGATGGCTGGAGCTTTAAAGAAGTCAAACAAGAGCTGATGCATTGGTTTTCACACATCTAACTCTAAAACACTTCTGACTTGTACGTGATTTGAGGAACTTTACTCGCAAACACCGCACTGCTGTGGGCTTTTCCATTTGACATTTTGCTATCAAGCATAGTTGGGGTAGATTACATCGATATGTTGTGGTGTTTTCATATGCTTCATTCTGGAAGATAAGTGTATACAAAGTCATGTTTGGAGTATTCGGTTAGTTCAGTGGTCTCCACGAGAGGCCAAGAGAGATAAGATTCCAAACCTGCTGCCAGAAGTCTTCCCGTAAGTGTTGTGTTTGGAAACCGCCGGTTGCGTTGCCGTCATTGTTAAAACTCAAAAATGTAGCGTTGCAGTCCACACTCAATGACGCTATTTAAATACTTCTGGTTAGTTTGTGTCCTTAAACAGCAGAATTTCATCTGTACTTTGCAGCAAATGTTCTTTTGCTAATTAAACGTGATTTGTCTGGGACAGTTTTTGGAGGATTGTTCGTTCCATCACAGTCACAGCTGATTATAACTTATATCTATATCTATCTATTTGCAGACTAGCAAAGAAAAATTAAAAGCCAAATTTTTATTATTTTTTTAATAATTTTAACTTTGAATTAATAAAAAAAATAGAATAAAATAAAATGAAATAGTGAAACAAATAAAATGTAATTAAAACAATAAATCAATTCATAATATATAAAAAATATATATAAAATAATTCCCCAAAAAAAGTTTAATATGAAAATGCATTAGTTTTTTGTTTTTTTTTAATAATATTAACTGTGATCAACAAGAGAAATTACTTGGCCACATAATAAAGTAAAGTAAAATAAAATAAAATAAAATAAAATGTATATTACAATCAAAAAATATTTATACAAGATTTGGCTATGTAAAAATTACTTAATGTACACTATATACACAGAAAGGACACAATAATGTAAATTAATATATTAAAACAATATATTATATAATTCACAAAAAGAACTTTAATATGAAATGCCTTAGTTGCCATAGCAACCCTCCAGGCTTGATAGTACGTGGCTTAATGAGATTCTGCGCACTGGAAAGTAAAAATTACCTTGACGTGAATGACATCACTTCTTTTGAGGAGACTGCACAGATGGATTCATTACCGAGCGAGTGGGGTCTATGTGTGCCAGCTCCACGCTCACGTGTGATCGGCTCATTATCCCCTTTGGCCACAACAACAACAACAAACAAGCGATGCAACAACACGTAAAGACACATAAGACCACCTAATGCATCCCCTGTGTCATTAATCGCCAGCCGTTTACTGCGTTCCCTCGCTAGCCAACAAGTGGATTCGTCAAATGGGGTAAAAGGAGGATAAAAGTGAGACGACCGCAGACGTAACAAGCCAATGAAAGTTGTCCACCAAAGTCAGGACTAATTGTTTACTGTTGCGCGCTTTTAACGGGCCGAGGTAATCACTTTTGTCCGATAATTAGCGTTTAGTTTTCAGGAAATCTCTAAAGCAAATGCCATCCCTCATGCTGTTTAAATGAACACGCTTCACCTATAAAAAGGAAAGAAAATAGAGAAAATAGACAGGAAGGTATGAAAAGCTGCACTCTTCTTCTTGTCTTCTTATTCTTTTGAATTGGTAATCGAGTTGTGTCTTGATGTTAACTGACTAAAGGAGCTTACGTCTACTTCTTCATTTCATGACAGTCATGTTTCTGTTGCTAAATATTTAAAATGTTAACGCTGATTTGTGGAGAAGGTGCAGAGCAGCTGAGTCGAGAACCGAAAGGATCTGAACATTCAAGTCTTTGTGTTTCTCCCACGAGTTTAATGAGCACACGTTTATCGTTAACATGTATCAGCCACAGCACTATGCTGACAGATACTTGATCAGTTTGGGATCTAGTGAATTTGGAGGCCAGGTCAACGCTTTTTGGTCAACGCTTTGTGCTGTTCTTCATGTTTTTTTGAGTTGTTCCTAAACTGTTTTTCTGTGTGTGTCTGTGAGTGTCATTGCTGTGGGGTGGGGGGGTAACAACATCACAAGGTGGTCAATAGTGGTGGGAAAAAATATCAATATGGCAATATATCGCGATACTTTTTCTTTCGATACAATATCAATTTTGAACATCTTAATACTGATTTAAAAGAAAAACAAAAAAGTCATGTTTTGGGCCGATCTTGTACAACTTGTGCACCTCCACCACCACTTTTTCTGTACCAGTGCAATAAATTGGAAATGGATCATTTGGATTAATACTGTTTTTTTGACTCAATTTGTCAAATTAATTATTATTGTCATCTGATGTACATATATACAATGTCTATTTTAAGCTGCATTTAAAATTTGAACTACGCAGACTATTGCAATATCATAATATCGCAATAATGTATCGTATCGTGACTCGAGTATCGTGATACGTATCGTATCGTGAAGTCTAGTGTTCAGTGTTATTTACTTCTCCTGTCGATGGTCATAATGTTGTGGCTGGTGTGATTCAGTAGATTCAGCCAATCAGTTAAAGAGTTGCCAGATCCCATTTTCACACCACGCTGAAATCAGTCAGGAGACAAACACGTGATTAATGAGCATTAAGGACTTCCTTCCTATTTCTTTTGAAGTCGTGTGAAGAAATTAAAATCAAAGTTTGACTGAGGGGGAGACGGAGGCGTCCTTCCTTTTCGGAAATGGCTCCAAATCTGATTAACAGCATTCCTTGTTTGTCACTAATGCTACATCCTGGCTACAGAACAGTCAGCTGTCTCTGCTGTTCCCAGGAAGTGAGGAGGTGGAAGTAAATGTGTGTGTGTGCATCGCACATTTCAATAGATTTCACATCGCCACATAAGCTGAGACCACACACTCGCTCAAATCAAAGGAAACTCAAATATGAGGCAGAGCAGACGTTAATCTGCTCAACGGGTTTTGATAGCGAGGAGGAAGTCTGCCGTCCGGCTCGTATCGTTAAGGATTACAGAGAGCCATAACTCTTTCAACGGGCGGTCTTCCTCTCAAACAAGAGGGCCGTGCATGTCACCGCGGAAAAGCCGAGCTCCCACCAGTGGACCGAAGATTAAATGAAAACGCACCCCGTAAAGAACAGCTCTCAGGAGGCTCCGCAGAAGAAAAAGTAAGGCTGAGCCGGAGCAGCAGCGATCCACGAGCGGAGCTCAGCCGGACTTTGACTGCTTTTCATTACGCTGATTAGAAAGCCCCGAAATTGAGCATGAAATGCATTTGCTGATCACGCAGTCATCACAGGGAATCAACATGTGTAAGCAATTTGATTGGTCACTGGTGGAGTCACCCTGGAAGACATCTGTTAATGTCCAAAGAAATATAAGTGGAGCCTAGGTGTCTAGTCACATGCGAACCAGTGTGTTTTTTAAGGACAACTTTGACATTTATTGTGGTTCAGTAGTTTAAAGTTGTCATATTATTTCATGGTGTGTCCCGTTTCCCGCAAATTGTGTTGTTTGTTCTGAACGAGCCCAAAGTTTCCAAGAATGCTCATTAACAGCACCAACAGTATGATGGATTTTCCCTCGTCTGTGGCCGTGCTGGTGGATGCAAAGAACGCCAAAGCGCAGACAACAGAACCAGCGGATTTAGACGGTTAGAAATGTTTGGGGCTGAGGTTGTCGTCAAATTGTGCAATAATTTAAAAAAAAATTTTAAAAATATTAACATCGTGGCGGTGCCAGAGGAAGAACCAGAGGATTGCTAAAGTTATAGGCATTCATTCCTCAGAGATTACAAATGTCAGCACAAAATTTAGTGGAAGTTTACTTCAACTGTAAACCTCGTGGTCACAGTAGAAAGTTTATTGTTTTAAAATGTTTGTCTGGATCACAGAGGGAAAAAAAATCAACTTCTTCAAGATTTAGACAATCTTGATACAATTCTTGATACAAACTATAATTATATAATAAAAAAATGATTTGTTTATAATGGCATTTGTACAAAATTATACATTTATTGCACCTATTCATGCACCATCCTACAGAACCTCCATCACACTAAAATTCCAACTTCTGATCAAGAATATTTTTACTTTTTTTCTACACAATTTCACAGATTATCCACTGCCACCACCGTTAAGTTTATATTCTGCCCTATTCTCAGCTTAACTTAAGAAACATCTAAATATTCATAATATTATCCAGAGGATAAAAAAGTATGATTTGTCTCATTCCTCAAAGGAAGAATCCACGATCACTAACAAAATCACAACGCCGCACAACTGAAGAACCCCAAAAAAAAAAACACAAAAAAACACAGGCTTCATCACCAATCACCGTTTTCAGGGAATTTCTCCTTTAAGTTAATCAGAAACGTCTGCGAACGTCAGGACCCAGGTTCATCTAAAAGCTCTGTGCTTCATCACTTCCACGGCCTTATCACTTTTTATGTTTGTTTGGTTTTCAGTGCCAAGTATTTAGTGCTAAACCTGTTCTTGACACACACAAATTACAAACATGTGATAAACACCGATCCGGCATAACATTATGACCACCTGCCTAATATCGTGTGGGTTTCCCTTGTACCTCCAATCTAGTTGTGGCTCGTCAGAGAATGGACACGGGCCTTCAGTTCAGAGGGTGTCCTGTGGATTCTGGAAACAGAATGTTGATGTTTGGGGGGGGGCTTTGGGTCCTGTGGGTTGAGGGGAGGGGCCTCTATGGTGGATCATCCCACAGATTTATCGGTTTGAGATCTAGTGAATTTGGAGGCCAGGTCAACACCTTGTGCTGCTGTTCTTTTTGAGTTGTTCCTAAAGTGTTTTTGTGTGTTAAGGAGTGTCATTGCTATGGGGTGGGGGTGTCTGGTCTGGTCTGGTCTGGTGGGTGGCACATGTCTAAGTAACATCCACATGAATGAACGCCTGGTCCCAAAGTTTCCCAGCAGAACTCTGAATTGTCACAAGATGGTCGATGTTATTTACTTCTCCCGTCTGTGGTCATAATGTTGTGGCTGATCAGTCTATAGTCACGATACACATCATAAAAGAAACCCTAATCCCATTTAAGTTTCCTTCCCCCTCGTGAGATGATCCATAAGAAAACTCTCTTATGAAGACCAGATGGCGTGTGTTTGTGTGTTTGCTCTGGGTCTTTTTCACATCAACTGTTGGGGCGCGTAACTCAAACTTACTTTTACGGTACATTGCATAAAAGTTGTTCTGAAGAGCCCTCATTTGAACATCTGTCCCAAGTACCGACAAACACGTTCCCAGCACATAGCAGGAATAGTTAGGATTCCTCAAAACGTCCGTCCAGAGCATTTTGTTGCATCTCTTCTGTCTTTGTTCTGTCTAACAGAACTGTGGCGTTTACAAGTTTGTAGGATGCTTGAACCTGGTGAAATGAACTAAATGTCCTGTATCAAAACAAAGAAGAGCACTCTACTCCAGCTCGTACAGAAAACTGTCGACTGAACTAACTCAACTCCAGCTACTAAACTAAACAGAAACCCTGCACCCTGCGCGAAAGAAAGAACTTAAAAATGTGAGCTTTGGAGAAGCAGAACGACCCTCAAACTGACCCCCAAATAGCCTGGTGCTATTTACAAATATACATGATTATTATCATTTGGCACTCAATATTGAGCTGTTCAAACAACACACAGGTTCAAAATTTTCATTTTTGTTAATGTGCACCAGTAGGGTGGTAAAGTAACGTAATATTGTAACGTGCATCTGGGATTTGCAGATGCATCTGGGCTCTCAGCCAATTGTTTGGAACCTTACAGAGTCGGTCTATAATATGCGGCCTCGTGATTGGCTCAGCAGCAATAGGGGCGGGGCTTACTGTGTATAGGAGGCTTAGATTGACAGGTCTTGTGCTAGCGTATGGATTCATGTTAACGTGCATTTAAAGGAATTCAATAAAAAAATGTTTAATCAACCAAAGCATTTTGCGACCCCCCTGCAGTACCTCCATGGACCTCCTAGGGGTCACGGGCCCCCTGTTGAAAACCTATGATTTAAATTGAATAGCTTTCTCTGTTGCATTGTGGGAAATGTAGGATCTTGTGTTTTGGGGTTTTGAGGCCTTCGCTGCTTTTATTAACAAGCTGGTGTTGTGTGAGTCCCCCCAACTTAACTTAACGTGTTCATATTTTAATTTCTGTGCCGTCTTGTCAAGTTAAATTCCTCCTCTTAGGAAAATGACACAATAAATTTAATCCTCATCATCAACATTAAACAAGATGCAGATCAAGTGTCTATTAACTAGATGTTCAAATAACTGAAATATTTCTGTCTCGTCTGCTGACCTCTTACGTTCCTCAGTGTTCTTCTTGACAACAGATCAGGTTTGGAATAAAGTTTACAGAAAGCCTGAATTCTGCAGCTGCTGAGAACAGGAGAACACAACCCCGCTTCTCCCTTAATTTCCCCCCTGTGTGATTGCTCATCATCGAGCCGGAAAGAATCCCAAACTTCCACTGATCGCACCACTAATGCACGTTTTGGCCTTAAAAATTCTCTTTATTGTCTGCTTCTTTCTTTCCCTCTCCCCTCCCTTCATTCCTTCGTGCACTGTAAGCGTTCTTAACAATCACCTGTACTCACATGTTACATGCAGAACACTCACACCTGCACCGTGGCTAAGATCTACCTCACACCAATAAAATTAAAAAAAAGAATCTTTCTCGCTTTTGAACCGGGACTCTACTTTCTTTCCCAGGACAGAGGTATGCACTCTTGGCTGCTTTGCTGCTCTGGTCTGGGCTGTTTATGTTTGTTTTTCAATGAGTTTACGAGTCCTCGCTGATGCTGTCACCGAAGTATGCAAGTCAAAGCATCCCGTCCCTGGTACTAACAGGTTGATTCGATGAAGGGGGATTAAGCATAGATGGGTAAGAGCCGATAGCATCCTCATGTGTTAGCTGGAGTTTCTTTATACCCCCCCCCCCGAGGGAAACTGATTACTTGTGCCTGCACCACCTGCCTCATTAGATTGATCATTCCTCCAAACGTCTGCTCAACGGTAATCCTCGAAGACGGGAAGAAGAGAGATTTTTAGGGTTTGTGAGAAGCGCTTTTTAAGTGAGATCATATATTTTAATCTGACTAAACAGTGCAGCATGTGCTTTTACCATCGCAGCTTATTCAGGCACCGCTACCATCAATCATCATCCCACATCCTTATCATCGGCTTCACCAGACGAACAAATGACTAAAGCAATAAAAAGAGACGTCAAAGTTAACGCGCGGGCCGAACAAAAAAAAAAAAACGTTAAAAAGCTTCGTTAGCCCAACCCCCCTAACCCAAGTTCTGACAAATTTTGGACATGTGTCTATTGCATCATGGAGCCTCCGGGGAAATGAGACCGGAGCAGTGCTATGCAGTGAGGTGAAATTAGCTCAGGCGTTCACCGCTGATATCAACGTGGAACGTGGGGGTGTGAGCTGTGGTATTACGGCAGCTGTGAGCAATGTTAAAAGCATCCAGTTTGGTGTTTGGTGGGGGTGTGCAAGCCTGGCCGAGGGTGGCTGCTGCTCCTCTGTGCCTAATCCATGCCAGGAGGAGGAGGAGGAGGAGGAGGAGGAGGAGGAGGAGAGTTTAATTTGGGGATAAAGTTGATGGAGATGTTCTGGTTCTTCACTAAACGTGCTCCTGCAGAAAGCTTTTGTTTGTGAGGTTTTAGCCTCTCAGCATATATTTTATCCAGCGTGGGTTTGTGTTTCTAATCGGACGCTTCTGATGATTCTGATTTCCGAATATCTCCTGAACACATCACCTGTAAATGCGATAAAACCGAACGTCCTCTCACCAAGAACAATTCTCAGCAAAGCAAAGTTTGAAGCCGCTGCAGCTACTTCCAGAGAAGGAAAGGCCTCAGACTTGCTGTGAAATAGTTCCAATATGTGAGAGAGTATTACACATTCACCCCCCCCCACACACACACACACACACCCCTACACCCCTGCACCCCTCCCCCAACCACAAATATTACAGTGAACTGAAACAATGCTGCTCCCCTCCACCTCGCATCACTTATTCCCCTCTCGCTGCCCCGCACGGTGCCGTGGGTATTTGTAAAGAAGCCCGAACAAGAGGTGGAGGGGGAACAAGTAAGGCAGTGTGTGTGTGAGAGAGAGAGAGAGAGAGAGGGAGGGAGAGGTAAAAAGAGATGGAGAGATGTGACAAAGGTCTGTCCCAGAAAAGGGAGCAGGAGCAGGGATGCTGCAGTATGAGGAGGAGGAGGAGGAGGAGGTGGAGGAGGTCACATTGATCAAAAGAAAAAGGGCACGCGTTGCATTTTGGTGGATTTAAGCTTTGCAAACTTTTTTTTTTTTTTTTTTTTGTCAAGAGTCAAGTCTTAAAATTCCAGACAAAATTCTTACATAAAAAGTTTGTTGGTTCGAGAAATCAAATAAATAAAGGCTGTTATTATTATTTAGTCTTCAGATCCATCAGTGTGATTCTGATCCTGGAGATTCTGTTATGTTTGTGTGTTTAAGTTCTTAAATGTGATGCCAACTGATGAGTGCACTGATTGCCTCCAATGACTCTCATTGCACAGCAAAAATATTTGATTAATGGGTTCAAGTCTGGACACACAACAAAAAAAACACACACACAAAAAAAAATGGTCTAATGCATCTATTCCTCTAATAATAACAATAATGCTTATTTTTCCCTCAGAGCACATATTTAAAGTTGCTTTGAAGACTTGATATCTTGATGTCATGAGAAATGTCTAAAAGTGTTTTGGAAAAGTGCAAGTCTGTGCAGTCTGCTAAATTACGCAACACTGGCTAAACTTTGGCACACTGCGTTACTGTGGTAAATACGTTTTTTTTTTTTTTTTTTTTTTTTTTTTTCCTGTGGAGGTTTTTACTGTGGGAGTGCGAGCCGGTAGGCAGGTATATATCCACTACTCACCCTTGAGCCGGGCTTCTGCGCCGACGCTTGAGGCAGGTAACAGAGAAACAGGGGCGCCAGGAAGTAGGAGAAGGTGAAGATGAGGAAGCTTGACAAGAGCATAATGGAGCGTCGGTGAGCGCGGAGCAGGGAGCGGCAGGTACGGGCTGAGCGCGGCGCAGTGCGTCCGTCTGTCACACTGATGATGATCAACAGGTCCAAAAAAGACAGAGAGAGGATAAAAGACTGCTTTCCTTTTAATGATTCTCCTTTTTTTTCTTTCCTTCCAATAACTAATTCACATAGTGCCACGCGTGGGATCGTGAAATCAGGACTTGGCGGCGCTCATTGTGGTGATGAAGTTTATCCACTTGCGGGACGATCAGCTGTTCATCGCGGATTCCACAGGTTGAGTCGCGCCTGTATCCATTGCAACCTCATTTAAAAGCAAAGGAGGGAGCAGCACCGGCTGACTGACGCTCCGAGGAGCCAATAGCAGCGAGGGACGAGGGTGAGACCACGCCCACTTCAATTTTTTTTTTTTTTTTTTTTTTTTTTTTTTACAAGATGAACTGTCCACAGAGGAGGAGAGGAGGCTGCTGTGGTCAGTTAGGAGAGAGGAGCAGGAGAGGCAGCAGCTGCAGGGACACGCAGTGTATTACCATCAGTCTTTGAGAGCGCAGACAATGGCCCGAGCAATTGCGAGGTCAAATTTTAGGTTCTCATCCCCATTCAGGGACATATAATGCTCTATAATAGCCCAGTATCCTGCTGCCGTGACATTTAGCCCGTGTACTTGGGCCACAATGGAAAACATCTATTGAGTAAAGTCAATAGCTGTCACGGGCTCCGCAGGGGGCCGAGCCGAGTCTGTGGATGTGGCTCAGAGAGTGTGTGTGTGTGTGTGTGTGTGTCTGTTTTCAGAGGTTGATCGGACAAAAACAGCTGTCTGTGCCACTCCACCTCTAATTACTGGCTGCACTTTAACAGATTCTTAAGATCAGACCTCGATTTAACGGCAGAGCCTCTGATCCTGAGGAAGTCGTTTCTGCAAAATAAATAATAAGCCGTCATTTAAAAAAAAAAAAAAAAAAAGGGGCCTTAATTTAGTTGTTTCAAATAGAAACGAGGAATTCTCACTAATTCATTATAAATAGGGTCATTAATCACATTGCGATAAGGAGGTTAATACGTTTATACTTCTTCCTGCTCCTTTCATGCTCACTTTACATGACGTTAGATAGATAGATAGATAGATAGATAGATAGATAGATAGATAGATAGATAGATAGATAGATAGATAGATAGATAGATAGATAGATAGATAGATAGTTTATTTTAATAAACATTAAGGTAATTAAAATTCTAGTAATGTGATGAGTCTGTGCTTCTCTTCTCATGTTGTTTTATATCTCAGCTCTTTATTTCAGGGTAAATACTGTTAAATAAATGAATTACTTTGCAGGTTAAGATTCTACAAACAGAATATGCATGATTTAACAGTACATCGCTGACATGAGGACCACTATTCTGCATCATGGAATAAATTTTTCTGCATTTTGGCTGCAATTTGTTGCATTTTCAAACCATTAACTTATTTTTTTTTAGTGTCTTTCACTCCACTGGAGGACCTGAATACTTCCCCTCCACCGATCACATTCCATTATTGTGCAGCCTGACATCAACTCGACTCATAAAACCGGTCCCACACTGCAGCCGCCCCGCAAACTCTCAACTTCTGACTCCCACGTCCTCTTCCCCTCCGCGCCGTCCCTCTCCCTCTCTTCCTCCATCTTTTCCCTTTCAGATACATTGTGTGGCCCATTGAGAGCGAGTTAAAAGGAAGGAGGAGAGGAGCCGCGAGGGAGGGAAGCAGTGTTTAGTGCAGGTGTCCAGCTTCAGTTCTACAGAAACTGGGCTTTTAAGAGCTGAAAAGGGCCATCCGGTCAGCCTTTGCTGGAGCGGCCACCCTCCCCTTAGCCCCCTTCTCTCAGTCTTTGTCCCTTTAGATATTTTTTAATTGTTGGTTTTGACAGTCCAGCGGCTCTCTGAGTGCGTCAGTGAAGAGCCTTGTAATTAGAGCTATTGAGCTTCTGGAATTGGCACAATTAGGGTCAACATTAATGATTTCTGTGTGCACTGGCCGGTCTCTGGGAAGGGGCTGTTTTCTCAGAAAAGGATGGAGAGAATCTGCGAAGGGGGTCAAATGGGAGAGGAGAGATAAAAAAGAGAAAAAAGGAAATTAGGCTCAAGCAAATCATTAATCTGGTGAGTTATCTGGATTCCTGTTTATCAGCCTCGGTGTCGTAGCATCATCATCAGAGCTGTGACAGATGGGACGTCCCCTTCGCTTCGCTCTGTCCCAGCCCGTCCACTCGTGTCCTGGGCCCGAGCGTAGAAATGCTGTGGGAGGCGAGGACGGAGGACGAGGAGCAGAGAGGGGGGGGGGCACAGGAGTGTCTCTTGGAATGTTAACGAGATCAGTCGATATCTTCAACGTCCACCCCGAAACAAAGAGGAGCACATTTTCTAGGGTGTGAAGCTTGTTGTAGGGAAAGCACGGCCCGACACCTTAATTCTGTTGTCGTTTGGCCGAACATGAAAGAAAACCTCTGACAACAAAAACAGAAGAGGAATGAATGGGCACGCTGAAAGGAGATGTACTTCCCAATTACTGCGGCGGCTCTTCCAAAGACTCCCCCCCGGCCGCTGTCCCCCCCGGCAGCTTACACCGGCTACATACGGCCGAAAATTAGCAGGTGTCTGTGGACACAGAAACAGACGGAGCAGCAACAGAGGCCACCCAGAGATCTGATGGTCAGGAGGGGTTGGAGGGGGGGGGGGGGGGGGGGGGGGGGGACAGATGTTCAGCCGTGATGTCACATGTCCAAAAAGTACAGTTCAGATGTGGTACGTGGAGTTATGAAAGAGACATAAAACAAAAAATAAAAAAAATAAAAACCCCTGAGACCCGACGTCCTCATACGGGGACATTAGGTTTAAGGTTTGTTGCAGCTCATTCTGCTTCATTTAGACCTGTTTTGTCTGCCGTGTGCTGGTAGTGAAGGGTCAATACACATGTTCATTTATGCTCATTAACTTAGTCTAGTTAGTCTAGTTTGATATGACATGCAAATTGAACAAATTCACAAGTACACGCTTGAGGACGTTGGGATTTCATTGTTTCCAATTTTGCATTAAAATAAACAGTTTTACATTTTGGATTGTAACATATTGTGAAATAATCCCTGTGTCCAGATCTAAGATGATGCTTATTTTTTATACTTCTTAGGTCCTGCTAATCCCAAATACCTAAAGATGTTAATGCTTGGCTCTCAGGAGGTTCGTTTACATTTTCTTTTGTAGCTCTTTTTTGTCTTTATGTATTTTAATATCTGAGAATCAGTTTTGTGACACCTAAAGAGATTTTTAATGTCTTCACATGTGCAGTTAAAGCATTTTATTATACATTGAGAGATTCTTACTTTACTTGAGTAACTTGCATTTACTACCTCAACTACTCGGCCGTATTTAGACAGTAAAGTATTATTTATTCCACTAAATTACTTTTGCAGATGTAGTTATTGGTTATTTAAGTCTGTAAATATGATGAGTTGAGGGTGTAATAAGCTCAGTTAAATAGATGTAAAACTGAAAATAAAACCAAACTAAGTATTGTCCTGAAGTACACGTCTGCTTTCACTGTCTGCAACTTTAAACACACTACTCCTCGCTATATTTTGCGCTACTTTTATTTAATGTACTTACATTTGATGAGTTAGTCAGTATTTATCATCGAAATTATTATCTCATGCAGTTTTATTTGTCATGAAAGGACAAACACCCTAGCTCTAAATAAAGTAGTGAAATCAGCTTTGACCCACAACAATAAAATTATGCTTTTTAAATCAGTCATGATGAAAATGATCTGTTAAACATCCTGACAGGGGCCGTTTTTTTCTTTTTTTTTTAGAATAAATAACACGAAAAACGTTTTCCTTCAAGAGGAATCATGAAGCTTATTAGTTATTAGTATTAATGAGAAGGAGCGTACAATGTTGGAGTGCTTACAGTAAACAACTACAAAAGTAAAATTCAAGACATACAGTAGTTAGGACAAATATCACCTGTTAATTTATATGATAACAGACACTGAGTGATCAGGCTCCTAGGAACTTGATAAAAAATGTAGGCATCAACATTCATGACTTTGCATTTTAAAAGTCAATTTAATCACAGGTTGACTAGTGACAACCAGCTTTTAGTAATAATTTGGATAAATATTTGTATTCATAGAGAGTGGACATCCTGATAAACGCTTTTCCTCTTTATAATATTAAAAGTCATGCATTTAAAATTGTATATGTGCTGCTTTTGCGCCACTTTCTTTTCATCCGACAGTTCATCATTTCTTTTTACTTTAAATGTGATCAATACAACTAATTTAGCAGCTATGTTTGCACTGTAACTGCAACTTCAAATGTAAAAAAAAAAAAAAAAATGTCCACTGTCAGTTTTAACCAGGAATATGTCGTCTTGCTGTATTTTTGGAGCCAAAACCGAAAAGTCAAAAACACTAACTTGAAGTTTTATCACATACCAGCCACTGCCAGTTGTAAACAACTTTGGTTTGACTTTGAAAATTGGAGTGAGACAATCATCTACAGCGAGCACACTTTATATCAGATGAGATTAAAATGTTTGCATCAGAAGTTTCAGCCTGGATACATCATGTGTTAGAACAAATCGTGACTGAAATTACATTAAGTTAATCATTATTTAGGTGACTCTTGATACATGTTGATGCTAATGCTAACCGCGAGCTAACGCAACGTTAGTCATGTTTTTCAGGGGTGTCCAGGCAGAAGTTACATTTACTACATTGCCCTCCACAGTGGTTCCACTTACTTCTTGTAATATCTTTGTTGGAGAGGCTTCACTTGATAAAGACAAACCAAACTTCGTCCCATCTGTGTCCTCCTGTGGTCAAATCGTCCGTCCTGTTATTAAGGGTGTAAGGGTCGGTGAATGTAGAGTCAAAACAAAAGAGTCAACTTTTTAAAATAACAGTCAGGGTCTCGGGAGTGAGTATATTACTATATTGTCTAAAATATGAGTTTTCTTAGTCCATTTGTGCCAAAACAGTCCATTTAAATATGCTAACCGCCGTTTACAAGCTATAGTGTTTGAGATGTTTGGCATCCAGTTAAGCCCCGCCCCTAAAAAAACGTCACATTGTTTACAAACTGTAAATATGACATGCAAACGTAACAAATACTATCAATAGTAAGGAGCCATCGCAGATACTCATTCATTATTTGCAAATCTGTCTTTGCACAGTCATGTTCAGTTTTTATAATCTTTTACATATTGCTGACTTTATTATAATATGCAGTGAAATAACCCCAGTGTCTGAATATGAAAACATATTTCTGTTTTTTTTTTCCCCCAAAAACTACTTCCTGTTCAAGAATGATGCTCATAGTTCTAAGGTCCTAATAATCCTTGGAGAAATTTTTTTAAAAAAATGCATAGCAATGCAGGAGGTTAAAGATAATTGCAAAGATGTGGTATGTAACAAAATCAGAAAAGAAAAGACTTGAGAAGTAGTATGGGCCAAGTGTAAATGTATATGTTGTGCACCTCCTCTGGGTTTGTTGGGTTTGTGTTTATGTTTATAGGTCAAATAAAAAATTAGAATGAAATATTGGAGTTTTGCTAAAACTGGTGTGTCTCTCTAATGAGTGTCTGATAGCTCTTCAAAAGTTAGTATCGTCACATGCAACCAAACACGATTACAGCACCGAATGAAAGACAGGCAGGGTGGAGGTGGGGTGGGGAAGGGGCAGGTGGTGCGCCGAATGGAAAAATCAGAGGTCACATAGAAAGCCCCCTCTGCTTTTAAAGTGTCATCTGGATTTCATTTCATAAATTCCACATATTTTTACATGTACTGGCCGCAATTTTCACTAGCTCCTGAAAACGAGGAGCCTCGTTCAGCCCCTGGCCGGCCGACAGCCGCTCTGGACGGCGGCGGCCCTCGCCACCCCCTCCCCACCACCCACCTCACCCCCCCACCACCACCGGCCTCTTATTACCCTCTTCAAACACACACTCGCACATAAACACACACTGAGGCCGGCGCAGGAGAGCGCTCGGTGACAAATAAGCTGCAATAAATAAATAAGCGCACAAAGCCGAGTTATGTGCGACATTAATCAGAGATGTGAGGGATTTTTACAGAGTGAGACAATGAAAGAGAAAGTGGCAACAGAGAGGAGAGCCATGGGTGTGAAAAGGGCTATTGAGTCTGGACTGGGGTGTCCCGCACCTGCGCTGTCTATTCACCCCACTGTTTACACACTGTCATCCACAATTAATACCTCCTGGGGACTGGGCTGCCTGCCCTCTGCAGGGCCCCCGGACCCATCCAGGGCCCTTATGGATGCCTAATTGAGCATACCGCTCTCCTGATTGAATTAACAGCTCTGTCTCTGGGACCTTTTCCCCTTCCACCGAGGAGGGGGACTATTCCACACCCAGCATGAGAGCCATGTACCGTACCACAGAATACAGAGCAGAGGGAGAGGGACGAGAGGGTGGAGGGCGGAGGGTGGGGGTTTGTGGCTGGAGAAAGCAAAGGGTCAGAAGGGGGAGTTGTTGAAACTGTCCAGAAAACGTGGCCCTTTCTGTTGGCAAACCGAGGCTGGAAATGTGAACTGGGGGCAACGAAAGGTCTCAGTCTTCACAGGGCCAGCGAGTTCCAGCGAGGACGGCTGAGAACATACACAGCATCAGCACACAACATCACTGCACACACACACACACACACACACACACACGCACACACAATCCACATAAAACGTCTTGTATTATATGTTTCTGTTTGCTCTTCTGATATTAATAGTTAAACAGATGGTTCTTTATAGAGGATCGTTTCTAAAACTTTAGATACACGATCAGTAGCACAAATCGATAACTATCAAAGACTTGGACAGACAGATATTCTGCTGTGTTTATAGAGACATATACTTTTCAAGTTTTCAATGTCCCATAAATGCTGTTGCCACACTAAACAATCAAAATGCACTGAGTCCATTTTGCCAAATATATGTACTGTAAAGTTCAATAAGAACAAGTTGGTGCTGAACTCTGACTTTCTGCCGTTTTTGTTCATGCAAATCATTTTTTTACATTTTGTATTTGCACACACTTAAACATTGAACCGGTGTCTACAAGTTAGATTTACAGACCTAATGTGAGTGACAGGTACATGGTGAAATTGTCACATAATACCATTGAATAATATTATTAAGAAATCATTTTGGAGAGACAGATGGAAATCAGGTACCATGGAGGTGATTAAATTACTTTAACCTTATACAAGAAAGTGGTGTTAGTAACTTAAAAATGTGTTGAATCAACATGATTCTTTTAAACCGTCTTAATGTAATTGAAATATTTTGGTTTGACAAGAAATAAGGAAAAGAGATAGATTTCAATAAGTATACTTATTTGTTTTTTTTTGTTTGTTTTTTGTGAGATTTGCAAAACTGCACAAATCTGAGGAAACGTTGACCTAATATCTACAGTTCTGTGTTTGCTTTAATCAGAATCAGAATTACTTCATTGATCCAAAGCAAAAATTATTTTTCGTCACAGCAGCACTTAGTCAAAATCTACCAGAACACAGAGCAATGTAAAAAAATATAACAAAATGAAATCTGTACAAGTGAACATGTGTTCTGAGTTGTTGCTCTATAATAACTTTGCACAGCGGGAAATTATTGCAGATGGTGAGTCCAGAGTCCAATAAATATTTAAAGAAATATGTACAAATATATGTAAAAAGAAAGTGAACATGAGTTATTGAACAATATCAGTATAAATTATTAAAGTATTAAATAACACAATCCTGCCTTTTTATCCAGTACAATGACCAACAAATGTATTATTGACTGAGTCTTTAAATGGAAGAAAGGCCTTGAAGATGAGCTTTTACTTTACGATTAAATTCAACAAATGAACCAGAGGAAAAAGTACAAATTGGATGAACTTACAATATCCTTCCAATATACTTAAAATGACTAATGTTAGCTTCTGGTTAAGTCTCTAATTCTTGGCCACCAGCTGTCAAAGTGATCAGTTTAACTGTATATTTATATTTTGGTTTTATTTCAGCTGCAAATTATCCAGGATATTACAAAAAAATATCAAAAAGTAAAGTAAACACTGACAAATTACCCATAATCTAGTTTGCTTTAAGCTTGCTTCATGTTTGTCTTGTGAAACTGCCAGTATAATAACACACGCGTTAAAAAGTAATTTCCTTGACGCTTTGACCCTTAAAATTCACTCTCACCATTTAAATGGAAGATGATTCATTAAAAAAAACAAATCTTTGTCTATAAGTTTGAATTAATTATCCACATGTGCGTCTTTGAACGTATAAAAAGGTTCCTGAGGAAATACAACAGGTGACATCGGCTTCACTGATCCTCTCTGAACATTATTATCCGCTCACTGAATATGTTTCCACCCCGAGCCTGAACACCCCTACGCTATCATCCTCCTGGCACGACCCACTACAATAGCAGTAAAATACAATAATGTGGAAAATCAGAAGCCGTCTGGAGAAGAGAAGAGGAGGAGGAGGAGGAGGAGGAAATGCGCTGCGGCCTCTTTAGTTCCACGCCTGTGAAAGAGTTTTCCGTGTCTTCGTGCAAAGGTCAGCTAAATAAATAAATGAATAAATAACCTGATCTGACTCCTGAAAGAGAAATAAAAATGGTTCAATTCGTGTCGGCTGAGGAGTCGTGTATCCAGAGGTGGATGTTGTCCCACCGCTTCTCTCTTGCCTGTAATCACCACTCTGGATTTATGCCTCGCTTCCATAAATGGAGTGAATAGCACGTAGATCCTCGGGCGTCTTAATCAGTCCTCTCACAGTCCTTCAACACTTTTTTTTTCCCTAAGCTGAAGAGCTGATACAGTTTGTACTCTGCGTATTGTTAAAATATCGAAATGAAGCACTCGTTAGTCTCTGTTTATTCCTTTAACAGTGGAGGAGGTCAGTTTATGCTGTTGTGCTGCAGGAATCTTCACATATGTGGAGTGTGAACTCATCTGTTGCTGCTTTTTTAAATGTTTTACATTGATTTGTTTATAGTTTTAAGCACTTTTCACCTGCAATGATTAGTTCATTAATAGTTTTACGTGTAATGTGTTTATTTCTGCAGCATCTGTGGCCGAAACCGTCTCAAGATGTAACACTCTGGACACGAGAGCCATCACCACGCTGAACTCTAACATGCAGCAAAATGCAAAATGATAATAATACTCCCTGGTTTAAAGTACTTGAGTACCACTACAACACCTACAAATAGGAAAAGGCCAGTACGTTTACATGCATGTGGAAAAAAAAAGAGAAAGGAATTATTGTCTTAATCCGACTTAAACTGGACAATTTAAGTGCATCCGATCAAGACACCCAGGTAATGTGATTGGAAACCGATTTTCTCCAGGATGTATACACTTAATTGGACTTTAAACTGGATGACGCGTGTTCGCATGAGCCAACAAAAACAAAAACATCCAAGAAAGGTAAACAGAGTCAATCGAAGAACCACCCGAGGGATTGCGCCATCTTATCTGCACATTACATTACGTACGAGATTAAAGAAGCTGAACCATTATCCACCTGGTTGTTGTTTGAAATGCTGGTCGGCCCCATGAACAACTCTTGTTTATTATATGACATAACAGGTTAACCTGAAAGGCGGCCGGATTAACCCGCTGTCAAGACACATATCGCCACCTAGTGTGGAGGAGGAGGACATGATAATAAAATAATAACCTGAACAGAAACACGATCTTTGTGGTTGAAAATAACACAGTAAGAAGAACAATGCAAACCATTTTTCAATTAATGATCAACTAGGAACTTCCACTTCCACACATGGAGTAGAATTAATTTGGTAACGATCCTTTAAAAATAGATCTTTGTGGTTAAAAGTGCGTCACAACCTCTCTAATCAGGGCTTTGGCACCTCGAGACCAGCAGATGCTCTGGGCCGGGCCTCGCTGTGGTCTCCATGTCTGCGCCGAGCCGCTCACCTCTCGATGAACCCCCCGGTCCAGCTTTGGTTGGTGGTGGTGGTGGTGGTGGTGGTGGTGGAGGCGGAGGCGGCGGTGGGGAGCATGCCCTGCCCGAAAACAAAAACAAAAACACAAAACCTCTGTGGAGCATACCCCTGCACCAGTGAACTGTGCAGCAACCACACCGCGCCCCGCTCTCCCTCCCTGGCCCCACTCCCAGACCCCGTGGCCCCCGGTTAACAAGCCAGCCAGCACGTTCCCTGTTGTCACTCGTTACCCGCTGTCCTCCTGATACGGCTCGCGGGCGGGGCCAATTAAACTCGCACTGTTCCCCACACCGGGTCAGGAGTTTAGTGGGTCATCCTCACTCTCAGCCAGAGTTATCTAATCCCGATTCTTGTGCTGCGTGACTGGATCGAACCAGACCAGACTGCGTTCAGGACGAGGCTTTTGGTGAACACGATGGTTCATGTAGCGGAGAGAAAGAACTCAACGGAGATAAATGCCAACATTAGAGCTCGTTCTGCTGCTGCGCTAGTGCAGCTAATGCCACCGTATGCTAACAATAGCTGCACCAAAGAAGCATTAGAGATGATAAGAGTTCTCCCAGCACCTTGTTACGACAAAGATTGAAGAAAGAGAAAATTGTAGCTGCAGTGGTTGAACCTGATGATGGTGATGCAGGTTTAAATACAGATTGGTGTCTTGGTTTAACGTTCTCTGATTGGAAAGGTGCATAAAAGGTAGATCATTAACACTAGTGAAAGCAAATATATTCTAAGATTTAGCCCTGCGCTAAATTAGCTTCCAAAAGGTTATTAAATTAAAGAATTTGTTTAAAATAACCGAGAGATTCAACTGTGTTTTATTTTCATTTTTTTCAAGGCTGTAGTTTGTAGAACTGTTGAATTTTGTTGTGTTTTTGTTATTTTGACCCTGTTTCAGTCAAAAGTGAGTCCAGTTTAACAGCACCACAAACTACATCCTCTACAATGACCACACAGTTCAATTGTGATACTGTTTCAGCGTAAACTGAACATTAGAAACAGACATGAATGGAAACTTTAGTTATATCAGGGCTGTTATATTAGAATACCTGTGTTACCACTGGTGTACCTAATGATGTGGCAGGTGAGTGTGTAAGTCAGAGTAACACTCTCCTGTGACTAGAAGGCAAAATTTCTTCATAGGAAAGAAAAACAACTTACATAAGTGAAAGTAAATCTCTTAAATAGCAACAGAAACCGACCAAAAACATTTAATAAACACTTTAAAGAATGCGTTTATTAATGTTATATAAGCACTTACGACTTGTATATGGTGTTATAGGATAATTATGACTCATTTATTGATTGATTTTAAATGATACATATGTTGACTTGATGTTAAGTGTTGTGAAGAAGAAATAACTAAAATAGAAAAGTCAGATTATATTAAATTCTACATGTTAATGCTCCATTTGAATTAATATAATAAGATAAGAAATAAGATAATAAGCATACATCACATCAGTAGCATCAATTACTGTTGTGTTTGTGTTGTAGCTGTATGTGTGTGAAATAATTTACACCAAAATGAACTGACTCTAATGTAGAAAACACTGAAGGACATTGGAAGCAGCTGTGACTTTTAGGTCGTAACTCATGTCGTGATTCGTTAAACTTTTATGACCAGTAATCCGCTCATTCTGAGAGTTGTTTGTTAAGTGGCTTAATAGAAGCTTCCAGTTGCGCAGAATTTGACAACAAACAACAAACGGAACAAGCGCAGAAACTAAATGTTGTCAAAACTGAAACGCAGAACATGTAATTGATCCAATTGCGTCTTGACGTCAGACGTCCCCCTGGTGTCTTTAATTATTATGATTTAACTCTCATCAGCAGCATGATTGACTGCAAGAGACGGAACTAATCCGCGATGTAATAGCGCCCCCTTGTGTCTAAATTAAATAATTACACGCAGTCTGCTTTCTTTCAGGGGGTGGCATCTAGCAGCTGTTACAGGTTCATGTGACTTTTCATGGGCCTGCCTCCTTTTTATATATTTACTCGACGCATTTTATATAATTATTTGTATTCAATTTACCCTTTTTCTTTCTTTTTTTTTTAAAAAAAACATATTTTTTTATATATTTCCCAACATAGAAAGCAAATTATACATTCATATAACTAAATATACCTCAGTTAAAAGTGGATCATTTGTAAGGGAGCTGATGGATGTTCTACATGAATATACTTTTGTTGGTATGTGAAGGGGAAACGTGCCTTGAGGAGGAACATTCAGGCCTCACCGCATGTAAAGAGGAGATGAGTGGACAGGCGCTTAATTGCAGTCTGTATTTTTAGCGTATTTGCCACAAGCAGGCGGAGCCAAGGAGGCTGAGATGGAGGGATGCTGCTGAAAAAGCAGGTGGAGACGACGGATGTTTACGGGGATGCACTTTGCAGAGGGAGAATCAGAGGACGCTGGATCGGGAACACGTCCATCGTAGGGTGTAAATTTCACTCTGGCGTCTGACTTACTATTACTATTATATTTATTTATTGAAGGGCCGATTTGAGCTCCGCTGCGCAGAGACCCGACAGGCTGCGAAAGGCTCCGTCTGTGCGCGTCGCGTCGTTGGAGGCTGCGACGATGTGATGCTCCATCTTTGGGTCGACGGCCGAAGCCTTTCCCCCTGAAGCCTGATATTATGCAGGGAGCAGGGGCGTCTCGACGGATTAAAGGGGAACAAAACACCGGTTTAGAAAACGCTTTGCACACTGGCAGGTCAGTGGATCTTTGCGTAAAAATCGCGGCCAATCTACGTTTGAACCACGTTCAATACAATCAAAGCGATCAGAAAAATGTATTTTAATGGGTGCAGTTTTAAAATTTGACCCAGATTTGTGTATATATTGAAAAACAGCTGGGAGGCTTTCTGCATGTGTGGCGCTGGGATGCAGGAGAAGAGTCTAGGCCTTGACTGTTTGTAGCAGGTGTGAGTCTACGTTAGTGACCTGGGAGCATAATAGACCTTTCCTCTCGTTGTTTACATCATTTAATAACGTTTTTTAGATGAACCTTTTACTACGAGTCGGTCAATGATGTATGTTCTGGTTTCTTTTTTTAGGTTGACTGTGTGATGTAGAGTGAAAAATATTTCTGTGAGCAATCGAATTCTCTCAGCCCAGTTACCCTGCCATAAATAGATTCTCTGTTAAAGGAACTGTGGTGTTTTTCTCCACGTTATGTCACTTCCCTGAAGGGGAAATCTCTCATCTGGTGTAAAAATCAGTGAGTGCATGAATATGTGCTCATGCATGCATGCATGTGTCTCTGAACCTGCATTATGACCCTCCCCCCACAGACTGCATCGCTCTTAAGCTCTGGATTCGGCCGTAATCCTCTAACTGAAACCTCTTCCCTCTATTTTATCCACTTTCCCTCATGTTTTTGGGACAATCCCTACCCCTTTCTTTCCCCCTCCTCTCTCTCTACCTGCAGCGCTAGCCAACTATGGTCGACCCCTCGGAGGCTGAGGAGCAGAGCAAGTGTAAAGGCCCGCACCTCGACGCGCCAGCTGTGGCCGCTGAAGACCCTCGACAGCTGGAGGAGGCTGATGGGGCGACGACAGAGGAGGATGGGGACGCCGGCTTTGAGACGCCGCCCACGGGCAGTACCGAGACGAGCCCCTGCCACGTTGTGTCTCCGGCAGGGCCGCAGGTCGCCTCTGAGGGCGCGGCACCTCAGCAACCACAGACTGAGACGGACAAAGACGCGTCCCCCAAACTGCACCTGGACCTGTACAACTTTGACTCCCCCGCCGCGGAGGGCAGCCGCTACGTGCTGACGAGCCCCCGCTCTCTGGAGGCCTGCGCCCGATGCGGAGTCAAACCTGTGGAGCTGCTGCCCCGTCCAATCACCGACTTCGCCCGGGAAGCTCCTGGAAGGTCCATGCGTGTCGCCACAGGGCTGTTCGAGGTCTACGAGAGAGACCGGCACGGCAAACTAAGGCAGTGCAGGGAGGAGAGGGAGAGGATCGTTAGGGAGGAAAAGAGAAGGATTCTGCAGGCGACCGTCAACGGCAGCAGCAGCAGCGCATCATCATCCTCTGTGGACAAAGCTTCTTCTGGCTCCGGTCAGCCTCCTAAATCTGTGCCCGTGACCTCCAGCTCAGCCCCTAATGTCGTCGCACCGTCGTCTAGAGCAACAGCCCCTAAAACGAGTACAGCCCTTTTATCTAAAGCCCCCGCCTCCAGTCTCAGCACCTCCCCTAAATCTGTCATCGCGCCTTCCGATCCATCCTCAAAACCCGCTACAACAACAGCAACAACAACCTCTGCGTTATCTTCCAAGAGTGGATTTCAGAGCTCTGCCAAACAACCTTTGCCCTCGTCTCCCGAAAAAGTGAAAACGCGACCACTTTCATCTGGCCCTCCGCCGGTCGTCAGGAAAACCTCCGGCGGCAAATCTTCAAACACTTTTCCCAGATCAACACCCAAACCGCCCTCCTTCCCCAGAGCCAACTCCACATTAACGTCATCGGTGTCGAAGCCTGCAGCTCAGAGCGCCGCGACGCCTCCGAACGGCGTAGCGAGAGGCCCGTTCGCACACCACAACGGACATCTTGGGCTTCAACCCAAGGCGCGGGGCAAAAGCCACTCGATGGAGTCTTTACAGCGAAGGATGGATCCCGTCTGCTCCTCCACCTCCACCACCACAACCACGACTACGTGCACCTCGTCGGAGTCAGGCGCCTCGTCTTCTTACAGCTGGGACGGTGCGCGGGATCACTGGGCCAAATTCTCCAGCCCCCGAGCTCGCACTCTGGCCACCTTCAACTCCCTGATGGGCCGCAGCCTCAGCCTCGGGGACCTGAGCCACTCTCCCCAGACGACGCAGAAGGTGGAGCGCATCGTGAAGGAGGTGAAGCGGCGAGGCCTCAAGGCCGTGTCGGAGCGGGACCGCAAGATAGCGGCCCTGATGCTTGCCAGGTACCAGGAGGAGGACATCATGAGTCAGACCCGTTATGTGGCTCACCTCCAGTGGGACAGCGAGCGCAGGATGGAGGAGCTACGCCGAGAGCAGGAGGATCGGGAGAAGCAGCGCGCCGTGCTTCAGTGTCAGCGAGTGTGGCAGACTCAGGTGTCGATACGTCAGCGGAGGCTGAGCCAGCAGGAGCGGGACTCGGCGGCCGCCAAGATGCGACAGGCCGAGGAGAACGAGGAGCGATGGAGGGAGCTGGCCGTGCAGCAGGAACGCAGCCGCCTGCTCAAGCTGCAGCAGGTGGCGCGGGAGGAGAAGCACAAGAAGGCGCTACAGGAACAGAACCTCAAGTCCCTGGAGGAGGAGAGGGCCGCCATGCTGGAGCAGGAGAGGCTGCTGCTTAAAGAGAAGCTCACCATGGCTGAGCTGAAGAGGCAAGAGAAGGAGCACCAGGCCCAGGAGGACAGGCGAGGTCTGAACAAAGCGGAGAAGCGACGCCACGCCGCCCTGATCCAGGAGATCGCCCGCAGGGAGCAGGAGGAGAGGGACGAGGCCAGGAAGGCGGCGGAGGAGAAGCTGAGCCGCTCCCTCGAGAATTATGAGCAGATAGTCGAACGTCGGGGGCAGGAGCTGAAGGAAAAGGCCAAACGGGAGGAGAAGCAGATCCAGAAGGCGCGCAGGGCGGCGGAGAAACGCGAGAGGCAGCAGCAGCAGCTGCTGGAGGCTCGCGTGAAGGAGGCCGAGAAACGGGCTCAGCAGGCGGCTCTGGTGGCCGAGGAGAAGGCCAAGGAGAAGGCGCTGAGGGCCGTGCAGAGCCGGCAGGAGAAGGAGCGACTCCAGAAGCTCAACAGGCAGCGCGTGGAGGAGGAGGAGAAGCAGAGGCGCCTGGAGCTGCTGCAGTCCATCGAGAGGAAGCTGGAGAAGAGCGAGCAGATCTTCAAGGAGAAGAAGGCGGTGCTGGAGAGCGCCCGCTCTGTGGCGCGGGCGTCCTTCCACGTGAGGGACAAAGTCAGAGAGGAGACCAACATGCGCACTTTTGATAAAATGGCTCTGGAGGCTCAGCTCAAAGCCAGCCTGGATGAGAAATAAACCCATAGCTTTGTCGTGAGCTCCTCACGCGTGGTCGTGTGCTCGGCTCTCGCCTTCATCACTCATCACTCAGCAGCTTTACCCTCCGTCCCCAGAAACACCCACAGGGTTATTTTCTCCAGTCTTTACCCATCAGATGGTTTTATCACATATTTTTTTTACCATTTTTATCCATCTAATCAAATGATCTTTTTCTATCGCGGATGTTAATGAGACAACAAGCTGTTATACATCAACAGTAAAGCCTGTGTGTGGTATAGACTTCATGTTATATGAGGAGAGCCTGGAGCTGCAACACCTCCTCCTCCTCCTCCTCCGTGGTTCTCTGCCCTCTGCTCCATCTGTCTCAGCTACTGGACTGAAAGCCGTGCCGGAATGAAAAGAGTCATTGTTCACCAGGAAGCACAACTCCATGACAACTGCAGGGACTCTTAAGGATGAGCAATCCTGTAAGGGCAAATTAAGAAAAAAAAGAAACTGGTTTCAGACCCCCGGAGCGAATGAGAGATCCTTTTTATACACAATGTGCGGCATGAAAACAGAGCCCTGGGCTTGTCCGCTCTTACCCGCTGACAATGCAGCGCAGGAGAGCTGATGAAGCATCAGAGGACGTTTGTGCTGCGGGGCCGTTCTCCTCCAGGACTCTTTGCGTCCTCTCCACGTCAGGTGAAAGTAAACAGAGCTCCCCACGAGAGACGGCCTCCTCTGAGCGCCGCCGCTGCCGCCGATCAACCACGTCAAGGTCAGCAGGTACAAGTTTTTTAATAGCGTCTTACGCAATCCCTCGTGTTCCATTGCTCGCCTTTCAGTGCTCGCAATTAAACAAACCGACACAAACAGCCCTTGATCACAGTAACCTCAACTTGACGGCGCAGAATGCATCTATTCATGAGCCAAGAGCAGGTTTTAAAGGCCCTCTGGCTGCACTAATCCTACAATCTCACAGATTAAAAAAAAAAAAAAAGGAGAAAGGAGATACACATGGGTTTTTGCTGTTGCCATAGCGATAGAAATCAGGATGGAGCAGCGGGAGGTGAATGACTGTGCGGGAGACGGGGGAGTGTGTGGGAATATGAGGGCGCTGCCAGTCGGGAGTTGTTCTCCCCTGCAGCTCATTCCCGGCCGTTTCTTTGCAGGGAGTTACTTGGAAAGGAAACTCTGCGTGAGAGGTTGTGTTAAGTTTCTGCAGAATTCCTCGTTAAAGGCCAGAGCTTCACCCAGAGAGACAGCTAATGTCTCTGCAGTCCAGGAGGCAGACTGGGCCGAGGTATCAGACGTGTCTAATACCTGCTAGAGGCTGATATGAAAAGCCAGAGTGAATTTGAAATGCGGCATCAGATCAGCAGAGGACTGGCAGGCTTACGGCTTCACTGAGCCAGCAGATAATCACGGCGAGGTGACGTAAGGTCACGCGATGAAACAGCAGATCTGTGTTATGATGTGACCGAGAAGATGACGTCAGCAGTGGAGAGGGAAAGGTATTTTCAAACGCAGCAGATGCAGAAGCTCTACAACATAATTAAATCTTCAAATAAATTCTAAATAATAATAATAAAAACTGTAGTCTTCCAGACATCTGACTGATCAAAGTCAAATATGAACTTACACTTGTTACAGCTTTTGGTTTCACAGCTCAACCCAGAAACATCCATCAGGTTATTAATCTGAAAAAAAAAAGACAATTTAGGAAGAGGATATTCATAAAATCCTGTCTTACTAGGACGATCTTGTCATAAATATCATGAGTCAATATAAAGCTACGTTATTTAATGTGAAATGCAGTTTCATTTTACAGTTTGATTTGAGAAAATTGATTTTTCCATAAACCACTGCCATAAACAAACCCAAACCTATTTAAAGTGTCTCATTGCAGTTCATCAGTAGCTCCGCCGCGAGCATTTATGTATTTAGTAAAGAGAAAATATAAAGTTTTAAGTACTCGTGTTTGGAGACACGGAGACACTTTAGCTGTTTAATCATTTTAATTGACAATGAGGCTTTTAAACACTAATTAATAATCTGTTAGCAGGTTTTTTCAGTACAGAGTTTAAGTTTAATCATTTTATTCAAAGTTTTCATGGAGTAAAAGGTTCCTTGAGGCCATTGGTTGTTTATATTTTTACCACTGTCTTAAGACCTGTGAGGATTAGGTAATGTGATCTATTATCATGACATAAAATGGAGGAAAGTCATAAAATGACTTTCCTTGATGTTCAAAGTGGTTTCTTCTGTTCTCATCTTGACTTTGAAAGAACCTGATTCCCTCCCATCCAGTAGGTGGCAGTAACACTATTCATAGTTATAGTTATTTGACAGATAGCATCTTATGACTTAAATAAATAAGTTCAGTTAAGTTACTTTTGTCCTGAAACAAATTATTTAATTTTTAACAGTGCACCAGAACAACATTAGATTTATTTAATGTTTATTTATGACTCTTCAAATATAACAAAACTAAGAGACTCCCTTTTTGATGAATTAAACCTAAAACTGCATTTTTATGTTATTTTTTTTATACTTGCCCTCGAGGACAAGTATTTTACTACATGTAGTACTTCCATTAAGACCAAAAAACCCTGAACTAAAGAGCAGAAATGTCTGTGCTGAACTGGACGAACCTGGTGACGCTCACTTCCATGTTTTTTCTTTTATGTGCTGCAGGTCCTGGCGGAGAACGAGAGCTGCTGATGTAACCAACCATCCTCCCCACAGGACTTCTCCTCCCACACTGAGCTCTGACACAGTGAATAACAAGCAAAACAAGTCTCTGCTGATGGAAACGGATCCATATCAAAGATTTCACTCATTTTCTAACTCCTTATCGGTGCCATCCGTTGACTGAGCCTCAGCCTTTTTACCCGCATCAATGAAACGACACGTACAAGGTTCAAACAAAGCTTTATTAGCATCAAGGCATGTTGTTCAGTCCACAGTCTGTTCCTTCTGACCTTCCCCCGGCTTCCTTTCTGTCTCGGTTGTTTATCATTTGTACATGATCATTAAACGCTCGCTTTGGTGAATCTCACTGCGCTACATCGTCGAGGTGAAAGGATCGTCAGGTGTAGCAATAACGAAACGGTCGTGGTTGATATCGGGCACATCTGTGACTTCATTTATCGTTTAGTTTTCCATCGACCCTCTCAAAGCAAAAAAACACAATCTGTGCATACAATCAAAACGGGAAAAATAAAAAGAAACATTTTACAAGATGGGTTCGCATTCTGTGTGCTGTCTGCTAAACTTAACTGTAGGTTTATTATAGATGGACTCGTTCGGATAAAACTGGTTAACAATTAAACATCTAACAGGCCAAAGCATAAATGTTCAGTGGTGGAAGAAGAACTCATTAGGGTAAAAACCTAGGTTTTATTTTAATGCATCATTTTACAGTAGATTTTGTAACTACTAATTCATAAAAGTAAATATTTTGGTCTCAAGTTGTTCTCAAATAAAGGTTTGACTCATACAGAGAGATAAAATAAAATAAAATAAAATAAAAATAAATCAGTTTGGTCCTGAACTAACTGATGGGACAGAAAACAAAATGACGCAATTTCTTTTTTTTCTTTAATGTTTTCCCTCATATTTTTTGTGAATTCTTTAAACCTCAAACTATTATTTAAATGTCAAAAATAGATTTTTAAACCAAAAAGTAGTTTTACCATTTCAAAATTAACCTCCTGAGACCTGAGCTCTTATTTTTCTAAGTACTGTTAATTTAAAAACGAAGCATCATCTACACAACATGTAGTACCAACGTCCTCAAACGGGGACTTGCTAGTTAGTGACACTGTAGTTTTTCACTACAGATAGAATTAGTTACATTTGCGCATCACATCAAACGAGAGACGTTAATAAGCATAAATAGACACGTTTCATCCATAAAAATAAAATAAAATAAAATAATTTGCTATCATTTGCTGCCACTAGATGGCAGACTAAAGGCGTCCACTTACGAGGACAACGGGTCTAAATGAAGCAGAATAAGAAGATACTACAGACCTGAAACCTAATGTCCCCATATGAGGACGCAGGGTCTCAGGAGGTTAAATCTTAAGTTTTCTGCCGCCTCCTGCCGACAAATACAGGAGAATATTTTGTTTTTCTTTCTCAAGCACAAAAGGAAATAATATTATCTTTAAGAACCATATTTGAGTAAATGTGCTTCTCACCACTTCTGCTGATGTCGAACGTGATACCCTGATACCGTCTGGTACTTCTGCCTGGATTTAACATCGATATTTTTTATTGTTCTTACGTCCATTTTCAGTCCAACAGTTCCAGGAACCACTGAATATCAGAAATTATTGAGTTGGTTTTCCACTACATCAGCTCAAAAACGTGAGCTCGTCCACTCATTTCCCTGCTCTCTAGAGGATAATGGTTCCTTCAAACATTTTTTGCCATTTCCTCGTCGGTAAAGTGTAAAAAAGAAAGTAACGTGCGTGCTGTAAGATGATCTTATTGTGGAATACATAGTGAATAAATGGACCAGATTGTGGATACAGCTGGCTGCATATGCACCAAATTATATAAATATATATAAAAATAATACTTGTAGTACTGCCATTGCAGTTATGTTTGGAATAAATAACAGCCAGGTTTGATGGTGGTGTCACTCCTCATGAGAGGAAACTTCCATCGAATACAACAGTAATGTGGTAAAAGCTGTAAAACTGATGAGGCTGGTAAAAATATTCCAATAATCAGATCATCAGCTGTCGTCTCCAGTCTCTCTTTTCTTGCAAATTAAAATCTATTTCTTTCCATCCTCATCCTTTTTCTTATTTTTATTTTTTTGAAGTGGAAACTCAGTTTAATCTGCCTTAAACTTCTAGATGCATCAGAAACACAGTCAGGATTTAGTTCCCTGTTTAGTTCCTGCAGCTGTTGGTTGAAAAAGTTTTATAAAATCCACTAAAATCTGCACCGGCCTTCCATCAAACAGATTTCTGTGCACATTCACCTGCAATACTTTAACAGTGGCTTCGTTTAATTCTGCTGCTCTTCTTCCTCCTCTTTTCTTTGAACCCTCCTCCGGCCTCAGTCCTCGGGTTTGTTTGCGGCGTCCTTGCGGGTGATGATCTTGTACACGCTCTCTCTGAAGCTGCTGTCGGAGGTCAGCCTCCGGGCCTTCTCCCTCAGCTCCTGAAAGCTGTCGCCGTCGCCGCTGTTGGCCACGGCGAACGACTTTGAGTGTTGCACTGCAGGGAGGCGGTGGGCAGTCAAAGAAAAAAGACAAGATAAATTTAGAAAAAATAATAATAATTCAACACTTTCAACTTATCAGATGTGACAGTATGTTGCTTTTCGTGTCTGGTGAAAATCTGTTGTGAGTTTGGGGCTTTTGCTTGGACAAAATGCATCATATTAATTCATTAATAATAAAAATAATGTTCTGTTGCAGCATGTGTCTGCAGTCCTATAGACTAAAAACACATATTATACCACTGCACTACCTGCTAATAATGCTAAAGTTGCTACTCATGCTCATCCCACTGCTACAGTAGTTCTTCTATTTCATAATTTTGGCATAAAACAAACACAAAGGGCTTCACATACAAGTTTTTGTAGATGTAAACATCACATTTTGTGCAGATAATGCACAGCCTTGACAAAAATGCTATGTAACCCTTTATAGGGCACTCATTGAAACACTTGGGGACTGATCCCCAAATTAGCCTGGTGCTATTTTATAAATATACAAGATTATTGTTATTTTGCATTTAAATATCAAGCTATTCAAATAATACACAGGTTAATTTTTGTTATTTCAAACGAGTGCAACAGTAGGTTGGTTGTGATTGGCTTAGCAGCGATAGGGGCGGGGCCTACTGTGTACAGGAAGCTAAGATTGACAGGTCTTGTCTAGTGTGACTCCTGTATCGCTGAATGAAAGATAACGTCTTCTAACTCCATTTGGATTCATGTTAATGTACATTTAAAGATATTTAAATTTGTGGGGGAAAATTAAAAAAATATATGTAAAAAATGTCTAATCAACCAAAGATTTTGACCTCAGAATATTTCCTACATCTTCTCTGATTGGCTGAGTGAAAGCCACATGCTTCTAAACCTAACTGAGAGGAACAGGGACCCAATTAAAATGTGTACTGACATGACCATATATGGTTCCTTGCCCCATAAAGGTTAATGACAATGTAAAGAGTTATAACTGTGTTAATAATCTAAGCACAAACAGCGCAAGCAACTCAAAAAACATTTCCATACACGTACGTTTTAAAAGCATCAGTTCAGTCATACGACCTGCAGCCTGTCAGGTCGTGTGCGTTGTGTTGCGTGTTGTTTGCACGGACTTACACCAGTGGCGTCTGGAGGCCCTCCTCTGGATCCGGCAGCTCTTGATTCTGCGTGCAGCAGCTTTGTGAAGGTACACGGCGTTCTTCATGATGGACGGGAGCTTGGCCTCGATCTCTGCAGCGCAGATACACTCCTCAAAGAACTCTGGGTAAACACACACACAGATACACACACACACACAGGCAGACACACATCAGTCAGGTGTGAGATATGAATACGAGAGGCTTGTTAAATCCACATGTGACTGCTTTTAGTGGAAATACAGGTTTACTAGACTTTGTCATGACACAAAGACTATTTACAATAGGAGATTAGTATTGGCAAGAACTTCACGATACGATACGTATCATGATACTTAAGTCACGATACGATACATTATCACAATATTATGATATTGTGATATACTGCAATATTCTACGTAGTTCACAGAGAAATTTTACATGTACAAATATATATTACATGTATGTATGTTGGACAAATGTTAATCCAAATGATCCATTTCCTGTTGCACTTGGTGGTGGTGGAGGGGTAGAAGTCGATCAAAATAGGCACAAAACACTGAATTTGACACTGATGCCAAATTATTTTTAAAACAATTATGTTTGTTTTTTTACATGAATTTCTTTAAAAGTAAAAACTCACAAGAAAGACAAAATAAAATGAGATTAGTTAAAAATAATATAAAATAAACAGCGTAAACAAAAAATGTACAGAATTAGCGTGATGAACAAATAATCGAAAGTAGCTGGCAAAAGTGATGCGGTTGTTTGGCCAGTTGCATAGCAACAGTAGGACGGATTGTGTCACATGGTGTTTCCTTGTAGTGTTAAAGGTTGTAAAGGTAAAGATACTATTATATTATATTATATTATATTATATTATATTATATATTATTCTCTGAGTATCCTTTCATTGTCTTTTAATTCCACTGCACCCATTGAACTTCATTCAGTCCTGTGGGCTGCAGCACATAGTGACCGACTCTAACCAGACACAGACGTGTGGTCCCTAAGAATCCACTCACTCCTCAGATGAGTGACGTCCCCCTTCATCTTCTCGTCTCTCTCTTTGCTTCGGTCCAGTGAGTTCAGGCCTTTCTCCAGGTCCTGCAGAGCCTCCTCGGCCTGCTTCAGCTTCTTCTCCAACTCCACCCGAGACTCCATCTCCGCCTGCGGCACAGATAAAAACACAGGAAACTTCATTATATATATGTATATGTATGAGTTTTTCTTTTGTGGCATCATGTGCTACATTTTTGTGCATTCTGTTTTAACCTTTTGACTTTTCATCTTTAAAAACAATATGCCAACGTGTCGAGCTGCGTTACCTTGAGCTCGGCCTCCGTCTGCTGCTTGTCGACGCTGAGCTGAGACAGCGACTGCTGCAGGGTGCTGGCCTGAGACGAGTAGTACTCCCTCTCCTGCTGCAGGACCTGAGCACGCGTCGCGTTCTCTCTGAGCCTGAGAGAGAGAAAACATTCAGATAAAGATTATTAGTTAAAGATGCAACTATTTTTTTTGTTGCAGATTTTGTGTTTTGGTTGCTTCTGTCAGTTTACATGGATACACATGACACACACATTAATGCAGACAAACACAAACCTGCAAAGTCACAAAGAGTTTTTATCTTTATTTTTAGGGCCCGTGTTGAGGTTAATTGTTGGGTCTTAGTAGCGGTTCCTGAGATGCATCATGAAACGGTTGGTTTCAGCATGTCGCACAATGGAAGTAAAATGTAGAACTGATTAGTTTTTTCTATTTCTATTTTCTGTTGTTCTCAATTGCTCTTGATAAGAAGAAGCAGCAACATTACTAGTTAAATAATGACATTGACTGTACGCACTTAAGGTTGAACTATTTTGCTTTTAGTGCAGTAACTCAGAGTTCAGGGTCAATACTTTAATGTGCAATATATTTATATATTCATCACCACATCCAACCACTCTGCTGTAATATTGTTCTCACCTGATATTTACCTTCACATTTGGTAAAACTTCCTTTATTCTGTGGCTCAGGAAAGTTTAAAGTTTTAAGTTTGTGAACAAGAACGTAACATTTGAAAGGAATAGTTGAATATTAAAGAGTTTTTTTTAATCTATCCATATAGCCGAAGCAAATATGAACATATATGTCTCAAAATTATTACTTTATTTAAATTAATCTGCTGCTATCTCGTCTGTGTGTTTAATCTGATATATTTTCTCCAGTTATATTTCTAGCCGAATGCGCCTTTATGATATTTTCTTTATGTTTTTTTTTTTAAACATCTCTGGTAAAAACAGACGAGATATATAAGATTAGATCATGATGGAAAAAAAAAAAAAATCTGAAAATGAATCACAAATTAAGACCTGAAACATATTTTAATATTATTTAAATCTTTATAAATGTTATAAAAAGAAAACCTTTTATATTATTTTAGTTAAATGTTTAAAGCTGAATCTTCTTTCTAAGGAATATGTATATTGTTGCTGTTTAACAGAAAATACATGTCTGATTATTATCATCTGTCTTGTTTCTGTTTTCTGCCAGAAAAAAATTATACTAATGCAGCTAGTAGCATGTGTTTTGTTTTTGAGCAGAAAAAATAATAAACTGCTTAAATATCATCCTGAAGTATAACTTATGTATAACCATCCGTCCATCCATCCATCCATCCATCCATTTACATAGTGGAGTTTGGAGCAGGTTGGGGTTTGACTTCGGTCATATTTCCAGTGTTAGTCACAGTTCTGAGGACGACTCAGGCCGTGGAGACAGCGAAGGCCGAGCTGGAGTTATGACGTGCGTGTCTCCCAGTTCATAACTCAACATTAGTGCTACGTGGTCAATAGTAGCTGCCTGTAATATCCCACTTACTGCCGGCGATCAATGAGCTGGTTGCTTTGGGATCAATACACATTTCCACTAGTAGTTTTACTTGCTCTGGACCATTAGCACAGAGGCTCCATGAAAACGCTACAGTCACTAACGTTCTCTAACAGGCAGTAGATGTTACCTTTATGTGTATTTTTCTCTTTTCAAAGAGAATATACCCAGAGGAGGTAAAGAACTACAAATCCCAGCAGTAGCCCTGATTATTCCCTCACATCTCGTCAGCCTGCTCCTTCTCTTTCAGCAGCAGCTTCATTTGCTCCTCGATGTGTCGCAGGTCCCGCAGCAGGTCCCCGTCTCCGAGCTCCCCCTCGTCCTCCGCGGCCTCGCAGCTCAGCTCCGGACTGTCCTCCTTCACCTCCTCCTTCACCCCCAGCAGCTCCAGGGTCCGCTGCTTCTCCTGAGACAGCTCCTGGAGGACGAAGGACAGGGGACGTTCAGCTGCCACGGATTTAATGTGATGCTGCGCGTTGTGTTATCTAACTTTTCATTTACATTTCATCAAGTTTATCTGTTTCTCTTCACCTCATATATGATCTTTTCCCAAAATTATTTATCAACTAAAATCAAAATGTGTGAATAAAAGAGAGGTTTGTGATGAAATTTGTATATTATAGCTCGGATATGAAAACACAAACATTGTGGCATCAGTTTTTTATCAGATAGATAAAGCTGCCCTTTGCATTACGTACTGTAAAAAAAAAATACATGTATATGTCTTTTATTTACATTATATGCTCCTCCCTTCTGTGTCTGTTAAATATGAAACTATAACCAGAAGCTGATTAGCATTAGCTTAGCATAAAGACAGTTTTAAAAAAACAACCTATAATCATTTCTAATTTATTCATAGGAAATTCATCTGTGGATGTTATTTCATTACTTATATGTGAGTGACTTATACTTTAGTATGATCAGTAATTGATGAAGTTACCAGTATAACCCTGTCTCAACATGTTGTCAAAGATAATCTGCCCTGTCTTCATCGTATGTTATGGACATTTGATTGTGTAAATTAATGCAAAGCTCAACAAACATAAAGGGCGTCTCTTGATTTTGCAGCCGTCTGTTTGCACCGTTCTGCAGACGTTTAACTGGCTCTAATTCATCTTCACCATGTTTATGTTGGTGTTGAGGTGTGAAGAAATATAGAAGTGAAATTTGTTTTTCAGGAAGCTGTGGTTTTGAGGCTTCCTCTTATTTTGAATCTGTCCAGAGACAACATGGTCACATCAAGTCTCTCCTCAAGAGAACAGTTAAAACTCTTGACAAATAATAATAAAAAAAAAAGTTGTAAAATTATTAATAAGTACAAAATCTTTAATAGATACCAGTTGTTTTTATAAGTCTGTCTCATCTTTTATGTTTTGAATGGACTAGTCCTGTAGTATATGATGCTCTTCCTGTCCCTCTATGTTCATTGTTCAGAGGTTAAAAGGTTAATTACTAGCTGTCTATAACAACGTTACCACTGATAATAATCGCTCTGTATAATCAAACATCCTCCCAGGACGTGTGGACCTGTTTGGTAAATGCATCCAGTGACGTTAACTCATATCTACTATTACAGAGTAATGTTTATCTTATCTTCACATGTCCACACCATCTGTTGGTTTTTAAATGTATGATGTAAGGGGTCAAGGTCTCCTCATCAGCGCATCAATACTCAACAGCCCCTCAGCTATTACAGAGCTTCATACAGGAAAAAGTCTCTCAGAGTGAACAGCAGAGCGCTGACTAGAGGAGACTGTGACGAACGACGCTGGAGGAGTAAAGTTTTACCAAACGGTGGCGTCCATCAGAGAAGCACAGTCCTGGGACGCACTACCAGGTCACGTCAGAAACTGTGACAGTTAAAAAGACCCTTAAACAGTGGTTGAAAACAATCCAAACCGTCTCTTTTTTGTGTGTGTGTGTGTGTGTGAGATGGTGACTATTTGGGCCTGAAAAACGACAGTGGATGAAATTTAGCAGCTGTGCTAACTACAGCGTGTTTATTTTGATGTTTTTTTTTTGCTGAAATGTTGATAAATGAGCATTGTCCTAATCAAATAAATAAATAAAGAAGAGTGAGAGTTTATGGCCCTCAGATTATAATCCTCCTCATGGTGAATTTCACTGATGTTAAAAGTTGCAGCTCGAGGTTAATTACATCAGCGACCGTAACATTACATGATCTGATCAATAAATAAACATCCTTCCGCCGCAGAGTTTAAAACATCACAGAAAGCGTTTGTCCTCTTTAAATACCTCAATAGACTTCTGCAGCGCAACCGTCAAGCAGCTCAGCTCCTCCTTCTCACGCTCAACGCCTTTCAGGGACTGAGACGTGCCGTCCAGGTCGCTGCAAAACGCACAAAAAAAACACCACAACTTTAACACAACTTCAACATGAAACGTCTTATCTGTGACACAGTCAGAGAGGAGCTCCTCACAGTTTGATCTGCTCCTGCTCCGCCTTCAGCTCCAGCACCACCTCCTCATACTTCATTTTCTCCTCCTCCAGGATCTGGTTGAGACGCTCCAGCTCCTGCACGGACGCACAAAACCAGAACCAGGACGGTCTGTCTACACAGTCTGGTGATGGAGTAAATCTCCAGTTTAATGTCAAGCTCAAGCGAAGGGCCTCACCTCTCTCTGCGCCCGCTGGTGACTGAGCTCCTCTGTCTCTTCCATCAGTTTATCTGGAGGATTACAAAACATTTCACGTTTGCCACATTTGTTTGTTAAAGCTTTTAAATGCTCGTCTAATCGGGCGACCTCCCCCTCTCCCTCTTTTTCGTTTACCCAGGTATTCCTGCTTCTCCTTGGCCAGCTGCAGCCCCTGAGCCTCCAGACTCTCGATCATGGCCTCCCCGAGCTGCGCGTTTTTCCACGTGCTGTCGATGAGACGCAGTGATTTTAGAAATAATGACTCTAATGCTATTACATACGAATTAAAGGTAACAGGATCACATGAAACAGAGTCTGGGAGAGCTATGTCTAAATATACTAACACTTTCCCTGACTCCTGGAGCATCTCCATCCACTGGACCTGGTCCTCCCCAGACTCAGCAGCCAGGACGATGGTACCCTGGGGGAGGGGGGGCGAACACACACACTTTTACATCATCAGCATCCTGTCAACAGTCGGTTCAGGCAGTAAAATACAAAGTGGATTTCCATCGTTGGGCTGCACACACTGATGATGGTCCTCATATCTCTGCAGTTTACAGTAAGTCAGGCCACCATGTGCCTCATGTGTTGCAAGACTATGCAGATTTTTTGCATCATTCCAAGCACAATCTTTTTAGCCAGCTGTTAATTTAGACAATTTCAGGATAAATATGTTGTTGCATGTTGTCTTTCTGCAACGTTCTGCTTCTGTCCGTCTTAACCCCCTGAGACCTGAGCTTTGGTTTGATCTGCATTTTTAATTTCTTTTTGGCTGATTTGGGATCAGAAGGACCTAAGAAGTATAAGAAACCAGCATCATCCTTCATCTGGAAGTAGTAGATTTTGGAAAAAAACAAACAATGTCCTCATACGTGGACACTGGGATTATTTCAATATTTATGTTATGATAAAGTCACCAGTGTGTGACAAAATATAAAACAGTTTATTTTAATACCCGTACATGGCTGAGGAAAAACAGAATTGCCAACAATTAAGTCCCAACGTCCTCAAACGAGTATTTGCTAATTAGCGACGTTGCATCTATTGATAAAATTTGTAAAATTTGCGTGTCATATCGCACTAGACACGTTAATAAGCATAAATAAATACGTTTTAACCATAGGGTTTTGTTCCTTGTCCTTTTTTGATCCGTGATCGTCTGTAGAATGAATTCACCCACCATCATGTTTTTTACCAACTAATGTATTAACCCTTGGCTCCCACTAGATGGCAGACTAAATCGTCCACTAATGAGGACAACGGGTTTAAATGAAGCAGAAAAAATTGCAATAAAGTTAATGTCCCCATATGAGGACCGGGGGACCACAACACTAATCACTCATCATCTTCTCTTGTAGTGACATTGGGAACGTTTTTCTTTCTTTTTTTTTTGCTTTTTTTAAGCAGATTTGTATTAATGCACTTCCTTATAGCTCAGTTTTTGGTCTCCACCAGCTGGTTTCTAGCTCTGCCTGTCAGCTAACTGGTGCACTGGTACTGGTAACACTGTAAATGTCTCTTAAACTTCACTACATTTAATAAATGCTGATGTGATGAAGAAATATTTGCCGTGAACCTGTGAAAGCATCACGTTCTTACAGTGAAATCCTCAAGGTTGATCACGATGGCGAAGGGCATCCCCAAGTCCTCATTGGCTGACACCACACATCCTCCCAGAGGAATGACGCCCTGAGACACGAGCACATCAGCTGGAATCAGCTCGACTTTCTCCCATTTAACAGACATCAGTGACTTAAAACATGCAACATACGGCCGCTCACCTTCGGGTGGATGTTGAAGTACCTGTTGGTCTCAAAGCTTCTCTTCTCGCTCTCTGCATAGTAGAGCAAGAAGCTGTCTTTGATGATGAAGAATCTTTGTACCGAGGAAGACAAGGAGGCAAGTAGTGAGTCAATCCCGTGGGCCTGAAAGGAACCAACGTCTGCCCACATCCATTACTTTGGTCCTCTGGCGTCGTTAGGCCTAAAATATCCTGAAGCCCCCCTAAATAATTCTTGTTTTAGTAATTTATTAATTAACTTTTTTTTGCAAAAAGGTGCTGACAAATTCAATCTAAAATGGCCCGAATATGACTTTAAATGAATGATAATATATGGTCACTTAAATATGACCATGAATCTGTCCTGTAGAGCGTGTCCTTATCCAATTCATTCCACTCATTAATATGAATCTAATTCAAGAAATAAAGGAATATTTGTCAGGGCTTGAAAGTGCAACCATTTTATTCACGTACGACAACTTGTGTTTGTTGTTGAATGTGTTTAAAAACAGGCTGAAATAATAACAATAAATAAATTCTCAGTCTTTGTTAGCTGTTGTGCTACGTTCACTCACATCCTGTCCTGTCCCCTGTCCTCAAAAACCTAGTGACGCCCCTGCTTTGGTCCTGTTATTCTAAAAACAGCGTTTCATCTTTAACCCTTTGAGTTCCAGTGTGAGTCATCACTGAAGTCCTAAAACAGATTTAATAACGGGAGAAACATTCAAACCAAACACAGGTTATTGCTGCAGTGTTACATTAACACTGTGTGTCCTATTTCAACACATTTCCCCAAAAAACAATCCTGAAATATTTAGCAGCTTTGAGCTGTGACCAGAAAAAGAGGTGCTTATGTCTATATGTGCATAATTTGTGTATTAACATGAATATTTAAGTTAATTTCATGCACAACACCTCGTGTGATCATAACTACTTGTGCTGCATTTAGCATATTTTGTAGAAAACTGTATAAAAAGCAGAATATAAAGTTCACTGTGGAACACAAAGAGAGATTATTTATTGACTCTATTGAGACCAGCTTGGTACTAATCTCATCATAAATATTTAACACATTTTATAACTTCATTTTCCTTTTAAAATAAAATGGTTTCTTACTTGAGTGTCATGTTTTTTGCAGAATAAATCCAGGTTTATCTAATCAGATCTTTAAATACAGTTGTGAGCTGTAATAATACAAGCTAAAGGGGTTAAATCACAGACCTTTTTTTGTTTTGTTCTCTTAATGGGTCAGAACTTGTAACTCACAGAAAGAGACACAATAAAATAAGTTTGGTAGATTTTAGTATAGAGTTGGGCCACAGAACTATTTTGCAAAATTAGTGCAACAAACCCTAGAATATTCCAGCATTTTAGCAAAGTAAAGTATATCCTACATTTCCCATAATGCAACACAAACACATCTCATCAGCTTCATGCCTTTGAGCCAAGACTTTTAATAAAACTGATCCAGAACTGAAGTGATGGGAACTCTTTCAGTGCATCGCACCCGTAAAAAATCCAAATACTGGTAACAATCAACCACCTCCTCTTTTTTTCATGTATTTAAGTCAACAAAAGCCACTAAACCTCTGAGCTCAACGGTTCCAGTTTGGCACAGGAACCCAAACGAGCATTTACTGAATTCAGACAACAAAACAGTTTTAACCGTTATGTAAACTAAGAGCATTATCATGACATAAGGTACCGATCCCGGCAGTTTAACCAGACATACAGTCCTGTCAGGACCTGCTGGAAACACATCAACATGAGTTTATGCTGTGGTCCATACAGGACAAGTCAGGAAATAAATCTGATAAACAGTTCAATTAGAAAAAAAAAAGTTCTTTCAGTTCAAAAAATGGCACTTTTTAAGCTAATTTTGTTACCTTCTTGTTACTCTTTGCAAAAACCATCTTGCTGTTTAAAGCATTCAAACTTCAACTTTTCTAAAGCTTCAGGAGGTTTTATAAAGCAGAATTTCACCCACGCCCTGATAAAAGCAACCAGAGGCAGAAGTCGCCCCTCACCCCCTCACCCCTCACCTGCGGGACCACTTGGCCGACGGCCGCCCGAAGGGCCTCTTCCACAGGACGCCGTGCAGCTGCACCTTGGTGCTGATGTCCAACACTTCAGAGTCCGACTGCTCCATGGACGACCAGGGCGAGAACAGAGAGTGTCTGGATGAAGACGTGAACATCCTCTGTGTGGGTTCCCTTTCCCCGGGAGGAGGTGGGGCAAAAAAAAAAAAAAAATCTATGAATAATATATAAAAAAAAAAAAAAACTCAAGTCAATAACAATTAGTCGGACAACACCCAATAACACACACAGAGGTGCAGCAGGGACAGCTTCAATACAGAGCAGGAAAAAGTAGCAAACAAATCCCGATAACTCAGCAGGGTGGAATGATGCAGCTGTCGATACGCAGCTGGAGGCAGACTGGCTGCAAACGGGATGACGCGATGATGAGGGAGGAAGAGGAGGGATGCAGGGGGGGGGGGAGCGGGGGAGGGAACGAGTTGCAAAAATCTGAAGCCGGTCGATACATATATCCCAGCCAGTAAAAGCTGTTATTCAGATTACAGCACTCGCAGAAAGCAGAGAGTCTCCAGCTATTGGCAGGTACCACTCCATCCATCCATCCATCCATCCATCCTTCCATTACTCCATCACTCCGGTGGTGACTTAGGGGGGACATCTGTGGCCTCGCGACTCTCTAGTAAAGAGGATGGAGGGACACGGAGCGGCTAACGTGCAGCTTTAGCGTCGCCAGTATCAGATTAATTTACAGGACATGTGTCAGGGTGGATTGACGGCAGATTATAAAGATACCGACAGCTCAGCCGCGGACAACTGGGGCACGGGGGGAACGCATGATCCTGCAGACTTCCTCTCAGTTTAAATGAGTAAATCCCTCAGAAATAATAAAAAAAAAAAAACAGCAAAACACTTTCACCAGTTTAAAAAAACGAAAACAAAAAACTTTAATTTAGTCGTCATAAATCACTTTGCTTTACAGCTTGATTTTCACAACTTAGAAGTACAGAAATAAGGCAGACTCATCCTGGAATGACAGAAAAGCAAAAATAAAACGCATTAAGTATTCAACCTTTCCCCCCACAGCTCCTCTAAACCCCAGTCAGCCTCAGTAGGTGCCATTTATACTTTTATTTTTTAAGCACAAGACGCATAAACTCTGCAGGATTTTACACGTGCAGGATGTTGAGTGATTGTCTGTGAGCAGCAGGAACCTGCCTCTGTTCATAGTGTTCATGTCCTTTTAATTCCAAGCAGCCGGGAGCTTCGTGCTCCTGGAATTAAAGAACTTCTAACTCCCATCTCACTGCGTTGAAGTGCAGGTGAAGTCTAGGATGCACATCTGGTCACATCCAGTTTATTAGAGGTCAAAGAGGCTTGAAACCTTCTGCAGTCCTAGTGTCAGGATATTCTAAATCCATAAAAAAAAACTATTATAATCCAGAGATTTAGTTTTTTTTTTGTTATTTTTTGAGACCGGCCTGTTTCCTGTTAAACATTAAACCTTAAAAGGAGGAATGTAGCCAACATGTGGACTTCAAAGTGGACTTTCTCAGCGGGTTCTTATTTTTAACGGTGGGATCTTAGACTAAGACGTGATTATGTGGGAAAACATCAGCGAGATGCTCCTCACTTACTGATCACAGTTTAATACTAAAATGAGAATGTGAACATTCAAGCTGCCACCATCACATCTGAAACACATCATTAATGTCCTGAAAAAGCATTTTTAGCTTTCTAAAACGCTCAATTCTTTATAAGCTTTTAAATTTTGCTGTAAACAGTTTGGTAAATGATGCACGTAAAATCTGATAATCGATTAATAGTTTCAGTTCATTAAAGAAATGATGTCGTCTTTATTTTCTGATGGTTACGTTCAAATTTGTTGCTTTAAATTCATTTTTTCTAATTAAAATGACAACAACGTAGATTGAACTGTACACACATACCGGCGGATGTTAAAAGGTAAAGTGGGACATAATGAGGCTGCCCACTAACATGCCTGGTTAGAAAGCATCGCAGTGGAAGGAGAGGAGGGGGATTCCCTTAAATAAAAAAAATTTAAAAATTTGGAACTATGAAAAACGCCCTTTAAACATCACGATGGCTTTCGTTCTTCTTATCAGTTAATAATATGTAAAACCAGTAAATTTATACATAAATTAGACTCAAATAACAGCTCATCCACACACAGGAAGAAAAAAAAAATCTGGATAGAAAATTCAAAAACAAACAAAAACAAAAATGTATTTGCAAGAAATCATGTTGTTGACTGTGGCGGGAAGGAAGAAGTTTCTCTGTACAGTTTACATACAAACATACATATACAAACACGTGAGCTCTGCTGGGAGCAGGCACAGTGATACAGTCACGATATCCACACGTCCTGATAGAAGAAGGAGCAGCTACTGGTTTAGTTTTACTGCATCGGGCCGGTCGCTGCCTTAATGGGGGGGGGGGAGTCGGGCTGCGTTCAAGGGCGTCTAACTACCCGTCAGCTCCATGACGAAGGCTAAACCTCTGACCTGGCTGAGGAGGAGGAGGTTACTTTAGTTCCAGTTTTACGCTTATTGCTCTTGTATGATTGATTTACGAGGATTGAGTCAACTAAAAGTCTAAAAAAAAAATAATAATACTAAAAAAAAAAAGTCCCCTCTCACAATCTGTAATGTCTCCTGAGCCGACGGTCCCTAAAGGTTTTCAGCTAGTTAATGCCCTCCTATAAGGCAAATCTTTCAGCCATTCACGAGGGCTGAAATAATCCCCCACCTCTAAATAAACACTCTATACAATCACTGAAGACAACTCTGTACAGACTTTACAGTTTGCTTTTTTTTTTTTTTTTTTTCCTCCAGGTAAAATAAAAACTAGAAACATCCAGAAACTAAACAGATAAAATAAAGTGACGGGTCCTGTCGTCTGAAGAGGCCGCTCGCGTCTCGGCCGTGTTACGTTTGGTGGTTTGACAGGAAACACACACGCGTCTGCGTCCGTCAAAGACTGACTCCTCTCACGGGATCCAGAGTGAAAACGGTCACGAGCGTCTGTCGGGTTAATCTGGACGATCTCGTCCGGCTTCGTAGTCGTCTGTGCGGTTGCGTCCTCTCCGGGGGCTTCACGACCAGCTAATATGGCACTTGAAAATCAGTTCATATCGATCGAGATTTACAATCTGTACAGTTATCAAAAAAACAAAAAAAAAAAAAGGATTTACCGTTTTTGCAACGTCACAAGCTTAATCTACACCTCGCTGTGCGCCTGCCGTCTAGTAAAAGGTCGCTGAATGAAATCAGGGCTGGTTGTTTGACCGTCTGACTGTCAACCCTGGATGGAGACGCCACGGCAGGTAAACAGATAAAACTCTGGTTTCTCATATAAAAAAAAAAAGAAGAAGAAGAAGAAGAGAGAAAGCATTTCTGATTTCTGACGGAATAAATGCAGACATACAGAGTCAGAAGATAAAACATGGTCATGTGTCTCGGTTTTGTCACTGCAGCGACTCCGACCCCTCAACCCCCCTCAACCATTACTCGTTCCCTGTTTTAAGTTAATTTTCAAGTCGTAAGACATGGAGGAGCACCAGTCTGGTCCCCGGGGTCCATCCGCAGACAACAAAGCTATAAGACATTTAAATCCACAAAGTCTGAAGACTCTGTTTCGGCTCCTTTCCCCTGTACACTCGTCCCAGATCCCTCCCGCGCCGCGCGTCTAGTGGTGGTGGCCGACGGACAGCACCAGAGGGATGAGGCAGCCCAGCACCAGGGCTCCCACCTCCACCTTGCTCAGTCCCTTCCCTCCGTTCCCCCCCGCGGGCGCGTGGCTGTGGCCTCCGCCTCCCACCTCGGGGAGGACGTGGACGGTGGCCACGTAGAGGAAGGTGCCGGCGGAGAAGAGCATGGCGACGCCGGTGGCGTTGATGTCTGACAGGGCCTCTTTGCTGCTCTGTGGGGAACAAAAACAGAAGCAAAACGTCAGAAGAATTTCTTCCACCAAGAATCAACGGTTTTATTGTCTCATCTTAAACACGTGTGGTTAACGTTTGCTAGAAGACAGATCAAGTCGCACAGGTTTTCTGAGGCAAAGTATGTTTAATAAGACTCAGCCTGTTTGCTAAGTAAAAAGATCTTCTGCTAGACGAGCTTAACGCCTCCTCCTCATGGAGACGGCTCCATCTGTTTGCACTGAAAACCCTACAACAAAGATGACGGCTCAGCGGATAAAACAATCACCTGACTGAGGCCTAAGAACGTGAGCATGGCGAGGACGGGAGCCGCCAGGGCGAAGACCAGGAGGTGTTTGCGGATGCGGTTTCTCTCGAGGCCGGCGTGCATCAGGAAGGACACCAGGCCGAACGCTGCCGGGGCCTGCACAGTTCAGACAGAAAATAAAGATTCACAGTCTCCTCCGAGTCTTCTCACAAAATGATGACAATCGTGTCAAAATAGCCACTAATATTCTACTTCTTTCACACACGTTCAGTTGCATGAAGCTACACAATTAGGAAACATGCAGAAAAATCGTTACCTTATGCAGCATGATCGCTACAAAGACGATGAGCTGAACGCTGGTCTGAGAAGTCGAGGCAGCAGCTCCCAGCGCCACTCCATCAGCTGGAGGCGGAAAGAAGGAGACGATTGAGTCTTTTACAACAACTACAGATAAAATACTATGTTGACACATGAACTTAGATGCAGCAGAAACGTGGCCTTTTTTTTTTTGTTTTTTTGACAAAATGGCTTTGATTTGTTGTAGGTTTATCCGCCTGCATGCTGAGGTATTTTTTCAGACAATCACAACAATATGAAGAATAAGTATTTTAAATGAAGGTCACAGCAGTAATTTACACAGATAAGTCTAAGAAACCAGACTAACCTGCAGCGTGGACCACGAGACCCAGGGTGGTGGTGATCTTGGAGGAGGCGACTCTGGCCGACTCTGGATCTAAATCGCAAACATTTAGTGGTGAAGAAATTAAATATTACATTAAGAAAGAAAGCATGCTATAATAATAATACATTTTATTTAAGAAGCGTCTTTCAAGTCACCCAAGGAAACTTTACAGCAAGGAAGAGATGTATACAGCAGTAGACAGACACAACGATGGGCACAAAAAACAGAATTCAAACATCCAAATACAAGAAACATACAATAAGCAACACTCAAGCAGTAACAGACAGACAATCATTTAATAAAACAGCATGAATAAAATAAAACGTGGAAGTTGCTATGGTGGTATGAGTCTGTAGACAGTGTGCAGAGTATTAGCTACTGAAATGAGGAGCTCTCATATAAGCGTGGACTCATGTTGGACGTTGCAGATGAGCCATCTGGAGCAGCTCTGGCTCCAATTCAACACGTTTCCTTCCATTTCTAAGCTCCTCTCATCCATTTCCATTCTCCCTAAGCCAGTCTGTCACTGCTCGTGTTTGTCGACCTTTACGACACAAACCTTCGGTGTTGTGGACATGAGAACTGCCTATCTGGTCGACCAGCAGCATGAAGACGAAGCCCAGGACCAGAGACACCCCGATGCAGGCGTGGAGCTGCTCGTGACCGTGCTCGTGTTTCCCTCCGGCGGCGCCCAGAGCTGCTTCTGCGTCAGCCTTGGCCTCAGACGCTTCCACGACTCCAGCCTGGCTGTGGCTGTGGTGTCCGCCTGCACAAAAAAAACAACAAAAAAAACGGTCAGGAAGGAAGAACGCTCAACAAAGACCATCACAAAACAAATATCTCCGTCCGTTACACAACAGAAATGGACAACAACTGGTTGAACTTTACCACCTGCTGAACTTTGCTCTGTTTGAATAGAATTCAAACTGGTGCAATCTACAAATTTATTTCTATAATCCTGGGTAATCATAAAGGCATCTCAAAGTCTGACAAAAATCCAAGACGCTTTTTTGTTTCTTTTCTAGACAACACACGCTGGCGTGAAATGAGGGAAGAGAGACATAAGGCAAAGATCCTCAGTTGGACTAGAACAATAAAAGACAAACCAAACACTCTGTAATCACAAACCAGATCTGCAAGCTACTGGCAAAAACAGGAAAATACAGACAACTCTATGTAGAAAAACTTGAAAGGATGACACGTTTAAGAGCTGTATTCAGTATTACTGAGGCGGGGGATTAGATGAACACTTGAACACCAGTGGACTAGATGAGGAGGACGTGTGTTATTTATTACATCTTCAGAATTTATATTAAAAGCACGCGTGGGAAGTAGTATTTCTCAAATGAAAAGAGAAAACTAGCCGACAATTCTTCCTTTTTTTGAGTTATTGTCCAATGTTACAAGTATTCAGAGATCTGTGACTTAAAATATCTTATTTTACGGGTAAAAAACAAAGATAAACAGTTTATAATAATAATACTGATTTAAAATACATTTATATATCATAGAGAAAGGAAGCTAAACACACAGTAACTGCATGATTACAACCCAGAATGACTCATTTGACCTGTTTGATCTGTTTAGCTTTTATGGCATTTCTGTTTGTCTCCACCCTGATGATTTCCTTTTAATCAAGGCAATCTCGAGTACACAGATTAGTAACAGAATACAATAAAACAAACAACCAGACATTATTCTCTGTCCTCCAGCAGTTTAAAGACAACAATCAACCTCAAACTAATCCAGAAATCTCAGAATGTCAACGGGTCCAGAATCCAAACATGCTCAGCTCACCATCAAGTGTAACAAGAAAAAGCATTGAGGACGCGTAGCTCTCATAGCTAGAAACTGCAAATATTTTACTCATTCACCGAGTTGTGACTTTGTGACATTCACCTTCAAGTATTTCCTCGTAAAGTGCGTGGACTCCTTCAGGAATGATCACAGCTAGTGCAGTTCCACAGAGCAGCCCTGCTCCCAACACGGTGATCAGCTTCAGCTTCTCCTAAACAAAGACACAAAAAACAAAAAAAACGAAGCTTCAGCACAAAATATAGCATCAACGATTTTAAATCGATCATCTGATAACAATAGTTCATGTTTTGATCCGCATATGTGAGTAGATGCAGTAACAGATGGTAGCTTTTTTTTTTTTTTTTGTTTAGGGGGAAACGTGGCTAATGCAAAAGTTGTCAAAAGAGTGCACGGTTTCATGAAGCAGTGGCAAAAGGCTGTGTATGTTTCAAAAGTCTTACCTCTGAAAAGTTGACTGCTAAAGGTATCGTCCCGGCCACATAACATCCCACCAACATCGCAAGAGACAGCAGGCTGATCGAGCTGAAATCGTCCATGGCTGCACTTTTATCTTCGGCTAAAATGTAGCAAACAAAAAATCAACAATCGTCCGTAAAATCCCTCTTTTGGTGGCGGCTTGGCTTCCCAACAAACATCCACGTTAAAGCTACTCAGAGACGTCGCAGCCTCTGGCCTCGAAAACGCTAGCAAAGCTAAGCTAACTAGCTTCGGTAATTATCCGGCCCTCAGTCTTGATAAACAAACACCTCGGGTGCGTTAACCGTCCAGTGAACACGACCGATACCCCGCATCGTTTTCTCCAGATGCTGCTGTCAATAATAATATTTCGACTCCCCTGCTTGGTTAGCGGCTAACCAGCTGGACAGAAATGAACATCCTACTTCTGGGTTGACGCTCGTCCAAGTACTTCCGGGTCACGGTTCTCGCGCACAACCTGTCGACGCAAACCTGCCACGTGTCCACGAGACCGGGGAGACGTAGAAGAAGAAAAAAACAGTGTAAACAAAGTGAATAGGACCCTGTGTGTTAGGGGTGAAGCGCGGTGAAGTATTTGAAGATGTGTGGGCTCCTTTAATGGATTTTCTTAAGCAACAATAATTATATTTATCAGATTATATTTCCTTATATTTATTTATAATTTTATAATAATTTATTATTATCTTATTTATATTAATCAGCTTCATTTTTTGCATGTGCCGCTATTATCCTTATTATTATTTTGTATATATTTTTTTAATTCAGTGACGTCCGCTTGCATTTCATTGTGCAAGTAGTGTGGTGATGTGTCATGTATGTTCCCCACTGAAAATCAATAATAATAAAAAAAACATTGTTCAAAAGTCTTAGTGAACAGGAAATATAACCAGTCATGAACATGGTATATTTTTTCTAATTTAATAAAAATAACTTAATGTACATTTTATTTGTTTCTGCCAAGACACATTTCTCTCTATCTGAAATTAATGTAGTATATAACACATCAACATCAAATAATAAAATAAAAATTGTTTAAAAATATTTTTATATACTTTTAAATGATAATTATATTTTCACAATAGCAACTCTTTTCTTAAATACTATATAGAGCAAAAATAACCTAAAGTATGGATGTTGTTTAAGTTAATATATAAACTGTAATAGTGAAAGTCACTAAATCACTACATAATGAGCTTTGGATGTAAAGCAGCAGAATTAAGGCTTATTCCGGAGGACACACAAAGTCAATTACTATAAAAACATTCAAGAAAGACAGCCAACATTTTCTTAAAAAAAAAAGCATATTTATTAGTTCACACAGCGGAGAAGTGCCTCCACACAACACCAGTAAATCAACTAGCAGAATGTGTCCAACATACTGGAGAACAGATGGATGAAATGCAACCGCCATTTTCCTCAACGGTATCAACAAAGGGCGAGAAAAAAAAAAAAAAAGAGAAAAAAAAATACAACCAAAGTTTTTATTTTTTATTTTAAATCATGCAGTATGTTTTTGTGCAAACCCACATACAAGGAAGCAGCTCCTTGCTGATGGAACCAAGAATCGAGGGGCGCGGGGGCACGTTTACAGTCTGATGGACCACAGAGCTGTAGGCAGCACGACGGAGAACTGGAGAAGTCAGTCACAGATGCACGTGGTCTTTATTTCACCAGTCCTATCTTCTTGGCTTCTGTTTCATATATCAATAACCTCCACATTTTCACTATGAAGACTTCTGCTTCTTCATCGAGCACCTGAAAACAAACAGACACACAAAAGCTTATTAAATGTTGTTACATGAAAGGTATATGAATGTTATTATGTGGAACTGATAACTGAGACAATGTTAATGTAACAGGTTCAGACAATCACCATGACAGAAATAAACAAGCACATCTAAGGTTAAGGTAAATCTCGTGAGTTTGCAAACAAAGTTTTTAATTAGTTGATGACAGCAGAGAAGTGATGAACAAATTGAATCCAGAAACATTAATGCAATCATCAGCTTATTTAATTGAAGGCATTTAGGGAAAAAATAAGATATTTAAATTGACTCACCATAGCAACGTCATCAAGAATACCCTGAGGGGTGCTGTGTGCCATCACCTGGACAGAAAATAAAAAGGGCAAATCAGTGAGCAACATGACCAGAAGTGAGTCAACACAAACTCATAGAGGGAGAAAAAGTTTTTATATTGTTGTTCTCATTTGTGATAGTTTAGAGCTATTGCTGTGAGGTTGAGCACAATATTATTAATGCTCAAAGACTGAGGTATTAAGACTCATTTTTTTATACCTTATTAAAGAGAACTACACCAATACTGGTATAAAAGTGCAGAAAAAAGGAGGAAAAAGAGTGCAACTGCAAATGACAGGAAAACATATAATAATAAATGAGATAAATACAATAAATAAAATAAAATGTATTTAGTTTCTTGTTCTTCTTAGAGGGCCACTGAGGAAACACTGCAAAATGACTTATTTAATGCAAAGCAACTTAATAAATAAAACTGGAAAACTTAAACTGGAGAATATTTGGCTCGTTTGTTTTAATAACCGACCTTAGAACAGACGAAATCAACCAGAGTGGGTTCCTCCTCGCCAATGTATTCAATAATCTTCTTATTAATCCACGGTCTGATGCGGCGATCCATCAGAGTCTGCAGAAAGCACAACAACACATGGTTTAACATTCACGTAATGATGGCAAATCATATGAGACATGTACGAAATGAATAAAATATCTGCAGATCCAAACTCCCACAGGCTCCGTACCGAGTCAACCATAGTCCAGTCCAGAGGGTAAGAGAAGAGCTCCGGCCTGGCGGTGGGGATCTTTTCTATGAGGCTCTTTATGTGCTTGCGTTTCTCCTCCGTGTTGATGTTGCCCTTGGCTGAAATCTCTGCCCCGTCCAGCCCCAGGCTCTTGTCATCGTCGCCGTAATCCAGCGGAACCAGTTTCCGTTTGCGAGGCTGCTCGTCCGCCTCCTCGTCGTCAAACTTGTTGAAGACGCTTTCCACGCTCGCCAGCTTCTTCCGCTTCGCAACGTTGTGCTGACTGGGGCTGTTGGTGGCGCCTGGAGGCAGGAAACGAAGAGGAAAGTTTATAACGCAATGACGTTGATAAAATCATTAATTTAATGCTTTGTTTACTACCGTACTCACCCAGTTTGAGACTGAGGCCGATCTTGGGCCGGTGTTCCTCTGGAGGCTGCACCTCGGGGGTGTTTTCTCCTGGAATGATGATGCCGCAGGGAGATTCGCTGATGGGTGTGTTTGGAGTCGCGTTCCCGCTGGCAGAAGACACAGAGGGAGCGGTGGTGATTGGTCGCATGATGGGTTTGAGTTGGGGCTTGGCCTCTTGCGAGTCCTCGGCGTCGTGGAATTCTTCCTCCTCCCCTTCCTCCACGTCGTCGTCTGAATGCGGCGGTGGGCCTCGGGGCGCCGGTTCCACGGGCCGTCCCGACCCTCTCTTCTCACGTTCACGCTCGCGCTCCCGTTCTCTTTCCCGTTCCCGATCCCTGTCTCGATCCCGGTCCCTGTCTCGATCCCTGTGAGCTTTCTCCTGGTTCACATCTTCCTCAGGCTCCAGCTTCAGAGGAGGCTGTCGTCTGCGCTCGGCCTCCTCCTCCATCTGCACGAATACACATGAACAACCTCAGGAAACCACCAACCACATAAAAGAATCATACAAACACACGACAAAACAATCTAAATAAGTAGGGAAACCAATACGTCGGCTGAACATCGGTATCGGCCGAGCACCAAAGCAAAACAAATATTAAAAACATATTTTATTTTCCTGTTGTTTTTACATTTACACTTAATATGTTTGTATTTTAACAAAAAGTATTTTATTTCTTCTCGAAATTCGACTTTCTGGATGCAGTCATTGTCCCAGTTCACATGCAATGGAGAAAAAACTGACTGGAACATGTCCTCCTCCTCCTCCACACTAGGTGGCGATGTGAGTCTTGTCAGCGGGTTGAACGGTTGCAATGTGTGCACTAATTAAGGTGCATCCCTCAGGTGGCTCTTCTTACCTTCTTCTTCTGCGACCGGCTTTCTCATGGCATGTATACTCCATACACATGCCACAGAAAACTGAGTAACGTGTTTACATGCACTTGTTGTCCAGTTAAAGTCGGATTAAGGCAATAATTTGTTTTGTTTTTTCACATGCACATGTAAACGCACTGAATAAGGACTAGCTGAGGAATTTTTAAAGTTATTTTTAAGAAATAAAAACTTCATGTGAATTAAAAGTTGTTTTAGTTTCATAAATTTGACTGAATTTGTGCTCATTGGGATGATAGGATGAAGAGATGAAAGACTTCAGTAATGTGTAAATAACAAAATTGTTATTTTAAACATCGGGTATCGGCGCATTCCTAAAGTAATCCTCTGTGTCTCAAATAAACCCTCCCTTCAGTGTCAAGGAACATTTTTTATCTGAGCACAAAGCAGGAGTTTCAAGGAGACTCACCCTCTGCAGCTCGGCATCAGGATCAGGGTGACCCTCAGCGAGGAGCCTCTGTCTGATCTCCTCCAGCTCCTCTTTCTCCCTCTTCCGGTCTCGCTCATCCAACTCTATCTCCTTTTCTCGGTCACGAAGTCGTTTCTGCAAAGCGCTGCCCCTGAGGATGAGAACGTCGGGTTGAATAATGAGAAAAAATACGTGAAAAGTGTGCACCACCGCGGTTCTCGCAGGAGCAGGTTAAAACAATCACCTGTAGTATTTCGGGTCGTCTCTGTCGTCATCGTAATCTTCAAGGAATTCCTTCAGTCGCTTGGCTTCTTTCATCTGATTTAAAAACAAAATAAATTACAACAATTAGTGTATATAAATAACTTGACATAATAAACTACAGTAGTACAAGTCCAGTTTAGTCCAGTGTTGAACATGTTCATTTATACCATTTCCCGACGCCTCTCATCCTCCCTCTCTGTTTCTTTGCTGTAGTCACGAGACTTCTTCCTCTCACGGATCTCCCAGTTTTTCAGGCGCTTTTAGAAGAAGCAGAAACGACATAAACAGTCATTTAGACTATGTAAACATCAACCAAATTAAAAACGCGAGGGGTGATCGTACGCATACTTCTTGGTAGGCGGCCTCCTTGTCTCGAAGCCTTCGTTCGAGTCGCCTCCGTTCATAGACGTCCTCTTCATCTTCTTCACGGTCGCGTTTTTTATCTTCTCTAGTCCTCTCTCTGCAGAACACAAGGGGTTAATGACTAGTTTAACAACACTAAAACTGAAATTACAATAAAAATGTAAAGACATTTATTTACTGATTTGACCTCAATATACACCAACTAGTAAAAGCATTTTACCATAGTTTGTAATTAAATCGTTAAAAATATACTTTCAACTTTATTATATAGTGTCAATAAAAGCCAGGTAAAAATTCCTCATTTGTTTTAGTGTAAAGAACAAGTTAACCTGTTAATAAACTATCCTTTAACCGAAGAAAAAACTAAGTTTCTTAAGTAAATTAACCATTTAAAACCGAACAGATCACCAGGGAGCCGTTAAAGCATGTGGTATCTGAATTACCGTAACTCACAGTATTTTTGCTCTATTGACAATATTCAAAGTGTGGCTGAACACTGAGAAGTTGTGCTTTAGTCTGGAAGACCTTCGTGACATCTCAAGGATATAACCAACTTGTTTTTTTTTGTTTTTTTTTACCAACAAATTACCAACAAACAAACCGACAGCGCACAGCCACACTTTGAATTTTGTCTTTCGGTGAGTTACGGTAATTCAAATACCAAAAGCTTGTTTTTATGTGCAGGCGGACGTTCAGGTCTTAAAGGGTTAAGTGTAATTTAGGTGCTGTTTAGCTCTAGGTTTAGTCTCAGTGTTGTGTTCTGTCCACTTCTCATTATTATGTAAATTCCCAGTTAAGCCTTGGAACAAGGTACTGACAACATGCTATTAATGTTTATTTATTTGCATAAAATATAAAATAAAAATGGTAAGTGAATGCTGCACAGCTGCTAAATGAATCTTGATGTGAGAAGATCATTAAAACTGTTCTATTATTACACTTTAGGGATATTAATGATTTCATGATTAACCGTTTCAGATTTATTATCATCATTAACACAGTGTCTGATTCCACGGTGATACGGCTCATTTCTGGACTCACTCACTCAGACGCTGGTGGTATTGGCACTGGCAGTTACGTTAACATTAATGTGTTTCCCAGTCAGATAATAATAATGATAATTAATTTGCTTTTCCATTATCTATAGAGTGAGCATGTAGTAGGATGCTAAGGCTACTTCATCCTCAAGTTCATTGTGGTGTTTTTCTTTTATTTGTTTTTTCAAAATAACTTAGTTAAATTATTTCAGTGTATGTGTGTGTAAGCACTTTTTGATAATAATGATAACATTTTGGTCATAATAATTGTGATGTGAAATTGTCATACGGCTGTATTACACCTAGGTTTTCTAGTGGGTTGATGCAGGACAGCCAAAACACATCACGGTGCATTCGAGGACATCACGGGCCTCTGACTGACCTCGAGCGGCTCCGGGCTTCGCTGGCGTCTCGACTCCTGTCCCTCTCCCTCTCCCTCTCGCGCTCCTTCGTCCTCTCGCGCTCCCGGTCCCTCTCCCGTTCGCGGTCGCGGTCCCGGTCCCTCTCCCGCTCCTTGTCCCGCTCCCTCTCCCGCTCCTTCTCTTTCTCACGGTCGCGTCGCTCCCTCTCGCGCTCCCGCTCTTTGTCCCTCTCTCTCCTTTCTTTCTCCAGCTCCTGGCGTTCCTTCTCTTTCTTTCCTTTTTCCTCCTCCAGTTTCTGCAGGAGCCCAACGGGGAGACAAGGGAGGGAGGGAGGTGGTTTGGGGGGGGGGAGGAGAGAGGTGCGTTACTAAATGCTAAAATACGGCTAAGACCATCACACTCAAACACATGACAACAAACAGGGTATTAGCACACGATACTGAAAAATGATTCAGACTCCCTGTGTCAGACATGCTCACATACTACCACTGCCTTGGAGAGGCTGGCTGCTCCAAGTCAGGAAGTCTTCCTAGCCTTGTTGTTTCCTCCAGGAAGAGTGGTCAGCAGCTTTAGCAGGTATAACGTATATACAGCTCAATTCAGAACACACTCATATAAAACCATGACGTGCAGTTCATTCTTTAAAACATAGGTCTTCAACAGGGGGCACTGCAGCGGGGGAGGGAGGGGGTCGCAAAATCTTTGGTTGATTAGACATTTTTTAATTATTAGCACCACACCTGTTCACAGGAGGCCCCGCCCCTATCGCTGCTGAGCCAATCACAAGTTATGTTGCATGACCTAGTGTTGCACATGTTTTAAATAAAGAAAAACGAATATTTGAACCTGTTTTTTATAGTTATATAGCTGAGTTTAATACAGAACACATGTAGTAGGTGGGGGGTCCCTACTTAATCTCTCCATCAGTTTTGGGGGGTCCTTGGCCTGAAAAAACGTTGAAGACCCCTGCTTTAAAAAGACACCTAAACAATTACGATCAGCTAAGTTCATATGAAGAGGAGCAGATGTTAAACTCATCCACTACAAAGACACTTTTGCGTTGCATCAAAGTGCAGGGAGATCATTTCCTCTATCACATATACGCGTTATCGCTTTTTTTTTTCCCTCTCTCTCTCACATATGTAACAGGTCAACTTGTCCTCTGCTCGTTTCTATGTGATCTGAGATTATGCTCTGATGTAATAAGAGGTCATTCCGATAAAAACTCAGCTGCAGGCGCTATCGGTCAAATCATATCCGTCCATTTTCAAAATCAATGAGCACTCACGCAGATGCAGAAATGAAATGGATTCGGGGGCCGGTGCGAAAGACGCTGCGGGTTAAAACGTATGATGCCTGACATGGAGCTTAGCTACAACACAGCACAACCCTGCCAATAAGTGTTAACCAACTAACTGGAACTGCAGAGGAGAGTGCGCTTCATCCTAATTTCATCGGGGCTTCTCACACTACGGATGTTCTTGTGGTAATACAAAAGCACTTAAGGTTAAAGCCAAGTGCTGAGTCAGCTTTTAGATCACCACTTTGTAACGCTATATAAGGTTAGCTCCTATGGGTGCCAAGTGGATTAAAGCAAGTCCAAGCTTAACGTGGCAAATGGCCCAACTAAGTAAATTACATAATAAGCAACGTGGTCATCGGAGATGCTGGGATGTGCGATGCCAGACTGCAGTGCAAGTGATCCCCTGCAGCAGTGAGGGAGTTCAGGATGCAGCCAAGGGATGGAAACTATTAATAATCTGAGACTACATTAAAGTGATTTGTTTTTGCACAGGAAAAACTCAAAGGTTGTGGGATCCCAACTACCAAATTCACAGCTGCTAGCTGAATTAGTCCAATGTTTTCAGAGATTCTGTGGAGCACGATAAATATGAAGCGTTCCTCTAAACGGTCACTAGGTGACAGAAGCGTCGTGGCGTTTTCTACAGACCGTTGTGGAGCTACCGATGTGCGACTTACAGGCGATGAGCTACGGTTTCAGCCCTTCTCTGCCTACAGGCTACGTGTGGGAGGAAAAGCAGGTTAAAAGTGGAACAAAATAATCAGGGGGGCAGGGGGGGAAAAAAAAAAGGCCCAAACAAAACCTGTGAAGCAGTTCATCCAATTAAAACAGCAAACAACATCACGGTTGAAACACATCAGAAACTGTATTCCATTTTGCCACAAAGGAAATTAGTGTAGAAGTCTTACCTGCAGGTCGTCTTCTGACGTCTCTCTGGTCAATTTGAGCCAGTTTATAAAAAAATTAAGAGTCAGACCCACAGTTCAAACCATCTCCTGAGATTAATAAATGTTCTTCTTTAAATTTGGTTTGTAATCTTTACAGAAGAGTGTATGAAATGTGGGCCTGACAGTAAATAAGAGATAAAAATAAATAAATAAAGGAAAGGAATAAGATGTGTGAACTACATGTCCTATGTGACATACTGGTCACATACACTATAAATAAATACTAAATATATATATACACTATATAAATACTATTAACTGCACCTTACAACCTTACACTCAAACTTCTTTCAAACCTAGAACTTACCTCTTGTTTAAAAACAATCTGGGGCTAGTTTGAGACTGTCAGAGGTGAACTAAGTTAAACCAAATAGAAACTTAATATTTTACACTTTCTTTGGAATTTAGCAAGAACTTTTTAATTTTATTTTTGCACATGCAACTTTCCTACACGTTTTGTGCATAACTTCTTTCAAAAGCCACAAACTGTTGTGGAAATGATGTAATAAACAAGACGTTTCGCATGCAAATAGGACTCAAAGTAATGTTACATTTAACATCTAGAAATCTGTAGTGAACTCGTTTCTCCTTGGCATCTACTTAACTGTTACATCAGAGACCTTTTTGCAGGTTTCACTTATCGTAACAAAGTCAGGTGTCTTTAGCTTTAGCCAAATGTACAAATGTCTGGAGACCCCCTTTCCGAGTGTGGGCATCTCAGATGCGTCTGATTTCCAGGGTAAGTCGTCTTATCTGTCGTCCTTCCTCCAGAGACAGAGCGAATAGATAAGAGCTTCTCAGAGGAAGACGCGATATCTCCATCTACTGTATATAAAAGGCCAAACTATGCAGACTGTATACACTGCACCCAATAAGAGATGAGGGTCACTCCTCAAAATAGTATGTTATTAATATATATATATATACATGCACACATGTATTTTATTGCAAGCAACGCCGTCATCCTCACATGACCCACCTCAGTAGGAGCATTTGAAATTCTAAGTCCAATTCCACAAACTATCTTCTCGTTTTGTTCCGTATTTAAAGGATTTACTTCTTCATCGTGTCATTGTTTGATTAAATGAGTTGGAGTGACTGTGATGCAAAACAGAGGAAAAAAAAAAGAAGTAACAGAAGAGAAGCTGGGACTTACCTGGCATGTCTTCAGACCACAGAGTGCTGTGGAGGGGCGCTCCCTGCTTTAGCAACACTACAGGCTGCAGTTCAAACTACTGCAGTGGTTAGGCTCTTTCAGTCTGTGTGTGCTCTTCAAACACATTTTATTATCCGAGGACATGCAGAGGTTCACTGAAGCTGCCCGACCCTGCGCGTTTTGAAAGCGACCGGCCATTTTTTTTTTTTTTTTACACTCCTTTCGTGAGCAGACGTGTGAATGAAATAAAAGTTTGAAATGAGAGCCAGTTGCCCCTCTGCAAACCCTCCAGAAGGGAGCGCCCGGCATGAGTAGAGAAGAAATGAAAGCTCATACTTACATCCTATCCTCGCAACTTTTTCCAAAGCTGAGATTCTGAGATTCATCTTGCTCTAGTCACCAAATGAACTCTACCATATTGGTGGGGTTTAATCAATAGATTAGCTTGAGTTGGAATTTAACATTGTGTCCATGCACTCTGTCTGTGTGTGTGTGTGTGTGTGTGTGTGTGTGTGTGTGAGTCTGTGTATGATGGATTTTACATGTGCAGAGCGAAAACTTTTAGTCTCAAATTTGTATTATGAACAGTGATAACTCGTGGCCAGTTTGAAAACACTGACAGATGCTATAAAATGAGTGGCTTTACTAGACACTATCAGATCTTCAAATCAACATTAAATAAATACTTTCTACGTCTTTACTCTTTAACTTTCTCTAACTTGTCTATGTATTAACTGACTACTGAGACATTACGGATGACAGTAACAGAACAGCATTACGGAGGAATTAATCTCCATCAATTACAGAAGCTGCAGATTCATTTGCTGGAGAGGAATATCTAACAAGAAATAAGGGAAGATTTCTTCTCCAAAACCTAATTTAGAGAACAACAACAGCAGCTTGATACGTTACCTTGTGAGTGTCGCGGAATTTACTGATCTCTCTGGAAATCAAGTCTCTCTTGTCATCCTCCATCTCCATGGCATTGATGTCCTGCTTACACAAAGTAAACACAAACAGGAAACAAACACATCAGTTAGTCAGCATTTGCTATAAATACGCTATAACTAGAGAACAGGAAGCTTGTGTTTTCATCAGCATCACGCAGACATTACCTCCTCTTTCTTCTCTTTCCTCTTCTTGCGAGGTTGACTGTCGGGGTCGTGCGAGGGAGCGTTGAGCTCACTCGCGTACTCTCGGATGAGGACGTCCACTGCCCCCTTCACAGCCTGGTCCCGACGCAGGGTCTCCTCGTCAAGAACTTCCTCTTCATCTTCGTCCCCATTTTTGGATTCGCCGCTGCCTCCCTGTAAGTTAAAGCCAGCATCAAGCATTACAAACCAAAATCAATAAAGTTATTTTCAATCTTTTACTCGGAGGAGAACATCATACCCCGTTGGCACTCCTTTTCTTGGCCTTCCACTCGTCTAACTGGGCCTTGGTCTTGGCGTCTACCTTGACCAGCAACTTCTTATCACCTAAGAGCAGGTCGTGCAGAAGTCTGAGGGCTCGTAGTGTGGACTCAGGCTCCTTATACTCACAGAAGCCAAAAGCTTCAAAAAAAATTGAGAGCAGAAAGAAAGTTATTTCAACATTTCCAAAATAAGACTTAATAAGTAAGCACTCAAAAAAAAAACAGGATGTAACAAGGAACAATGCATTTTTACTGAGTTTACCAGAAGAATGATCTTGAACTTCGTTCATAAATTAACTTATGAAGGTAAAATGATTCAAGCAAAAAAGGAGGAATACTTTCACAATAAAATGCACTGAAGTAGCCACTGTTGTTACCTTGAAGTTTCCCAGAGGCTCCTTGGACCCTCTTCCAGCTTAGAACAATACCACATTTCTATATTGACAGACAACAGAAAGGGAAGTCAGTAGTTAAATGCCAAACATTTCACAGCTTTTTCCTTGTCACAGGATCAGCAGTTAACTTTTACAGGCAGCGCTGACTCACCGCTAAAAGCTGCCTGACCAACATGTCAGATGCCTTTTCAGAGATGTTGCCTACAAACACCGTGGTGGTGGGGCCGCTGCTGTCGTCCGCATCCTTCCCTCTGATGCTTCCAGGGTCCTTCTTTGGAATCATTGGCTTCTGCACGACAGTGACTGTGGTTGGGACCAGAACCTGCAACGTCCATTCACAATTCAGGAATTAAAACCAAAGGAAGAGATGTGAAAATACAGACGTCACAAGCAGTGGATGATATGTGAAATGATGGAGCTACAAATAAAAAAAAAAATAAAACACATGAAGCTAATGCCCTGTTCAGACCCCGTTATTTCAATGTGCCCAGACAGGTCGGATCACAAGTATCCAGCTGAAAATAGTTCACCCCTGACTATATAAAAGCATTAAGACCCAATCAAATCTCAGTTCTGTTCTCTGTAAATAAATAAACACCAACATAATTGGAGGTGCAGTAGAAGTTTGTCCTGGGTGTGTTTGCCTTTATGCATCAGATATACCACGTCTGAACTGGGCCTCAGTTGTTAGTGTTTACAGATCATGTTTTCAAACAGCACACAACAGCTGATGCTTCAAACTCACTGTGGGCGTGGGGGTCACTACACCCATGTGAACAGGAATCATGGGAGTGCCTGAAATAGAAAGAAAATACTCTTAAAATATGCGTTAAAGCCAGTCAGTACAACAGCAAATAGCGTTACCTCTGCGTGCATGATTAACCCCAAAGTAACAGGGCCGTCACAATAAAATGTGTTCATTCATGCAGCGAGTGTATTTTTAATGTTTCTCTGTAATTTCCCACAGTCAGTTCCAACTTCTCCCACGGTCTGACAACTGTTATGGGTTTATAGTCCCACTTTCTATACCTTATTAGCTCTATGCATGACAATTTAAAAATTATTGCGACGATAACCTGTGTCTCAGTCTAACATCAAATCAAAATGTGAGTCCAGTTTATGCTCAGAGGTGCACAAGTTGTTGACATGCTGGGCTTGTGCTAGTATGTAAACAGTGAACCTACACCTTAAAATGACAAGAAGGGCCCCAACAGGCAGATTTAGAAACGTGACTACAGCGTATTCGGTACCTGGCGGGACTCCCGGGGCGAAGCCTGCATATTGTGGAGGGGGGATTCTGGGGGGTAACTGCGGGATCCCAATCTGCTGGCGGTTGAGAGGAGGCGGGTAAGACATCCTGCAGAATACAGAAACCTAGAGAAGAGGAAATGGGTTATAAATTAAACCGAACAAGTTCATGCAGGTTTGAACAGGCAAAATTTTAGACCATTATGAGTTAAAGTTAAGCTAAGTACAAAAAATAAGGAAAATCAGAGACACAGAATTACTTTCAAAATAACAAATTATACTGTCATTCAACTATTAACTCAGGAGGTTGGCTCCGCTAAAGAGGAACAGAAGCATAATAGGCCGGAGTCAGAAGGGGGGGGGGGCATACTGCAAATGAAGCTGCAATAAATTAACGTAAGGATTTAAGACTTGACTGAATGCGGATGAAATTTAAGAGCTACAATGCAAAATATGCTCGTGTTACAGACTTTTTAATACTCCGCAGAAACCCTAACCTAACCTAACCAACGGACATTTCTTTCCGGGTTCAGGCTTAGAATGAGTGAACAAATAGTTTCTTTTCTTTTTTTTAGACTACTGTTCACTCCTAGCGTGATTAATTAGGCGTGTGAAATACCCGCTCAGGGCTAAAAGTCAGAAACGATAACTAGCTACATTAGCTAAAAGCTAGCTGCTAACGCATACTCTGTGGCCTTGCTAGCTCAACGTTAGCCGCAGCGGTCACGCACGGGTTTACCCACCTGCAGTCAAGTGCACAATAAAAACAAGTGTCTAATAATACTGTGGGTTGTCCGAGTAAAAGCCCATTAAATACAGCAGACGGAGAGACGTAATGCTAAGGATTAGTGTTATAATGTAGTCACCGGTGCGCTAGGAGAAGAACCCCTATGGATACAAATAACTGAGACCTATTCTTGTCGAAATGAATCATGGGATAGCGGATGTGCGCGCATGTCTTTTTTGCCCTGGGTTCAGTCTCGCAGGTAAAGGCCACAGTCAACGGCAGGCACTCATTACAATTTAACTCTTTATGGAATAATGATGTTTGAATTTTATATTTGTATATATATGTGTGTGTGTGTTTTAAAGTTATTATCTTAATGACCTGAGGAACTTAAACTGTCTGATCAATTCTTTTATGGAGTAAAAGTTTGTGGGAAATAGATTTGTTATCATATTCACCTTAAAAGTCTTTTATATCATTACATATTAAATAACCCATGTTATTATTAATCCAATAGTCATTATTAGAAAAGAAACTGAATATGCCACACCGTCCAAGTTCTTTATTTTTTCTATTTTTTTTTATTCTGAAAGTCTAATTTATGTTGCATAGTTTTCTATTTCTTAAGCTTTTATTTTTTTGTACGCTTATTTTATTGGTTTGTGTTGTATTGATGAAAAAAGAGACAAATTCCTTGTAAGTGCACACATAATTTAATTTGAATATTTGTAGTGAATTATTCAAAGTGGGTCTAGTTTCCAACTTTTTCTAGGTCATTCACAGTAGTATGAAATAAAACTGGCTAGACGATATCAGTAACATGTCTGTACTAGAAGAAGAAAAAACAGGATCAAAACAAATTCCTCTTATTAGAGATGCATCTGGTATTCATATTAAAACATACACTACACACGAGTCTTTTGGAATTGCAAACAAAACAGCTTTAATTCATTTAAAACTTGAATTTTGTTACATATTTCATCTTGGAAATTTGAATATACGTCGGAAAGTTAATCCCGCCAAATAACACTGGGGGGTCATTAAAGACTCTTAATTCTCCGTTTTGGACACTTGGTGGCGCCATATGTCTGCCTCTGTTATGTAAAGCTGGACCTCCCAGATGTGTCTGTACACGAGTCTCCAATCTATTAAAAAATCATTTTAAAAAAGAAATAGACATGACGTGGACAGAAGGAAAAGTCCCTTTACTCCTTGCATATAAATAATGAACCTGTGTTCCTCCTTTTAGACTTTATCCTTTTATTCTGTTATTCTGTATGTACCGTTTTGTGACATAATAAATGCAAATAAAATTGTATTTTTTTCTGGACTGGTTTATTCTCCATTTATTATCTGGTTTACCAGATAAAATACAAAAACCAATAAAATAAATAACCCCCTTGAATACACAGTAAAACCTTATTTATTCCTTGGTGTATCTGTAACAATAATCCAATATGTAAATATGAAATAAATTTGGTTGATAATACTTTTTAAATGTACTTTATTCATTTATTTATTCATTTAAAGTGTATACGTCTTTTATCACTGTAGCTGGGTTAATGTTATGGATCCATGTAAATATTTTCACCTTGACCTGAAATCCGAGTTGTTGTGGTGGGAGTTGGCTGGACACGTGTGCGGGCAAACATCCAGGCCAAACGATTTAACGTAAACAAGCAGATCGGAACCGCTTGGTCGAGTCTGTGGAAAATTCCACATAGAGGAGGCCGCTGCAATACAATGCGCTTCATAACATACCCATCCAAAACCGCTTCCAGGACGCGCCTACAGTGAGCGCACCCTCCGGTTTGGAGAGTCCCTATTGGTCAGCTCGAAGGTGTGTCATCCAGGCTGACGTCAGCACATGGAACACTTGTAATTATAAAAAAATAAAAAAAAATGTAAAAACGTTTTACAAGTCTGCCTTTTTGTTTGTGTGTGACTACATAGGTGCGCCGTCAGCGTTTCCGCTTTTATCTCATCCACCAGCTCATGAATATTAAGTAGATCCGTGGAGCCATAAGACCTTCCCCTGCGGAGACGCGCTCTCATTCAGCATCCAACCAGTGCAACATCACTTCCGAGCTTTCGTCAGACTTTTTTTTTCTCTCTCCCCAATCCGCCAGTGGAGTCTGTGGGACCTCGTCTGTGATTTCTAACAGAGGCAGAAAATGGCTTTGAGAGGGAGTCTTCTCCGTCTTCTCAGAACTCATGTGGGCCAGACGTGCCAGCAAAGCAGAGCTCAGTCCGTGGCTGTTCTGGGTGCCCCGTTCTCAAGAGGACAGGTAAGACTTTTAACCATCACCCTGACTTATTAATATAACTATAAGAAATATCGTTTATAATCGTTATGTATATATATTGTTGTCTGACAGAAAAGAAGAGGCGTGGAGCACGGGCCAAAAGTGATCAGAGATGCGGGGCTCATCGACAGGCTTTCCAGTTTAGGTAGGTGAGGGTTTAATAATGGATCGGCCGGTGTAGTCGCTTATGTAACAGCCAGGGAGCGGGTGTGCCCGGAGGGGTTGGCATTTGAACAGATTTTCTTCCTTGCGGCTCCCAGCAAGGTTACATCAGCAGGGTACAGTAAATATAAACACATATAGCCTTGAATAGATTAAGAGGGAAGTTAATTCTACCTCTTCTTTTCTTTGTATACGGAAGCATCCATCTCAAAACTCTCGTGCGTTTTGTTCCTTTGCGCGTAATTCGAGTAATTTTTGTCGACACGATCACATTAATTACGGCGCATGTAAAGCGACACATGACTTCTGGGCACCCCAGCAGCCGCTCAAGGTACATTCCTCCCTTGTTCATGCGGCGAACCGCATGCCCTCTCTTCCTTTTGAGTCACCGTGTTCGCCGCACATGCTCGGTGAGGCGCAGGGAGACTGTGAGTCATTTATCCCCTGTGTGTCGTCAGCTGAGGCCGCGCTGTAACGACGCGTCCGTACCCGTCGTCCGGTCTCCCGCATCCAGAAGCCGCTTCAGTCGTGAAAGCGGACACCAGGGGCGGAAAGAATCCCTCCCGTTATTTTGGCAGCTCTTGTCAGCAAAGGCCACAATGTGATTGAAACCCAACGCCTGCATATTAAAGAGCAGGAGTACTGTAAAAGAAAGAAAGGAAAAAAAAAAAGAAAAAGAAAAAAAAACGTGGGCTGCCACTTTGCTTTAAAGAAGGTCACCGTGAAGTTCGAACACAGGCTGCTGGCAAATCTGTCTGTGGTCCAGACAACAACATGTCTCCTCTGCGTAATGAGGACGCGGTAGATTAACGCGCTGCCAGAGGACACCTGAAGTATTTAATGTATTGAAAGTGCTACAAGCATTAGGAACACTAGTGAAAATGAGTGCGCTCTAATTTAAAATGATTTACGATCGTTATAATGTGGAAAGGTGGTAATTAAACTAGAATGCGGTACAATTTTCTAAAAAAATATGTTTAAAATACCAAATAATGTACAAACAATATAATAATAATATATTTATGATACTGTACTGTATGTATGTACCGGATTCAGTTAAACACATGTGTTACTTGGAGCTGTCAAAACACCAAAAATACGTGTAGCAGCCTCCAAAAAGTTACAGAGCATCATACCCGTAAAGCCAGAAAAGCAAGATTTAGTGCAGGGCTGTTTTTACATTACTATGCATTCGTTTTCACTAGTGTTTCTCATGAAATGACAGGAGAGTGTAGTTCTGGTTTGCCAATATGTGTTAGTATGATAACAAATTAGATGTCGGCAGAAATAAAATATCAACTACAGGCAGGCTGTTAAAAAAAGATACAAGAACATTTATACGCACGGTGGCTGATGCACAGATGAGATTAAAACCCAGGCTTTCACACGTAAGACATGCCCGTTATAAATACCCTCCCTGCTGCAGAGAGCACGTCCGTCATAATACCACTTACTTCACTGCAAACTCTGAGAATAAGCTGTAATTGTCGCTGACACCGGGAACTACTACTACTACTACTTATACTTCTGCTACATGTGTGACGGGGTTGAGGACAGTAAGTTCCTTCCTGACAGTCCCAGAGGTTGACAGCATTTTTACCCCAGGTAATCCTAGCCTGTCCGGTTGTCCAGACACCAGCTCATCAGCTGTAAACATCAGCTGTTATGTAAGAGGCCCCGCTCTCCTCTTCCTCACACGCAGCGTTTTGCCAATTCAGGATTCTGGTGGCAGAAATAAAATAAAACATATATCATGTTCCACAAGTATTTTAAACTGACCCATATAAACATATATCAAATTTCACATATAAATGCTGATATGGCTAAGTGACAGAGATAAGTAATAAACAACATTTATGTTATATTTTATGTGTGCCATGTTGGATTTCTGGGAACTAAATGTGATAGACAGGTTTCCGGTCAATAATTGGGTATTTTAATATGCTGTTAGAAGTAAATTGTATGTTTTTTTTTTTTTTTTTTTTAATTAAGGTTCAAAAAAGCTTTGCACTCTACTGTCAAACCTAAAAACTGCAGAGCCTCGGGAAGTGTCCTCAGCTCAGATGCGATGGCTGGATGTCAAGTTGGCATCTGTGAGAAAAAGATAAAGCTGTAGTGTCACTAACGGAGCCCAGCACATGAAACCAGGCACTGACTGATCTGAATGCCACCTAATTAAACTGCAACCTGTATTTTCTCAGGCCTGCGCTCAAACATTTTTTTCTCCCAGAAATACAACTTAAAATCAAACAAATTATCGCATTAAAGGTGTAGTTATACAATTAAAACGTTATGACAATGCTTGGAGCAATAAGAGACACTTTTGAATCATCCTGCAAGAGATGCCCCAGGGTTGCACCAATACAGGGGCTATTCCTGTCTGGTCTTCTAATGGAAAAGAAATCAGCAGAGTAATACTACACTGCCATCGAGGCTCACATTGCCAAAGGAACCCCAATATGGCGGATCGCATGACTTGTTTACTCTGCAGTCTGCGTCCTTCTAAGCGAAGTGGAAATTTTCTGGCCTTTATTTCTGAAGCCACTCGGTGGAGCTGCAGTCACTGGAACATGAGCTGAGGTGGAAAGCGGGACAAATGGAAAGTGCCCAGTCACTAATTCCACTGGCTTCGAGTGACTCAGCCTCATTAGATTGCACAGTCAGACGTGTTAGGTCAGGCTTCCCAGCAGTCAAAAGATAAAATGTCCAAGATCTATCCGTCCCGCGTCCACCGTTAAACTGAACCAAAAGAGCGTCTCCTCTTTGAGAGCACCTGTTTAATGGCTCTCTGTATCTTGTGTCCTCAGACTACTCTGTCCACGACTTCGGCGACCTCAACTTCCACCACCTCGAGAACGATGAGCCCTACATGGACGTGAAGTTCCCCCGCACCGTGGGCGCAGCGAATCAGATGCTGTCCGGAGCGGTGAGCAGAGCCATCGGAGCTGGCCACACTCTGGTCATGCTGGGAGGAGATCACAGGTAGTTAGAGAGACCGAATCCGCCCCGCGTATAACTTCACTTCACCACGTGTGTTAATGTTCTGATGGGTCGGCCCAGACGTAAACAGATACTTATGAGCCTGCTCCTCTTTGCTTTCGCAGCCTTGCCATCGGATCCGTGAGCGGCCACGCACGGCAGTGTCCTGACCTGTGCGTCATCTGGGTTGACGCTCACGCGGACGTGAATACGCCCATGACTTCTCCATCTGGAAACCTCCACGGCCAGCCCGTTGCGTTCATGCTCAAAGAGCTGCAGGACAAGGTGAGCAGGGATCACGACTGCTTGGTTTGCACACATTCAGTAAAACTTGAATGTTAATTACGAGCACATTCAGTGTTTTTACAGCTCATGCTGAGATTCTAAATATTGGAATTTTTGTGTATCAGATGCCAGATATCCCTGGGTTCTCCTGGACTAAGCCCTTCCTCTCCTCAAGGGACCTGGTGTACATCGGCCTACGGGACGTGGACCCCGGAGAGTAGTGAGTAATCACCTTTAAAAACTTCATTGTGGCCTGTTTTTCAAGCATGTGAGCATTCGAATAGTGGTTTACGTCTTCTGTTCGGTTCATTGCAGCAACATCCTGAAGAACCTGGGAATCCAGTACTTCACCATGAGGGACATCGACAGACTAGGCATCCAGAGAGTCATGGAGGTCACGCTTGACCATCTTCTGACGAGGTACTGGATATTTAACACGTTTTAATTTAATACCAGGTTCAAGCAATTGCACATAAGTGATTCATTCATTATCACACAGGATAAGATGTTACAATCCCTTGTGCCAACATCCGAGGCAAAACACATGTAGAAGCCAGCAGGCTAGCAGTCAGCTACCAACTAGCAACCAGCAAGACACCAGCTAACTAGCCTAGCTAATAGCAGTATGCACATAATTGGGGTTTTCACTGATGTTTCGTTTAGTTAGGCCCACGACACCTCAGGAAAGCTTAACAGCCAGTTTCATCGTCCTTAAGTCTTGAGTTGATGCCTCCACCCCTCAACTGTGTGACTTTGCACCAAGAGATTAGCTTAGCATTACTACTAACTACTGCTGCTGCACATACGTGAACTTTTAATGAAAGTTTCCTCTCTTGTTGCACAGAAAACAGAGATCGATCCACTTGAGCTTTGACATCGACGCATTCGACCCGTCTCTGGCTCCCGCCACGGGAACACCAGTGAACGGAGGTTTGACCTACAGGGAGGGAATCTACATCACGGAGGAAATTCATAACACAGGTACAGACGACCACAAGAGTGTTGTGTAAATGAGCAGTTAAACATTCTTTCATAGTATGGCATCTTAACTGGCGGATGTGTCGTCGCGCAGGTCTGCTGTCGGTCATGGACATGGTGGAGGTGAACCCCATCCTGGGGGCCAACAGCGAAGCCGTGGAGGCCACCGCCTCCTTAGCGGTGGACGTCATCGCGTCGTCGCTGGGGCAGACGAGAGAAGGGGCCCACGCGTCCACCGACGCGATCCCCGCCGGGAAGAGCGACACAGAGCAGCTCTGCCTCTGAGAGCGAAAGCGAAGCCATGAACTTTTAACAACGTCATCGCTGAGCATTCCACTATTTTCAGTACGAGACTGCAAGAGACTGAATCTGTTAGTAGGCAAAGTTGATGTTCCCTTCTCTGCTGTTAAAGCGTTATGTCTGGATTGACACTGGTAATGATAAGAGAATACCACTACACCTGCACATGGGACTACTTCTCATCTTGCGCTTATTATGCTAACTTATTTTGTTTTTACTGTATGTTATAACTTAATTGTAGGCTCCCACATATTTATCTCATGTTTGGTTTACAAGAGAATGAACCTGCCTCAGAGGTATGAAAACCTACGCTTGACTTAGCTTAAAAGGTCACAGTCTAATGTGGACTCGGCATCTTGTGGCTGTGCCAGTTAGTTAAAACTAGTATTATTAAGTTAACACTTCTGGACCAGCTGTGGTTACTGTATTTTCCTTAGAGGTTACTTTTGTACATTTCTTCCACAATGAACCCATCAGTGCATGTCGTAGGATTTCTTAGAGATCTACTACATTAGAATTCACGAAAAACCACATCACATCCCCGTTGATTCAGATGCTGGTGAAATAACGTGTATTTGTGTAATTGAGTTTGAAGTGATTTACTTGTTCTAACATTTCAGATCGGCGTGGCCACCAAATTTATTGTCACTGTGATGAAAGAGCTTCTATTTTGGTCTTCCATAAATGTGATTACATTTTTCATTCATTCGTACGGGCGTCTTATTTTGTGCTTCCTTAGTTTCACTTAAACAGGTTTTATAAGACAGACTCTTATTCTGAAAGGAAAAATGAAGGGATCACCAAACTTGAAGCAATTCATCCAGAAGGGATCATGAATTTACGTTTTACATCAGTAAATCCAGTATTTGTTGAGAACATCTCACTATCAACCACAAATATAAACCTCACTGTGCCAGAACAAAGATATTCAGGGATTCACCAAAATCTCCTTATCCCCTGAGAACAACGAATATGAATATATCTTGAACATATAATAATATGTCAAACCACCAAGAGAAGTTAAAGATTTGCATCTGAACCAATGATGGAACCAATGATGGACGTAGGGAAAAAGCCAAGGACCTATATAAACTATTAGGATTTATCTTCTGGTGACAATGAATGTCAGTTCAAAGGTTTGTTTCAATCCATCAATAGAAGTCAACTCTTTTACAGGATGAATGAAGCATCTCAGCAAATGGTTCCCAAAACTCATTAGGGTTCATCTTCCGCCAATCAATCAGCAGACTCATTAGGATTTATGTTTTGGTGACAATAAATGTAACAAAACTAAGACTCAAACCATTAACGCATTAGTTATAGCATAAGATGACCATGATGGCACCAGCTGATAGATCATGAGCTCACCAAATTCATTAGGGTTCATCTCCTGGGGATAAAGAATGTCAGGACAAAACAATGTGTTAAACCATCAACACGTGTTTGACATTTAACAGTATAAGCTGAGAGTGATGATGCTAGAATAAAGTGAGGAGCTCACCAGGCTCATTAGCAATAAAGAGCCAAGACAAAACTCAGGTTATATCAGAGCTGTGTTCTAGTGCCACAAAAATCTGTTGGATTTTTTGGCCCAACAAGATGTCAACAATAAAGATCTTCTGGGGCCAGATGACAGCAAGACAGCGTGGAGAGCATCCTAAGAGTAGCCCTTCACTGGACACCTGAAGGTAGAAGAACCAGGGGACGACCCCCCAGATCACCTAGGAACCTGACATGGGGAGATGTCCAGAAATATTGACCAGAGTGGAGGCATAATGGGTAATAAGTGATTAAGTTAAGTAAGGTCTGAGGATATTGACCTTAAACAGAATAAGTAAAGAATTTTTTCCCAATGATGGAGCTGGAAGTAAAGAAAACAAACTAAACAGGATTCATCTTCTGGGGAGAATATAAGACAACATCAGGACAAAACCATTAACACATGTATAAGATCTTAGAGTGAACTTGAGAATCTGACCCGATGACGGCCCCCACCAAACGTCATGTTCTGAAAACATTATGATTAAAAACTATGTCAGTTCTTATAAGAAACATTAGGAAGAGTTTGTACTTTTTAACTTATTGGTGTGGATTATAAAAATATTGCATAATTTAACTAAAATACAAACTTAAAACGTATGATTTGCACTTAACAACAGTAACTCTATAAATATGTTTTTTAGACAGAACCCCACCCCACCCCCCCACCTCCACCACCCCCCACCGCCTCCTGCTCACCTCTTACTCAACACAAGCAGGTCACCAAACATGTTTTTGTACTGTGCATCCAGACGGGCATGATAGCGAAGCGGAAGAAAAACACTGTGGCAGATGTAACACTTCACTGACACCGCACCAAAAATAACCTTATCACCAATTATTTGGGAATTAACTCCATAGTAACAGATGCTGTTTGCCCCGCGCTAACCCGACCCCGCGGCCCGGAGCCCGTTATCTCCACAGAAGATGTTTTCTTCAAGCGTTCCACTGCTTTTCCAGGAAATACGAGCTATGACTCCACATGGAAGTTAAAGATTAGCTTTAATGACATGATGACGGTCAGATAAGGAACCGGGATCGCTACTTCTAACAGTGATTATTATCAGTATTATTATTATTATACAGTGATGAGACATGAACTGTTAAGAATATCAAGATTAAGACCTTTCACACATTTTCACATTGACGTCAGTAATGAATTTGACCTCATTCGTCAAACACAGGGGCTCTGGGAAAGGCAACATTAAGAGATCAGACTCTGCAGGAGTCATTTCACCATGTACCTTCACCAGTGAGTCCTCCCACGTGGGAGTGAGCAGTAAGTCATTCGCTGATTCGGCTAAAATCTTAATCATCTCTGGGCTCTGTCGCAGCCAGAACACTCTCCCGCGTCGGTGGCATTGACAGACTGAACGGTGCAAATCTCAGTTCAGAGAGCGTTCGGAGGTTTGGTCCATTAACAGTTTCTTGGATTTGCCGCCGCAGTCCCCTCCCAGGAAAAAGGCTTCACCCGCAGGAACAGGAATTATTGCTACTGGATGGTGAGTGGAGACGGATCCACGGCTCAGGGCTTCTTTGATGGCCGGAAGAACTTCAAGTAAACCACAGCGCCCAGGATGCCCAGCTCCATTAGAATGATGACGGCTAATAGCAACTTGTTCGTCACCAGCCTACGAGGCGGAGGAGAGATTAATTAATAATATGGCCATTACACCCAAACCACACACAAACCGTCCTGCAGTTATTTGAATAACTAAATGTTTGGTTTAGTGGTATTTAAACAAAGATGACAAACAGTGAGCAATGACTTGTGTTTACATGTCCTTTATTATCTCATGTGCAGATTTCAATCTTTTACTTGATGTTCATTCATGGTTTATGTATTTAAACTGTCGGCTGCTGTGCTACATATGTAATGAACTGTATTTATAGTGGTAATATACATTTCTATAAATACTATTTATTAGTAATTGTCATTATATTTATTGTAATGAAGTTGACTGATTGATGATGTGTGTGGTATAATTATATATTGGTGCAGTTTATTAATTATATATCAATGCATTTTGTATAATAAATCCATACATTAAATACAGGGACATGTAATATTACAATAAATCATAGGGTGATAAGAGCAGGACACATTTCAGGCTTTTTTCAGTCCATTAGTCTGGATAAATATAGTTCATACAAATAAGTTAAAGATTGTAAGTTGCACATGATGATATTTTAAAAGACTTGGCCTCACTGGCTTCTTAAACATCAATTCAAATACTTTTTAACAAGTAACTAAATTCAGTAAAATACAGTAATAAATTAAACAAAAGTAATTCAGAATTTAGGAATTTTTAGATTTTTATTTATTTTTTTTACAATTTTATTTCTAGTTTTGATTTTCATACTTTTCCAGACCTGGAAATTTATAAAAATCAATTTCCATACTTTCCATATTTTTTTTTGTTTGAAATACATTGCATTCAAACAACAACATTCATTCACTCATTTACAATAAGGAGAAGTGAAAGAGGAAGCGTGTTGACAATAAAGGGAAACGATATCACGATGGCTAAAAAAAAAAAAAAAGAGCAGCAGCAGATCTGAGGAGGCACCTCGAACTCAACAAACACAAAAAGTATGAGATGATTTAGACGTTTAACGTCTGCACGGGTGGCACTTACCGTCGAGACATGGCGCGAAGGATTTTTCTGCTGCGACTGAGGTTTTCTCCTGTATCGACCAACTGCACAGAGACGAGAGATGGAGGAGATTTAACAAACTACAGTCAGATTATTGCTACTAAATGGCAACAGCCTAAACTGCACTCATCAACAACATTTTTCCACAAATTATATTCATATAAACAAACGGTAAACCCGTCCCACAGGAAGGTGACAATGATCCACAGCTCACTCTGTTTCTGGTGCGGTCCAGCTGCTCCCTCTGCTCTCCCAGTTCCTCGATGATATCGTTGCCGATGTGCTCCGTCTCAGCGGCGAGGCGCTGGCTTCGCTCAATGCTCTGACTGGCATTGTTCAGAGAGTCTGTGCCCTGGAGTAGCAGAGCTCTCTGGGACTGCAGATGTGTCTGTGTAAGGGAGGGAAATGGCCACGAGATCAACACAAATTCTACAAATCAACAAACATGTACCAGATACAAGCGCAGTGAAATGTCTTTGCACGTTGTCATATTGCTCAGTCAGTCACTTTTACACTCCAACTGTATTTTGACACAATCAAGTAAGAAATCACACAGATATTTAACTCTGATTAATAAAATTCATTCTCAAATGGGCCCACACTCACACTCTGTTGATTCTGTGATGAGTAAACGCCCTGATGCGCTGGTTGGGACGAGAAGCCAAACCCGGGCACCGAGCTTTTCATGTCCCTCTGCAGTTTGCCGAGATCCCGGCGATACAGGCGCAGCTTGGTGCTCATGGTGTTCCGGTAGGACGGAGGCGCAGAGCGCAGCTCATCTTCCATTCCTTGTAACTGGTGCGATGCCGGGCAAAATGGAAATTTTAGATTTACTCTGAATTCTCTTGTTTAAGCCTCAGTTTTTTTATTAGCTGAGCAACATATTCACACATGTATATGTGAGTGTAAAGTCTTAACTTTTGTGTCTGGTGTAAAGAAAAAGGACGAGTTTCATTCATTTCATGAAGGATAATTCTGTCGTACTTATTTTAATGTATAAATCTACTCAAACACTTTAGAAGGACCTTTGACTTTATAATACAACTTTTGGGTTTAGGAAAAAAAGCCACATGGCCACATTTTGATGCATGTATCAACGTTTAACGCACCTATATTGTATAAAGAACTTTAAAAAGTATTTTGGGGGTCAAGGAGAGGGTAGGCTGGATTGTTTTTTAGCAGCTTGCATTTATTTTGTCTTCTGCTCGGTCTCCCTACTACCCACTACTTTACTGCTTAAACCATGTTGACGTTTCTGGACAATCCCCCATGTGTTATGTGTGACGTGTCCAGGATATAACAAACCTCCACAAAACCTACAAAAAAAACTATTCAGTCAAGTCACTGATGTATTAAGGGGAAAAACAGGCTAGAAAATACACGCCAACTGAAACCACACACCATACATGTGGTTTAAACAAAAAATAAAAAAATAGGTCACCACAATTAACCGAACCAAATGAAACCTGGGTGCAAAAATGCCAGCGACCTTTGAAGGTGAAACAATGACACATTTAGAGACGACCTGTTCAAAATGTCTCAATAAAGTTGGGAGGAGCCATAGAGCAAAAAAGTCCTCGAAGACGATGATTATAATATTATCATTCAATAATATTATAATTCATAAGGCAGATTGTAGCCTGCCCTCTGTTTTCAATTTTGTGGCTGTGGTTTGTAGAAATATTGAATTCTGTTGTGATCATTCAAGATTCAAGATTATTTATTGTTTATTGAGTACCTGTGTACACAGAGAAGAATGAAATACTGTTTCTCATCATACAGTTAAGTTGCCACCTTTATTTATGCTGTTTCAGCATAAATTGAAGATTACAGCAGTCATGTGTTACATTAGAAATGCATTCACTGGTACTATTGTACCTAATTTAGTTTACCTGTGGCAAGAGCCTTTCAAAATAACACCTGTTTACATCTTAACAAGCTACCAGGTCAAATCAAAACAAAGCTTCCTTATCTCAGCTCTTAGACAGAATAGTCTTCTTTACACGAACATGACAAGTCAAGAGGTTTATTTAAACTTACATTAGCAAGCGTATAAATGTTAGCCGAGGTGTAAATATGAATACAACATAAAGTGTAGGCATGATAAACAAAGAGTGCGGCTCACCACTTCCTCAGCCTCCCCCTGCCTCTCATCAAAGCTCCTCACCAGCCTCTTCTTCTCCTCTGCAGGGATGAGAACACAAGTTTAACAGTATATCCGAAATATTAGCTTAAGTCAGCCAGCTTAAACTACAAGACAATTTGTTTACCTCCTTGGCATTTCAGAGCCCTCTCCGGCATTTGCTTGAGCTCTTCGTACAGAGACTTGTACATTTCGTGTAACTTCTCGAATTCCTCCGAGGACATTTTGCAATAGCTCTAGCTTTACTCTAACTCAGAAAATACTACTGTCCTTCTGTGTAAAACAAAAAAAACAACGATAGCTGTGGTCTCGTCTATTAGTTGATCTTGTGGTTTTGCTTTGATGATAATCAGATCCCCGGGACTCTTCCGCATGACGGCTCTTGTGACATAGCGCCTTAAACTCCGGATGGAAAATAAAATATAAAAAACATTTTAGTGGAAATATTTTAATGGGAATTCGAGTAGATTAAATTTCACATTCCACGTATAATTTAACCCCATGTAGTAATGCCAAATATTGTGCGAAAACAATTAAAAACTACGTCAATATTCATTTTACACAGGCACCGCGAAGGCAGCGCTAATGGCGGCTTCTGGGAAGTGTAGTTTTAAAACACATCTGGCTGAGATTTCTCTATTTTTTGTCTTTTTGGTAATAAGTGCTGCAGTGTGTGTGTTTACACTCAAATCGAATTTACTAGAAACAGTAAAAGAAGCTATGCAAATTACTTTAATGGCACTTTCTTTTAAAATAATGACTAAAAAACGAGTTTTTTAAAACTACATTCCCATGATCCTGTTCGCGGTGTATCTCCCCCCCACCCCCCCGCTGCGCTTTGGCTGCTCGTAATGCTTTGACATCAGCTGTTCTACCAACACTACAGTAGCATCCTGCTGGAAGACACAAGGACTCCGTTGCATTATGTTTCTTTTATTAACTGTCGCGGGCCTCGGGGTGACAACGCTGCTGGTGGTTGTGTTTGCATCACACATACGGTGAGCTGAAAATTATTAATCAATCATTTCAGTGTAAATCTAGGCTGACTGCACCTTGGCTGACATTATAATTGCACTGGAGTAATTATTGCTATTTTCATCTCCAGTATGTTTGATGAAGACGCAGCCCTTTTTTTTAATGCATCTGACTTTCATTTTAACGCATTGTCCTTTAATGGTGATTTCAAACGGCGTTGGTCATTTTTTTATTTATTTTTTCACCGGCAGAAAATTGGTGAAATAGAATAACAGAGCAGTGGGAGTTTTTGCATAGAGATGAATCGTGTGTCTTCCATCTGAGCTGCTCGGGCCTATCAGGGGCCGGAGCGTGGGAGGAGTTATATTTGTGTGGATTACTCCACCAGAGCTATTGGCTGTGGGGCGGCACTGATCAGTGGCGTGTGTTGCACATTTAAGTACTGTTCGTTATTCACAATTCTCTGTGAATATTTAATAGAGTCTGCCCATGTGTCCAGCCCTGAAGGTGACATAGCTGCCTGCAGAGGGGACAGCTATCGAGGCGTCTCCATGATACATGTTCATGCGTGTGTATGTGTGGTGGTATTAATCAGAAGTGACTGTGTGTCAATAGAAGATATGCAGCGGGAGGAGTTTGCAAGTCCACGGTTCGTATGGATGGGAAGACAGTTCTCATCACAGGAGCCAACACGGGGATTGGGAAGGAGACTGCACTGGACCTGGCAATGCGAGGTGACTCTACTTTACCCATACCCTGCTACTGACACAAAAACAGCAGCAGTAGGATTCAAATGAATGACATATTTATTCTTAATCACCAGATCACCTCATGACACATTAACTGTATGCATTTGGTATCGCCCTCCCCATTTTAAGATGGATTAGGCCCCCAAGACAGTGGTGACAATGCAATTTTGTTTCTGTTGGCAATGAAAGCAAAGACCCCACCAGTTACTGTTTGTTCTTGACTGCACGTTTTTTGGACAAACCCTGCGAGCTGTATGCTCTTGCATGGCTAATGCAGCTGCAGCCTCGAGCTGCCTCCTCACTGCAAACACAATGAAACCTAACTGATTCTTTTAAGCCTCGTGAGTTTTAAGGCTTTGACCATGCTGTATCAGCATTTCTATGTTGTACTCAAAAGCTCCTTGAATTGAATAACACTACATGTGGGTAGCTTGAAACCGTCATGTAAATATTTTGTCCAGCTTTGTTCAGGAAAGTGTGCAAATCATTATAAAAGTTATCCATAAAGTCCCCCAAAAAATATTTGTGTTGTGAGCTCTGTTTAATTTTTCCACACAACCTCAAAGTTTCTTAAATTTACAGCATGTAATTAGCATATAAAGCTTTTTTGTTTTCTTCCCGTGAACTAGTTGTGTCACAAAAGCCAGTTTAGCTTGAAGAATGACGTAAAATATGGCTTAATCATGAAAAGTGCTTTCATCAGCCAAACAACCCCATGTGTCTCATCTTCTTGGATGTAATGCAATTTCTGTTATTGTCATAGTTTAGCCGTAGCTTCATTTTTCACGTGACAGGGGCTCGGGTGATTATGGCCTGCAGAGACGTGGAAAAGGCAGAGGAGGCTGCGGCCAGTATACGAGCTACGTACCCGAAAGCACAAGTGGAGGTCAGAGAGCTGGATTTGGCCGACACCTGCTCCATACGAGCCTTCGCACAGAAATTCCTGAGAGGTGAACACAGTTATACAATCATATCAACATACAGGGTGTTGTTACTGAACACGTTTCACACCTGACATACTTTTTTTTTTTGTTGTTATAATTTCTTCCTCAGAGGTCCAACATCTTCATGTCCTCATCAACAACGCTGGAGTGATGATGTGTCCCTACACAAAAACGATCGATGGCTTTGAGATGCACATTGGAGTCAATCATTTGGGTAGGACCTTACTTATATCTGCTACGTTTAACAACGCAAGGAAAAAAACAGTGTTTATGATCAGTTGAAGCAATGAATTCTTCCATGTGTGCTATGCTGATGGAGAAAGCTGGTTACTGCACTACATGAATGAACTAGGATGCATGATGCTAGAGTTGGGCATTTCAAAACCCAGTGTTTATGATCAACATTTAAACCACCGCACAAATGGGTAGCAAGAAATCATGTAAACAGTGTAAAGTTTTTAAGGAAACCAATGAATTTACTTGTTTAATCATCATCTGCCCTCTCCGTTTCTGGAAGCTCTCTGCTGGCTAATGCAGCTGCAGCCTCCAACTGTCTCACTCTGCACAGCTTCTCACTTTTTCTTGCCACTGAAACCTTATAATCAAACCTTGGTTGTCTTATCTGAGTCACTGCACACAAGAATAAACTTTTCCCTAAAACAGTGTCGTAAGAAAACGGTGGTTAACTCGGAAAAGAGAGGCACTGTTACTTCACAAATAAAATGCATTAATGTTATGTGTCTCACTTCTATCAGGTCACTTCCTGTTGACGTACCTCCTCATCGGGATTTTGAAGCGCAGCGCTCCGGCTCGGATCGTGGTGGTCTCCTCTCTGGGACACAATTTCGGCTGGATCCGCTTCCACGACCTCCACAGCCAGGGCAGCTACCACAGCGGATTAGCGTACTGCCAGAGCAAGCTGGCAAATGTGCTCTTCACCAGAGAGTTGGCGCGCAGACTCAAAGGTACGAATCATGGGAAAGAAAACAGATGACCAGCTCCGCTCTGGCAAACAGGGTAGCAGCAGAAATGGAATCCCTGACGTCTTATGCCAAATTTAAAACAAATTTCAATTGCAGGCCATTTGTCATGAGCTCCCATTGCTTTCACAGACACCAACGTGACAGTGAACTCGGTCCACCCTGGAACGGTAAACTCTGACCTCACCAGACACTCGACTCTCATGGCGATATTTTTCACCGTCCTGTCCATGTTCCTGAAAACTCCACGGGAGGGAGCACAGACAAGCATCTACTGCGCCGTGGCAGAGGAGCTGCACTCCATCTCTGGGAAGCACTTCAGGTAAGGAGATAACAAGCTAGCAAGCTAGCAAGCACGCTACTGACATGTAAACACAGAAGCTGAACATGGTCCACGACGCAAATGTGCGACTCCTGCAGGGAATACAGGAGTTAGCGTAGCAGTGGAAGGGAAATGTACCCTGGAAAATGCATTTGGTAATCCGACCTCATCGTCTTTATTAAAGCTTTCCATTCCCTAGTGTCTTGTACAAAACCACATGCAAGATGCCACACGGTTTTGCCATTAGACTGTTTGCAATTTTTATTACACTTGAAAATAAAAGGGGATGGAAATGAACGGCCCATCCATCCATCCATCCATCCATCCATCCATCCATCCATCCATCCATCCATCCATCTGCTGCAGTGAGACCAGCGCAGTCATTTGAGATGTAGCCAACGATGAAGTCAGGAACCAATCAACGTTTCCATTTGTGGAACGTCAACGGTTAATGCAGCTAAGGCGTTCTCTAAACAAAGCGACTGATGGGATGCTCTACCAGTATTTTGTGAAACATGTACAAGAGGGTTACCAAGGCAACCAGAGCCTCTGATATCCACTAGCGACCGGCCGACTGCTGCAAAGAGGCGGACGACAAGCGCGAGGGATTATTCCAGCTGAGCTGTTTTCATGTACTAGGGGACCTCTTGCATTCTCACTATTCATCTGAACAGCGTGTTGTGCTGTTTTCTACCACAGTGTTTCATTGTTTATAGTTAAAGCTGCACACAGCAAATGAAAATGTACGCTAGCAAGACCCCGTGGGAGGCTCTTCAAATGCTAATGCTAGCAAGCTAACATTTTCGGAGTTAAACTCAACTGCTGAACCCAGTCGCAATGTCATTAGGTTTACATACACTGATCAGGCATAACATTATGACCACCTTCCTAATATTGTGTAGGTCCGATGAACATGGGCCTCCTGAGAGTGTCCTGTGGTGTCTGGGAACAGGATGTTGTTAGTGGGGGCCTTTGGGTCCTTTGGGTTGAGGGGAGGGGCCTCTATGGATCATCCCACAGATACTTGATCAGTTTGGGTTCTAGTGAATTTGGAGGCCAGGTCAACACCTTGTGCTGTTCTAAATGTTTTTATGAGTTGTTCATAAATCGTGTGTGTGTCAAGCTGCATTCTGCTGCCATCAAGGAATGTCCTTGCTATGTGATGGGGGTGTCTGGTCTGGTACATACGGCCCGTGGGCCAAAAACGCCCCCTCCAGAGGGTCTAATCTGGCCTGCGGGATGAACTTGCAAAGTGCAAAACCTAAATTGAAGACATTAACAGCAATTTTTCTAATAAAAGTAACTGCTATTCTGAAGTTTCTAACAGTTTTAGTAAGAGTTGTGGACATAACACAACAGTGAGATCTGGAACTATGCAGAAATTGCATTAATTTTTCTTAAGAAATGTCCAGTTTCTTCATTACAAGATTGTAAAAATGCAGTTTATTAAGTGTAAACACTTTCATAATGTACTTCTTTGCACTGAAACAAAGGGAAATATTTGAAGTTGTTGTTATATATAAGTTAATAGGCTATTGTGTTACTGGTCCGGGCCCCTTAAGATCAAACTGGGCTGTATGTGGCCCCTGAACTGGTATATGGCATTAATGTCATGGCCGATCGGTGTATATTGGATGTATTACAAAAGTTGTGTACACACTTTTACCGCAGTCTGTCCATCCAAATATCGACCTCTTGATGGCATTAGAGGAAAAGTCAGGGACTCTTTTTAATCATCTAAATCTCGTGCACTATGTTTGTGTTGACCAAACTCTAGAATAATCCAGTAGCATCCCTCTGGGCTTGCAACGAACATATAAAACGTAAACCCTCACAGCTTGTTTGACTTTGGGAAACTACCCAAAGGCATGTCGTAGCCCTATTTGTTTTCCCTCGTGAGAATAGCCGTCCTTTTTTTTCTTTTTATCCTTATTATTGAAATTTCTGTCCACAAAGTAGATAAGCTCTGTTGCCGCAGATTAAAGCGCAGGAGACGTTTGACGTAACCGCAGGTTTTAAAAAAAGAAACTTAAAAAAATATGGTTCGGCCGGCGCTTACGATCACGCGCAAGGTCAAAGAGAAATTAGACGACCGCACTCAAAGAGTGATGACTCGTGCTATTATTAGCCGTTATGTAATAGCCATTCCTCCTCCTTTCATTTCAGCGACTGCGCCCCTGCCTTTGTGGCCCCGCAGGGAAGGAGTGAGGAGACGGCGAGGAGACTTTGGGACGTCAGCTGTGAGCTTCTTGGCATCGAGTGGGACTGATTCAGCCTTCAGACCGGCGCCAACTCAGTTCTTTCAGGAGTTAACATTCATTTCAGTTTCTTTTTTCCCATTATGGTTTTGATGTTCTGTACATTGAATACCTAATAAGCAGTCAGGTAAGTCAAGTAAGAGGTGACGTGGAGTTGCTTTTTTGTGTAATAATGTAGTAATTACATTATAATTACTTGCGTATTCTGGTGCTCTATGACGGCTCGCCAAACCAGAACTACTCAGTAATATTATCATGTAAACACAAATACCTTTTTGACTATTTTTGTGACACAATGTGAAAAGCAGTGTAAGCAAAAAAAAAAAAAAAGCGACTTGATGTGTTTTAGGCTTTAGGATACACCGAAGGGTCAATGCAGGGTAAAAAAAAAAAAAAAAGAAATTAAAAATAAGACCAGCATCTTTATCAATCCTTGTTTTGTTTAATTTTTTTTTTTTTTTTTTTTTTTTTAATTTATCCAGCTTGATTTTTGTGCCAGCATTTCTAAAACAACTGCAGGGGTTCTTTATAGTCTTTCTAGGTCAATAAGAAAACTTAAAAGTCTGAGCCACAATTCCCACCTTGTGTGATAACTGTCGATGTACGAGATAAGGTTTTTTCTATTTCAAACAAATTCCGAGCTGGAATCATGTCACCGCGATGACGGCAGCTAACGTTAACCCTCCCTCATCGACGCAGCCTGCACATCCTGGAGGAATTAGTTTTACACGGATAAAAAAGGATCTCCCTACGTCATGTTTCCTTTGCAGCATTCACAAACAAAAGTTGCCAAGAGTTTACATTCTGTGTTTTATACAAGTGAAACATGCCTTTTACTACACTTACATTCATGTCAAGAGTTGAATGTTTACATTTTATGTAAATAAACGGAAATATTACTATCACGTCGTTTGTGTGAGTCCTTGGAAATGAAGGAATGAATGAACGTGTGGTTGTAGGTGAATAGGGTAAAATTTTTAACTTATAGATATCACCAGTTGATTACTGACATAAGTACAATATTTTTTTGTATGACAAGTTTTCTGTGAATTTATATTTAAATATGCAAATTAGCAGATATCCACTTAAATATACACAAATTTGCATATATTTGCAGAACAGAAATCTGAATAATGACGAATGTGAGGTTCAAAATTCTTGTTTCATTTTGTTAACATATTAGATTTCCAGGTATTTAAAGAGGGGATTTTAAATATCTCTTTTTTTATAATCACTTTTCATTACAAAATACTGTTAACAGTTAGGAATAAAATGTTATATAAACCAGGCACTGCATGTGATTTGAAAATTTCCCTTTTGCAAATACCTGCAGAATGTAGTTAAGAATAAATGAGGAATGTTTGGTTTGTGTGAGAGCTACTGAAGTGGAGATTTCTAACTCAGAGTAGCAGAAAAACTCATTTTGAGAAAACGGCCTTTAAAGTTTTACATTGTAAAATCATGGATATTTTTAATTGGAAACCACTATGAACCAAAACCAAATCTACTCAAATGCTTCAAAACACATCATATAATCGTATCAACATATATAATATCAAAATATTAGATTCAATTTTCAATAAATTCATTCAACATGAATGATGATCGTCTCCACCTTACGGCTGGATGAACTCAGATGAGTCTCTCCTCGACTTCACGTGTCTTTTCTTGCTAATTTTGAGCTGTAATTTTCTTCTTAGAGACGATTCACAGCATCATTAAATATCCATCACAGATAAAAACAGACCAGCAGAATATCCAGTCATGTGATGCTTTTGAACGAATCCAATCAGATATCGACACCAACCAATGAGAGTGCAAGTTCAGCTTCAGATCGGTCTTTCTACTTTCACGATTGGTCGCCAATACAAAGGATATGACCATATTTGGAGCTGACAGACTTCTGCAGAACAAACAGAGCTTCACAACGGTACCTCATGTGTCCAGGTTGTTGTTGTTTTGTGGTAAATCATTATCAACCCGTCTGAATGATTCTCTTTAAAGCACAGTGTAAAACTTTCATCTCCCCCTTCTGGCAGCGAAAGTTATTACATGACCAAACAACTGTTGCGTTTGCCTACAGTGAACAGCTGCTTCTCTTCAGTCTCCAACACAGGGTTCATTTTTGTTCTCATTGTTTCCAACCCTAGAGAGTAAGTCATACAGTCTTAGTCAAGTTTATAAAGCTAGCTGTTGTCGGCTGCTCCACTCTTCACCTCTGTCAAAATGAATTATTGCCACAGTTAAAAACTGCGGTTAACTGTGAAATACAAAGAGTTACACAACTGGTGTGACGGGCTGCATCGTGTGAACCGGTCTGGGGAGGTCTTGAACATAGCGTAGGTTCATGAATATATAAAAGTCCTGGCCTATAGCTTTAATAATTCATATATTCTTCACTTTATAGAAAAGAAACCAGTGAAAACACCACAACAATCCTTTTCTAATCTCTTATTGTGTTATTGTCATGGAAAAAATATCACATTTTGAAGAGTTGGCACAACCCTGCAAACTAATTTCCTGTCTAGTAACAAATTAATCAATGGTCTGGTGTAGGTGGGTGCTACATGTCTAAGTAACATCCACATGAATGCCACATCCAGACGTATCCCAGACAAGATGCTATTTACTTCTTCTGTCAGTGGTCATAATATTATGGCTGATCTGTGTACCTCTGGGGTGATGTGCAGGGCTTTGGAAACCCGTGATCCAGCAAGCAGACACTTCCACCCATATATATCACACCCATCTAGTGCAACACACTTTACTACATTAAATTACAACATTTCATATTTTTATTTTTATTTTTCATTTTATTGTTCAGGTGATGCAGAAACCACATACATTTCAAAGGCATTAGTCCCTGCATCATTTGCTCAGATATTATTTTACAATTATTTCCCAAAGTATAAAGTGCGGCAGTGGTGAGACACAAAAGTCAAGTTAAGAAGGATTAGAGTGCATCTCAAATCTAAATTGGCTTCTTTTTCACCTCAGTCTCTGACTATCACAGACAGTCCTGGGCGAAGGGACAACGTGGATGTACTTCCTGACCGTGTGATCTGTAACACTATAACGAAGTTTAAGCAACGTGTGATGTTGTTCAACTTAAAAAAAAAAAAAAAAGTGTTTTAAGGTGGCTGTATATTTGCACTATTATCCTGTTTTGTGAAAAAAAAGCAGGCAAAAACAATAATACTTATCAGGACATAAGATGTTGCAGCACTTCAATCCCTTTTTTTGAGACAACACGTGGCTCATTATCTGCGCGAGTCAGTCGTTTATGGGTTTACAGACGGATACGAGTCAGGTCTCCCATCAGGAACAAAGAAAAGGAAAAGGAAGCATGATTTAAAGTGAGCAGCACTGAGTGATTATCACCAAGAACATGAGAAAAAAGCCACTGACTTTAAGAGCTGGATTTGTTATAGATGTGTAACGCAGGTCCCTTTTCTGTATCCGACCTTAAAAAGTCTTCATCAGCATCTTAAATGCCCCGAAATAACTCGATACTAGTTTTCTTCATCAAAAGGGATTTTTTTTTTGCACTGAAAATTAGGGTTACAAAACCATTTCTGTTCAAGGTTTGAATGTGTAACATTGATTACGAGTAAAAAAAAAACAAAAAAAAAAAACACTGTCCACACACAGACCATAAGGACATAAACATGTGGGTGGATGTGGGGGGGGGTCGGGTGGGGGGGTAGTACCTACAAGTAACACATTTGTCAGACGCCTTCCAGTCAGTTATTAAAGATATTTTCCCTTTCAGCTGAGGTAGGAGGCACATTTCATACTACATTATGTAAGCAAGTTAGCAGTTAGCATTTCTGCTACGCAACAGTGGTGGTGGTGGTGATGGTGGTGGTGGTGGTGGCGACTCCTTCCTTCCCAAATACCACCAACGAGAGAGGGACAACAGGCGAAAGTAAACCACAGCTGCGATTTGCTGACAAATAAGAAACTTCAGGGTTTCCTAAAGTTTTGACCTCGACACAGTTTCTACATCTTTCCAGGATTTCCAGTTAAAAAGTCAGGTCACCCCTAAAGAGGTTGTTCCTTTCGGCTGCAGCGGCTCGTGCTAACTCATTAGCGCACACTGTTTCAAATGCTTAACTGAAGAATGAATGAAGTAAAAGGGGACGACACGAAGCGCTACACTTTGACGTCTTTGCTCGTTGAGTGACGTCTGCTTGACGTCACTTCACTCAGCTTCACGCGCGGGAGGTTAAATAATTCAAGATTAAGTCTGATTTAGCTGCTACTGGCGCAACACGCGGGAATCTCAGATAGAGCAGACAGCTGGTGGTCGAGTTGTATTGTGAGAGAAGGAAGAAGAATGCACCCGATAAGAAAAGGCCACTGTGAATCTGACAGCGTTTGTAGTGTAACAAAAAGAGGCTACATGCTAGTTACGTGTGCGCTAAAGTGTTAGCAGAGCGTGGAAAGATCCAGAGACGAGGGCGATGACTTCTCACTGTTTTTTTTAAGCTGAACTGGTGGATGTGAAGACTCGTGTGTGTTAATTACAGTAAATCTGCTCATTTCAAACCTCAAAAAACCCTGAATATTCTCCTTTGCGTTTGCGGCTCCTCTGCGTTTAAGTGCTGCCTGTGTGATCCCTTGTTGTGCCGACTGTGCCTTTACCTGGCGTTGGGTCGACCCTGGCGTGACTGAGAGGACTTGTTGTTGTGTTCGCTCAGCCACTGCCTACAGATATTCTGCATCACCGAGTCCTGGGCCTCCTCGGCCGCCTGAAGGACTTCCTGGACCAACGGGCCCGCGCGGCTCGAATCCAGCTTGACGGCCAGCAGGTACGCCGGCCTCAGCTTACCGCACACCAGGTAGGCTTTGATCTGCACACGGAGGAACATCAAGGATGAGAATTAGGGACATTGTGAATTGTTCATTTATATAAAATAAAATAAAAAGGCAGAAGTGAAAACACTACCTTGCTTTCTGTGCTCTTTATCTCCAGAATGAGACCTTCCAACTCCTTGGCCTAAACCAGAACAAAGGTAACAATTACAACATGGAGTCAAATTGTGGCTTCGGTATCATAGCGTAGCGTGAACATTTCCGTCACTCACATCAGCCGGCCCCTTATCGGCGATGGAGACGCAGCTGAGGATGAGGCCGTCGCAGTCGTTTTTGGTGGCGGTGCCGGATTCACCGACGCATTTGAGCAGCTGCCGCACGGCTCCGTACTGCCTCTGTCGGACGAGCCTCTGTCCGGCCCGAACGTAGACGGCGTGGGCCTCCAGCTGGAAGTCCTGAAGGAGAGAGGAAGAAGAGATATTAAACCCTGTTAAATCCCAGACGTGTGTTGTTTAGCTGACCCGCTAAAATCTACTCTTCATCACTTCTGCACGATAAAGTTACAGCATTCCGTGTTGCTACGGCAACGCCGCGATGTTCCAGGCTCCGGTTGCCTCGGTAACCCTGATGGTATATTTGATACCTCGAATGTTTCCAAACAAAAGTTGTGGATGGTGCTTCCTTGTTTTTTTTTTTTTTGTTGTTGTCACAAATGAATCGGTTGCATCAGTTTTATCTCCGAGGAGATAAAATAAAGATAAAATGTATCATCTCTACCTTCATCTTTATGATACATATAAAATGTCTTTATCTTTTATCTCCTCGTGTTATAAAATCGCCGGCTTGTTTTTATTTGGATCTTCTTTATCTGCAGCTTTTATTATAGTAACCTCGTGTAGTAGGGAAAAGCTCTTTCTAAATGAACTTTATTATTACATCATTTTATTGACATTTAGTGAGTAGCATAAAGGAGCAGCAGCAGAGATAGCATCGTGTTACAACCCTGCGTTGTCGACCCATAAATAAAGGGACCTTGAAACCTTGTACCTTGAAAACACATTCTAGTAGCAGGAACATTTCACCTGTTTGTTTGTATTTCATTGAATGCAGTTTCTGAACACACGTCTCTCCTCACACATGAACTTACCTGTATGACTCTGTAAGCGATGCCAAAACCCTCCTCTATGTTTTTTCCTCCGAGCATCACCTGCAACATTTGACAACATGTTTATAGTAAACAAAATACCGAACGGGAAACACCGTGCATTTAATATTTATATCCACATTCGAGGACAGTGACAAAGCATTTCAAATAACATCATTCAAACTTATCGGCCACTTTATTAGGTACAATTTACTACTCAAGGTAGGTACTCAATTTGTACTGAGGGGCCCAAAGTGTGTCAAGAAAATATCCCCCACACCATCACACCACCACCACCAGCCTGAACCGCTGATACAAGGCAGGATGGAACCATGCTTCATGTTGTTTACGCCAAATTCTGACCCTGACATCTGAATGTTGAGAGTCGTCAGACCAGAGGACGTTTTTCCAATCTTCTATTGTCCAGTGTTGGTGAGTCTGTGTGAACTGTAGTCTCAGTTTCCTGTTCTTAGCTGAGAGGAGTGTCTTCTGCTGCTGTAACCCATCTTCTTCAAGGTTGGACGTGTTTCGTCCACACAACTGCCACTCACTATATATTTCCACATCCCAGTAAATCTGTAGTTCCTGAAATACTCAGACCAGTCTGACACCTGTCTGGCAAGATCCCCTTTCTTCCTCATTCTGATGCTCGGTTTGAACTTCAGCAAGTTTTCTTGATCCCCTCTACATGCCTAAATGCATTGATTTGCAGCCATGTGATCGGCTGATTAGCAACAAGCAATTGAACAGGTGTACCTAATAAAGTGGCAGGTGAGTGTATATCCACATTCATAATCCCTGACTACTTTTCATCGCTTTTCTTTTGAAAAATTTAATTTTAATGTCTAAATGTAAATGAAAAACTGATAAACTCAGGGTGTCTCGGACGGGTTTGAAGAAGCTCACCTTGCAGGCGACCTCGATTTTCATAGGGCTTCCTCCAAAGAGCGTTGGCAGTGAAGACTTGGAGGACGGTGTGCTGGTCTGCGGGGCCTTGGAGGACGTCTCACAGCGGTGGAGGAAACGGGTCACCTCCAGCTGCAGCTCGATTGTATTCATGTGCCTAGTGCAAAGAAACACAGCATTAGATCATGAGGTAGATCATCTCTTCAGCTGAACTCAGGATGTATCAAATGACCTGGACACGTCGCTGGACGTCATCGTCTTCCTGAAAGAGTTGACCTGGGACTTCCTCCTCCCTCCGCCCCAGCTCTGCTGCTCCTGCAGGTACGTCCTGAGGTGTTCTTTGGCTCTGACCAACCAGCGCTAAACAAAGCCACGTTTAAAGACAAGAGGAAGGTCAAATTTCAATTAAGAGCAGGGATCTTTATAATAATGGAGGAAATAATAATGGAGGTACCTGCTGTTCCCCCAGCTGCAGGTAGGAAGTGGCTCCATATGTGAAGAACCGAATACACGTCATAGCTGCGCGCACGTGATCCTGTCCAGATAAACAGGGTTTTACATCATTTATCAGAGCAGTTTTAGTGGCATTTGAACAAAATAATGAAAATTGCCCTAAATTGGTAACATTTTGGGGGAAGATTTTTGGGCAGTGCTTATGGTCAGATCATTTCTCTGAATCCTTTGTCGGACATTTTTGGTACTCCTCTCGAGTAACTCGGCATTGGAATTTTCTACTTTGCTAGCCCGGAAGCTAATCTCGTTTGATTGGATGCTTGATCGTTGGATCAAATATGTGCTTTTTAACTTCAAGTTTGAGAAACTAAGACATTTAAAGATATATTGGCCGTGTTAAACTCTCTTGATACATCTCCAGTTGTAGAGGAGGATTCAGCTTCTCTGTACGTGCTATATTCTCCTTCAACAGCAGCTGCAGCCCCCTTTCCTTTTTCTAAATTATTGTTGTTATTTATGTATTTATTTTTTTTTTTTATCTGTTTATCTCCTCGTTATTTGAGTGTATATGTTTGTCTTGTGTCTGTCTTTGGCTCTGACCTGAAAGGGTTTTGTTCATGGGACGGGAAGGGACAAGAGGACATTTAATGTGTAGCTGTATAATTGTACAATTATTTTGATATTTGCTTGCTACCGTTGCTTGTCTGTATGGCGGGAAAAAAAAAGTAAAATCCTGTTCAATAAACGAAGTTAGACTCGAACCATCATGAATTGCTGGAGCTGGTAGAGACAGTGAAAGTATCCGCGTCTCTGCAGGAACTGGCAGGAGGAGATGAGGTAGCGGCTGCACGCCTCCAGGCCGGGGTCTAGCTTTTCCAGTATTCCCTGCAGCATGCCCAGATTTCCCCGCTCCAGACTGGGCTGCAGCACACCCTCAAGGAAAATCTCCTCCGGGCATTCCTGAGACATGATGGAGGACATATGTCAAAAACGAGCAGGAGGTTAGACATGCGATCGGTTATACTCTATAATCAGCTCCTTATTAAACCATCTGAGGGTTTGATCAACCTGCAGCTCATTTACTTAAATTAACATGGATCTCATTACCACGCTGCAGGTTTTTAGATCAAAATGAAGCAGCATCTTCCAAAAAATGACAGATGAAGGGAACACTAAGCCAAGAAACTGCAGTTCCTTTCATGCACACTTGAAAAAAATGAGGTGAATCTTTATATAACTCACCAATTTAAACAATATCAAGGTTTAAAGGTATGCGTGAGTCAAGAACTCCAACCAAAACAAAACAAAACATTTTGCTGCTTAGCAAAGCCAACAATCTGAGCGTCACCTTGTTGAGGATGTACGTCAGCGCCTCGGTCACGCGGTCGTGACGCATGTGGAAGCTGATGAGAGCCAGGTGTGTGCCGTACGCGCTCAGGTAGTACAGACACTCCTGGTGGAGGTTGCCCCCTTGCGTCTGTCCCTCCGCTCGCTCCACAGGACTGACCTCGCGCAAGGCGTCCTCCAGCTCGCGCAGGGACGCCAATATGTCCTCGCCGATCGTCTGACGCGCGCACAAGGAAAGCACAAAACCGGTTGTGAATTTTAAATCTACATGCAAATTAGTGTAAAAACCCGACCGTGCAAGGTTTGACTTTCATTTAAAATTTATTACAGTGCTGCTTTCATCCTGTAGCACAAGTCGGGACATGTGTCACTGAACCAGACGCTGCTTTGAAAGATTTACTCAGCGACCGCTTAAGTTTCTTACAGCCTGGAAACTTCCATGTCAGTATGTGGAGCACTACACAACTTATTACGTTCCTGTCAGTGCGCTGAGATTCCTGAGTTTCATGTCCACCAGCACATTCCAGTAGTAACTTACACCTGATCCCTACACTCTGTATGTTATTAACCGTTTAGTGAAAATGAAGATGTTACGTGTCTATATTTTTCCAATGAATTCTGGTTATAATGTTTTTTATTAACTTATCATAACTGCAAGAGGAGAACATGACACCTGCAGCGTCTGTGTGGTCCATGTAACGGAGACGCTACACAGCAGCCCACCAGCCAGTGCGGCTGCGATGCTGTGTCATCTTACCGAGCCTGGAGCGGGTCGCACAGAGGTCTCCAAATGTTGGACGACCTCCTGCAGCAGTAAGGAACCCAGGCTGAGCTGGTTGCGGTCCACCGGCGGCTTCAGGCAGCGGGCGAGCTTCTCCCTAGCCGCCGACAGGTTCCCAGCCTTCAGAGACGCCATGCCCCACGCCTGCCACACGCCCCCGGGGTCAAGGCCGCTCTTGGTCGACACCTAGATAAGCAGCCAAACGACCACAGTCAATGAGCGTAGAAGGTATTTGAATTCATTTGAGGTTTCATTCTGATGAATGAATAATTAAACCAGAGGCCGCCTCACCTCCACAGCTAGCTGGTAGTGCTCTGCTTCCAGCAGCTGATTACGGAGGCGTGTGACAGCTGACGTCTCCAGGATGTCGTCCAGAGAGGGAACGTATTTGTAATTGGCCGTCACCAGAATCTTAAGCACGTCGACTTTACTGATGTAACTGGGAAACAAGCAGAACGAATAAAAGAGGATGCAGAACTGTGAAAACTCTCTAATACAGAAACTAACTTCCACATCAGCTGCAGTAAAGCTGGTGAGTAAGTAAGTGGTAAAAGGTCATATTATGAGTGTCGGTAAGACCTTTCAACTCACTTCCTGTTAACTCAGCTCTCCGGATTTGGCCAATCTTACAGTCTCACACATTAGTCAGTCTTTTTGTAAGTAAACTTTAGTCACGTCACACGATGATGTGTGTTTAATGCAATCACATAGTTCCCTGAATAAATCAAAGTTTATACAGAGGGTACAGAAAAGAAAAGTTGCAAAGCAAGAATATCTGCTGTGGTTTATTGGCCAAGACACACACACGTCCATCGTGCTCAGAGGTTGTATCATGCAGCGACGTTTAAAGCAAACACGTTCTTATCGTTGCTGATTTGGGGACAGCTGCATTTGGTGCATTTCAGGTCACAAGTACAATTTTTACATTTACATTTATCGAGATTTTTAGAAGAAATCCAGATCCTGAATGTTGCTTTTTATTAATGAACTCACATCTTTCTAAACTGAAACAAAAAAATAAACTTAAATAAAAGCACAGTCAGTAAACACTTTCTTTCTTTCTTTTTTTTTACTGTTTCATCTCACCTGTCACACAAAGCCAGGTCCTGACTGCGGCCGACTCTGACAAACATGAGCTTGGCGCTGAACAGCAGCTGCCGCATGATGTCGGTGAGGAGGGAAGCGTCCACCTCCGGGTTGTTCAATTTACGGGACAAGGAGCGGCAGTGGCCGATGAGCTGATGACCGCAGACGGTTTGGTCGCTGTGCAGAGACAGAATGGCCACGCAGAGGTATGCGCTGGGAGCCTGTGGGTCGTATAACAGTACATTAAAATAAATAAATAAATAAACTTAGCTTGGCGTGAAGTCACAGTCAATAAGCTGCAAAGGAAGTGAATGTCACGGTAATGTGCACATGTTCGGAGCATAGACTGTATATAAATATGGACTCCACACTTTTTCCAGATCCTATTATATTATATACTGTACTTGTTTTTTTAAAAGAAATTCCCCCCAGAAACAGCCTTTACAGAGCAGTTAGCATGGCAACCTCTAGTCGCCATTATGTCACATTCTGTTTCTATAACTAAAACAAAACGTATTCAAATAAGTGAGAATTTAAACATGCATCAACATTAAATAAACTACCTAAAATGACGGAAGCCATCTTTAAATTATTTAACATGTATTTTAGTGTTTTAGTTTGGCCCAATCTCCATCCACTAACATGGAGTAGGTGGAGCTTATGACCTATACTGCATCCAGCCACCAGGGGGAGCTCTATTTGCTTTGGCTTCACTTTTTGAGAAGCCGTTTGTGCCGACCTTTCTTTACATGGGTGATGATGAATGAACAAATGAGTGAGAATGAGCGAATGAACAATTCCTGACCTGTTCAAAGTAGAACTCGCTCCGTAACAGTTGATTGTCTGCCGGGTCTGAGCTGAGTTGGATTTGTCTGTGCACCACTTCGGGCAGATGCAGCATCCCGTCCAGAGCTTCCTCCGTCACCACGGGGCTACGATGCTCTGCACAAACAAACACGAGCAAAGAGACACGTGGAGAGAAACCTCATCATTATAGCCGGTATTCATTTAAGCATGGCTGTAGAAGAGTAATTTGGATGCTGCATCTTCATTTTACATTTTATGTCATACACTTAATTTACCTTCAACAGGTTCCTCCTCCTCATCAGAACTGTAAACGGAAAACAAAACATAGAATTGGTCCTATTCGAGATTATATCACTGCATGTTTATAATATACAAGAATCCCATGATATGGATATGAAGTGGTCTTACTCTGGGTGAAAGTAGGCGTAACACTGGTCACAAACTCTGACTTCCTCTCCCGGACACCCCTCAATAGTCATCTTCCGCTCAGAACACGCATTACACACCAGACGGCCGCACCTCCGGCAGTGATGACGCCTGTTGAACTAGAAATAGGAAACATAAACAATTATTGGACTCAGACTCAGAATTATCTTTACGGCCACATATGATCACATATAAAAGGAATTTGCTGTATTGGTTAGTACAATAAACGTCCAGAAAAATCCAGAAAATCGGACAATGAAGAAAAATAGAGAATAAAAATATACTTCTTTTTATTTTATTGAGACAGCGCATATTGATGAACAGTACATACATGATGTACTGTAAATATGCTTGAGTTAGTATTTCTTTTTAACTTAAAACAAGCATAAATGTAGGATTTTCTCCTTTTTCTTACAGATGTTTTCAATTCAAGTTCAACACCTAATTAACAAAATTTTTTTCCCACTGTTTTGTTGTTTCAACTAATTTAATTTTGCAAAATTCACAATTTAAATCAGATTTAAAAAAAAAAAAAAAAAAAAAAATCCTCAAATTCACTCTTCACTAATTTTTTCTTCATTATTATTATTATTATTATTTATTTTTTTTTTAAATCTGAGACACATTCAAGTCCGTCACGGTTTAGCTCCCTCACCATGGTGAACCTCTCACGCCGGCAGACCATGCACACGTGCTGCTGGGTGTCAGGAACCCAGTCTTTCCGAGCCGGAGGTTGATCCGGAGGCAGGAACTTAGCAGACGTGCGACGCTTTCTCCCCGTCGAACCTCGATCCCTCTCCCTGTCTGAGCTGGTCACCGAGGGGGCGTGTGTTGGGGTGCTGGCTACAATCGAAGACAAAAATCACAACAATTTTAAATATATATTAAAACGTACTTAATCAGTATTAAGCATATATTCAAATGTCTCACCTGAGGAGTTTGTCTGAGATTCGATTCGAGCAGATGACACGGAGACGGTGTCTTGAGCGGGACACTGCATCAGAGCGTCCTGGAGGCTGATTACAGAATCTGGAAATAGTAAATGAATTAATTAAGAAATTACACTGTTGATCCACTGCTTTGTTTTAAGACCTCAAAGTCTTAGTATGTGTCCATACATCTAGATCATAGGTCTTCAACTGGGGGTCCGCGACTCCTATTGGGTCCGCAGAGGTACTGCAGGGGGGGTGTAAAGTCTTTGGTTGATTAGACATTTCTTATATATATTTTTTATTTATTTTATATTTTTTATTCCCCCACAGTTTTAAATTTCTCTAAATACAATCCAACATATTTTAGTAAAGGGATCAATGGAGACAGACGACACTATCTCTCATTCAGTGATACCGTTTCACACAGAGCGCCACACTACACCTGTCAATCTAAGCGTCCTGTACACAGTAGGCCCCGCCCCTATCGCTGCTGAGCCAATCACGAGGCTGCATACTACTCGCCGACTCTGCCAGGTTCCTATTCAAAAAACCTGCAATATTAGCATAAGAGAAGCTAACTGTGCTAACAAAAAAATAATATTTAAACCAGTGTATTATTTGAGTAGTTTAATATTGAATGCAAAATTATAATAATAATGCATGCTTATAAATAGCACTAGGCGGAGTTGGGTGGGGGGTCCCTACTTAATCTGTCATCAGACTCCTGATCTATTACACTTCGAGTTCATATTATATTTAAACACCAGTGTCAGTATCAGCTTCTACACATTTTATTCATCTCTTTCACATCTGTGTCCATGCGTCAGTGGCGGCATGTGTGCGTTACGTTAACAGAACTGACCAGATCGAGACCTCTCTCTGGGGGCGCAGGAGAAGTCGAGGGCTTTGCCGGCGTAGTCCGCCAGCAGTTTGTCGATGTCCTCGGCGCTGAAGCCGGCCTCGTGGCCGACCAGCAGGCTCCGCAGGGTTCGCACCGCCACGTCCGCCCAGTCCACCTTCAGGTTCATCAGCAGCTGCTCGAGCATCAGCAGGGGCTCGGACAGGAGAGGGAAGTAGTCCTGCTGAGAGGCCGGGGGCAGAGTCAACAAGACCTGAAAAAAAAAGAAAGAAAGAAAGAAACACATTTATGGAAACATTCAGGATAATGACAGTTTGAAATTGGACAAAATGTAAGTTTATTCATAGCTAACAATGAAAAAACACCCTACAGCCTCTAAGCCACCTAAAACCAACTGATATAGAATAATTTAATTGAGGCGTAAGCATCATCTTGTTTTATTTTGCAGAAAGTTGGAAAACCTCAACGTTTCCATTTAACCTCCTGAAAGCTGAGCTTTAGCTCGCTATGCATTTTTAATTTCTCATAGGTGTTTGGGAAGAGTAGGACCTAAGAACTATAAAAACTAAGCATCAGCTTTGAACAGGAAGTAGTTTTTGGAAAAAAAACTATGTCCTCATATGTGGACATGGGGATTATTTCACTGTATATTATAATAAAGTCGCCAATATGTAACAAAATATAAAAAAAGAACATGGCTTTGCAAAGACATAATTGTAAATAATGAATAACCAATGTCCTCAAACGAGTATTTTCTAATTAGTGAAGTTATAGCTTGTTACTATTGATGGAATTTGTTACATTTGCATCATCATATTAAACTAGAAAAGTTCATAAGCATAAAAAAAAAAAGCTGCAACTGTAAAATTCGATGAGGTTTTGTGCATTTTTGATGTTTTGTTACATGATCGGCTGCAGAATGAATCTACTAAAATTATACCATCACGTTTAACGTTTAAGGAACTGAAAAGCTCGGCTGAGATAAGAACAAGCTCCTAATTGTGTGCAAGATTGGACACGCCACTGAGTTGCAATAAGAGAACAGTGGTGATGTCAGAAAGGAAATTACATCCAAGTTTGGGGAACTACAATTCTGGTAAAAACAAAGACATCCTGTACTGTTCTCTGAGTGGTTTTACGTGCACACAACATTAATGAAAGTCAAATGTTCTGTACACCTTGTATCTTTAATTGTTACCTTTCAAAAGTGATTACTTGAGTTTTTTTTATGCTGCAGTGCTTGCAGTGCTTGAAGTGTTCACCCCCCCACACATTCACAGACCTTGGAGCCCAGATGAAGCGCATGGATGTGTCGCCGACGCGCCGGAGACACCTGCCTCTGGAAATGCAGCGTGAGGTAGTCGGCCAGGAAGTGACACGCAGCCAGTCCGGGACGGCGATCCAGGGCGCGCTCGCAAATATCAAGGCCGACCACAGAATCCGAGAGGCCCTCGAGTAACTGAACGAGGCAATCGAGCGACAAAAGGAAAATTAACGAGAGCAGAGAGGCACGTGGACACTGATCTGGCATATCATTATGATACTGTGTAGGTCTCCCTTCACTGCAAAAACAGTAAAATGAATATAAATATTCTTATATCTAATCAAATCATCTTATATTAAGAAAAAACGAAGGTTTTTTTTCTCGTCTTTGAATAAGATGCATTTCTTGAAATTCCTTTTTTTTGCAGTGTTGTGCTTCCAAAGCAATTCTGACTCATCAAGAATTAGACATTGGCCTTCTGAAGGTGTCCTGTGGTGTCTGGTAACAGAATGTTGTTAATGGTGGTGGTGGTGGTGGTGGTGGTGGTGGTGGGGGCTTTTTGGGTCCTATGGGTGGAGGGGAGGAGCCTCTGTGGATCATCCCACAGTCACTTGATCAGTTTGGGATCTAATGAATTTGGAGTTCAGGTCGACACCTTGTGAAGTTCTTCCTAAACCATTTAGTCCGTGTCACGCTGCATCAAGGAGTGTCATTGCTATGGTGTGTGTGTGTGTGTGTGTGTGTGTGTGTGTGTGTGTGTGTGTGTGTGTGTGGGGGGGGGGGTGTTTCCAGACTTTTCCAGATAAGGAAAGTGAACAATGTAAACGCCCGACTCCCATGTTGAGACATCAGTCCCAAGTTTCCTGGAAACATGTGCTCCATGAAAACACAGCGCATATTTATGAATAAACACACACGTCACTGTGGCTGCTTCCTGATCCCTGACAAATGTTCCACCAGTTAACGAGACGCTGAAAGGGATCCGCACCTGAAAAGCCTCGTCAGTCTGTCCCTTCTCCAGCAAATACAGCAAATGCTCAGTGTGCAGCTGCAGTCTCAGCTGATCGGAGACAGGATACAACTCTACCCACTGTTTACAAAGAGCAAACTCCTGCAAAAAAAAAAATAAAGTGTTAGACAAGTTGGAGTAATGTCAAGTTTGCGCCGTGCAGGTGTGTGCTGTGTGCATACCTTGGCCTCAAGAATCATAGATAGCATCGACTCAGAGTCCGTCTTGGATTTAGTCCTCAGCTCTTGCCAAGTAGCCCAAGGCAAACGAGGCTGTAAATTTAACATCTACGATGGTGGAAACAAAAAGTGCAAAGTCACAATGAAAAGTAGAGTGAGGTAACTCATGAGAAGACACAACAACAGAACGGTATGTGCGAAAAGCAGAACTCATAAATTCTCATACTTCACCGAGACGCCAAACGCAAGAACCGACTTGTAGGTTTCTTTGTACTCGGCTGCCGTGTGGCGTCTACATGTAAAGTTTAAAATAAGTGTTACCCAGTGGTAGATGTCCAGTTCTTTCTTCTTGAGCTCCAGTTCCGTCCTCAGGGAGGCGTCCGTGCCGGTGTCGCTGAGGCAGAACTCGAGCAGCTCCAGGCAGGAAGACAGAGGCCAGCGCTCCAGGGCCTGGAGGGCCACGCGGGCTCTCAGGTCGGCGTCACGCACTCGGAACAGTCGACCTGTACCTTCATCTCCGTCTGAATGCATAGACAAGCAATCACACGTTTACATTTAGGACAGGAGACGAGGCAGCCGGACGTGTCAAAACCGGAGAAACCTTCGCTAAACACAGGAGGTGAGACTCAGATTTAATCTGCCATCGATTTACAGTTAAACAATTAAGTTACACCTGAGTCTCTCACTCAGAACTGAAGAAGCTACTCGGATGAAACGTCCTCAAGAAACTCTCCAAGTACAGTTAAAAGCCTTTTGGATTAAAATTGTCGTTTGATCGTCTCATGCTATGTAGATCGTTTGGGAAAAGTGGTTTAGACGTCCAGAGAAAATCCACGCAAAACAGAGATTAAAGGACCAAATACATACAGTGGGGGAAATAAGTATTTGATCCCCTGCTGAATTTGTAAGTTTGCCCACTTCCATAGAAATGATCAGACTCTGGTTTTTATGGTTGTTTACTGGTTATGGGTATAGACAGAATATCAATCGAAAATGCATAAAAAACACACAATCTAAAAGTTATAAATTGTTATGTATTTTATTAAGGGAAATAAGTATTTGATCCCCAAGCACAACACAAGTCAGTACTTTGTAGAGAAACCTTTGTTGGCAAGCTCAGCGATGAGACGTTTCTTGTAGTTGGTCACCAGGTTTGCACACAGCGCAGGAGGGATTTTGGCCCATTCATCTTTACAGACAGTCTCTAAATCCTTCAAGTTTCTTGGCTGCCTCTTGGAAACTCGGAGCTTCAGCTCCCTCCACAGGTTTTCGATCGGGTTAAGGTCTGGAGACTGACTAGGCCACTCCATGACCTTAATATGCTTCTTCTTGAGCCACTCCTTTGTTGTCCTGGCAGTATGTTTTGGGTCATTGTCATGTTGGAAAACCCACCCACGAGGCATCTTCAGTGTTCTTGCTGAGGAAAGAAGGTTTTTGTCCAAGATGTTACAGTACATGGCTGCATTCATTGGCCCCATAATGCGGTGAAGTTGCCCTGTACCCTTTGCTGAAAAACAGCCCCAAAACATGATGTTTCCACCTCCATGCTTAACCGTGGGTATGGTGTTCTTTGGGTCATACTCACGTTTTTTCATCCTCCAAACACGGCGGGTTGAGTTAATGCCAAATAGCTCAACTTTGGTTTCGTCAGACCACAGCACTTTCTCCCAAGCCTTCTCTGAGTCATTTAGATGTTCACTTGCAAACTTATGGCGGGCCTGTACATGTGCCTTCTTGAGCAGGGGGACCTTGCGGGCACTGCAAGAGTTCAATCCATAACGGCGCAGTGTGTTGCCAACTGTTTTCTTGGTGACGGAGGTCCCAACTGCTTCCAGATCATTAACAAGCTCCTGCCGTGTTGTTTTAGGCTGCTCCCTCACCTTTCTCATCATCATCCTCACTCCATGAGGCGAGATTTTGCGGGGAGCTCCAGACCGAGGACAGTTGATGGTCCTTTTATGGGTCTTCCACTTGCGAATAATGGCACCAATAGTTGTCACCTTCTCACCAAGCCTTTTGCTGATGGTTTTGTAACCTACACCAGCCTTGTGCAGGTCTACAATCTTGTCCCTGACATCTTTTGACAGCTCTTTGGTCTTGCCCATGGTGCTGTAGAAGTTGGAATGTAAGAAACTGATTCTTAGAGCAGGTGTGCTTTGTATACATGACGAGTTAAGATCAGGAGTATTGGTAATTAGTTGACTGAGCACAGCTGTGTGCCACATGCGCACCAGCCAATCTGTAGGAGCCTGAATTCTAAGTGAATTGTTGGGGATCAAATACTTATTTCCCTTAATAAAATACATAACAATTTATAACTTTTAGATTGTGTGTTTTTTATGCATTTTCGATTGATATTCTGTCTATACCCATAACCAGTAAACAACCATAAAAACCAGAGTCTGATCATTTCTATGGAAGTGGGCAAACTTACAAATTCAGCAGGGGATCAAATACTTATTTCCCCCACTGTATACATACATATTTATTATTAACTATTCCATTAATCTGTGATATTAGTGCAAAAAGTGGCATCTTAAAATGTCTTGTCTGGCCTTGAAGCCTCAAGATAAAGTTTAATAAAACACTAAACCCTCACATTTGAGAAGCTGAAACCAGTGAGGCTTGTACATGTGTGCTTGAGCGTGCTTGTTATTGTTCTATGAAAATCATGTAATGTGTTCTCAGAAGCATGCCGGTCTTAAATAAGTCGTTACATAACCTCCCGTGGAGCTGCCTGTCATTAAACGCATTGTGATGACCGTTCCTCACCTGCTAAAGCGCCCCACGCAAGCAAGCGGTCCCTCAGCGCCCCCTCCTGGCTGCAGCCCTGCCCGTACAGCTCCAGCAGACTGAGGGCTCGGCCCAGGTCCCGGGAGGACAGCGCTTTCTGGAAGGCGTCCGCAGCCACGGCCTGAGCGGCCTCCTCTTGAGGACCGGACATCAGGAGGCCGACGAGAGGTTTCCCGCAGACGACCGCTCCGAGACCAGCGGAGCTCTCCTCGGCCTCGCCGCTCAACGGGGAGCCCAGGACCGGCTCGGCCATGGCGTGAAGGTAAGCTCGGAGGATGGGGAACTCCGTCAGGAGGCTGTCGGCCTCGCGAGAGATCTGCTCGCCGTCCAGGACGACCTCTTTGCTCTTTCCGCTGCGGAAATACCCAGACCATCCGGAGGGCTGCGTCCGGGCGGCTTCTCCTTTGCAGGCGCTCAAACAGGCCAGAGCGGCCAGCAGGGGGGAGCGAGACTTTAGGAAAGACAAGGCCGAGGGTGTGAGGAGGAAGGAGTTAGGAGAAGACGAAGAGGCGGAGGACGACGACTGAGAGGGCGGAGACGTGGAGAGGCCAGTGGACGGGGTGGAGGACTCCTCCCCCGACGGCTCGGACTCGGAGCTCACGTCCGACTGAGGCTCTGGGATTCCCAGAGTCGTCATGTGATCCTGGGAGTGATGCTGCTGGAGCAGGACAGAAAGGGACGCGACGCTGAACGCTCCGTCTTCTTTCTTCGCCTCAGCAGAGTCTCCGTCTCCTTCATCGCCGGGACTCGAGATCCACAAGGGCAGCGTCTCACAGCATCGCTGGACAATCACTTGTTGGACGCTCAGTCGCAGACCTTCATGCTGCAGCAGGGACATCACTCTGCAGATAAAATTAGTAAAGCTTAGCAAAAAGAAAGCTTCTGTTTTGTTCGTCTACAACTGAGCAGGCAGGGATTTGTCAATTAGCACAACTCAACCGTTATTTTCTAAACAGCAGATAAAGAAATGTGATTTATCTCTTGCAATTTTACATCATGCAATCAAATTACAAATTACATTTCTTACAGATTTGTTCAGAGGCAAATCGTGTATCATTATTATTATTGTTATGTCTTTATCTTATTTTAATTTAAATGTAGAGTTAAAGCAATGTCCAAACATCCAGCAGTTCCAGATATTATATAAAATTATGGTCTTCAAACAGCACAGGGAGGAAGAAGGGGGTTAAATTAGGGTTCTCATTCATTTTTCACGTGTGTGTGCGTACGTGTTAACATGTGAATGTATTTACATAGAGAAGACAGGAAGCAAATTATAATTATCATTAATTAATGATTTAAGGAAGAGGGGTGGGATTAATTTATTTATTTTTTATTTTTTTACTTCCCCCACTCCTTTTTGAGTATGTAAATTAAATTATTTGTTATTGTTAGAATAATTGTTAGAATATTTATTTTGCATTTTGCTTCTCATTTGCTACAACCATGTATGCTTGTATAATAAATGCTTAAATTTGTATATATTTGCATTTTCTATTATTCCTTGATAAACGTATTTTCCTTATTTATATATTCGAAATAAACTTCTCATTCATTCATAATCAACCATCTTACACTCAGTCTTTTTTTTTTTTTTATGTGCATGAGCTACGGTGACCAGGCAATTTCCTTTGTGCATCACTGAAGTTTATCTAAGTCCGAGTCTAAACTTACACCGAGGACTAAGACGTGTGCGTACCTGTCAGGAGAAACCTGTCTGTCAAAGAGCAGGTGGGAGAGGAGCTGAAACGGGGACTGAAGCAAAACCAGCAGAGGATTCCCAAGCTTCACTTCACCGCTTTGGTCTACGAGAAACAGCAAGAGAGACAAATAATGAGAAATAACCAAATATGAGGAAAGAAAGAGCCACTGATGGCACTTCAGGAAGAAACACTGTTTTACCCTCTAAACTCCGCACTATCACCGACGCTATTGTGTTGATGTAGTCGAGGAAACTGCGCACGTAGTCCGGCCTGGCGAGGTCCCCGTCGGGCTCAAAGGGGCAGAGCTGATCCAAAGAACGGAGAAGCTGCTTCATGCTGGAGCGCACGGGATGAGAATCCAGCTCCGCCTGCTTCAGACCGGCCTGTTCAACCAGCAGCGTCAGCAGAGCGCTGCCTTGAGTTCCCTCTGTAGCGTCAGAGGCAGAAAACAAGAGAACGGGTTAAAAAGCAACCTGTGAATGCTGAAGTCGCTTAGATAAAAAAATCAAAATATATTAACCTATTCCATCTGTGGCTGTGCTCAGATTGTGCAGCGTGTTCTCCAAGCGCTGAGTCAGACTGAGCCGAGCAGAAATGCACTCCTCGCTCAATACCGGGTGGCAACAGAACAGCACTTCCTGGATGCAGCAACCAAAGGGGCTGGCCAACGTGTGGTCTTCACCGCCAGCTTCTGTCAACAAGAGTGGATCAGTAACAACAGCAAAAACTTTACATTTAATCTGTTTTTTTAATAAATAAATACTCTCTGTTATAAAGAATTCACCTGTTTTGCCAGAGCCCTTATGAGCGGTTGGATGATTCAGGATCTTGCTGATCTGGTGTAACACCATTGGAAATCCACAGATCCCCTCAGAATGAGGCACTTTATGGTCAACTCTAACTCCTGGGGAAGCAGAGAGGGAATGAAGATGAACATGGTCATCAAGACTCTGGCACATTCTTCCAAAAAAAAACCCAAAAACGTTCAGTCTTCATACCTCGAGCCTCCAGGCTGCTGTTGTGCCTCCGTTCCGCTGTGTCCAGCAGCTGCCGGGACGTCTTCCAGAGCTGACAGTGGCAACACGCCAGGTCGAAGGCGGCCATGGCCGCGGGGCTGAGCTCCTCCAGCAGCTTGTAAAGGAGGCCCGAGGAGTCCGAGGAGCAGCGGCTCAGCCAGTAGCCCTCCTCCAGCGAGGGCAGGGGGTGAGCGGGGGTGCTGCGGAGGCGGTCGGCGATGTCCGAGATGGAGTAGAAAGCAACTCCTGGAGGGAAACATGCACAAGTCAGATCCGTGACACCAATCAGACACAACATTAAGACCACCCGCCTGATATCTTTTCATAAGATGGTCGATGTTATTTCTTCTCTGTCGTGGTTTAATGTATGGGTAATGATGTTTTAGTCAGGTATCACACCAAATGGAGGAAGGTACTAAAAAATCCATATAATAATTCCTATTCAAAAAGTTTCCCAGCAGACTTGAATTGATAAGACGGCCGTGTTATTTATTCTGCAGGGTTTAATTTGTCGCTCACTGAGAGCTATTAGCAGATTTAGTTTCACTCTAACATTCTATCCAATAAGAAATACAAAATTCCAAAGTTCACATGCATACATGAATATTGCAGCTCGTTATCTAAGAGCATCAAGACGTATAAGAAAGTGCAGCAGGACGTCAGACCTGCAGCAGCAGCGCTTTCGATAGCCTGCAGCGTTGATCTGCCGCTGCTGCCGAGCCGAGTCCTGCCCGGGGCTGCGGCCGCTGAGCCCAAACCCTCCGAGGAGGACGAGGACGAGGACATGGACCGACTCTCCATCTTCTGCTCCACTTTCCCCAACTCCACCAGGACTTCTTTGTAGCTCTCCATGAACGCCAGCTCTCCAAAGCAGCCGGACATCTCCAGGTCAAACACCATACACACCTGCACACGGAGCAGTCAGGGGACACGCGTAGCGGACAATAAGGACATTTTTATGTATTACTAGTGTTTTACTGTTTGTCCTGTTTGTCGCACACACCTGACGCGCTTCCATGAAGTTTCCTCTGCGAACGCAGGACATTAACAGAGACTCTGGAGGGGACAGCATGGCAGGAACAAGCCAGCTGTGGGCGCCTCCACACGGGCAAAACTCCAGCTCCACACCACCTCCTGCTGGCCCTCCTCCTCCATCTGACAAAGGATTAATGTTTGATTTTAAAAAGCACTTAAAGGCTCTTTTATCTAAACAGGCCTTCGGTAAATTGTAATTTTATGGCTGTTTTCAATCTGGGTTTTATTCCTCTTATGTTTTTTGTCTTAAATGTTCTTTATTTAACTTTTGTTTTATTATTTTTTTGCATTATTCTGGCTTTTTCCTATTTCACTTTGTGGTTTTTAAATATGAAAGGTGCCACATAAATAAAGTTTAATTAATAAATATCCTGAAGTGAAAGACAGAAATCCTGAGTAAAGTAGTGCGTTACCCGATGCACTCGTGCTGACTTCTCCGTTGTGTTTCTCTACGGAGGACTGCCGCTCTGTTGCATGCCTCGATGGTTTCCTCCTCCTCCTCAGGCTCGAGCTCTTGCTGCGCACCACGGAAGCGACGGTGGAGCTGACCGCTGACATCCGGAGAGGACTTTCTGAACCTGCAGGTAAATCAACATGTACTAGAGTCGCTTTGAGCCACCAGTCAAACGTTTTACACGCCCTAAACTCACCGTTTCCACCGGCCTGGTTGCTGGTGATGATCTGCAGACGCCACTGAGCCTCCGCAGTGCGCTTGGACAACCTCTGGAGACGGGTTCCGAACGTCTCAGCAGTCACGGAGCAGCCCAGGTTCGCCGCCGCCTCCGCCTCTCGGGGCAACGCTCTCCCCGCCTCCTGTCCCTCCTGCTGACCCACCACGCACATGCCCTCCAAGCCTTCCTTCAGCAGCTTCAGGAAACCCTCCATGGCCGTCGCGTCAACCAGGAAACCCTTGCAGCCCTGGATGAAGTGTCCCAGATCCAGGTGACTCCGTGGGGCTGCGGCTAAACTCGAGCGCAGGCTCTGGTTCTCCCTCCTGCAGCCGTCCGTCTCGTCCACCTTCCTGGCATTTGACTGAGCGCCGCTACCTGCGTTCGGGTGGCAGTTTGTGTCTTTTTGAGTCTGTGGGGCAAAGTCAGTGGTGGACAGAAAGAGAAGGGAGAAGATGTTCTCCAGGAGCTCCAGGCGGAACATGGCGGGCACGGTCCCCAGGTAGAGCTGACACTCCGACAGGTAGTGCTGGAACAACAAATGGCATCCTGGGAGACGCAGTCAGCAGAGGAGAACGATTAGAATATCATCCAGCAGGACGAAAAGGTCAGTACACAAACACAACCTAAAGTCGTTTTCACACCAGAGCAGTTTGGTCCACTTGAAAACGGGGCCTCGGTTCACTTTTAACTGGTGCGGTTCGTAGGAAACGTGAATTCTCCAGAGAGTAAACACAGGACCACATGCAGGAAGTAACGCAATGTGGCTTTAACAGCTGAGAGCTTTTGTATTGAAGCTACAACACGGCTCGCTAACGGCTAACATCCACTAGTATTTTGTGAAGCACCCTTGTCACTTTTGTGTGAAAGGCGACAGACTCACATGTCATGTTCTGTTTGGTTTGTTTTATGCTGCTATTTGCACATTTTAAAAATACATTTAACAAAAAAAAAAGCATTTGTTGTAGCGGTAACATTACTTTTCAGTTATTGGTCGATGTGCATTTGATAAATAAAGAAAAGAAACGCAATCACCAAAACAGCTGATTTCACATGCTGTCAGGTGTGAAAATGACTAAATATAAAAGCCGAGTGAAAAGGGAGAAGATAAGTGAGATTATGATCTGCTAAAATTAGCAGAGAGGAAACGTTTCTATCATCCGTCACAAACTAAAACACCCCTGCAGTAAAGAAAGACATCGTCCACACCTTCTGAAGAAGTGGAGCTTCTGTTCTGGTCCATTTCTGCCTCCGGAGGCTGTTTCTCCTGCGCGGACTCACACTCGGTGCAATTTGAGTATTTGTGTGCGTTCACACAGAGTGCGTAGATGGCATACTTCATGGCACAGAACCCCTGGAACAAAACTATGTTCCTCTGCACACCAGACCCCAGAGGACTGACCGCCTCAGCGTCCTCTGAAAGAAATATCAAAGAAGAACCACAGACACAAGTAAATACTTTGCATTCCTCTGCCATTCCAAGCAATCCACACTCAACCAGACAAACAAAAAAACACTAAGTGGATTACACAAACCTGTTTCTGGTAGATTTGGCAGTTGCTGCAGCAGATCTAATATCCTGCGTTCTTCAAACTGAGCCAGCGGAGTCAGAGAATGCAGAACATAAAGAGCCGAGTGATTGTCCAGAGTGTGAAGCTGTGCCAGCAGCGCCTCCATGGAGATCCCTCTGCGCACAGACACATGAAGCCCACGTTAAAAAAATAAAGTTTGGAGCAAATTACAACAACTTTACAAATGGAAAAACACATTCTGCTTACGGGTTATTGTTTTTACACCATTCAAGTATTCCAAGCTGAGAGGACAGAAGGTTGGCAAACTCCTGCAGAACAGAGTCGTTTGCTGCGGCCTGAAAAGATAAAAAGCAAAGCGCTGAAGTCAAATGTTAAAAATATGAATGGGTTGAAATGAGTCGGGACAGTGGGAGGAATGGGTTCTGACCTGCTCTTTGTGAAGAACTTCGAGCAGCGTTTGAGCCGAGCTCAGGCTGCGACACTGAGTCCATCCCAGCAGCAGCAGCAGGCGGGACAGCGGCTGGAACTCCAGCTGCAGCAGGTCCTTCAGCTGACTGAACTCCTCGTGTTTAATCAGGTCCAGCGCAGTAACCTACAGGAAGGAGCCCGTCTTATTGCATTACTGGATTTAATCAAATGCAGCTGCTAACCGGCTTCCACAGGGATCTAATTCCAATTAAGAAAACCAAACAACTAAAAGACGACTGTAAGCTCGACACTCTGGTAACAAAACTTGAATTACAAAAATTTTCTGAGTTTACTTACTAGGACCTGCTCAAGGAAATGCTTTCCACTACTAAGGCACTCGAAATAGATGGTCTTCCAAATGGACGGGCGATCCTTGTTGCAGCATAAACTGAGGACAAGCTTCTCTGCTTCAGGAAGCTCCACTGTAAGACAGACAGGAAAATTATGGAAACAGGTTGGAAGAGAGAAAAAGCAAATAAATAAATAAATGCACCAATAAATAATGCAGTAATTCTGCAAAACAAAATAAAAAATTATTCCAATTTCTTTTTTGAAATCTTATAGGCAAATATAAACACTTCTTTATTTGTTATTCTTCGATATAAACTTTGTTTTTGAACTAAAAATTAATGCCATCGTCATCATCTATGGTGCAACCACAAAACAAGAGCATCAGCAAAGTTTTAATACCGCTTTAGAAAATTACAGAAACTCAGCAACAACACAAGAAGAAACACAACAACGCGGTGCAGAAGCTGTTGCATGCAAATTCCCCTGGCGCCCATTAAAAACAGTCACAACTTCGCAGCCACAGAAGCAGAAGTGTGATTGAAGGAAGGAGGTGGTGAAGACAGTGGTTCTTCTTTTACACCATGAACAGAGAAGGCACAGTTTAAGTCTATTAATATCTAATCTGCATCGGTACTATAATGCAAAAGTCATGCAAACCATAATAAAGGATTTATAAGAACAGATTTACAGGAACACGCGACTGAGTCGTGAAGCTAATGGTCAAACTAACAAATTAATGAAAATCAACTACTGCAAATAGGTAAATCAGATAAACTTCACTCACTGGCCACTTTATTAGGTACACCTGTTCAATTGCTTGTTGCTAATCAGCCAGTCACATGGCTACAAATCAATGCATTTATCCATGTAGAGGAGATCAAGACAACTTGCTGAAGTTCAAACTGAGCATCAGAATGAGGAAGAAAGGGGATTTAAGGGACTTTGAACGTGGTTTGGTTGTTGGTCTGAGTATTTCAGAAACTGCTGATCTACTGGGATTTTCATGCACAACCATCTCTAGGGTTTACAGAGAATGGTCCGAAAAAGAGAAAATATCCAGTGAGCAGCAGTTGTGTGGACGAAAATGCCTTGTTGATGTCAGAGGTCAGAGGAGAATGGGCAGACTGGTTGGAGATGATAGAAAGGCAACAGTAACTCAAATAACCACTGGTTACAACCAAGGAACCACCAACACTGGACAATAGAAGATTGGAAAAACGTCGCCTGGTCTGACGAGTCTCAATTTCAGCTGCGACATTCAGATGTCAGGGTCAGAATTTGGTGTAAACAACATGAAAGCATGGATCCATCCTGCCTTATGTACATAAAAATATGTGGACCACGTTAGCAATCCTAAAACTCTTAGAGAAGGAGAAAGGGGTCTAAACTTTCTTACTACCTTGCGTGTCCGGTGAGCTCCTCAGCAGATGATCCCTCTGCAGCCTCAGAGCAGTGGAGCAGTACACGGAGACCAGAGCGTCGCACCGGGGCCGAAGCAGGGAGCTGAGGATCCTCTCCTCTTTCAGGGGCCCGTCTCTGGCTTTCCACAGAGCTTCACACAGAGCCTCCAGCTGCCCGCCGCTTCTGCGAGAGCCCCACGGCATCACGGCCAAAACGGCGTATATCTCCTCCACCCACTCATCCACCTTCTCCGGCCTCCTCTCCGGCTTCCCCAGTTTCCTGATCAGGTGCTGGATGAACGTGTGCTGCAGAGCACGGTCCTCTGTGCTGGACTGCTCCTGTAAGAGAAGAACAAATCATAGCATTAAGGTTTTCTTATTATTAACATTTCTATATTCAAAATATAGTATCACAGCATCATTTTTAGTTTGGCATTACCTGTAAAAAATGTGCTAAGGCCTGAGCGAGTCTCGGCTTCTTTTTCTCCAGCAGGGTTCTCAGACAAGACTCCACTGCAGCAGCTGTTGAACTTGAACCCTCTTTGCTCTTTCCCTCGGACTGCGAGTCCAAGAAAGTCTGTTGCAACTCCTGCTGAACGACAGTTTACAAGTACTTGTAGAATTTTAACAAAGGAATGTGATGTTCTCATAATTAAACGCAACTGCTGACAGGAGTAAAAAAAAAAAATAAAAATAACATTAACCTTGAGAACAGTCTCTGGAATGCCCTCTGACCCCAGCTCCTCCAGGAGTAACAGAAACTCCAACTCTCTTCTGATGTTGGGAGGAATCTGCAGAGAAAGTCAAACAGCGTGAGGTTATTACGCTGATGTCATGCTGTCACGTGGTGGCGTTTCTTTATTTTACAACATAGTAAAGTCTGGATTTTGACAAGACAGGGTGAAGTTTTTTGAGCTTTCCGTTCAAGTTGTTTCTGAAACTAACCAAAAAATATATCTTTGTATATATTTATCATTTAGTATTTCTGAATTACCTCTTCTTCTGTCCATTTCTCCAAAACCTGCAGCCAAAACCAAGCCAGTTTGTGTGGACTGCCAACAGACTCCCATCTATAAAACCACACATTACGCACAGTCATTGAATTAAAAAACCGCACAGCGCACGGCCAGTGCTCCAGAGCACCGGCGAGGGGATGAGACGTATAGAGGGAGAAGTATATGACAGCCACACCGTTACGCGATAAGAAAACATGTGACTCACTTTAAGCTGTAAGGGTGGCAGACAACCGCTTTGATTATGTCTCGCAGGCTTTCCGAGAGTCCTCCCGGCGAGTCGACCAGCTGCGGCACGCAGGCGCTCGCCAGCTCCCACTCTCCGTGCTGCAGGCACCTCTTGAAGTACTCGAAGAGGTCCTGGAGAGAGGTCTCAGCTTCACAGCCAAAGGGATGCATGGCCGCTTTCGCTGTGACACTCCTCTGCTCGGCCGTCACACCTGAAGAGGCGCCTCCACCACCATCGAGCAAAGGAGCAACCTTGAGCTTTCTGCACCTGGAACAAAGGAAATTCTACCTGAGATTGTTTTTCTAATGGCATTTATTCATATGACAGTTGAAGAAGTATAATACTTGTTTACTGATAACAATTGTTATCCATTTCCTACTTTAGGTGACAATCAAGAACTAAATAGCTATTGACCCTACAAATAATTTGCCATATGAGAAAAGTTCTTGACTTTTACAAGGTTTAATGTAATTTGTATGGAAGAACAAGCAGAAAATGAGCCCATCTTTCCACACAGTAGGTGGTGTCAGTATACAGACAATGAGAAAATTATGCAGTGCTTGGTGAGGTGATAATTAAAGGCTTTAATACAGATTTGCGCAATCACTTAAAAGACATTGATTTCAGACACTCTTGCATACGTTTGTAAACCTATTACCCCACTGCCCAAGAAAATAAATTCAGTCTGCTACTATAAACCGTATTGTCCATGCACACCTCATTTAATGACACAAAGTGACACTCGTCTACACCACAGATATGTGTCAAAGTTGCACATTTAGTTTCTCTTCCTTTCATTGCATGTGGGGTAAGAAAAAAAAAGTTGAAACAGAAAGAAAGAAAGAAGAAATCTGTCTAGTGCGCTAATCAGACAGACAGCTTTAAGCAATGAGTTTAATGAATATTTTTACGTTTTCCAATCTGTTGAGATGTGACAGCCACTATTCTATGTGGCGTTAGCGTTAGCTAAAATGTGTCTGACAGTGTGAAGCTAAAGAGAAAAAAAAAGTTAGCGGACTTCCGTTACAGCTTGAAGGCGCGTGTACCTACAAACATAGAACATTTTTAGTTAAGTTTAACTAATAAACTGTTAAGTTACTCACTCATTTCTTTGCGTTGTTTCCCCCCAAACCGGGGACTATTTACGCTCCTGGTTCAGGATTTTCCAGCGACCTGTTATGCTAGCAGCACAACTCCGGTCATGTGACAGAATCAGCTGATATCCGCGACGCTGATTGGTCGAAGGCAAGCGCTTCTCCGCTGCTGCCTCCAAGTGCAGGCGGAAAAATGAGCATTCAGAGCAGAATATTGATAAGATAAGGTTTTATTCGTCACATGCACAGCTACACAGAACACAGTTAAATGTACAGTTGCACCTGTAACCAGTGGTAAAAAAAAAAAAAAAAAAGTAGTAAAAAACTATAATTTACTCTACCCCGTTCCCTACACATTATCACATTATTCCACCACTTACATGCAATATCAGCTTCAATGATTATACATGTGCAAGACTCATTTCATTTAATGCTGCTGAGTAACTGATGCAAAGTTCCACAAAGTGTTATTTGACTTACTTTTACTTACTCATATTTTAGTATTTACTCATTGAGTATTTTGCTATAACTATTGTGAAACGTTGGGTTATTATTGTGTGTGTGTTTTTTAATCCTGTTGATTGCACACCAAGCGAAGCCGCACCTCTGATTTCATTGTTGCTATTTTTATAAGATAAGATAAGAATATTTGGCACATGCACAGTTACACGTATTACAATGCACAATAAAATTTATTATTGTACCTGCAGCCAATAGTAGAAAAAACTTAGGCCTTTGTATTCATTTTGGAACATAGGCCATTGATGAACCACCTTCACCCATGTTGGGCTGTCTTCTCCAGAATCAGGGTTAGTTTAAGCTTTTGTCATGAGCCCTATTGCATTTAAGTCCAACCCTATTGTCTCATAACCCTCTAATATATATGTATATATATATATATTGACAATAATATTATTTTCATTTACTAACTGACTCGGTGGTCGGTGTAAAGACATGATGATATAGTCGCCTAGTTACTTATTAATGTTGTGGTATCGTGAGTTTAACGAGGTGAACCGTGGACAGTGAAGGCATCATCCTCAGATTTGATAAACTCTGAAGGTGACTGTGTGTAATCGATGAAAATGCTAATAGGCTACAGATGGCAGGGGAGTGGAAGGAGACCCGTGGGGTAACAGCGAGTGAATCCAACACGTGTCCACATTAAACTTTACACCCAAATCATTCGTGAGCGAGTTATCATCGGGAGCGTGGGACTGATCTCTCTCCTGCCTCTGCCTCCCTCCATCATCATCTCCAAACTGGGAGCCAGTCTCTATGACAACGTGGTGCAGGCGGGGTTTGCCAGCTGGAGGCAGAGTCGATCAGTCCTTCCTCAGTTGGCATCGCGGCTCGAAACCTTCACACTGCATCACGCCCCGAGTGGAATGGAAGAAACGGACAAGAAAGAAAATGTACGTATAGCCTCCTTTTGTCTCGCAGTTCATGCCGTGTAATATTTCTGCAAAACCCCAGGATTTCATTTGAAGCTTTTTTTTAACCGCTCTGCATGTTATATGCTAAAACAGCAAATGTGCAGCTGAGTCACTGACTGTTTAAAATCCGGATCAATAAGGCTATTGTTCCCATCGGTGCCACAAATTGCAACGCACCGCAGATTAAGACGTGACGAGGCAGCGGCATGCGCGCACTCACATCCTCGTAGTAATAATAATAAGAATAATAAAGTGTAGTTTGGTCTTGTGGAGATGCATAGGCCCCATCCTGCATGCGTGCCCCCAGATCTGAACGTTTATCCATCTCTATTGTTTCACAGGGGGAGTATACCGGAGAAATAAAAGGTGGGATGCGGCCTTCAATGAAACTAGTTGTTATGGGTATTGTTAACAAAAAGCCCAAAAGGTTAGTGCACGCACCTGTTTTCATTTAAGGGTTTTTATTTTACACACGTTTAAAGGTGACTGGAAGTTGGACTACAATAAAAACTAAGCAGATGCAGCTGTTGTCTGTGTTCGGGTGCACACGCCAACCACCCAGCTAGTTTCTTATTTTGGGGGGGAAAAAATATCTTCGCTCCGCCGGAGCGTTTCCTAATTATAGGTTAGTATGTGAATGTGCGTGGGAGAGCTGCAAATCCCATGAAATCTAAAGAGTCACTGTGGAAATTCTTTAGTTGATAGCATCAAGCGCGTATTTGTTCAGTCAGTCACCAGATACACGCAGTAAAAAATGATAATTAATTAAATAAATAAATAGTGTGCAAAATAGTTTTTTTTTTTTTTTTTTCTCCAAAGTTATTTTTGGCTGCTGGAACTTTAGGAGGGTTTTAAGGACAAATGCTCCCCGGGGAGCCCCTTTCCCAGATTCTGAATTTAACACAACCTTGTTTTCTGTCTTTTCATTTAATGCTCAATAATGTACTGTTTTGTCCCTCAGTTGTTATATCTTTAAATGCTAGATTATATAAAAGTTTAACAGAACAATTCTTAATGAACAATAAGTAAATTAATCTTTAGTTGGATAGATTGCGTTTGGTTAAAGTGGTGCAACATATTTTATTAACTTTAAAATCCTTAATTAGGATGTGACATAATAGTCATGTTATTTTATAATACAAATGTAATGTAATGTAATGCATGACTTGATTCAAACTACTTCCTGTCTTGAAGTTCTTCAAACTTTAATGACAGTAAAGACCAGAAGATGTCACTGTTCTCCAAAGAATCCATTTACTCATGGATGTTTTTTTCTTTAATTTCTGTCCTTTATCTTTACCTTTATCTCTCCTGCACCGTTTTTCTCGCAGCATCGAGGTGACTGTGTCCAGCAAACCTCAGGAGGAGGACGCGGAGGCCGACGTGGGTCTGCAGCTGAAGGTCAGCTTCACGGATAAGGCCGTCCAACGCAACGCCCGCTTGGCTGGAAAGTGGGGTCCAGCGGAGAACACGCTCTCCTTTTTCCCTTTCGCACCTGGAGAACCCTTCAAGGTACTTTCACAACCTCTGACACTTGAGGTGAGATCTGGGACAGGTGGCAACCATATGTATAGAAATGCAGCCTAATTTCCTCAATCTGAGTCAAAGCAAAGATGACACATGTTTCATAAATTCTTTGCATCATCCCAAAATTACACTAGAAAATGTTTCACCTCATGTTCCAGTGTTTGTCACTGTAAATCTGTCGCTTACTGTCAGTTTGATTTTGCACTCTCAGCACTATACAACGTTTAGTTGCCCTAGTAACAAGTTATATTTACAGTGTTTTGTTCCTAAAAATGTGTGGAAAGATTTTCATGACTCATTTGCAAAAGTTATAAGAGCGTTTGGAGTTTTATTATTTTGCATCATGGATACTTAACTCAAAGATGGCGCCGGCTCACTTGAAGGAAAATTTGAGTCCAGAAACGTTTGCTGGTAACAGTGACCTGTAAGAGAAAGGCTTTGAAAGTGAGCCCTGACATGATCATAATGAAAACGTGTGCAAGATATATCCCACGGACTTCACAAGTCCCTCAATTATATACAGTAGTGACCCAGTGATACAGTGTCATCTGAGCGGAACAGAATAGCTCGTGTTGTTTTGAGGAGTTTTTTTTTGTTCTGTATTGGTCTAGACACCACCCAGAATGAAATCCAGATGGCGTGTTACCAGACTCTAATAAGGATTCTGTGTGGCTGCACCAGGCTTGTAAGGATCAGTCGTGTTGCCAAATCCAAGTCTGACTGCACGTCCACAAGTAGCCAATAACTGTCTTACGTGAAACAAATGAGTCTTTTCTTGCTGAAGTCTCTGTTACAGCACCAGTTTGGGATCATGTAACAAACCAGTGACGTGCGGATCGATGCTGAAATATCGATACTTCCGATACCAGGGCTTTATGCTCTAAAATCGATTCCCAAATCAAAATATCGATACTTTCAGACACGTCACTGGAGGTGATGCAGGAACACAGTGGAAAGCAACTAAACTATTGAGCTGTGGCAACACAACAAACCTTTTATAGAAGTTCTTGCTGGTTAAAGAACAGTTTATTTTAGTGGTCTTATTATTTTACTTGTTTTTTTGGTGTTTTTATTTAATTTAATCTAATTGTGTTTTCTTTCATGCGCAACGAAGCTGCGGTGACTAAGTCATTTCCCTCGTGGATCATTAAAGTCTGTCTAAGTATTAGCCACATACTAAATAAGGCCACTGCCTCAATATGCTTCAGAGTTTAAAATAAATAAATAAATAAATAAATAAATTACTCTGATGTGAGAGGATGGGAACATCACTACAACAGACATGAACCGACTCTGACTCTGACTCTCCGTCCGTCCCGTAGATGGAGATCGTCTGTGAGCACCAGCAGTTCCGTATCCTGGTGGACGGGCAGCCTCTGTGCGGCTTCTCCCACCGCCTCTCCCCCCTCGCCTCCCTCACTGCCTTACGAGTCTTCGGCGACCTGCAGCTCACCAAGGTGGCCTAACGTCAGGGCCTCGCCCCCACCGGTGGCCGGCACCAGGAGATTAGAATAGATCTACTTTTTTCTTTCTTTCTTTCTTTTTTTTTTGTTTTTTAAGTGAACAAATGAACCCGCCGTGGGGGATGTTGTGTTTCCATTTTCAAACAGTTACACCTGCCTCGTAATCATGTGATAAGACAAAGTGCCTTCACTAAGATTACCTGTCCGGGGACTTGAAGATACTGACTGAATGTAACGGTCGTCATCGATGTCTTAAATCAAAAGAGGAATGTGATTTGAACTGAAGCTATAATAACTTTCTCTGATGCGTCACTATAAGAACATAAATAAGTACAAGTGCCGCCTCAGCCTTTGTGATTTAAAAAAATAGTTTTCAGATCTTGGAAATCTCTGGGGTTAACCTTTGAAAGCACTTATGTTTACGAGCGCCTGCATGAAGGTGAATGTTTCCGGACTCGATTCCATAGCAGAGGTGGTCAGCGTGCGGCCGACTAAGAACTGTAACAGGTGTAATAATGTAAAACAGTTTAAATACAGTAGTGCATGCCAGTGTGTTTGATTTCTGACAGTGTGTGGGAAGCGTTAGATCACTTTGTTATTGCGCCACCATTAGCTTCGGCTTACATATAAAAAAAAAAAAAAAAAACGCCCAGCGGTTTGTGTACTTTTCATTTACCACTAGCACTTTTTATGTGAATGTTTCATATCTGACTTTACTTCACTGCAATAAATACTCACTTTTACTGTTGTCGTTCGCTGTTTTCCGCTATGCGCTCAAACAACTCGCCCGCTTGGACTCAGTCCAACGGCCACTTCCATGCATCGCTGAGGGGTTGTCATCGCTGTGAGTTCACTGGAATAACAGCTCAGCTTGAGTCATCCAGATAAAGGCCCGACTCAGCTTGCTGAGTGGGAGTGTCTGTCTGAGATTTTCAGGGAGCGCCTCAAAGAGCCAGCTGGAGTTTGATGATTGGGACAAACACAGCGTTTAGTCACTGCTTGCACTTTGTTTTGATGTCCATGAAAGAACCACATAAAAGAAAATCCCCTCTTTGGGATTCACCGAGTTCAATTTGAGATCTTTTCTCACCACGTTTGTGTGTCACGATCTTACGTTCGATTATGACAATGACTTGTAAAGATGTAATGCTTTGTTTTGGTACTGGTGGGTGGGTCAACTGATGATAAAGGATAAACAGCCTCCTGCACCACAGTCCACACTCACGACAACCCTGCTTCTAATCTGTCTCACGACATGCAGCAAGATACTTTTTATACCAAATATAGTTATTTAAACTCATTTTTTAGTATTTTATGTCGAGACTATTTAAAACCACTGCACCCTATACATAAAAGTACAGCAATATTACTGGTAAAATGCACATTAAGCATTAGAAGTAAAAGTACGTAGAAGCAGGGCTTCTGTTGGAGACAGGGTGGAACTTTTATGGCTAATCATAAAACCATAAGAGAGGTGGCGTCTGAGATTAACATAATATTGGGCAGTGGAGCTAGATTTCTCTTTCGTTACTTTAAAACTTGGTAAAATACCTGAAACACTCCTACACAAGGATAAATACTTACTGAAGATACTTTTGGCAAGTAGTAGAAAAGCTGTAGTTGCAAATCGACCATACAAAACTGGACCAGTGGTGTGAGATTGTAAAAGAAACGTATAGTATGGAGCTAGACTTACCTCTGTTTTAAGACTTGAATTGGAGAAAATTGAACACTGGGAAAAATGGATACTGAATAACATGACCCAATAAAGGGGTACGTACGTGACGTCACAGCCAGCGAAGTCTCCATGGTTACGGCCGCTGAGTGGTAAAAAGTGACGGTTGATCATGGAGATTAGCAGCATTAGCTTGAATCATAGGCTTTAAATAACGACTGTAAAATTAAAAAAGATGAAGAGCTGTTGTGCGATTGACTGAACCAACAGATCTGAAAAGCAGTCGAGATATATTTTTACAGAAATATCCGGCTGCCAAAGAACAGAAGTAAATGTATCGCTGCATTACGAAGAAACAAATGTGGTTCACATTTAGTGTCAGGTAATATTAATTTATGCTGTATTTTATGATCCTTAAGTTATTTCTTACGTACTAGAGGGCTGTCAGATAAGTTTGTGGATGAATATTTGTGATCACTCCTCGTCATCCTTTTAACGCTACAGTATTGTTTGGCTAACGTTAACGTTACTTCTCAGTGAAGCTATTAGCGTTAGCATCTTTTATTTAGCCACATTTATCAGAACTGAAATGAACTAAAACTAACTTAAACTAACTGAAACTGAGGCTAATCCGCTTTTCCAAACCAATACTAGTTCGTATGGAGCATTGCCCGGTCCAGTTGTCCTTAACTTGATCTGATAATCCACATTTGTCCCGTTTCTCGCTGTATTTACTGCTACATTACACCATGTTTTTGTCACTCAGGGGGGCGTGGCCCCGGGCGGAAGTGACGTCAATGATTTACTTTGGATTTAGTTGCAGTTCATGCCTATTTGCTGACTGCTTTGTGTTTTTCATTAGGTTTGATCAAACAGTATTTTGGTCCCTTTGTGTGTCACCGTGTCAGTTTGTTCAGTTTTCCTGTGGTTCCTCATAGTTATATGTCATTGACCTCTTTTAAATGTCTTAGGTTTGCAGTTTAATTGTTTTTGCATTGGTTGGGTTAAGATGAAATCCACTTTTTCATTCAAAAACAGCTGAGATGTTTAGATGAGAAATGGTTGTCGCTGACTTTGTAAGAGTTTCCAACAATAATTTGAAGAGAAGCGAGGGAACACAGTATTTTTGTCATCATTTAATAATTTCTTAGATAAATATCTTCATCTGCAGTGGTAAAAAAAATATACAAATTATCTTCCTGAATTTTACAAAACTAGAAGGAAGCAGAAGAAAATGGAAATTACTAATACATTCAGCACTTCAGTAATTTTTCACCTCTGGTTCCTTGAGTTTTATAAGACTCAGCTTTGAAATGATGGTCCATAGGATTATGGTTAATGATTGTTTTTTATGATGAAAAACCTTTAACTTAAACAGAATGACTACAAGACAAACTGCTACAACTGCTGCCCTTTACGAACCTTGCTTTACAAACTCTAAAATCAAACCAAACGTGGAGACAAATGAACAGAGCCGGCACGACGCTGCTGCTACGGCACATTCACAGAATGTGTAGATTTGTAACAACGTAAACAAACAAATGCGGTAACGAGGTTTTAACTGGAACTGGTTGTCCCCTCTCTGATCGCATCTATCCAGTCCATCTTCTCCTGGTGAGTGGGAGCCTGGATGAAGTAGTGAGTGTCAGACTGAGTGATGATTTTAAACAAGTTGCCTTGAATGTTGCCCTTCACACCTGCGTGGGATAAGAAATGAGTAAGAAGTCAATAAAGTATGATCGGGATCAGGACTGATAAGATAAACCTGCTCCAGACCAGCTGAAAGTAGTGGAGTGGAAGAAGGCGTGGTGTGTGTTATGTGTGTGTTAGACAGCTGGGCAATGTAGTTTTATGAAAAATTTAATTTCTTTGGATATTTTCAATGTTTTTTTAGTATTTAGAATTTTAACTTTGTCTTGTAAATCCCTTGTAAATAAAACCTTTTTGGACTATTTTGTATATACTTGTTTTTTTTTTTTGCACTGAAAAGAAGGAGCTTCGTAATCTCATTATAACCCTACAATGGCAATAAAGTGCATTCAATTCAATTCAATTATATAATAAATTATAATGGTATGTTCCTCATCAGGGCCACCTTTATTCTTCCACATGACTTTCCACAACCTTCCACAAACTTTTGTAATCTCTAAGATCAACAAACAGTTGCCTGAATAAAGGAAACCATCATTGCTCATTACTGAATAGTTTGAAGTTGCCTGGAAACTGAGGAGTTACTGGAGTGTGAGACGGTGATTCACCTGAGGGAACTCCGTTGTCCTCCAGAGAAGACACCAGACATCCTCTTAGAGCGAAGCCGCCAGCGGGGCTGATGTCATCCTGACGAGTGATGTAAGACAAGGAAGAGGATCAGACTGAATCGAGCGCTCCTGACGAACCGTGAGTAATGTTGGCTCCGGAGCAACGAACTAAACAGCTGCTTTTATTTAGCCGTGTTTTGGGCTTGGTTTTGGGCTCTCGTAAGTATTCACAGTAACATGATGTAATGTGTGTTCGATGGGCCGCCTGTGCTCTCACCTTGGTGGGGTCGTAATAGTGAAGGAAGGAAGGCTCTGAACGCAGCACAAACAGTCGCACCTTCCAGTTCTTCCGTCTGTGTCCCTGAGGTTAAAAATTAGCTTCGAGTTAGTTTGACTAATCCAATCAAACATGAAATAAAGAAGTCAAATAGAACCACACTGGTGACCTAGTTATGAATAATATAACTGCCAGCTTTTTTAGTGTGACATACAGTAAACACTTGATCCATTCAACTACTCCGCAGTTATAAATGTTAAAAGAATGTGTCACAAGTGTTATAAAAGACCTGTTTAAGCAGATATCCTCTCTTCACCACTCGCCCACTCAGCTCCATCGCAGACAGCGAGGTCTCCGCCTTCACGCTGCCTCTCTTCTTCAAACTCTGAGGCTGCGATTAAAGCAGAAACACGGCGTTAAGACGAGCGAATCAACTCATTAAAGCCGAAAAACTCCAGCCGACCGAGCTGCACTCACAAAGCTGTAGAGCGCGGTGGAGTCGTCCATGAATTGCTCGCTGAGGCCGGCCGTGCGCAGGGCCTCCACGCTCTTCTGGCCCACGGTCCGCAGGAGGCCCTCCTCCAGCAGGGCCGAGGCCAGCGTCACGGCCTCCACGCGGGTCAGCGCCAGCTGCATGAACACCAGCCAGTCCACCACCGCTGAACCTGCAGGGATGTTCACAGGAAGAAATATACATGAAAACAGATTTATAATAATAAAATTCTATGTTCATGTACAAATTTAAAAGCACGACTCATATTATTCTTTATTGCATATGTCTTCAACAGGGGGTCCGTGACCCCAGGTGGTTCGCAGAGGTACTGCAGGGGGGGTCACAAAATCTTTGGTTGATTATATATTTTGTAAATGTATTTTTTCTTTATTTTCCCCAAAAAACTTCTTTAAATTTCTTTAAAAACACATTTACATGAAACATTTATTGCATTATTATTTATTATTATTATTATTTATTTACTTTATTGCATTATTTATAAGTCAGATGTTGCTTTAAGAGCATCAGTGGTGAAGGAATGATCACTAAGTAGACAGAAAAATGGGAATAATGTGGCTAAAATCTAATTTACAGATGCTAAACACTGATTGTTTTTTGGTTTACCTGCATGTTTGGTGTCTGATTGAGCTGAAATGTATGAAAGAAGATGCTCACCTGAGAAACAGTTGCTGTAGGTGCTGCCCTGCTCCACATGGTTGCTCATCTTGATGCCACTGTGGACGTCATACATGGAGTCCAGCACCTTGCTTTAAGAGTGAGGAAGACGACAAACAAAGTGAGTCAGTGTAAACTTGCGGGCGAGTCTGCGGGAGGCATTTAGTCGCCAGGGCTCACCTCAGGTTGTGAAACTGGGTTCCCGCGGGCTCCTGCTGCTCCGTGGCCGTCTCGTCATGGTTGGCCTCCAGCTTGTGGATGGCGGCGGTGATGTCGCCCGCCCAGTCGTCCCTCTCTTCTCTGGAGCAGGCCTCCAGAAAATGCTCCACGCCGTGCTTCGTCTGGAGCTTGAACACCAGCTGTCGGTGGGAGAGTTCTTTTAGAGCCAGGAAAGTGATTGCGGCACACATTGTTCTGAGCACACGATGGAGATCAGGTCTGGACAAAACCGAGACCTGAGGCAACACATTTTCTCCTCGTGTGGGGCGGGAAGCGTCAGGCGGTGCAGGCGCACCTTGGTTACTTCCAATAAAAACAAAAACATGGAAAAACATGTGGCACTTCCATGTGAAACCGGGAAACTGCACAAAGCACGTCCGTCTGAGGGACTACTTTCTTTAACACAATCCAAAAGGAAAGATTCGTCCTTTTAGTAACAGTTTGTAATTTTTTCCCCTAGAATTTGACTTTAGTTTTTACTGTTCTTTCTTTGTCTTTAAGTTCAACCTAAATGGTTGTTTTAATGAGTATAAATGTTCTTAAACAGTTCAATTTCAATCCATCTACTATAATGAAAACAAGTCAAAGTCAAATGTGGCGTTTAAATGAAAGTAACTCACCGGTCGATTTTCGTACTCCAGGAAAGGACACGTTATCTCACAGTCCTTCAGCAGGATCTTCCCTCTTTGACACGAGTCCCTTTTGCCTCCTTCATACTTGTAATACAGCAGCTTGTCTGGAGTCAACACAAACCAGCGGGCCTTCCAGTTGTGGACGACGTGACCCTGGGAGCAGTTATCACATAATTACTATTATAAAAGCTTCTACATCCTTCCATACAGGCCACACTCTGACTCTGTGACATCTGAATTTTACAACAAATACATTTTTTACTTATTTCATTTAACAAACAAACAAAAAAACTCTTACCCTTTTCACCAGGAAGCCCTCTCTTACAACAGAGACGTTCTTGTCAGCGTCCATGCTCCTCAGTGTGATTTTGGTCGACTGAGCTCAGCCTGTTCCTACCTGCTCGGGTTTTGATGGCTGGCAGTGAACGCGTCACCGTGCTCGCTCACACCCACGTCCACACCCACTGTGTGTGGACGCTCAAACTGCTGCAATTTCCGCTCATTAACACGAGAGGGCGGGCTGGCTCCTCGTGTGAGGCTTCTCTGAGTGGCTCGCTCCCACTCCACGCAGCGGCTCCAATCAGCCTTAGTATGAGAAGAATTCACATCCTGGACATAAAAACCGTAAGGAGTGGTCCTTACGGTTTTTATTTCCAGGATGTGAATCTTTGTCCCATTTTGATGGAAAAAAAAAAAATAACAGCTGGAGGTCGACCACCAGCTCCTCTCCTCTGCAGCAGCTGTAGCCAATGGGAGGACAGCTGAGCACATGTTTATCCTGCAAAAGGAATGCATGCCCATTAAGTTCATAAGGGTACTGTAAAGCATTGCTACCTACAGCCCTGCTGCTGCAGTCACCTGTGGCCCTTCTATTCTACTTTATGCTGCTTCCTGTCTCTATCTCCTGGTTCCTGTTTGCGTGCCAAAAAGAAGAGTCGATTATCTGATCTGGCAGGGGCGGATCTACAACGATTAGCTTGGAGTATGTACTCTCACTTGCCAGTTTATTAGGTACACTAGTGAAAACAAATGCACCCTACAGTCGTGCAGTAAATCTTACCTTCATGAGGGTTATGGTATTCAGCAGAATTCAAATGTCTTTCTATTGTTATATTTCTATTATTTTGATAACCCCGTTGTAGTCAGTGGGCCAGGCTAAATGATAGTGATTATTGATACCACCGATTTCCCTTTTGACCTGATACTGAGTAAAATTCAGGCGATGTCGATGGAGAAGATACCGAGAAGTATATTGAGGTAGTGGCCTCATTTAGACTACTATATAGCCCCTAAAAAATAAAATAAAAAACAAGACCAGTAAAATAAATTATTGTTTAACTACTATAAAATGAAAACTTGCATCTTAATTCTGACACTGTTCTCTCCTCTTTTTGGTATCGGAATTATCGATATTTCGGTATCAGTCCGCACGTCACTAATGAAAATATATCAAAAATGTAAATTTCAATGCTACTTTTTCCTTTTTATCTAAAACTAAATCTAGAGTCCAAAATGTCAAACTTTATGAAGCCACTTTAAACAACTAGAAAACTTTCACTCCACCCAAGGGAGTTTGTGATATATATATATATATATATATATATATATATATATATAGCAGCTTTTAAAACTGGAAAGCACGATAATGTAAAAGCTTTTCATTTAGCACCTTTCGCACAAAACGTCTTGAGGTCAGAGTAGGAAGTACACAGAGTTCCATCTATCTGTTTAAGGTTTATAGTCATATTGCAAATGGCTTAGTGGTTCTTCAACTTTTTTTTTTTTTTAGCATGTCTGCTTCAGGAGCCAAACAAATGTTCAGACATCACCATTCAACACTTTTGTTTAATCCAACCGGGTGAAACACTTTTAAAATGAAAGCGTTTCAGCTGACAGGTATCAGTTCGTACTCGTCATTCCTTAAAATTACGATGAAATTCAGCCATAATCGGACGGTTTAAATTCACGCAACATGCCACACGATAAACACAGTAAACAAAACCCTTTTCACAGCCAAGTGGCTTTGCAGGAAATGCCCTGTTGTTTAAATAATAGCTCTATTCACCCAAGTTGAGGTCCTGCAACTGCACGTACAGGTTCACCGTCGCGGCTCACTGGGACTTTAGATTGAACTCAGCCAGTTTTGTTATTAATTCCACCTGTGCATCTACCGCTGCAACAAGACAATATCTTCTGTCATGCAAAGCGTCGGTTGTGTTGCATAAATCTTTAAAAGTCGAAAACAATGTCGATGTATAGTTAAGAGCGTAAAGAACTGAGGGGATTCTTTCAGTGTGCATTATCAGATTTGTTTTAAATATCAAAAAACTACTTTTGTCCTGCACTGTGATCAGATTTCTTCCATGCATAAAGCACCAGGAGCTTTTTAGAGTAGCTCTCCTCTCTGCTGCAAGACTCTTTTAAAGTCTCTGCTGTCTCCCAGGTGAGGAAACCTGCAGGCATGCACTTATTAAAAAACAGGATTGTGCCGTGGACTCATGTCGGCAAGCGGCCAAGACAATCTGTAGAGCACACAGTGGGAACAATATCCCCAAATCCTGCTCCTTATGACTCCAACAGCTTCCGTGAGTGAGAGTCAGTCATGCTTCTCTGAGGCAACAACGCAATGCTTGGTTTAGTCACGTGTAAAGGTGTGTCTGGAATGCCCTCTGTGTAACATTAACCATAAATCAAACATTAATTACGAACAAAAAAGGAGGATGATGGTGTTTTGGCATGCCCGGATGTGAAGGGCTCTGACGCATGTCGGTCCCACGTGGGGCCGCCGGTTGTCCAGGCCACACACACTTAAAGCGCAAACACTCGCAGGACTCTTGTTTTCTTGGTCCACATGCTTATTGTTCGCTGGGTGTGCGTTTGTGTGACCACGTCCACAGCTGGTCACACAGAGCAGGACGAGGAGGGTCGCTCTCCTTTTTTTACAAGTGGAAAAGTGGAAAACATGGATTCCCGTTTGGGACGATAAACATGATTGTTTTCTTCCAGAAAGGACCAAATTCACACGTCAGAAATGCAAAGTAATGAATTGTCTGAAAATAAAAGGATGTTTTCTTCCTCAAATTTTATTTTCGGACACGTGAAGTGTAAAACAGGGATTATAGGGCTGGCCGACATGAAATTGTTTGACCTTATCTACCAGCCACACGTGACATTTTCTATAGTTGTTCTTTAAGATTGGCCGTATATAACAGTGGCTTTAAATTGCCTTGTAATAAACCGTGAAGTGGAATAGAAAACAGGATGTTCCAGGCTCAGGTGGAGAAACGCCGGGGCAGATTCTTTCCCTGTTTGCCTATAGACCTCTTCAATGAGTGGCCTCTTCAATAAAAAGTCACACGGTGGTTTATGATTGTTGACCTGTTTTACAAGAGCTGCAAAACAGCAATGGACGTTCTGTGAATTTTCCGTTTTCTTCCCAAATGGCCCATGAATAAGACGCTTAAAAATGAGTAAAGACGCGGATAATTTGTTGAAAAATGTAAATTCTTAAAGGGTTCCTACAGAGTCAAAATATGTTCCTTTAGCGCGATCCATTCATTCAATAAACACACATGATTCAAAAACACACCTACTTTTAATCAAACTAAACCTTCAACATTAAAACTTTAAATAGATTTAAAAAAAAAAAACAGTAAAGTGCTTTCATGAAAAGAGCACAGCTAAGGTTTGATACATGTGCTGCTCCAGTAACATGACATCCTAAATAAGGTAAAAAGAAAACCTTCTAGCACACCTTTTAGGGAATTAAAGGATAAGTTGAGAATGTTTCTGTATTTTTCCCCACTAGCAACGTCCAGGGCGAAAAAACAAACAAAAAAAAACTGCAGTTCCTCAAATGGCCACTTGAGGCTGTCTACGAAAAGGAGCAAATGTTACAATGTCCAACTTTACAACAGACTTAAAAATGTTTACAGGCTGGTACAAAAACAGTCCTGTTCCTCTTGTATGACAACTGTACAAAGCAGTTTTTTATTTTCTTAATTTTTTATCTGTTTAAATTATATAAAAGTTTAAATATATATATATATACACATACATATAAGGGCGTGGTTGCTGTCAGCGGTAGGTGTCATTCGAGCATCCCAGGTATTTCCCTAGACGTCACCCATCCACCCAGTCTGAGTCACGCTCCAACTACTCCACTTTTTGAATTAGCCAGGAATTAGGAGGATTTGGGCGCTACCAAGATGGCCACCACCGGAGGCACAGCGTTGGGCTTCAAAACCAATCTTCAGGTCACAACAGATCCATTTTGCTGTAAATGCTTTGCTGTATTGTAGGGGACCTTTTTAAAACAATTTACCCCCGTTTATATAATGATTAATTAAAAACCCGAAGTTCTTTTTGATCTGTGTTTAAAGATTAACATTAAATTTAGCTAAAAAATCATGAAAAATCGCTGACGTGGGTTTGTCGTCAAAAGGAAACATACAGAATATCCCCCCCCAGCTTCATCCTTTATGATGAATCTTATTTACAGGCTAATAATACAAAGTTTATCATAAAATTTATCATTTAGCTTTACGGTCACTTGTAAACTTTCTATCCACATTGTTCACTAAAAAAATACTAATAAACTTACATCATGCAGCTTTATTTACAGCTAGAAGCTCTGCAGTCGTATTAGCTCTACTGTTTTTTTTTTTTTTTTTGTTGTTAGTTTACTTGCCAGTACACAGGCTTTGTTTGAAACCCCTATTTACAGCCGCTCACGCTAACACCTGATCTGTCTCCATGTTAATCAGCTGTGGTAATCAGCCCCCGAGCGTCCACTTCACGTTCAGCGGTTTACAGTCTGCTCCATCAGCCCCGACTGGTAAAGTAAGCGGCAGGTGCAGCTGGACCTGCACGACTAGAGTCCGTAGTCCGCGGAGAAAAAGAAGAAGAAGAAGTCGAGGGGAGAGGTTTAGGATGAGCTCAACCTGTACCACGCCGACACCACTTTCTCAGGGTGAGCCATCAAGTCCTTCCACTGCTCCACGGCCTGCGGGACGGGACTGTCGAGTCCCAGGTGAACCTGCAAAAAAACCCCACAATGAATAATAAAGTGACTCTTAATGTTGATGAAATCATACGTAAGAGTCAGATCTGGAAGAACAAACTTAATTAATCTGGTTTAAATATGCTTCATTTACCTGCCTGTTTGTTGCAGCTATTTAGCAAAAGTTATACAGTCTTTCATCTTTAATATTAACAGGATTTCAACATTTGAGAAACGTTTCATGCAGTTAATTGATGAATTAATTAATTAACTGATGAATTAACAGCCTGGTGAGAGACTGCTTCTTCTCACCACATGTTGGATTTCCAAACTAATAGATGGAAAATGAGGATATTTATATTTATATTTCAATAAAAACTGGTCAGACTTGGGACTGTGAAATATAAATACACTTGGCTGAAAACATTTTGGCAGTTGCTCTATTAGGTGTCGCAAAATGAGCATAACTGTAATAATATCACAAAAACAGCTCAAAGACGACGTGAATGAAAATAAAAAGGGTGCACCCACCTGGCCGAGACACTGTTTCCTCCGCACCGAGCTGCGGCTGTACAGCTTGACCGTCAGCGAGCAGGCGTGATTTAAGGAGGACAGGAGGAGGTGGAACGTCTCCGTCCACCTACACTGCCCCGCCGAGGCCTTCACCGCTTTGGTCTTCTTCTTCATCACCACCTGCCCCAACTGGTGCATCTCCACTTTGACGAAAAATGCTTCAGAGGAAAAACAACGTGAGTCACACTGTCGTTTAAGCGTTTTTTTTGTTTGTTTGTTTGTTTGTTTGTTTTAAAACGTATACGCTTACCTTGGGTGAGCGGTGAGGAGGACGCTGGGAGGTTTTGGGCGGCGAGGACCTGGAGCTGGATGCGGCCGTTGACCGGCTGAAAGCAGGTGGCGAGTTGGAGCTCGGAGTGGCTCACCTGAGAGAGGGGATTCGGTTATTTCTTAATAATTAGGCATTAAATGATTAAAAAACAAGAATATTTACACATTTAAAATACAAAATAATAATAAAGTTTCTTCATTGATCCCTAATGGGGAAATTCCTTCTGTGCATTTTATCCATCCATGACCAGGCACTGCAGGGATTTGCAAAATCTTTGTTTTTTATATATTTTTTTAATTTCTGTAAATGTAGATTAACATGAATCCAACATATTTTAGTAAAGGGGTAATGGATAGCTTAATACTGAATGATAAATGATAATAATAATGTATATTTATACTGTAAATAGCACTATATAGAACATATAGAACACGTCTTAACTCACTACTCCGCATCAGCAGCATCAACCATAAGCTATGCTCAAACTTGGCACATTCATCCCATTCACCTCTTTTCAAACAAACACTCGCAACAACAAATTGTGATCGTTGCACCTGGCTTTAACTTTTTGGACGAGCTCTATCGCTTTTAGCTCATTGTTTTGTAAATATTGCATCACTGTAGATGGGAAATTGTTCTCGACTGACTCACCACCTTAAAATAAAAATACCGTCAGTCACACCAAAGGAATGTTCCCGCCCGGTCTCGAACCGGGGACCTTTCGCGTGTTAGGCGAATGTGATAACCGCTACACTACAGGAACTCACCACTTTGCCATTTTTTGCCATTTTTTTTGCCATTTTTTGCCATTTTTTTTTTTTTTTTGTATTACGATCATGTCTTTATTAAAAATGTGGTAACTAACTAACTGACAGCCATGCATTTATGGGTCTTTGTTACAGGGCGAGGTTTGGAAAACACCTTTAAAACATTCTTTCAAGATTCTGATGTGAGGTTGAATGCCAGACATTACGGTGACTACCTTCCAGGGAATGAATAAAGGAATGTCGCTACATGTATTTCCCGTCAGCGCAGTATCTCCACAATGTAATCCTTCCTTCGATTACAGTCTTTCCTTCTAAAGTTTGTTAGAGTTTAATGTTTTAACCTATTAGTACTCCACCAGGCTGATCGTTGGATTTTGTATAAAAACTTGTTGTGGTTTTTAAGACACGTGCGCATTTGAGGTTTTATATTATTTCCTCTTTTATGTTTGGAATGTTTTTTTCCCCCCCAGGTGATTACTTTTGTTCCTGTCTTTCTCCTGCTCTCGTAAATGTTTGATTGTTTTTTTTTCCTCTTCTTCCTTGTGTGCTCCTTCCTTATATTGTAACCTGTGTCTCTTTGTCCAATCAGCCCCTTTTTGTATTTACATTGTACGGTGGCTGTATTAAGTTTCTCTTCTAAACTCATCCCGCCTAGTTTCTCAGGTGTCCTGCCTTTGGCTCACACCTAAAAAGTTATACATAAAGTTCGTAGTGTTCATTATGCTCTAAATGTCTTATTATAGCATCATAATTGAACAGAAAAGCACAGTTGCGAAACTCCAACTAGCACAGGAAATGAGATTATCAAACTTTGCTATCAAGCAAGTAATATAAAGATGATGTAATAATGGCTACATAATTTAACTCCACCATAGTTAAATATAGAAAGATTGCGTTTCCGTCCTCTCCTCTCTTCTTGCCCTTGAATCATTACATAACCCGGCGGTCTCTCGTACACCGACTCCATTGTTAAGCTATGCTTCTAACTGAAATATCAATTAACTTGGACGGACTGTACGATAATGTACGCCCATTTGCCAGTTTATTATGTACACTAGTGAAAACAAAGGCATTTAAACGCTCTAAATCTTGGCTTCATGATGGGTAATGCGTTCAGCAGTTGCATAAAAATAATGAGAGAGCTGCTGATTCAACATTCATTTGTTGCATAACTGAAGTGCATTGTGTCGCACTGAGGGTAAATGACAGAAACGCTTTAACGTTTAATTCATTCCAGTTTAACTACATCTTCCAAAATGAATTACAACCTTCCTGACACTGGTCCAATATCAACTGAACTTTATAACCATCATGAAGGAGGTTTTAATGCAGGGCTGTTATGCTGTAATTATATTAGACTAGATTTTGATGGTGTCTGGAAGCAGAATGCTGTTAATGGGGGTCTTTTGGTTGAGCGGAGGGTCATCTGTGGATCATCCCACAGATAATTGACGAGTTTGGGATCTAGTGAATTTGGAGGACAGGTCAACACCTTGTTCAGTGCTTCATATCTATTTATTTTTTTTAGTTGTTCCTAAAGCGTTTTTGTGTGTTTGCGCCTGCTGCCACCAAGAAGTGTCATTGCTATGGGGTGGGAGTGTCTGGTCTGGTCTGGTCTGGTCTGGTCTAGTCTGGGTGGTTGGTGCATCTCTAAGTAAAATCAACATGAATGCCAGGTCCGAAAGTTTCCCAGCAAAACACACCTGAATTGTCACAAGATGATCAATATAATATTAACTTCTCCTGTCGGTGGTTATAATGTTGTGGCGGATCGATGCAAGCTCAATGTCTGAGAGAAGTCAGACAAGTCAAACACTTGTAGATTATTGGTGAATACCAGTCGCGCCAATGAGGAAACGTCCAGCGCTGAGTCAGTGAGTCAGAGTCTTTAGAATGAACGGCTGCATTTACAAGTAATGAATTAAGATCATGCGGGTTTTCTCCGGAATTCGTATTTACCGACTCTCACATCCTTCTTCTGGGGAACAGATCGTCCTCAAAATATAAAACCTCCAAGGTCATGCAGTGTTGTTTCTTTCTCTGCTGCTTCCACCGTGTTATTAACAGGTACCGTGCAGATTGACCAACTATGTGCTTTCAGGGATCATCTGTGGTCTTTCTCCAAGGTTCAACTTGGCCACTCCAACTTTTCGTGGTGAAATATCCTGACAACTACTCAATGAATAACTATAAAAAGGATGAAATGTGATGATTTTAGTGATACACATCTACTTTGTGTGTAATGCTAATTAGCAAAAACAGCTAAACTGAGATGATTAGTTTCTGTGCATGCATAGATATGCATCTGAACTCCAGCCCATGGCCTTGCAGAGCTGCTAGCGCCAGCTGTCCTGCTTCTTTTCAAAAGCCCTTCTTATATTTTTCTTGTTCCACACTACCTCAAGTTCAGCTTGTCTTAAAAGCCCCCACTGAGTGACGGTGATTTGGACAATTTTGATCCTTTGTGTGCGGCAGATGGGTAAAATCACAGACTCAATCAAATTGTCCCTCAGAGAACCTGGTGGTGATTCACCGTCTGATCTCCTAAGTGCAGAAACAGTTTCCATTATGCTGCCACTGGCCAGACATCCATCCATTTATCAACACAACCACTCTCTGCTGGTGAAATGGTTTTTGAGGTCTGACCTACTTTCCGCGTCGTGCATTTCCAGAATCTGCACTCAAGGTTCCTAATAAAGCCTGTTTCACATTTTTTTCTCAGAAATGAATCCCCTTTCTTGTTCTTCCTGTGATTATGCAACAACATAGAATGCTCTGCCTCTGCGTTAAAATTACCCTTGGTTCAGACCAAGAGTACAGCACATGCCAGTGATGTACAATGCAACACGGGGACAGTTTTATGAGGCACACTTGGTGCTTTCTCCTTATTTACTGTGCTTACACAAAGGGGTTATAAAAAAAAACAGCAGCCAATGACGGAGGCAATAATTAGTAGACGTCTGGGATATTCCCACAGAGTTTTTCCTCTTGGCCAGAACAGGAAGAACAACCAGAGAATTGTACAACAATTACTGTGTTGGGTGTGTTTGTGAGGGGCTCAGATTACTGTTTGACTCAGACTGCGTGAGTCAGTTTGATGAATTTTCACATTGTCTTAAAGATGAGCCGAGTGAACACTTACAGAGGACTTGGACGGGGGGTTGAGCTCGAGCCAGTGCTCCGTCTCCTGAGGGCCGAGCTGACGCAGGGAGAGGACGCACTCCGCCACCGTGCGCTTCCTGGGGTTGTGCGTCTGCAGCCGGAGCACCAAGGAACTGCAGCGCAACTGATGGAGGCGCAGCACGAACACGAAGGTCTCCATGAGGGACACGTCCTGAAAAGCAAGGGGAGCATGGAGCAAAGATCGGTTAATTCAGCTGCATCGGCTCATTCCTTTTTAACCTGAGACATGCACCGATCAGGCGTAACATTATGACCACCTTCCTAATATTGTGTAGGTCTCCCTCGTGCTTCCAAAACAATTCTGGATCTGGTGACAGGATGTTGTTAGTGGGGGGCATTTCGGTCCTATGAGGTGTGGTGTGCGTCCTCTATGGATCACCCTATAGATACTTGATTAGTTTGGGATCAACACCTTGTCCCTTCCTAAAACGTTTTTTATGTGTGTGTGTGTCAGTCTGTGTCCTGCCAAGGATCAAGGCGTGTCATAACTATGTGGTGGGGGTGCCTGGTCTGGTGTAGGTGGGTGGTAAGTGTCTAAATAACATCCATATTAGGGGTGGGTATTGGCAAGGACTTCACGATACGATACGTATCACGATACTTGAATCACGATACGATACATTATTGCGATATTATGATATTGGGATATATATATATATATAGAGAGAGAGAGAGAGTCAAAAAACAATATTAATCCAAATGATCAATTTCCAATTAATAATTCATATTAAGACATTCAGATATTGCATCAAAAGGAAAAGTATTGCGATAAATTTTTTCCCCACCCTTAATCCTCATGAATGAATGCCACATCCAAACTTCTTCTGTCGGTGGTTTTAATGTTGTGGCCGATTGTTGTATTGCATCATTTCAAGGAACTTACAGTCACATATTTTCGTTAGAATTCACAAGGTTAATTAGTTTCAGAACATCGAATTGTCACAAGATGATTAATTATATTACTTACTTCTCCTGTCAATGGGGTTTTAATGTTTTGGCTGATCGGTGTGAAAACTCAGCATTGAAATAACGACGGCTTACGAAGAACCCCTACCTCACTGTAGTCCTTAGTCATGGTCTTGAAGTGGGTGGGTTTGGGGGTGGTGATGATGGCTTTAAAGCTGATCCTTTGTTGTTCCATCGTATCCAGATGAAGGCTGAGGTCTGAACACTGACAAGGAAACAGGACAGAGTTCATACGTGTGCTGCATGAGCCCAAAAGCTCTTATCAAACAGGTTTAGGAGAGAGTGCTCTACTTTTGCGCAACCTCATTGCTTTGCCTGTTCAGATGTGAAAAGTTCACATCTTTGCATTTCAGCCTTAGAACTGTAAACAGATACAGTGTCCTTTCGAATCACTTTGCTTTATCACCAATCACCTCCATTCCCCTAAAAACAACCGTTCCTTTCAAGCGTCCGAGCCAAAGTTAACAGAGCATCAAGAGGCGCCAACAAAGACCTGAGTTTTTTTTGGACGCACAGAGGGCGCATTGAGAGAACCTGCATGAGGACACAATGACGCTTTATGTCCCTGCTCCCTCCTCTCTCTTCAATGTGTGTAACCTTACCTGAACCAGGGTGATCCACACCTGCTCCAGAGGCTCCTCATACCTCAGCCGGACGCACACCTTCCCCATTTCCCGCTCGTCCCCGGACAAAGCAATGGACTCTGCAACAGAATTGGAATTATCGTGAGCTCGCGTAACAAAGACGTCCATGAGAAGGAAAAGGGGCTAAAATTAAATCTGTAATATAGGTTTTAATTTCCTGACATCCCCCAGTGTAGTATTTATGAAGGACAACCTCTTGGTGAAGAATTACGTAACGGTTTATTGTCTCGCTCTGTCATTCGAAACTTTTTACAGTTCACTCAGAAGGTTCTTTGGGGAACTGAATTCCACATTAGCATTCACATTAGCATTCTGACAACTTGTGGCTGTGTCGAAAGACTGGTGGTGTTTTGATACTGTTTTTTATATAGAGCCTCTTTATAGTGATGTAATTATAATTTGGATACTGAAATCAGGAACATGCAGCTTCTCAATTAATTCTTAATTACCCAACATGGATTTTGTATCAAATATTATGTTAATTTCCACATTAAATGTACACAGGCAGGCTAATACTATTGACGCCAGATAGGCAAAGTGTTCCTGTAAAAGGTTCCCCTATGGCATCAATGCAAAGAACCACCAAGAACTTGGTTCCAAGTTGAGCCTTTATTTTCGAGGGTGTTGCTGAATCAAAGGCAACATTGTTCGAATGAATGGGCTTTATTTCTTGGAAAAAAAAAAACACAAGAAAAGTGAACCCTGTGACTTTCTAATCTTTAGCGGCTTTTGTGTCAGTGCTGGTCTAACACGGTTGGGGGTCTATTATTTGTGGTGGTGGTGGTGGTGGTGGTGGTGGTGGTTACCTAGGCTGCTTTCCATGGAGCCAATCATGGAGGACAAGCTGCTCCGGTTGCTGGACGTGGAGTCGAGCCGCTGCTGGAGAGACCGAACATAGACAGGCACAGCGTGGTGAAACTCAAAAAGTAGGCGCCATGTAACGAGTCTAGGCTTTGAGCTAAATGCTAACGTGCTAAAATACAACAGAAGGCTCAGTTGCAAGTGTTCTGGACGCTGTGTCTGAATTTAATTTACATAAATATACATCTGAACACTTAAAACCTTCCATTTTTATGACGTTTATAATTAGGGTGAACTATCACTGCAGTAACAGGCCTCTCCTCAATTCTCTCCTCCCACCATCTACAAATTCATGTTCTTTATGGTGTGCAATTAACTCTTTATATCTTCTCGTCCCTTTCACTTCTCTGTGAGCGTCTCCGGCTTTCAGCTGCACGACTCTGATCTGTGAAATTGCAGGTTTTTAATCTGTTGTCTTGGACCGAGTAACGAGTTATCTATTCCTACCAAAAAACTATGGATGAATGTTATAAATTTCACCAGCTTCTGCTTCTCTCCTCCCTCTTTTTGTCCAGGTTATTTAGATGGTGATTGACACCTCATAAAGTTAAACTGAAACTAAGTTTAAAGGTTGCGGAACTATTCCGCTATTCCAGTCAGGAAGAACCCAGTAGCTAATATCAACATGTTTGTTTTTTTCGTTTTCTGTTTGACATGTTCATTCTGGAAACCCCAGATTATTTGTTTTTTAGATTTGTTATGAAGGTGCCGTCCTCCTGCTTGCTCTCCTCCTTGCTTACTACTGTTTGCGCTCTGCGTTTGCCAAATTAAACATTTCAGCTGCCTCGGCGACGGGACCTCGGGACACGATGTTTGCTGCTCTGACGTCACAGAGTCAGATATGTTTATCGAGGTTTTGGGCGAGACTTTAGATTGATTGAAACGTGGCCTCTGCTATTCAAGTTGGTTAATAAGAAACTCTTGACAGATACGCAACACCACATCCTTTATTTAACAAAGAAATACACCCCAACCGACTCATTATGAGTTTTTTGTTTTGTTTTGTTTTCTGTGACTGATTAAATTGAGCTTTGTTCAAGACAATCAACGAGTATGTGTTCAACCGAGAGGCTGAAAGATAGCCGTAGAAAGTGAAGGAATAATATGTGGCCACTCTTTAAAAAAGATTTCTAGGGTGGACTTTTAAAGCTTGCTAATAAAACACTTATTTCCATACTGTAATGAAAGTTTTCCGAATTTGCCGGTTCACAGATTTTTGTCACATTCAGGACTCCATACCTTTAGGTATTATATTTTATCCAGAAAAAAAAAAAAAAAAAAAAAATGTTTCCCAGCAGAATCACTGAATTGTCAAAAGATGGCCGATGGACTTCTGACAGTATTTTGAATGTTGTGGCTGATCGGTGTAAAAACTCATATTGTATGTCTACATGATAAATATAGTGTTTCAGCCAGCAGGCGATTAGCTTAGCTTAGCATAAAGACTGAAAATAGGGCAAAAGTTCTAGCCTTGATCTTCTCAAACCTAAACAGCTGGATGCATGAAATTAACATTTTCCAAATTTGCCATCTCACATATTTTTGTCACATTTGGGCCTCCATACATATCGGTATTTCATTTAATTCTGAAACAAAACAAGCACAAAATTCCAAGTAAAAGTAAGTAAAATAGTTAATTGGTCAAATATTAAAGACTTTTAGCTGAACCCATTCAGATTCACGCCTGCATCCGTTAAAACTCCTCACACTGAAGTGGCCTCCTCACTTTTGCCCCTTTCGAATCCAAAATGACCAATTCGTGAGGCCTGGTTGCTACGTTCCACTGCTCCTCAGAGGACAGGTGGAAACTGTAAAACTATATTTAGTCAGGGTTGACACGTTGTGAGAAACGCCGTGTGAATACAGATTAGATTAGGGAACGGCCTTACCTGCTGCGTGTGACCCGGAGCGCTGGACAGATCAAACATGGAGCTGCTCAGTCGCTGCTGCCCGCCGGGATTCAGAGTTACACCTGAAGAAGGAACAAGAACCCAGCCCATGTTACTGAGGTTCTTTAAGTTATTAAAAGTCATGATTAGGTTTTGGTGGTTCTATCTGCAGGAATCTGCCTTAAATATTGGTTTATACATGAACTAATATGTTTAAAAAGTCCTTCTGATTACAGGGTATTGTTACATAATGATGCTGGTGCACACACCATTCATCTGGTGAATATCTACAACAATTTTTAATAAGTATCTCTAAAAAATCAACAAACTAAGATTTCTTTCGAATCATTTTGATTCACTACCAGTGCAAAACATTTGGTTGCCCAGTACAAACCGTTACCTGGGCTTTGACGGCGGGAGTTTCTGTTCTTCAGCGTGTCTCTGCGGCTGGAGCCGGGGGAGACGTACGCTGCCAACTGGCCCTGGTGGAAGCTGGACTCTGGGCTGTAGACGAACCGGCTGGAGGCCTGCAGCGCCGCCTTCCTCTCTGCATATATCGACCCGGCTGGACCTGGGGGCAAACAGCACGGTTGTTTTAAAAGATGGCGGGTGTTTTGCAGAGCCCGAGTGTAAGGCCTCTGCAGGTGGAAGCTTTGATTATTACTGATTTCAGCTTAAAACCCGGCTCCATTTCGCTTTGGCGTTTAGCGTATCAGGTATCAGAGCAGTTCCTGTTTCACTGGTACTTTAAAAGTGAAGCATCACAAACACAGAGTCTAATTCCACGTCACATCATTTGTTCAAGATGTTTAGATCGTGTGAATCTATCTGCTTGAATACGTACTGTTGGAGTACTGTGGACCTTTGGGCTGGATGTAGGTGGGCTTGAAGGTCGGCAGGACGAACGGCACGTCTCTGCCATCCGGGGGCATCTTAGAGAGGAGGTAATCGTCCGTGGCACCTGTTCCTCCTTCACCCGGCTTATGTCCAGAGCCCACTGCCTTGTGAGGAGGCATCTTCACCTTGATCACTTTAAAGCAGAGGAAACCTCTCAGACACAAACGAAACAGTCTGTCAAAGCCCAAACGATTCACAGGCGTCGGTTTACCTTGGGTCTCCGGCTCCTGCTTCTTCATGAAGTTCTTGCAGCAGTTTTTGAGGCACTCCATGGCCACTGCTGGAATTATTTACCTGTGGAAACAGTAAACAGTGATACCACCAGGACTGGAACGAGGCTTTTTAGGTAGGTATTTAATCAGGAGTCGATAACAGATATAGATCAAGCATGACAAAACATCACCAAAACATGTTTCTTAAAATATCAAAACTTTGCATAATATTGCTCAATTACCTCCAAATACAGAAAAAATTCTCCAAAGTGATCTAGTTCTCTTGAATTCCACCATGTGTGACATTTTAAATGATCCCAGAGTTTTTTAATCGATCTCCAATATATTGTCTCAGTGCCATTCAGTCTCCAAAATCTTCTCGTGTACCATCCCAAATTGTATAAAAGCATGAATTGGAACAAAACTTTAACAAAGGTATCACTCACAGTTCATGTTACTAAACTAGTGGAGTATGATTCTCCAAAAATATGTCAAGATGCCCCAGATTTGATGCAGAGCCTTAAAACTTGCCCAGCACCGGGGTTAAGCACCGATGATGGATGCCATAACATCCTAAAATAATAATAATGATAATTTTAAAAAAATGAATAAGATTTCAAATATTTCCATAAATCAAAACTTAGTCACATCGATCGCCTGACACCTAAACTTAAAATAATGTCACGCTGTTAGTGATCGCCGACCAACTTTGACCTTGCAGAGCTTGTTCTGCGTCGCGCTGAGCAATGGGGGAAAAATTTGCACCAGTGTCAGGCGCATAAAACAGAAAGTAAAATAAATAAATGAATAATAATATTAATAATAATAAACAATTCTTCGTTTTAAGAAAGATGCAAAGAAAATGGAGACTCACCTGCTCGGCGTGTTCGTGGAAAGAGGATGAATAAAGTGTGAACATCCAGCAGCGCGGCTCGCTCTCTACATGCGGACTGAAGAGAAATGAAATGCCACTGATCTCAGGTTTGTGCTCCGCTTTAGTTCCAGGTCTCTCTCTTTCTCCCTCCCTTCCTCCCTCACTCGCTCACTCACTCACTCACTCACTCACTCACTCCTCCACCTCTTCTGTAATTCCCGGACTGAAATTCGCTTCCTTCCCCGAACAGCCGTGAACGCACCACTTTCTGTTTTGATTTTATTTATTTAGTTTCTTTACCTCTTACCATCACGATATACTCGCTGCTCAGCTGTTCTTTCTTTCTTTCTCTTTTTTATTGACCAGGTCGGTCTCTCATGATCCGGCTCAGAAACTTGGTGCCTCCGAAGCGCCAGTGCGCGTCGCTGCGTGTTTACTGTCAAGGATCACCTGCCTGCAGATCCGATAACAGCCGTGACAAAGTAGTACAAACAAAAAAAAAAAGACGACACTTCCCAAAATCTGGTGCAGCCCTGCTGATTAAATCTTTAACAATCATCCTCTGTCATTTACAAACGGAGTGCAACGGTGTGCGTGTAATGTTGCGGCTGATCACGTGTCGTTGTGTATGTGCCCGCACTATTCACAATGACAACCAAGTTTAATCTAATCTGAAATTTAGTTTAGCTCCCAAAGTGAATTCCAAATTTTTTGTGCTTCTCTAATATAAAATAAAACGATACAGTGCTCCAAATATATGATATCGTCATCCCACGATAACGATATATATCGTTAAAGAGTTATCCCACTTACAGTGTCCATACAGTTTGTTGAAGTATAATATGTTATAATTTTATCAATCTCATCCCGCCAAACTCTTACAGCTATCCTAACTCTTTAGGGTTTAGAACACCGCTCACACATTTTTTAATTTTTTTTTAAATTTGATATAATCCCCTAAAATAAATCGAATAAACCAAATAATTGCTGCAGTTTCAGAAATCTGCTTCTATTAACTCAAATCTACCAAATTTACTTTTATGTCCCAAGAATGTATTAGTTCCAGCACAAAGTGTGCTCTATAATCTGAACATTTGTTACAAACTCCAAAAAGTGTCTCAAGAAATCGTTGAAATGTTTTAGATTCTAATCCCTGATCCAGGACGCGCCTCACGCACAGGGACAGTGGTGTGGTGAAGACATTTATTGGTCTAACAGAGACTGTGATCAATAATTCAGTTAATGCCTGGTTGTTACATCGTTTCAAACATTCCCCGTGCAACTGTACATCATTAGCACTGCTCAGATAACGGTCAGCAATAATCTGATCGTGGCGAAGAGACAGCATGAAGGTCATTTCCACAGTTTATGTGAAGGAATGAAGATTCGCAGACAACTGGGGGTGGTGGGTGGGGAGTGGGTGGGGGGGAGTGGTAATCTGGATAGGGGATGTCAGACATTGTCGACCATAAATATCCCTCTCTGTGTCCATGTTGCAGCCATAAAAGCTCAGTGTCCATTAAACCGGGGTGTGGATTTGAGCCCAGGAATGTTTTCCCATCAGCTCATCTCAGATGAGTCCTTATTATCGGACGTGTCTTTATTGAGGATGACATAATGAAAACAACAAGTAGCTCAAAAAAAACCATTACATCAGCTGCAGGAGAATACAGCCGCCGCGTCATTTCTGATTTTTTAAAATATTTTTTTTTTTTTTGCCCCCGTTCCCGTGGCGCTGGAGTTCGTGTGAGACGCTCAGAACGGGTGCTCGGACACAAATATCGTCAGGCGTATGATGGAGCTGCCTCTGAAGTTGATGACGTTGTTGACCGTGACCATCTCCAGGTCCAGCACCACCTCCTTCGGGCCCTTGATTGGCCGCGACAGGACCAGCGTGGCGCTCACGTTGCTGGTTTGCTGCGAGATAAGGAGGACAGAGGCAGAGGAGGAGGAATGTGAGGAATGGAGGGCAGGAAGCAGTGAGGAGTCGCTTCCAGCTCCCCAACATGAGCACAAAGTTAAGGAAAGTTAACCCTTTGACTGGTATTGCAACCACACTGTTCATCTAGTTTTGTAGTAGTAGTAGTAGTAGTAGTAGTAGTAGACAATAAAATGCTCAATGTCTTATTTTGTCATTCAGTTTGTAAGATGTGTGAACACATTATATATTCAAATATCAGAGCTTTTATACTTTTTGAGATATAGCACTTTTGAACAGGTGACCACAGCTTGAAAATAAACATCATACAGCTTCAGTATTTATATTGTATGAATCTGTACAATCGTGTGAACATTTTAAAAATTAAATGTCAAAATACTCAGTTTTCAGTGCACACTTTCAATATAGATTAAAAATAAATTATATTTAATCGCGATTAATCGTATTTCTTAGTCAAATGTGTTGACCACGGCACACGAGGTCAGATCAGAGCTTGTTTAAACCGAGACACTGTTAAATTTCACAAAGGATCCATATGTCTTAAGAACCTGCTTAGAAATCTATTATTAGTGTTCTAGGAGTTTGAGGAATAAAATCAACCTCTGACACGATTCACCCACACTCATTGCTCCATCTACTGGCTGCAGGCTGAACTACTCCGTCTCCTACATCCTTCCTCTTCTTCTATTTTATCATAGCGGGAAAAGTTCGGCTGCAACTTTTAATTCCACCATTATTCATTTTATTGTTTGCATCTGCGCTTTTCCTTTAAGGCCATTACAATAACAGCCCATGTATACAGCCACAGGTTTGACTCAGGTTCATGTACCTTCTGTTTTTTTATTTCCATTTCTTCAAGATCTAACCAGACTTGTTATTTAAAATAAGTCTGGAAGCAGGGTCGAATCTGGTGAGATCTTTTCTTGATATTTCAGTGATATTATCCTCCATGACGTGTTAACAAAGACAGCTACCGATGCATGCAACGATAAATTGAGACCCTAAACCAGTGGTGTCAAACGTACGGCCCGTGGGCCAAAACTGGCCCAATCTGGCCCGTGGCATGATTTTTAAACTGGTCCTAATTTTTCTACTAGGGGTCGCACTGTTTTAGTAAAAGTTGCGGACATAACACAAAGCTGGGGAACAGAAATGAACAGATGGCAGCAATGTGCTGAAATTAAACTTTTTCTTCTTAGGATTTCAGGTTGTTTATAAAATGTTTTGCCTCTCTGGGGCAGCAGGAGCCCTCCAGAGGACAAGAAAATTACAGAAAATTAATGAATGAACACTTTCATAACGTAATTGTAGTTTGCACTAAGACAAAGAACAAAAACTAGTTGTTGTATTTGTAGCCGTCCTTATATACAGGGGTTTTATTCTATCATGTTATTGTACCGGCTCGCTTGACGTCAGATCGGGCTGTATGAGGCCCCTGAGCTAAAACGAGGTTGACACCCCTGCTCTAAACCAATCATGGTGCAGAGAATCAGTATGTGACTCGTTGAAAAAGTGTATAACAAGAGAATAAAAACTTTTTTTATACTCTTGTGGACTCTTGTGGATGTGGGCGTAGACCCTGAATATCATATTAGTGAAATGCTAACTAAGATACATCAATGAAACAGAGCGGTTTAGTTATAAGATGGATTTTATATACTATACATAAACTGATCTAATCTAAAAGCAAGTAAAAAGTGTCATATCTTGCTCTGACCTGGATGTGTGACGTAGTATGAAGTTAGTAATATAAAACTTTGTGTAATCACTGATCACATTAAATCTTTATTTGCCCTTAAATATACATATCTTTTTCTGCATTTAACTTACGCAAGTGAAGAGACTTGGAGCAGTTTGGGGTTTTTTTTTATCTGTGCTTGTTCAAGGCACCTCAGTCAAACCAGTGACTTCACAGCTCCTCTAACCAGTGGTCTGGTCCAGGATCGTGGACTGATTCTAATAAACTCACTGCTAACTTCATTAATACGCGCCATGATCACAGGAAACCAGTCCCGGACTGATTTTGCCAACTTGTTTGGTCACTAAACACTTGCAGCTGTGGAGTTTCTGCACTGAACTTGATACAGATTGTATAACAATCGGTTCAGCTTTGTTTCTGCAGGTGGCGCTGTTTCCTTTGTTCCTTTAAATCCGATACAGCGCACACCTTATCTAAACTGTTCCCGCTCTTTTTGTTGCAAATAAACTGTAGCCGAGACCAATTAACTTCATTTTATAAGTTGTAGAAAGTGTCGCCGCTTAGTTAAATGTCTAGTGTTCATTTGTCTACCGTTTATGTGTCTGTGAAACACTCACCCTCATGTAAAACTCTCGTCCTTCGTTGCCCGACTTTATCTGGAAGATGTAGAAGGCGCCGGGGTAACGCGTGGTGGCCGACATCTGGAAGATGTCTGCAGGCACACTGCGCCCCGACGACAAGTCCATGTGTCGGTACAGAACGGTGAAGGGCTTGTCCCTGCAGGCAGGGTTCTCAGCCGAGCACATGCACTGACTGCAGAGGAGGAGGAGACGCCGCGTTATACATGGAAGAGAGGAACGATCCAGCACAGAGGGAAGACGCAGAAAAGGCTGAGAAACGTTAGCCCGACACTCACTTGTCGCTAACTTCGATGTAAGGAAGTTGACACTGTAAAGGATTCAGGCATGTGTAGCCTCCCTGGAAATTGAAACATACTTGTGCTGTTGTACAGGTGTTGTTACCAGTGTCACATTCATTGATATCTTTAAAATCAAACACACAACAGTCGGAGTCAGTTAAAACATCATCATCATCATCATCATCAGAAAAACAGCATCAAAGAAAACATCAACAACAATAACACAAGTATTAAAAAAGAACGTTTGCAGAAAGCATAAATCAAGCTTTGCCTTAGCATCATTTTATTATTATTCTTATTATTATTAATATTAGTGCGGCACTCAAAGGCAAACATGACACTGCTTTAATATCCCACAGGTAATTTATTTGCTACGTAGTCGAGACTATAGAAAACGAGCGTCTGTCTCCCGTCGCCAACTTTACCTTCACAGCTCCTCCCGTCATCGTACACATAATATCCCGGTGGACAGATGCAGTTGAAAGAGCCGGGTGTGTTAATGCATCTGTGCTGACACAGAAACTCAGAGAAACTGCACTCATCCAAGTCTGCACGGAATGAAGACGAGAATTAAAACAGTTCAACCAGGTCTGCTACGGTGTGTTTTTTATTTATTTATTTTTTTTTACTTTTTATGGTTTCATCTACACACTTAAGATTTACTTTGCACATGCAAAACATGCAGGAACTCTAAGTGGGTTGTAGGTGGAAATGTTGGTCCACCGATCAGGCATAACATTATGACTACCTTTCTAAAATTGTGTAGGTCTCCCCTGTGCCTCCAAAACAGTTGGGGATGGCTGCTGTCATAATAAAGGAGTGTCATTGCTATGGGGTGTCCGATTTGGTCTAGGTTGGTGGTACATGTATAATTAACATCCACAACCAAAGTTTCCCAGCAGAAGACTGCATTGTCACAAGGTGGCCAATGTTATGTTACTTCTACTGTCAGTGGTTTTAATGTTGTGGCTGATTGATGATGATGCACAGCCAGAAGTTTTTTCAGGCAAGTCTAAAAGTATCAAATCATTATGTGCTGGTTTGAAAGCATTTTTCAATTTAACTTGGATGAAAAACAAAACGACATATATTTGAACACAACAGAGAAAGCCTAATCTCCACATTTTTACAAACCAAATGCATAAAATAATAAATCACTCACCGATGCAAGTAGCGCCGTCGGACGCCAACTCAAAGCCCTCGTCACAGTTACACATGAAGGAGCCGTAGGTGTTGAAGCAGCCGTGACTGCAAGGTTCATCCTCACACTCGTCCACATCTGTGCACAGTGGTGACAGTGTCAGCGTTTCGTGCCTACCTGCGTGCGCGCGCGTTTGTTTCCTTGACCGTCTGTGCGTGTTACGGTCCGTGTATGTTTCCGTTCAGAAAAGGACATTGTTGTTTGATTTTCATTTTGAAATTCAAAAATTAAAATGGAAATTTTCCTGGATAAACAAAACTTTTAAAACGGGTCGATTTTCATTTTCTGCTTCTAAAAACGAAAATTAAAATTGTTAGAAAACAAAAACAAAAAAGCGCTCGTTTTATCACATTTTGCAACCGGAAGTTTCCGTTTTCAAAGTAAGAGCACGTAAGCGGACGGTACTGTGTTTATGGCAAGAGCGCACAAATATATGACTTCTACCTGTGGTTTCCCTAGCCCAGGCTAAAATGTCTTTGGAACCGTACTCTGACGTGATGTTTGACAGGACAAAACAAGGCCTGTCATCTGCAGAAAACTCTGCACGCACATCAGAATAATGTTAGCTAGTAGCTAACTATTCCTTGATTATATGTAGGTATTTTTTAGCTTTTACCTGAAGTATGGGGTTTAGTTTTTTCTGCAGTCATGTCTCTTCATTGAGACTCCTTTGTTGTTTCGAAAAACAACGTACTGATCCACGTCCATCAACTTCTGTTACGCAGATACCTCATGATGCTCTTACTTTTAAAACAGCAACTTCCGGTCTCACAATATTAAAAAACGGGCGCTTTTTGTTTTTGTCTGCGACTTAATTTTTTTGTTTGCTTATTTGTTTTTAGAAACAGAAACTGTTTTATTTATCCATTAGAATTTAAATTATTTTTTTTTTAATTTATAAATGAAAATCAAATAACCCTCATTTTTTGTTTTTTTAATGTCCATTTCTGAACGGAAAATCCAATGACCAAAACATACACGGACCGGGTACCTTGACAGGTCCTGCTGTCTGGATTGAGGATGAATCCGGGGTTGCAGGAGCAGGAGTAAGAGCCAGGGACGTTGGCACACAGCTGCTGGCAGTAACCATAGCGACATTCATCAATATCTGGTGGGAAAAGAAAAAGGCAAAAAAAAGTAGTAAAGAGTCGTCTGCTTTACTGCACAGAGCATGAAGAGGGCGCTGTTCTTCCAGAGGAGAATCGAGACCGTGAGGTGGGGTAGGAGGGTTGGGGCATTTTGTAAATCAAGACAAGAGACAGCATTGTCTTTTCTCATTGTCCAGCAGCGATTACAAGAAATGTGGTTTTGATTTTTGGAAGTATGCGCTCTAAACATCCCCCTTTTGGCCCCGATCTCAACCTTCTGCACAGCTAACGCCAAAACGCGAGAGACAGTTTTGCAACATTGAGGCCATTAACCATCAAATCATGTGGGTTCTATTACATTAATTCATGCTTGAATTATTTGAGGCAGTAATTACGTCCCTTTTTTGGTTTTTTAAACAATGCTAGAAATCACAGCACTTTTCATTTCACAACCTTTGCCCAACTGACGTCCGGATTAGTTACAAGTACAAGACCTTAGTGCAATAGAAGCTGGAGTATGTAATGTCAGAGCTTCCTTAACTAATTCTCCATAAAAGTGATCCAGCTCCACTACCACAGTGAACACTGCAGGACATCATTCATACAGTTCTCAGTCCTCACTTTTCTGTATTATAATAACATAATTTATAATTATACATATATTTACTTGTGTCTCCATTTCTTGCACATTTGTTCATAGCTTAATTTTATTTAATTTTATTATTACTTTCTAAATTTTATGTATTTATGCATTTTTTATTTACTTAATTATTATTATCAGTATTCTTTTAACTGTGCAACTGTGACCAAGAAATTCCCCGTGTGGATGAATTAAGTCTTTCTAAGTCCAAGCATTTAAAATGTGTGACTTGGCACGGGGTCCACTCACCCTGGCACTGTCCACCAATGAGCCAGTAGCCTTCGGTGCAGGAACAGGTGTAGCCGCCTAGCGTGTTGATGCAGACCTGGGTGGGGTTACAGTGATGAGAGTTGGTCTCGCATTCATCGATGTCTGCGGCAGAAAGGAAAACGGAAGAAGGAAAAAAAACAAAACACTGATTGTTAAGTGAAGAATTGAATTGGCGTGTGCGGACATGTCGACCGTCTGGAAACTAAGCTGAGCTGCCTGTTAATGTATTAGAGGTTTGGCACAATGGATTTTTAAAGTTTTTCTCATTTAAAGTGTGATGTTTTCAGACTTTTGACAGTTCTGCTGTCATGTCAGGAACATTTGCAACCGACCAGAGTGTTTCGCTTTTATGAATGTGACATTGATTTCTGTGTGGGCGTTATGCTTTTTGCACTTTCTCTTTATCTGAACCGTATCGACTTTCGTGTTTTTGCTTTAATTCCACTGCAGCCTTTTTAGGGGTTGGGTGTCTTGCTCAAGAGCACATCTGCTGGTGTAGTATTTTTCCCCTGTTGGTTTTCGGTGATTGCGCCGTCCGTCTTTCACCCGAGCGCCTGTTTCTCCAGCGCTCAAGTTTTCACCACCCCGTGTTTAAACACCTCTTAACACAACAGTTCACATTTCAATACGGCCTCAATTTACAATTGTTTTTGCACGAGATTCGCGATTTCTCAGATTACAATCTGAATTCCTCCGTCGCCCCCGGAGCAGCTCGCGCACAGCCCATCATAATAGCCACATTTCCTTATGAGGATATGACAAATCAAAAATTCCACCCTCTGTTTATGGTTCTCAGAGTGTGAAGTCACCAATCTTCCCTGGAAGTGAAGTGGAGGTGGTGGGGGGGAAATGGGTGGGAGCCTGTTTTTTTTTTTTTGTTGTTTAGACAGGCAGCTATGATAAGCGATAAGGTCCGTCTGTGGGACCGTTGCCCTTTGTGCCAGCTCGGAGCCAGTGTTGGCCCTTCACGGGGGAGGAGGGGGGGAGGAGGGAGGAGGGGGAGGCCCCAGAGCGTTTCGGCCACCGGCCAAGAGCTACATGACCGTGGCACCTGCTTGCAGTTACCAGTGCAAACCTCTCTGAATGCCCCTCATCTGCAGCACATGTGTAGCCTTACTGCAGTTCTCCAACATACACATACAGTGCTGCAGTTTCAGTCCACCTCCTTATATAGGCTGATTCACGGGGCTGCTCACCAGCTTCGAGGGTCCTCCGCTGACAATCGGAAAGGTTCTGACAGGAGATTTGCACAAAAGAAGGATGGAATAATCCTCAGAGACTTTAAATGACACCACCACAGCTTAACATGTTATCTACATCGCCATTTGCAGCTGCACAATAAGAGGTTTTGTTTTGAGTTTATCTGACGGTTCCAGGAGCCCGTGAGGTTGGACCGCGCATGTTCTCTCCATCCAACTCGAGTAAAAACATGAAAATCCCCCCCCAAAAATTAGACTTTTGAGGAGAAATGAGCGTTGCGGTCCCACAAAATGAAATGAAAAACACGAGGCAGCGTGCGAACTTTTAACGCATTGTTTGGGCTTGAAAAACGGATAAAAGCGAGTGCTAACGCCGTCTGCTGTTCATCGCTCGAGGCCACCGAACAATCAGATTTAGGATTATTTCAAATGATTTCCAGCAGCAATGTCGCTTTGTTCTCTGTTCCAGATAAAGAGGAGAGAAGGGGAGTTTGGAGGGCTGAGAATCTGTGAGGATTAGCAGCACATCTGCAGCAGAGCTGCTAGTTAGCTTAGCATGAAGCCTGGAAACAGGTGGAAAAATCCAACAGTGTTTTATGTTGTGAGCTGCGTGTGAGTTAGTTAACCTCCTGTGACCTGAGCTTTTATTTGGTGTGCATTGTTAAATTCTCTAAGGTATTTAGAATTAGCAGAAGTATAAAAAGTAAGCATCATCTTTGAAAAGGAAGAAGTAGTTTTTGGAAAAAAACAATGTCCTCATATGTGGACAAAGGGATTATTTCACTAATTAAAAAGTACTTATTTCAGTCCTGAAACCAGAACTGCAAACAATGAAATCCCACCATCCTCAAAAGAGTACTTGCTAATTAGGGAGGTCGTAGCTTGTTACTATTGATAGAATTGGTCAAATTTGTGCATCATATCAACTAGAAACGTAAACAAGCAGGTTTCAATCGTAAAAGCTGGACCTTGTACCACAAACCTAAAACTTAATGTCCCCACAAGAGGACGCAGGGTCTCAAGAGGTTAAAGATTTCCCAAGCTAAGCTAACCTAGGCTAAGCAGCAGCTGCCGCTAGCTCCATATTTGCCATGTAGACGTCTCCTGCTCTGCAAGAACGCAAACAACCGGAGACACCAGAACGCGGAGCCACGAATGCCATACAAATCCGACTTCTGAATCGGCTTCTGTGCACATAATCCGGTCTACACCGAACGACCCGGATGGCCCGAGCAGAACCCCATCCACCACAGGCTTTGGGATGCAACTAACACTGACACTGAGCCAGACTCTGCATCTGTGGCCAACCTCTAATGATCTTGTAGCTGAACCAGAGAAGTACCCTGCGGCCACACTCTAACATCTTGAATACAGCACATAAATACCCGTGGTTTTGGAATGACACGTTCAACAACTGGGTGTCTGTGCATATTAGGTCACATAGAACATCTGCATGGTTAGGAACAGAAATATGGTGGGTTCCATAAATCAGAAAAGGTTCAGTGACACACATGATGTCTTTGTGTGAAATTGGGGAAAATCGGGCCACAAAGGCATAAACCTGAGGCCCAATTAGCCGCTAATTAGCCGTATTCTTCCCGCCCAGACTGGTGCCACTTGTCACACTCAGGGACTATTTTGCCATTGACTTAAAAGACAAAGCCGCGCTTGTCGCAGGTTCAGACAGGAAGTCGCAGTCTGTGTAGTTTCTGCCCCATGGCGGCATCAATCAGCGGCCCATTACATCACCGCACACACATTAACACACACGTCGAGCCTTCGGGGTGGGTGGGTGGGTGGGGGGGTGCAGGGGGACGTTCCCCCTACAGAGGTATGCCTGTTCTCCTGAGCTCGGGCCCCGGCACAGATTTGGCAACACATGACCTCATTTCTGGCACCCCCATGGTGTAGTTTACCCAAACAAGGTTGTGAGCCGATTCCCCGACGGGCCCTCTCCCGCTACAACGGAGAAACAGCCCATATTTGTGCATGATCTAACGCTCTCCTTCGCTGGACAAAAACTGTACATTTTCCACTCTTTACGAGGTTCACGGCCGATTTATCCAAAATGACAGACGAGGACTCTACAGAGGAAGACTTTCAGCGGCTCGTCACGGCTCGACACACTGGGGCAGCTACGTGAAAACGTATTTAAAGCAGCTGGGGCGCCATCAGTTTATCTGGCAGCTGGGATCTGTTCGGTTTAGGGAGACTCAATTAAAACGAGGCATTAATTCCCAACCAACCCTCCACCTCCTCCGCATGAGGAGCATCAAAAAGCATCTGTCCTTGTGATCTGATGGACTCATGCATACATCCACCGCCCCCCTCCTCAACAGTTCAACCACAATCTTTACCGACTTCCACTAAACCTCTGGCCTCGTGTCTGTTTCCCCTCACGCCACCTTGACGTCCTAGTTTTAACTCCGACATGCGGTAAGCAGCAGAAGGTGGCAGATGTCAGGAATGTCTTACTCAAAGCCTTTTCCGTGTTACTACAGTTAAAAAAAAAAAAAAAAAAGGAAAAAAGAAAGAAAGAAAGAAAAACTTGACCACAAACAGCTGCAGCTGAGGACAGACGCCCTCCACACGGGGCCGTCTCTTCCAGGCTGCAACGCTCTTGAAGTCTCACTTGTTTGACAGCCAAACGCTCACAAGTTTGTAAGTAGGTGTTGCTTCATTTTAAGGGGTCACAAACCAAAAGTAAAAAAAAAAAAACAAAAAAACAAAACTGTGTTGAGTCTCTGCCTGCGAGGGAAGTAAACAGAGTGCAGTCGGGATCAGCTAAACGAGCTTTCTGTCAGTGCTGGTGTAAGAAAACAAACGAGAACAATGAGCAGCACTTTTTATTTTTTTTGCCAGAAAACCTGTTTTGATTAATGTCTTTTTTAGAATTTCTAAATCCTGGCTCGGAAGCCAAGATTCAGCCTTTGAATCGGTCTTATATAACGGAATATAGACTGTATATGTAACTCTGTAGCTGCGTGAGTTGAGCACACACAGCGGACCAGATTGGACCAGTCTGAGGAAAGTAAATTTAAAAGCGAAGGAGTACATTTATCCAGTGATACTATGAACTGAAGCCCAGTGCTGATGCACTTCTACTCCACTATATCTCATTTTTACTTCATAAATGAACAAGATAAACTTAAAATATTATGAGAAAATGTGTAATACTTCACTACTACTATCTGAAAGAATGACAACACATCGCTTTACTTTGCTCTGTCTGATTTCTTACCCAATTCATAATCTCATCACACCCCAGATTCATGATGAGGACCAGTGGAGGGACCTAGGACCTTCACTAGAAGTGAAATGTGGCCAAGCCTGATGCATCATTATTAAGCATCATAACGACCAATAACTCAATCACATAAACCAGTCAATAACTACTCTATGAATGCACAGGTTAAATTTGAATACTCCTTCCCTTGCTGCAAACTCAGACTCACCGTTGCAGGTGCCATCCTCTGCAGGACTGTATCCCAGGATGCACTGCGCAGTGCTCCTCACCCTGGGGTAGCTGGGCTCCACGGATCTCGGAGCCACCGGGGGGAAGGGCTCGGCGAATCCCACCGAGGAGTCCGGGTAAACGGGGTCCGGCAGGATCGGGGCGTCCGGCCTGAACGGCTGGTTGTACAAGTTCCTGGGGATGCACAGGTAGCCCCCGTTCTGGTTCACACAGCGCATGTCTCCCCTGCAGGCGTCTGGCAGCGTGCGGCATTCGTCCACATCTGGAATACAGAGCAGATCGGTGATAAGGACATTCCTGCATCCAGAACATCTGTGAGCCTGTTGCCCATCCACTGCTATGTTAAGTTTGGAATTTTACTCTTATGTACTTTAGATAATAGCAAGTGCTAATAACACCTTGGTACCTTGTCATAATAAAACTAAATAGAAGTCGTGCCACTTACCTATACACTGTCTCGCCCTGCGGTCGTATGCAAAACCTTCTGTGCAGGTCTGAGGAGAGATGATCCAGAACATGTCTCACTATAATTCATGTTAATCTCTAAGTTATTGGTTTCTAATATAAATCTGTTACACATTAATTTCAAAGATGGATCAGAAACATTAGTAACCAAAGACCTTAGACTAAATGAATGAAATGAATTACTCCAGGAAGGCAAGGTGTTGTGTTACCTGTCCGTGTCCAGGCTGGATACAAAGCAGAATAAATACCAGAGCTGCCAACATCCTGCAAAAAAAATTATAATAATTTTTATGTTTTTAAACTCAGAAACAACACGATGACCTTGAGACAAGCATCCCGTTACACATGCATTCAAGTACATTGCTAAAGCAAACAACTATTCAAGGAATCCAGTTACGCAAGAAAAAAGGGAAAAAAAGGCAGCTACTGACCTCGCAGAAGAGCAAAACCTGAAGCCACGCGTTTCAAACAGCATGCTTTATGGTTTCTAGCGACCTCCTTCAAAGGAAAGATGAAGAGATGACCCGTAACTTCAAATCCCCTCGCCGCTTCTCCGCAGGGCTCTCTCACCGCCACCCCCCGACTATGCGCCTTTACGCGAAAGCCGACACCAGGTTCTCATTAACCGCTGTCTGGTCGAGCTGAAGCCGCGGAACATTGACCAAGTGTTGCAGGAATGCCTTTTCAAAACGGACTGTTCAGTTTCTGCCCCACTCTGTCGGCTCTACAGATTATTTAGCAATGCAAATTGACGGGCCCCCTCCGCGCACTTTTCTCAACAGCTGGATTCAATCAGGAGAGCCAGCCCCCTCCAGTCAGAGCGCACAGAGACAGCGGCCCCACGGCGGCGCGCTCTCACTCCGAAGAGCTGCTGCTACTCCTCCTGCGCTGTTTGGGGGTGGGGACAGGGGGGGTCAAAGAAAAAAAAAAAAAGAAAAGCATAAAGCATAAAGCTAAAGCATACACAGTGGGTGTCTGTTTTCCAGAGATATAAACAGCCCCCTCCTCCTCCTCCTCCTCGAGTTGACTGCACATCTGGAGCACCCGAGCGATCCGCGCCGTAGTAGCCACATCTGGTTCACATGAATGCGCGTCGGAGAAGAAAATGACAAAATGCAGTCACGGGTCAGCAGTGGTACCTTTATTCGATTCAAATTCCAATTAAGTCACAGGTACTAAGCTCAATTAAAGATCATACAAGGTCAAGGTTACCCAAAGTAGTTTTTGTTATTTTTTTTTTGTTTGTTTGGACGCGTCAGAGTTTCAGATTTTATAACTACAAAAATTCTTTTACAGTGAGGATTTACAGTCTATACATTTTAACAATACACATTGAGAAACCCTGTAACATTCCTTCTGCAGCGGCTGATTGATGTCTGTACAAAAAATGCAGAGCAGCTCAGTCTCCGGCCGCAGACTCCTGCTCAGGTAAAACCTCTTAAATGTGCGCTTTTAACTTTTTTCTGTTCTTTACATTTTGTAAATATATATATTTAAATTAACCATTTACAATCCTGATTACACATCTGTCTAATTAGCAAAAATGCAGGCACTTTACTTCCACCGCTTACTTAGTGCCTATAAATAGGAAAAAAAAAACGCCACCCATTTACACACACACATATATATATGTGTTTATATATATATATATATGTAAACTATATACTGTACTTAAACATAGGAGCAGTCTCAATCATCTGATCAACCGCAGTCAGCAGTTGCAGCCATAATTACAACGCTTATTGCATATCAAAGTCTGGCCGTCTGGAAAAGACAAGATTTTGCAGAAATGTCTTCATGGTTTTAACAGATGTACTGAGCCACATAAATCTCTACGCCGGCTGCCACTGCCAGAGAGCTCGTAGGCGAGGCCTGGACCAGCGACAGCTCACTGCGTCGTCTAAAGAAAGTCAAAGGATGAAAAACCGAAGGGCCTCTTCCATCGGAGGCGACGATCAGACTCGACCCACGTGTATTGTGCTGCACACGGCGAGTACAGAAGGTCACTTGTGTTCAGAACGGGCGCGATGAATAAAAAAAGAAAAAAAAAAAAAAGACGTAACATATGAACAAAAGAAAACTACTGCTCTCACTCTGAATGACCCGCAGCTTGGAAACGCTCTCCTTTGGAACCCTTTTTGCATTTCGTAGAGTCATCGATTATTTTTAACTTTGTGGGTCGAGGCCTAACACTGTTGAAACGTTTTCACTGGTGTGTAAAGGGAAGAGTCTGTTGCATAGAACAGCAATGGAAAGTAAAACTGAATCTAAAAAACTAGCTTCTGTTTCAATTAAAAAAAACAAACAAAACAAAAACATTGTTATTTTTTTTGCAAGGAGTAAAAAAAAAAGAAAAGAAAAAGAGCAGCAACACGTAGCTCGAACGTCTCGGTCCATGTAGTGTGGAGAGAGAAGCTGGATGAACGGACACAGTCGTCAAGGGGCCGGTCACTGCTTTAACAAGTCTTTGAGCACAGCTCCTCCGCTGGCTTCGGCCGACACCGGCACCGGAGTGAAGGTGGGCAGGGCGTCGGAGATGGGCTTCATTAGGAGGTGACCTCCCGAGCCACCGGAGCTGGAACCGGCCAGCAGAGGCACCGCCGCGGAGCGGGGGGCCAGGAACGGATTGGAGTCTCCAGCTCGCTTACCGGCTGCTGCCGCGGCTCCTACGAGGAGAGGATTTAAATTAAGTTTGATATGTTTGAGGGAGGAGGAGGAAGAAAAAAAAGCAGCGCCTCCTGTGTGACGTGGTCCATTAAGAAACAGGTTTTTTTCATTTACCTGCGGTGGCGCTGGGAGCGGTGCCGCCGGTTCTTCTGGGAGGCGGGGCGCTCAGAGGCTTGATGTCGTGGACCGGGAGCTTCGGCGCCGGCAGCGAAGGGGTCGACTCCATCTCCAGGAACTTCACGAACATCTCTGAGAAGGACTGCAACAGCAAGGGACAGGACGGAGACGGCTCGTGAATTTGAAAAAAAGGAACCGAAAGTCGAAAGGTTCAGTCGACCCAAAATCCGACTCAACTTGTCTGCAGATTCTCAACAACAGAAGGGACAGGACAGAGCTAATTCATTTACAAATCGATACCTTTTAATCCTTCTGTAGGCCCAGTAAGGAAGGAAGGGCGGTGTGACCAAAAATGTTTCTGACGGTATTTTTTTTCATGAATAATCACATAGTCACAACATTTTCTACTGTTTGAGAGATGAATTAATGCAGTAGATTGATTAAGGATGGAATATTTTACTGTGATGATGAGTAAATATTGCAGAATAATCTCACACTAGTAGTACAATAGGTTTGCATGGCCATGATGTTAGCGCTGCCTGCTAATGTGGAAACATTTACACCACAGAGATAAAAAAAGAAAAAAGAAAAAGAAAAAACTACTATGTCTGTAATGCCAATAGCAGCGCTACCGTAATAACTTTAGTCTGCGTGCAACATTTTTTTTTTCTCATCCATAAAAAGCTAAAATTGGGGACATTTTTCGGGGACGGCTTTAGATTCATCTAAAACAGGGACAACAACCGACACGACACCTTTTCTTTGGCACAAGTCCTTTCATTCTGCCGCTTCTTCATTTTTTGGACCTTTCCATCTTCAACACGCCTCGCAGTGTGTTCAGTGTGTTTAGTGTGTTTAGCAGCGCTACGCTGAAAATGTTTCCGATCTGAAACAGTGTCTCTTGGCACAGAGTTACGGACGCCGTCTAATCAAATATACTGGTTTGCCCGTATTAAAAATTCAAAAGAAAGAAAATAAAATACCGGTATTCGGTATGAACCAGTGTAGCGCCTAGTGAAGAGCTTCATAGTAGCACAACAGAACAGAATTAGTGTTTTTCCAGTTAGACAACGTGCTAATCTGCCGCTCGCAGTGTTTACGTCCTAAGCGCTGATGAATTACAGTTGGATCGGACTCTGATTCTCCAGGCACTTAATTCCTCCCGAGTCCTGTGGGGCTAAAAACACATGCGAGCAATTTTTCTTACCAAATATCTTAAACATTTATTTTCTCTGGAGTTAAACTGCTGTAATGAAGACGCTTACAGGCACTAAGAGCTTATTTTCCACGCTAATACGCCATTAGCATTCAATCCTTTTGTTATTCTGCTTCATGCGACGCCAACGTAAACATCAGGAGGTTTGCAGTTTATTTTAAATGCGTTGCACGACAAAAAAAAAATAAATGATTGGGAGGTCTGTCTTCCATAAAACTAATATTTTTGCAGTAACTAATGAGAATAGTTCGCCTCTCTTCTTCTTCTTCTTCTTCTTCTCCTTTCATGTGGAGTTACCCTAATGCCGTGTGATAACCCGATGAAAGAGTGACTGGACACGTTGAAGCTTCTGTTCCTCAAACACTGGTGGTGCAGTTCAGGTTTTAATGGGAACATCTGCTTCTTCAGTCTTTTACGACTAAAGACTTGGATGACATTTCCTCCAGAAGCCCAGATTCCCCTTGTTTCAGCTTGATTTTTTTTTTAGATTTACCCGTGACATCACGGACACCGTTACATGCGCCATGTCCTCTTTGTGTCTTACAAGACCTTCTTTGTTCCTCACCGTGTTGAGCCCTTGGCCACTGGTGGGTCTCTGCGGAGTGTTCGGGACGCTCTGTGCTCCCCTGCCTCCGATCCAGCTCGACATCCATCCAGTAACACCGCGCCGGCCGTCGTCCTCCAGCATCTGCAAACGAGAGATGAGGAAACCGTAGATAAATGCCCGCGCGCTATGACAAAATACCCGAACGGAGAAGTCATTAAGCCTCATTTAACCAAACAAAGGAACGAGCAGAGCCAGCGGAGTAAATTATATATTCATGCGTCGGTTTTCTTCCGTTTTTCAAAACAGTGGTCAACTTATTTCGGTTTCCTTGCGGCCTGCCGCCGTTTTCTGAAAATGGTTCCAGTTAAGCTGAAGTGCAGGCGCGCCGACAGCCCACACTCCTAGAAGTCATTCATACTCCCTAATCGTCAACATCATTTTCCCTGGCAGGATTCAGCTGGACGGCCCTCGTGTAAGGAGTATGTTTGCACGTTAAAGAAAAAAAAAAAAAGGGTTAGATTGTGAAAAGTCGGCCACTTTTGTGGGACACTTGGCTGCCGGGAGCACGGGTTTAGCGGAAAATTTAAACGGCATTAACAGAAGATGAGGGGAAGAAAGTAGAACGGACTCCAAGAAAATATATTAAATAAAAAAAAAGGGGTCTTCTGAGGAGTTGTAATCGCATTCGTCCCTCACCCTGTGTCTGTTTTCCTGTAAGAGAGTTGGGTAATATACTTTGGAATCGTTGGATGGAGTCCCACAGGGCTCCTGCCAGAAGATCTGGATAAGAAAATACGTTCTTTTTTTTTCTTCTTTTTCTTTCAGGGCTGAGCTCAGAGAAGATTCTCGGGGGCTGCTGGAGGTAGGAACTCTCCGTTAAGAGCTCTGCAGTTTCGGACGGTCTCTGGAGGACGAGCGTATCCAGATAATCAAACTGACAAAGGGCCTGTTGTCTCGCGGTCGGGGCGACCATTGATCATATGTAAATAATAAAGTCAACCATTAAACTGAACCCAAACTGCAGGAGGGGAACAAATAGAAAGTGTGCCAACGTGACCACCCTGACATAAACTGACATAAACTCCTGTTTTGTGAAGACTGAGCCAGAGCTCAGATTTATTTCAGCCCTGAAAACTTTTAATTTCAGCAACAGAAGTGGAAATGAGGACCTTGAACTAAAGAGACGCAATAAAAACCTGTTGAATTTTGCAGGATTTACCCATAAAACATAAACCCTTGCAAGCGGGGCTAACAGTTTCCCTTTGTTTTAAGTCTTTATGCTAAGCTACGCGAAAAGTTTCTCACTTCTTTAGCTTCATCACGCTCTCATTCATTTTTTGGTAAATTACCCGTTATGAAGTCACACATATTAAGATGTAAAACAACACTGAGGCATTAAGAGGACAGGAAGTATAAAAGTATTTCCGTAATTCTCTTTTCCTCACTTTTTTATCCAGAAACACATGTGATCCAACACAGCTGCTGCTGCACGACCAACTATTTGTGTTTTGGCATCCGTTCGCCTGCTGGTTCATCGTGCATGTATTTACTTATCATATCCAGAACTCAGACTCTAGACTGTTAATAAGAACTGTTTCCTTATTAACAATTAACGGTTTTAAATCCTTAAACCTCTCACCTGATCCACGTCTTCTCGGCTCAGCCCCAAAACGCTTCCCATGAGCCTCAGGACGTCGGCGCGCTTGGTTTTGGGCGTGTGGAAGTATCCCAAGAACAGGTTACGCATCAGGACCCTGCAGACGAAACAACACGGACAGACGAGTTTCACGACGTCGTGATTTAAGGTCTGAAAGACGCGGACGGATCCAGAGCTCGAATCTGTTTATTCATTCAAACGTTACAGCGGCTGGGAGATTACTTCTGCTCCTAATGACTGTGACTTCGCTGTGAAAACGGTTTCTCCAACGGCAGAACTGAAACTGGAACGTTTCTTTCATCCCAATTGATAAAAAAAAAATCTAATCTACAGACGTGTGTTTTAGACTGGACATGAGACTAAAGCTTTAAACCAGAGGTGATATCACATTTTTGCAGCAGGAGGACTTTCTAAAACCACTTGAAACCGAGCGAGATGAAAACCACGACTGTGTATAATCATAATCTCATTTGTATCTGGTCTGGAGGGTCTGCAGAGGTACAACTTTACATGTCTCAGATAATTATCTGAAGTCAGGGGACAAATGGATTCACAATATGTCCCATGTTATTACACACACTCTCACACACCAGTTACATATGTTCATATCAGATACGTTTGTTTATGCTAGAAATAATTCATAAATGAAATTAATATTTGAATGTGTGTATTATTGATTAGTTAATTATTGTACATCTTAATATCGAATGCATAATGATAATAACAATATATATTTATAAATAGCACTAAGCCGAGTTTAATATAAAACATATAGCAGGTAGAGTGTCCCTTATCTAATTAAACTGGAAAAAAGAAAGTGAGATTTAAGCCCAGACTGAACTCACTTGTCTATCTTTCCCTCCGTGCTGTTCAGGAGATTCATCAGTTTCCTCTGTGCCTCCTCCAGCATCTCCTGCCTCACATCCACTGCAGCGCAGACAAACAGAGACACGAGAAAAGCTGCATTAACATATTATTCAATGCACCGCTAAAAAAAAAAAATCTGCTTTCCAGGAAAAACAAATACACAGAGAACTTTTTGAAAAGGTTTGCAAAGGTTTCTGCAATAAAACCAGACACGAGTTAAATCAATGTTTCCTGAACAAATTAGTTTGTATGGAAACATAAAATACTGTAAAGCAGTGATTATCCACAAGTTTAACTAATAATCTGTAGAAAATAAGCAAGAATTCTTAATGTCTTGCTTTGGAAAGCAACACAATGACATAATTATAACCAAAACGTTTCCACTCATCCACATGGTTGTATTGTTATTTACTTCCTAATAAACATATATGATATATTTAAGATGTTTGCCTCAAATAAGAGGCTCAGACTAGAAGCTGTGAAGCTGCGCGTTCTCACAGCTAATAATAGATCCCTAATAATAGACATAACGTATATATTTTCCTATAAGTCACAGATTAGCAAAGCAAATATGGAGCCTCTCATATCAGGTCTGGAAAAATAGCGAACAGCCAGGGAGCTGTTTTTAAAAAAAAAAAAAAAAAGAAACAGTCTGAGAATTTGCTGTGATGTAATGCTCATATCTGCTAAGAGAAAAAACTGCTGAGTGGGAGATAAAAGATTACAACCTATGACGTAAAGGGGGTTTCTGTTTTAATTATTTTGTCTCTTTTTCATCAAACTGCACAGAGGATGGATAGAACGATGTTTCCATAAGATCAGGGAAGTTTAAAACGATATTTTACTACAGCCCACCTTGTCTCCTCAGCTCTTCTAACTGCTCCTCCTTCAGATCGAGCTGATCCGTGAGACGAGACGCCGAATCCAGAGCGGCGTTGGCTTCATCCAGGTTCAACTGACAGACGGAGAGAAAACGTTTATCTCGACCCGTGTTCATTCATCTGCGCAATGTCGTCACGAAATGTGCACGCGTAACAAATCATATAACTCTTTTTTTGGCCTCCTTGCACATTTGGGACATAAATAAAGTGAATGGGGTTCGTCTGATGATTCGCTGATTGATGCCTTTACCTGGAGAGCAGATGCTTGGTCTTCCAGCTTCAGAGCTTTTCTTTTCCACTCCTCCTTCTCCTTCTTGTGCTTTTCAAGTTCTGCCGAGTACATGGCTTTCTCTTCTGATGGGAAAAGAGACAAAACTTCTAAAGTAACAGTCCTGCACTAAATCAATGCTGAAACGGCGTCCAAACTTTATGAATTAACCACAGAAGAGTTTATGTAATTTCTCGGGGCGGGAAAAGTATCGATATGGCAAAATATCGCGATTAATTGGAAATGGATCATTTGGATTAATATTGATATATATGCATTATCACGGTCATCTGATGTACATATGTACAACTTTATGTATTTTAAGCTGCATTTAATATTTCTTAGTGAACTATACATCGCACTTATGTATCTTATAGTGACTCAAGTATCGTGATAAGTATCGTATCGTGATAAGTATCGTATCGTGAAGTCCTTGCTAACACCCACCCCTAGTTACTTCACACATCCCACTAATTAAAATACGGACCTCAAAATAATAGAAACACAAACCACACCAGGTGAATCATTGTCTGTTATTTTAAACACCTGTTAGAAACTTCATGAAATGCAGATTTAGTGAAGCCGTGTTAAATTGGAAGGTAATAATTTTTAATAGTCTACCTAACGACCTGTTTAGTAGTAAAACAATCAGTGTAATTTCAATGCTACAGGCCCACACTCGTCTGGAAAACAACACTTGGATAGAATAATCTCAGGCCCACTTGCCTTGTTGGAATTGCTCTAGCACCATCTGTAGGTTGGAGAGCGACACTGCATACTGGTTGACCTGGTCCTGGGAGGTTCTGAGTTGGACCATTGCTTCATCCCTCTGCTTCACCACCCCGCTCAGCTGCTCCTGCAGAGACTCCACCTGCATGCTGGCCTGTTGGCTGGAGAGAGAGAGAGAGAGGCCAGCGATAGTACAGTCGTGCTTTGCACATGTTTCCATTGAGAGGTGATTTGTGAATAAGCTGCAACTCTCGTCAAGTCTTGCCTCACGATATCCCATAATTCTCTTAAATTCTGGTCACATAGCGAGACTTTAGTTTGAGAAAATGGACTTCGAATGGACTGGTCACATGACCGCCTGCATCACAGCTCTGGTGACGGGGAAATGTGAAAAAAATGTTTCCATTGCACTTTTTATGCTCTCGTGGTGGGTTTTTTAGATGCATTGATATAAAAGTGTCTTAGCTTTAGATATTTGAGAGTTTTTTTTCAAAATGTAGGCATTTGCGTTATCACTTTCTACCACATATTCACATTTTGTGCAGTTTGCTCATTGAGCGCTTTGGAAAAAATTCTTACAATGAATCTTGAACTTAATTCGCAGTGAAACGCAAAAACTCCACTATTTGATATCAGAGACTCAACTTAACTCTCTAGTCATTATCAGAAAACGTATGTTACAAAATTCCAAAGATGGAAGGAGATAAACACCAGGACACAAGAGGAGAAGGTTTCTATCATCATGACTAAATAACTTTTATGATGAGACATGTGAGTGTAGTTTTGTGCAGTTTTTTTATCAGTTTAATGTGGAATGTAGAGCAATCAGGCATAACATTACGACCTAATTTGAGGATTGAACATGCTTCCAAAGCCCTTGGTGTCTTTCAACAGGATGTTGTTAGTGGGGGTTGAGTGGAGGGGTCTCTGTGGATCATCCCACAGACACTTGATTAATTTGGGATGTAGTGAATTTGGAGGCCAGATGTTCTTCATTTCTCTTTTTAGTTGTTTCTAATTGTTTTCTTTTTGTGTGTGTGTCAGGCTGTCATCAAGGAGTGTCTAAGTCATGTCATGTCTAAGTAACATCCACATGAATGAGTGAATTCCAGGTCCAAAAGTTTCCCAGCAAAACACTGAATTATGTCAAGATGGTCTACGATGTTTACTTCTCCTATCAGTGGTTTTAATGTTGTGGCGGATCGGTGCATCTAAAATGTCTCAGTTCTTACTTCGTTTTATTACATGCACACATGGTTCCTTTTATTCTAACCTGGCGTTCTCCACGGCACACGAGGACGTGGCCAGTTTCTCGTCCAGCATCGCCACCCTCCTGCGCAGCTCGGCCTCCCTGTCCTCAGCGGCGAGGGCTTCTCTCGTGTACGAATCTTCAATCTCCAACAGGTGATTGCGCAACCGTTCCAGCTCCAAGTTGAGGCGCTGCTCTTTGTCCCTGACATGCTGCAGCTGTGAGGCCACAGCGGGAATGACGGTTGGATAATTAATTAAAAGCACCGTCTGGCTAAAAAAACCAAACAGCTGGATTTCATTCAGAGTCAGATTTACCGGTGAGTGAACACTGTCCTCCTACCTCAGTCTGCACGGCCGTGGTCTCCATTTGTTTCTGCTTGAGCGCCATCATCACCTGATCCCTCTCCTGCTGGAACAACACGGCTTTCTCTTGCATGGACCTCATTTCGTTCAGGAGCTGATTCAGCTCGCCAGATTTACCCTGAGTCACAAAATTACAAATTATGTAGAGAAGAGTAGGCACTTTTTTACTTCACACATTATAATGTTTGTCTTAGGAGTGGGAATTAATATCGATATGACAATATATCGGCATACTTTTTCTTCTGATACAATATCGACTTTGAATGTCTTAATATCGATTTTAAATTAAAAATGAAAAAACTCATGTTTTGGGCCGATAATAAACGATTTTTTCATCAACGTTTTCATTCTAAAATGACACTGATGGATGTATTTTCTACCTCTAACCGACCTGATCTCTGTCCTTGAGCATCTTCTCCACCGTCGCAGCCTTCTCGCTCACCGCGCTCAGCTCGAACTCCTTCTCTCTGAGCAGGAGGGAAACCTGCATGTTTGTTTCCTGCAGCGCCCTGAACTCCGACTCCTTCTCTCGAGAGCGCGCCGCCACCAGCTCGTTCTCCTCCTTCAGCTTCTTCACGTCCATTTCCAGGATGAGGGCGCGTTCTTTGAGGTTGGTCACCGCCTGCTTCAGCACCTCGTTGTCGTTCTCGCGGTTACGCAGAGACTCGCTGACCTGAACCAGCTGGTCCCCTTTGGTTTTTATGAGCAGGTCTTTCTCCCTCACGGACCTCTGCAGGGCGTCCAGTCGCTCCCGGAGCTGCCGGGCCTCCTCAGCCTGACCTCTCTGCTCGGTCTCCGAGGCAGATGCCGAGTTGGAGAGCCGGTGGTTGTTCTCCTGGAGAGTCCTGATTACGTTTTCCTTCTCGGCTATCTGCGCTCGCAGCTGCAGAAGTTCCTCCTGCGGCTTCTCGTCGTTTACAGGTGAAACTGCGGGTGAACGGCTCGGAGCTTCGGCCGTGAGAGAGGGGCCACTAGACTGAGCGGCTACAGCTTCAGGAGTCTGCGCCACGCTATCCAGTTTTCCCAGCAGGACGTCTTTGGTGGAGCTGAGCTGGGTGATGGTCTGCTGGACCTGCGCGAGCTCCACACTCAGACTACCCAGCCTCCTCTCCTTTTGCTCGTAGCTCTGGATGAGTCGGGTGTAGTCCACCGACAGCTTGGAGCTGCAGTCGCTGTCGGCCGAGACCTGACTTTGCAGCTTGAGCAGCTCCTCCTGCAGCTGAGCCGACTCGTGCTGCATGTTTTTGACCGTCGTGATCACCTGCTGCTTCCACTCCTCCATCTTCTTCACCTGCTGCTTCAGGGTGTCCCTCTCCTGCAGCAGCTCCTCAAACTGGTTGCTGCTGACGCCTCCAGAGCCGGCGCCGGGCTCTCCTCCCGAGGACTGCAGCACCGTCACCAGGGTTTGACACTTCTGGGTCAACGCGTCGATCTCGATGTCCTTCTCCCTGATGATTCGAGACAGGTTCTGGATGGTCTCCTTGAACATCTCTTGGCTTCCTGAAGGATCGCTCATGTTGGAGAGGCGCTGGTTCTCCTGCTGGAGCTTCAACAAGGCTGCTTCCTTCCCCGCCATGATGTCCATGAGGCGGTGGTAGTCGGAGCGGAGCTGGCTGTTCTCTCGGGTCTTCTCGTTGAGCACGGCGAGCACCTGCTCCCTCTCCACGGCGTACGCCTGCAGCTGCTGCTGCAAGAATATCACGTCCTGGTTGTGTCCTCCGCCCATTGAGACTCTGGCATGAAGCGCCTGGATCTCCAGGTCCTTCTGCATGATCACCTGGGAGAGTTTGCCCACTTCATCGCGGGAAACCACCAGCTGATCCAGCTGCCTGGTCAGCGACAGGTTCTTCTCGTTCAGCTGGCTGATCTCCGTCTCTTTCTCCTTGATGCCCCTCACTAGTTTCTCTATTTCCACCTTAGACAGGTCGTGCTTCTCGTTACCGTTCTCCTGATTTAGAGACTGCGTCTTGTCCTCCTGCAGGATGACCTCTCCCTGCATGGGTGGAGAGTTGGCTCGGCCCTGGCTCTCATTGAGCTGATGCTGGAGTTGGGTTATCTCCTCGTCCCTGGCGTGGATGAGTCTGTCATAGTTCAGCGTGGTCTGCTGGTGGCGAGCGTGGGCCTGCTCAAGCTCGCTCTGCTGGGTCTGCAGAGACTGCTGCAACAAGAGGAGGGAAGCCTGCTGCTCCTCCGTGGACCTCCTCAGAGTCTGGACCTCCTCTTCCAGTCCGTTCTTGGAGGATTTGAGCTGGGAGATCTCCGTCTCCAGCTCCGTGATGATGTCCAGAGTCCGGGGCTCGGCAAGAGCTTGAGGTCTGCTCTGCTGATCCCTGAGCCGATCAATCTCCTCCTTCAAGTGGCTGTTCTCCTCCTTCATCCCTCCGAGCTGTTTGTCCTTGTCCTCCAACGCCTGTTTCAGAGCATCAGCCTCCTTGGTCACGACTGAAATACTGTTCTCCATCTCAGTCTGTACTTCCGCGGCGTTCTGTTTTATGGTCTCCATGAAGACGTCCTTCTCTTGCAGCAGGTCTGTGAGCTGCTTCTGCCCCGACACTGTGATCGAAAGCATCTCATTTGTGTCTCGGTGGTCCGACGCCAGCTGCTCCATGTCTCTCCTCAGCTGAGCGATCTCCATGTCCTTCTCCTGGTTCAGCTTGATGGCGCGTTCGTGCTCGGTCTGCAAAGCGGAGGCGTTCATGGACCGAGCTCGGGTCAACTCGTCGATGGTCTGCTGGTACTGCTTCACCTGCTCGGCTAGAGTCTTCTCCGCTTGCGTCAGTTCACTTTCAATCTGATTCTTCTCCAGCTTTAAAGCTTCAATACGAGTGTCCTTCTCCCTTATGATCCTGTTAAAACCAGACTGGCCTTCATTCAGCTGCGCGCTCAGTTCTTCGACTTTACCCAGAGTCTGCTCGCTCTCTACTTTCAACCTCCTGTTCTCCATCTTCAGCTCATAGTCTTCAGACATCACCTTCTCATGAGAGCTCCTCATCTCATCCAATTCCCTCCTGAGGTCTGACACCTCTCTCTCCCTTCTTGCCAGGTCATCTTTGGCTCCTTGCGTTTCGGTTTCTCTCTCCCCTCCCCGATCCAACTCTGCTTTGGCAACGGACAACTGCTCCTCTTTCTCCTGCAGCGTCTTCTTCAGCTCCGTCACTTCTCTCCTGGCGTCCCGGCTCTGCTCCTGCGCATGTCCCAGTTTTTCTTTCATCTCCTTCACCGTCTGCTCCAACTGCTTTTTCCCATGTGCAGGTCGTTGAGGGTGAACGCACTTTGGCTTATTTTCTCCTTTTGGCTTTCCAGCTCTTGCTCCAGAGCCCTTTTCTGGTCCTTGGTTGTGCTGAGCTCTGAAGTCACTCTCATCACCTCTGCCTCGGCCTCTTTGAGCTGCCCAGAGAGCTGCTCCTTCACTGAGATCATGTGCTAAAGATAGCATCAAACATAAAGAAAAACGTTAACATTGTTAAGTTTTGACATACTTCCACATTTAATACAGCGGGAGAGATGATATCTGATCCTAAACAGGAAAATATGAGGCAATGATATCTCCAATCTTTTAGAACATGCAAGTGGAAAATCTCAGTATATGACATGAACAGTTTAACAACACACAAAAGAGTGTGATGGAATTTGTAATTCACCAAAGAGAAGATTTGTGTTATTTCAGAAAGCTGAGTGCAGTGATTCCCAACCCCTGGTGGGCCACGAAGGTATTGCAAGTGGGCCACCAAATCATTTCATTTGATGTTCAAGGATTATGCATCAAGTAGTTCTGACCATCAACATAATTATATATTTTAATATACGCTGTATTTTGTTGGTAATTGTTGTATAATCGCAATATTACCCTTCATGGTGTGCTTAAACGTCATTTGAGCACTTCGGTGATGCTTGCGGACATCGCCACAAGTGCTCAAATGTCGTTAAAGCCCACCCTCAAGGGTAATATTTCTTAATTCAAGGATTTTTATTTGTCATTTGCAACAGAAGCACAAGAAGGAACGAAATTATGCACTCAGGTCCTGGATTATTTCCTATATTAACTATAATATATAGATATCAAGTGAACAGTATAGATACAATTATAAAGATAAATAAAATTAAAAAAAATAGTAGTAGAAATATAAATAAAAATGGCAACATAGCAGCATGAAATATGCAAAGATTTTGCTTCTTTGATGTTGTTACTTTTGCTTAAATTGAAGTTTTCATCTGACTAGAACCGAGCAGAATTTACATCATCTTTACATCGGGTTTGTGTTTATTCGTGTCTACTTAATGGACTTCTTTTGATATTTGGATCTGATATTGCATATGAAATTGTTATATGTGTAAATGCGTTATTTATGAATCATTTGCTAATTAGCCTGTTACAGACAGTCCCTTGCTTGTCATTTCTGAGCATCTGTGTGGTGCTGATGGACAGCTTCTTGAAAACTAATAGTGATGCTGCTGCAACATATTACAGATGCTGTGGAACATGTTTCTCCTGTATTCAATTCATTCATCCATTATCCACCCATTATTTATGGGGTCAGAGGTGGGCCGCGAAAATGTTTGAGACTTAAAAGTGGGTCCTGAGTTGGAAAAGGTTTGAAATCACTGAGTCGGTCAATGATATTTACTTCTCCTGTCAGGGGTTTTAATGTTATGGCTGATCGGTGTGTGCGATAAAAAAAAAACGTGGTGAGTGAGACCTGTGTTGCTTCCTGGTTTTGCCGGTCTAGTTCCTCCAGCTCGGAGATGAGAGTGTCCCGTTCCTCCTCAGTAGCTTTCAGGACCTTTTCTCTTCTCTCCAGCTCCATCTTCAGATGCTCCAGTGCCTCGTCAGACTCCGCGTCATCACCCACAACTATTTGTGTTTCTGCCTCTTCCAGTCTTTGCTGCAGATTAAGCTGTGATCAGAACGCACAAAATGTTTAAATCAGGAGCCAACAAGAGTTTTTCCTCTTATTGTTATTAAGTCTACACTTGGAAATATACAGAATGTGACATTTTTAAATAGAAAACACAATAAGTAACAGTAACTGCAAATATAAAGTCAATACAGATACTTTGGGTTTTGCATCAGATAAACAAACCTTTTCTTGTTCTAGGACTTCTTTTTCTTGTCTCAACGCCCCAATTATGGTGTTCAGCTCTAAGATGTCTGCATGCTCGACTTCTTCCTTTGGTTCCGCCTGAAGTTAAAAGTGAGGTGAATAATTAATTAGTAAACCCTCCACATTAAACCATAAATAAATAAAATACGTTCATGTAATAGGATGCAGATGCTTATTACGCTCATTATTTATGTTCATACTTGCCTCAGACTGGTTTTTCAATCTCTCGATTTCTTTTTCCGCAGCTAGAAAGTAGTAGAAATATAAGTTAACATGCAGGAAACTTATTCCCTTTAAGTGGAGTTGAGAAACGAGGCATAAATGTAAATATACCTGTGAGGTTATTTCTCAGCGTTTGGATCTCGTGGTCGAGCTGGGCTTTCTGCAGAGCCTTCCCCTCCTGCTCCTGGACTCGTGTCTGGAGCTCGGCCACGGACGCCTGCAGCCGCGTGTAGTTCTGCAGCAGCGCGGCGTTCTCCTCCTGGGCGTCATCCTTCTCCAGCTGCAGCGCGGCCTGCGTCCTCCGCGCCTCCTCCAGACTGGCGGTCAGCTCGGCCAGCTGCTTCTCACGCTGCTTCTCACGCTGCTCCTCCGCTTCCTGCATGGACTGCATGGTTTTCTGGAGTTCAAGTAGTTTGGAGGAATCTGAAGAGGCACCGGCTTGACCACCGCCTGGAGGAAATGAATCGAGTCACGTGAATAGGATATTCTTACACATTCTTTTTTATTTTAGTAACCTGTTGAAGACCTATGATTAACACTATAAAAACTTGTGGAAAAAATGAAGCCTACCACTCTGAATCTGTTCCTCCAGCTCCTCTATCCTCTCCTCGTACTCTGCCAGCTCTTCTCTGTGCCGCCGGGTGACGTCGGCCAACTTCTGCCGCTGGGCGTCCTGCACAGCTGCCAGCTCGTGCTGGTGCTCGTCCACCTCGCGGCTCATCTCGTCTCGTAGCTCCTGATCGAAAAACAATCCGACATAGTCCAGGTTACGGCCTTAGCGTCACAGTGTCTGATATTTATATTCTACCACAGAACATTGTTATTTTTTTATTATCCAATTACCTTAATGGTCCTTTGAAGTTTGAGAATCTCACCCTGGTCACCGTTACCAGATCCTGTCGCTGTTGAGGCCTATAATTAAAAAGAGGAAGATCTTATTTACTTGGTTTCAGAGAGAGTGAGTTTAAAGCTGCATCTTAGTCACTAAAGCACTTGTGTTGTCGTACTTTGAGCCAATCAGATAAACATATCAGGCATAAAATGCATTAACAGACACTTGATCAGTTTGGGAGCTAGTGAATTTGGAGGCCAGGTCAACACCTTGTGCCGTTCTTCATGTGTTAAGTTTAGTTCCTAAAGTGTTTTTGCGTGTGTCTGTGTCAGGCTGCATCCTGCTGTCATCGTGGAGTGTCATTGCTATGGGGTGGGGGTGCCTGGTCTGGTCTAGGTGGGTGCTACATGTCTAAGTAACATCCACACGAATGAATACCAGGTCCTAAAGTTTCCCAGCAGAACATTTTATTGTCACTAGATGTTATTTACTTTTCCTGTCAGTGGTCGTAATGTTATGGCTGATCAAACAGAAGCGTGTCATCAGACTTTTACCTGAGACATCCTCCTCCAGTGTGCCACCTCGGCCTCCAGGCGCATGACTTCAGTCGACAGCCTGTTGATCTCCTGCTGTGACCAGAGGACGTCGCTGAGGTCGACCTCGTCGCCGTGGAAACCCTGGTGGGACCCCAAGGGGCGCGACATGAACGAAGCGGCGGAGGAGGAGGAGGAGGAGGTGGTGGCGGAGGAAGCGGTGGTGACGGGCAGAAATGCGGCGGCGCCGGCGGAGGCGGACTGAGCCGAATGCTGCAGCTTCTGGACTTCTTCCTGGAGTCCGCTCTGCCGAGCTTTAAGGTGGCTGATCTCCACCTGCGCAAATACAAACACACCCGATGTTCACCTCAGCTTCATGTCTGCAGTCTGGACTGGACTTCTGTTTGTCTAACTAAGCACAACCTTTGGTTATTTACATGTACTTATGTCATGGAAAATGACTCTCGTTTGTCAATTACTGATATAAACTGATGACTTAAGACAAACTTTGCATTATCATCCAAGCCAAGTTTATATTGCATGCTTTTACAAATCATTTAAAATACAATTTCATTTCGTAATTCACAGCAGGATATGATTTTCTAAAAAAAGAGCTATAAAAATACAATAAATTATGAAAGACTACACCTATTTCCACCTTAATTCTAACCTAACCCTAAAACAATCTCAGTCTGTTCCATAAATACAGACTTCACATGAGCCAAAATACCTCAAATTAAATTGGATCAAACATATTTCGACAGCAATTTTTGTTCTTTTTAAAAATAGCCCGGGATGCAAACTCTCTTATGTTGCTCTCAACCTCGTTCCAAGTCTGTGGAGCTTTAAAAGTCTCACTAAGACTCGTACATTTCAGTTTCTTTCCCTTTCGAAGTTGTTTCCCCTCCTGTGTTGTATTCATGAGTGGGTAAAGGAATTTGGGACGAGATGACAGCCTGTCATTACATAACACAACTGAAGGTAACAGCCAACAATGTGCCTGAAACAGTTTCTCTCCTTCCTGCCTCTGTGATGTGACATCTGTTTGCTCAAAGTGCAGATATATATTTACACACATCTTTCTGCTGCAGGAGCGTTCTGTATTCTGCAGTCTGACGTTTTATCTGGATCTCCGACGCCTCCAGCTTCTCCTCCAGCTCCGCATGAAGCTTTTTCAACCTCTCATACTGCGACAAAAAAAACAAGAGTCAGATGAAAAGGCAAAAAAAAAAAAAAAAAAAATATGCAGGAGATTTGCATTTCCTTGTAAAAGAGCAGGGTCTTATTAGAGGTAAATTGTTGTAGATGCTTCCTCAAGGGCTCTTCAGCTTCATGGACGCTTAAAATCAGTGATGCAGTTGTGGTTTCGTAATTTGTTTTTTTATGACGTTGCTTTGTGACTGACTCAAGACATTTTGAAATATGATTTGAGCATTTGTGATTTATTTTTCAATCTGGATAAGACCAACAAACGTATAAGAACTCTGAACCAGGTCAGAAAGTCTTTGGTGTGGAAGAAGTATTGTTTTAAAAAAAAAAAAAAAAAGAATCTAACCTCAGATTTCTGAGTTGAAAACGCAGTCTCCACTTCAGCCAATCTGGAATTGGAAACCTGTAGTTCTGTGGCAGCATCTGTAGATACAAACAAAACACACACAAAAATACAGAATCAATCAATATCACTGGCACATGCTTCAACACATTGAGAATATAAGGCCATAGATAGATAGATAGTTTATTCATCCAAAAACTCGGAAATTTCACATTTGCAGCAGCAATGTACAGGCACTCAACACCATACATACTATATGACAGAAAAACACAATATACAATATGCACAATATTTGCAAGAATTACAAAAATAAGTGGAGTGAAATAAGTGAATATTAAAGAAAATAAGAATGCACATAGAATATTATGAAAATCTGCATTTACAAGAATCTTAAAAAATAGAAACGCTTTTGTAGTTTATTCACCACGACGCGCTGCACATTCAAGTGCTTCTCTGTCGGTCGCACACAGATCCGTCTAACACGGCTCACATGACAAACAAACACGCTCGGCTGAAGGGGCTGACATCTTATCAGAGCTACGCGATCCAAACGATCCAACAGCTGAACGAAGCTCGGCCAGATTCGTCAGATTCCCTGCAGCTCGAGTCGTCTCTTTTTAAATCCTTAAAACTCCTCCCTGAGGTGATAAGGATTCATGCGTCTGGTTTTCTGACGGGAGCTGTGAGTTGGATATCTGTGGCCAAAGTTCTCTTTCTGCCCGAGTTTTATCACTCACCGTCTGTTTGCTTTAGACTGGATGACACATTTGAGTTTATTGGATAAATGTGATGAAGCGTTTGTCTGACTTCATAAGACAGTCAAGAGGTCAGACTACGGCAGCAGTAATCAAAGCAAGTCAGTTATTGTTCCACTTAGTTTTCAGGTGAATAGAATTTGAATATATTGTCGAGCAACTCTGTCCTAAAACTGGAAACACTGCCTCTAATCTCTGTCGTCATCACACTGTTATCTAAAACTTTTCAACTGTGGAAACGGAAGTGACAGCTAGCGGACAGACAACGTCCATCTGAGCCAAGGAAACTTTCATTTTGTACTTTTACTTTGCTTTTTAAGACAAGAAGCCGGGTTTCATTTAAAGATGGAATAAGTTGCAGCGTAAGGATTGTTATCACTTTAAGTAACTTGTGTCTTTGTGCGTTCTGTAAAATCATCTTGTCAAACAACACGTCTTCACTTTCAAGTTTGTTTGTTTTTTTTCCTCTGGCATTAAGCCATACACCCGACAGGAAACTATTTTGGGATTAAGTGTGGGATTTTACTCAAATATATACAGACACACACACACACATATATACACATATGGGCAGTGTCCATCTGATTGTTTAATGTCTCTGCTGCTGTTAGAATAACAATAAGAATTTGCCCATTGTGGGAAGAACAAATGCACATCTTATTTAATCGTTTCTTAAATCTACATCATGTGCTGTGTCTCCTAAAATACAACTCTCTCCACAGTAAATTAAACTACACACTGTACACGCAAGTATAGGACAGTAACAAACAGGACAGTTCACTAAAAAAAACTAAGGAAATATGCAAAAAAAAAAACCCAAAAAAACAAACATACAAATGTGAATATTGGCTTTTTTTCCTTCTTCTCTTTTGATATTAAATTGAATATAAACTCACATGATAAAACATTACGTACACTAGTGAATACAAATGCATTTTAATAGAACAGTCCTGCACTTAATCTCCCTTCACAAGTGTTATAATGTTTGGTTTTATATGGAAACAGCATCAGAAAAGTGTTAATTCAACTTGAGTGTTCAAATGAAAATGCATATCTCTCCGTTATTGGAAAAATAAAGCTGAATATCATAACGCAGGACTTTTAAATGATAATGTGTTTGTTTTCACTAGTGGTTCAGTCAACAAATAAGACATTTTTTAAATATTTTCTCATATATTAAACCTATAATCAGTTAGCAGCCAGCTGATAATTATTAGTGCATTACAACTTTAGGTTTGAGCTGTTCCTAATAAATTGAGCAAAAATGCTGCTGCTTGTCCACAACTTGATGTAGATTAGCAGTTCCTTTGATGCCAACAAGTTAATTTAAGCAAATGCAAAGTGTTCACTGTTAATACGAGTCTCCAGTCTGCTTATATGAACAGATATTTCAGGATCCTGGAAGACACGTGTAATAATTGAGACTTGTCTCGCAGTCTCTTGCTCCTCCAGGTGTTGTCAGACTCACCTCCGACTTCTTCCACTCCCTCCAGCAGCATGTCCTTGGTAAAGTTTGATATCTGCCCGGTGAAGGAGGACAGGCTCCCGCCGACCTGGCCCAGAGACTGGCCGAGGCCGGAGCCGATTCCTCCGAGCCACGATGACATTTCCACAGGAGTCAAAAGAAAAAAAAATAAAAACAAACAAAAACAAAGCAGGGCCGAAGAAGACGCGGGGGTCGTAGCTTAGCTTTGACTGGACATATTATAAACTTAGCTTGCTTATCAAGTTTAGCTGTAGACTCTTAACCACAGAGACGCTGTTAACTTTAAAAAAGCACACATTAATGTTCCGTAGCAAAGTCTCTTTCCAGGCTGATTTAACTAGCAAAGAACCGCCGGCTAATAACAGCTGACTCGAAGGAGGAAGGAATTCGTCAAGACACGCGAGTTAAGCGACATTATATCAAAGTCACGCAGCTAATAAATTAAAACACGGCTTTAAGGTGGAGTTTGTGTCGCCTGCGATGAGTGCGAGTGGTATATTCGCCAGTCTAAACACCACGGCGACCCGAAAGTGCCACCTCAACTGCAGCCATTATGAAGGCGGCCGACGGTCGTCAGGTTTGACGTGGACACGGATGGATGCCGCGGTGCATTGTGGGATACTGGAGGACCAACAAACCCAAGGTGCGTTCACGAACCATTAGAATGTTCCAAAAAATAGTCGTACACCACAACATTAAAACCACTGACAGTGCTTCTGTTTCAATGTTTGGACCTGGCATTCATTCGTGTGGATGTTACTTAGACATGTAGCACCCACCTACACCAGATCTGGCACCCCAACCCAATGATAATGACAGTCCCAAGCAGGCACATACAAAAACGATTAAAGAACAACTAAAAAATCAAACAAACAAACAAGAAGAACAGCACAAGGTGTTGACTTGGCCTCCAAATTCACTAGATCCCAAACAAGTATCAATTATCTGTGCGATGATCTACAGGGGACCCTCCCCTCAACCCATATGATCCCAAATGCCCCCTACAAACAAAATCCTGTTACCAGATCCAGGTTTGGAGGCACGACAGAGACCTACACAATATCAGGAAGGTGGTCATAATCTTATGCCTTATTATCTGTGCATGTTTGACTTTAAAAAAGGAATGATCCGTTGTAGCTTTGTGGAAGAACTAGCTGATCTTTGCTTCATGCTCCCTCTGCTTTTAGGACGTGTCCTACATGGAGACCTTTGTGTTTGTGCATCGCCTCCATCACCATCTTCACCAAAGACCCCCACTAACAACAGACACCACAGGACGCCCTCAGAGGGCCCATAAAGGCACAAGGGAGACATACAGCTGGTCATAATGTTACGCCTGATTGGTGTGCATAGAAGGAAAATAAAAATTGGGCAAAACTAACGTCTAAAATGCCCTGTTTCTTAGCCAAGGCAAGAATTTTTAAATGATGACATTACTGCTATTATGAAATTTTACATATTCAAGCGTAGATTTGTGGTTATATATTTATATATATATTGTGCCAGTGTGGGATTAATAAAGTATCTATCTATGGATTATAGTGCAAGATGAAATATCCTTGTTGAAAATATAACTATACAGAAACTAGTCATTAAAGTCTTTGTAAAGTTTTTGTAGAATATGATCTATTCTATACACATGCAATTTTATATTGTACAGTTTCTCTTCTGTTTCTTATGGTTTATTTACATGTTAACTAAACAAAATCATTAGTTTAGACTATTTTTACTCACTCACATACTCTGTTCACATGCTGATCTATACTGTGACTGTTAAAGTGACTTTTATGTGTCAAATCTATCAAACTATACCGGTTTGTGGCTTTATTAATAAAAGTGCGAGTTCATGTGGTTTCATAACTTGTTTATTACAAGATTCTTTTATACATAGTGTTAAATACAATCTCTCAACGGAACAGATCTGAAAGCAGAGGATGAGAAGGACAGACATAAAACCACTTTTGACCGCTGTCCTCTCACGAAACCACCAACACATTATATCACTCTGTTATTACTTTAAAACTATCAGTCTCCGGGTTGGAAACAATAAAGGATAAATCAGAGAAAATGTCTTTATTTCATAGCATATATGTGCAAAACAGGCAGGTCCCAGAGCCCATGATCCAGCAGCTTCCAATCAGTGAAGGCCATAGAAAAACATCTTCAAGCACCCAACCGTGAAACCGAAGCCTATCTTCCATCAGGACGACTGTGCATCTCTGGTGTGTAAGTCAGAAGAACGATCATCACCCACAGGTGCAGTATCGCCTGGAATAAAACGTTGGTGAATGAGTTAGAAGGTTTTATGACAAATCTCTCTTTGAGACAAATATTTTTTTTTTTAAAATAAAGACTTACCATGTACAGGATAACAAAAACTCTGGCCATAGGGTAACGCCTCAGGAAGATTCCCAGTCTTATGCTGAGGGATAAAAAAAGAATCTATTTATCATCGTGGACAGTATTTCAAGAGGAAAAATGTAATTAATGGACAAAAATAACAAAAAAAAAGTGAACGGTGAAGGTTTACCTGAAGCGGTCTATAGTGCTGGCTGCCTTGCGTACTTTGCCGTACATTCCTGGACTGTCCTGGTCACTGAAGAGCACAGGTGTGCTTCTTTGTCGTGCTCCTGACAAGAGAAATGTCAATGTTAAATACTTAAAATTTCTAATCAACGAACTAATTACGAGCTGCTCATACCTGGTCCCTCGACGCCGCTCATGTTGATGGCCGGCCCTCCACTCTGCCCCCCCTGAGCGTTCTTCAGCTGCTGCTCCAGACGCTCCAGCTGGAAGACCAGGGAGTTCTTCTCCGTCCCCAGGGCCTCCAGCATCGTCTGCTTCTGGATGAGAGTCTCCGTCAGCTGGTGGAGTCGATTCTCCAGCTCTGTTTGGCTGCTGCTGCTGAGAGTCTTGTTGGTCAGCTGGAAGATACGCAAAAGCACACGTCACACGAGACGTGACCGAGAAAGGAGGCGGTTTGTTCCCTTTCTCTAATAAACCGACGAAGTGACCGACCTGGTTCCTGAGTTTTTGGATTTCATCCTCCCTGTCTTTGATGCGGCTCTGCAGAGTATTTTTGGCTCGATGGTGCTCATCTTCAAGGTACTGCATCTCCTACAAAAAAACAAAAACAAAATAATATAATACAATTATTCTAATCTAACAATTTACTTCAGTTATTTTGAGGCATGATCACTCTCCCTTACATGTTTGTAGCGCTCCACCTCTGCCTCCACCTCCTGTTTAGCTCTGCTCTGGAGGGCGTGCTGTTCTTCTAAGTGCACCTGCTGCTCCCGCCAACTTTCGGCCTCTGCCATGGCCTGACTCTCCAAATCCTGTAGGATAAGTCAGCACAACTACAGCTGAATCACTGGAATCTTCCCACGGACTTAACTCATGGTGATTGAGTCATTTTTGTAGCACCTCACCTGGATTTCTGTCCTAAGTGTTTGCACTTGCCCCTGTAGTTTTTGGATCTCCTCCCTCTGCAGCTCCTTTTCATGACGCAGATCCTCCAGCTCCAGAGCCGCGGCTCCGCCGCCGTCTAGAGTGTCCAGACCAGATCCCTCCTTCAGGCTGCTGATCAACTTTTCTTTAGACTAAAAAAAAAAAAAACATCACAAAGAACCCCACAATGGAAGAAAACGCAACAGTTTTGATGCAACATTTCTTGAGACCTTCCACTGGCCTTACTTGGAGGATGCGTGAAGCTTTGTGTTTGTAGTCTTGTAACTCTTGCTTGGCGGACTCGGCTGCAGCTTTGGCACTTTTCAGTTGCTGTTGGTAGTCGTCGAGCCTGAGCTTCTCCTCTGCTGCTCTGCGCTCTGTCGCAGTCACCGTCTCCGCGAGGGTCTGCCTCTCAGCCTCTAATTTGGAGAGGCGGCCTGCATACTCACTCTGCATGAGAAAAGAAAATTAGGGAGTCTCGTAATTTCCACGTGTCCACCTCAGACTTAACTGTAGTGAGTGAAGAAAGATGAATGGCATCATGTGCACCTGCATCTGTCTGTAGCTGTCCTGTTCCCTCCTGAGAGCCAGTTCGGCCTCTCGCAGCCTCTCCTGGATCGTTTCAAGAGCTTGGGACTGCACGCTGCTCCCTTCTGAGTGGTCTTGCACTATTCTAGAGACAAACATGGAAACTATTATCCAACTTGTAAAAAAATGGTCATTTCCACTTTAAACAGATTGTCACAAATTGTTACCTTGACTTTTCTCTTTGCATCTCCTCTAATGCGACACTCCGGGATTTTAAAAGCTGATCGGCTTCATCAAGTCGGATTTTTAGGACTGCAAGTTGACCGTCTTTGGCCGAGAGGGCTTCGTTTAGGTCGTCGACGTGCAACCTGAGCTCTCGTAAAGTCCGGTCAGTGTGGGACTGCTCCGAGTTCCACCTGTCTGCACGCAGGCGGGCCTGGTTCAGTTCTACAGGAGCGAAAGAACATCTTTCAAACAGACTGATAGGCATAAAAATCAAAGGTGTTGTGTTTCCGTTTTGTCTTTTCTCTTACCATCCTGCAGGTCTTTTGCTCTCTGGATGACTGAGGCCATCTCCTGGTTGAGGGAGACCACCTCACTGCGGAGCAGCTGGTTCTCCAGCCGCAGACTGGACAGAATCTGGCTCTGTGGCTCCTCTGTGGGGGGAGGAGGCTCCTGCTTGCTGGACTCCTGCGGGGCAGCCAAGCCGGAGTCTGAACTCTCAGGTGTGTCTGTAGTGGGAAAGAGAAGCATTTATAACTGAAATATGATTGCCTTTGCTCATCTAATGCACACACAGGCACTTATATGTATGTGATTAACGTAGTTCAATCAATGTGGCAGTGGTCATACCTTGGCTTAGTTCTTTAGTAGAGGTCTCCTCTGATGTTTTGTTGCTGTGAGCAGACAGCGAGCTCATGCTGGAGGCCCTGGATAAACCCCGGGTCGAAGGGGGCGTAGAGGGGGCTGAGGGGATGGTATGGGGAGTAGTGGAAAGGGGAGGCGTTGGATTTTGGGCTTCCGCGACTGGACTTGCCACTTTTCCAAGCTCCCTTCTTGAATCCCTCCTGGTGCTGACAGGAGGGTCGGAGCTGTTCAGAAAGTCAAAGAGCATGTCATCGTCCACATCCTGCTCACTCTTTTTGGGCCTGACAAAACCAGACGAAGTCTTGGCAGAGGTGGGAGCGCTGCTGCCAGAACTAGAGGGAGCGCTGGCCACGTTGGCGGTCCCGGCCAGCAGAGTTGCATTCGATTTCTTTATGTTGCCGGCCGCAGCGGAGATGAAACCCGGTGCATCACGAGAGGACGTGTAGGCATGATGAGTCACAGCGGAGTCGGTCTTGTACCCTGAAGAGATGTAGTCACTTTTGACCGTGGCTTCATCTTCGTAAGATGACGAAAAGGAAGATGCTGTGGCCTGGTTTTTGCTCAGGGCGGTGGCAGCTCCTTGATCCACTTTATTCAGGAAGTGTTCAGCTTTCCCAGCCAAGTCAGTAAGCCAAGACATCTTGCAACCTAATGGCAGAGTATGAGAATAAAATGGGCTGTCTGCAGACGTACAACATGTTCGTTCTTTTAAACGAATTTTTAAGATCTTAAACATGTACTTTAACTAATTTCCCCCCTTGTAGAACAAAACATTGACCCATACTCTAAAAATACTCAAAGGTGTTTCTTTTCAAAACTCAGACGTATCTAAATAATGAAGAACATCAGGATAATTCTGAGCAGGCAAATTACTACGCTACACGTCGCTCATTACTTTATATGTGAGCACAGTGCATGATCATTGCTTTCCTGGGAACCACCCTGAATAAATAAAACAAAAGACATTGCAACCTTGCAGTCTGGCTTTGGTAATATTACTTATTAGCAAAGCAAAACGGTCTGTAATTACAAAGTAACAACAGATTTTTTATTTTACAAGTATATACTATTTACCCCAGAGTTTGGGTTTATATTTTTACCAAATTACTCGTGGCCTCACAAATTCTCCTTACAATGATTTGGTTTAGTTTAGTCTGACCGATGTAAAACAAGAATTTGTATTAGTATGTATTAGATACTAGACCAAAAACATGCAGAATATGCATTTAATTTTCTTTTACATTAGTTTATAAACCCTTCAGGGCACTGCACCCTGGCAGGAGCAGTAGCTAGTTTAAACTATGCTAGTGTCTGTATGCAGCCTGAAACACTCGACCTGTAAATGTATCATTCCTGCAGAGCTAGCATGCTAACCAAATACTAAATACACTCAGAGCTCTAATTGTTGTTTTTACAACACCACATTGCTTCTATTCACATATCACGAAGAAGAAAAACAGCTACTGCAGCTGTCACGTATCAGTGGCAGCTAACGTTACCACAAAACTAAAGTAAACACAGTGTGGTTAGGACCAACTCCATCTCTGCTAAAGCTAACAGGCTAGCTGGCTACTCATCTAAATCTTGACACTTACCGTTTGAGGCGACGTTAAACTGTCAGAATGGCTCCAGTCACCTGGACCTATCGACCAGGTTCAACTGGCAAACATGAACGAAGAAAATCCGTTTGGGTAAACACGGTCAAATGACATTATTTGGCAAAGAGGATATCAGAGATCTTCTCATTACGTGGACCAGGAAGCGCTGCTTGCGAGGACCCCACAACAGAGTGTCTTCAGAAACGCCTGATCAAAAATAAACCGATTAAGTTTCTCAACCTGCTTCTATACTTGTATATTGCTAATGATTAAAAAAAACACTTAGTGCATCTGTAAATCTGTAAAAAATAAATAAAATAAAATAAATAAATAAAAAAAATATTTGGTTTGCCATTAAATGGAAAAGACTTTTTTTATGTGCAACTTTTATAATTAAATGTACTTCACTGTACAAAATACATCTTAATACTATAAGAACTGCATCATCTTTACTGGGGAAAAATACTTTTCTAAATAAAATACCAAGTTAATATCCTTCTGTTTCTGTTCAAGTATAATTTAATCTGAATAAAGTAAACAAACAAATATATGCAATTTCAATATTTGTGTCTTATCATACTTGTGATGTGCTTAGTTCAGAAAACACACAAGCTTACAAAAAAAGTTATGAAACAGTGCCTCTTTATTTTTTTCCGCACTCACTCGAAAATGCATATTTACATGGCATGCCACATCAATACAGGAACTGACTATGGACACAATCAATAACACGTAGAATCTGCTCTGGGAGTTTAGGGCAGAGGAGACTGTCCCATGAACAACCAACCAAGAGAGAAGATAAATGAAGCTTTTATACTTTTATACACGTTCAGGCCAGACCGGGCCCATTTATAGAAAAGAGTTCCTCTAAATTGGGTTGTTTCAAAGACTTAAAAAGTGATCAAAGTCCAGCTGACACGTAAGGAACTTCTTTCACATTTGTCATTAATGGCCGACGCCACGGAAGAGTCTGAGACGATGATCCTCTACACTCTGCCAAAAAAACCACAAGACTGTTCAAATTCAGGGGCAAGGGCAGATAATTGTACATTTATAAGGAGAAAAAAGATTTACAACATTTATTCATTCTTGATGAGGGCAGGCTGGTAAACTCCATTAGATGTCCAGTAATTTCAAAATCCCTTAATGTCTTCTAAGATAGTGTCCTTTTTCAGGGTAATAATCCACAAACGTGATGTCCTTTTTTTTTGGAGAAAAAAAGACCCAACAACAAAAAAAAAAAGAAAAAAGAAAAAAGAAAAAGGAGTGGACTCCAGAAGCTCCGAAAGAGTGGGGAGAAAAGTTAAATACATAAAAACACCCAACTCTGTGTACGAGTTTGTCTGTGATAATGCAAAAATAACAAAATAACAGTTATCTGAACAAGATTCTTCCGATGGAGATCATCCTCTGAGGAAATGTTTTGTCTTTGATCGATCAGTATTTCCTCTGTTGGGATGAACAGTTTTTTCGTATGAACATTCACACACACATTCTCCAGGAATCATTCACTCTCTCTCTCTCACACACACACACAGACATTCTCTCTCTCTCTCTCTCTCTCTTTCTCCAGCAGAAACAATTACACATGCAATGTGTTTTCTGGACGAGGGCCCCTCAGATCAGCCCCCTCCTCTTCTTGTAGTCCTCCAGGTTGAGGGACCTGCGGGGGGCGCCGTCCTTCACCGGCAGTGCATTAGAGCTCACGGACAGGGACTTTGCTTCTGCAGAACACAACAGCCACGAATTACATCTCGGTGCTACACTGTCACGACCGACGCCACGAGGAGAACAGCGTCCACCTGTGCAGCTTCCTGGTCGGCACCGTGAGACGTGCAAAAAGCAAAAACCTCACTCACCTGCATTGGGAACCTGAAGGTCGATCTTGACGTCAAAATCGTGAACTTTAAACAAGTCTTCTGAGAGGTCAGTGGTTGGCTTGGGAACATCTTTATCTTTTGGGTTTGCTTGGCCCTGTAACGAAGACAAACAAGACGTCAGAACTCCTCAGGGTGAAAACCTACAGTTGAAGTTTAGTCGGTGGTCGTGCTACAATCGTTTTCTATATACTCTGTGGCTTTCATATTTCACACAAGGCTTACAGCAGCAACTAATCTCAAAATAGTCAGAGAAACTATTAAACTAACAATCCCAGATAAAGATGTAATTTAACACCAAACAATGTCGTCAACCAGCTGCTGCTCCTGTTTGCATATTTCTTTGGAGCAGGACGACAACCAGGATTTGACCTCATTTGCACAAACTCACATTTACAAAGCGAGCGGCTTCACTCTTCAAACACGTTTCCTACGGGAGCAGAGAGGGAGTGTCCCGCTTACCAGTTTGTTCTTCTCTCCGCCAGAGGGATCTGCTCCGGACCCAGAGCCGTACTTCTGGTTCAGGTGTGCGAGAATAGCTGCGTGGACTGACGGGTCTCTGGCCTGGAGAAACGGCAATAGTTCAATAATTCAAGCAAATCAAAGAATCCAACTGAGATTGGAACAAAAAGTCCTTGATCAACTCAAACTATTAGATAATTATTAATGAGAAAACGTACATTTGACACCATGGTGGGTTTGCACTGCCTCCGTGTGAACGGGTCCATCTGTTGGTTTTTTGCGTTTAATCCTTCTGCCTGTTGGAAAATGAACAAAAATAAAAAATTGAATATTTTAAAGACAGCACAGCTTTGACTACATGTTGATTTATTGTCAAAAATAACTAAATAAATAGAAAGAAATGTCTATTCAATGGAGCTAGAACAAGGTTTGGGGGCATTGAGGAGGTTAAGTTACTGTCCAGCACAGAACTCCTACTGAGTCAGACATTCAGTTTTAAGCAGGTTGAACTCGACCACAGAGGAGCTGAAAACTGTCACATAGTTCAAAATAAATATTTGAATTGTGGCCACATTTTCAATTAAGATATCTCCATAAACTGTAACAAAAGAGTTAAAAAAACAAAACAAATAAACTACTAACTTTCCATCACAGTATTAATACTGATTTTATATAATTATATCAGGGCTTAAAGTAAAAAAAAAAAAATCCTGAGCCTGAATTTTTTCAGGGGTGCAACAATAAACTGTAGATCACATTCTAACTCTAAATTGCAACATTTACATCCTAACATTTAATAATAGTTAGAATTTTTACTATTTTTAAGTCCGTTGTTTGCAGGACACATTCTCATAGCTTTATAATTTTGTTCTCCATCTTTCCAACAACAGTGACTTTAATAAAAAAAATTAAGGCTTAAATGATGCGTTAATGAAAAATCTGAATTTCCGTATTCTAACTCTAATAACATAGCGTTCATGTTACAGGTTAACTCAGAGGAGCAAAAATAAGTTTGGTATATTGTCACCGTTTGCTGGACATTAAAATGTGTCCAGCCCTTGTATTTATGATTATTCTGGAAGTTTGACAACTCAGAGCTCATTTTTTCCCCAAGTTGTCTTGAATGCAGCATCAGCTGGATCTCAACCAAGCTTTCCAAGACCCACCTCCACCTTATTTCTGATTGGCTAGTGATGTTAGTTTGGAGGTAAAGCTGCGTTACTATCATTCCATCGGCAGGTGGCACCATATCCTGCATCAACATTTATTTTTTTTTGTTTTCTAAATTGTTGACCTTTTTTTTTTTTTAATCGCGATCAAACACCACGCGCCAAAGAGCCGGCACGGTGCCGGAATACTTTAAGACCTGTTGTATTCATATGTCAATAATGAATCAATCAGTGGTCAAACATTAGAAGATACTAATTTTTAATCATATTAAAATCAATTGGAGCCGACTAATCAGAACAGCTCATCTCTATCTTTGTTTTAACAGGAAACACATAAATATATAAGGAAGCACACAGCAGCTGGTTCGGTGCATTAAAGCCGAGCAGATGAAGGTGGAAACTTACCACAAGAGCTTTCTCAGACTCAACAATGTTCCAGCTTCTGTTCCTCTGGTTAATGTAGCTAGAAAATAAACAGATTGAAGGTTATTAAGAGCTGCATTAAAAAATATTACATAAAAACCTTAGACCTTTACAACCTTTACATTTAATTACTTGAATGTGGAAATGATATGGATTTCAATCGGAAGCTGTAAATTCTGTAATTTCCTCAGTAGCAACGTGCAGTGTTTTGTAACTAAGGTTAGATGAATTCCACCATCACCAATAGAAAAAAAACCCACAAGACTTTAAAGCAGTTGAAAACAGTCTTCAGTCTCTATCCGCTGCTGCTTTAATACACAGTGATAACTTGAGGTTTTGTACCTGATGGCAGAGATGTTCTTTGTCCTCTGTCTGTCCAGAGCTTCGGCTCGTTCTTCCAGCTCATTCAGTTCGTCCTGGATAACTTTTACTTTCTCACCGTCTCCACTTTCTTCTGCCATGGCCTGAAACAAAGAGACAGTTACAAGTTTATTAACAGATTCACGGACGAATCTATCGATGGCAACACCTACACAAACCTTTTTTGAGTCCATTCAGAAACGATTGTCTCTTACCTTGTCTTTGAGTAGCTGTGTTTTCTTCATGGCGTAGTTGGGTGGCGCTTTTCTGAATCTGTCCTTTTCTTTAACGATCTGCAGAAAGTTTAGACAAAAACACTCGTGTTGAGCTTCGTAGCGCATGCGGTCAGAGAAATCCACGACCGTGCAGCAAAACCAACTCACATCTTCAATGTCTTTGTCGTTGAACTTGTAGTTCAGAGCTTCTTTGATGGACTGCTCCTTCTTGGTGATTTCGTCGAGAGTCGGTACCTGCATGCTGGCGACCATCATCTGAAAAACACAAACACATGAAACACAATCTACCTCATTTCACTGTAACAGTTACATGTTTGATGTGATTTTTTTTTTCTTTCTTCTTTGTAAAAACACCCACTTACCGCCTCTTTCCACTTCATGAATTCACTTTCTGTGAACTCTTGATTTGATACAAACTCGAGTCTGAAAACCCGCGTGTCGCCACCATGTCTGAGGAAGATACAGATCAGCCAAAGGTCATAATCTATTAGCTCACTCTCGACTGCATGTTTAAATATGTTCAAAATGTGACAGAATACCCACCTTAATTGTAATCCCTTGTTTGTTCGCGTTGATCCAAGCTGGTAAACCTTCGCTGTCTCTACTACATCCACAATCTCAGCAACCTGTCCACAACAAAGAGACAGAAACTTAACCACATCTTCACTTAAATGTCGTTTTTAAAGAGATTTTTTACTATTAAACCACCAGTCAAACGTTTTTAAAAAAAAAAAAATCTTGTTTTTTATTGAAATGTATCCAGTTTAATGTAAAAAACATCATGGAATCAATATAAAACCTAAAAATCAAAGTAACCGTCTTTAGCTGATTCAACATGTCAACACACGTGACATTGTTTCTTTCTAAAATGGAAATCAGACACTTTTCTTCCCAGTCTTGTTGCAGAAGTTCCCAGAAATGTGTGTCACTTGTAGTGAGCTTTGCTTTCACTCTTCAGACCAGCTCCATGGGGTTAAAGTCTAGAGACTGGGACATGGTCCACTCCATGTCTTCAAGCTTTCCATCTTGTTTTTATCCTGAGGTAGTTCTGGTAGAGCTTGGACTAAAGTTTTGGGTCATTTTCTTGCTGTAGGATGAAGCCAGTTGTGTGTTGTTCTAAAGCTTCTGACCGGTTATAAAGCATAAAGACTCATTGCTGCCCATCGTGCAGCAACAAAAAGCCAAACTCACCCTGTAGACCGGTTTACTGCTGCTGTTGCCGATCCCTATCCTCACGAAGCAGCCGGTCACCGTCTTGGCGAAGAAGGGCATGTGGCACCAGCGCTCCAGCTTGTGTCTGGACAGACGGATCCTGTTGAGCTCATCCGGTAGAGAAACGGGCTGCGACTTCGGTGGAGTCTCTTCTTTTCTGTGGATCGGTTCAAAAGGTTACGAGAAACCAAGAGGGAAAGTGTCGACGCTGCCGTGAACATGCTGCTTATAAACTACTCACTCGTCGTCATCGTACGACGAAGAACGCGAACTTCGATCACTTTTCACCGATGACTTGTCGTCGTCTTCCTCCTCTTCTTCCTCGTCGTCGGAGTAAACCTCGCTCGTCTTCAGGGGCTGACGTTTAGCCAGGAGCTCCGCTGGGGAAAAGAGGAAATGTCAGACTTCACAGTCAAATGGATTTTTTTTTTTTTCTTCCCACCACAATCAACTCACGGAGAAGTGAAAGCGTTACCAACCTGTTTTGTTTTTCTTCTTCTCACGTTCAGCCTTCAGTTCTTCCATGGCCTGGGATTTTTTGTCGAGTTTCTCGTCGCGTTTGGATCGTCTCTCCTTGTTGTGTGACATGACCTAGAAAAATGGAGGAAATTACAATCGCAAGATAAAGAAAATGTTGATGACTATGAGTTTATTTCGTCCGATATTTCCACTTCCTCTGAGCAGGTGTGGACCAGACAAGTGAACTTGAAACGTGGGTCTTGGTTAACTTGTAAGTGAACTCTGGTGTGGTTTGTAGACGAGTGTGAGACCAGAGTAAACACAGGACCAAATGCAGTATGCAACACAATACAAAAGCACTAAAAACCAAAACAGACATGGAGAGAGGACATATTTTTTTCCTATGGTGCCGTTTCTTTTTCATTCCCTTAACATTAATTGCAAGATAGAAATGCTTTCTGCCTCGCTGCCTTTTGTGGTCATGTGCGTGATTTGCTATGTGCATTTGACAAATAACAACAAGAAACAAAATCCCCAAAACAGCTAACTCCACATGCTCCGTGTTTTCTCTTTGTACTGTTGTTCACAACGTGCCAGAAACAGGACTCACCACTTGTGCGTCTTGAACCTGAGATAGTTTCCTTTTTTCTTGCTCTTCCTCCTGCTTCTTCTTCTTCTCCTCCTTCTCTTTCTTCTTTGCCGTCCTCAGCTTCTTCTTAATTTCAAACCTTTGAAAGCAAATGTGATCTTAAATAAACTGCGAGCTCGCGGCCTTTTTGCGAGAACAATCCTGCAAGAAGAAGAAGAAGCTCGTCGCCGCTCACCGTCTCTTTAGCACCTCTCTCTTCTCAATTCTGTTGAACAGCTCCTGTTCCCTCTCCTTCTCCGTCATCTGCTCCAGACGAGCTCGGTCCTCGGCGTCGCCCATCAGGTCGTCGTCGTAGCCGTCCCTGAACACGTCGTCCTCGGACGAGTCCGAGTCGGAGCTGGAGGACGAGCTGTTGCTCTCTGAATCCGACACCTCGCCTGGACATTTTAAGAAATGACAAAAACAGAAATCAATCGAGGCGTCGGTGGCCTACACCCATCCAAGAGTTCGTCTCCAAAACAAACAGATGACTTTCTAACATTTGATACAACATAGTGTCGGCAGTAGATATTAAGTTAAATCACCAAGAAATGATCCATCCGTCCACTTAATGTCACAGTATAGAAATATACTTCACTCATATCAGAGATGTATTCAGCAAAATAAACATGTCTTACTGCAACAGTTTACTATTAAAGACCCTCAAATGTGTGAATATTATGTTTCAAAGTTTGTTTGTCTTGACGTATTCTTGACAAAACATCTGCTCTGTATTTTATAGTACTGGTCTACTTATTAATTAATTATCCTTGTTGTGTTTTATCTGCACAAAATGTCTCATTAATACATGAACATACAGTTTGTGGCAGTGAGGGATTAAGTTTAAAAAAAAAAGTGAGAAAGTAGAAAACAAAAGCAGCTTTGACCAAGTAGCATTTACAGGTTCTTATAACATCATTACTTTTATTAGGGCTTAAGAGCATCAGTAAAAAAAGGCCATTTTCATATATCTAGTTTTAAGGCTTTAAATCATCAGTAGATAACATTTGTCCAGGTTTTCTGTAAGTGTGTATGACCTGTGCACTTCAGGACAATGTAACACAAACGACCAAACAGCAGCTTAGATGCTACTCTGAACGCCAGCGGGGATGAAGAGGATGAATGAGTCACGTAATCCCAGCCACCTGAAATACCCGTGGACATGGCACCCTGGTGATGTGTACGGTTCATCATATGTCTGGACTTTCAGCTTTGCTATTTAAGGAAGGCGACGTAGAAACGTGTTTGATTGAGACCTGGACGTGAGTCTGAGCAGGTGCTGACTGAATTGAACTTCTACAACGCAGGTTTGTCAGTTCTTTGATGCACCGATCGAGTGGATCTCTTAGGATAAGTTATTAAAGCAGATTGATTTCAGAGCATACCATATATTTTTTTTTTACTTCAAACACCAAAAAAAACACATACCCTCCTCCGGTGCAGAGCTCTCAGCTGAGCTGTCTCCATCTGAGCTGCCGGACGCCGTCGTTTTATTAACCTTCTTCTTCGTAGCGTTCTTCTTTTCAGACCCTTTCCCTTGTTTAACCTTCTTTTTGCCTTTTGTGCCGCCCACAGTCCACTAGAAAGAGAAGTGAAACATTCATGAGATATGTCCCAACCTGGAACGTCTTTCAGAGCAAAATTCTACGGCCGTCGTCGTACCTCATCGTCGCTGTCAGATGTCTCTGAATCTGTGGAAGCTGCTGGTTTGCTAACAGGCTCTTCCTGCTCACCGGAATCAACCCTCTTCCTCTTCGCCAAAGACAATAACTCCTGGAAGTGACAATGCGGTGATACGGTTCAGAAAGAAGACACGGCAAAATATAGGGCTGCAACACATGTCGATGTAATCATGACGTGAACTATGAAAATATGTCACAATGTTTACATCTGTGCACAGATATGGAGGCTCACGCTGGAAAAAACAAGTCATTTAAAGTGTGTTAAAACGTTTAAACAGAGACGTAATGAGAAGCATGTTCAGTAAACATGAAGGGGACCAGCACAGCAGCGTAAAACTACGCACAAGCACGTCAACATAGAAGATCCACCGGATTACAGCCTCAAAACAACGAGACGCTGTCAGTATTTAGACTTTCACAGTGTTTTTGTCTTATTGTTGGTTGGTGGTCAGCGCTTAGGAGTCAACGTCATGTCCTCATTTGTTGTTTTTCTGAGGGGGGAAAAAACTAAAACTCTCCAGGGCAGATGTTAATGACTAGTTGCAGTATCGCTTTCCAGTTGATTTTCATCGGCAAACAGGCAAATACACATTTGCTTATGTACATATAAGCGTACGTTAAACATCGGATCCTATAGAACCAAACTTTGGAGCTTTATTAATCGGGCTCTGTTCTGTGTTTTGTTTGTGTGTAATGTTGTTTGTGGGCGCGTAGGTGTCCATGATATAATTTTATGTATGCTTGTACATATACACAGCCTGACATTGTTTTTTCACATCATAATGTCTATACACTGATTAATATTGGTCTTTTACGTGATATATTTACAAAACATCATGTATGAACTGTCCCAACAAAATAAACTAATAAATGAAATTAAAACGTATGAAATGCTCTAAGCGGCTGTAAGAAAACTTTTCAAATAATTCTAGTGCATTTTCAACAACACTGTTCCTAATTAGGGTTATTCTGCAAAAATGAATGCAACCTTTCATTCGTGAAACCTTTCGTCAGAATTGTGAGGTTTGAAACGGATTCTTCATTCGTGGTTTTCAAGCAAAACTATGTCATTGTTAAAAGAAAATGTTTAAGTAAAGCAAAGCAAAGCTTAGTGGTAGAAGGAGAATATTATTATAGAGATAAGTTAACCAAAGGTTTAACAGACTACAAAGAATAACTGTTTGTAGAAGCCCTGTTACAAAGTTAAAGAAATGTTTAATGTAGCCTGTAACTGTGGCCATAGCTGGCAATAAAACGAGCCCAGAGTGGTCCAAGAGACGACTTGTTTACAGGTGTAAAAATGTCCCACACTCAGAGGACTATGGTGGTTTAAATTATGAATCCAAGCAAAGCTTTCAAATGAATGACTAGCAAGAGCAAATGTGAAATTTTGTTTAGCAGCTGCCAGTTTCCCACAGGTAAAGTAACATCGATCAATAGTGACCAAACACACATTCTGGTACAAGCATGAATACAAACGTGTCTTAACTGCACTTGTGGAAAGCTCAGAATCAAGGTATTTGTTCAGAAGAGGGTCTAATTATTGACAAAAACATTAACTTGAAGTTGTATTCGCTTCTTTCTAAGATGTCACCAACTCACTTCAAATACAGTTTCTTTAATCCTGCTGACAATCACAGTCAATCGTCAATCAAATTGTTTTGGAAAACACAGCACGATATGACCTCTAATTACTTCTATACATTGGGGTATGCAGAGTATGCAAAATAAAATAAAGATATTCAAAATTAGGAGACTAAAGCACACGAATACCGGGATGTTATTTTACTGTTCCGAAAACATTACTTAGACGGCAACCAAGGAAATAATGCCCAAGTTTTCTATTTTAGCCCTTGTTTATTCACTTCTTAAGACAAATTTTATTGATCCACAAGGGAAATTGCTTAAATAGCTGGATAGAGTATGGTATAAAAGAAGTTCTGTGGCGTTCGCTATGAGAGCGGAGCTGAATCAGTGCTGGAGGATGGGCTCCTCTGCTCCTCTAATGTTTGGTTTAGTGGATGGACGGATTGTCCATGATGGAGAGCAGTTTATCCAATGTCCTCCTGTCCCTCACTGAGACAAATGTCTCAGATCACATGTCCAGTCTTTCGGATCAATTTGCCGGTACTACTTCCCCAACAAACAACAGCAAAGTACAAGTGTATCTGCAACAACAGACTGGTAGAACACGTGTCTTCATGTCTGCTTTTCTAAAGGCATTTGCTGTTGTCAGGTAAAAACACAAGTGGCTCAGACCATCGTTGAGTGCAGATTATTGGAGCAGCGCGTCTGTACAGTTCTTCAGACTGTCATGTTGCACTCAGCTTGTTTGACAACAACACAGAAATAGAACTTCAGCTATGCGCCCATGACGTCACCCAGGAGCAACGATGCTAGCTTAAAAGCCTAGTGCGACTCCTTTTAATGTGGCGATTTGCGCAAATAAAAAATAAAATCAAATTCTCGTTAAGTCTGAAAGGTAGCACGCAATCCCTTCAATCGTGCACGGTCGCAGCCAAGCAGCTTACCAGTCGAAACCAGTCAAAGGCCTATGGCGCGACATTTTCGAGGCAACATAATACTGCATGACGGCTAGCGCTGAATGTAATGTAACCTTAATGTTAGCACAACTTGGCTCGCTCATTCCGAGGCGGTTATTGCACCAGCTCCGGCATTCAGTACTGCACTGTAACAAAAAAAAAGATTAAACCCGATGCAATATGCGCATCAGGAGTGGCGTGTTTATTCAGGAAAAAAAGAAAAAAAAGAAATGGGGATTGAAAACACTCTCAGCTTGTTCTAGCGAGGCCAAGCACAGCGCACTTAGCATACATTAGCTTCCCTGTTGACAACTTAGGAAGACACCAATTTGAACAAAAACCGAAAAACTAAAACCTACCTCGTCTAAGTTGTCGTCACTGGCGCTGTCTTCTGAGTCGGAGTCAATCACGACTCGACCTTTCCGCTTCTTTACACTCACCATAATTAGCTTTACAGGCTAACCTGTGTCGTCTAAATGTTTGAGGCTAGCCGTTGCCGCTACCTAGCTGTCAGCAACACAAAGGTGGCACTGCGCATGCGCCCTTGTAAAGCTCCCATAGTTACCGCAAGAGTTTGTGTGCCCGGCTGCTAAAATGTGGGCTTTGAAATCACAGTAGCGCTTTCCTTCTTGTGTGATACAACCAACAGAGTTCAAATAAAGAGTTAAATATGGAAAATACAGTATGCTTATTCTCCTCCATCGTGTTTATACGAGCACAGACACCTCACAATCAGTAACCATACATTAGCTTTACCTCAAACTGTTTACAACTTAGGAAGTCAAACTCCGCACTTGGAACAACATCGGAAAAGCCACCACTTACCTGGTCTAAATTATCATCACTGGCGCTGTCTTCGGATTCGGAGTCGATCACGACTCGACCTTTCCGCTTCTTTACACTCACCATGATTAGCTACACAGCTAACCCTGCTAGTAACACTCGTGCCTTCTGATGCTTGCTTGAGGCTAGCCCACCTAGCCGAGAAGCGAGGCACACAAAGGCAGCACTGAGCATGCGTACCCGATTTGATACTACGATTTATATTATTAGTTTCTATGTCTGGCTGAGATGTAAATCATATTTGTATATGTCGTGTCATTTAATTCACGGTGTTCACACAGTTTTAGACACGGAACGAATACACATCAGGGTGTTAGTAGTTAAGGGAACTATATATAAATGCGGCAAATGTGTCAGTCAGAACTGAAATCTTTGCTGCACTCAAGCTACGTTCAAGATCAAGCCTTTTACTGTTGCAAAATCCGTGTTCCCATGTGTCTCATTGGCCACGATGTGTTACGTTTTTAACTCGACGTGTTGTGAATGCAGCCCGTGTGCTACCGCTGAGTTCCCCGTATGCATCGCGACAACCTTGGGCGACTACACGAGCATTCAGGAGCATTTTATATTTAGTTTTATCTTCAAAAACAGTGAGAAATACTTAGATATACTCAACGTGTTGTTAAAATCGTATCAAACTCGGTCGTCCGCTGATGTATCCGCCCGGCATTAGCTACGACAGCGTGTTCAGAGTAAGTAGAAAGGGATTATAAGCTAGTTTTGCAGCGTTATTCGGTCTATTTCAATGTATTTATCAACAGTTGACTGTAATTTATGGCAACTTTAGCTAAAGGTGTGACCACTTCAATACAAGCTCTAATCAACTAATGCTTTCTAGTGCCTTATTACTTTATTTATTAATTCATTACACCAATACCGGTGCCAGAAATAATGAAAATCCCATTCAGAAGTAAAAATAGCTTAGTTTTATACCATTTGTTGGCAAAAACATGCTGCACCTAAAATGCTAAATACAGCAATTCATTTACTACAAGAAATACATTTAAGTAGCATCAATAAAACAGGAAAACACGTTTCAAATTTTTATAATCCTTTACCAAATAATGACATAGGGCGTGTAAATAATCATTATGACATTCCTTTGTGTTCATCTCTTTGCAAATCTGAGAAACGTCATCTTGATTGCTCACTATCATCTTGTGTGTTGCTTCCCAGCACTGAAGCGTCCAGATCAGAGCTGAAATGTCCCTGCCCAACATCACACGTCTCCGCCCGGTGAGGCTGCTGAGCTCCATCCACCACCACCACCACCAGCAGCAGCTGCTCCCCCCCTCCATCCCTCCGCTCACTGTGCCCAGTAGATCTGTGATCCAGAGTAAATACCGACGTCCCGGCGAGCCCAGAGGGGAAAAGCCTCCGTGGGAGAAGATTAACTTTGACTTCTCCAAGGGTTTGGAGGGGATAAAGAAACATTTCATGCTCCTGAAAAAAGAGTTCTTTGACCGCTGGGTGGGTCCGGAGGGCAAACCGCTCCTCGAGCACATGCTGGAGCAGAACCGAGTGCTGTGGGAGTTCAGAGGTCCGGAGAGCCTGAACGAGTGGACGGTGTCCTCTGATCGTGAGATAGGGGGGAAAAGTGAAGTCTATTTGAAGCTTGGAAAAAACAATAATACCTGTCTCCTGTACGGGACCCTGTGCTCTACGCCGCCAAGAGATGGAGAAACGCGCTACAGCGGATACTGCACCATGCGCTCAAAGCAACCACTGGTTGGTAACTTCACCATTCATGCTTTTTACTCATCCTTGTGGGACTTTATTCACTTTCAATCGATTTCTCATTTTAAAATGTATTTATTGAATAGACTTCATTGCTTGAACGTTTTTAACCTTTACTGACTTCTCCTCAGTGAAGATTTTTTATAGGTAGATTGATTTCATAATGAGCTTTTTCTTAGGAGCCTTTAGAGATCAACCTCCTGTCTTGAGTTTGCATTCTGACATTGCAAATAGATGACTTTTACAACAATTCAACCTTTTTGTTCTAGGCTTCATTTGATCGAAAAAAACACTTTGATTGGACCAGCTTTAACACCCTTCACCTGCGTGTGCGCGGCGATGGCCGTCCATGGATGATCAACATCGCACCGGAAACGTACTTCTCTCACCAGAACGACGACATATACAATTACTTCCTGTACACCAGAGGGGGGCCCTACTGGCAAGATGTTAAGGTGGGAAAAACATGGAGAAGTTCTTTGTAGATTTATCTTAAGTTCTGTTCAGAGCTGCTACAAAATCTCTGGAAAAAAAAAACCTGGTCACATTTTCTTCAAGGAACAGCAGCTCAACTACTGTGTTACTCATTTGCAGATACCTTTCTCCAAATTCTTTCTCACACATCGAGGGAGGGTACAAGACGACCAGCATCCTCTGCTGCTGGACAAGGTAGCTCAGAGAAATCAAGCTATGGAAAAAAAATGACACCGTTTCGTAGACGTGTATCTTTTATCTGAAGATTTCTTTTTCTACTAATTTACAGATCAACACCATCGGTTTCACCCTGGGAGACAAAGCGGACGGTCCGTTCCAGCTCGAGATCGACTTCATCGGGGCCTGTAAAGATTACGCTCACACTGAGGAGTTTGCCTACGAGATGTACAAGAGGAACCCGGAGGTTTGAGGACGACCGGCACAACGCTGCAGTTGGACTTTTATTGGAGAACCAATTAAACCGTCACATGAATCGACACAGATGATATGGATTCTAGTTTATGTAGCTAGTGTTTATTTTGCTTATCTGGCTGAAATGAGATGTGGTCAATTCAAGGTTTGCTAAAGACGACAACACACAATTGCTGACCTTTCATGTGGCATATAGATGATTTATCTTTAACAACAATCAAGAAGAGTAATAAAATGTTTTAAAACAGAAAGCGGATGAGGACATCTTGTAGGTAAATGCTTCTTATATTTTACTGCCTTCAAATATAAAAACAAAGCATAAGATTTTTTTTAAAACAACACAGGCTTTCCACACATCCCAAAAAATATAAAAAGTAATTCAGAGCAATTCAAATGAATACACGAGTCAAATCTAAGCGGCTGGAGAGAAGAAGAGCGTGTTTTTATCTACTTTCCTTTAGCTGGCTAAAAGAAACGGCAGGAAGAAGTGGACCAGCTGCAGACAACGATATTTACACGAGAACAACAAGCTGTACAAGAGTCTACAGAAAAACAAGCGCAGTATTTTTTACATCATGACGAGGCCTCTTCTTGCCCCGAGCATATTTTCCTTCTTCTGTTTTCGGCCTTCCGTTTGTTTTGCTCTCCTGTCGTCCCTGAAATAAGACCCAGAACATCCATGAGACGCCTTGTAAGATCGTACAGTCAGGGGAGAGTTTAAGTTTCTATTTCAGACGTACCTTGACTGGACTTTGTGTTGCTTGTAACTTTCCTGATGAGTATTTGAGACCACAGACTTGTTTTTTGTGGTGTCTTCTTTAGCTTCTCCAAATGGCTTCAGCTTCCCTATAAAGAAGAAATCCTATTGATATCCTATTCAGACAATATTCGATTTAACGATGAAATTGAGAATCATTTTGTACCTTTGTGAGGCTTGTAGCCGAGAGGACGCGACAGACTCGCCTTCAGATCAAAGTTTGGCTTCTTCTGAGTTCCGGGGGTTGTTGAAATGCTCGTGTTGCCAGTAAAAACAAAAGTTCCTTTCAAGAGGAGAAAAAAAATCATCCACTCAGTCTGTGTACATCTATGAACAATACACACGACATTCAAAAGAGGCTTGTGAAATTACCTGGAGTCTTTGTGGCAGAGAAAGGGGCTATCTTGACGCTGCTGGTCTTCCCTCCGGTGGCCGTCTGTTTTTGTGGGGTGATGGAAGCCGTGAAGGGCGACATGCGCGCCGGGGTCTTCACCAAAGACTTCTTGTGCTCGTTGTCACAAGTAGCTTCAGAGAACCTGAGCACAACATCAGGGGCGTTATAGCATCATTAAATACTACACTTCATCTTTAAGATCAGAGGGAATTTATGAAGTAAAATCAACTAGTCCTCAGGTAAGTAATGAAACACTTTGAGCTTTGGTTGATTGTTTAGGACTGAACATTTTCAGACCTGAGGAAGAAAGAGCGTCTCACCGAACATTGATCCTGCGAGTGGAAAGCACAGACGGTCTGAATGGAACGTCTTCCTTCCCGGACGGTTTGTTTGGCAGAGTTTTACTGGCTGAGAGCAGAGTGTGTCTGCGTCTTTCTCCGGCTGGGTTCTTATTCTCTGAGATGGGGCTGAACATGGTAGCTCGGGTCGGATTTGTCTTCTGGGGGGAGATTAAAAAATAAATAAATTGACAAACATTCATGGATCTCTGTGCTCTGGAAGTGATCACTATACTGGAATTGTTCAACAGGCAGTGATGCTTACCAGCTGAGACTTTCTATCAACCTGCTGCGGTTTAGTTTTATCCAAAGGCTTCTATAAAAAAATATAAACAAATAAATAAATAAAAAAATAATTCACAGGCATGAACTGTCTGGATAAAGTCAGCCAAGGAAGTACCTTCACATCAGATTTTTTGTAGGTCTCCATCACCTTCGTCTTCCGCTGAACGTAGGAATCGATGGACTCCATCTTGTTAAAATGGGCCTCGTGAAGTTTCTTGAAGTCTGCATGAGAGATTTTAAGAGTTAGTTTGTCCTGGTCCTGTTAATTTTTATTAAGAAAAACAGAAAGAATACTCACTCGGAGTGACAGGCTTCAACAGAGGCTTCTTCTTCTGCTGGGTCTTTTGGTAACGAGGGATTTTACCAGGTTTGGCCGCTTTTGTTGTCTTTTCTACACAAAACAAAAGGAAGACATTGATGTTTTTTCATATGCTAATTGGGATAAGGATATCCCGCGACAGCAATCTCTTAAGAGCAACAGGCTAAGGAAAGCTTAACCACAATACCGACCTGTTTTGCCATGCACGGCCTCTTCATCCTTGCTGCCGGTGGTCTGGGGCTGAGCTTCAGTCTGATCAGCATCCTTGGCAGAGGACACCTTTCTCTTCTTAGCTGCACGGGAATCACAGGGTGCACTAGATGCATCCATTTCTGCGTCAACCTAACAGAACCAAAACAACATTTTAAACGTCCTGAACGCCGAGCATTGCATCGATCATTTGTGCTGAGTATGTGGTAGTATGGATTACCTCTGCAGCGTTTGGGGCATCGCACTCAGTCACTGTTGCAGTATCAGAGATCTTTCTCTTAGGACAGTTTTTCCCACGACGTGTGTTCACAAACACACTGGTGCTGGAAGCTTCTTCCTTGCAAGCTGCCTCTTGACCATCCTGAGCTGCACTTTGTTCTTCTTGGACGTGATCATCCTGTCCCTGGATCAGAAATACAACAACATGCAGACGTCAGACTATCAGTCAAACATGATACGAGTTAAGATTTTTTGCATCCCAAAAACAACATGAATACATTACCTGTCCTTCTTCCTCTTTCTTCTTTTCTTGTTCATAGTGTTGCTTTAAGGCTTTCATGAGTTTTTCGGCCTGTTGAATGAAAGCAGTTTTTGAATGGAGTCCGCCCACACGTTAGCAAACAGTTAGCCACCTTTAGCTTCAACTCTGTCTGAATAATCTCACGCAAACAAAACAACTACAATTCCCTTACCTTCATGTTCGCTTTAAGTCCAATCTCCTTCGCGAGGCTTCGCAATTCTGCGTATTTCATGGAGTCCAGATCCATGTTGGTGGTAATATTTATCCCGTTTTGTGAAAACACTTCTGCAAACACACACACGTTCGTTTCTCTCACCGACAATCTGACGGTTAAAACTGCCTCCGATTCGAAACACAGCAGCAGAGCGATCTGATTGGTTGTTGGGTGTAACCGGAAATTCCTCACAGCCAATCAGAGCCTAGATGCATTTTCTTTTTCTTTCGTTCACGTTCAGCCCATTTACTTCATTTATCCGGAGGGAAAGCATATATTATTATTATTATTATTATTATTATTATTATTATTATTATTATTATTATTATTATTATTATTATTATTATCCAGTTGACTGGTTCCTTAAGGGGAGATGTTGTGGTGTCTTATTTTTATTTTTTTTATTCTTATTTTTATTTTATTTGATTCAATTTTATTTATTTATTTTTCCCCTTGTGTGCTGTGTGGAATTATTACTTGCACTGTTCTATTGTAGTACTTGCTAATTAAAAATATAAGATGAGATAAGATAGTATAACACACAATGAAATGCATTGTTATACCTGCAGCCTGTAGTAAAATAAATAAATAAATAAATAAAGTGCTACAGTGGCACACACGTTAAAAAACTAAAGTTATCAATGTATAACTGAGAAAAATAAAATAAAATAAAATATATACTGTCAACTCGAAATGCAAAGCTAACCCTTTATAGGGTATATTACTCCAGATGCCTAATAATTAGATATAGTTGTTTGTTTGTTTTGTATATATTTTTGTCTATTTCCGCGTCAATTTGACAAGGAAACGTCCCGTACGTGGGATAAATAAACTATTTCTTATGTCTTATAAACTACAGCACAGTCACCGGGTGAAACCGGTAGGGGGCGTTAATGCACCTGCAAGTTCGTTTACCAGTCATAGCAAACCAAAACAAGAAGTAGAAGAAGAATCAAAAAAACTGGAGGGAGACTTTTGAGTCCGGACTTCGACATCGTAGCCAAATAACACAACTGTTTCAGTGGGCATGGAATTAAAGAAAAAACTTGAAATGAAATGGAACGACGATTTAAATCCGGACAAAGCAGCAGGAGGCAGGCAGCGGATGACTCTTCATTGTAAGCAGTGCAACGCTGTGCTGGCGGACTCCTTCGGCGTCTGTGGAGAGGTCGCTTGTCTGGGCTCCATCATGTGTATAAGTAAGCGAATTAAAAGCAGCTGTCAATGTTGGAATACTTTTTATTTCTAAAGCGTTTTGGGGACTTAAGAAATCAGCTCTTCCTGGTTTACGTTATTTCACGTACGCAGCAGCCAGCTGAACGACGTTTGCTTAGTTGCCATGGAGACAACTCACTTTACGTGTCGTGAGGAAAAAAGCTCATACTGACTTTTGGTTAAAAAATATGACTACTTTTTAGAACATTAATAAACCTTTATTTACACAAATATTAACATTATGAAAACATAAAAAAAAAACATATTATTCTGTTTTTGATATTGTAATGTCATTTTTGTTCTTTCTTTAATAATTTCTTCCTGGCACACTTTTTAATGTATTGCAAGGATAACATTGTTAATCAGTACTTTTATGCTTGTCGCCCTTTAGGAGTAACAAAGGATGTGATTGTTAGTGATGCAATGAAGTCAGGATATAAAGGAGAGATGATTAATTGGTGAGTTTTGGCTTTTGAAACGTTGAAATAATAAATAAGTTGCTGGATGTGTCGCCTCATCCTTCACTGTCACTAGTTTAAATAATGCTTTCCCTCTCGGCTTCACTGCTCTCGTTTACTCTCAGTATATACAGCTCTCTGAAATGCCGTGGCTGCGGTTGTGTATTGGGGAAAGTCATTCACTCAGCTCCATCACGTCTGGCTGCAGTTCGCTCCATTTTTCTCCTCAGCAAGGCAAACATCCGCTGGTAAGCTTTCCCACTCCCACCGAGCAAGCAGCCATATTTACTTCCTGTGTACATGTTTACTGCTGTCTGGAGGAGCTACAATAAACAAGTGCCTTACGAGAGTTTGTTCTAGTGCATGAAAGGATTTTTAAAGTTCATATTCGAGATGAAACACATCCTTAATCGTATACAAATCAATAAATAAAGCTTTTCTTTGTCCTAATCTTGTCTGCAGCTTCATCCTCGGCAGCAGCTCAATGGTAAAAGCATCTGCGGTCTCATTTGATCAGAGGCCTCTCAAAGAAAACATTATTGAGGTGAGACTGGAAAATATGAATGGCTTAATATTATATTAATATCCAGAAATGTCTTTTAAAACTATATTCAGACACATCACCACTTGTGAAACATTGTGTGTTTATCTGTATATCTTCCTGTCTATGTTTGCTAAATTTTTATTATTGTCATTGTTTGACACAAGGTTAGAATTAAAATGTCTGTCTGTATAAAAGAAAAATACCCTCTCTGGACCACATGTGGAATAAAGTGGTATAATGAGATGGGCTGTTGCTAGCTGGTTAGCATGCTGTCTTCAGTAGATATTTCTGGAACAATGTCATAGAGTCAAAACTGTCATTTCTTACATAATGCACCTTTAAACAAGTACTACAAGATTTTTATTTAAAGAAATATCTTAATGCACACATCTGTCTTCAAATGGAAAAACAAAATGGCATTTGGAAATCTTTGCATTTACAAATTTGAGTTTTTGTGAGACAACACCTGCAGTTACCATTGATTGCCACAGGTGCCGCCAAAGACCTAAAAATGGAGATGGTTACTTTAGGTTTGCAGGTGGCATGGGTCCGCCTCGCTACAATGAAATAAAGAAACTCAGTGGCTCATTGGCAGAGCAACACATTTTCAAGAAGTCAATAATAGAGATCTGGGCTCATTAACCTGGGTACAGGCTGCATAAAGGACACAGTGTCATTGCCGTTAACCTTGTGTTAAACACGTGACAGGACTTGGATGTTTCAGTTTCAGAAAAAAAAATATAATCTTTCCTTTCGACTGCAGGTGAAACAACAGTTTGAGACGTTGTTGGAAGCTCTGATGTCGCACACTGAGAGTAGAGGAGCCGATGTCAGTAGCACCAGTGAACTGAGCAGTTACAACTCGAGAGGAATCCAGCTCTAGGATTTTAAAGGAGGCTTCATCCAATCTGCCGCCTTCTGTGTCATATGTACGTCGTATGTTTATATATCAGTTGGATTAACAATAAATTAACTAAATGACCTCAATACAAAGTCTCTTCCCATCTATCTCAGTTCTGTGATTTGTGTGCTATAAATTCTGCTGTCAATAAAGTTATTTTTTTCAAAAAAAAGCTCATTTATAAACCCGTCCAGTTTTATGTGTTTGTTTATCTTTGCTAGGCGAGTGTTCCTGCCTCATTGCTTTGCATACAGTCTTCTGTACTTCCTCTTGTCAGACTCTTTTTATATTTAGTCACCTGTAGCTGCTCTGTAAGATTCTGACAGTGTGCGTCAAGTCATTCATTCTGCGGCAGCATTCACACTTTAAGCAAACATCAACACCCCGAAGTCCAATTGGCACCATGCTGCATTTTATTGCTGAACTTCTGATACAGACTTTTTTTTTTTTTTTCTTTAATACAAAACCAGACAAGAGGCTCACACATAATAAGCATGCCCATTTCCTCCCTCTGGAGTGCATAGTTTCTACACAGGTCACCTCCTCAGTGAAAAAGTTGATCAACAAAGTAATGTCATTAATCTTATCTAAGATTAAGGTTGTTGTGTTTTTTTTTCTTTTCTTTTCATGGGAACAAAGGTTGTGTTTTTCAGCTGCACTGTGGCTGTACTGCCCCGGTCACGTTTGACACGACAGGGAGCTCGAGCAAAAGCCTCCGTCTCGTCTTTTTTCCGTCTGCGGATCGGTCGCGTCAGCGGAGCCGCGTTCGGACGCGCTCGCCGTCGAGTCAAACAACTGTCCCCAAGTCGTCATCTTGTCACAGAACGTTTCAATATCCTAATTACACGCATTCACATTACAAAGTTGGATTATTGCATGCAATACAAATCATTCGTTATTCTGCTAATTCATGCATATTTTTTAAACCCATACTGTATATCCGTGTTCCTAGACGCCTACTTGCTTTAAAAACTGTGAATAAAAATCCGCAGAAGGAGCATTACAGGTTTCCGTTTGTGTTTTTTTTTTTTTGTTTTAGAACACAAGACAGGATGATGATGGTGATGATGCAAGTCAGTACATAGAGAGAAAGTGCTTTTCAAACAAGTGTCAAGTTCGTGCAGTGATTCTTTTTGCAGCCACAGTTACTGAAAAGTTTATATTTCAAGAGGAAAAGAAAAAATAAAAAAGAAGAAGAGAGGGCTGGGTTTTTTGTGGATGTAAAAATGCTACAAGAATTTCAATTTTAAGCATCTCTCACGTACCGATCGCTTCGGATTATTGTTCTGGTGCTGAAAGAAACTGATGCTACAACTAACTGTCCTCACGCACGGTAAACCTTATCCAGTGTACCGCTGTTATTTAAAGCCAAACGCGTGACTCTCGAGTGGCGGCGAGTAAAACGGCCAAAACGTAAAAAATAGAAAGAGGCGAGGCGGAGAAAATCCTTTCCACGGTACAGAATCCTTTAAACACTTTAAACACCCTGGCACTAAACTCATGCATTATTGTAGGTTATTGCTTCTAAAACTCTAATCAAATACAATTTTATGGATTGAAATAGAACGCTCCGAATCCCGAAACTATGAGGTAAATATGTACAAAGCAATGTCACGGTGAGATCTGGAATTCTAATACACTACGTCGCATCCCAATCAGGATGCAGCAGAACATTTTTATTTTCTACCCCACGCTCATTTTAGTGGGACGTTTTTGGCTCTCGTGTATTAACCTACCTAATCCTGCCAATGCTTAAAGAGTGCATGGATACAACACAGCACTTATACTTATACTGAGCGTACGTAAAGCGACTCGAATCAATATTTTCTAATTGCATACTCTGATTGTGTCGCACAGATTAGATTTTAGGGACGAAGCCGTGTTTCTCTAAGTGTTGGTGTGTTTAGTCGACACCCGTTACCTAAACTGAAACGAAAAGCTTCGAGCTTCCCGACTTAGTCTATAAAGGAAAAAAAAATAAAAATAAAATCAATCTCACTACTCTCCATGAAGCAAGCGTCACTACTGGTCATGCATGGCTACTATAATGTTGGCACCACAGTCCCGCTAAATAAGCTAATGCACATGAGTCTATACATATCTTAATGGAAGACATTGGTGATTTTGTTGCTTTCAAACAACTTGTCACTTGTTTATACAATATACAGTTTGGTCAACAACATGACAGTTAAGATCAAATATTGCACAAATCCCGGTAAAATGCGATTTTCTTTTTCTTTTTTTTTTTTTGGGGGGGGGGGGGGGCTACAAGGGTGGGAAAGGAGAAGAAACCAGGGGTCCCCCCCCCAACGTGAGGACAAGACAAAACAACAGGTTTGATCATATTTGTTGGGAAATAAGAAATGTTTTTATGATTTCATGTCACAAAAGAAATCAAAGCTCCGCATCTACACTCACTCGCCAGTTCATTAGGTACACCGGTGAAAATGAATGCATTCTAATATAACAGCCCTGCACTGAAACCTGTTTAAAATGTCACCGTTGAGCTACTGAACAGTGTTTCTATTATTTTGACAACCCCATTTTAACCCCAATAACAAAAACACATGTTTAAGTCAATGCAGCTCAACAGCAACAAAAACTACATCCTCCAAAGTGACCGTACAGTTAAGAAAAACCACCTTTCTGACGCTGTTTCAACATAAACTGAACAGGATTTAGTTCAGGTGTGTTGTATTACGGTGCATTCCACTCGTGCACCTACTGTTTAGTCAAATGACTGTACCTGCATGTAAATAAATGACAGCTAATGAGGTAGAAAGGGGAACATATTCAAGGTGAAAGCCTAAATAAAAAGTACCGTAAAGCCAACGTTGGACCAGAATGTGGGAATGGACAAACATTAAAACAATACAATAAGAAAAGGAGCCAAATTTCAGTCTAAAGCATTAATCGTTGGGGGAATCGTCTGCACGGTAAACCTGAAATGAGGACACGGGGTAAAAGATGCTACCAAAATGGCTGAGCTGAAGGTAAATGACATCATGTGCGTGTTGGCTGCTCCTACTTAAATCTCCACAAACCTCACTTCACTTATTAACCGTCTACAACTGAAAATTACGATGACGAAACTGCTGTGGCGCTCGACAACCACTGAGCTACCTGCGCTGATCGCACTCCTTTTTTCAACCCTGTTGGACTTGCTATGGCAATGAGGTAGTGCAAACGAAATTAAACGAGGAAAACGCACGCGATGACGCCCATTTAAATCACAGACCTTGATCTTTGCTACAGTATCGTGTGTCTTTGCTTTCTTCCCAGAAAATGGGAGCAGATAATTTGTTCATTACCAAAATAACTTGATTCCTTACTATTTTTTTTTTTTTTTTTTTTTTTTATTTTCCAGGGGCAGTGACTGATGTTGACGCGCAGCCTGACAAGAACATCACCCGGACTAATTTTAGGCTACATTTACACATGGGCAGAGTGTGCATAATGGAAGTGAGACGGCCAAACAACCTTGGCAGGCGTCCTCACTGGTGATCGGGCGGCAGAAAGAGGCCGGGACGTGAGGGGATGCTGCGGAGGAGAGGCGGCCGACGTCCCAGCAGCAGCAGGAAGGAGGTCGGCCGCGTGCACAGACGCCCCAGAAAGAGGTCATCTTGACAGCGAGTCTTTTACCTCCGCGGGCTGGAGTGATATGTCGGCGATGCTGGGTCAGATCCGAAGGGAGACATTCCTGCGGTGTGGGCTTCAGCTGGTTTCATGGCTCCGTCTCTTCCTAGAATAATAATTCACACGCGGTTTATGTAGGACTATAATATTGTGGTTAATGGTTAGAGAAGTGGATCTGAGAGTTCAGTTAGGTCAGTGGTTTAAAGCCCAAGCACCTAAAACCTTTGCATGGCTGCCTCCTGCTTTGTGTGTGTGTGCAAAAGAAGAAACTTCTTGTATTTGAACATATACAAGTGGCTTTTACATTTACATTAATTGAAAATAAGGTTTTCCTCTAGACATCCTCATTATTATGATGTGCTTTTTTCAATGTCATACACATTTTTTAAGCCGTTAATCAAAAGTTTGCTGAATAATTTACTGCTAATCAAGTTATCGATTGAGTTCCTAATTATTTTAACTGTTGCGTTACAAATCCTGAACCTCAGCACAGACAGATCTTTAAATATATCTATATAAATAGATATATTTATTCATCCAGTGGAGAGTTAGGTATCCAGTAGCATTATTACACAGAGGCAGGACGAATTAGTCACCAAAAAGGGTCAAAAATAAAAGTATAGGTAGGTAGAATATATAAAGAATATATATATAATACATATACAAAGACAAACAAAGAAAAACATACTACAATGTATGTATACTAGTGCAATAAATATTGTGTGTCTATATAGTGATAGACGTACAGGAATAAAAATAAATAAAAAGATAAAGGAAATGTAAAAAACTAACACACACACACATATATATAACGATCTCATTCACAAATACTAATGATCACTGTAACTGTACGTCACATGAAATTGCAATTGCGCATGTGTGATGCACATCATTGAAAGAAAATATATGAGTTTATGTATGAAACTACACAAGATATATAAATACTGCATAAAATATCAAACATGTAAAATAAACGTTATTAAATATATGAAATATATAGTAGCAGCAGGTAGCATTAAGATGCTGAACCTGTACCTATATGTGATTTGGGAAAACACACTTAATACATAATAAGCCTCCAGCTAAAATACAAAATTTAAAACAACTAACTCGAATGTATGTGCAGTTCTTAGATCGATGCATCCTTTAAAACCAGAAACCAGATCTGAAACAGAGAGCAGGGCTGAGGCTGGCTGAAGCACTGACCTTGGTGAGAGTTGGTCGGAGACACTGCAGAGATATTTCCTCTGTGGTTTGAGCCGCAGCTCAACACAATGGTAAACAAAAGCCGAGGGAGGGAGGGAGGGACGGGGGGTCTTCTTCTACGGTCACACGTTCAGGTCTCCCAAACGGGACGGTTTGTTGTGTTGAGAGGGGCCGCCTAGGTGAGGATGTATTTAAAAAGAATGACAAACCCACAAAACCTTCTGGACCCCCTTCTCTCCCCACCGTGCACTCGCCAGACGAGGAGAGAAGAAGGTCCCGTCGTCCGCTGCTGCTCCTCTGAGCACCCTGCGCTCTACGCCATTTTCGCCCTGCTACTATGAACCAACGGAAGAAAGCGGTGATTGGACCGGACGGCTGTCAATCAAAGCGTATAAGCGATAAGGCCCGCCCCGGAAGCGCTTCTTCTTCTTTGTTTGTCCTTTTTGCGATGCCGCTGGATTTTGCATCGATCAGACGCCAAGTGGCAAATGCAGGGCCTGTATCGACAATCTAAATCTGAATGAATTTTCGTGACTTTTAAGTGTTTTTGTGATTTGCTTTTGGATTATTAATCAGTTAACATCTGGGCATAGTTTATTAGTTAATAAAAAAAAGACTTTATTATCACAATAAAAGTTTATGTTCAGAAACAACTCAAAATTATCACTTGAGAACACATGAAAACAAATTATTTTTCAGGCAGTGTTCAGAAACTACAATGTAGTGACAAAACTAAATCTATTCCTTTCAAAAGCCGTTTAAAAAAATGATGATTTTAGTGATTTTTCATTTGCTTATATAAGTTTGTCACGTTACCACTGAATCTTAGAGGCTTTGGCAAATAGCACATTTGAGGAACCGAAATTTAAGTATCAATCTCATTGGTTTTGATATTACATTTCATTAACTCGAGAAATATATATACTGAAATGTACATACGTATCCACAGTGTATTAGAAACAAGAATAAATTAACGATGAAAAGAAAATGATAGAGGAATAATCTTTAGGTAAACAGATTTAGCTAGTTAGCGCCACCCACACAAATTTCTTACTCAAATGAATTTATTTTCTAATTTATTCTTTTCACTGGTACATGCACTGTACACATAGTTCATTGGCTAAACGTACCTCTTCCTAGAAAGACTTTTTATAACAATAAGTTGTTTATAGTTGTACTATAATTGTAAATGATTTTCATGAAGTTACATCCAGCAGCAGCTTGACACTACCTGCTACTAAAAGCAATAAACCCAATCGCAAAAATTTAAAAGACAAAAAACTCTCCCAATAAATGACACAAATACAATGAAGCATGGCACTGATTTTATTTAAATCAAATTCATGAATCACTTGATAATACCTAGACCGACGTCACATAACACGTGGATCATATCCCACTGATAATCACATAATGATTGATAAAATGGTTGAGCTGTATTTCCTGCTGGAGGGTGTAATTATTCGACAAACTCACGTTAAAGATTAAAGGATCAGACATCAGCTCTCCAAGTCATAACCATTGGCCTGTACAGACAATATTTTTATACATTTGATTCTCGTCCGTGACGATTTCAACGGTGAACAGTGCATGAATGAACAAACATATTTCGTTACCGGACTGATCATATAAATAGAAGCATAGCGGGTTATCTTTGGCTGATCTAAACCTACAAAGTAACTGGTCTACAACCCAATTTCCACGATAGCACCTGATAGGCAGGCGTTCATAAGGCTCTAGCAGAGAGTGGGGAAACTTCTCGAGAAGGTTCGTGTTCTGTTACACTGCCTCATGCCGAGGAGACGGTATGTTTCACCGTTTTTAGTTGTAAATGAATAAGCCCCTAGAGAGGCCGGGTTACGTTTATTGGCAGTGGCGAGGTTAATCCGTACAAGAAAAACGACTCACACAAACGTAGCAGTGGGCTCCTGCTTACTGTCGAGATAATAACTTACAATGGAGAACCAAAGCTGTGGCACTTCAGTGAGTAAAACACAAACATCTGGGAAGCGAGTCCTGCTTTTTCTTCTGGGGACAAACATAAAAGCCGACTGGTCTGACTCGCTCTGCCACCAGGATTCATTAGGTCCTGCTGACACTGAAAACACTGACTTTTTCTTAAGTGGAATCACACATGTTACAAGTTTCACTTCGGACTATTGCATAAGTTATACAGACAAAGACGTAGCATGTGTTAAATATCAGTGGAACCGCTTGGATGAACTTACTCACTGCAACAGCAACAAGCTTTATGGTCTATAAAAAAGTTGGAACAGCGGAGGCACCAACTATGAGGCCCTAAAAGTTTTCTAATAAATAATGTTCCATTACCGGGAAAAAAAAAAAAAAAAAAAATACAGAGTGACATTGCATAAAACATCCCAAGGCACGCAACTTTTTCCCTTTGTTTTACGATGCGGAGGCAGAAACTCAGGATCTATGGTGTTATCTACCGAATGCTTGTTCTGACAGCGTGTTCTCGTGGTGAGGGCCACGGCTGCCTGCTGAGAATCTGGATGAGGTTGTGTCCTGACATCAAATGACATGTTCAAGCTCAAAAGAAGACAAAGAGGAAAAAAGAAACTTAGTGCAGGAACCGGATGCTCATTTTCTGTTCCACGTCCACCTTTTCCAAGACCTGAGAAAAGAAAACCGGTTTAGAATCAAACGTAAAACAACGTATTCAGCCGACTGTTTATTAGGTACACTAGTGAAAACTAATGGATTCTAATATAATGGTCCTAAACAAAATATTGCACACAAATTAAAGTGAAATCCAGGACTTCATCCTGTGCTCTCACAGCGAGACAATGATTCACATGCTACTATGCGACATGCAAAACTGCTCAGTACTATGCAAAACCTTTTCCTTGGGATATACATTTCCTCCTTTTCCTGAGGCCAGTTCTGGCTCTAGCCTGCGTCCCACTGAGGCTAAAAGTGCACGTGGTCATGGTACATGGTCGGGGCTTTTAATTAAAAAGAACCCTCCAAATAGCATCGGTTACGGGTAAAAAAAAAAAGGAGCTGCATGTTTAAGACGACCAAAAAAAAAACCTGCCTTGATGAATTCATTGAAGGAAATGGAGTTGTCTCCGTTTGTGTCGGCCTCCTGGATGGTGCGGTCGGCAATGCTGCCGAGTTGTTCGTCTGAAATGTTCACGCCGACCATCATCCGTAAGACCTGAGGAGAAGGAAGCAAAAGTCTGAAAAACAGCTGCTACTCGAGATTATATAAGAGTCGTGATGCCTTCCTAGCTCACAGCTACTGTAGGATTATAAATAACGGTGCAGACATATGTGGTTACAAAAATAAGCACATAAACAGCACTTTGAGTCACGTATGATTTCGTTTTCCAGGCACATCAGAGGACGCAGGTGACACAGAGATGTTTTGCGCAAAACAAGGGATCAGTCTGAGTCACTGAGCCCGGAGCTTACGCCTATTACAGGTCACACAATGTCACAGAAACCGAGGATGAACACACACAGACAACAAATAACACGGAGGGAGCCCAGAGGAAGTCAAAATACAGGATATTAGACTGTCTGGGGAATATCAACCCGTAGTTAAGCTGAGATATCGTGTCATTATCAGCACAAGGGCAAAGTCTCCTCATCAACGTGGAAGTCCTTTTCTCCGTAGAGCACTTTTAAATGCATGTTGTGCAACATCAGCCTCCTTGTTAAACCTACAGCAAATATTCTGATAGGTTAATGTTTACTAAGAAAAGAAAAGAAAAAGGTTTAAACCTAATCACTAACCATGTGTCTGATTTACTGTGACTCGGCGTCACATATACGTGACCGAGCGGCACACTCACCTGCAGCAGCTCATCCCGAGAGATTTTGTCATCTCTGTCCAGGTCATAGAGGCGGAAAGCGACTGGAAAACAAAAACACACGCAAGTTAGTAAATCCCGTGAATGCGCACGATGCTGGTCAGCGGCTCCGCCCGCACACGCCCGCCTGCCTGACCGGGCGCCGCACACTCACAGAGCAGCTTGTTTGTCCTGCTGTTGAGCGGCTCGCTGGTGGCGGCGTTCTTGTTCTTCTCGTTGTCCTCTATCGGCCTGAAGTGAGCCAACGTCCGCATGAAGCCTCTGAAGTTCACCTGGTCCTCTCTGAAGACCGGAGTGAAACAGAAAAGACGAAAACACGTTGGCTCGGATGACTTTTGTGTTCAAAACGAAGCAGTGTGCGCAACACAATAAAAACTCAAACCAGTAGTAATCTAACACCACTGCACAGTCTTGAATTCTCCCCACTTCTATTCTCACTCGGAGGCAAAGAGGCCAAAACCAGAGAAACGAGAAGCCATCGGAAACCATTAAACACCGCGGCTAAAATTAAACCGCCTACACATCTGTCTTTTTGGGGATTTTAATGATATATTCACCGACATCTGGTTTTTCACTTCCAGGCTGATAAAAAACACTCGTCAAATACGCAGCTCGATGCCCCGCTTGATTTATTTCTACACAGTTTTGGCACAAAGGAGCGGAGGAGCCACAACAGAAAAGCATCACGGGCTGGTTCAGATGTGGCGGTGGTGACTCAAACCCGCAGCGGCGCACACTCGAATAACAGGATGCCCAAAAAGACTGCGGACCAAATAACGGGGACGACTCACCCCTCAGGGAAGAATGCGTTGATGATTCTGTCTCCGAGAGGATTGATGGCCAACTCTGGAATCCTCTGGAAATCTTCACGGCTGCAGGAGACACAATCAAATACAACATATTCAAGCAGCAGAAAGAACTTATTTATAACTTATTCTAATTTAATGCAAGCCTCAGATTGATGTGCGATGAGGCTTGAGACTGTTTGGATTGAATTTGACTCAATCCATGAAATAATAATTGACTAAATTCAGAGATTTAACGACCAGTGACAGGGTTTCTTTGTCCAGCGTTGGGATCGAAAGCTAGCCTGCTTAAATATACGTGAAACCTCACTGTTGTGACAACTCTAAAACGATAAGGAAGTATGTCACACTGAGGAAAAATGAGAACAAACGTGGCGTGTGTCGTGACTGAAGGCACCGGAGAAAGAACAAGGGGAACCAATAACTTATTATGTGTAAACACAGCACATTCAAAGGCTGGAGTTCTGAGAAATGGTGCGACAAAGGCGTTTATTTTTCTTAATCTGCCCTTGATGGAGTGACGTGCGCAAGAAGAATCCTCACTCCCAAAACCATGGTTCACACTTAGGTTTTTAGTTGCTTAATGATTACACATTTCTTCACCTATCGCTCGTCTCATTCTGTGACTTCACTCACGTAATAAGCTCCTTGTCAGACTTCATTCACACCTAATGAGTAACACACACTAACATCCTTAGGCTAAATCATGCAGTTACAGAAAAAATACACCAAAAGATTCAGCACGCTTGAGGAATCAGTCCTGAACTAGATCCCTCCGTTACAATGTTTATTTTTATAAAGCGGCATCAGGAAGGTGCTGATCCAACAAAAGTCTTTCAGTTATTTGGTCCACTGACTAGAACAGGGCTCCCAAAATAACAGAAACACGTGTCATGAACAAACAAATCCAATAAGAATACAAGAATGCACAGCCTCTAAAATGAAAACACAATTTGGTTATTTTCAGCTCTGACCTTCACGAATTTAAGATTTAATGCAGGACTGTTATATTGTGTCCGTCAAGCAAGCGTGAGGACCATTTATAGTCCTCCTTGTGTGTCTAGCCTCCGATTCTGCCCCTGTAAATACCATAAATATTTAACAAGATGAATTTCAATTGACCTTGTTGTCGTTTAGGTCCCAGCATGTCTTTGTGATCTTCTTGACTTGCAAAAGAACCACATTCAGGCTGGTGTTTACTAATGTTTACCTTAGAGTGCCGTTTTCCCCTTTGTCCAGGCTGGTGAAGCGGCTGTACAGGCGGGTGATCTGACTGTGGGAGACTGCAGAGAGGACACCAAAGATTTTACAACCAGATAAAGAGAAGATAGCAGCTATACAGAGTGCTTCAAAGGGAGCAACCTCTCACCTAAATACTAACCCTTATTACACTAAATCTGTCATTAGAGACTGAATGGATGAAACTTCACCCAGTGACATTGCAGCCAATAAATTACACACAACGCAGCTTCCTCTTGGTATGTGAAATTATGACATTTCCCTGAACAAATGTCAGACTTTGGTTGTGTCACAACAGTAAATCATATTGCAAATATAGTAGAAAGCTAGCTAATGCTCAAGTGTCCCGACCGCAGGAATTAGCCGGAGCTTAACTTACAGCCGGTCTCCTTCTTAATTTCTTCAATTTCCTCTTCTCGGAGTAACGTGGACGCTCTGGATCCCATGGTGAAAAGTAAAAAAGGGCGTCAAAAACGAGCTGACTCCTTGCGCAACCACACCAGCTGTGAAATAATCTCTGTCCGGGACTGACTGTTAAAAGTTAGCAAAGTGGCTAAGTTAGCGAGCTTCGTCCGCTGTGGTCGTTGCTAGGAAGTAAAACGGGCGCGTGGAGTCCAGTCCAAACAGCCGGTTTGTGTCTTCTTGTCGGTGTAGCTCGGCGGGGAGCCTGTGTGCTATTACTGTTTTTCTCCGGCCGGTTGCCTTTTCATGTTGAGGGTTTCGATCCAGTGTTTCGGTCAGGTTATCTTCCTGTTTATTAAAGTGGGTGGGGTTTACTGGGCCGCCTCCCTTAGCGCTCTCTTTACTCTACCTCCCTACTTCCCTAGTATTCCCTAATACTCCTTCGTACCTCCCTAGTACTCCGTACCTCCCTACCAGTATGGCGTCGCTCCAGTTAGGGAGCTAATTATGTGCCTGTCCAAAATTATACGAAAACCCTCAAACTATTTTTTACTCGACAACAAAATATCACAGCACCCTTTATATCGAACAAATGAACCAAATACATCGTTATTTATTTATTCTTTTATTAAATTGATATATTTCTTTAAAAAGTTTGAAGATTCTCATCAGTCATATTGAAGGAAGCCTAGCGGCTAGGCTGCTAACCGGTCGGGATGTCGGGATATCGTCCTCAATACATATATATACACGGTCAATGGGGTAACTATGGCAACTATACCGTTGCTACTACAAAATAAATCGTATTATTTAATAGTTACAACAACGACAATTATTATTATTAATATAATATTTATTATACATTTATGTTAATTTTAAAACTGCCTTATTGCTGTTGATGTGGGGGGAAAATACTCATTTAAAATAATCAAACTGTTATTTTTTTATATGTAATAACGATAAGTCCAAATTATAGTTAACAAATGCGATATAGAAACTAATTTTGATTAAAGATGTATGTTGATATTTTACCACTAGATGTCACACTTTCATTTTATTATACAGCCCTTGCAGCTATTTTCCGCACAGGTATTAATCATAAAGAACAACTGAGAGTTATATTATTAAAATGTGGTACAATAAATAAATACATTTAAACCTTTCAAACCTTTTTTTGTTTTTTTAAACAGAAATGAAATTAGATTCGGACTTTTAGGGAACCAGTAATCTTATTACATTTCAACATGAATCTCTCATCTTATTGGCCTTCATTTTGTGGCTAGAACAAATATAATAATGAAATTCATCTGAAGGTTTGTGAGAATCAGCAGATGAGAGATGAGAGATTCATGGTCCCCAAAGAAAATTGGTCATTCTTTCCAAATTTCTGTTCTTTCAACCTGCAAACCTTAGCTGTGCTTCTTTCTGCACTATTTTCTTTGCATGAGAATTTTTATATAAAACTATAGTGATTTCTTTATCTTTCTTAAAAAAAAAGTAAAGAAAAGATACTTGTTATATGTTTTTCATAAAGAGCAGTTATATTTTCAATCAGAGGAAAATATGTAAAATTATTTAGGCACCATCAAAAAAAATCCCTGTCTGAACTTCAGCTTCTGTTAAACAAAAGAACAAAAAAAAATAAAAAACACCAATTTTGATTTGTCAGATTTTATTTCAAGATACCTGCCTCAACAACAAAGCCTCTCGAGGCTCGACAAACATTCATCGTTTCGTGGCATGTCCTTTACATGTCAATCAATCATTCATGCCGGGCATTCACCACCTCAAATAAAGCTAAGAGCACAAGGAGATTCGCATTAATTCCATAATATAATTGTCTATGTCATGTCCTAAAACCAAAATCAGAAGCAGTAAAACATCATCCACAAGGTCTTCACAGTGATAGTGCAAGTCATCGTAAAAACAGGCTTAAAAATTCTCAGTAAAAATCAAAAAACACAGGTTTTAAAAACAAAATAAGTGTTATAGCGTGTGTGTGTACATAAAACAAAAACGTCGGCACCACGTCAGCGTTGATTCCTAAGCGGTGCAAAGAGAAGCTCAGACTTCTCCGCAGTTTCCACGGCGGGAGAAGGAATTTGATCTGAGGCTTTAAGGGTTTGGTAGTAACTCTTCTAGTACCCGCCGTAACACACGGAGTCCATGGCAAACTGGATGCTGCAGGAACGGACGACAAATATACAGTTACTATTAAATACCTCAGTTAATTTAAATACAGGAACAGGTGATGATCTATGACTTCCAAAGATTAAGTCTTATGTTAAATAAATTAAGACCAGATGGAAGTGATGGAAGCATTAGATGAATTATTAACTTATTTCTAATGTTAATACATGTACATTCACTGTTCAGCCATAACATTATGACCGGCACAAGTAAATAACACTGATTATTGTGGTTATCATGGCTCCTGTCAGTTGAAAAACAAATTTAAGGCAGCAAGTGAGCATTTTCTCCTCAAAGTTGATTTAAGAAGACAAGTAGAAGAAAAAAACTTAAACTTCAGTTCTTGTCGGCCAGTATTATTAAAAGTGGTCCATGGGTCATTTATGTGAAAAAATGAATACGGGTTCTGATAGACAGGAGTCAGAACACACCATGGATCACAGTTTGTTTTGTGTGGGGTTGTGTAGCCCCCCCGTCCACTGATGACAACTTCTACTATAGATGTCATCAGACCTGGACCAATGAGGATCACGTTTTCTTTTACATTACTTAGATGGTACCACGATGCCTTGTTGTTGTCATGGGGCTGTGATTAGTCTGCAACAATGTTCAGGATCTATCCACAAAAAAAGGTCTGTACCACTTAAATTTATCTAAATACAAAGAAGGAGGACTTTTAATGTATAAATTAAATGTTCTTTTAACGATTAAGGGACAAGATGTGCAGTCCTTTTCAAGTATGTCAATTAAATTATAAATGGTTTAAATTATAAATGGTAAGAATATTGATTTTCCTTACTATTTGCTACAACTATGTGCTTTTTTTAACCTCCTGAAACCCCACGTCCTCATATGGGGACGTTAAGTTGTACTGTGGTAACTTCATTTTAACTTTTATCCTCATATCCACATACTAGTTGGTGTAAAAACATGACAGTGGTCATTTCAGTGGATTCATCCTGCAGCAAGAATGCACAAAACCTCATCAAATTTTACAGCTGAAACTTATTTATGTTTATTAACTTTTCTAGTTTAATATGATGCACAAATGTAACAAATTCCATCCATTAGTAACGAGCTATAACTGCACTAATTAGCAAATACTCATTTGAGGACATTGGGGTTTAATTATTAGCAATTCTGTCTTTGCAAAATCATGTTCAGTTTTATATTTTGTTTCAAATTGGTGACTTTATTATAATTCACAGTGAAATAATCCCCGTGTCCACATATGGGGACATATTTTTTCCAACTTTCTGTTCAAATACGATGCTTAGTTTGTATAGCTCTTAGGTTCTGCTCATCCCAAATACTTTGGAGAAATTAAAAATTCATACCAAACTAAAGCTCAGGTTTCAGGAGGTTAATAGTCTTATTTAAATTTTCTTGACGAACGTTTATTTTCCTTATTTACATATTCAAAATAAACTTCTCATTCATTCTATACCTAATCCTGATCAAAGTTAATGCCCTTTAAAATATGAATGAGTTTAACTTTCCCAAAGGTAATGTCTTTTTTCTGGGAACTATTTTCAACAGTGGATTAATTTATATTTTTCTGTTCTAGAAAAAAATAAAATAAAATGTAGTAAATTACAGAATATAGCTGGTCCTACTGGTATTTAGCTTTACTGACCATTACAGAGCCATGAACAGCTGGAGTCCACATTTAACCAGAAACTCACCACATGACGACAGCTGAATGAAAAGAAAACGTCACAGCAGAAACTGTCTGGTTTCAGTGTGGATGTGGACCGTACCTGTCTGCAGAGTATCTCCTCTCACACAGGTTCACCAGAGCGTACAGATGTCTCAGAGCGTACTCAAACTGAAACACAACAGAGCGTCACGCGTCAGAAAATAGCGCCTAGAGTCTGTTTTACATTTTTAAATGATTTCCCCTCTTTGTTGTTTCTGATGGACTTTAATGTCAAAGAGTTCCTGAGGAAAGAGGAACTTCTCTTTAAATAAACCCACACAGCCGCATAAAAGCACCTGGGAAAACACTTTGATTATATTAAATAATCGAGGATTTCCCTTCACCAGGCTGATGAGTTCATGTTCTCATGATGACCTAGCATATACACATATACACAAATATTAAATCCATTTTACCAACATGAAAATTTAAATTCTGAGGTGACAGATCAATAAACATGTATTTATTTTTCTTATCTTTCTATTGTTTCCATATGAATTTATTGCTTCTCATTTTCTATGGATATATTTTTAATCTATTGTTCACTTGATATTTTATTTACAGTATCTTATTTATGAATTTATTTTGCTATTATTAATTGTTTTTTATTATTTTTTAATCAAATTATCCTTTCCAACAACAAATTATTTTATTTTCTTGTTTATTTTTACAAATACATCTTAACAACTAGAAGATCACTATCCTTTGTCATTAGTTTTTCTTATATTTTTTACTTATTCAGTGATTGATTTTTATTCTTGATTTAAATAAATAATAATAAATAAATTAAACACAAATATTACAGATGTATTGCTTTAGTCCAGTAGAATTATTTTTTCCATCAATGGTTTATTTTCCTGCTTATTTTATTCATTACTGTCCAATTTTCTTTGTTATATTTTATTTTTATTTAATTTAATTTAATAAGTATTTTCCAACAAAGAAATCACACTATGCATTTGTGATTTTGGAATAATAATAATAACAATAATAATAACACACACACACATATATATACATATATATATACATATAGAAACAAATTTACCTGGAATATTTTTTCCATCTTTGAATCACAAATATTTCTCTCTTTCAGGACTCAGGAGCTCTGTGGCTCAATATAACTTATGCTTCGTCTGCCTGGATCAGTGAACATAGAGTAAATCTAACACCAGCTGATGAACAGCATGTGAAACACATTTGCGTTTTCTTTAGGACGTTAGGAGCAAACTCGACATGTGAGTTTCAGACCAGTCTGGTCAAACCTGTGACTCATCAAACAGAGCTTACGCTTCATGTTCAGAGCCGTTTATTAGAGAGAGTCTGGCCAACTAGGAATGGAGCATCTGAGCTATTCCTCTATGCTGATTGGTTCTGAGCTGGTCACGTGTTTCATGGGCGCCATGTTGGATACATCTAACCAATGTCCATCCATAGAGAAGTGGCAACAACAGAATATTGGATTAAAAGTTAAAATATGCCCCAGCGCTCATTCATATGAACCTTGATCTCAAAAACGGCACATGACAAATGAAGTTTGAAGTTAACCTACCCTTATGCTAGCCTTTTGCTAGCCTTATGCTAGCTAGTTATCTAGACTAAAGGCTTAGAAACATAGCAGCTACAATCACATATGCTGTGAAACCCATGTGTTCATGTAAATTATGTCCATCTAGATAGGCAAATTTAACTGATACGTACCTTTGCCTCAGTTATTACTAAGTTATTATGGTTAGATATTTAAAGTAAGTAGACACTGGGATATCTAAGTGAGGGCCTTTTACATATTAACAGAGGTTGTCGATAACATTTATAGGCCCGTTAATGATGAAAATAAGACATTTATTTCAACATAGGGTTACACTGTAGAATCTTCCCTCCGTTGTAGCAAACATGGCGCCCTATGGTTTGTCATACTCTCTCTAACATACGGCTCTGGTTGTGTATTTGTAAGGGGGGCAGCGCGGACTCTACCTCAGTCTTGTGCCAGTTGAAGCAGTTGTGCTTGTAGTGGTTGACTGCAGCCTTGTAGCACTGGTGCTGGGACAGCTCGGCCCTCTCGTTCAGGACCTCCGCGGCGATGACCTTGTTGCCGGTCACCAGCTCGACCACCCTGTGCATGCTGTCAGCCATCATCTCCCTCACCTGAACGCACAAAGGTTGGGGGAGGTCACGGGAAACGTGCGACCTGTGCGGTTCGTGTTTGGGCGGCGACTCTTTACCTTGAGGTGGGCGTTGATCTCCATCAGCAGACCCCTCGCCTCCCTGATATCGTTGGACGCCATCAGCTTCCTCTTGAGGATGGCCATGGGGACGTCACGGCTCGGGGTCAGATCCGGATCGGCGACTGGCGGCAGGGTCATTGGAGGGGCGGCGTTCTCGTCTTTGCCGTTACCCTGGAAAGCTATGACTTTCATGTGAGCCATGGTCTGCAGAGAGAGAAAGCAAGAACAGAGGAAGGAAACGGACAGTCTTTAAACTGCTGCATCATCACGACTGCCTGTCATCTGGACCTAAAATAAAAACAGCACTTCCTTTACGTTTGGGTTCATGGTGGACGTTTACTCAACACTTTCCCTCCTCCGCTGTTTTTCTCACCTTGTTTCCAAACTGCTGGACGTGGCTGGTGTTTGTGTGGCTCTTTACAATCTTGAACTGCTTCTGCAAAGTTTCTTTAGCCAGGTCCTCCTGAAATGAAGAAAATAAAAATACAAGGCGTGGTTTACTTTCTGTTGAAGAAGGTTCTTTTTTTTTCTTTTTTTTTTCTGGGGCTCTCTACTGTAAAACCACACCTGCTGATAAACAAACGACTCAGGTTCATATCCCGCTGGTTAAAAACAAGACACCGATGCTGCTACGTTCACCACTTCCTTTTCCTGTATATCTGATACCAGGTGTTTAGAACAGAACAGAACAGAAAGTTAACTGTCAATGGACTTAATATAGTTTGAGCAACTCATGTAGGAGTCATTAAAAGGCAACAATGAAATGTCACATTGTTGTGTAAAACCCTGTTTGTTTTACCTGGGGATCTCCAACCATTTGGGTAACTGCAGAGGTTTTCTTTGCAAGCACAATTCTCAAAGAAATTCCATTAGCCTTATGGCCTTATTTTCTGTTATCTTATTTTCTGTTATCTACAGGTCGGGGAGTTCATGCTTTACCATGTTTCCCTGACAAACTTGGTCCTAATCCAATTGACACATTTCTCTCCTTCAATCCAGCGTCTGAGAGCGCGCTCTCAACATTACACCGAAATGTCACCGCGTTGTCGCATTTGACGTTGGACGCGGCCAGGTTGGCATGGGAACGGTGATCTACTAGGGCACTGGATGGCTGCTGACCGATCCATAAATCCTCACTACGTGCAAGACATTGCTTCATAAAGTGGTTCATAGAGCTCAGGTGGCACCAGCGCTGGTTACGCCGTCTAGTCCTGCAGCACTTTAAATGAGCCCTTTATAACGCAATCAGCTGCAAAGCAATGGACGACAAACAAACAGCTGCTCACCAGTGGACGTTTCAAGCTCTGGTTGCCTAGGTAACCCCCTTGTCTTGTATATTTCCCAAATTGCGTCCAATGTCCAGGGAACTCAGACCATCATTTGTCAATCAATTGTATGAGGAGCTTCTATCGGTTGTGGCCTCAAAGTTTGGATTAGTTCAACTTAATACCTGCACTTTCCCACCCATGATCGCAACTTAATCATAATAATAATGTATTGGTTTTATATTCCTATTTTAAATGCTACAACTGAATGCATTATTCAAACTACATGGAGCATACACCTGGGGTGGGGATAGGGTGGAATTGAACCACCAACCTTTCAGTTATTGGACGACTGCTCTGCCTCCTGAGCTACTGCCGAGCTGGTTTTTACCAACGCTGCATTATCTCCTCTTGCTGCATTTTGGGAAAACTTTCTCTGATGACACTTTAGAGAGATGATACTGGTACCACTCTCATGTCTGTGAAATGTCTCAAAGACTGGGAAAGAGAGGAAAACAGCTTGACCGCACCCTCCAAACGTTTAACAGGATAATTCCTGTTAACGTACCTTCACTTGAGCTCTATTTGTCTGCACCTTTGCAAAAACTCATAATTTTTTAGATGATCATTCATTTCGAAATAGAGAGACAGCTGCCATCTAACCACATCCTCAGCGAGAACTTCCCTTTTCCATGAATCTTTACGATGAGAGAGTCACATTAGCCACATTTATGGTAACAAATTGCAGCAATCACCATGTGACTGTGGATTACTCGAAGGGGTTTAGTTGCTTCCTCCTCTTCCCAATCTTTGCGTTAAGCTAAGCTAACTGCTCTGGACTTGTAGAGTGTTGAGAAGATGTTCCATCCGAGGAGTAGCTTCTTCAGTTGTAAGGGACAATTTGGAAGTTGACGTTCTCTCAGAGAAGACTCTGAGAGAGGAGTGTGGGAAGCCATCTATGCCAGACTGGAAAACCGTCTCTAAACAGAGGAGGTGGACAGAGATATAATCTGTCACCAATTTACAGAAGTCTCAAACCCGTTTAAAACTTTGAGACTGGAGCATCTTTCATAGGGGAAGTGGTTAAGGGACCCACCACCCGCCCACCTCAGTGACAGGTAAGTATCCAGCTGTTCATGGGAATTGGTTGCACCAGTTTCTGGTTCCTGAGAAGAAACAAGTCAGGCAAGTTCCCTTATGCGCCCTTATGGTGCGTTGCTTTTGTGGCTGGAATTTGCGAACTGAAACGCCCCTCGAAGTCAAACTTTCTCCACAGAAAGTCATAGAATCTGCGCTAAATATGGGTAAAAACGATAAACTTTTAAAACCAAAACACGTGCGAAACACCAACGTGGCGAACTGGGATTAATAATCTACTTTTTTCTACATTTACATTAAACAAACTCCTGAGTTGGTTCAAGCTATCTGTTCCATTTACAATTTGTGGAACTTAAATGGCCTTAAATTTAGTTTAACATAATATAAATAATATAAATATAAATAATATCGTAATTATTGAACACACCAAGTTATATTCTTACAAGGCAAGCGCCTTCATGGATGCGGCCGTCTAGTTTTCCGACTTCTGTAACTGTGGAATACCGATAACTCATCGTCAGCGCCGGATTCCAGCCTCCGAGGTGAAAGAAAACGCACATTTAGAAATGAAGAAGCTGCTCGGTTGAAACGTCTCCTCAAAACTCCACGAGTCCAGCTGTGGTTAAAACGCCTCCTGGGTCACCATGAACCTGGACGACTGAGACCCTTCACAGACCTCGCTGGCTGTCAGGTATTAACTAGCACATCTCGTTGTCTCGACTTTTCCCTTGACATAGATCGATGATCACCCACCATGTCAGAGTCCTCCATCCAGTTGACGCTGTACCAGTCGCCCAGGTAGGTCTCCCTCTTCTCGTCATAGTAGCAGGCGTACGAGGACTCGTGAGCGTTTGCGGCTGTGGTGGCGTAAACTAAGAAAGAAAAAAAAAAAAACAATCTCACTTTATGCTGACAAAATAAACTACAGGCCACAAATAAAGGAATAAGAATTATGGTCGTCACATGACGGCCAGACACATGACAGGATGACTCATGAATATACATGAGATGACAAAATATCACATGAGTTTATATTGACTCCATAGAGATAACCACACTCCGATTCTTGGCTCCGGTTTTGCTTTTTTTATTAAATGTAGGTGAAAATCAAAGAGTCACGAGGGAAAGTCAAGTTTATGTTGTTTACGTAATGAATCACCAGATTATCTCTGTTTTTGCTCCTTATCTCAAACCTACCGTTGATGTCAGCGGGTAGTTTGGTCATCATGGACCCGGACTCACATGCTTCAATGTAGAACACCATCTATGTGGCGGGAAAAAAAAAAAAAAAACAGAAGCAGATGAGATGACACATCATCATATGACTGATCACCTGAACACTGTAGGACATGTCCACACCTGCCGACCTAAAACTTCAACAACTGTGTGTTTTTCCACGTACCCTTTTGTATTTCTTGTTGTCGTGCATGTATTTAATGGTGGTTTGGAGGTCGTCAACCTGGAGCTGCACGCAGAGAAAAGAGTTTACAGGTGAATCACAGGTGTCGAAGCATTTCACTGGACAAAGCCCCCAAAATAAAGGACACAATAAAGACGGTCATAGTTTTATAGTTCTGGGAATGACTCTGATTCTCTGAACCGACCACAGACTCTATTATCACGGCTGAGGGTCAAAGATTAGTTTCTGTAAAATAAAAATATAAAAATAAAAGTCCGTAACCAAGGCCGTGCCAAACTTTCCACTATTAATCAGGCTAATATTAACCATCTCAGATAAGCCTCAAACATTAGCAGCACACACAGTATTAACTAGTATTTCTCTAAACATCAGAATAAAAACAAAATGCCTCAATATCAACAAACCGGATCAGTCAGAAGGAATTTTAAAACAGATTGAAAGGGGCGGTGTACACATGTTTAGAACAAATCCATTCTGTCTGGACATGTTTAGTGGAGTGAAAACATCATGTGACGAGTTTCTAGGAGGGACAGAAAGTGATTTTAATAAAAAAAAAAAACTAATGAGGCAGCAGCTTTGATAATATGCAAGAGCTAAAACTTCCTCTTCGTCTGTAGTGTTTCCTGCAGCCAGAACCACTTTGTTCTACTGTGGCTCATCTATTCATGTTCTGGGGCATGTTGATGCATTTATATATATCATCTCATCAGATCATTTAATTTAGCGTCCATGTAAATTTCGCAGGTTCTTGGTCATGAACCAAACACATTAAACTTCACAACGTATCCGACAATCGGTCACTATCTGTTTGCAATTCAATACTTTTTGTATATATGCCAACACTTGTATATTGTTTATTCTATTCACTTTTTGTCCTTATTATTTGTCTCTTGTTATTTAGCTTTTGCACTCTTTATTCTTGTTACTTTTCTGCACCTATGGATGCTGCTGCAAACTGCAATTTCCTCATTGTGGGACAAATAAAAGGTTTTTCTATTCTATGATCAGTGTTCAATAGAAACTAAAGGGATGTCTGACTTATTAGAAATCATTCTGTAAAAGATCTGACATATGTCCATTGACTAATGAACTGCCAGCCACTGCTTTTCCATGTGGAAAATGTCAGAATGCTAAAATATTTCAATTATCTGAACGAACAGGTGGAACAATAAATATAATAACAGTTAGTTCCTCGTCTTTAAAGTGACACGTGGATGGTTTGTGTTAGTTGCATCGAGCAGGAAGTTAAAAAAACGCTCACGTCATCATTAGGGAAGGCGAGAATACCAGGTGCCCCATGATCAGTGAAGTACACAAAGACGTTATCCTTGGGTCCGCTGCCAAAGGAAAAAAAAATAAATATATGAGGTTAGTAATATGAGAAAATAAAAACTTGATAAACCAGATCTGATGTTTTTCAGGTTGTCTGGCTTCATGTTCCGTTTTGCTCCTCACTTGCCTCTTCAACACTTTGCCAGAGCCGCCACGGACACCGGAGGCGTCGCCCTTCAGGACGGCCAGGAAATTCTCCGGAGTCACGTCCTGCGGGGGCATGAGACGCGCGGTCAGAAATCACAACGTTTGCAGAACACAGATTTGCACTTTCGGATAAATATTTGCGCTGAAGCACTCGCCTCCCCGGTGTAGTCTTTAGGAACTCCCTTGTAAACGTCCGTACCGTTTGGCCTGTTGATCAAAACGCCAGGGGTGGGGTTTCTGGGGGGGGGGGGGCACATGATTAACAGAAGGAAGTGAATATGGCTGACAAAACACTTATGGCAAAATGACAATGCAACCGATGAATGATAATGATTCACCGATCCGGTGACTGAGCCAGACTGTGGCCGGTGTGGATTTTTTTTTCTCCTTTCACTGCAAAATAACATGTTTGACACTGTGCTGCCACAGTAACATGTGAGTACGTCAGTCAAAGTTTTGTTTTTGCAGGAAGGAAAATCAATGAAGTCAGAAACTGTTTGTGCACCCTCTACGAGAAACTAACTGCACTTATGACGCGAGTTATTCATTAACGACAAACCAAGTGGGCGCTCGTTATAACGTCAGCGATACAGGCGCATGACACAGGTATAAAACAGTCATGGTTGCGTAATGTCTTTCTAAGACACGGCCTACTTTTTGAGGCACATATGCCATCGATCGTTGGGCGCTGAGGTGTGTAAACAATTGAGTTGAACAGCATTCCTCTGAGTATCACGGGTTACTACTGTTAGATTAATCAGCAGCTCGGATGAAAAACAATTATCTCAACCTGTAACTCAAAGGCTGAACAAATGGGACAAATGTGCAGTTGTGTGCAGTTTTACTGGCATGAAGAGTTTGTTTCTCATCCAATTAAAAGACGTTAAATTGAAAATTACAATTAAAATCAACCACAGAACATCAACACACGATAACGTGCAACAACATTGTGTTTGACGCTGTGAGATGCAACTTCCAGCTGCAAAACGGACAGATCTCCTTTCACTACTGCTCCCCATGTCAGCAATACACGAAATTGGTTCCATGTGACTCGTCTCTCTGAAGGACACGGTGCAGACATGCCACAGCGACATGACAAATACCAACTTATGTGATTCCTCTGTGTCTACAGATGACCAGACAGGCGGCGGTGCAACTTAGTTCGAGTGTCAAGGATCTAGAAATATGCTCATGGACGTCTCCATGTGCCCGTGAAGAGAAGTTGTAGCTTTGATTCAACTATTCGGTGAATAAATGAGTCTTTACATGTGATTGAGAGGCTGGAATAATCCCATTTTTTTTAGCACTTTTGACTGAAGAACTATTTTATAACTTAACCCAAGCAAGTTTTCAGGATTTGAGCTGTTTGACTGGATAAAACAAACCAACAGAGGATGGATTTCTTTAACTGTTCTACACACAAATCAATCAAAACATGTTTTGTAAGAACATTTGCTATGTATTTTTCAAATGCGTGCACCACAGTAAATAACACAGATGAAAAGCTTTTTAAATAGAATGTGATAAGACCAGAGAAAAAACCCTTGTTTTAAACTTGAACTTGTACATTTTGGGACTCTGACGAATATATAAACATTCTGCACAGGACAGGGACAACCCGAAACACTGTGGGGTTTTTGTTTTTCTGCATGATGAGAGAAACGAAAGAGCCAACTCACTGTTCATTTTGAGCCAAGTCATCGTACATCATGACCACAATCTGCTCGTCTGGGATGCCATTTTTGTGCACGATCTGGTATGCATGGCAAGCGTCAGCCTGAAAGATGCAGGGTAGTTTTTTTTTTTTTTTTTAATAATATGACGGGAAAACAAATTCAGAACATGCACTGTGGAGGAGGGGGAAGTAAAATTACACTATGAAAGCAGAGAAAGTAAATGAGTCATGCGCAGTTTGACTCACCTGGTGCCTGTAGTTGTACCATCCGTTGGAACCGGCCACAATAACAACCCAGTGTTTCCCAGAGTCCGGCTCTTCTGTGGGGAACCCGAAAACCAGCCCGACCAGGCCGAGCAGGGCGATAAGGACTAACCGACACATGCTCTCAGCTTCTCTGGCTGTCCTGTATGGATGACAGGGCGGGGGGAGAAAAAAACAAACAAAAAACAAACTATTTTTAAATTCCCTCTTATAATAAAGTTGGTTTTAGACTGCGAGGAAACATGAAACCACACAAACAACTGATGCCTGCCTGACATGTCACATGACTATCCATTCTGGGATAGGTGAGACTAGCACAGCAAGCTAACTTGAGAAGCCGACTCTATTCATTTTTTTTTTTTTTTTCAAGCTTAAAAAGAGTCGGGGGAAATTAAAACAAGCTCTGCATGTAAAGAAAGGTTTTTTATTACCTTTATTTTCTTCGAGATACACAGCTCAGGAGCGGCTCCGTGAACGTGAACAACAGCCGCAGCGCTTCGTTTATATCTGACGTCGGGATAAACAGGAAATAGGAATTCTGCCGCCGCAGCCAATCAGAGCGCTGCGGGGGCGGGGCCTTACTGTAGACAGTCACGTGAACCAGGGTTAATTAATAACAACAGATAGATAGATAGATAGATCTTGCTTATTTCGGTAATGTACTTACATTCATACTTTTTGACATGACCTCAATATTTTTATTTTAAATTCCAAAGTAGATTCCTCATTTACATAAAGAATTTCAGCATGTACTATTTACTTTGTCTGAAAATTACAGAAAATAAGACTAGACAAAATATATGTAATCAACCGTCTCACAATTACAACCAAATTTAATATTCACTGTTCCAGATTTGCTAACCAATGACTACATATTGTTTTTAAAGCCATATTGATCCTGTTTAGAAAATATTTAAAAAAAAAACAAAAAACAAAAACAAAGCAACCAAAACAAGAAGTTTGAGTGAAAAATATAATTTTGCCTGAACTTTATTCAACCTCAACCCATTTTATTTTGTTTTTGGTTATTTGTTGTATTTTTGTTATTTCTTTTAATTTTGTAACTGTATTTTATCCTGACCAGTTTTGCATTGTTGTACTTTTTCTGTATATATTCTGTCAATGAAAACAAAACAACAACAACACAAAGGTTAAAAAAGTTTTAATAAGTACAAATACAAATTTACAATGCATTTTTCTTTTATTTTTATTTTAGTAAATAATCCCTCAGGATGAATACATAAATTTGTGCTCCCTTTGTCTCACTATAGTCGTCCTTTTGTGTCCCACTAATTGCCTGGAGTGGGGTCAGCTTGTGTCTCTTCAGATTAAGTCTGTCTCTTTGTGGTTGTGTAGATGTTTTGGATTTCTCTGGAGCTGCTTAGGTTGTCTAGCTTGTGTTTTGTGTATATATTTAGTTGTGTGGCATCTCTCTGTGTCGACTCTTGCCTCTGAAAGACTTTTACATATCTCAGGGTTGTTTTGTGTCTTTCTTTTGGGTCACTTTACATCTCTTTGCTGATCTCGGGGTTGTTTTGTGTCTCTTTATTGTGACTTTGTGTCTCCCTGAAGCACTATTACTTGCCTTTGGGTTCGTTCTGTGTCCTTTTGTAGTAGCTTTTTATCTCGTTGGGTTCATTTGCATGTCTGGAATTGATTTCTTTACTTGTATTTAGATTAGTTGGGATCTCTTTGTAGCGGTGTCTCACTTCTTTGTGGTTGTTTTGTGTCTTTGAAGTGTGTTTCCTTGATTTTGCGGTCAGTGTTTGTTGTGGTCTCTGACGTCGGTCCATTTTGTACTGTACTGTACTACAGCTCTAGTTACTAGTTACTGCCCAGATTAAAATTTTCCATGTAAAAAAAGTTGAGGGGAGTAAGAATGAAGCAAAGTATAAAACAAAAAAAGAGTAGTTTGGCTTAAATTTTAATTTATGAAATTGCCGTAACCTCCTAAGAGACAAGCATTTGTTTTGAATGCATCTTAATATCTTCAAGATAAGATTAAGATCTTTAAGTATTTGGGATTAGTGGGGCCAGAAAAGTATAAAAATAAGCATCATCTTTGAACCCTAAGTTTCTTTTTTTTAAAATAAATAAATATGTAGACACAGGGATTATTTCACTGTATATTACAATTTAAGTCACCAATGTGTAACCAAAAAAAAAAAAAAAAAGTTTATTTTAATGCAAAACCAGAATTGGAAGCAATGAAATCTCAAGGTACTCAAACAAATACTTTGGAATTTATTAAATTTTCATGTCATATCAAACTAGAAAAGTTAGTAAGAATAAATAGTACAGTGTATGGACACTTCACTACTAGTACATGGCAGACAAAAGGTCTAAATGAAGCAGAATAAGCTGCAACAAACCTAAAATGTAATGTCCCCGTATGAGGACACCAGGTCTCAGGAGGGTAATGTCCTTCAATTTGTTGTAATACTGCACTATTGTGACTAGTGGACTCGGTTGCTGCTTAGATTTCCCTCGCGTATCGTCTCTTTAAGTACAGGTTTCAGGTCTTAAAAGAGGTAGCAGGGTTGTAACGTAGATTTAACCGAGTGACTTTTACCCCTTGATTAAAAACAAACAAACTCTGAATACAGCATCAGTTCTTGTTGTCACGGATCCACATATTTTCTGCAGATGGTTCAGGAAATCTGTCCAGGAACTGATTATCTACTTAGATTTTCTGCGTTAAACAAACCCAAGGCCAGAAAGGGAAAACGCTCCATTTGATTCCTTACAGAGAAACTCTCAAGTGTCGTCATGTGGCTCATTAAAACGCTGAGAAACCTCCGTGAGTTATATCCAAACAAAGCAACTGAAAGACACACTGGCTATTATTTGTTATTCTGACTGAAACCACCATGAAAAACTATTTAAAACGATTTTAAATTACTAGTAAAGTAAAGAAACATTATTTTCCTACACATTTCTGCCTTCAGGTCATTTACAGACAAAAGCACTGGATTAGAAATACAGCACTGACATATATATGTTAAGTGTGGTGAATTCTGATTTAGGATTAATGTGACTTAAGATGTATACCAGAGGATCAATAAAAGGAGGCTGGAGCATTTAGAAGAGGCGTATTAAATACAGCAATAAATCAAACTTTTATTTCTCCATATAGAAAAAGAATTAAGTTAAATAGTGAAACAGTCCATCAAAAAATGCGGCATCTTGTTTTCAACCAATGGTCCTTAATACATTAACCTTTGTCCCAAAAAGAAAAAAGGAAAAATAAAAGATGTAATAAAGTGTAAATACCATGTTCACAGTAATAAATATTGAAAACAAAATCTTTTATACATTGACATTATATATATATATATATTTGTGTAAATATATATATATATTTATATATAGAAAGAGAGATATAATCATATACAGTAAAAAGTTATTTTCAAGTTTATCAAACATAAAATATTCAAATAAAAATGGCTGAAAAAAGAATGATGATTGCATTTTTTTTTTCATTCCCAAGGCATCGGTAACCATGGCCATTCAGAGTCTGTAATAAATAAAACGTGACATTATCTAAAGATTGTAGTGCATCACTGTAAATTAAAAAAAAAAAAAAAAAAAAAAAAAAAGAAGGATTATAGTGCAAGTTCTCTCTTTTTTTTTTTCTTCCTTTGCGCAAATTAATCTTGCAAATTTCAAAAGTAATCCGAACGAGGAATGACAACAACAACGAAGCAGAGTCAGGTGAGCGGAGAATCGTCGAGTCTCCGCGCAGCAGCTTTCTCTGCAGTCTTGGCAGCGGGAGGAAAAAAAAAAAAAAAAAAATAAAAAATGAAATAAAATAAAAATAAAAAGTTCTCACGTGTATGAAACCATGGCAGATATTCAATAGATTTATTTGGCAAATCATTTAAAAGACGAACAACACAGAAGAAAAATCTCCACGCGCTCCGTACACTCAGCTCTGTCAGTATTTCCAAGAAAATCGTCGGTGAAATGCATAGAAAATTAATTACCAGTAGCAAGAATTAAACTTAAGGGTTGTTTTACTGTCATGCAGCATTTTCTGAGATGCAAAAGCAAGGCAGATACTGTGGATGTGTGTCGATGCAGTAAAGCATGTTGGATAAATGTAGACCTCTACCTGTGCTTGCACTTTTTCCCTGGCTTCCTTTCCCCCTCAGAGATAAAGGAACGAGGGGGGGGGGGTTTGTCTGCAGGCTCTTGCATCCTGCTCAAAGTCAGGAACGCCTGGCTTCGTCTTTGCACAAGCTTGAAAGTGTGTGTGTGTGTGATGTGTGTGTGTGTGTGTGTGTCTGTGCTCGCTTGTCTCTCACACCTCTGCACCCAACTCAATGACCCCAGTCTCAATAATGGGCACTAGCTTATCTTCCACCTGTACCAGCAGGATGGTCTTGTCGATATGGGAGCGATTGGCTGGGTCTCGGCTACAAGGCACCCACCGGTGAATCACCTGGCAAACACAGGAGGCAGCGTCCAATCAGATTCACGAGGCATTTACGACGGAGCAAGTGGGTCAGAGGGTGGGGGGGGGGGGGGGGGGGGGGGGGGGGGGTTTAGGGCAAAAGAAAATAGGACAAACAAGTTAATCATAGAAAAATCACATTTATAGCACAAGGGCTCAGGGCGCGTGCGTCATGAGACAAACATGTAACTCGTCTTTACGTGAAGGTGAGGGAGGGTAAACTCACATGTCCTTCCATGCCCTCCAAAGGGCTCCAGTCTCTCCAGCAGGTCCGTCCTGCCCTCAGTCTCACGGTCTCGTCAGGCCACTGCAGCTCCTTCCGCTTCGATAAGTTGATGTTCTCCAGCACCTGACTCACATCCACAACCTGGGAGACGATGGACATGCGCACGTTAGTGGAGCTGGATGTAATGCACCACCTGACAGGATTTAATTCCAGCTATAGACCCCTTCACGGTTTATGAAGAGTGTGATGTTTAATGAGTGGCGGGGCTTAGCTGGAGGCAAACAAATCTCAAACACTGCAGCCTGTAAACGGCGGTTAGCATATTATACTGTTTTGGCAAGAATGGACGAAGAAAAAAATTAATATTTTAGGGAATATACTAATACACTCACTCCACTATAATACTAGTATTATTTTAAAAAGTTGACGACGATTTGCCTAAAGGAGGACACAGAGCGGACGAAGTCTGGTCCGTCTTTATCAAGTGAAGCCTCTCCAACAAAGATATTACAAGAAGTAAGTGGAAACACTGTGGAGGGAAACGTAGTAAATGCAACTTCTGCTTGGACACCCCTGAAACATACAGCTAATAAATAATTTGGCATTTGAAGGGGCCGACCCAGTTAGGAACAAGTGGAACAAACAACCTAGCAGCAGAAATACGCTTACATTTACACTTCAAGTACATCTCACTATTTGCGCTCACGTAGGAACATTTTTAGACGCCAGAAAACCGTTCATCATTGCTTCAGTTCCTGTTTCTGGAAGTTTGAGTGAAGCCTGTCTTTCAGCCACAGATGAACGTTGTGCTCTTGTGGGTATTTTACGGCCACACAGCGTGCGAAACGAGGCAACAATTTTTTTTTCGCATGTTACAACTAAAACACTTGGAGGATGAATTATGGTCTTTCCTGAGTAGTTTTGCTTAAATTTAAGTTTTAGCTGAAACATTCAGCTAATGTTGCATTAGATAGCGGTTAGCATTAGCATTAACATGCAACAAAAATGTATTCTAACCCATAACATTATCCAGGCTGAAACTGATGATGCATTACATATTAATCTTATCTGTTATGAAGTGTTGTTGATTGTCTCACTCCAATACTTTCTTTTAATCACCAAAACCATCTATGACTGACTGTTGCTGGTATGTGACCAAAGTTCAAGTTAGTGTTTTTGTTTTTTTTCGGTTTGACGGCTAAAAATACAGCAAGACGTCATTTTCATGGTCAAAGGTGACAGTGTTCGTCGCAACCTTCACTCTGTTTTGCCTCCAGCTAACGTTGTGACGTCACAGGTCATGAAAGGGTCAATAATGTTTACGTGCAATACATTCCCAAACCTGCACTCTGTAGGAGATGTCGTCTCTCCGTACGGTGGAGATGGTGGGGTTGTGCTGCTGCGGGTAGTGGTGATGGTGGTGGTGCTGGCTGAGGGGGTCCGTCACGGTGCTGCACAGGCCGTCGTTGCCCAGGAGCCCCACCAGCGTGTGCCGTTTGCAGGGGGGGATGCTGTGGCTGGAGAGGGAGCCCGAGGGGCCGGAGGGGTCGGAGGTGGAGCCCAGCCGCAGCTGCAGGGACGTGGGGAGCGTGCGCAGGGACAGCTGGCTGGTGGAGGAGCGGCGGCAGGGCTCCAGGCCCGTGGTGGAGGTGCGCAGGGACGAGTGGCGGCTGCTGCTGTAGCGGTACGACGAGGACTGGCTGGCCACGGAGGCCCGGGCTGGGGAGTGGCGGACCAGACCCGACTGAACGGACTGGGAGCTCTGACTGGTGCCTGGAGGAGGAACAGGAAGATCACATGATTTATCAAAGAAGAGTAAAGCCACACTAGCTGCTGTGCAGCTGTACTTAAAACATATCCAAATGTTAACATCAGCAAGGTATAACATTAGATATTAATGAAATAATTTGCTTACAAGCACAAAATGAAAAACACAGCTGATTCTGTTGGGGATGATTAACTTGTTTAGTCATGAGGTGGACGAACTGTGACCAGGTGATGGCGCTGTAAAGTCAGTCACAGGGTTGTAAAAGTCATTAGAACATGAGTCTGTGTCCTAAATTTAGTGTCTAGCCACTTAATAGTTATTTAAATCTGGACCAAAATGGCAACTGAATGACCAGCACAGATTCCCCCAAGATCCAGACCCCAGCATGGCTACGAGGATGTTTAAGGAATTCTGATAAAGTTTAATATAAAACACATTTCTGCTCAGGTTACCACGACCCTGAAGAGTTTAACGGAGGTCATTTTTTGTTTTGCTTGTTTGAAGTCACAATGGATGCGGCCACATTCGTCCTCACCCAGAGCGTGTGGCTGGTACGAGTGAGGAGGGGCCGGCACAGAAGTGCCCCCGTGTGACACCGAGCTCTGCTGAGAGTCGCCGCCTCCCCCGTTCCCGCTGCCGCAGGACAAGCCGCCGGCATCCGAGTCCTCGATGTTCCCTCCGCTGTTGCAGCCCGCGCCGCAGCCTTTCCGCAACCTGAGAGAAAACCAAATCCTTAATAGTTTAAACGCATCAGCAACAACATTTACGAAATACACGCGCGAGGCGTCGACAACCACTACTACCGCCGCCTCCGACCTGTGCCAGGTGCTGACGACGAAGTTGCGGATGTTTCCGATGCTGATGGGGCCTCCCAGGATGTGCCCGAGCTGAGGGTGCGAGTTGCAGTAGGAGGTCGTCAGGGGGGAGACGTAGATCGGGTATCCGATGGGCTGGTCGCAGGAAGAGTTGATCATGTTTCGTAGAGCCTGCTTGGCGTTCTGGATGCTCCCGCGCTCCGGGTTTCTGTTTCTCAGGAACACCAGCTCCTGCTGCTGCCCCGCCCAGAGCCCTCGGACACATTCTTTGTTCACCTGCAGCAGAAGCGTTTTGAGGTTTTTTTTGTTAAATGCGACGGCTCAGACCTCGTGAACACCCGTGAACTGATGACCGAATCTGTTGCCCACCTTGATGACGCGGAAGCTGAGGTATCGTCGATTGAGCATGATGATTTTATACTCGTTGGTGCCTTCGTCCAGGACGTGGCGCAGGGCGAGGAGCGACTGGGCGTTGGACAGCACGGCGCTCCTCCAGGCGGGGTCGCCCTCGTGAGCGATGACCAGGTTCTGCTGGTGGGAGGAGATGGCCTCAAAAAGAACCGCCGGCTCATCGTACTCATCGGGGGACGTGAAGTGGTCCTGATGCAGGACAAAGAAATTAAATTTCACCTTGAGCATGAGGCTGAAACCAGTTCAGTCTCGACACCGCGTCACCTGCAGCTCCTCACCTGGTGCAGTTTCAGAGACATTCGGATTCCAGGTACCACGACTTTCCTGAGAAGTTCCATGTCTGCGAAGATCCACTCGTCTCGCACTGACGAGATGCGGAAGTCTCCTTTGAATAATGCATGAAGCCCGTAAAGGAAAGACTCCAGATTGCTGTGATGGGAAGGAGAAAGCAAAGACATAACAAACATTATTCACCACACGGACAGAAAGGACAGAAAAAAAAACAAAACACCTGAAGTGTATTTATGTCTACGCATGCTGAAAGTTGAACAGGAAACATTAACGGGATGAATGTCCCAATAAGTCCAGGCCCTCGTCTCGTTGCAGTTTGGCCTACATACAGAGAGACGGCAGCTCTCTCGGGTCTCGACACATGTGAACTCATTATAAAGATTACTAAATAACCTGGACATATGATGGGCTGCTGTTCCCAGAGCTCTCCTTCCGAGCACACACAGGCCGAAGCAGAGCAGCACCAGAGCCGAGTCTTTCTCGCTGTCCAGCGGCTGCAAAACAAAGAAGAGGAGACTCCTGAAATCGCATTTGGTGCCAACGTTTATCTAAAAGTCTTTAGTGTTCTGAACTCGTCTCAAAGACTCAACCCTTGGCTCCGACACTGCCTTTCTTAACTTATTAAAGAAAATGTCATCTGACGAACCAATGACGCAAGCACAGCATCCACTGCCTTTAAAGTTTGATTAAAATCAAACAGCTGGGAGGCATTTATTTTCATTGAAGATTTATGAACAATCATCTTCAGGCTGTTGGTCTCTTTTATCTTTCGTGAGAACTCGGTACACAAATAATCACTGCTATCATCAAAACTGTGAGGTGTCACATGAGATGACACGTTTCAATCATACACGACACACTGAATCAATGACATCTGTTTCTACTAAGTCTACTAGACTTGAAACCAGAGCCTGCCACGCAACAGTCATCTTCAGCTGTTCGACCAACAGAAAACTCCAGTCAGTACCTTGGCCCTTCTGGAGTTGCAGTACTGGATCCAGCCCAGGTAGACTCCACAGAAACTGTCCCTGGAGATGCCGGCGAGCCGATGGTCGTAGTCCTCGTCGATGTTGGGATTGAAGGTGGGGTCCAGGTCGACGTAGTTCCTCTCCCCACATCCCCGCAGGCCGTCCTTCATGGTCTCGTTAGCCAGCCACTCCTCCAGTTTAGGCGAGGCAATCACGTAATAGATGATGCCCTGAGTAAAGGCGGATCATTTCACAAATCATAGGTCTGGGGGGGTCCATGGAGGTACTGCAAAATCTTTGGTTGATTAGACATTTTACATATATATTTAACTAAATCTCTCCATCAGTTTGGGTCCTCGCTACAAGCGTCTGGTGTGATCCTACGAACCTTGACGTAGTAGGTGGTGAGGATGCGTCGGAGGTCGAACACCTGCAGCATGGAGGCGGCGCTGTTATCGGTGATGCTGTAGCCCTCCAGGACGTACTTGGTGACCAGGACCTCCCAGGCCAGCCAGCGCTGGCCGAAGGCAGCGTTGAAGGAGAGGATGTGGGGGAGGTGGCCCGGCTCGCAGCAGCAGCAGCCCTCGTCCTCCTCCACCCCTTCAGTGATGGCCTCCACTTCTCTCTGCTGGCAGTAAGTTCCTGGAGAGGGAAAAAAATCAGGAGGTTAACAGTGATACATGGACTCAAGTATGATCCAGTGCATGAAAACAGGCAGGTACAAAAGAGTTTTACGAACAATCAATCTGCAGATCTTTTACTTGAATAATATATCAATTATTCTGTCAATAAAATTAAAGAAAATAGTTTTCAGTTTTCTTCCCCTAAACTAAAAAGGTATTAGGACCATTCCACAAAACAAAAAAAGCTCCAATCCAAAAATGAATTTGCATGTGTGTTTAATAACTAAATATTGATTCATGGTTGGATCATTAATACTTTTAAACGCTGACTGAAAGAAGAAACTGTAAAAAGGTCGCGTGTAACAACACGTGGTGCGTTTCTAAAGTTGCTGACAGACTTGGTGATGAGTGTCATGCTCTGAGGAGTGTCTCTAATTCAGTAAAAAAAAAAGTCACATGCTCTTGGCAGCACTTTGCGTTTCAGCAGGTTTGTTGGGCAGCAGAGCTTCAGGACGGATTACTCAAACACATGAAGCGGCACTGAACACTCAGATAATGCAGGAGAACTGGTTGTTACTCCTTAGTTTATCATTTAAATCTGCACACTGGCAGAATAAGACTTGTAAATCTTATTATTTAACTTAGTTGCAAACAAAATCCCGGAGTTTCGCTGAATTTGTGCAAAATTTGGACACTGAAATTTGCATGGGCTTCAGGAGTATTTAAGACTCAGCACACTGCGTTAGTGACACTGACAGCAAATGTAAATAACTTTGTTCTACTCTTCTGGAGAACCATCTGGCAGGGACAGACTGCTTTCTCTACCCGTCGCTGCTCAAGGAGGTTTGCTCCTGCTCCAAAACATTTCTGCTGCATCACTTCCTGATATCCCAAACTACAGGTTGCACCAAGGGTCAAGAAAGTCATCGAGTTAATGTCGCATCAAATACATTCGCGGAGATAAAGGGAACGTGCATTAACCACCCGGTAGTTATGAAAACTACCAACTGAAACACAAACTTCTTCGCATGCGCGGAGACAATAAAACCTCCTCACCCCTGAACTCCAGCCCTCTGAGCTGAAAGGTGACCAGGCCGTTGCCGATCTCGATGAGGTGCACCAGAGCGTTCAGGTAGTCCGAGGCCAGAATGAAGCAGTCCCCGGTGCTGAAGTTTCCCCAGCGACCCAGGAGCAGGTCACCGCAGAGGCTGTGCTGCAGCGAGCGGGTCAGGTGCTCGTAGAAGATGGAGTTCAAGTTGTTGTCGTCTGAACCTGAGAAGGAAAAGGTTGGAAAACACAGTATGACATTAGTCATAGTCATCATTATTCATGAATATTTGGTTTGGGGGTCTATTTTATTCTTATTTTGCTTTTAGATGAAGATTAATGAGAGTTTAGCAAGTCATAGACTAGTTGTATGAACAGCTCCGCCAACATAAACAATGTCTTGTCCCTCACCTGGGTTTCTGTCGAGCTGAGAGGCCAGCCGAGTGTTAGAGTGATCCACTCTCTTAGTGCTGCGTAAATATCACACACGTTAGAAGCAGATTCGCACAGATTTCACATCATTAATAACTCTCCATCTGTTTCCTACTTGTAGTCTCTCTCCCAGAACTTGACGGGGCGGACATAGGAGGTGATGAAGATGGCACTTCCGAGGAAGGGGTTGAGGGGAGTGGAGAAGATCGCCGACACCACAGCCTGGACAAACAGCATGGCGGAGTCTGGCGGAGGCCTCGGGTCAAGGTCACTTAACAAGCAGACACCGTTTTCTACATGAGCTCGCACTTGGCTGAGACAGCACGTCACAAAAACCGTGTCAGTCACAAGTGATCTTTATCACATGCAGGATTTACAGCAGCGCTTTTTAGTGCTCCCAAGAAAGTGATGACTCAGAGTACAGTATGCCGTGTGCTGGAATAAACGGAGGCAGAGGGAGGATACGAGGCACAGCGAAGGGCTGAGCAAAGGCGTGAAAGGCTGATCCCCATGTGATCTGCCAGGGGGCGATGTAGGTGTAAACAAAGTGCAGCTTGTAGAACAGCTCCCACAACTGAGAAAGACATAAAGAGAGGGAACTCAATGAACACCAGTATCAATTACTTATAAGGTACTATATCATAAAAATACTGTTAATCTACAAATCTACAGTCAATCATGTATCACTCTCACCTTGCTGAAAACGATGGACATGAGGAAGAGGTCGAGCAGCAGCGTCTCGGACAGGTGGCGGTAGTCGAAGGTGAAGAAGAGGACGGTGAAGAGGATCGTCACGTACTGGTAGGTGGGACTGCTGTAGGAGGAACGGAGCAGCTTGAGGCCGGCCACTGTGATCATCAGTGCACCGACCCTGGAGCCAAATAAAAAACACAAAAACATCAACATCAACCATGAAAAACTTTATAATAAAGTGTTAGACACTGAAAAATGAAGGTAAAGAGACATTATTACTATTTCAGCGGTGCAGATGTTCAATAGCCAAATAACCAGGTAACACAGACAGATTTCTCAAGTATCTATCGACTAGTCAAAGATCAAATTAGCACAGAACATTTCGGTACAAATCTTGGACAGAATTCTCACTCTGTGTCGAGTCTCTTGGGGCTGGCGAGCTCTCTGGCGCTGCCACTCAGCTCGTTGAGGATGACGAGCGGATAGAGGACGTTCTTCTCCACAAACAGCAGCCACACGTGGAGCTTCTCGAACCACATCACGTGAGCCGCATCTGACAGAAGAGACGGGATCGGGATTCAGAGATACAACAACAACAAAAACAGTAACAAACAAAGAAAGTTTATGCGAAGGATGACTTTTCACTCATTTTTTTGCTTACCCCTGACTTCAAACTGATAGTACTCCTTGGTTTTGAGCAGGGGGTGGGAGAAGCAGTACCAGGGCAGCTGCTTTCGGACTTGGGGCAGCAGGTAGTGGGTGAGCAGCCCCACCGTCCCCAGCAGAGCATACAGGACGTAGCTGAGGAAAGGCTGAGGGGAGATGGAGATCAGTCAGGTAGTGATCAGATTTAAAACAGACAGAAGAACACAGAGGCATTTCCAGATTTTGTACTTTTTTGTGTATCTACCTCTACATATTTAAGCCCTTTTGTCCTTCATAATATATTTATTAAAGATATGCTCTGAATATGGCTCAGACTTTGACATTAAATAGAAATGTAACATTTTGATAGTTAAAAGTAGAGAGGACGCTCCTGACTTAAAATATGTACTGAGGTCAAATACATTATACGACTGAGGACCTGTCTGATCATAGGGACATGTACAGAAGCTTTTTGTCCTCCCATGGACACTGCCCACACTCTAAAAAAAAATGATGTGCTGGCTCAACATAAAAATTTGATGTAACAATTTGCATCGACATTGTTAAGTTACTTCAACTTAGCTAGTATCGAGTACGTGTCACGAGACTTTTCTAGTTAGGCCGACTCAATTACTTTAGTACAAGTAACACAATGTGCTTCGTCAGGGACGGGGTGGAATCGAAGAGCAAACCTTTCAGTTATTGGACGACTGCTCTACCTGCTGAGCTGCTGTATCAGAGAAAGCAGCAAATTACTCCTCCTAATTATTCTAACTATTACTTTCTAACTATTTCTTTTCCTTTCATTCTACTCAAAAATGTCCATGAAAACTGTTACTTTATTTATTTAGTACGATACCTTATTTATGCAAGTCAGAATCAATGTTAAGTCGTGCTAACTGAACACACCTCTATGTTGAATAAAGGCAGAAATATCAGTTGAAAATTCATGTACCTTTGAGTTGAGACTGTTTAATTTATTTTCAGTTAGACCAACGCGTTAAATTAAGTTATCAACTTATTATAATATATACACATAACAAACTTATTTTTTATGCAGAAAAAGCTTTTGAGCTACTTTTTAGAGCTTTACAGAAAAAACAGCAGCATATGAAAACTGAATGTAGCACATAATGACGGTATGAGGCCGTTACTGAAGGTGTCATGATGATGAAGAGCAAATAAACCACTTGTCAGTGTTGGTGCATCCACCTCTCCTGGTGTGCTGAGGAAGCTCATGTTCAGATATATGTGCAGACTGTCTGAGTCACTGAACAGCTTTGATAAAACTGTTTCTATACCTGTAGCGCTATGAACACTGTGCTGACGTGGATGGCGAAGTAAAGGACAGCAATGACCACGCAGACGATCAGGTCAGACTGCAGACGCTCATTCTGGATTTGAAAAAAACAGAAAATAATAATAAATTAAAAAAAAAAAAACATGTGGGAAGAAAAATAATCATCTCATTAAAACTGAAGAAAAAAAAAAAAGAAGAAGAATAAACCAGTAAACTCACCACTGACGCCTTGAGCTTTTCTGGCAGAGGGTCCTGTACTTCTGACAGAGGGTCCTCTGGATTCTTATCTTTTAAATTAGGCAAAATCTTGGACTGAATCAGTGAGCTGTTAAGCAAGAAGCAAGAGAACATTAGTTGGTCTAAATACCATCAATCTCCTGCAGGTGATTTATCTCAGATCAAACTGTTAACACTACAGCCTTGTGGTGAATCAGTTTTAAACTATTTGGACCGAACATTTCAGAATCAACTCGTGTCTGATATAATCTGCTGAGCACGTACGGGCACCGAAGTCACAGACAATTCTTTAATGGTGATTTCTGTCTTGCGGACGAGGGCCAAGCAGTTAATTGAAAACATTTCCTTTTGATGACCCGTTTTTGCCGACTCGAGTGCCAGATGGGCGAGTCCGACGCGTCCGGCCGTAAGAGCCAGATGTTTCCAATGAGAGAAGTGTTTGAAAGTTCAGCGTTTGTTTCTGTGAGCAGTCGCCCACGGTCCAGATAATAAAAAGCACATCGCACGGAGGTGTGTGGCGGCAGCTCATTAAACTCACATGAGGACGGACGGGTCGCCGCTCTGCCGGCTCAGGTGGTAGGACACTGCCACCAAGAGGCCGCAGAACACGGAAAATAACACGGGGATGTGATGAGGCTCCCAGGTCTCCTAACAACGAAAAGGTTTATATCAGTCATATCGTGGACATAATGGTAAAGAGGACGTCTGGCATGTTAGCATGAAGTTACTATAATGACATTTGGGGAGCAGCAGATTCTAAAAAACCTGGCTTAATTATTTTATACATGTTTCTGGTACTGGAATCAGTAAATAACAGCAATCTAAGTTTAATAAAGTGGTAAAAGAATAAAATTAATGTCATTGTCTGAGAGGTTGATTTCCTGGAAACCAGGTTCTCTAACATCATTAAAGCAGCAGTGTAGAGGGTATGCATGTGACGTCACAGTCAGCAAAGTCTCCATGGTTACGGCCACTCACTGGCAAAAAAGTGAGAGTGGAGCATTAAGATTAGCAGCATTAATTTGAATTATAGGCTTTAATAGCATCTAAATTGTAAAATCATGTTTTTTTTAAAAAGGTGAAGGCAACAGATCTGAAAAGCAGTCAGATATATTTTTACAGAAATCTCTGACTGCCAATGAACAGAGAAGTAAATGGATTGTTGTATTACGAAGAAACAACTGGAATCCAGGCACAGAAACCTGGTGCTGTGGTTCACATTTTGTGTCCGATAATATTAATTTATGCTGTATTTTTTGACAAAGTCATACCTTTAGTTACTTAAGTTACGTTCTACAGGGCTGTCAGATAAGTTTGTGGATGTTGTTGTTTTCTATTTCAGTTCCAGCAATTATCAATAAAAAAAAACATCTAGTAGATGCTACAGTATCGTATGGCTAACGTTACTTCTCAGTGAAGCTCTTAGTGTTAGCATCTTTTATTTAGCTACATTTTTCACAACTGACATGACCTAAAACTAACTGAAACTGAAGCTAATCCACTTTTCCAAATCCACACTAGTTCACACGGATCATTGTCGAGTTCAACTGCTTAACTTGGTTTGATAATCCACATTTTTCCTGCTCTCGCTGTATTTACTGATACATTTCACCACGTTTTTGACACTCAGGGGTGCGTGGCTCCTGACAGCAATGACATCAATACATACCCTCACCTGAGACATTTCTGTCTTGACACACTCTCGGGGTCTTACAGGTTTATAATTCTGTGATTAAAGTCACCTTAGTGGGGTTTGCTCTCACCTTCAGGGCTCCGTAGCAGAAGCCGTAAAGCAGAGCGACCGTCACGATGCTGCGCAGGATGCTGTACAGCGCCGACAGTAGGCTCGTGGAGGCTGCACAGAGCACAGAGAGAATGCCAACAATGAGAGCGCTCAAACTGACAGGCACCGGGCCCGGCAGAATGCTGATCAGCACTCTGACCTGTCACGAAGCCTGCCATAACACAATGTATAACGTGTAACAACGTGCGTTGAGTGCGCGTTGTCTCGTCGCGCAGAGGTCAAGGGCGCCCCTGCGGAGACGCTGCGCATCTACAAGTGGCTCACCGTTGCCCCCGAACACATGGATGTCCAGCTGCTCAAAGAGGTACATGACGAACGTGTTGACTTGTGGCAGCAGCCCCACGAAGAAGATGATGGGAAAACACAGAGTGAAGACTGCAAGGAGACGAACGCAACATGACAGTAGTGTGACAAAAATTAAACACCCGGCTTACTACAAACGCTACTGGTTCATTCTGGTGCACAGTGACACGTCCCCGGGGCAACAGCAGCAATAACTGTTGACTACTGTTCGATGAAAGGAGGTTTTAATATTTAATAACTAAATAAAACATTCCGTCAGGACTGCGTGGATGTGGTTTCAGCAGGAAGTTGCCAGCGGCTATCCTCAGATCTGTGATTTAAATACATCTGTCTACACACTTCACACACACACAAACAAGAAAAAAACAAAACACACAACAAAGCTCTCATGTGACATAAAACTATTAGAAAATCCTGAGTCCAAGGATTGATATTAAGAAGCTGATCGAGCTTTCAGGGCCATTAAAGTTTAAAGTTGAGTCATTTAAAGTTTTATTAAGCACTTAAATCTCCACTAAGACCTTCATGATTATAAACCAGAATTTCTGCATCCACGGTTCTTTCTGGGACATTTTACCGTATCCTTTGCATTATTCCAATAACATTTTTTTTTGTACCTTTATTTTGAAAAGCTCTATGCAACAAAAGCTTGTTTATTAATATTGCATAAAAAAGCCACAAGGAAGTGTACGTACCTATGACAAGATCCCTGGCTGAGGTGAGCACCAGGGAGCTGGTGAGCGCGACGCCGTACAGGGTGAAACGGGAGGAAGTGGTCCTCAGGCTGCCGTAGTGCAGCAGCCAAATGAGGCCACAGCACAGGCAGAAGTAGACAGGCCGGCTGTATGCTATGATACGATTATGGCCCTGCAGGGACAAGGGGAAAGTGACACAAACGGCTCGTTATTGAAGCTTGGTTTAATACAGCTGAATATTCAGAAGATAATCATCGACACGTTCTCCAAGCGTATTTTACTTTTTAGATTAAAAATGGCTGTCGTCCTTGTTGCAAGATAAATTCTACAGTATCAAAGATGTGTGCACATTCTCAATGCAACGCTTACACTGTCTAGCAATAATTATCCCTCCAGAAAATATTAATTCAATGGCATCAGTGTCATATGAGCCCTGGGGAGAGTGACACAGGTATAACCAAAAATAGCTTCCAGTGTAAGGTTTCATGTCTGCAGTGAGTGGGTTTGCAACCCAAGAGGCCACCAGCTGCTTTTCTTTTTCCCCCAAAGGAAGCACTGACAGTTTACGTGTCAACAATCACGTTAAATAGACCGTCTTCTTTTCTTTTCTTTTTTTTTTTTTTTTTTTCCACAGTGTGGAGTAAAGCGTAGGGAAAAAAAAGTCCTTGAGGTGCTATGAGGGAACGGAAAAGGGGACGACACAAGGGGGGGAGGGAGGGAGGGAGGGAGGGAGGGAGAGGCGAGGAAGATACAAAGAGTGAAGAGAGTGAGCTGTGGTCTAAACTCTGACCAGCTATTTAAAGCGTGTGCCTGCAGCTGAGTAAGAGCTGCATTAATAAAAGACGCCGTTTCAGAGCGGCCTACTGATGCAAGGGAGGGAGGAACACACACACGCTCACAGGGGAAAAAGCAACATTGTTTTTCAGAACCACGACTATCAAGAAAAACAACTGAATAACTTCAGTTCGTATCACAACTGTAGCCAAACTCATCTACCTTTAAAAATAATTTTAAAAAATGTATAAATAATATTTACTTACATGTCGAGGAGAAGAGGAGTCTGGTTGAACACTCTGTTAATAAGGAGAAGACAAAAGACATGTAAATTCACTGCATTTATTAAAATCTTTTTTAAAACTTCAAACATTCCCCTAAAGACATACCACACTTTCTTTACTGGTGTGCCAAAACACATGATAGCAGTTTTTCAATTGCTTCTTTGTGACAGTTTCACCTTGTAGGGGTGAGTCTAACAACATCACGCTGTTAGTGCGAGCGCTCACCTTAAGTAAGGAATACTGGCAACTTGCAATGACAAGGCAGAACTGAAAGACCCAGATGTCGGTGAAGAAACCGTGGACGAGCAGCACTGAACCCAGGAAGGCCACGAGGACAGCCAGCACCACCGCCAGCATGTTCTCTAAAACCTCACGGTTCCTGTAACACAAGAAGAAGTCAACCACATTCAGACAAACTCACTTTCACTAATGCTTACTATCCTTAGCAGGCCTGAAAATCATTTAGACGCAAGAAGAAAGGTAGGTCAGCAGGTAAAATACATTAAATTATACTGACAGCATAACTGACCACACTACGATTTTGTAGGAATCGAAGCCAAGCTTCCAACCCATGCAATACAAAAGGATATTATCAATCCTATCATTCACTTGCAGATGTGGTCTTCCTTCTTGGTGCTGGTGCTAAGCTTGCAGCTGCATTTTCAATGCGTTGCAGACAAGACAAAGCGGCTTGGCTTACTCCCACATGAAGGGAATTACGGTAATTACGACAAGAAGAGATAAAAGCCTCTGAACCCTTAACAAGTGGAATGATTTTAATTTTGCAATAGGCGTAACAATGGGGTTGATTTGCTTGTTGGATGGCAAACTGTATACATACATACATGACAATGAAACAGGGCCTAGAGAAGAACCTTGTGGAACACCACAAAAGAATAGGCACAGGATAAGTAACAAAAATATTCACAACACACATTACAAGATGTATCTTAAGATGTATCTTAACAACTGGGGTTTTACTATAGCTCTCCCATTTTCTTTAAGGTTTATTTTGGTCCCAGGCCACATATTCATCTTTATATCTGAGGAAAAATGCCACACTATTTTGACTAAAATTAAGTAATATGGTTGCCTCTAAAGTTGTAAAACCTTGTTGTCATTAAGGAGAGAGACACTACAACACTTGCAGGCTCAGGTGGAGACCAACTCTAAAATACTACTAGTATACTAGTAAGGCATGGGACATAATTTCCTGTTCAAATTAGTGTTGAACCCTACTCCTACTACCCATAGAACCCTACAGGCACTTGCAGATCATGTTGCTGTTTAATTAATAAAGTACAGAATTTTTTAACGCTCACCTGTCAAAAAGTGCTAGCAGAGTGAGCCGGTCAAAGTGCAGGCCGACCCACAGGTAGGGAAGAAGCCACAAGCGGTAGTACTGCTTGGCTTTGCCAGCAGCAGTGGAGGCTGCAGTGTCCTCTTGTCCCAGTGGAGCATCCTGGAGCTCTGGGCTTAGGTCTCCGTCTTGCTGCTCCAGCAGCTCTGGGTCCATTGTCAGCAAACGGTTTAGACGAATCTGAGGGAGGGAGATCTGCCCCAGAGTCAGTGAAACTTATCTGTGCTGCCTTTAGAGAAATGATACAACTCAAACTGTCCAATATGGTTTTAAATTAAATATTATCACCGTAAATATTAGATTACCGTACGAAAACAGAAAGAAAAGTCCGACTCAGTACTACATTCTTTCTCTAAATCCAAATGACAGTGCTTGGTTTTGGCTGAAAGACTGGATATAGACTGCACCACCACCACATTCACATCCACTCCAAGACATCTGGATTCTCACTGCTGAAATGGTTAAACATCTAGCAAGCATGACAACCAGATCAGATATAACGAGATACAACCAGTTTAAATTTGTCCAGGAGCCAACTGGTCATTACTGTAGTTATTTTAAAAATGGTATAATCTGATGTGTTTTTGGTCTGAGTCCAGAAAACGAGAAGCCAATGCAACAAGAAAGCTAAATTTAACTCACATGAATTCCAAAAATAATATGCAGATATATGTAAAAAAAAAAAAACTCGTGCTCTTGCACACACAACAAGAGCTCACTGGTTATGTACTCACCAGGTCATGAGGATAGAAGCGAACTGAGGTAGAACTGGAGAGGTGGGAGTCAGTATCCCTGCAGGGTATAACATAAAATGAGAACACAGATCCAAAAGCATCCACTGCACCTACTGTATTAAAATCATGACTTCCTTTCTTGACGACCTCAAACAGAGCAGTCAATAGGCTATTCACTTAGCTGTGAAAGGAAACCCAACCCTACAGTACAAAAGCAAGGGTTCCATTAAAAAACTCTCAACTAACTGGAGCTTAAAGGAAACTGACTGCACAAACACTGGCATACCCTGTAATAACATCTCAAGAAGAGATCAGGTAACTAATTGGACAAATTATGATCAGTAGCCACTAGGCCATGTGCTACGCTGTCCACACCATTAAATATAATCATTACAATCTTGGTAACACTGCTTATTTGCTCTTTTAACAAGATTTGATGAAAAGGTTAGGATTACCATCAGTATCCACAACTAATTCAGCTTCACACAAACAGGCTAGAGGGGCTCCTATATAAAAGTATTAATTCACCTACAAGACTAATTAGCTTTTGATAATTCTGAACAAAAACCTCAGTTTTATATTAAGAATTAAGTGTCAGTGTTCGTATTCAATTCTCAGTAAGAAAGCAAAATAGCGCATTTCACTAAATGTCAAACTCTTCCCATGAATGAAAGAAATTAATATTTTTATGGCTGTGAGTCATCGGTGGAATAAGAAAGAAAAAAATGTGATCAATCATAATAGATTTCAATCACATAAAACAAAAGAAAAAATGTTTATTCGATTCAGATCTCGTGACAAAGTGAACCACAAAAAACAAAACTTGAATGGGACCCAATATGGAACCTTGTGGTGCTCCAGTAAATACCTGTTTATTCCTACTCAGTAACATTATTTAAATTGAGTATGTTTAACACTACTGCAGGATCAAGTTCTATATCATGATATATAAAACCAAACAGGCATGACAGCAATCAGAGGGTTTAATGTTACCATGTGAAATCCCTCTAAACAAATAAGGAGAATTATCAGACTAACCATATGTTATTGGAGGCTCGTCTGGTTGCAGGTTCAAAATTGACCAGGGACATATCACATCCACCGGCCTCATATAAGGAGGGGGTGAGCTTTCCTGGAGAAACACAACACACACACACAAAAAAAGAACAGAAGCACATTCAGTCTAAGGAAATGACAAACAGAGACGGGCTTCGCCTGTGAGAATAATTTCATTAAACTACATGGCTATATACAGACAATTAGATGGCTTTGGCAATATTGCAGTGTTCATCTGAGGTAATAAAATTATTGAGTGAAAGTGCCTCCTCCCAAAGACGCTGTAAACAACCAAGTCATTTCCTGCTCATCTTGAAAACCTGTCAGGTGGATCAAGTTCAGTAGTACAAGTTAAAAAAAAAAGGAGGATATTAATGTAGTGCTCGTGAAACTTGTCAACTACACTGAAAACTTACACTTAAACTTAACGTTTAAATGGGTATTATATTTAAAAAAAAATTCCTTCAATACTGCATCATTCCTGGAAGTATCAGGAGAAATACAGAGTGTCGTCATGGCAACACTTTCCCAGCTCGCTTAATGAAACCTTGATTGCAATCCAAATTATTGAATGTAAAGTAATAGTGCGGTTATTAAAATATTCAGGAACAATCTGAGGTTATCGTGAAGTTACAAATCAAAGAGTATGGCAAAGAGAAATGGAACATGGAAAATGTTTCCAGTCTCCAAGTGCTATTTTTGGTAGAAGTCCCGATTTCTGTTGACAGGGTAGTTTGTGCAACAGAAAATTGACTTTTCTACTTATTTAAGTACATTTGATGAAGACATGAAATGTTGCGCAATGTCTTTGTTATGAGGAAATTGTCACAGCAACATGAAAGAAGGAAGGAAGGAATGTAGAAGGTGTTCATTAAAGCCACATCCTCTCAGTATTACATGACATAAAATCTCGCAAAAATATGAGGTTTCAACACCTAAGGTTACGAGTACAGCAACACACACTCAGACACACTAGCAAGCCATTCATTCCCGTTCAAAGTATGTATAACGGCTCCTAAGAAGCATCTAGTTTTTTCCCCACATAGCACTGCCATCATGAGATAACAGTGAAACATGCTTATGTACAGGCATCAACAGCAATCAGTGACACTCTCTCGTCAGCACCAGGGGTGGGAATGCACTACGCTATGAGCGGAGGTTAACATCAACATCCAAGTGAGGTCAAGTATCGGCTGCAGACACAATATCACAGACAGAAATAAATGGAGCATGGGTAATGTTGCTGAGCTTTGACTGATTATGACAGTCCACCGACTGTGGATAATAAGCGCTCCGCTGTGACTGAATGCGGCGATGATATTCGTGACCAGCTCCCTTCGAACTATTTTCAAACCATCAAAGCGACTGCAGCAACTTTCCAACCGAAGCATATAAAACCAGAGCAAGACGGCCAAGTCTTATGACAGATCTGTCGCCTCTCCAGTCCAGCACACTCCCACAATAAGATGTGTTTTTTTTTTTTTTAAATCTTAGCAGATCAGCTCTCTTTGCGTACTCCCTACCGAAGTCATCCTGCAAGCTGGTGGCGCCAACAGTGGAGGCCTTGTCCTGAGAACCCTCCAGGTTTGTGCTTCCGTTCCTGGCCAGCAGGGAGGCGCTTGCGCTCAGCACTGTCACCTGGGACGGGGTTCGGGACGGCTGACTGTTCACCTGGCAAGTAGAAGGCTGGGAGGCCTGGCTGAGGGCCTCCTGAAGACTGTTGGAGGAGAAGGGAGAAGGGGAGGAAGTGAGAAGTGGTGGAGGCCAGGGGGTGTCTCCTACATACAACCATACAGGTGAGGGCGGTGGGGACAAGGTCATTTTACACGAGAGGGGAATATAAGGTGAGGTAAGGCGAGTGCAGACGAGGTCCCCGAGTCAGGGGTCTAAAATGGCTGAAAATGTTTTATTTAGGCACTTTTACACTCGTTTACTCGTTTCATGCTACTGCTGTCGATGAATAGTGTCCAGACTGACCACACATAAATAGAGGATGGGGGTTAAAAGCTAAATGTATCTATGATCACAACAGCCTTCATCACTTAATAAAGAGATGCAGGAGCACCTTAAATCGCCATCATGTTGATACTATCTGCTATGAGGAAATTTAGACCTCCTCATCATTTAGGTGGTGATAATCCTGATGCCATGATGATGATGAATTGTAGCTCTACTAGAAAACTAAATTTAGAAGACGTTGATCCAATTTTTAATCCAGAGATCTATTCCCCTTTGAATTTGATCTACACAGTTCAGTTTAAATAAACTAAGAAAGTAGAGGGAAGAAGAGGGAAACTTTTGAAAGCGTACTGACCCCTGGCAGGCTGCATTTTTGATTCCCTTGCTTAACTTTTTTCAAGGCTCAGCATTTAGAAATGTGACCTTGCCAGGTAGGTGCAGGGAAACGTAGAGCCTTGGCTAGAGGTGAGGAGCTGCTGGCGCAGACATCAGATAAACCTGATGCAAATACAACCAATTAGACTAGCGGGACGTAAACGTGCGTTTTTGCAGCCCCAGCAGCTTTCTGATGCAGTGATCGAGTTGTTGTTTTCTGTTTCTGGATTCGCAGAGACACGCGGGCTGTTGCCGCGGAGGAATCCGAGGCCTTCCAGTTATGTCGGGGCCTCTTTTAATCAGGCTACAACCTCACGAGTGTCAGTGCACTTGAAGCATTCTGCAGGGCAGCGGTCGATCATGACAGGGCAGTAAAGATTTAAAGAGGAATCAGTTTTTTTTTCAAGGTTAGATCACACATTAAGTATGAAAAGGACAGATAATGGTGCTGGAGACCTAAATTTAAACTTTGACTGAGATGACCAACAAGAAATCTAAATGTTGCAACTGGAATGTGTTTAATAAAGCATTGCAACAGCAACAGAATTACGTGATACATGATAATTTACCCTTGTCCACTCATGTGAAAGAAAAAACAGAGGTGGAAAACTAAAACGATCTTTCTCCAGAGAATTACCTGCATCTGTATCATCACGTGGGGATATACCTATATTTTTAATAGAAGCTAATCTTCATTCCTCTTCACAGAGAGGTCATTCCGTAGGGCAAAGCAATGTGGTGCTGCGCTGCTCAACAAATCATGCATACTTCTGAGAGGAGACAGTTCGTCAGCCAAACAGATTAGTCAGACCTTGTGGCCTTCTGCCTTTCAATTTGTCAGGACTCCGTTCTTGGATCCGTGTTCAAAATGTGGAATTTAAGAGGTTAGATGGCATGACAACAGGATGAAAAGAGTGAAGTCTTGAAGGAAAGGAGGATCAACGACACCACATGCAAAAGCGGAGACACCAGTCCAGAGACAGATGAGGGTCCTGTTTGACGTCATGCGGGACCGAAGACGCAGCTCGGGCGCTGATGTGGGGAAAAGGGAACAGCGCCACCTGGCAACATGCTCATACCAGGGAGCACAGCGACTGAAACGAAGCGCTGCCCCATGCACGGCGTACCTGAGAGGAGATCCAATGAGGGAGGTGGGTGGGGTGGGGTTACTCCCTGCGTTGTGCCGCCGCCGAACCGCCTGCCGACGAAACGTGCTACGTTCACGACGGAATATGACCGTCTCCTCGCTTCCCGGGGCTGTCATGGCGAGAGACATCATTGGCCAGTTAGACTGGATGCGTTTCCTTTCTTTGACAGATTCTGGTAAGATGATATTCCCGTGTGTTACGCTGGATTTCAGCTACATATTTCAGGTTTAATTCATCGTTAAAAAGTCTGAAGCATGGAAATCAGAACGTTACTGCAGAGTTTCACCGAAAAAAGAGACCTTAATTTAAAAATAAGACATGAACCACACTATGGCTGACAAAGCAACAATAACACAGAGTTTACTGGTGGCCTAGCGGTGGAGACATTACCCGACATCAACCAACCTCCAGCTGGACGGTTTTGTTGCCCACCATGACCCCCTCGGACATAACCTCCAATATAATCTCAGAACACTGAAACCTCTACGACACATTTTTCCATCTGGACACGTGGTTTTCAAAACGAGCAGAAACACTGTGCTAAACTGCGCAACCTGTGGCCACAAGGCAAACTTCAACGACGACGGGTCTGAATCAGTCCTCACATCCCAGGGTTCCCTTGAGTCGACTGCTTTAAAGCGCGACTATGTGCCTTTTGCAAGCATAAACAACACACTCGGTCTCTCACAAACAAACACACGAACCGAGAAGCAATAAAACCCCCCCCTGCCCAGTTTATTAGACGCAGGGGTTTTGCTACCGGGGCTCAACTTGGTCTGGTATGACAAACAGTTTGTGGTAGCTATGCTTGAGAGGGACAATGTGTTGCCTTCTTATTTTATTCTTCTCATAAATGCCCTGAGATGCTAAAACTGAGGCCAACAGCAACACAAATACTGAATAATACTGAAGGTTTGCAACTTATTCCCTGAAAACATATACAACATGAAACTGTTGAGTTGTTCCTAAAGCGTTTTAGTGTGTGTGTCTGTGTCAGGCTGCATCCTGCTGCCATCAGGGAGCGTCGTTTCTATAAGGTGGGGGGGCCTGGTCCGGTCAAGGTGGGTGGTACATGTCGACATGACATTAACACGAACGCCAGGACCAAAAGTTTCCCAGCAGACACACTGTCACAAGACGGTTGGTGTTATTTACGTCACCTGTCAGTGGTTTTGATGAAGTGGGCGATCGGTGTGATGCCCCTACAATGACTGTGAGCTAGAAGGCTGTGAGTTAGGTTCATTAAAAAAAAATCCAAACAGCAGGAATGAGTGAAATACTAATTATGACATGTTTTTTAGCAGGTTAAAAGTGGATATGTACAGACATGTCCTGCTCCTATTATTGTACATCCCAGGAGATGCACATTCTCAAACAAGTGCCAACAAAATATCCACTGCACATGGAAGCCAAAGACCAAGAACCAGAGCACAGAAGAACCCAGTAAAAAAAAAAGAAGAAAAGAAAAAAACAATAAATCAGCATGCAAGTTTGAAGAATGTGGGGGAGGGACTGTCTATTACATTCAGTGTGTATGACACTAATAAGAGAGCTGCTGTTTGTCTAACCTCAGCACAAAGCACACACTGTGCCGTCATGCTAACAGGGATCTACACAGGGAACACTATGCTTTGGTCAGTATTGTCACCCCATGGAAACTCACCATGGTTACACTGAATGAGGAAGACGGACAACATCTCGCACGCAGTTACATATATACACATACACACACACACACACGCACACATACAGGCAATTTTGAAGCCTAAAGGACTTCACCCAACGCTGCTTCGCTTGTATCAACACTATAATTAAGCCCCAGCTAATATGTCATGAAGTAATGATTGTGAAACATGACTTCGAAGGAAAGTATGTTTAGTACATATCCAGATCATCATTCACTTACTAACTAACAACCATTATCTGCAAAGGAAGTACAAATGACAAAAACAGATGAATAATATTGCCAATATTCGGGCTGGAGCAGTGGTGGTATTATACAGTTCCGCTATTAACTCGCAAAGTGGAACGCACGTCTAATCAATCATTAAACAGTAGCCTTAAATGTGCACAGGATGTTTAAAACAACCGTTCCAGTAATGCATCTCAAAGAAAACGCGGAGCAGTCATCAAACTGCAGAAGCAAACCAGACAGGCTGCGCTGTGTTCAGTGTGTCGGAGCACCGTGTGTGGTACGTACCCCGCAAGGAAGCGGCGGCGGCCTCCTGAGGCTCGGAGAAAGCCGCCTGGTTGGGCAGGCTGTTTCTGGAGCGGGTCACCGATTCCAGCTGGGAGGCCCGGCCCAGCAGGGATGCAGCGTCCAGGACCTCCCCTTCTTTGGCTTCCAAGTCGGACTTGGAGGTGGTGAGGGGCCGCGGCCCGGCGGGAGCTCCCAAGCGGCTGGGGTCGTTAAGGCAGGCAGCGGTGCCGCTGTCCAAACTCAACACTCGGGCGTGCGTTTTGGCGCTGCCCGTGCTGGGGGTGCGCCGCGAGGCGCGCCGCTTCCCTCCGCTCCGTGCTCCCGCCTCGGATCCCGCTGCGGCTTTCGCTGAGGAGGAGGAGGAGGAGGGTGCGTTGGCTGCAGCGTGCTTGGCTTTCAAGGCCCTGTAGTGGCCCTCCGGCGAGTGGCAGGAGCGGGAGGTGGCGCTGGACGAACTGTCCGTGCTCAGGTGGTGGGCGGAGTGGAGGCTAGAGGCACAGCTGAGTTCGCTCTGGTCGCTGGAGTCGTCGTCTCCGGCCCCGGTAAAGACGGCGCTGCAAGGCTTGGCCATGCCGCGCAGAGACATGTAGTCCCGGTGACGGCTGGCGTCGAAGCTGCTCGCTCTTTTCTTGCCGGTCCGCCGGCGTCCGCTGCGCCCCGTCGACAGAGAAGAAGTCCTCTGAACAATGTTGTCTGACTTTGGTTGGACGTCGGCTTTGATTTGCTCCTGCTCCGCGGCCGTCACGCCCGTTGAGCCATCGGCGCTGGTCCTGACGCCGGGCTCTTCCGCGCACCTGCCGGATTCCAGCAGTTCCTGCGCGGCGGAGGACGGCGCGTCCGCAGTTTGTTTGGCCGTCAGCTCGTTAGCGTGAGGGTTCTTATTGGCCTCCCTGGACGGGAGGTTGCCGAGGCCTCGAGAGCTGATGCTGCCGAGGCTCGAAGTCCTGCCGCCCGCGGGAGCGCACGCGGGCTCCCCTCTGTCCCGTACGCGCTCGTCCCCTGAAAGTGACAGCAGACTCTCCACGTGTGTGGAGCTGGTCTGCTCGCTGTGGAAGCTGCTGACGGTGCTGTTGGTGTCCCGGTCCGTGCCGCTGCAGTAGCTCTCAGTGGAGCCGCTGCTGCGAGTGCTCAGGCTCCTCAGGCTGTCGGCACTTCGCTCTCCTCCTTGGGATTTTCCTCCCCCGCAAGAACCTCTCCCGCTACCACCCAACTCCACTTGGTATAGTCCCGAGCTGCCTTCCCCCGCCTCCCTGGAGGCCGAGCGAGGAACTCTGCGCGGTTCTTTGTGCCGGTAACACTCTACTCCAGAGGTGGAGGGCACGGCTTGGTCCTGCTGGTACAGCCGCTCTGCCCCGTCTCTGTCGCACGCCCCCGGCCTGTGTGGCCTGGCCGCCTCCAGCTCACACACGGGGTCAAGGCCACCTCTCCTGGGCGGAGGGTACAGAGCAAAGTCTGGTAGGCACGGGTCCGGGAAAGCAGAACCCGCCGAGCTGGAGGTCCGAGGCAGGCCCCGAGAACGCAGCTCCTTCCTAAAGGTTTGAGATTGCATTGATGCGTGAGCGGTCACCTCCGTGTCACAGGAGTGCGACAGGCTGAAGTGATAAGCAGCAGAGTTACAGAGATCAGCAGGCTCCCTGGACAGCTCAGAAGGACACAAGGAGGTTGATGGCTGCAAGGAGGCGAAGGAGTCATTGGGAACAAGGCAGTACATCTTTGTGTCCGAGAGCAGATCTAAACGGACACAAAAAATAAAAACGGGCATTAAAGAGGGCGTTGAAACGTCACAGTTGAAACGAAAATGAAGCTTTTGGTTCACAGTGTGCGTGTTTACCGTGGTCGTGACTGCAGCTCTCCACAAGCGTCAAACTGATGTCATCTGAGGTCTTTCCCACATCTCCTGCAACGAGTGGAAGAAATCAATTCAGGGATGACAGGTTTAATCTATTATTAATGCCTTCACAACCCGGGGAATCTACGCATCCAGTACCTGGCTTCTACCGAGAATAAAGAAACACCTGCCTTAGTTGAACTTTTTATGTGGAGCAGCCAATTATAACGGTGTTCCAAGCTGACTTCCACAGATTCCTTTAAACGTCCCGATGGCTTTTAATGATTGACTTTTGAACAAAGATGTAACTGTTAAATCGGTGTTTCTCAAATCAGGTCTTTGTCTGAGCAGATTCTGACTTCCTGGGAGATCGTGCGATGAGCAGTGTGGGTGGGCAGGGAAAGGGGGGAGGCCTCCCCCCACTACAGACCACTTCCTGTCACTGCAGACGGCCAGCTAGTTAGAACTGAATTATTCACTTGATGCAGCTGCCTCCCTCCCGACGTTCAGCACAATGGACCCGAAGCAGAGCCACAGGTTCCCCTCTGTATTTCAATAAAGTGGAGGACGGAGCCCATGCTGGGTTTTACAGCGTGCTAACGTTACTTTTCCAACTCAGCAGTGCCTGTCAACAGCTGCATCATCTTTGTACGACTGCTGAGGTCAGATAAACGCTGAGTCAGGACGGGGCGATGCCCGTTGGATGATGGTCGTGGACGTGGTGATGCCGCAAAAATAAAAACTAATCAGAGGGTCGCAGCGAGGGCCACAAACAAACAAAAGCCAGACTGTATTATCCTTGTCAAAGTCAAATGCTTCTTTAAAAGGTAGAGAGTATGCAGGACAGTGTAGTAGGGAGGGATAATTACCTTTGGCAACTGTTGCTCTTCCGTGTGTGGACGCAATCTGAAATTTGAATGAGATGATAAGTCAACGATTTATCAGGACAATTAATGCAAATGTCTGGAGCACAATGGTCGCGGAGGCAAACCGTCGAGCCGCGATCACCACGGGACACGTCATCTAAAAGAGAGAGGACGGGGTTTGTATACGGCAAAGAGGCAGCGCCTCTTCGCCGCTTTGGCTCCTCTTCAGACTTTCTTTGCAGCAGCTGACAGAACATGCCGGCTGATTAGTGACTCAAGGACATGCGGTACAAAGACGGAGAACACGGCACCCGTGGGGATTCGGACGTTAAATATATCTCGCAGAAACAAATGCTAAACAACTTTGAATATTAAAGGGGCTATCTGCTGACAGTGAGCTACGTGGGGATAATTCTGAATGAAAACAGCCTTTCAACACGTACGGCGCTCGAGCGGCTTCCTTTAATGCAGCAATAAAAGTCATTTAAATTGGACTTTCATCCGTTTAGCTACGTCTCAGCTGTTTGCGCCCAACAGTTGATACAGAGGAGATTACAAGTGACAAGTGAGATGACACGTTTTGGTTTGGACAAAAAGCATTCACATAAACAGAAACCCTGCACGAAGTATTTGACGGCCTCGTGTTTGCTTAGCTATATTGGGTGTCGGCAAACAGTTCAGCTGTGTCAACAAATGAAGAAGTATGTGTTTACAGCACAAACACTTTTCTTTGTATTATGGTGATACTTGGGGCTTTAAATCGTCCTAGATTCTCACATTTGGACACATTTCGGACGGCGCACCCAACGCCTGTTTCTAAAACGGATTGATTTGTTGATAATGTTTTAGGAGACGTGATCTTTAGTCAGAGGCTGCTGCACCCACAGTGTAAGAAGGAGCAAAACAGCAGCGAGGCTCTTTAACATCGGCACATCTCAGCTACGCTGCTGGCTCTGCTCCACTCACTCCACTTCTAAAGGACCAGCTACATCTTTAAGACACTGTACATCAGTCAGGCATAACATTATGACCACCTTCCTAATATTGTGTAGGTCTCACTTGTGCCTCTAAAACAGTTGTGAGTCATCGGAGAATGGACATGAGGGTGTCTGGAGGTATCTAGCAACACTATGGTGTTAGTGGGGGCCTCTGGGTTCTGTGGGGGGAGGAGAGAGGCCTCTGTGGATCATCCCACACATACTTGATCAGTTTGGGCTCAACTCCTTGTGCTGTTTTTTCATTTGTTCCTAAAGCATTTGTGTGTGTGTTTGCCTGTGTCTGGCTGCTGCCATCAAGGAGTGTCATTGCTATGGGGTGGGGGTGCCTGGTCTGGTCTGGGTGGGTGCAACATGTCTAAGTAACATCCATATGAAAGCCAGGTCCAAAAGTTTCTCAGCAGAACATGAAACTGTCACAAGATGCTTTAAATGTTATTTACTTCTCCTGCCAGTGGCTTTAATGTTGTGGCTGATCTCTGTGTCTGTCTGTTTTATCACATTTATCATGTTATTCTGTATAATATTTGGACTTGTACTTATGTCTGTATTGTTTATTCAACTTACATGACTATGTTTCTTTCCCAGCTACATTTTTTTTCATATCTTTTGTTATAAATGAATTATCCACACTTCACTAATTTAGCCTTATTTTCTTTTAAGCAGCTAAGTTCTTGCATGTATGCAGGCAGATAACTTTTCTGATTATCAACAGGTGGCTGTAAGGAAGAACACTGATTCAAAAATAGATTTAAATGTGCAGGGTCAGCAAATGTTTTACTCATATTAAATGAATGAAAAGGCAAATGGGGGCCAGTGGGTCCTATTATCAGGGCCATCTTCAGCGTCAGACCGGCGCCGTCCTTACCTGCTGGTTAGACTCCATCCCAATATAGGAGTTCCTTGAACTGCAGTCCACCGGAGGAGTCTCTTGTCGGATGAAGTCTGCCATCTCGATGCCCCCTCCAGGGTCCCTGCACAGACACACAAACACTTTCATTAGGACATTGCACAGTGTAATCCTTCCCTCAAACAATCGTCATTTGTCTCCACTTCAGTCTTTCAAACTGATTCAGTTCGGGGAAAAAACCCACCAGGTAACCTCATCAGGCTTCTATTTAAAACCTTTTGTATGAATTTTCAATCTCAGCTGAGGCACTAAAAACAGATGAAAGCACCCATGTCCATCCCCCCCCCACCCCCCAAGTCTATATTTAGCCCAGACATGCTTGTTTAACCAGTCGGTATGTCGAAACAGACAACTTGCCAGATATGTAAATCATCTCCATATGCCAGAATTGTTTCGTAACGGTGCAGACCGCAAAATAAACACTCCCGAGTAATGAACTACGTCATGCGGCGCTGATGAGCGCGGACTGGAAAAAAAGGGCCGACGAGGGGAAAAAGGAGTCGGTGGGTGGTGGAGCGAAGGAACACCTTAATCGACTTCGGCGAGGGCTTTACTGTAAACTCAAACAACCTGGAATGCTGCTCCAGATGTGTGGGCAAGGCTGCGACTGCCCCTGTGGTCAGGAGCTCTCATTCTTCCCGCTGCCTTGCCCCTCTCTCGGCGTCCTGCTAAGCACTCCCCCTGGAATGTGAATATGAGTCACCTCGTCGAGTCATGGCAGGAAAAGGCTGAAATCGCTGGCTTTTGTTCCCCGTGAATGAGAGCGAAACCTTTTCATTAAAAAAAGGACAGAAATGTGGCGTTCGGAGCCGTGCTGCTGCTGCTGCCGCGGTTGGTACGTTACAGCAGTTGATCGGACCCATTTCATTTGTCATTACTTGTCTGTGTTATTGTTTTCGGTGTAGTTAAATCAAACCAGACACACGTGAGCGGGACACTAATGTGGTCATTATTCACCCTAATTAAAGCTTTAATTAGCACATATTTCACTGTCGGCATGCCTGTCTGGATAAATAAATTAGTTATTTTAACTCTTTTTACTTTGTAGAATACTTAAGAGTTTTTCAAAACTAGACAAGTTCAAACAGGCTATGAAATTATAAGATTTTTATTACATTTTTAATATGATAATGATCAAATAAGTCACCACAGGGGTTATAATTAGATATAGATACATATACTCCTTTAATATTGATGTTTATTTCTCTGATCCCTCTGAACAAACAGCAACCGTTTATGGAGTAATAAGCTCTAAAATGTAGTCGCATCACCTCTTCTTCTCTTATTTTATTTTTAGTTAGTCGTGTCACCATGACAGAACTGAATATAAACCCTGACAGACGAAACCCCGCCATCACGTAACCGATTCGTTTCCTGAAGCTCAGCGTAGAGGCTCCAGCTATCACCATCTCTGCAGACGCTGACACCATCCAACTCCTGGCTAATTCAAAACAGGGCGAAGAGGTGGAGCATGAACGGAGCTGAGATGACGCCCAGACAGACACCCATCTGTCACTCAGTGCTCACAACCTTCATTATGCATCATTTTAAGCCTCGATATAAATTAATCAGGTGTGTTATGTAGTGGTTCCCCCCAGTACAGTTCTTATAAATTGAGAAATGACCTATAGAGCGCAAAAAACACTGTACTGGTCTGGAAACGTGTTTATTTCTGCTGTTAACACAGAGGTCTATGGCTGTTGAAGCCAGCCTCAAGTGGCTGTTTGAGGAACTGCATTTTTCTTTGGCAGATGTACACTGGCCTCATTTTCCAGCCCTGGAGTTTGCCACTTTGATTCTGCAAAATGTACACAATGACAGCAGACGCATGGAAACCCCGGCAGGGCATCAGGTACGGAGCGTAATAACACCACAACACACACACTCCTTATGGAAGGAAATGTGTCACGAGGCAGGAAAACAGGCTTGATACCTTCGTTAGGTCTCGGAGGAACACGCGGCGTGTTTAGGTGAGTAACGCTCAATGTAAACAGAAGTTTTATTTGCTTATAAAAGGATGCCACAGATCAGTGTTAAGTATGCGTAATATAAATGAGGCCTACTTTCAGAGTCAAAACCCAGCATTAATCATGCCGTGCGTTTCTCAAACAGAACTCGAGCACAGACGCCTCACCACAAGCCAAACTGAGGACAAATTGCACCGTGTCTTGGTTTTTTAGCTTGCATGGCATGAATCATCTAATAACTGGAAGCCGGCCTGAAACATCTGTTGAAGTCGATGCCTCAAATAAAAACCGACGAAAAGCTAAACTGCGCAGCTACAGCTGGCCTTTAAAGCGATAAACTGATCCTCCTTGTAGCAGCCCGTGTGTTTTCACACGTCATCGCTAGACAACCGGACCTTTGACCTCGGCTCCATTAGACGACTGCAGATTACATCACCTTCAAATGACTCGACTCGCTGCACAGCCACAGAGTGTGATGACTCCCCGACCGTCGGGCGACCGGGAAGCATCGCAGCGCCGTTGTCCTACATTCCCCAAACGTTAAATCTACCATAGGGCTGCGAGACGCGAAACGTACCCGGGGCCGTTGCTGTCCTCCCGGCGGGTGCCCCCTCCGTCGTTAGCCCCCTCGGTGCCACCTCTGCTGCCCTGATTCTCCTTGGCCTGGTGCTCCACCACCTCCCCCTCGTCCAGTGCGTGGTGGAGGCGGTAGTTCACCGTCTTCAGCAGGAGGAACATGGCAGCAATCACGCCACAGTAGATCACCACGATCACCATGGTCGGCGGCAGGGCCTGGTTTTAGAGGAAGAAGCAGAGATTCAATCAGCGTGAGGGCAAAAGTCTGATCCCCCTTTTCCCCCCCTCTGATTGCATTTTAGGTTTATTTATCACAGCAGTCGAGGAGCCACGTTGTAATGTTGTTCAGGTTTGTGATCTGATTGCTGTATTAGATTCTGACAGGATGCGTGAGAGCTCAGAGGACACGAACTGTCTTCTAAGGGGGCAGACTGCAGGGAGGCAAAGCACCAGGAGCCCGTGTGTTTACCACCAGGTGTCTGAGCTCCAGCCTCTGCGTCTCCAGCCGTCCTTGAGATATCCTCCCGCATCTGTTCGCAGTTATCACAAACAGCAGCATTACTCAAACTCGTGGCTCAATATAAACCTCCCAGCCGAGGCGACGGACGCGTTTCCATTCCAGGAATAGAACGGAAACCACAAACCGATCAGCAAATATAGAAGTTAGTACACTTAGCAAAAAAAAAAAAAACTGGGTTCGGTTATAGACGCAGAAACCAACCAACATTCACAGCCCACCTGGGTTAAAAAAAAAAAAAAAAAAAAAAAAAGGGCTGTGCTAATATTTGGCAACAAATCTTTAATTATCATGTCACGGTGAAGCAGAACAGGCGCTGCTCTGGTCTCAAGACCCCTGCTGGATAGTTTGGAGGGCGCTTTTTTAAAAATGTAAACAGAAAGAAAACAAGCAAGTAAACAGAAACACGGTGAGACTAACGGCAGACGCCTCGTTTTTTGTTTTTTTTTTGTGTGTGTCCATCTCTCGGACACTAAAAAAGCACCAGATCGGTGTTAACATCCTCATGTCAGCTGTGCTCTCGCAGTCACAGCTGGTGGCTCCTGAGCACCGATGATACCGCAAATCACTACCGACAGGAGGAAAACAAGCAGATAAGAGGGGGGCTGGGAAATTAAATTCACTGATTACACCCTGCCTCCGTCTAATCGACTGTTAATGTCCGGATAACGGACCTGGATTCTGCATCGCTGTGATATTATTTAAACAAAAAGGTGGTTCGATCTAGTTGGTGGACGGTACTCTACTCAAAAAAAAAGACAAAGATTTGGCTTATTTCTCCTACTCGGCTGGGTTCATTTGTTGATAAATACACACATTAAACGCCTGTTGGGAATAATTTGAGGGTATTTAAGAGGTTTTGTATCGTTTGGGGGAGTTTAATAAGAGGTTACATTGTCTCCGCTCCAGATAATAGACCGAGTCCGACCGTTGGTATCCTGTGGTAACCTAACGGTCACTTGGTTCGGTAACTTACCGCTGTCAACAGTCACGGCAAAACGAGATTATAACGGGTTTTTTTTAAAAAAATAAGAAATAAATAAAAATCCTCACAGCGCTCACCATGTAAAGGGTGAAGGGGAAACATAGCAGGAACAGCCAGATGTAGAGATGTAAAGCGTTGACGAATGTGTTCTGATCGGGGTCGTAGTACCATCCGCCTGTGACTGAAGCCCAGACCCCCTGCCTCAGGATCTGTAGAGTCTGCGACCCCATGTTGTTTCTATCCTCTCCCGACGAAATCCGGGAGGAACCGAGCGACGGAGCTACCGCGGTGACACGCTGGCTAGTCGTCGCTGGACATGACAAACGGCGCTCTGTTTTCAGACGGTGGCCTGAAAATCCCTTCTGCAGCCATCTTCTCTGCAGCTAGCCAGCCAGCTGGGGCACTGTTTCAGTCCTCCACTGAGGAGACTCCTATCCCACCACGCCCTGCGAGGAACTTCTTCTTCGTGGCATCGCTACGCAGCAGCCATGGAAGCAGCAACTGTCTAAAGCAGATATCCAACCCCCCCAAAATATAGATATACATGCTCTGCGCTGTTACAGTTTCCTGTTTCCCATGTGACTAATACCCTAGTCAGACCCGAACTCGACTCCACATGCTGATGTCAAAAAACCACAGATGCAGGAATTAATATCCAATTTTGGGCAATTAGGAAAGGGCCAAAATATGGCTAAATGGCGACACCTGCCGGTCAGAGGCGGTATGTCCACATAGAAAATTTTCAATAGTAGCATTGATTTGTATTGTTGTTGTACTAACAGGTTTCTAGTATTATCAAAGAAAGAAAGATTTTAGTCAATGGGTTGGACTAAATAACAGAAACATTTTATTCCTTTGAATAAATGATTAAATCATGTTTAATAGCGCCACCATAAACTACACCTTCCAGAATAATCATCCTTTCTTACTATATACTATTAACAGTATATATGTTTCTCAGTGTTAGCCATGTGATAGACTATCCAGGGTGTACCCCGCCTCTCGCCCAATGGCAGCTGGGATAGGATCGTCCCACAAGTGTACCCATGGACTAGCAAATAACTACATCTTTTGGCAATTCTGTACATACGTGCACGTTCTGTGAAAAGCATCTTCTCTGCAGCTCGGGTTAGATGAACTGTATTTTATTGCCTTTGTATCTGCACTCAGTGAATCAGCACAACAGTGAATCTAAACTAATCTAATGAGCCCTATTGCAATCTTTTTTGACGTGTTGTTATTGATCCAGTTGGAGTTGCTTTTAATATATGTGCCATACCGTTTGCTAGTTGGATTAGGTGGTCCCCACACCTCACAATAAACTCAGTAAAATTCTCCAGGGTGATGGCATTATTCAAGGGCAGGAAACTATTTGAACTACATATTTTGTACTCTTGCTTCTTTTTTTTTTTTTGTAAAATATCAAAGTATTTACTAAGCAGCAACTCCAGTTCTCAGACACATTGGATTGAGAAAAAACTACAGTCAACTCATGTGTAATGTAGTAAATAAGTACAAGTGGCAATGATAAAATGTCACATTATATATAATAAATGCTTTGAAGTATGAGTTCTTGATAAAATTGCAACAACAGAAAACACAAGACTGTCAGGATACAGTAACTAATAATGTTTTAATACAAAAAAAACAGATGTGAGTCATTCTAGTGAAATGTTTGCTTTCCTGATGAGAAACCATCTCCCTGTTAAGCAGACAGTCAAACGGTCCTCATGAACGTTACGCTGATGTCAACAGTAAGATGACACCACCGCTGAGGTCAGCTCATCATCAAAAAAACCTCATCCACTGCGAAATAGCTGCTGACATCGAGCGGTCGACCCATGTTTGTAGAACACGTGTCTGAAGCATCCATGGTGCCAAGCCTATCAAGTATAAATGACTACGGTTGCAGAGTAAAAGTAGTCCTGGCAGCGAGACAAGCGAGGGACACTTTTTGTGCCAGTTCATTCTTAGCACTCTGTAAACCGAGCAGACGAGCAGAGCGGCAGACGATCTTGCAGATTTGGGAAGGAAACAGAAATACTCCCCGTCGTCTCGAGTGGTTCTTCGTGTTACTGCTGCAGGACTTTTCACTGCACCGTTCCATCTTCTCCGAGCGTTACGGCCGTCACTGTAGCCGGGCTCTCTTCTCAGGTGGAGGTTTACTTGGTGGAGCTGGGGCGGAGGACTTTGCGGCCGGTTCCCTCTCCTCTTGTTTCAGAGTTTCTGTGGGAGGTTCAGGCTCTTTCTTCACCTCAACTACGATACAAGGGCATAGAGTTAGAGAAACACACAGGGCTCACACACACTCTCTGCTTCACATGAAAATATATTGTCTTACACTTTAAATGTTCGAATCAAAAAGAGCGTTACTTTAAATTCTGAAATGAAACACACTATTACAGTAGTTCTAAACATAAACTGAGTAAAGTGTGATATTTCCACACATGCACAAAAAATAACTACAAATTACAAAATGTTTAACAATTAACAAAATTCATTCATCCTGAAAGACGGACCATAGTAAGTGACTTTAGACTCTATATAATGCAACTCTTCAGAGATCATACCTGGAATAGGCTTCTCGCCAGGTTTAGGCTGAAAGAGCAGAAATAAATAGTTTATTTCAATAAACAGTACAATAACTTTTTTTATTATTAAAATCAAGACTTGGAAGAAATTGCATTAATGAGTATGAAATGTACCTGATAGAAGGTTGGTGGAAATTTTGACCTGAGGTCCAGAAGGAGCGTGTCGACACGATGCCTCTGAAACAGAGAACTAGGCTCTTCCTTCTTTTTAGACTTGGGCTTGACTTTTTCTGTAAGAAAAGAGTTTCTGTTAATAAGCTTTTGCCAAAGTCATCATGTTAAACTTGAAGTTAATATTCTATTTATTCTGTACCACAGCTCTGGCTGGAACAATCATGGTCTTGTTGCAGGAGTTACTCAAAGTTAACAAGAACATCATCTTAAATATCGACACCAAATGCCTAACCTCTCTCCTCCTGGTCCTTGAAGTGCCACCAGTATCCCTTTGATGGATGATAGCGGCAGTATGACATGGCTTCATCAAAAGCAGACTGGATCCCATGGACTGCAGAGAGCTAAAACAGATACAATTCATATTAATCACTCAGAACATTCACACATGAAAAAAGCTCTGTAACAAATATTTACCGCTCTGGAGCTGATGACTGTTCCCAGGTCTGGGGCCTGATACACCACTCCTGCTATGATGTAGTAGTCAGCCAATGGGATCACTAGAGAAAGAACAGACAGAAGTTGATATCCAAATGACGTCTTAAATGCCAGGCATTTTCTCATGAATTAAGAATCACATATCCGCCATTAACCATCGTACAACACTTTCATTGTCAATTGAATCCTATTTATGTTGCTCACCTTGTGTTGGTGACTGTCTCTGTTGTTTACGGATTATGTAAAGAATTGGCTCCTGAGCATGAAGAAGAATGTACTCCACTCCCACCATCTGACTGAAAGTAAACAAGACACACAGTGTTTTCTATTGGTTTTTACAAATGTCACTCTCATGACCACAAACCACAAAGTGGTAAAAATGTCATATTTCAGACCTTATAACCTCTGTTTAGTTTTTTTTCTTGAATCCAAGTTTTAGTCTTTCAGATGAATGTGAATTTTCACAAATTTGTAACTTTCTGTGCAATTTGAACTTACTTCAGATGGTCCAGAGTGAGCCGCTGCATCTTCACTACCTCATTATTACAGGTTCGGTCGTAGAAGGGGTTGCTTCTCTCGGAGAAGTAGTCCAGGACATTTCCAGGATTAAGAATCGGTACCCAACCACTGTCCACCCAGGATATTCCGAGAAGGTTGTCTGCAAATTCAGCATATTTGGTTACAACATGAACTGATAAGCAGCACTGAGATATAGCGAAGTGAAGCACGTTGTCAGGAGATTAAAACACATATAGCATAATAACATCGCACCCCGTGGTTTCAACGTCCAGCTGTGGTTTAAAAACTAAAAGGAAAAAAAAAATAAAAAAAATAAACTATAAAATAAACTGACTTTCCTTCCAGCGATCCACAAAATGAGTAAGCCTCTAGTGAACCAATAGTTAAACATTTCTTAGCATTATGTTTATGCTTATTGCACCAAACAGTGGACAAATTCTTTCTATGTAAGATCCTACAGGTCAATAAATACAGTTCTGATTCTGATTCAGTTTAGGTCTGGGTTTTGTACTTTACTCTGCAAAGCTGGTTGTCTTTTTAATTTTATACTAGCATTATGTTCTACTGTATCTAATTGAAGTCCATGAAATAGAAGTGCTTTCAATACAAGACGTGACTGTTCATCTAGAAACAGTAGAGCGAGTGAGTGCTGCCAATTTAACATTTAATTTGCCTTCTCATTGGTTACACCAGAGAAAACTAGCTCATTCTAATTCAACCACCCTGAAATGAATCTCTCTTCACGGCTGTCATAATGTTCAGTTCATGTTTGAACAGAATAGTGATAATTAAACTGTCTTGTCATTTCGGAGGATGTAGTTTGCGGTGCTGTTAAACAGTCTTTGAGTGTGTGTATTATTTAGCCTAGCCCACTGACTACAACGAGGTTGTCAACATAATAGGAACACATGTTGGTACACCACTAAATAGTACTACAAATCAGTCCAGTTAACAACACTCTCAGTTATTTAAAACAAATTCTTTTTTTTTCTAGTGTACCAAATGAACTGGGAATTGCGTGTAACGTTACTATCAATCAATTCACCAAAGAAAATAACCTTAGTTTGACAAACAAAAAATGCAGTTTAACCAACACTAAGGGGCAGTGATCGTAGCGTAGCGTCCCATAAATCAACGTACATAACGTTTACCATGCAAGAACTTATATGTGACTTTTAAATTCCGCCTTTTTAATTGATACCTCGTAGCTAGCCGCCGTTAGCCATGTTAGCCGACATGCTAATCAAAGCGGAGGAAATGCTAACCGAAGCCAACGTTAGCCTCTAGCGCCAAGAAATATATTTGTAAAGTGGCCACGGCAATTTTAAACAGTATTTCGAGTCGTTATAAACTGCCACTGCTAGCTGACTAACTGAAAACGACTTTCTAAATAACATAAAAAATAAAAACGGATGTTTAAAGCTACCTCTGAAATCCACCGACGCCATGATGTAAACAAACGGTCCCACAAAGATTACGTTTCACCGGGATCGTTTAGGTCACAGTTTGATGACGTCGCGCTTATCAGTTTAATTGGAATGAAGTGGAGTAAATATATTTTAGTAAGACAGAAGACGCAGACATAGAAGAAATATAATACGTGTTAATTTTGCTAGCATATTGTTTTATTTTTATTCTTCAAACAAGATAATACAAAATGTTACTACTATTGAAAATTATAGACTAATCTGGTAATATTCTATCCCTATATCCATACAAACAGTTAACAAAGTGTTAATATTTATGTATTGGAGAGAGAGAAGTATTTTGTTGTGTGTGCTTGTATACTTGTTGACATCTGCTGGAGATCTCAGTTAAAGGCAACTGATTATACTGCCAGACTTCAGTTTAAGCATTTCAGACATAGCTTATTTAGTACGCTAGCTGTTATGGGTTTTATATGTGATCTGGAACATTTGCTCCGGAGAGATGAAATTCCAGAGACACACCCAGACAGCTGAGTTCAGTGCCCTGCCAGGGTGACAGGACAGATGGATGTACACACACCCATTGCTGTTGATGAAATGTCAAAATGAGAAGCTCTTGTGCCAGCGAGGAGAAGAAAAAAAAACGTGACGACCTTATTCCCCACCTGCTCAGACAGACAGAGAGAGAGATTCATAACAAAGTTACCCCGCACAAACCCCGGTTTGAATGACATCATTGCCTGTCATTATGGGCTGCATCTGTCCATCTGAGTCTGCTTAAAGTGGCTGCGCAAAAAAAAGCGAGGCTGCATCAGGCGAGAGAGGAGGACGAGATGGATGATCTTTATCTGATTCATCTGCGTAGGGATGGCTGCATTCCTCCAGTCTGAGATAAGAATGACTGAGAGAAATATTGAAGAGGAAGGACGGGAATCATGTTCACTCTCATAAAGGGCTCATTTAATTAAAAAGAAAAGAATTAAATTTCCAAATGAACTGTCATTATTAATGGCATATCATGTCGTTAAGCCTTTACGCAAAACAATCCAAGATGTTCATGGAATTTGGTCTGTGATAGTTTTACAATATGAGTTTTTATACATTTTCAAACATATGATTCTGTTTTCATTCTGTTTTCTTTCAGTCCAGGTTGCAGCTGATGATGAAATGATGTCCTGACAAACTGATAATGAAATCAGACCTTCTCTTCCTGCTGGCGGCCCCCCACGGGACCACTGGCCTTGTATTTATGGACCAATCGGCTCGTCCGAGGCTGAAAAATACGAGAACTGGATGCAACGAAGGAGCGCGCATCTCACAGGGTTGCGCACAGAGAAGACGTAGCTGCGACACTGACAGGGCGAATACGCGACCAGATTCCGAGAGGATGCAGTGAGAAAAAGAAAAAAGAAAAAAACCCCTCGAAATCCCCAGCTAATTTACAGCCGGGCGTTAGGGCAGCTATTATATAATAACGTCGAAAATGAGTGTGATCAAAGCTGGCCACGACGGCAGGATGGACGGCGGCAGAGGCAGCCACAGCGACAACGCCGGCGGCTCCCCGAGGCTCCAGCAGTGCGCTCAGCCTCCAAACAGCAGCAGCAGCCGGACCAAAGACACCAGATACCAGCAGCAGCAGCAGCAGCAGCTCCAGCAGCAAAGGCATCATGGTGGGTCGATGCTGAAACAACCATCCCACAACGAGCCAGCCGACGTCGTGAGGCGGGCGTTGGACTTTAAGAGCCAAGGCACCCAGTGCTACAAGGATAAGAAGTACCGAGAGGCGATTGGCAAGTATCACCGCGCTCTGCTGGAGATTAAGGGGCTGTGCAGGGTGCTGGGGGATCCGGACGCCAGTTCCAAGTCCCCGTCCCCGCTCCTGCCCACCATCAGCAAGTCCACCACGCTGACAGATGAGCAGAAAGGAGCAATGGAGAATGCAGAGCTGGAGTGTTACAACAGCTTGGCTGGTAGGAGACGTCTCTCTCACACATTTCACATATATTGTTTTTGATCAGAGATTAAATAGAGGATTCAGGGAATAGCCTACTCCAGAGCATGAATGATTCATAACCAGTATGAGTCATTCTCGGACTTACCCCACAATCCCCCTCACTTTTCTTTTGATTTTCACTATATGTGGATGTAATATTTATGCCCCCCCTTATCAAAAGAATCATTAAATCTATATATAAAAAAAATCCACTGTGTTTTTGTGCCTGTAAAGACAAAACTACTTCAGCGAAAGAATAAAATTCAAACATTAGTTCATGCAGTGTTTTCCTCACCCTTTTCCCCTTCTCCTTCCTTTTCCTAGCTTGCCTTTTGCAAATGGAGCTGGTGAACTATGAACGAGTGAAGGAGTATTGTCTGAAAGTGCTCCACAAGGAAGGAAAGAACTTCAAGGCTCTGTACCGATCCGGAGTGGCCTATTACCACCTAGGAGACTTCCAGAAGGCCCTGTACTACCTGAAGGAGTCGCACAAACAGGAGCCATCAGGTCAGGGCTGACACTGGCCAAATATGTTTGTTTCCTTCCATGGAAAACCTGCACAAGAGTCAGGGACTCTCATATAACGTCGTGATTATACAAGGAATCCTTTAAGATAATGATTAATGGTCAGATCAGTATGGATTCATCCATAATCTTCCATAGCAATCCGTCAAACACTTTTCTTTGATAAGTGATGAGTTCTGTGTATAAGCATGAATTAAAGCATGTGAAGGCATCGTGTTGGGTTCAGGGAGAGGCTGACGTGTGCTTCTCCTTATGTGACATACAAAAAACTGTGTTTCTTGTATCAGTGCCTGAGCGGTGCTCGAGGGAAACGGGCAGACAGAAGATATATATCAAGGGGAGCTCATTAGGAGACTGGAAACAGGTGTTCAGGTAGTCAGGTAATGAACCCAGGCGTGAAGGCATGAGGGACTACCGCAGGATAGGAAAGGGAACAGCAGGCTTGTGATTGTCAGTAAACAGACTTTGTAGCAAAAATATCAAGAGAGGGTTCCAGTTATGTTGACTGGATTGCGTAAGATTCTAATGCCATAACATCTGGAGAGCGAATTTAACCCTGTGGGGTCTTGGCTGTTTCCATCCTTACTGTGTCAGATCTCTTAGTAGAAAACATTGTGTAAAACTTCAGTAATTTGAATATGTGTACAGCAGTCAAGTCACACCACACTGAAAAGACAAACAGGAAAAGTGTGTAAACAAAGTCAGACAAAAAGATTACACAGCGCATGTATTTGTTCCTAGAATGATCAAGTGCATGTAGATTAAATAGGTCAGTGCAGTTTTTTAAAACGTACTTCCTGTTTTACTTATTTTTTTTCCATGTGCCTCACACTTTAGTTTAAGTGGAAGATTTATGAACATATTGATGCACCATTTCCCGTCCGGGCAGGAAATAAATCAGCCTTTTCCTGTCTTTGTTTTCCAGACACCAATGTCATCCGCTACATCCAGCTGACAGAGATGAAGATTCGCCGAAATGCCCAAAGGGAAAAGAAAGAGGCGACATAAGCACTGTCTGTCTCATGCCTTCTCACTCGTCATAAATTTCAGCCCTGCTGTGTGCCACCCAGACCTTAAACACCATGAGTCAGGGGCCGTGGTGTGAAACGATGTTTGTTTGCTTTTGCCTTGCACAGCATCCGGTTGCCAGTTACGTGATTGAACTTCACTGTTGTGTGCTTGAAGTGTGTTTTATTTATTTTATTGTTTTTTTAATTATTATTATTTTTTATCGTACCAGAAATTAAGTTTCTGTCTCGAAACCACCAAACTTATTTAGTATAAATCAATCCAGAGGATGTTTTAAAGATTACAAAGTGATGCACTGCCAGTCCAAACATTGCACATACAGGCCAACACTTGTGATAGAGACAGGAGCAACAAGGCGCACTGAGTGAATCCAGCATGTCTGCAGGCGAGTGTAACTGTAAACTAGCACCTGCCCTCGCACAAGATGTCTTTTGAATGCCATGGAGCAAGCGAGTAACAACCTCCTACACTTCTGTCGCCATACTTTGATTTTGAAATTATGACAAAAGTCACAATTTTTTATACTCTTGATTATATCTGAAATCGAGGTGCTTTCAGTAAGTGGGTGTCTTTACTCAAAAATGCATTGACGAGGGCAACAAGAGCACATGGTTGGTAATTGTAGTATGAACTTAAGAGACATATCACGAAATGTAAATAGGCTAACTTTATAAAGTCACAAGAAAATATAATGGAGAGGCAAGCTATGTGTGTTTATTAATGCCAAAACGAAGCACTTCATTTACAGCATTCACTGTATCTGCAAATACCATATGTTTACTGTAAAAGTATGGGTGTAATAAACTTGTCTATTGGTTGAAATAGTTTTTGTCGTACTGCAGCAATGGATTTTTTCATTTTTGTTTTCCTTATAAGATCAAATTAGTTATTGGGGAAAAGCTGATGTGTAATCAAAGCTGGTTAATTAAGGAGTAAAAGGTTGAACCAGTATGTAATATTACCACCATTTAAACTGAGATGGAAAACAATACCCCTCTTTTTTATGTACGTTTGGTCTCTGTAATTTATAGATTAGTTACACCTCTAGTTACATCTCCAGTTTGTGCAACTCACATGCTAACATTAGTCACACCTGGATCACAGCTCTTAAGCTTTTTAAATGGTCTACAACGTTTATTAGTTAGCTAGCTATTGGATTCTAAATTGTACCCCTCATGTGTTACTATTAGTTATATCTGACAGCTTTCACAGCTGTCTAGTTATTTAAATGCTCTATTAACTTTGTTTGTTAGCTAGTTAGCAGCCAACTTTGTCTCCAAATTCTGTCTCACATACCCCACATGCATGTGTATTACAGCTCTGTAGCTTTAAAGTCAAAGGCTATCAATCAACTATTTTGTTTTTTGTTCAGTTTATCACAACTGTTGAGCTTTTTAAATTCTCTATTAAGTTCAACTAGATAGTTAGCTGCTAAAGTTGGTTGTTTATACCATTTGTGTATTAGCATTTGTTACAGTTGAATCACAGATTTTCCAGCTTTTAACCACTCTATTAAGCTCACAAGCTAATCAGTGGCAAATTTTTGTCTCCGGTTTATGTCTTTACATGTTGGCATTAGATGCACCTGAATCACAGCTTATTAAAGTCCACTAGCTAGCGAACCGCCAACTTTGCCTGTAATATGTGCCCCTCATCTGCTAGCATTCATTACATCTGAATCGTATGTTAATGCTCTATTATTTAATTGGCTAACTTTGAAATGTTGTATTAAGATCACTTAGTGAGCAGCTAACTGTGCCTCCAGTTTATTGCCATCATGTGGTAGCACTCGCTCCAGTCAAGCCACAGTTAACAACAGCAACTGTCCATTTTTAATGAAGATCACTTGCAATGTTTGAAATCCCCCTTTTTTTAAAAATATATAAATAAAATTAAATGATGTTTTCCTAGTTTCAGTTGCAGTCTTACAATCCAAGATGGCAGCCTGCTGGAAACTGGCAGGGCACAGTTGCTAACTTAAATTATTTTTTCTCATTAGATGTCTGCAACTGAAACATTAATTTTTAGAAAACTAGATGGCTAGGAAACCGCTTGAGGATTGTAAAAACATATTTAAATCTTTGCTGAATATATTCCTGGCTTCAAATCAGGATTTAAATATGACACGGATGCCTTTAACATCCCGTGACCCGTCCTCATATTGGGCCATTGAGTTTTAGGTTTTATCGCAGCTTATTCTGCTTCATTTAAACCCATTGTCCTCATTAGTGGACGCTCTAGTCTGCCATCTAGTGGTGGTAATGGGTCAATACACTTGTCAGTGTAAAAACAAAATAGCGGATTCATTCTACCTACGATCATGAGACAGAAGTGGACGAGGGAGAAAACATCATAACTTATTTATTCTTATTAACATTTCTAGTTTGATATGACGTGCAAATTTAACAAATTTTATCAATAGCAGCAAGCTAAAACGTTGCTAATTAGCAAGTACTCGTTTGAGGACGATGGGACTTCATTGTTCTGTCTTTGTTTAGTCATGTTCAGATATTAAACAGTTTTATATTTTGTCACACATTGGGTGATGTTATTATAATATAAATAATTAAATAATCCCAGTGTCCACATATGAGGACATTGTTTTTTTTTTCTTTCCAACAACTACTACTCCCTGTTCAAAGATGATGCTTGTTTTTTTATACATCTTAGGTCCTATTAATCCGAAATACCGTTGAGAAATTAAAAATGCTTACTGAATAAAAGCTCGGGTCTCAGGAGGTTAAATCTCTGTGGGTCTGTGGGCCAAAGCCTTACAAAAGAAATGCCGAACCAGCTGGATTGTTTAGTATGATTTTTACTCAAATCAGTGTGTTCCAGTGCAAATACAAGTCAGTCAGTAACAGTATTATTCCCAACCTGAACAAAGTCCAGTAGCAACATAAGTTCAGCTTATTCGTGGTAACATTTCATACAGATAATAACACCTCAGCTTCGTATCAACTAGCACCGGTAGTTGAAATTACTGTGTTTGTACATTGAGTATGATCACATTCTGCGCAGTCCTCAGAGAAAAAAGCATTCACATTTACATGTATGACGGGTCACGCTTAGGATAGACAGACCAAATATCAGAGGTCACTTAACATTTGAAAATAAAATGAGAAAAACCAGGCATTAAGACGAGTCAGACAGTACTTCAATAAATTATTTTCAGACAAGTTTTGTAGTTATTTTCTTTTTAAACCTGGTGGGCTGACAGTTGTTGGGCAGGATTTCACCTCTGGCAGAAGCAGAGTAAATTCTCCCTCCAATAATGTTGTAAATTGCACTATGCAGCAAGTTAAAACAATCAGAAAATGATCTAAAAATAATATTCAACCCTCATCTGATATTGACGAACTGAATATATGGACACAGGATCATGTGTACAACCATTTTTACATGCATTTGGCTCTGCAAAACCTATTTATTTGACATTTTTTGATCAATTTGTCAGTCATTTTCTCAATAACTCGATTAACTGCTCAGTCTTTAAAGTGACAGAAAATAACAAGAGATGCCCATCAGATTAATAAAAGCCAAACTCGGTCTTTTCCCTGAATTTGATGTGCAGCGAAGCGGACGGAAACCAACGAAACCAGATGATTTGTGCAAATGCTGAGAAACGCAATAACAAGTGTCAAAAAAATCAAGGCAAATAAAATGAATTATAAAAATAAACCATCCAATAAATTAATCAATAAATACAACAAAATAAATCAGTACAAATATAAACAATCAGGAGTGAACATCCACACGCCACCAGGGCTCATGCAGTTTGTTGCTCACATGACCTAAAAACAAAAACTCTTCCCACCGATGAATAATTTATGAGGCAGACAATTTACAGAGTTCCCTTTTTAGTTTTTGGGAGAAACGGTTCTCAACTGACAGAGCCTCACAAAAAAAAAAAAAAAAAAAAAAAGATAAAGGATGGATGAGTTCTTTGATTTATTCCTTGTTTCTTTCCGACAGTGTTTAATTTCAACTCAAGCAGTAGTGACGTTCTCTTTTATAGTACAGTTCACTGTACAGGTCACGATATGACGTCAGACATTATTGTGCTGACGCCATTTCTTGCAAATGCAAAGAAGTGCTCATATTATACAACAGCTTCCCCACTTCTGGGATACATCTCTCTGCAGATGTGATCGGGTGTGATGGGCGGTCGGAACCAAACGGGAATCTGTCCACCACATGGACATGAGTGAGAGCTACACAGATAAACAACCAAGTAACTGTAAATGCTGTCACAAACTAATGGCAAGTCAGGGTTTTTTAACAATGGAAAACAAAACAAAAAAACTAAACGTGAAGCTTTACATTCATGACGCTTTCCAGAAGTGCACTTCATTAAATGCACAATCTTGAACTTGAGAAAAGTGTGTAAAGCTCTGTGAAAGCGACGATGCCGTTCTGCGATTAAAAACACTCATCAGTTCGTACCCAGAATCTCTGAATCTTCTAATGCATCAACAACCAGATCGGGGTCAAAAACGATTTTCAAAATGCTTTTTATGGAGGGTTTTTAGATACCAAACTAGAAGGAAATTACAAACAAATGTCAGAATTATGAAATAATCACAACAGATGTCTTCTCGTAATTTGGTAACAACATTTAGATGGAGAGCAAATTCAATTTGCAAGAACTAAGTGAGCCAGACTTGTGACAATCCAAAGGCTAACAGCAGGTGCAGTCCCTCCCTGTGTCGGACCGGTGAAAGTCCCGACCGAGTTAGGACCAGAATCCCGGTTTGAATCGATAAGGTGAGTCTTTGGAAAGGCTGATCTCCGGTCTGCAGAGGGGGACCGTTCCGTCCCGACACTGTCCCTCGTCCAGCTGATCCAGCAGGTTTTCGTTTCTGCGGGGGCTGTAGGGCGTAGGCGCTTCCATGGGGGTGGGCAGCATGGGGGTGGGCGCCGGGTCCCTGCCGAACTCCACGGTGGGCGGAGTCTCTGTGCTGGAGGTGTGGGCGGGGGACTCTCCGTTACCGAGCGCATGTCCGTTTCCCCTGGGCCTCGCCTCCGGCCAAAACACTTCACAGCGAGCTCGCGGCGAGGGCCGAGGCCGCGCCACAAAGTCCAGGGTTTTGGGGCGTTCGGGAGCACAGCGGCGGCGCGGCGTCGGGGGGAACACCACGTTTGGGTCGGGGAGCCGAGGGACTTCAGGAAAGTCTTCTTTTAAACCTCTGAAGACGCCTGTTCCACCAAAACAGGACATCAACAGTTGACACACAACGCTAGGTTGGGTTAGCCAATAATTTATGAAACACCAGTCATAAATATTTAAATGGTTGTACACAAAAGAGAATCAAGCGAGTGAAGAAAGGTGAAATATATTTGGTGACGAGAATTAGGTGGCATAGGAAATTGTTGTAATTGAAGCACCTTTCACAATTTTGGTTCCTACCACCAAATTCTCCATTCTGGTAGCTGGCCATGAACCTCGACAGAACGTTTATGTTTATGTTTATGTGAACCAGCTAAAAAAGCTAGCTCTGACCACAGACTATTTGTAATATTATAGTGGAGAATGTTAATATTATGCCTGATCTGTGTATAAAAGAGGGTTACCAAGGCAACAAAATCCAGGAACATCTACTCAACTCCCGGCTACAAAGAGAGATGGAAAAAAAAATTTCATTTCACTGGAAACCATGAACGTCGTGGTACGTATTCAGAGTGTCCCTGCACTTCAAAGCATCTGAAAGTTGTTGAGATAACCCAGACTAAATTAAAGCTGTGGACCAAGTGACCAACATCATCGATAAAGCCAAATACAGAATGAATAAAGGCAAACATTACTTACGCATTGTTGTCCAGTAAAAACAGGCTGGCAAAGCTCATCAAACCTGCATAACTGCAAGGACGTTTATTCTAAGCAGCTGAGGAACAAGCCTGAACTTATTATTGACAGTCCTAACCATCCACTTTTTAAGGATCTGCTTCAGGATACCAGGGTCTCTTTCATCCCTGTCGCCATAGATAGGTTTAACTTTCTGGGCTAGGTTTGTTGTCCCCATGCTGCTTATTTTATATATTACTCAAAATTTTCTTCTCATTTCTTAATACCATGCACTTTATGCATTGGTTGCACTTCTTCTTTGCACTTTAATGTGTCGCCGTTTTAATTAGTAGCATTTTTATTGCTTTTATTGTGGTTATCGTGTTCTGTTGATGTCATCCGATGTTGTCCTTGCCCTTACCGTGTCTCTGATGTCTGCTGCAAAATGAATCCCCTTCGGGATATCGATAAATCTGAACTGCACTGATTTTACCTGTGCTCTCCAGCGTCGTCTTCTCTGGCAACGTTTCCAGATTATTCCCGGGGCTGCTCTTCTTGATGGCTCCGTCTGACGGCGTCCGGCGCAGGCTCCGCGAGGAGGTCGGGGCAGAGGGGACGTGCGTGGGGGTGAGAGACTGGCGGGGGTTGCGCTTGAAGCTCTCCAGGTGGGTGTTGACCAGCGGGTTGATTGGGGTGGCGTGAAGGTGTGAGAGGGGAGGGGGGAGGTGATGTTTTGGAGGTGGCGGCGGCGAGGCGGGGCCACAGACCAGCAGCTCCTCGCTGTCCAGGCGCAGCAGCGAACGAGTGGAGTTGCAGTCAGAAACAGAAGATAAGGACAGCAGCGTGTACGTGGAGGGCAAGCCTCGCTCGGGGAGTGAGGGCGCCGAGGGTTTCAGCGGGCTCTCCCGCCGGAACAGTCTGCGAGTCGGGGGGCTGGTGCTTCGCCTCTGGCCCCCCGTCCTGTGGAAGAAGCCCTCCCACCGCGGTTTGATGCTCTCCTCCGGTTGGGCCAGAGTCAGCAGGTTGCAGCCGAGTCCGACGGCCGCCAGCAGGGCGCCGCAGCCCAACAGGACCAGCTCAGAACGCCGGCCCCCAGCTGGGCTCTTCCTGCATGGGGGGGTCCCTGGCACCTGGCTGCTGATGCAGTACTCGTCTCCATCGCCGTCAGAGGCCGAGGCTGTGTGGCCCTCCTTGTGGAAAGGAACGCAGAGGTAGGTCTGACCAGGAGCTGCTCCTGGCTCAGTAGTGAAGCAGCAGTCTTCATTTTCTGGAAACAGGACCAGGATTTTATCACTGAACATATGAAACTAGCGTGTAGAACGGGGGTCTTCAACGGTTTTCAGGCCAAGGACTCCAAACTGATGGAGAGATTAAGCAGGGACCCCCTACCTACTATATGTGCTCTATATTAAACTCGGCCTAGCGCTATTAATAAATATACATTTTTATTATCATTTTGCATTCAATATTAATCTATTCAAATAGTACAGGTTCAAATTTCAAACACATGCAACTGCCAGAAACACACAAACATTTACCTGTAAACATAGCTAGATGAAGTAGGGACAGTGAATCACCAAAACATTTTGGCCTCAGTATTTGCCTGATGGGAGCTAGCTGCACTGTTAGCATGTCTTCTGCAGCGTGTGTCTGGATGCCAGCTGGGGCCTGAATAGGCTCTCGGACAATTGTGGGAAACCTGAGCAGAGTCAGGGTGTAACATACAGTGTTGTGATTGGATCAGCAGCAATAGGGGCGGGACCTGTTGTGTACAGGAGGCTCAGATTGACAGGTCTACTGTGCTGATTTATCCCTTTACTAAAATATGTTGGATTCATGCTAATGTGCATTTAAACTAATTTACAATTTGGGGGGAAAATTAGAAAAAAAATTATGAAAAATATCTGTGGTACCCCCACAGACCCCCTAAGGGGCCATGGACCCACTGCTGAAGACCTATGGTGTTGTATTCACAGACAACAGTTCATGCTGCACAGTCCCCTGTACGTTATTACAATTCTTCTAAAACATGAAGGGATTAGAGGCTTACTGTCAAATAGCTATTTGAATTCCATCCATTTCGAATTTAGTTTGCTGAGAGAGCATGATCCCAGCTCTCCAACAGCTTGTTTACGCTCAAACAGCTGCAGACGTGCATTTCTGAGTTTCCTAGGTCAACCACTAACAGCCATGTGGGAACAAAGTATCTCACTCAGTAAGTTTTGCCCTTCCGAGTCTTCCAGGCTGTTTGCCACCTCTGAGCTCCAGCTGTTCTCTGTATTATCATGTGGAGTGTACACATGCCAGACAAAACAGATCCGCTAAGCCGGCCCTGCTCACCCATCTCCACAAGGCTTGGCACTCCAGGCACTGCTGGACTGTGTCTCGGGGATCTGCGAAGGTTCGGGGCGCTGCAGGATCGCTGTCTGCTGGCCTCATGGGGGGGCTTCACACTGAGACGAGAGAAGGGTTTTTTTATTTCTCAGGAGACCACTTTGGAAGGAATAGTGTGTGTCTTAAAATAACCTCAGTGAACGGGCTACATTTTATCTCCACACCGCTCACCTGGCGTCGGCGCTGTGCTCCCTGTACGGCCCACATCCGCCACGGGATCTACCCTTCTTCCTGGACCCCTTCCTCTCACTGTCCTCATCATCCAGCTGGAAGCCTGTGTTGCGACCCCAGGCTGTACACCCCTCCCCTGGAGTGACTGCAACACAAGAGATTATCAAATGTACAGGAGGAGAGGACATCAAAGGCTAAATTAAATGACTTGTATAGAATAATAAAGAAATTGTGAATGTAGACATCCTTCATGAGTACATAATCAGGCACAACATTATGACCTCCCTCCTAATATCGTGTAGGTCTCTCTTGTGCCACCAAAACAGCTGTGACTCATCAGAGAATGGACATGGACCTTCTGAGGGTGTCCTGTATTATCAGTAAAACGGGATGTTATAAGTGAGGGGCCTTTAGGTCCAATGGGTGGAGGGGAGGGTCCTCTGTGAATCATCCCACAGATACTTGATCAGTTTGGGATCTGGTGAATTTGGATGCCAGGTCAACACCTTGTGCGGTTCTTCATGTTTTTTGAGTTGTTCCTAAAGTGTTTTTGTGTGTGTGTCTGTGTCAGGCTACATCCTGCTACCACCAAGAAGTGTTATTGCTATGGGGTAGGTGTGTCCGGTCTAGTCTTAGTAACATCCCCAGGAATGAATGCCACTTCCAAGAACATTGAATTGTCACAAGATGGTCAACATTATTCAATCCCCCTGTGGGTTCTAATGTTGTGGCTGATCGGTGTACATAGGTCGTTTATTGAGCTTACGCTGGATGGCTCTCAGGCGAGGCAGTATCGGAGGACTACTCGGAGGGCTGGAGCTGCTGCTGAGCAAACTCTTCCGTCGGTCATGTGAAGGGGAGGCCTGCACTGTGATTTTGTGCTGAAAATCTAAACAAAGGATTTACACAAACGCACATTAGCTCCCAATTTAGCGTCGGTGTTGATGCTGAGCATGAGTCAAGATAGAAATGCGTTGCACTCCGGAATAAAGCTCCTGTGTCTGCCAACATTACATGATCTCACTCATCGTTTCCTTGTGTCTTTTCTTAGTTTGGACTAATGGATCTTCTTCCATGAAGATCCATTAGTTTAATCCAATCTATTAAACACTGGTACAACATAGTTTGTTATTAAAATTCATATAAATTCATTTGAAATCCAGCAGTTCAGTCTGAATTTTCATTGTTTTATGCAAGCAGCACCTTCAGCTGCTCACTCTCATCTAACCCCATACCTCCCAATTTATTTTCTTTTTGAAACCTGTAGTCTCAAGCTCCAACAATTCAACTGACATCAGTACATAAATCAGATGTGGTAGACTGGTCAGGCTGATGTTGCCTTGCTCATGTTTTTAGCAGAATATGAGTCTTGTAACAAGCAATTAGGAATTCATTATGTTTCAAATAACAGAGAAACAATACCTCTGTTTACAATCGGACAGCAGCTCTACAGTGCTCAGGTTACATATATGACTACACCGTTGTCATTCTTTACACTTCTCAAGAACACGGCTCTCTTGAATATTCTGAAGAATAGTGGCGTTTTTTTCATTAGGGGCGTGGCCCCACCATAGGGCGTTGCTGTGCACCGGAAGTTTATAAGATGTCAAATGCTGCATGTGAATGCGCACGTATGGCGCACACTTCAGTTTGGGCAATCGGGCCTGAAGTTCAGGGACCCAGAGTGCTTGACACTGGCTGATTTGGAGCAGGGGCGGACACTGCACAGGTCTTATTAGCTTGGCTAACATAGTATCGTACAATAGCTGATTCATGTTTCATGCACTAGTTGCATGATGAATTGAGTTGAGTACCTGGGTAGTGTGTGATTTAGTACTTTACCACTTGAGCAGAACTTGGAGATAAAGGGTTTGGGGCCACATCGACCGGAGGATTTAACCATTTCTCAAGAAGGAAAAGATAAACCTAGGTCATTAAACCAGGAGTGGTTGAGGAAAACTTGGTTAACTAGAGAACAACCTCACAGAGCTGTTCATCGGTCTGTGGAACTGAAATTGCTGTTTGGCTTTGGTATATTGTGGTGACTTTGTATATTGATTGCTGTGTATTGGGGGTCCGCCGTGCGTTTTTTATTGTTGTCACCTTATTGATGTTGAGTATTTGATATAGTGAGGTCTACTGCCGTGTGGTGGTGATACTGATGTTGCATGGGTTTTCAATGGGTACTCCGGCTTCTGTGTTTTTGTTGTGAGGATATTGATTGTGGTATTTCTGGATTGCACCGTAAGATTTCCTGCGTGGCCCCATCATAATTTCTAAACCAAAATCACCACTGTTGAAGCTTTCCTTGATGTATTATAACTTTTAATTTAAATACTCAGAAAACAATATTATGCAGCCAGAGCCTGTAAAATCATATTATCTAGCTGTAATTGTCTCCCGAGTGTCTGGAAGCTCAGCTATAACACCGCTCTGGCCCACACTGAAACGCTTCAGTTTGTTTGCTTCACCTGAAGGCAAGCTGATCCTGTTTCCATCCTTGAGTTTAAGGCGGTTGCGGCGGAACTTCCCCTGCCTGCTCTCCACGTGAGGCTTTTCCTGGTAGAGCTGGTGAATGATGATGTTGAGCTCTCGCTCCAGGATGTGGATCTCCCGTTCGGCCAGTTCCTGCTCACGCCTCCGCAACGCCTCCTCCTGACACTTCTGCTGCAGAGCCGCCTGTGTCAGCTCCTCTTCCCACGATCGCAGCTCCTGGAGGGGTCCCAGAAAGGAGTGTTGGAATAAAACTCAAAACAAAGAAGGCTGAAATATGTGAAAGAAAGCAAAGAAGAGGGCTGTGGTTAAATAATATTTTTTGAATATATTTACCTTTTCCTTGGTCCTCAGCTGATCAAACATTTCCTGGATCTCCAGCTTCCAGTCATCCTGCAGAGAGTGGAAGGACTCCACTGGCATTTCAAAGAAGCCCGACTCCTCGATGGCCGTCAGATGGTCTAGGACGGTCGTGAACTGCGGCCGAGAGTGAGGGTCTGAGCTCCAGCAGTCTGAGGCGATAGAGGAAAAACTGTCTCAGAAACTTGGGTCAATTTTGTCATCAGCAAAGTCAATTTTCAACCCTTCAAACAGTTCCAGAAACTATATTCAGTTTGGTTATTTGATGCACGCCAGCTATATTTTCTGCTGCGCACAAGAGTCCTGCAGTTACTCATCTCAGTTTTACTAAAATAAATGTGGAGGAACAGCTCTCGTATCCTGCTACTATTGAATTTAGACAGGTAGTAAATGATTTGATTTCCTTACCCTCCATGAGACGTGCAAAAGGCTCGGGACAAGTGGAGGGAACGGGCAAAGCCAGTTTGTTCATTGCCACTCCGTAAGCTACTGCGAGACCGTCTATTCCTCGAAATGGAACTTCTCCAGTCAGCAGCTCCCACAGCAGCACGCCATAACTTTTAAAAGAAATGAAAAAAAATAATAATAGTCTTAAATACGATTTGGATGCACACCTTCAAAAATGTGCTTCTGCAATATCCTCCTAAAAGAAGAGGTGCTTTTAGCGTAGGTGTGGTCACACTTGATCCATACCTAGTTATGAAGACAAATGTTGTATCTGAATATATGAATGTTAAGCAGGATGTTTGCTGCGAGTGTTCAGCAAAACCATTTTATTTGAGTAAATGTCAAAAAATGGATTTAGAATGACACTATTTGTCAGCCCACTCATGTAAAGGTGGGACAGAAAAGGTCACAATAAGAAAATGTCAACATAATGGTGCAGCAGCCGACACATCCAAGTGACTGATGCACAGTGATATACGGGTAAATGACCAACACATCAGGAGCTTCTTTATGGTGTGTTAATCCGCTCATATAAAATCATTGTAAATGGGGATAACCTATAACAGACGGACGGACTGGTCTTCCAACACATCTGGTGCACGCTGTGTCTGCTTATATAGCAACTAAACGGGGCAAAATAAACCTTTGCAATTGATTAGGTAGACCAGACAATTCACCACTCTGGTCATCACTGTTAAAATGCACACTCGGTGCCCTCCGTTCCCTCACTGATCGCACTTTAATCCCGTTTTAAGGGGAAACCCTGCACTCAGTCAGGAATAGAAAGGCCAGACAGTTAATGCTGCGGCATGCGTCGGGACAACACAGCAGATTATCAGAGAAGGAAAAGCAGAATAATGACATGTGGCCTATAAGCGAACAAACAGTAAACCTCATGAGATCAAAGCGGAACAGTGAAAATGAATCTTACAAGAACAACACACCTTATGGACATTAGATATTTGCAGGGTCTTACAAATCCAATTCTGATTTATTTCAATTCAAAATTTGGCATATTAATGAATTATTCTGCAGATGATTCAAATTTTTCTTTGTTTAAGTCATTAACAAAAAAGGTCTGAAAGGTATTTAGATTGTCAGTTTGGTACAACTATTGATCCCCAAAAAATATTTTACCTACTTTATTGATTTAAGTCATGCAAGTCTCATGTCTGGGAAGTCTCATGTCCTCCTTCCTATTATTATTGTGGCCTTTGTGGTTCTATGGGTTGAGGGGAGGGTCCTCTGTGGATCATCCCACAGATACTTGATCAGTTCTTGGTAAATGTTACATGTCTAACTAACATCCACATGATTGAATACCAGGTCCAAAAAAGTTTCCCAGCAGAACACTGAATTGTCACAAGATGGTTTAAATATTTCCTTCTACTGTCAGTGGTCATAATGTTGTAACTGATCGGTGTATATTTCTACTGTTGAAATTAATATAGAAATTAATCGAACTTCTGCCGAATCCACCCTATATATATATTTTTTTACAATATATTTTATATGTGGAAGAAAAATGTGATGTTTTAAAAGTAGTGACCATCCGATGGTTACTCAACGTGTGGTGGATATCCCATCATGCATCGCGTCTCTAGCGGCGCCGTCGCGAACGACCGTTAATGGCTGTTAAGTGAGACAGATTTTGAAGTTTCGTCGCAAAAATATGAAACTTTTTTTAAAACGTAATTTTAGTTTTTATTTCATGAACATCACGCATATTTGTTTACAAATAATCACGTTTCAGTAATGTGTAAATTATAATGGTATAACCGGGGGAGCCGCGGCAGTCTGACACGTAATGATGCGACAGCAGTGACGTCATTACCTGCGCGTCACATAGGGAGAAGGGGTTAGGGAGGGAGTGAACGATTTGGGACAAAGTTGTTAGATCGAAATCTTTTAGGAGATGAAGCGGTTGTTTTGTGTGTATTTATAGTTAACTACTCTAGTTTTTTGCTCTTCTCAACATCATGTTCTTTTTCCCCACCACGTGTCAGCTTGTGCTTTGTTACCATGGCAACTGCTGCCAGCACTGAACTTGTTCATTATGCGTGGTGGCTTAACCGTTTCTCTTTCTGGCTCCTTTTTATTTATTTATTTTTTTGTCCTCAACCTGGTGCGGTGAGTTTTTTTCCCCCCTGTCTCCTCTCCTCTCCTCTCCTCTGCCCACCTCCACACGTCGCTACCCTTGGAGAATGTGGACGAGCGGATGACCTCAGGAGCCATCCAGGCGTAGGTGCCAGCGGCGCTCATCTTGGTGGTGCGGTGCCACTCCCGAGCCAGGCCGAAGTCCGTGATCTTCAGAGTCTTGTTGCTGAGGTCCTCCATCTCAACCCTCTCGAGGATTAGGACTGGAGGAGCAGGCGGCAGCAAAAGCGGGGGTTTGAGCGGGGAAGTGATGATGGGGATTTTGTTGGAGGATGGGGAGGATGTGGAGAGGAGGGGATTTGGGCAGATTGGCGGGTGGGTGGACGGTTAACGTAAAAAAAATAAATAAAAAAAATCATAATCAGGATTTTAAATGTTGGGGGAACGGTAGGAGTAGCAGGAGGAGTCCCGTGATTAAACACAATGTGAAAAAACAGACGGGTGAACAAAACAGGGTGCGGTAGATGAAAGGATTGGAGAAGAGAAAAAGGAGAGAACAAACAGAGAAACCAAGAGACAGTGAGCGACTACAACACTGGAAAAGCAGGGATGAGAAACGCCACCCTTGATCAATACTACTCGTCAACTCAAACAAACAATGAAAGCACAGTTAAACTGTTGCGACACACCCATTTTTCTCAAGTAGAGTCCAAAAAACATCCCATTCCCAACATGCACGAGCAAAGCAGGGCTCCTCCTAACCACCCTAACCCGCTCTCTCTCCCCCCCCGATTCAGCTCCACAGTGCCAGGCCATCTGCTGTGGTCGTGCCCACTGGAGAGGGTGTGTCTCTCAGGCTGCGGTGCGCACATCAAGCGCCCCTTCATGTGGTGCTCACGTGGCTCAAATGCTACGGAGGCAGTTTAAGCCCAAACATGTGGCTAAAGCAAATCCTGCAGCTGAGGAGGATGAGAGCATCTTGAAAACGGCACACCTAATGGACATCAGACATGCACAGGGTCTTACACATCCAATTTTGATTTCTTTCAATTTATAAATATGTTAATTGTTTATTCAGCTGATTATTTACGCTTCTCTTTGTTTAACTCATTGACAGAATTGAGGTCTGAAAGTTTTTTAGGTTTTAGTTTGGCACAACCATTGGTCCAAAACCCCCCAAAATATTTTACCTACTTTATAGAAGATCATGAAAGTCTCATGTCTGAGTAGCTAAAACCATCATACATCGATCAGGCGTAACATTATGACCACCTTTCTAATATTGTGTAGGTCTCCCTTGTGCCTCCTAAGCAGTTGTGACTCATTAGATAACGGACATGGACCTTCTGAGGGTGTGTAAAGGGGGTGTAAATGAGTGTCACTGCTATGGGGTGAGGCTACATGTCTAAATAACATCCCCATGAATGAATGCCAGGTTCAAAAGTTTCTCAGCAGAACACTGAATTGTCACAAGATGGTTATTTACTTCTAGTGTCAGTAGTCATAATGTTGTGGCTGATCGGTGTGTATTTCTACTGTTGCAGTTAATATAGAAATTAATTGAGCGATTGTGACCCTTACCCCTGCAGAATCTACCCTATATATATTTCTATTTACTATATATTTTATACATGGAGTAAAAATGCTACATTTTAAATTAAAACTTTTGCACTAAATGTTCTTCATAGTTTGCCTTAAAACTGAAGCAAGTCATTTGCAACAATTTGCACAGTCCAACTACTCACTGAGTCCAGTTCAATATCTAGTTAATGAGTTTAATAAGGCATGTTATGTGAAGGCGAGACAGCGGCGGTAAATACAACTGTTGGGATTTCTAAACGGCATATTATAAGGGCAGATTTTTATTTGAATGTTTCAGGTTTTGATCCGGTTGATTACAGTCAAGGACTTTATCCCACGCTCCTTTTTCACAGGGAGGATGAAAGCAATCAACGCCGCTACATACTGACCTTTAGATTCAATTACAACACATCTAAGAGCCCACAGTTATAGTTATTATAGCCACAGTGAGGCTGCAATGAAACACAGCAATGCTTTGAGATGAATGCTAACGTTAGCATGCCCCTAATGCTGATGCTGGTAATCCTTTCCATGCGCACCACATCATGCTAATATTTGCTAATTAACACTAAACCGAAAGAGGTTGATAGTTAAGGTTTAACTTTGTCGAAATCTGGACAAAGAACAGGAAAGGGAAGGTTTTGATCTGATGATGAGAAAAGTTGTGGACACGTTAAAACTCTTAAAATTCCTCCTGAACCTGATGCGAATGTTTGCACCAAATCACATTGTATCCCATTAAATGTATGTTCAGAGATTTCCCTAAAATATCAGGAGATCACCAAAAATAGTAAGATTCATCCTCTGGAGAGCACGAACACAATTTCAGTGCAATCTATTCAGTTGCTGAAACTGGGATCAGAGAAGAAATGTGGACGTGTTTGGGACTGTGCTGCATCATAATGTCCACAAACTGCAATGACAGGAAGAAAGGTGCGAGGGTGGGTGACACATTCCCCTTGGCATCCATGGATGAACTACTCTTTAGCAAGGCTCCCAAGGGCCCCCTGGGGTTACCAGGCGCTGCATGTGGCTGCACCCAGCTCCAAGTGGCATCATTACCATAAACTGAGCTCTGACTTTTGCACAAAAGACCTGACGGATATAAAAAGGAGCTCATGGGGGATTTCTTAAATTAATGAGAATCAAACACAAGTGAATCATGACCTCTTTTCTGCTTTACTTTACTCTGTGGGCCCGTTTAGAGATAAATGCTAATATTAGCATGCTAACAAGCTCCTAATGACACAACTTTGTAGTATTTTTCCATGTGCACCACCATGGCTTGTTATGCAAACTTTTGGTAATTCGTGAAACACAGGAGTCTAGTTGTCTATGTTTAGTCTTGCAGGGTTTTGGTCGTAGACTAAAATATTGGAACATATTAACTTTATGATGGTGCGATGAGAAAAGTTCTCATCAAAGCTCTTTCAGTTCATCCCGGGGGTGGTATGAATGCATGCACCAAGTCACATGCTAATCCATTCGCTGGGTGTCAAGGTATTTCAATGAGAAGCACTGAGGAAATGTGAGGACATCCCCAGTAAACACTAGGATCCTTCCTCTGGGGAACCTGCACGTCAGTACAAAAGCTCTTCAGAGTGTGGACCAGACATTCAAGTGAAGTGTCAAAGCTCTTGTCTACAAGCTTTTGAGAAAACAATCTAGGAATTAAGCAGTGTACAATATTGCCACCAAATAATTAACCATGAAAATATGATCACAGGGGGTTTTCAGACTCTTTCATGAATGTCTGAGGTGGTTTCCTGTCCTGCCTTGCTCCTTTACTGTAAAGAGGACGCGGGTTTTCCCCTCAGAGCCAAGGATGGCAACTAGTTCGACTGACTTTAACGCTTTGAAAGCAGCCTATTAGAAGTGAAGCGCCTGAGCTGATCACAACAGAACGAGCCAATGGCTTCCCAGAAGCTGGCTGCATGCACGGCCAGAGCCTCCAATAGGGAGGCCGGGGGCAGAGCGTTGGGCAAATCCTCGGTAATAGGCTTGGGATTTAGGGGGGATCCAGTTGGGTAAAATGCAAGATTACAACCGCTCCACAAACACAGATGTAAACTCCTTTCTGCTCTCATTTCTGGATTATATGCAATTAGTGGAGATCACACAGGGGAAGCACGGTGTGATGCCGCTTCGAGTCATTTTGTCTTTACTTTAATGTGGATTAAGTGAGTTTGTACTGGTTCAAAATGACCGTAAATATGTGTTGGGGGTTGATTAACCTCCTGAGACCTCAGCTTTTGTTTGCTCTGCATTTTTAAATTCTCCATGTCTCTTATTTGTGATTAGTTGGACCTAAGAACAATGAAAACTAAGCATTGTTTTTGAACTGCAGAATGAATCCTCTGGAATGATGCTATCATGTTTTTACACAAACTAGTATCTAGTAAGAATAAAAGCTTAAAGGAAGCAGAATAATGTGCCACAAACCTAAAACTTAATGTCCCCATATGAGGACGCAGGGTCTCAGGAGGTAAATTTCATAGAAAACCGGGAATTGCAGATGCAATAAAACTTAAATGCTCCATGATGGAAAGCAAAGAGCAGAGTGAAGGACTCTTACTGTTGCTGGACTTGAGGTCCCGGTGAATGATGGGGACGATGGCCTGGCTGTGGAGGTAGAGCATGCCGCGCGCGATCTGCACGGCCCAGTCCACGAGCGTGCACGGAGGGATCCGCTTCCCGGCGAGGGCCCGGTTGAGGGGGCCTCCCCGAGCGTACTCCATGACCAGGCACAGGTTGGGCTCCTGCAGGCACACCCCGAGCAGGCCCATGATGTTGGGGTGGTTGAGCATGGCGAAGAGCTTGGCCTCCTGGCGCACGCTCTCCAGGGTCTGCTCCTCGTCCTCGTCGGGGTCCCGCCGCGCCGCCTTCACCGCCACCTCCGCGCCCCGCCACACCGCGCGGTACACTTTCCCAAAACCGCCGACGCCGATGATTTCTTCCAGGGTGAGCTCTGAGAAGTCAATCTCCAGGACTGAGAAGAAAAGAGAAACATTACAAGACTGTGATAAAATATTAATCTTTAAATGGCAGTTACATTCTTGGCAACACCCATTCAAGGACATTAGGGGACAGGGTGAGCACGTCTGGAGCTGAATTCACTGCCGGGCTCCTCAGTAAGGCAAATGCTTGCTAACAAGGATCTAAAACCAGGTCACTCAGTTGAAGGATGCCTTCTCAAAGCACTAAGCCACCCTGCTGCCCCAAATACAGGAAGTCTCCCTCCTGCTATTACACAAGGGCGAGCATCTGTCTGAAAATCTGAATTAGATGAAAGAGATGAAGCAGCTGCAGAAGAGCAGTGTTTAAATTAAAGGTGGCCTGTGTGTCTGTAAACGCTCACGCCGTGGATCGCTAACAGTCTGAGCAGCAGACTGACCTTGATGAATATTTCAGGTGTGTGAAAGTAGGCCAGCTGCATCCGAACGGAGAGATAAAAGCCGACAAAGACGGCCGAAGTAGTGTGTTCCACCCACCCAAACAATCTGGACTAATCTGGGTCTTATTGCCTCAAAAAACGACAGCTTTAGGAACACTGGATGCAGACAGAAGATTTGCAATAAGCAGCAGGGAAAGTGGTTGTGAAGCTGCAGTTCAGTCATGTCCACAGGAAGGAAGAGTGCATTCACTTTGCCTTTCACAACACACTGCACTATAGCTGCTTTTAAATGCTTACTGTGTCTAATTGAGGCCTTGGTTGTACATTTAGCTACGGAAGCTTTACTTCTTCTGCAAACACAATTACATTTTTTTTCTTTCTGTCCTGCACCTGCAGCACAAACACTACTTTAACTATAAAATAACAATGTAAACGGATCTAATGAGAATGCTGCATGCAGCTCTGGCACAGGTGCAGTTCGTTTGCTTTCTGCAGGGGATGCTGCAGACATTGTGCACTGTAATGTGAGAACTGAGTTGGGGTGCATCACTGACAGTTTGTTTGACAGGCCGTGTGATGAATAATGGTGCTGAGGCTGTGAGGATGTGTCGCCAGCCCGTTTCTAGGCCAGCGGGAGTGCACTGCGCCTACCATGACACAGCACTCTCGGCGTGGCTTTTCTCCGGCCGCAGCCGATAACAATAGACCGGGGAACACGTTACAGCCCCGTGCAATGATCTAGTCATTCCATTAGCAGAGGTAAGGAGCACAATGGCATACTCACGGTGCAGAGGAGGCACCGAGTACTGCTGCTCTGAGGTGTCCCGTACTATTTCTTCCGGAATGCCTTTCCCTTTGCTGACATAATTGGAGGGGAATATGCCAACCCGGTCCGCTATCATACCGGTCCACCAGCCCTCATCACCCGACACCAGGGAATCCTTGGACAGGACCTCCACCAGGTCCCCCCTTCGAAGGCTGAGCTCGTCTTCCGCAGTCGCCTCATAGTCAAACACGGCCGTCCAGAAACAGTGTGCGGCCGGTGCCGCCTCCGGCGCGGCGCGGATGCCATTCTCCGGTGTGGGCCAGCGGAAAACATCTGCCTCTGCTTCTTCCGACGAGGGAACGCACGCCTTGGGACTCAAACTATTGTCCAAAGCGGGTTTGAAGACATCCATGGACGCGATCCATAGGGGCGACCTGGATCACTGCAGGCGCATCCACCTGACGCGGCTGGCTGGCGTCTCGGAGCGCCCTGCGTCTGGCTGCACGCACACACACACACACACACACACACAAGCACACACACAAGGCTAAGTAGCGGCTAATCCCGCACACAAACACTGCAGAAAACTGAAAGCAACATAATGCTGCTGATGCATCGTCCGCCTTCCGTCCCCCGCTGGCTAATATCAAACACACAGCTTGATGATTTCCTGCGCACAATCCTACACCCAATCATTGCTGGAACTTCTGGGACGCAGTGGGTCTTTATTTTTAAGCCAATTGTGCCAACGTGCGAGCCATCCCCGGCTTCCTATTGGCGCACAGACACGTCAGCAGCAGTTTATTTCCCACCTCCTCCTCCTGTCTATCAAATGCAGGTCAACCTCTCGTCAGCGTGGATCTGCCCCACGCCAATTAAACACGACCAGTTTCTTTTATTTTTCGTCAAATTGTCTCCTTTATTTAGTTACTTAACTCCCCCCTCAAAAATACTAAATAAAGAAAACATAACATAATACTCGACTCAAGGTTAAATTCCATGCACAGTTCCCTGAAATAAAAACAGAATTCATAGCAAGAAGTAAAAAAAAAATAATAAAAAAAAGTCACAGTCAACATAACAAAGGAACAATCCCAACTATTTTACTGATAAGATAATAAAGTGTGTATGTGTCATGTGTGTTTGGATAAAATTCAGTCAACACACTTGAGTTTGGACTTGAGTGAATACGAGTCAATTTAGGGAAAAGCCATTAAATCACCCCTGAATGTTCAAGGCAGGTTTCATCCACCTGATTGAGAACCGTGAAGAGCTTCAGTCCGATTTCTGGCACATCTCACCATCAGTTTGATCAGTTTGCTGTTTGAACTCACATAAAGATCCTCGATAATATCTTAACATGTACGCAAACATACAGCGATAAAAAGAAAATGAGGTGACATGCATGGAAGCTCATTTCTAACCAAAAAATGGAGAAGATACCTATGCTTACTTTGTCAAAAGTACGAGACAAATCAGTATATAGCCTACTTATGGCATAGTGAGTCAGAATAAAGAGACAGAAAAAAGTTGTGTGGCTGCATATATTGAAATTACAAAAGAGTCAAGAAAATTATGAGATGATGCACTAAAGCGTTGACACATATGGAAGAAGATTGGGGCCACTGAAAAAATGTAGTTAGAGCTTTATTTTTTAGTTCTGACTTTAATCTCAGAATTCTGATTCTGAGAAAAAAGTCGGGAGTAAAAAAGTAAATCATTTGCTTTAACTACAATTTTTTTTCCAGTGGCCCTAATCTACCTCCGTAGACATGCAAAGTAAAATAAAAAGTGAGGTATTAAATAGGACTAACAACAAACTGACAAGATGAAAAAGTAAGAATTAATTAATGTTAAAACATGTCAACAATAGGTATTTTTTTGGCCTAAATGGGCTTCCATACAGCTTAAAAATTGTTTGATTTTTGCTTCTTGTAGATCATACATTTGTTTTAATCTCAAAGAAAATAAACTCCTCTGTGACCTTGTTTTTAGGAAATACATTGAGAAAAGTTGGAAATATATCCCTGGATTTTTATTTCATTTTCTACAAAATAAAACTGCCTTTTTCTGCAAGTTTCAGAAATGTCACATCTAAATTTGCTTTGATATTCTGCAAAAGTGTAAACGTAGCAAAGCACCTCCTACTACTACTAGTCCTACTTTAACAGCATAACCAGAAACACACGAAACCCCCGAATGATGAATGTTGGCAAAGTGTGGCATGACTCAACAACCTTGTTGCAGATAATTCAGCTCACGATGACAGAATTGTGTTTTTCCTTATGGCACCAGCATGTTTAAACAGCAATTTAGGTTTTGTTTGTGAAAGTCAGAATCCTGAACAACGAAACGTGACCATACGTCGTCTTGTGCAACACAACGAGCTCGATTAAAGTCAGTGAAACCAGCGTTTGCTTATGAACCAGAAAGCTGTTTTATTCCACAATTAAAGAACAAAACCGGTTGATCTCAAAAACACCGTCAGCTTTGGAAATTTGCCTTTTTTTATTATTATTTTGACATCTCATTGCAGGCCAGGAAAAAAAAAAAACATACCCATCCTTTAAAATGTGCCCCTTTCCTGTTATACACACACACACACACACACACAAAAAAGAGACAAAGTTAAAAGAACAGTATCCACCTCATCAATGAAACTTCCCTCAGTGTCTAACAACATAATAAACCACAATTATCCAGTTATCACTGTACGGTGATGTTTCACTGCTTCCATCCCACAGGCTGAGAAAGGAAAGGAAATAAATATTCAGACTGGTGCCTTGAGAAGTGAGTGAGGTGTCATGATAAATGTCTCTTTTAAATCGCTTGCAGAATTAAGACATGTATTGTTATTAAGACAAAAATGACAGGTTTGGAGTCGTGCCCTCGTGAAGTCCAACAGCGACGCCGCCTGTGCAGGAGGACGAGCACACGAACGCACCGACAGCTTCAGCCCCCAAACACTTCCCTCCCCGGCAGATCAAATCAAAACCAAACCAAGCACATAAAAAGCCTCTGAAGGCGGAGCTAAAAACACTTCCTGGACACCTGGTAAACTCAAAAACATTTCCCGGTGCAGAATTTTAACAAAGCATAAAAAATAATAATAATAATAATAATTAAAACCTTCACACTGGCTCAGATGATACAACTGCAGGTGAGATGAGATGTGAGAGTTGTGTAGTCATGCGTCCCCCCCCTACCCACCCCTACCCTCCCCTCCCCAACCAGGACACCTATAATGTGTCGATGTAAACATACACTGAAAATTATGTACATAATGTGGGGTTTTTTAGTGTTGCGTCTGAGTGGGACAGCTGCTGGACGGAGGGGACGGAGGGGACGGAGGGGACGACTGTCCCCCGTCCTGTGCAGCAGCAGTGCGTGGGCCCGTCGCTCTGATGTGTGTTTGATGTGTACGAGAGATAGTGGGAGATAAGAGTGAGGCGAGCAGGTGTTTGTCCAGGGCCGGGAAGAGAGAGCATCCGATTCAGCCACGAGACGTATTTACAACGCTGCCCATCACAAAGGAAGAACACTGAGGAGGAGGAGGAGGAGGAGGAGGAGGAGTGGTGCTAAGAAGTAGAAGGGACAACCACAGGGACTAGAGAATGACATCCCCCTTGTGGAAATACAGTGTCACTGCCATTTTATTTATTTTTTTTATTATTATTATTGAATGTATTTCAAAACAGATGTTGCATCCCACCTCTTTGGTAATCTCTTGGGTGATTTTTAAATCTGACTGATTACATCCTAACCTACACTTTATGCAAATAAAGTAATAAAAGTTTATATGTATATATATATATATATATATTTATATATTTTTTGTTGCACTCGTGGGAGTTTTTATATATATATACTTTTTTCTCTCGTTTTAAAAACAAAGCACCAGTCGTGTGTTGAACAGCATTCAGTATCAATAACAGGCTACGTTCAAATTCAACCTGGAGCTACCTGCTGCTCTCACAACCCCACGCCTGCAGCTCTGGATGCTGCTGCTGCTGCTTCTTACTTTGAAGAGTTTCAGTCCAAAACACGTGCTCTTTAAACAATAAGCAGAAGCAAAAGTTTAAATCATGCTGAACTCTGAAAAATGTAAAAAATAAAATAATAATAATAAAAAAGTAGAATCACCAGATATTTCTGTTCAATATTATTCTTTATGTTTGCAATATGTAATTTGAGGGATGTAGCTTTTTAGCGTTTTATCTAATTCAGCTAAAGTTTAGCTGCCCAGCACAGCTAGCATAGAGATTATGGAGAAATTATTATATATAATTGCTAAAATATTTCTGCTGTTTAAAGTGTCAGTGGAGACCGAAAAGGAGATAAAAGAGAGCGTAGTATTGAACTTTATGGATTTGATCAGAGCCCTACAGAAGTGAAGCCAAACTCTCATCATACATCGCCCCCTGGTGGATGGCTGCAATAGCCGTCATAAGCCACGCCCCCTTTATGTTAATTTTGTTTTCAAGGGTGTTTCCTTAGCACCTTCATGGATGTCTTCAACAATTACCTCCTTTAGAAGAACAAGTCAATATGAACGTCTTCCTCTTATGGTATTCACGGCCTTGGACATTTGTAAGATTCAAATTCATGAATTGTGACATGTTTGGTGACACTGTCAGAAAGATGTAGATGGAAAGTTTTTATATTAATTAAGTAGTTATTTAGTTGTTGAGAGTTTTCTTTACAATTTCATAATATGTCAGAGGCATATTTGATATATTCCATAAGCTTCATCTTTTCTTGATGCCACAGCATTTGCTATATTAAGTTATGCTAGTTTGCTAAACTGTTATCTATATTATAGTCGTTTGCTAACGAGTTCAATTTTAGGTTTAAGTACATTGTATTATTATTTATTAGTTGTAGTAGTGAGTCTGTGATCCTCTGTAGACGAATTGTACACAGAAAAATTGAAAGACGGCTCTTGTCTCAACATATTTGATGTGAATGTAATACGGTAGCTAGCAAGCAAACAGCAGAAAAGTAGTTGATTTGCAGCTGCCTAGCTACATATCAACTATGTGATCACAGTTAGGGCACATTCTGGTTGCAAATGATGTCGCCAAATCAAGATGGTGGCGTCTGTTTATGCGATATTTTGGCCTCACTTCTGTGTCGTATGAGGAAACGATGGCAGCCAGCTTAGCAAAAGTTGATGTCTACACCGTTATCTAGACTGGGATTAAAAATAAAACTGGTGAAATATAATTATAGTTTCAGATTTTTTCGAAAATATAGTCTGCAGTTAGTTATAAATTTTTGTCGGAATACTTCTCCATCTGGCTACTTATCTTCATCACTAGCTCTGATATATTTGAAATAAAAGCAGCAATTGTTTTAGAAAGTGGAGATTACAATTAAAATGTTTAAAATGACTTAGCACTGCATTTTACTATGATTAAACAGGGAAAGTAAATTTTTAGAGGAGGTTCAGAAGAGACCAACGACTTCATCTTCTACTGCAGCGCGTTAAGTGAATCAGTTGGTTGTGTCAGAACCCACAGAATAATACATAAGAAAGAAAAAAATATGACCAAAAAATGCAAATTTTTTGGAAAAAACTCTCGAGGTTTCCAGCAGAGCACGGAGCCGGCCAGTGTGGGCGGCTGCAGCGAACGCCTCTTCCTCCACAGGCACTCTGTTCAGTCCATAGTGACACCTTTTATATTGGCCTTTTTGCACATGTACATGTAGAAGTCTCCATAAGTAGAACTATACAGCAAAGTGCATGGAAGGAACAGTACAAAAATACCTCTGAATTGATCTCTGCAGCAACACGTTTAGATTTTTTTTCTCGTTTTTTTTTTTGTTTTTTTTTCTGATTTCTGATTGAAAAGGTGAAAACTCTAGTGAGACCAAGATATCAGTAAATAAATAAAATACAATGTCATACTTTTACCTAGGCAAGATACATAACTCTTAGAAATGTGAAGACATCGTTCCAGTATATATTTTTAAGTCTCCCCCCTCCCCTCCCGTCTCTCCCGTCCCGTCCCGCTTAGCCACAGCAATCCTCTGTTGTTAGCGCAGAAGGTGACCACATTTAAACAAATATTCAAAATATACAGAAAATATGGAAATATATTATATATAGATACGTTTAGAGTTACGGAAGTAATGTTCAGGGCAGTTTGATCATGTTCACTGTGTCTTCTCCTGTGTGAGTGGTGATCCGTCTGCCAGTATGAACCAATGTCACTGTCGCTCCTCTTCTTCTTCTTCTTCTTCTTCTTTTTCTTCTTCATGTGATTTCTGAGAACTCTGCAGTGCTCCTTAGGAAAACTATGCAAATAAAAATAAATACTATGAATCCATCCCACTGTCACTCAACGACATATTCCCATCTTCGATATAATGATTTTGTTAATCCTTAAATCAGAAAATAGTTCTTTGATTCCTCTTTGTGTGTGTGTGTGGTTTTTGTGTGTGTGTGTGTGTGTGTGTGTGTTGTTTTTTTTTTGTTTCTGTTATTTTTTGCGTTTTTATCCCCAAAATACTTTTTTAAAAAAGTCGTTCTCGTGAGATGTTGAGAAAAATATAGACCTCTGATTGACCTCAGTCTCTTCCAGTGGAATGCAGGACCACCTCTTGGCATCGGCATCTTCTGGAGTCGGTGGTAATCCAATCCCAACTGTAAGCACACTCGCACCAGGGCTCGGGGAAGGGGTGGGGTGGGGTTTTGAGGGGGGGCACTCTGTTTTTAGCCAGGTCTGTCGGCACTAGAGGGCAGGATACACACTTTCAAGCATCCTTACAGAAGGGGTTAAGGGAGACAGAGCGGGAGAGGGTGGAGGTGTCTCGCAAAACCGTGGGGGGTTTTACCTCTCCTGTCCTTTTTATACCACACAAGACTGACCCAAATTCCACAGTGAGAATTCACTCTTTTACCTCTGAAGTTGTACTTTTTTAACTCCTGTATGTTTTGTACTCTGCCACACCGGAGTCTTTTTTTCCTGTTTAGAAGCCTTCTATATGACAGTAGGCCTCCAGACTGGAGAAGAGGATGTAAAGGAACCAGAGGCCGAAAAGGAAGGCTGACGTGGCCAGTCTGTGTCCTCGGGGCCCGCCCAGTTCTCCTCCGATGTGGGCCCGGCGCCGGTAAAGCAGCACCGAGATGGCCAGGAAGGCGAAGATGGTGAAGAGGGTGACGGAGAAGGCCAGCGAGCCGGCCTCCACCATGAACTGCTTCCCTTTTATGTGCCAGTAAATGGCCGCCACCGACCAGGCCACGCCGATCCCCAGGAACACGTTGACGGCGTTGCTGCCGGTCACGTTCCCAATGGAGGCGTCTGCGTAGGTGTCCTGAACGGCCGATACCTTACTGGCAAAGGTGTCTGAGGAGAGAGATGAAGAGGAGGGTGAGTGTTCCACAGAAATACATGAAGCCACCTATAAAGGAATCGAAACAAAAATTAAAGTTATCTGAATCTGAACGATAGCATGAATTACAGGAGATGTGTCTGTGAAGGTTCTCAGTCATTGGTGTCATGGTATATCCAAAAAACAAGGGGCTGCCGTACTTGAGTGGTGAAAGGTCTTCGAGAAACCCAACAAGTCCAAGTTTAGAATATAGAAATTACGTGTTAATTTCAGGAAACATTGACCACCAAACCGACCATCTTGATTGTCTCCTTGGTGTTTTACATTAGTGTTTAAAGACCTCCACAATTAGACTTTATGACAACAGTTTTCCTTACGTGACGCAAACATTTGTGACACCACACTTGGAAAGTGTTACGCTAGCGCAAGCGCTGTCATAACACTTGTTAGATGACTGGCTGAACCATGTGTTGCTGCATTAGCATTGTCAGTATCAACCAATCAGACCAACAAACCATATGAGGTACAAGATAACAGATAATAGAATGGGTATCAGCAGTAATAAAACAGTAGAAGAAGAGCAAAAGGCAAAACACAACAAGCTGCAGTCGAGCTTTAAAAGCTAGCAAGTAGTCAGGGTAGACGACAGTCAGTAGACGTTTCTTGCCGTCTTTGGAAAATGTTAGCATTGCGGTGATGTTAGCATTGAGCATGTTAGCAACGTTAGCATGGGAGACAAGAAGGACAATGTGGCAGCAAGAGAGCTTGTTGAATGTTAATGAAAGTCAATGGGTTTTGGGAATGATTGGTCAAAAACACTTGGGAGTAACACGTTACAAAAGTAATGCAATTACTGTAATTCATTACTTTCTGCTGTAACGCGGTAATGTAACACATTACAAATAAATAATTGCAACATTTTACTTGGTACAAATGTCAGAAACGCGCATTACAATGGATTTTAGAAAACAAATCTGAGCAAAGTTTAACTTCCCGTTAGCGCTAGAGAACAGCTGATTGGGGAGAAGACTCTACATTCACGAGATGGACATAAGCTCATTATTTTCAGTTCGTTAGAGAAAAGGACAAGAACATTACAGTTAATTTCACTTTGTGTGTGAAACCAAAAGATCTCTGTGCCTCATGAGACAGCACAAGTAATTTAAGGTAACATGTAGCGTGGCGCCAGCTCTCTTTAGGTGTTTGGTGACAATACACAGTAGTAGCTTCTAGCAATACTGATTTCAAGACGAATACACCTAAATTTATAGTATCTCTATCACGATATGTATTGCGCCATGAGCCATAACTGCAGCCATGTTGTTAGCGTTAGCCTAGCTTAGTCATTATGTCATTCCACATCACCTTCTACTGGATGCAATAAGATCTATTGAGAACACACAATGCATATTTCCAGTTAGGGTTAGTGAAAGTAAGGTAAAAGTAACGCAAACATAATGTGGTAATGCAACAAATTGGTTTGAAATTACAGTAAACCTTTGATAACATTATCAACTCGACCGAAGGGGACGACCTGTCGGAGCGACTGATACAGCTGATTGACGTACGATGCAACCGCTTAAACGCAAAAGCTCAAAGCAAGGACACACTGTCCATAACTTTGGTTCCTACCACCAAATCCACCTAGCAGGCTATAAGGCTTGGACTGTCAGGTGAACCGACACAGCAACAACATAACTGATATTTTCTTAATGGTAGGAAGAGCTTCTGCCGTCCATATAGTACCAATATATTTTCATTTTCCTTATTTCACTCAGGAACATTTTGGTGTTGTAACATACAAGAGGGTTACCAAGGCAACCAGTCCGGCGACCAAAGCAATGGATGATTAGGAAATCACCTAATACTGTCGTCCCACCTGAAACACACTATCCATAGCCGGTGTGAGTTCCTCAAAGGACCTCGTGTGATCTCACGATCTCACAAATCTTTTCCGTGGACATAAATGATTCCCTCTTCCGCAAAGTAAAGCTGAGTCTTCGTTCACCGAGAGCATTCATATCAGTTTTAGAGAGAAGAAATGAATGCAGTAATGCTTTATTAATGCCACACACAGGACCTTTAATAACAGAAAACGCTGACACAGTCTCACTGTTTGGTGAAATAATGTTCCTGTCGGGTGAAAATGTCAGTTCGGGAGGAAATAAGAATACGAGCCATCCTGATGACAAAGCATGTTTCCTGTTTGAGTTCATGGAGTCAGAATTTCCACGACCAGTATATGAAACACGTAATCCATCAAAATAATAAAGTTTCAGATGATTTATTCTTAAGTTTTTCCAAGAGGATTTTTTTTATTCAGATGTGATCCAGACTCACCTGGAACCGACGTGCCGAGCGCCACGAAAACCACGGCGGTGACCGAGTCCTTGAGGCCGATGGTGCAGCCGAAGTGAGACGCCAGGTCGCCGATGACGGCCGTGAGCAGGCCGATGATGGCGATGGAGATGACGAAGCAGGCCCAGCCGTTCATGTAGTCCGTGGGGGGGACGCAAGCAAACAGGACCTTCCAGAAGACGGTGAGGAAGTGCATGACGTAGTCGAAGCAGGACGGCAGCCGCTCTTCACCCGTGTCCTCCTCGTCTTCGTCTGTTGGGTCAAAAAGCAACGGGATGAGGACAGAAGTAGAATATTTGGACAAAGATAAAGAGAGACAGAGAGTGAATGAGGGGAAGTAATTATTAAAAGGAGGGGGGGTTGGAAAGAATAATGACAGACGATGAAGACGGTGGCGAGACGGAGGATCCGTGACGGAGATGAGGGAAGACAGAGAGGGGAAGGAAGAGAACAACATTCACTTAAAACGACACGTCGACTTATTTTTCAGCGCTGGAGGGCGTCGAATTAACTCAGCCTCAGGTTACTTCATACATATATTCAGATTTAAATGTGCTATTAATACATATCAATTCCAAATGCTGCAACTTAATTATTTAAAAGAGCTCTGTGTTTTTTTTTATTTGTCATTTAAGACATTACATGAAGTAGATACATGAATAAACAAAAAGATTAAAAGCATTTAATATTCTACCACGGTTAATAATGGAGGGTCTACAGCCTGCTTGTTATTCTCTATTAACTGAAGTTTGGGGGTAAGTAATTCTTAGTTTTACGTTTACCGTGGCTAGTAGTTTGTCCTAAAATCCAAACTAATTCTGAGGATAAATATGGAGAATTTAAAGCATGCTATACATGCACATTTGATTATCACACCGTTCACTGCACAGAACGGAGGTTGAATGTAGTGAATAATTTGTTGTTTTTTGGTGCACTAACTGCTGATGTGCTGCAGCTAAAAGTAAAAGTGTCCCGGGTCCAGTCACTCAAAGTGAACCTTAGCAAGAAGCCGAAGCCCCGTGAGCTCATGTTGCAGAAGCTGCGTGCGGTCGGCCTCCTCGGTACAGGTGGAGCGTGTCCTGCGTGCTCCACCAGCTCCCGGGGAAACTCAGTGGACAGGCGGAGGGGACGGGGGACAGGGGGGGGACGGGTTGTCATGATTCAAAGTGTCAGCCCATGTGAGCCGAATGCATTTTTCAGCCACGGGTGGATCATGAAAAAGTAAAGAGCATCGCTGGATTAAATATTTCAGCACGGACGTGACAGACCAAGGCCTTCACGCCGCTCGCTACACAGTGGCTGTGACTGCTGCTGCACTGCTGGCTCAAGATCTGACGCTGCCATCGCTTGATGTGATGAGTGAGCTTTCTGTTGTACATGAGATGATTCCAGAGCCTCAAGAGCTTTGCTCTCTAGGAGATTTTTTTTTTTTTTTTTTAGGGGGTTTTGAAGGCAGATCCCAACATTTGTCGACTGAAGTCTGCTGTAAAAAGTTGTAGAAGCTGATGATATCCTCCATTTTAAATAGTCTCTGCAAAAACTGGTTTAACTGTTCAGACCAAGGACCTTCATTTATCCCCTTTACTAAAATATGTTGGAGATTTGTGCAGTACCTCCACGGACCCTCTGTTGAAGACAGTTGCTGTACACTATAAAAATATTTTATATACATATATGAAAGTTTAAACCAGACTAAGCCGGGGACATTACCTGCACTGACTGTTATGGCCTCCATGAACTGGTCTCTCCAGGAGTTCGTTCCCACCACCAGAGCCAGGTTGGTCTTCTTGATCAGCTTGTCCACGGTGCTCTGCATGACACATCAGAATAAGAGACATGCATGAGCTTCACCACATGATGGCAGTGCCATCCAGGCCCAGGCTGCAGAGCGCTTAAAAAGCACACAGCAGAGACACGCATGGCGCTTAGGCAGCCATATAAACTTCATCTCCTCCAGAAATAAACCCATGTGGGTTGCGAGGCTTCTGAAGAATAACAGTCTTCTGCTGTAATTAGAAATGTGAAGCTGTCCTTTTGATGCGTGCTGGATTTATTTAGTCTGATCCGCTGTCGGTTTGACTGCACGGAAAACACTTTTTTTGTTTTTACTGTAATGATCAGGCATCTCCTGCTGCGTTCGCTCCGTTTGAAGCGCAACCTCTCCCACCTTAAACTCGTACGATTCCTCAATAATGACTTCCAGCTTGGAGTGTTCCCCCAGCACAGGTTTTCCCATCTCCGCGATCCGCTTGGCTTCCTCCTCGTCTGATGTCATCTTCCTGTCTGGTACATCTGAAGGGGGGTAAAAGAAAAAAGAAGAAATCAGAGTGATAAAGACAGCGATCAAATGCAGCAGATGCTCAGCTGATTATTTGTGGTGTGTTCCGCTTCAGAGCAAAACATCTGAAGCTTGCTTTATGTGTGAGTTATTTATTAGGCTTCAGAAAAAACACAAGATTTGTTCAATGTGCAGCGTTCAAGTCACGGTAATAAAAAAATGTACAAAAGCTTCCTTCATGTCAACACAACGTATGTTAGGAAAACGTGCACCTAGAACCAAGCACAAGCACATAATGGATGATGGATGTGAAGGTTCCTCTATGTATCTACAAGTTCATCACTTTCACAAAGACTTCAGACATTTTTTCATTATCCTCATGATTTTCCATCAGGACGTCCTCATACACGCAGTTGCTGCCACCACAGACTTCTAGTTGGACCCCTGCAGACGGCTCTGGTGAGCTCATTCAGCATGTTGCATCAGGGTTAGAGTGGATCAGTGAGCTAGCTTCGCAGCCAAGATTAGCTCTTTGACAAATACAAACTACTGCCACCTGCTGGTATCGGGGTTATTTATTTTCTTGCAGGGCGTGGAGTTTTGTGCCAGCCGTCTGTTTGCTGCAGTCTTCCATGGCTGCCATTTGGCTCCAGCAAGTTCTTTGGAAAGGCGACGTTATCTTGTTTATAGTCTGAACGGCTCAGTAGTGAGAAACTCGGGTTACCCTGGCTAGCATCACTTTCACTCAGCTGTGACTCTTCACAGCTTCCAAGCGAGTCCCAGCTCTTCGGGTTTCCTTTTATGAATGATGAACCACAGACCTCTACCTCCTACGTGCGTATGTGCAGTCACTGAAAGTACGCCGATCAGCCACAACAATAAAACCACTGAACGTCTTGTGACAGTGCAATGACCTCCGTGGAAACCGTTGGACCTGGCATTCATGTGGATGTTATTTAGACCGGGAACACCCCATAGCAATGACCCAAACTGATCTGTGAAACACAACAGGACACCATCAGAAGGCCCATGTCCGTTCTCTGATGAGTCACAGCTGTTCTGGAGGCACAATATTACAATATATTATAAGGTCATAATGTTATGCCTGACTGGTGCATGTGCTAGTTAGCCATTAGCTGTAGCATTAGCCTTTTGGTGCAAACTGAGGCGCTCTGAGATGTTGCTGTTGCTGTTGGTTTGGTGTGTTTGCACATTTGCACACAACTCTGATTCCAGTGACAAACATCTCTGCAAATAAAACCTTACATGAGCTGTAATCTGCATGTGGCCACGTGAGATGAGGAGTGAGAGTTTCCAGCCGCATACCGGCGGTGTTTGAGCGGCAGAGTGGAACCTGTTCAGTTGTCATGGAGTTTTTCCTGCCAGAGGAGTCAGTGGTAGATCTACTGGTACGATTTCATGGATGTCAACAGATTCATCTCCATGACAACAGTGCAGCTCTATATTATAATAAAAAAAACGTGTGATACAGTAGAAATCTGAGTGGATCTTGATTCTGATATACAACGAATTGAGCGCTTCCAATGCCACCCACTGACAATGAAGACTTTATTTCATATTTTACAAATCTAATATCATTTCCAGCGCGCGTGTCGGAGCCCTGATCAATCTGTCTATCTGCCCATCACAGGCGAGTCCTCTGCTGCTGCTGCTGCTGCTGCTGCTGGGAAAGAGGCCCGGACGCTTCACAGAGCTCCTGAGAGAGCACTGCGCACTACAAAGAGCCCGCGACATCAATCCCGCGCTGTCGAACTTTATCAAAGGAGGAGCGGTTGTGCATCTCGTCCCCGCTCCCCCGCCGAGCCACCTGGTGCAGAGGCCGTGTCGCCTTTTATACACGAGGCCCCGGAGTGGCAGCCCGCCGCTCTTTGCTGACAACACGCTTACCATTAAATATTAACGCCGCCATTAAAGATCACAGCCAAGTCCCCTTTGATAGGAGGGCGTGTCTGCAAGCACACACACACACACACACAGGCATGCATAATACACCAGCGCCTGCAAATACACACTTTTCAGCTAAATCAATTACACACCCAAGACTGTGTGTACCCTCAAGTCCTGACAGGATTTCTTTTGCTCATGTTTAAAATTTGATTATCCGTCCATTGCTTTGCTCTCTGCTGCGCCGCTACACGACACAGTTTCCTTGACAAGGAAGGGAAATATAATAATAACACAGAAGATGATTAAATTTCTCATTTCAGAGCTGAAGAAGTTTTTTTTTTTTATCTTGAGTACTTTGCTTTTGACTGGAGGATATAATTTATGGATTTATGATTAATTAATCCTCCATATTAGCGTGCATATCCATTAGAGCAGCAGAGGAGCATGTATTGTTTTTTTTTTATGTAATATGACAGCAGGAGAAGATAACAGCATGCACGCTTCATTTCATGTCAGACTTGGAAATAAAAAAATCTTTATCAGCGGCAAAATGAATCATTTCAGGTCGCTGGTGGTTAAAGCCACACCACACACAGAGGAGGTGACGTTAGTGGAGATGCTTAGAGAGGAGGGATGGGAGACTTACCACCAGCTAACAACAGGGCTGTGGAGGAGGAGGAGGAGGAATTGAGGCATGGAGGAAACAGAAAATGCAATGAAAATGCAAAACACAGATAAGAAGAGAGCGGGTCAATGAGGAGAAGAAGAAGAAGAAGAAGAAGAAGAAGAAGAGAAATGTGACGGTGTCGGAGAACGGCTGCGTATTGACCCCGAGGCGTAATATATGACACACCGATCCTTCGATTGGCTGCGGAACAAGAAGGATTATGGTACTTTGTTGTAGTTTTTTTTTTTTCTACATGAGTATAAGGTTTATTAAGGTGAAAAAAACGTCTGATAGAAATCAACTAACAGTCCCAGCTATCAATTTAACATCTATTTAAGGCCTCATTACTCCCAGCTTTTGTCGGATAACTGCGTTTGGAGGTAATAATTACACATAAACCCTTATTTAGGTTCACAATGAAGTGTTATATGAACAACAGATTCATTTTCCTGAACTCCCAGCTACTCTCAATCCCCATCTTAAATGAGTGCATGAATTAATGCCAATGAGGGATAAAATAAATACAAATGAAATGATGATTTAAGAATAAACACGTATAAAATATGCACATTTAATTAAACTTCAGAAATAGACTTAAATACTACAGAGACTCAGGTTTGTCCTCCAGTGCTGCTGCATCTTTTTCATCTTCAGAGAAGTTATATTTGTCCCGGACTTATACAAACCTTGGGATTTAACATATACACCCCAATCAGCCGTAACATTAAAACAAGGAAAAGTGAAAAACATTCACACATCCTGTGACAATTTAATGTTCTGCTGGGAAACTTTTGGACCTGACATGAGACACAAGGGGGCAACAAGGAAGACCTATACAATAAAAGGAAGGTGGTCATAATGTTACGTCAGATTGGTGTTATTTAAACTGGGAAGTTGCATCCAAAGTTACACCCCATACAAACGACTTGGATTTGCAAAATGAGCTAGGTGGTCATAATGCTATGGCAGATCAGTGCATGTATATATATATATATATATATACTATATTATGTAAGAGCCAGAGTTGCTACTGTCAATATGGCGGATGAGAGGATGACAGGATTTTATTTGGCAGCTTCAGTTGGCGGATTCGAGGAGCGAATAAACAACAACAAAACCTGCGTCAACCTGTCACGAGGAGCTGCCAGCCTAAAAGCCTTGTTAGCGTGTTAGGGAGTTTCAGTCTGTCATGAAAGCATAAACGCTGCTTCCGATGCTTTCTGTAACCGCAGAGAGAAGCAGGAGCGCTCATTTTCCTAGTTGTAGAATTTTGAAGCCTTCGCGAATTTGAGTTCCTCAGAAGCGTTCGTTCAAAGAGAAGGAATATGTAGAAGAGGATGTTGGCAGCTTCAACCAGACTCTGATTGATATTTGGACGCTTTGGCCCATGGATGAAAACGCAACACTGACAAATGATTACTTCATAGATAGCAGCTTTAGTTTTAAGTTTCTGCTTTTGGTCTCCTACAAATCCTGAGGACAAAAATCTGCTTCTCCAGCTACTAAACCGTTCACTATGCTCACACTCAAGTGTCCGCCAATCAGGTTTGAGTTTTCTTGGGCAAAGTACTGAACCTGAAATTGCTATTTACCATTTACAAGCTATAGTCACAACCATTGACTGTATAAATATGGACAAAGTGTTGCATTGGTCAAACTGACGCTATTTTCCTGCTGATATGGGCGCCGCCATCTTTTGGATCCAGATTCTGAGCAGCACGATCCGAGAATGGAGCCACGAGGAGCCTTGACTCCAGCTTCACTCAAGTTTTCGTTTAATTAATACTACGCTCTGTTCTACCTCCACCAGTTACCCAGAAATGTTGGATTAAACGCTGTACTTATTTATTTTTTTACAACTCTCACAGCCCCATGGGGCTGCTTTATGGAGCAGTTGGCATGGCAACCACATCCTGTTTCTGTAACTAAAACGAAACTTATCCAAAAAATTGACACTTGAGCACTAACATTACACTAACTACCCAAAATGACTGAAACCATTCTTGGAAAAATAAATAATAATCATAAATTGATGTGTATTTTAGTGCTTTAGTTCGGCCCAAGTCCCATCCACTAACATGGAGGAGGTGGAGCTTATGACCCTATACTGCAGCCAGACACCAGGGGGAGCTCTACTTGCTTTGGCTTCACTTTAGAGGAGCTGTTCCCCCGCCCATCTTTATACCATCTATGGTCGCTGCTGTTTGATGCTGAGCAAGTAGAGCTGTTGGATTTTGGTACAAAATATGGCTGAAAGGAACAGGTTATATCAGACTAAACTCATTATTACTGAGATTCTTTACTCCCATTCTTTGTATATTTACCAGTTTCCTCCTCTCCACTCTCCACTTCCTCCTCTGCCACATCTCGGGCACCAAAGGAGGGAAGAGCTTGTTTTGAACTTTCCCTGTGAGGTTTCTGTGAGGGTTTATAACGTGCTTTTCGTCTCTTTTTAGAGATTAAAAGCCTGTAAGACACTGCTAAGACAGCCATACAAATAACAATTTCACCAAGAGCATGAACTTATGATAAAATAATGCATTTTACTAGCTGCAGTTATCAAACCAGGGAATGTATTTCTGTGTTTGCTCAACTTTTCCCAGTGTTTCGCAAAAGAATGATGACGTTTCTTGCAGCTGTACCTCCCTTTTATTAGCATTTTGATGTTACTGGCCATTTATCTGCGAACTGCAGCGCAACTCGCCCCCGGCAAACTGGAAACCACAACTAAATGAAAGGATAAAGGGGGGGAAAAAAAGAGGCTTAAAGAATCATCCAGTGCGGAAGATAATTACATGGCAGAATATGTCATTAGTGGACGGACAGAGAGAAGAAAGCTTCTCCATGTCTTTTCGGGACAACTTTTACCCTTTGACGTTTTTTTTTTTCATCAGTGTTTCACGCTCTTAAAATTAGGACAAAAAGGTCGCGCTCGACCCACGGATCTCGAGATCTCTCTGAATCTTCCGTGAAATGTCCGGCTCCCCCTGAAACCTCCCTCGCGGGGACGTGACGCTAATTAACCTGCTGGTGTTCGGAGACAGCCTATCAACGTCTTAAATCAAATACAGTCCACAGTTAATCATCATTAGCAGCTAAGTGCATTAATTGCTGTGGGCGACTTGCTTCATTATCATCAGGACCAGGCGAGCTGAAGCCAAGTGTGGTGTAAAACCCCGTTGTGGTGAGTCTGGGTGTCCGTACACTCGACAATTACCATACGTCATTTAACAAAGACCGGCACAGAAACATCTACCACTGATGAAAACCCACACAGACGGCACAAAAGAAGGAAACTGAGGCTGTATATTATCTTCTGTACCTAAAACTCTAATGTACAGGAAGGTTGTTTAGAAGAAAAGGACAGGCTGACAATCCGCTGCTCATTTGTGGACGAATGCACAGTTAAAACCCGTGGACTCCTCTACACCACCTCCTACATTAAAGAGATAATTCAGCTTCTTTCAAGTGCGTTGCATAAGGTGCTTATTCATAATCAGTGCATTAACTACTGCAGATGAGGGGTGACACAGAGTACGGTGGACGGGATCAGCAGCAAAACATATTTTAGCTATATAAAAAAAAAAAAAAAGCAAACACCTGAGACTGAAAAACAAAACTGATCTTAAATGAAATAATAAAATACCAGAAAAAACTTCCTCCAAAAGTCCACTTGATGCTTGATCCATACACCTCCATGTTAAAAAAAAATACAGCAACTTCCCAGTTTTAATTACACCAATCAGACATAACATTATGACCACCTTCCTAATATTGTTGGACAATGGACATGGGCCTTCTGAGAGTGTCCTGTGGTGTCTGGTAACAGGATGTTGTCAGTGGTTGGTCTTTTACTTGATCAGAATTTGGAGGCCAGGTCAACGCCTTGTGCTGATCTTCGTGTTTTTTTGAGTTGTTGCTAAACTGTTTTTCTCTGCATCTTGATATGGATGGTTGCTGCCATCAAGTAGGGTCATTGCTATGGGGTAGGGGGCGACTGGCCTGGTCTTGGTGGGGGCTACGTGTCTAAGTAACATCCACATGAATGAATGCCAGGTCCAAAAGTTTCCCAGCAGAACAGTGAACTAGCAGTGGTTTTAAAGTTGTGGCTGATATGAATTCCATGTCTACAATAAATAAATAAATTCAATTAAATTATGGTATGACTAAATATTATCATGCCTCCCAACAGGACTGAATTTGAATCCAAACTTACACAGTAAAACAGCAACAAGTCACAGAATAACTGATTAAATCGGTCTTATCTGACCTGTCTTCTGTGAGGTATACGCACTCTAGCATTGCCAGACCGGAGAAGGATTGTGTGCATGTAATGGATACAACGTGGTCAGAGTGTGAGTTCACAACAGGACTGACAAATGATGTATTTTGTTGTTTAGTTTAAACAAAGTGTTGGCTAATGAATGCAAAAAAAAAAAAAAAAAGCCAAAAGGGGAAGACGAACAGTCGGACGTCTTATTAGGAAAGAAGCGCGTTGTTCGATATCAAGGACATGAGGAAAGTAAACATAAATCTTTTTGTGTATTGACACCAATGTCTTTGAACGTTCCGACACACACACACAAATCTATGCACAGGCGCACAAACAAACAGAAGACGGACTTGTTGTGCAGACCGCGCGGCCCAGAGCGTCGCTGTCATCGTGCCAGCAATACAACAACGATAAGGAAGATTAACCAGAGGGATGTAATTGAAGGGGTGTAGGAGTGTGTGTGTGTGTGTTTGTGCGGAGGAGCATGGTGGGGTGCAAGTGTTCAACCGCCCGTCCTCAGATCCGTTTCGCCACATAAGAGCCCGTCCAGTCCTCCTGCGTCTGCTGCACACTTCTGGGCTCTGAGCCACATCGTCAATACGACACCACTGGTGCACACCTTCTCCATCCACCGCTCATTAGGCCAGAGTCATTATTTGACTTTTCAGGGAGGTTCGAGGCTGTAAAGCCCAGAGGAAGAGCTGGGCGGTGTTTAGTGAGGGGGGGTATGGATGTAGGGAGGGATGGAGGGAAGAGGCAGAATAGACGTGAGAACCGGCTGAAAGGGAGGCATGGCGAAAGAAAGGCGAGGAAGGAAGGAAACGGATGCACAAATTGACGAAATGCACGTTTGAAATAAATAGATGGACCGACGAAGAGACGGGAGGCGAGAGCTGCACGAGGATGAAGAAATGGATTAATTGGCGAATGGATTTATGGGGGGATCAAGAGATGGAGGGATTGACAGAAACGGGGGAGAAATGTAATACGGGAGGGACATTAAAGAGTGGGTGGAGGAGTGGAGCTGTAAAGATTTATGGACGGATGGAGAAGCAACACAAACGGATGACTGATTGAGAGATAGAGGAGGGATGGAGCTGTAATGAGATGGGAGAAGGGTAGAGCGGATGGAACAAAGGTAAACCTAAGCAGGACTAAATGCGTTACAATCCCTCTTATTCACACACACACACACGAGGTTCACATCAAACCTTCAACCCTAATTATCAACAGCAGGAAGGATGGAAGGAATACGAAGGAAAAGAAGAAGGTGTGGGCTAATAAGCGGGAGGACGGACGGATGGATGGATGCTTGTGGGGATTGGGAGGTCGGAAAATGGGAAAGAGGAAAGTGACAGATAAGAAGGAAGTGGAGCGACGGACGGACGGAGGAGTCGTCTGATGGATGGAAGAGGTACATAATGGAGGGCGAGTGGACTAAAGAGCGGGATCGGGGCTATTGACAGGTGGATGGATGGACGGATAAGGAGGGAGGAGGCTGCAAGAATGGAAGAACGTAAGGGGAAGGCCCGCGGACTCACAGCAGAGCGTACTGTACGGGAACGGATGAAGGTCAAATCTGAATGATGAGGAGCAAACAGATGAGGGGGAGGAGGGGGAGGGAGGAGGAGGGAGGGGGAGACGTTATAGGGTGGGTGAAGTGATGTATGGAAACATAACAAACAAAGACAGAGAAAAAGTGAGGAATAAATGAAGGGTTTGAGATATACACCGATCCGGTATAACATTATGACCACCTAACTAGGTCTCCGAAATAGTCGTGACTCATCTGAGTGTGTCATGTGGTGTTTGGCAATCGGTGTTGCCACGGTTACCTTGAAAAAAGTAATCTGATTACTCCTTTGATTTTTAAAGTGGGATTACACTGACTTGTCACAAGATGATCGATGTTACTCACTTATCCCGGTCATAATGTTGTGGCTGATTGGTGGATCTCGAGGGTACCTAATGTTCTGACACGCGGCGAACAGATGCATGAACATGTGGAGGGACCGAGAGCTTCTCCTCTGTTTCCGCCGTCGTCCAATCGCAGGGGGGACATTAGCTACTGTACCAAGAGTGAGTCATCATCTCTCCACGATGCACGTGTTTGCATATTTATGAAGGAATCGACGCTTGCGCTGGGCCTCCACCGTCCGCCGACGGGAATATCGGCCCAGAGGAGAGGAGAGGAGAGGAAGACAGAGGCGAACTGGGAGCTAAGACAAAGAGAGATCTCAACAACAGTCAGGGAGTTTCCTGCAGCTCAGAGTGATGCAGGAAGTAATAACGGTTCAAGGCTGAAGCTGAGCGGCCGCTGTCTCCGGCCTGCGCCAAACTATTCACACACACACACACACACACACACACACACACACACACACACACACACACTATATCGGCCCGCGAGAGAAACGGGATGACAGAGACGGATGCTTCAGCTGCCTTTATTATCTTTCAGTATGCGAGCCGTGTAACGCGTCCATCATCTTGTTACGCCGGTATCCATGTTTCTGACGGTGTGGAATTGGAAGGAGTACAAAGCGCTGAGTACACGCCATACTTCATCCCACGAGGCAGCGCCGCCGAGACCGAGCCACCCAGTCATTTAACTGAACGCCGGCTGATTCCACTCGAGCGTCCTGATGGGAGGGAAATCTCTCACGGCTGAAAAGTGGCGTTTTATCTCTAATTAAAGACGCCGTGTGCGACATTTTGACATCGATAAATCTTTACCTGTTCGTTTTGAAACAATCGGAGCGATTGCTGTGAACAAATGCAAATGCTGCGGAGGGAAATTGGCAGACGACACCAGACACGCGAGGCCTGTTGTTGAGTCTGGTGGTTTGTTTCAGGGCGGGAAAGTCTGCTGTTCTCCAGCAACAGAATAAACAGAAAGTTGATTCCTTCCAAAACGGCTTTCCTCAAAAAAAAAAAAGACCACATCATGTTTTTTTTTTCATCGTGTTATATAAACCTTAGAGTTGACTTCTGTTACCTACTGACGGCACTGGTGAAATGTAGCAGTAAATACAGCGAGAAAATGTGGATTATCAGATCAAATTAAGAACAATTAGACTCAACAATGATCCATACGAACTAGTGTGGGTTTGGAAAAGTGGATTAGCCTCAGTTTCAGTTATCTTAAGGTAATTTCAGCTATGATAAAAGATGCTAACGCTAAGAGTTTTACTGAGAAGCCATTCAGTACACGGTATCCATTGATGTCATTGCGGCCTGGGGCCACGCCCCCCTGAGTGGTAAAAACATGGTGAACTGTATCAGTAAATACACAAGACCGTAAAAAATGTGGATTATCAGATCAAATTAAGGACAATGATCCATACGAACTAGTATGGATTTGGAAAAGTGGATTAGCTTCAGTTTCAGTTAGTTTAAGTTAGTTTTAGGTCATTTCAGATAAATGTAGCTAAATAAAAGATGCTAACGCTAAGAGCTTTACTGAGACTTAACGTTAGTCATACAATACTGTAGCATTAAAAGGTTTACAAGGAGTGATTACAAGTATTCCCTTTATTGTTTTATTGTTATGTATTGTTGGAATTGAAATAGTAATTGACGGCTGTAACTACGACAAAACAACAACATCCACAAATTTACCTGACAGCCCTCCTGAACGTAACTTAAGAAGTAACTTGAGGTATAACTTCTGTTTGATATCTTCAAAAATATATCCGTCTGCTTTTCAAATCTCTTTGTTCAGCCAATCGCACAACAGCTCTTCACCTTTTTTTTTAAATTAATTTTACACTTTAGTCGCTATTAAAGCCTATAATTCAAGCTAATGCTGCTAATCTCCATGATCAACTGTCACTTTTCGCCACTCAGTGGCCGTAACCATGGAGATACCTGCTAGCTGTGACATCACGTTCATGCCCTCTGTTAGAGCAGCTTAATAAAAAAACAGTACTATTCCTGTAACAATGCTGTGATAAATAAAATACATCCAGAGCAATCGATCGTGTGTTGTGGTTCATATTTGGTTTAATGTGTGTCTGGGATGACGGCTGGTGGGGAGAGGCCTGCGAGGCCTGTGCAGTCTGCCTCGGGACACACCGGAGATGCTCCTAATCGGCCCCATATGCTGCATTTCACATGGGACAGTTCCTCATAATAACAAGAGTCTCGTTGCTCCAGCTATTTCTATCCGACTCTCTGGTGGTTTTCTATTTGTTTCTCCTTCCCTCCCTATTCTTGTTTTTCTGCAGAGTGGTTGATCACAAATGTGGTGATTTATTTTTTTTGTCTATTATTGGTATTTGTTCCAGTCACATGACATGCAGCAGCAAAAATAAATAAATAACAAATACCAAAATGGAACAAACAAAGATAAAAAATACAAGACGACCCTTTTTTATATCAGCTGTTAATTGAATGGAAAATTGGGGGCAGCTTATCTGAGGGAACTAATTGACTTTTTTAAACTATTTTTTTTTCTATTTTTCATCAACATAGAATGAACTTAATTGGAAAAGTAATTATAAACCAAGAGCCCTAAAAATGTTCCACTGAGGTGATTGTTGTCACATATGCAAGGGACGATTTCCGTCAATAAATCTAAATAACATAGACTTTACATAAATGTGTCGGAATAATTATGTTACATTATGTCACATCCTATTTCTATAGCGTCAAATAACAAACCAAAATGAAACTTATACCTATTCAAAAAAATTTTTTTTTATGTATTTTAGTGTTTTGGTCCCACCCACTAACAAGGGGGTGGAGCTTATGACCTATACTGCAGCCAGTCACCAGGGGGAGCTCTACTCGCTTTGACTTCACTTTAGAGGAGCTGTTGTCTGTCTTTATACAGTCCATGGTGTCAGTAACACCATCTTTTAAAAGATGATCTGTCTTTGGGAAGACAACCTCTAGAGCGTATTTATTTATTTTGCAGAAATTAAAGTTTTCACAGTAAACTGCATCTGTTTGGCGAAGCACCGTTTAAGCTTCTGTTAGCGGACACGTGGATTTACTCGGTACAATGGGTCCCTGTTTTTTTTTTTTCTCCATTGCAAAACATGAGGACGCACATGTTCGTGCTTCTCGGTTTTGCAGCTGACTGACTGCAGCAGTCTGACAGCACAGGATGTAAAGGAAGTGGGTTTAAAAGTCTATGTTTGATTTGATTTCTAGGCTGGTGCTACGGCTCTGTGAACCCCCACTGGCCTTCTACAAGCTGTGCAGATGTCTTCAGGTGATTCCTGGACATAATTGCTCCAATCAGATCCACCTGAGGAGGTGTTTATAACGGCCTGTAGGAAGACGCCACCTTTCAGTTACAGACTCACGTTTCCACCTGTCGCCTTTTTACCTTTTTTTTAATGACGCCTTATTTGTGTGACTCCTAGTTGCACAGTACTTGTAGCGTTTTGTAACAACAGCGCCGCCTCTCATCCACATCTCTGCTTCCCTCTATTCCGCCTCCATATTTCCCTCTGCTGTTTTTCATGCATCTCTGCCTCCCCTCCCCGTTCCCTCTCCTCCATCCCCGATCCGTCCGGTGCAGATGTCACGGCGAGCTGCCGGGCTACCTCTACTTGTTAGCAGTCTGTTTATTCTGCAGCCATCTCAGGCCTCTCTGCCGTGTCAGCAGCAGGCAATTACAGAGCAGATTACCAGCAGTGATAATGTCATCAGGCCGGACCTTCTGCAAAACACACACAAATGCACGCACAAAGCAACGGAGACACAAGTACATGAGTTCACTGCACAACACCTTCAGCGTACGCACTCACACATTCACCAGATTAGCAGGAGTGGAAACAGACATTTGACTGACAGCTGTGAAAAACCAGCACAAGGTGTTGACCTGGCGTCCAAATTCACCAGATCACTCATGTCCCTGAATACACACACACACACATATATATATATAAAATATAAATATGTTTTATACATAAATATTAGTGGTGTAACGATGCATCGCAAGACAATGCAAACGATTCAAATCAGTGGCGATGAAAAATTACTCACGATTCCCCTTTGAAACAGCAGAGGGCGTAATCTAGTTTCGACTTCGATTGATGGATGTCGTGAAATGCTGATGATCTTCTTTGTTTGTTTGTGTTATTTATTTAGTTATTTTGATGTGAGATTTGTTTTAAAGATTTTTGAAAGTTTTTTTATTTATTAAAATATGATTTCAGTTGCACTTTTAACAAGAGGACATATGCGCAGTTTACGCTAACTCAGAGAAATAAAAAGGGATTCTATAATAATTTGATAATTTGTAGTTTATGTATATATATATATATATAGTTTTTTTAAATACGCATTCAACAGCTGGGATAGGCCCCAGCTACCCCTCAAACCATAGTGAGGATAGGTGGTAGTTCTGAGTTTTTTTTTGTTTTTTCTTTGTTTTTGTTATTGTTTTTTTTTTTTTTTTTTTGTCTGAGAAATAATTAAAAGAATCTCATTCTGTCAAAAAAAATTCAGAGAAATCATATCGTTAATCCAGTATCGAAAATCGTATCGAATCGCGAGTAAAATATTTGTTGTAATCTGAATATTCTCGTCCTCTTTTGACTTTTACCATTACTCTACTTCACCAAATCGCAAAACTATTTAGTAAATGTGATTTTTTTTTTTTTTAGGTATTTCTGATGTGAAGACTTCTGTGCATCTCAAAAAAAAAAATTGACCCAAGTTTTATTTGTTATTTAAATCCATCTACGAGAACTATTACTTTGAGGGGATGAAACGTCACTCTTACATCAGGTCTCCTTATCCTTATTAGCCGAGCAGATTTCTATCCAGACGAGGAAGAAGCGTATGAAACCAGAGAGGTCAGCGGTCCACCAGGGGGACCTCTCAGTGGAGACGGACTGGACTGGAGCTGAGTTCATCAGGGAGGGAAGCGTCTCTCGGCTGCTCTCTGTGATGTATTGCGGCCACTGCGCTCGCTGATGTAACCCTGAGAGCAGATTAACGGCCCTGCTTGGCCTTTGCGAGGCGCGCAGACAGAGTCCCAGCCGCCACCGAGTCGTCTCATCGGCTTTTTTCACCGAGACACAGCCCGGAGGATCCTTCAGAAGCCCTAAATATCCACTTATCATTAATATGAGCTGAGCATTATCATCCATTCTCCACCGAGGACTGCAGCGGAAATAGCTTCCTTTTTTTTTTTTTTTTTTCTTGCGTTGTTGTTAATACTTTCATGTTTCGCCCCTGGGTGTGAGACAGCCTCCGTATGAATATTTTATCATGTGTATTTAAAGAATTTAGCTCCTAAATGAGACATCCTTCAGAGTGGTTGGTACTGCACAAACTAAACCAATGAGTCAGATGTATTAAAAAAAAAAAAAAAATTAAAAACTGAAATGTCTAATTTGAACAATGTCCTTCAGGTTATATAGATGCATAATGTATGTATCAATATGCAAAATAAACCCATTCATTCATAGATTCACCCAGGAAGCGCACAGCGTTTCATAATGTGTAGAAAATGAGGCAAATATGGGAGCAAGGCACCAATGAGATGTTCACTGTCCTCTTGTTTAGTTGCACGTGGACTTTAGGATTTAGTTCACCCTGAAGAATAAGAGAAACTGTTGTTTAACATCTGCAATGACACAGAATACAGCAGCCATCGAGGAAAGCTTTAGAGGCAGGGGATTCGTTGGTTTATTTCCCCTTATTTCATCACAAAAAGCTTTAACTGAGCTTTGTCACCTCCCAACGACAGACAACTACAGTTTCAATTAGGGGTTGGTTATTAAGAGTTAACATGATCCTACTTTTTCTTTCTTTTATCATTATTTATTCAGGGAGGCCAATTGACAGCAAACTCTGTTTTCCAATGACGCCCTGATTACAAACAATCCATCAGTACAATATACAATACATACAACATCATAGACCTGAAGGCGTTTAAGGAGTACATGAACACTCAGAGTGCACGGAATCCATGATAATATGACTGAAAGTCAACCTTTCCTACCCCAGTATTAACATTTGAGATATTGTGAGCACAAGTGGAGTAACTGAATAACTTAGGAGTAGGGATGGACATCGATAAGGTTTTATTGATACCAATGCTATTATCGATTCCCTCCTGTGAATTTTTGGTCTAGGAAAGTAGGCGTTTGTGGTTTCGTGTAAGCAACAGCAATTTTATTGAGTTTCTAAACAGGAGTTTGTGTAAGAAACATAGGAGGCTGGTGCTGCTTTGCTGAGACTTAGTGATAGTTACGCTTGTTGACTGGAGATTGGCCAACACGTGTCACTCTCAGTATTTAATACGTGCATCGTCGACAAATGCTCCATCGTGTTGGTGGTGTCGCTTGAAATTACGGTGCTGCGTAGGTTGCACGTTGTGAAGCCACACTTATAATGGACCATTACAACTTCTCTCCAACGCGTCTTCCTTGTCGTCATGTGACGCGAATGACGCGCTTCAACGTAAAGATTTTTCTTCTTTCGTTTTAGATTCGGCACGAAAGGAATCACTAAGGGGAATCGATAAGCATGAAGGGTAATGATATCTATGAACTGAACAAGTATCAAGGCGCATCTCTAGTTAAAAGTAAGTAGTTTGTTAGATAAACAGGTTGTTTGTGAAGAAAGATTTTATAAATAAAGAGTAAACAATGTTCTCTTCTCAGAGTCAGTAAAGTCCAGCTGACATTTGGCAGCGACGGGTCATGAACCCACCACCAGTAATAAATCTAATTGCCGCATGATAAACTGAACGAATCACCAAACTCTCCCAGTCTTTTGATCTGTTCTGACTGAGGTGTTGACATGATGCATTTATGTTATTCTGATTAACAGCGGAAACACCAAACATGTCCACGTAAACACAATCTCCAGAGAGCTATACTCCAGCCTAAGCTGTTTCCTCGGAGCCAGAAAACTTAATTCGCATTGAACTTGAAGCAGAATAATCAAGAAAGATGGGTTAATTCATATTTTGCCACTAGTAGTCATAGCAACACAGACACACAACCACACCGCACGCTCCTTTTCTCACCTCGCCTACCGCTGAGACGGCTAAAAATAAACAGCTTCGGTCACAATAAATCTGAATAGGAGGGGGAATCTTTAAAGAAATTAACCGTTGTAAAAATAAAAGAAAAGAAAAGAACCACCTCCTCCTGGAGAGGTAAGTGTGTCAGTGTGGAGCCTTCTCAGGGGGGGAGGGGGTTTGAGAAGGTCACCACTGACACCAACATTAATGAGAGCCCACATCGTAGGCCGGCGCCCCTGTAGGCCTTCGCCCGTGCATTAAGACAGGCCTGACACCGCGGCGTGGCGCCGGCCTGGCAGGTAGCAGGTAGGAGCTCATCCCCACGTCTCCGCGCAGAGAACAGCCCCCGCACACCTCTCAGGAACAATTACTGCTCTTCCAGCTCCTCATCACAGATGGAGAGGGCTTTCAGAGCCCCCCCCCCCTTCGCCTCCTCGCCTCTCCTCTATCTGTGGCTCATTGTCTCTTTGGTTGACCGTCTCCCATGTTTTTTTTGTTTTTTTTTTTATGCTCAGACTATTTTTGTCCCACCTCCTCCTCCTCCTCCTCCTCCTCCTCCCCCAGCTCGAAATTCAACAGTTCAATTTAAATCCATTACACCTAAGTCCCCTGACAGAGCGTGGCATCCATGGCAACCGTTACTAGACAACATCTCGCGGTGACTCTGCTTCCACGCCGAGGCCCTCGCGGTGGCAGGGAGACGACTGGAGGCGCGCGCGGAGTCTGAGAGACGCTCGTGTCGTTTGCTAAGTGACAGGTCCCGTCCTTCAACCGTGACCCCCCCCCCCCCCAACCCCAATCCAACGAGGGGGGGGCACAAAACACAACGTGAATCACATCACGCTGCCAGAATCAACCCTATTTGTATAAAAGCGTGACGCTCCCAAGCTCAGGGATGGATTTAATTTGATCACAATGCGACAGCCTTCTATTGCCACTCCTCATGCACGGCTGCCTCCATAACCTCCTATCTGCTGAGCATGATGCCGAGTAAATGTGGATAAGGATGCTGCAGCAGCAGCAGCGATGGCAGAAGTAGCCCTAGTTAAATCCTCCGTCCTTGAAGAAAGAGCAAAGACACAGTAAATCACCAGCACGCCGTCTCACGTCCTACACTAACTACAGTACAACAGCAGCAGTAATCACAGCAGAGAGACGCGTCGCTGACCTCCCTCCCCACTTAGGAGGCGGTGCTGTAAACACACGCCGCGGTCGCCGCCGTTGTCTCCATTCAGGGGAAGTTGGGCAAACAAATGCGCGCGGAAGATGAAGATGCGCGGCGAAAATATGCAAGGTTGTAATCACAATCAGGGATAATTAAAGGGACGGCGCGCGCAGAGGTTCCCACAATGGCGCTGCGTCTCGGAATTACCATTTAATTGCATGTTGATACAATCAACGCTGCTGTGACAGCTTAGCTCGCTGCTAGCAAACATGTATTCCCCCTCACTCCAAATGGAATGACACTGCAAAACAAGACATCTGGCTCTGGAAACTCTTCTTGGACAATGATTGCTGCCATCAAAGACACACACAAACTGTTGAGGTTATGAGCCATCTGGATAGGCTTTCTGCATTTTAGAAGATTTTTGATCATATTTGGAATATTTCTCTACACTAGCTATATTTAATGTGTGTGTATGTTTTCTAATATCTTTCTATCATGTGGAGTAGTAGTTTCTGGACACTTTGGACACCACCTGGTCAGCCCTCCCCTCTCGAAGGAGACGCAGAAGCATCAAACCCAGAGCGATCAGGAAACTCAACTCCTATTATCAGCCACTGACTTCCTGCTTCTAATCAAAATGTGCAATATTATGCAGAATATCCAGCATGTGCATAATACTTAACTACCTATACGTGTTTCTTTCTCATCTTTTTCCTCTCTTATTTATTACATTATTTATTTATTATCAAATTAATTCATGCATTTTATTCTTGTTTCTCAGACCATTGTACCTTCAGCTGTACCTGTCACAGTGTCATCCTGCAGACGACTGTACAATGACAATAAAGGCGCATCTCATCTAATCTGTTGCACGTGCACAAAGAATTTAGGAAATGATTTTTACTGATCTCTCTCCATATGGTCCCTATTCAGTTACTAATAATGCTAATTAAGCATTTTCCATTAAAAAGCGCACAACGGGTGAAACGTAGGGTGAATATCGTTGCGCAGACACCATGGAAACTGTGGCATCTTTTAAGAGTTATTACTGAGTGCATCGACTGATTAAGTGTTGCACCATTTATAAATATATGTACGTATTATTATGAACCGATTGTCTGTGGCAACATTGCCTTCTGTCCTGCATCTCTGCTAATGTACACTCTATAAAAAGATCACTGGATATGGATGCAGAATGCTAAATCAACAGACGAAAGCTGATAGATTGCTGCCAAAGCAAACTCAGCGTTTTCTACTGGTGCAGCTTCACATTTAAAACATTAATAACATGTCACATCCCTCTGGCCTTAGGTGGCAGTGCAGCTGTCTGTTAGTGGTTCATTGGTTTATTCTTTTGCAAAAATAAAGGAAATTATTTTATAAGTAGGAACAGCCACAGTGAGCTGTTGGATGAAGAGCTGCAGGCCATAGGCCGCTGTTGCAGAATCATGCTGTGTGCAGCATAAAATCAGATCACACCATTTGCAGAATTTTGCTTCTTTTGACTTCTGACCAAAAAAGAAAAAAAAATGTCTTGCTCTTCTTCTCCCAGACCTCTGTGACCACCATTAACTACTGGTGTTGCCAAATCAGCTTCATAAATATTCAACTTTGCCACTTTAATCATTCATCAAAGAGAGCAAAGGTAGTTTGTTGGATTCCTCCCCAGAAGAACAGTTTTAAATTCTGTTAAATTTGGAGGCATCTATAATGAGCTCTTAGATGAAGAGCTGCTTGGGGACGGAGGTAACTTCTTAAAAACAACACACGTTTGCTGGGCTAAGCAGCTCCTCGGCATGTGTGTACCCAACCACACGTACCCACCAAATTAACTGAAATCCTGAGAATTACCACTTTAATAACTCGAGCTCCCAACTTTTAAATGACAATTTCTGTATCAGAGGAAGCCCACTTATGAAGAAAGTGCATTAACTCTTCATAACCTTCATTACCATGTCACACCCTGCCTCTGACATTCTTCCCCGCGACCCCAGAAAGAAAGCAGCGGAGCTTTAATGAAGTCAGGGTCTGTGAATGCATGAATAGCGCTGGACTCCCATTTGAATTAAATCTATTCATCCGTGCCAGTGTGATTTCTCTGCGGTTCTGAGGCAACCGAAGGCCCTCTGAGTCGTGACATTTGTGCCATGGCTGGTGGAGCAGGCTGGGAGGTGAGTACCCATCTGTCTATAACCCTGACCACCAATTCCAAATCCAGCGTGACACTTGGGCTTTCAGTACAAAACGAGGACGATAAGAGGAAACAAAAAGTCTGACGTGTTTGTGGTAAAGCTTTTTTTTTTTTTTGCAGACATTTTTGCACATCTCTTGATTCAGCATTAAACCATCAAACGTGCATCCAGACTCACCGACTAAATCCTGCAGCTCACCTGTGACACCGAGTCCTCGGGGCGTATTTTATAATATTTACTTAAATCCATTTCTTGCATAGGGAATAGTATCAGTGTCAGACCATTCTAATTTCAGACGTCTCCTGACAAATTAAGGTAATCCCTCTCAGATTCCAATATTAATTGTGTCATGTGTGTTCACAGAGAGCCTCGTGCACTTTGAAAATAAGCCGAGGAGGAACTCTGAGACTTTGTTGATGAAGGGAATTAACAGATTTTTGACGCGAGGGCTGCGGCTGCTGAACCCCCACCAGGACTGATGCAAGTTCATCAGGCAGGTGTGCAATGAGCAACAAGGATCCACAGCAATTAAGAGAGGAGAAAATAACGCATCAGAGATGTTCTCTCGGGTCTCATTGCTCAAATGTCAAGGCGGTGATTCAGAGAAAGACAGTTCTCAAAGCACTGAACTGTCTTTGTCGCTAATTGACTCAATTGTAAGAGCTATTTCTGCTCTGAAACCAAACGTATTGTATTGTGTATTGTGTAAAATATTGTGTTAAACTTCAATCAAAATCAACTAAAGTCTTGATTCACATCACACATCATCAGACACTATATCGACACTAAACTGTGGCTCGGTCATTTTGTTGATGCTAAAATTTAAACCAATAAACAAACAGATTTGCTCTCACAGCATTTTAAGAATCATTTATGTGCACCGTTTTGATCAGTAGGACCTTCTGCAGACACTAGTTCGAGGCAAACTATCCTTTTGTTAAATATAACATACATAAAGCGGCATGTTAGCTTAGCTTTGAACAAAGATCGTGAACCAGTAGAGGCCGGGACAGAAAGTTAAAGTTGATGAGATGATGAGATGGTTTTGAAGTCTAGTGCGGCCGTCGCCAACATGACATTGTCTGACTCCTCTCAACTAGCAAAGATTTTATTGGAAAGTAGCCACGCCATTTATTAGCATGACTTTAAACCTTGATATAATTCAGACAGATGAGATATATAGAAATGTGCCCTCCAACGTTTTGTTTGTATCACATTGTAGCTGGTATTTCTTGGTGTAAAGGTTGGACATGTTAACATGAGATTTACTCGCTTTTGAAGCCGCCCTCAAAGGAGTAATAAAAAACACTAAAATGATCACCTACTAAAAATTGACTATTTAATACGTAAGATATAAAGTTTTAAGAAACTTAAGAAGATCTGGCAGGAGAGAAGCTCTGGTTTCAAGTCCTGGGGCTAATCGTTGCTAGCTTATTTGGCTATCAGGCTGGAGATTGATATTTAACCTACATATCTGAGGTTTTACCAATTTTTTCGTTTAACTTTCAGAAAGAAAGCGAACACATACAGTGCTAAGAAGCTAATCAGTTTAGTTATCAAAGACAAAGAAATGAGGAACATTTCCAAACTTTTTGAACTGGTTTTTGAACAAAACATTCAAACACGAACTGTTGTCAGAAACAGAATTAGCGCTGCAAATCTTCATGTTTCACCCAAACATTTTCAAACATCACACCAACAATATTATATCTGTCTCACATGAAAGGCAGACTTCAAATCGTTTACTTTGCTGCATAAAGTTTGATTAATTTTGTCATTGGTGTCATTCCATCTCTTTCATCCACCCGCCACCATTTTTTTTTTCTGCTTTCCCTGAACTTTCCCGAGCAGACTGAGCTCTGAGGGTCACGTCCCTGAGCGGCCGACCAACAGGTGGCGAGGTTTCGTGCGGGGAGCGACAGCTGTTCCCCATCGCTCACTCACCAAGGTCTCGCTGCTTCTGCCGCCAGTCGCCGAAAACAAGGGCAGAGCTCGACGGGCCTCGGGAAAAATTGACGGTAAAAGCGCCGGGAGACAACTAAAGCGGCAGGTATTAGCAGATTAGTGGCTCCTGCGTGCCATTAGCTGCGGTAATAATGGATTGCTTTGTGGGTGGTTCTGATGGTTAATGATGCGCATGATGACATAAACCCCTCGTTAAACTACATATCAGGCCTGTTATTGACTCCAATTTAATTGAGACCCACGTAAAATGTGTCATTTGATCGGCGAGTGGCATTTAATCCATAGATCGTCAGATTACCACTTCCTGCGTGTCCTTGTCCTTCTCTGCATTATCTGATTCAGAGTGTAGGAATCCACTTTTCTGGGGGGAACGCAGGGAAGCAGATGTGTCCCAAGGTTGCTGTGGGAGGTTCCACTGAACAATAAAGTAGTGTAATCCAGCCCACGCACACCTATACAGGACAAATAATGCTACGGTAGAAGCCTCATTTTTAATCTGGATGAGCTTAACCTGAAAATACATGAAAAAGGGATTGGAAAATGTAGGGCAGACGTCACGCCTCGATATTTCTACACCCTAAAACATTTTAAAGTGGATTAATTGACACGAATGAGAATTTTTAAATCAAGAAGATCATGCCTCACGACGCACACACTCTTTACTAGATTACGACGAGATTTCCTGACCTGCTGGCTCATCCAGTGGGAGATCCACAGTGCCATCTGTAATGGCTGGTGGGGATGGTGATAAGGAAATGGAGTCTTTATCTCAGCCCAATTAGGCAGCTAATTGATTCAATACCAGTCATTTAGACTTCCTCTAAGGCCAGGATTGAGCACTTCAGTCCTTCGAACAGACGGGAGGTCCCCGTGAGGGAGCGACCGGGCTTGTAGATTATAATCTGGATGGGGAACCTTTTAAATGGGTTGAAAATTACATCGCGCTCTGCATCTTTAGTGTGGGCAATCTGATACACAGTTACCGTTTTAATCTTATTATCATCACAACAATTCCAAGTTTCAAAGTTGAAAGCAATATTGTGACAATATTCATTTTATTAAACTCCATTAAACCAGCATTGCACCGGTGTCGTGGGATTTTTTTGTATTAATGTGAAGAATTGCTTCATTTATTATAGCCAAAAAACAAACAAACAAACAACAACAAAAAAAAAAAAACAACAACCAGACAATCCAATCCAATTATATCACCCATTAAAAGTTTCTCAATTGAATTTCACAGACACTTATGGCAAAGCTTTATTTTACTAGGTGTAATTGTCTAATCATTTCTTTCATAAATTCACGAAGGGAGAAATAATAATGTGTAATTTGCCTCCAATTAAAAAGGGAAAAAATAGAGACAATGCTCTGAGAACGTGAGTTTGGTTAATTACAGTGAGTTTATAAGCAGTTACAGGAAATAAAGGAAAAAAAGGAAGAGGACATTTAAAAGCTAATATATGTTTAACTGTGTGCTTGCCTGTAGATTGTGTTTCCTCTTGGTTATTGATGTGTTTTTTTTTTTTTTGTGCTTTACCTTGATTATTAATGATCCCCATTCCAGTGCATCTTATATCTCATGTTACAAACCACCGCTTTAGATTGTACCAGCAATTTATTCCATTTAATTAAGGGCACAGATTTAATCGGCCTTGCCTACACTGCACATAGCACCAAGTTACAAAGTCACCTCCAGGATCCTATGGACATTCACCTGCACATGAGTCACAAAGAAGGGAAACCTTCTGTTTTTTTTTGTTTGTTTGTTTGTTTTACTTGTTTCTATTTCTATATTTCTATCAATCTATTTATACCTGATTGTCTTATTTATCCCGATCACTTTACTCTGATCAGGCATAACATTATGGCCACCCTAGTCCTAGGATTGCGTAGGTCTCTCTTGTGCCTCAAGATGGCGGGGGATGGGGCTGGGGGGGTTGAGGGGGGGGGGGGTTGTTCTGGTCTAGATTGGTGGTACAATAAACACTAAGTAACATCCACATGGTCGAGAAGTTTCCCAGGAGAACACTGAATTATGAAGAGAAGGTCAATGTTATTTACCTCTCCTGTTAGTGGTCATAATGTTATGGCTATATTGGTGTATATGGGACACTTATACTGTGTGAACACACATGTGGGATCAGTAAAGTCACATTTCTTTACTTTGATCCACAGACTTTTATAAAAAGTATGACATACATTAATTATTATTATTTTAACATTTGTCACGGCACCATGTGAAGTTGCACATTTTTCATGAGTATCGTGTATAATATATAAACTGTTGTTTGTCAAAGAACACGCGCTGTTTTTATTTTTGATTTTAAACAAATTCATAAATTACCTTGTGTGAAATTTTGTTCAAACCGAAAAAAAAAAAAAAAAAAAAAATGAATGAAACATTTTACATACATGTGCCATATTTCGACCTACTGAATCTATACTTGCATACATTAGATAAGAACACCTCTATTTCCAGGGGTGGGGGAGGCTTTTAAGTTCTCCTGGTGCCAATCCGACTCTGCCTCTATCTCTTCCTTTTTCGCCGTTCTTAGGAAGCATTAACACTTTTCGTCTCCATACGCTGAAAGGACGAACTTCAGCTGAGGTCAAATGTGGGTTTGGCCGCTAACAAAGAGATGATAAGCTCGACTTTTAAAGCAACACACGGGCTCCTAGAGATTAATGCAGCCCGTGACCCCTGCAAAAGGGAACGTAATGAGCTCCAGGTTCAGGGGCGTTATGCTCCTGGATCCATCATGGAGAGGAAGGCGGGCATTATTCATGAGGCCATGAGATGGAGGAGACCGAGTGGAGGCTCACATGATCTGAAGCAGTAACGTCTGGTCTCACGTGGTCGTGATGGTGAACAGCCGCTCAGAGGGACGAGCCTTCAAAGTTTAATCAGTATTTGACGCTGCACACATACGCTTGCTAATGCATATGATGAATTAAGAAAACTCTTCCTTTTTTTTAACACTCCTGAAGAAAACTTTCAAGAGCCAAATGTCAGATCTAGTGATCATCTGAATTCATTGGTTTAAAACGTTGCAGAGTTTAATTTGCTTTTAAGTTTTTATTTCTGCACCCAATTCTTCAACAGAACTCAAAACGAACAGCAATGCATCCTGGGACAAACAAACTGGTAGTAAATATGCGTTTCTGCATGTAGTTGTATTAGTGTATTGCTACAGCTGCTGTTACAACCACTAGACCGGTTACTATTAATGCAACCGCAGCTACAGCCAAGCAGCCACCTTCTATGTGCAAGAGCCAACAGTGCTCGAGAAAAGACTATCTTTGCCAAGTTAATCTAAAAGTTAACCAAGGTTTATTTCAAACTAGCATATTTCCCATTCTGCAACTTCCAAGTCTCTGATTTTTTTTGTGTTTACTTCTGGTTTTGTGCTTTGCTGAGTCACTTTAATAAGAGTGCGAAAGCTTCCCTAATTTATAGAGCCACAACGGCCGCATTAATAATGGTGAGCAAAGTCTAAGATGTTACAGTCCCCTGTGCCAAGATCCGAGGCAAAACACATTTAGAAGTCCAGTCCAAGTGAAAACCAACCAGCAGGCTAGGCTTAGCAGTCAGCTACCAGCTAGCAACCAACAAGAAGACATCAGCTAACTAGCCTAGCCAACAGCAGTATGCAGCACATCTTTGGGGTTTTAGAGATGTTTCCTTAAGTTGGACCCATGACACTTCAAGAAGACTTAACAGTGAGTCCTAGAGTCAACGCCTCCATTCTGCCACCACCACACAACCACGCGACCACCGAGAGATTAGCTTAGCCCTTTTTACTGCTAGGTAGGGAAGGGAAGAGGTGGGATCAGGATACTTCATATGCACAGTTTTTTGCCACAATATTCATCTAGAGACCAGTCAGTAGGACACTAAAGACACACAAAGAGATTATGTTGGTTGAGATGAAATTTTAGCTGCATTTCATTTTGTGTCTCAGACTGACTGAACACTCATTTCATTTTAAGCATTGCATGAACGCCCCGCATCTATTAAACATCTATTTTTATTCAGTGTAATAATATCTAACAGCATCAATCTCAATCACTCTCTTACAGTGCGTCCTCAGTAACGTCTAAATAAGTAATTCTGTCCTGATTTCGGCGCTTGAGTCACCGCCGCCCGTTTGGAGACAATGAACTTGTGTGTCTGTGTGGAGTGGGACTGAAAGAAGGATAAGCTCAGAAAATAGCATGTGAAGTGCCCTCAGATGCCACGAGAGCTCAGTCCGAGCCAGGCGCCCGACGGGTGGCACATTTCCGCGCGCTAGGCGTGATTTGAATGGAAAGTGGCAGGCCGGGAGATGGATTACCACAAGGGGGGGTGGGGGCATTAATCCTACAGCCACCCGTGCACAAACACATTGACGCACGCAGAAACACACATGATAATATAATACTTCCTTCACATAGAAACGTGACTAGATAGCACGCTCCCTGTAGTCTTATCCCTCACTCAATTTTATGCACACGTGGAAAAAAATAAAAAATAAAATAAAAAACACAAGTGCATGAGCCCACACAAAACAGCACGGCACATGAATGATGACACTGCCAACCGCTGCTTTGTAGCACACTTTTTAGCAGTGTCATTTGAAGGTCCCACGCTTCCAAGCCTACGCAGCGCTCTCCGCCCCTCCACCATCCTCTGCATCCCACCATCACAACGTTGAAAAGTTACAGCGGCTCATTCTGTCCTCTGATCCTCCTTTTGTCTTTAAAGAGTAAAGAAAAAGTCTTTCTAAGGCTTATTTATTTATTCAAGTGTGTAAACGACTTCTCAGTGAAGTAATTATTAATAATTAAAAGCAGAGCATCTATACCGTAGTCAAGGAAAAATGCCTCTAATGTGAAGATTTGCTTTTTTTTATCAGTGTTTATTTAACACAGAGTTCCTACACATTTGAAATTTCAAAATTCCACACTTTTTCCAGACTGTAATTTCCAGACCACTCGATAAAAGAGAAAAAATTATGATATTTGAGTAAATAGTTGTGTATCACAAAATACATCATGGAATTAATAATTTTCATTATTCTGAATATATGTGTGGTTATGTCAACCAATAATTTCCAGAAGATTAGAGCAAACCCAGATAAATTCAGTGCATGTTATTTTTTTGGATGGACAAATCCTCAACCGAGCTCATATAGTCTATACTTTACAGCGAGGTTAGCACATGCACATATATATATATGTTAGCAATATGTAGCAATGTGGCACTCCTTTGCTTTTTTGCATCGTTTAATCTTATCGTTTTCAGATTTCATGTTCAGTTATTTCTACTGCTGTACCGACACTTGTTGACTGTAGGTTTTTCACGCTTAGTAAGGCTTAAAACTATCAGATTAAGATCGAAGTCTAGGTCTAGGTTTTCAACGTGTTTTCAATGTGTTTTCGACGGGAACAGTCCTCTGCATGACGAGTCTATGTCTAATCTTGCAACAATAACAAGTGTTGTCAGATAGGGCTGATGTTTTTTTTTTTTTTTAGCACAGAATATGTTCAAAGACTTAAATTAACCCAAATATTAGATTAGATTTGGTTTAGTACTTGGACCAGACACGCTGCCTACACTAGTGTAACCTTTCATAAAAAACACATGTATCTGCTCTGAGCCTTTAAACGACATCATGTAGCCTGCACATATGATCCTTCTACTCTACTGTTTGGAAAGTGGCACACGTCCAGTGCACTCACACACATTTTGCACTTTGGTTTTGTTTTAAATCAGCTTTTAAAAGTTATTAAAAGTCAGGAGTTGCCATTGGGTAAGAGCCATCTGGTTGTGTCATCGGAAGGTCAGCAAATGTTCAGGTCAAATGTTACAATATTTTAAATTCAGATTTCCAGTAACATTTATTATTCTCTCCTAGAGCACACTACAGACGGGTAAAATCTGGAAAAAATAAAATGAATATGGTACATGCAGTCTATGCTTTCAACCACCAGACAGTTCAGAGGTTAATGTTGGGAACAGTGTCTTCCTGAAGGGCGATTCAGCCGGACGGATACTTGCTGACACGTTGACATGAACTGTGCTTCCCTGGTTTTAAAAGGTCACTTCTCAACGTGTCACCCCGTATTAAACGCGCGCTCAGACTGATTGGTCGACTGTCTCGTTTTAAACTCATCAGTATTTATGAGGTCACGTTGTGCAACACTTTGAGCGTCAGGCTGTAGGCTCGATTTGACACCGAGCAAGGACACAGGCCCGTTTACTGTTTACTGTCGATGGCACTATCATCGCAGTCATGTGTATTTGCATTTTAAGGTGAAACTGCTCCAGGAAGCACAAAATGAAAATCATAGCCTCAAAAGCAACTTGTTGACTTGGATGGAGTTTTGAGTTAAAAATGAGAGTTTTGAAAACAAATCTTTTGACCTCCACACTCTGGATAAGAACAGAGGCTCATATTGTGACAGGTTCCAGTGTCTTACTTCCGTCGTGACTAAAGGCTGTGACACAACGAGACGGCGGTCGATCATTTGTTGGCGTCAGGATGTCAGAGCGCGTTGACACCGGTTCAACTTGTGTCTGCGGCTTTTCAGCTGATTCTGCATGTGAGGAACAAGTCGTTCATCTGAGAAAACTGGTGCAGGAGAGGAAAAAGGTAAACAGAAGGTCGAGGTTCCACCCATCCTAATATTGTGCCTCCAAAACAGTTGTAACTCATCAGAGAATGGACATGGACCTTCTGTGGGTGTCCTGTGGGGGCGTTTGGATCCTGTGGGTTGAGTGGAAGGGCCTCAATGGTGACAAGATGGTCAATGACATCCACTTCACCAGTCAGTGGTTTTAATGTTGTGGCTGATTGGTGTGTTTTCACAATGACATCATAATCTAGAATCGTCATGACTCCCTACTAATAGTAGCACTTCAAGCTTCCTGCTTTTGAATGACAAACACAGATTACTGCCACCTGCAGGTATGGAGGGTTATGTCCTTGCAGCCCTTATGGTGCATTGAAGTGCAAATGTTTGGTCCGCACACAGTCGTCCCTTCGTTGCCTGTGTCGATGCTCTCTATCGAACACAAAATTAGTCTCTAATGCACAAATGTGTGTAGTGTTTCACAGTCTCTGGTTTCGCATAAACCATAATAAAGGAGACAGGGAGCCCTGAATAATGTTCCTGAGACTTTACCAACTTTACAAATGGCCAAATTAAACAATCATTTGAATCGTGCAAGCAAAGGGTAGAAGAAATGGGAGAAGCTGTTGAATAGTATCAATAAATAGTTCAAATTGTGTCCTATAATAAGACTGAATTGTAACAGTACGGCTACATGTAAGTATGGAAACATTATGCTGTGCAACACTTTAAAGCCAACTCCACATATCTGGCCACGCTCGGATGCTTTCGTGACATTATTGCATGAACACAGAATAAGAAAACATAAAATATGCCATACTCTACTACAGCCCAGTATTAGGTACATCTGCAGTAAGTAATCTTCAAGGGAGAAGGGAAACTCCAAGAGCATCGTGAACTTCCCGCATGAATCAGATGAGATTTATTAAAAATCCACACATCTGACACGGATGTCGACATGCCTTAGCACCCGAGGCATCCAAACAAACCCCCCCGCCCCCTCCCCACCGTCCTCTCCAAACCGCGCAATGACTCACTCGGACTCTGCAGCGCTGTGCAGCAGCTCGAGTGGCCGCCTCACCAGCAGAGGTGCTAATGGTATTGACCACTTCAGTTTAAGTTAGAGAAGGGCACTGCTGGAGCTGGCAGTAAACAACTCCAGACTGACAGGTCAGGGTGACTGTTGGTTTGATTGCTTTCATTACTCACACACTGTCCAAAGTCAGACCTGCCTGCTCGGGTCCCGCTCACATCTGCCAGGTTTCAGCTATATCGGCGTGCCCCCGGTGCACGAGCAAACCTAGAAAAAGTTGCGCCGAGTGACGCAACAGCTGGTAAGAGACCTTAGGGAAGATCAGAGAATTAACACAGCGATTAGCTGTGCGTCTCTTGTTTGATCATCCGGAGCTGAAAAATAATATGTAAAGAAACAAGTTTGTTGTCGTAAAAGTAGCGTTGGAGGAAAAAGGCGGCGATGGAGGAAAAATGGAGCGAGGTTGTTACATATGAAAGAAAGGCAAACAAAACAAAGGCTCTCATAGAATATTCATCAAATCTGCTCCTGCACTCCGGCTTTAATAAGGAGGCGAAAAACAAACCCAATCAGCCCCTGATCAGCGCGTAGGAACAACAATGTAATCGCTACATTATAAATGAAAAGAGAGAAATTATCGGATCGCCTCACATCCGGCAGCAACAATCCAAAAAAAATAACAGCAACAGAAGAAGACTGCAAGTATAAAACCCCCGCCGTGTGCTTCTTCTCGCTTAATATCAATGCAGCTTCAGGAGCTCGGTCACATTCGTATGAGACAATGTGTTTGAAATAACAGAGAAAACATTTTCATTTCCTCCTCATCACATGTGGATCAATCATTCCTGCACCCTGTGTCTAAAAAGCTAAGTCGACGTAGCGTATGCTATTCACTGGGCTTCCATTAATGCTGTTAATGGTTTTTATAGGTTCATAATTAGTTGTTTTTTTTAAATAAATCTGCACATAACAACAACAGATACGGAGGAAAGACTTACAAGAGCTTCTTGACCAAGAAAAAAAAAAAAACAGCACACAAGGGTTCACTTTCAACACAAAGCAGCTCACTGCAGAGAACTCCACCGTCCTGCCTGCAGCAGATGCCTCCTCGACGGCTGTGTTCTGCATTTTGATTGGTAGCTTTCAGCCGGGACAGACTCCAGACCTAATCAACAAATAACAACTCGGCGTCTAGGACCAGATTGCCTGCATAACAATCTATCAGAGCAGATTCATTACCTGACGAGTTAAAGTTCCAGCAAAGAGAGTGTCTCTTTTACAATCACCGTGCCACGTTGAATATTTATTATGATGGCCTTTTGTTCACTTCATCCCTGAGACTGGAGCTGGGAAGATCATTTTTATGTACATGCAGGCAGCTGAACATCATTTGGTGGCGACTGGCGGTAGCATTTCCTCAACGGCACAGGTGTCTATTAATGTACATGTGGTTTTATTCGTAAGTATTAGAAGTAATACGTCAAATAAGTAAGTGAAATAACTGGTGTAATTAGTAATCATCCAAGTTGTTTCTTCAGTTCAAAAAGACCGGAGGAAGGTTTGAGTTTTTATTTGGAACATCTTGACTAGTGTCGATTAATGACCCAATAGTCACATGGAATTAGAGGAATTTGCCCAGATGTCTTCTTCGCGATCAGTTGTTCTCCAACGAATTCTCCCATGAATTCTTTGGGGAGAGACGTCAAGACTTTGTAAATGAGACTTAAAAAAGTTTTCTGAGGTTTGGGAACATGTACCGCTCATGGAGAAGACGCTCATACATTTGGTACCTGTGCAATGTGCCATAATAGTCAGTTTCGAGGTGTCTTCTACAGAGGCGTCAACCAGAACCTCCCACTTTATCAATCTACCTTTCATCTCCATTTACTCAGACCCAGCAGTAACACAGAGACGGAGTCAGAGAAAGAGGTCTAGGATTTTATTTTTAACTAGGAGGTTAATCTGAACACCATCCTCTAATTGCAGACGAGTATTACATCGTAACAAGTGAGCCACTCCCAGAGACGTTCCAAATAAAAGTCTCAACCCTCCACTAAAAATTTAGATGGGTAAACTTGGATGAGCTGTGGAAAGGTCTTCAAGTCCAGTTCAATTTGTTGATATTAGATTTTACGACATTTTCTGGACAGATGAGAGTCACATGCATTTCTGAAACTTTGTTCTAGGTCTTCAACATTGAGTTTGCAGATATACTGCAGGGGCATCCAGAAATCTTTGGCTCACAATTGGCCAAGAGCCTTTTCAGTCCTCAGGTAAAATCCAGAAGCACGCTACAATATTAGCATAAAAGAAGCTAACTGTGCAGCTTGCTCCCATCAGCCAGCTACTGAGGTAAGAATGGATCGCTTCAATAAAGAATGAACCAGTGTATTATTTCACTTCACTAGTTTAATATTAAATGCAAAATGATGATAATAATGTGTATTTATAAATAGCACTAGGCTGAGTTTAACATAGAACGTGGTGTAACAGAAGTAGCAGTAGCTCTCCAACATAAAGACACAAAGTCCAAATAGATCAAATTAGCATCGTTACAGTTTCTGAATATACTCAGAGAAATTAAAAAGAAGTCAAGCGAGCGGAATCAGCTTTAATCTACCAACTCTACAAACAAATTATCTGATCTGACAGAGAAAACAAATAAAACGGAGCCTCGGAGTGTTTGGAGCCGTCACTCATTAAAACCGGCGCAGTAGCCGCCCTTCATCGTGACTGAGGAGGCCCCGCCAGACCCAATACTGTAAACATAACGAGCTGCAGCGTTCGATGGCAACAGCCAAGTGTTAGACTCCTGTAGCGCCGGCTCGTGATCCTGTCCCGTCTCTCGGCCTTGAGCGCCGTTAGATAACACCACATTAGATAACGGTGCGCCCGTCTTAAGTAAATGCCTGTTGGCTTCTTTCAGCAGACATTACCAGCGACTGGCTGGGACCAAGGAACCAAAACAAAAACTTATGATGGAAACTTGATTTGAATTCTCCTGCTTTTGTTCTTACTTCTATTCGCTGCGAGAACACCCCTCAAGACAAGCTTGTTGTGTGGGAGAAGATAATCTTGCAAGTGAGTAACGCGGCCCCCTGCCTGAGAATATATGACCTGAATATGAGCCGAATGCAAGAAACTGGGGAGTTGAAAAGAAAAAAAAAAAGTTATTCTGTCGTAAAAATAAATCAACTATCTAATTTCATCACATTTTCAGGCAGGTACGTGTAGTTAAAAATAGCTGCGAGAGTGCGTTCGGCTAAAACGTGTCTTTACATAATAATGGCTACTTGCTCTTTTCAGCAAATGAAAGCATCTTCCAGACGTGTCTTTTTATGCAGATGATAACGGCGTCTGGGGAGGCTGTCATTACGACGGGCACGGTTTGATTTCACAGCAGTTTTTTTTCCTGGTGTAATACGAAAGGAAGGCGGCGTGGAGGGCGAGCCGCGGAGCGGGGCGATGATGAAAGTGCAGGTAAAGGAAGTGGACAGAGTGGAGACAGAGGCGCCTGGAGAGGGGAGACGGCCGCGACAAACAGTGAGGTAAAAGACAGTGACAAAGTGTGAGAGCACGAGACACAGAGAAAGAGATAAAAGACAAAGAAATAGGTTTAGTACTGCACCTTTCTGCAGACTCATGTCTACCATGCGAGGCTCGGCCAACTCCAGGAAGAAGTTCTTGTTTTTCTCATACTCCTCATCGTCAATAATTTTCACGTGAATAACTTTGCTGCAAAAAGGAAAGGATAGAAGGGAGAGGGGGGAGGCAGTGAAAAAGGACAGAGAAGAGGGGGAAAGAGAAGAAGAAGAAAAAGGTTAATTTGCGATGGAGGGACTCAGGAAGTGCACTGTAAGTAGGATTAATAATCAGCATGGAAGAGAGGTTAAGAGGTGGAAGGTCGGCCCGTGAGCTCACTGGCCGCCGAGGCGTCACGACAACCGCATTCATCACGCGGCTTCAGACACAAGCGGAACGGAGGAAGAGGAAGAAGAAGTACGCGGATAAAGAGGACACAATGAACCGAACGTGGCGGCGTGTAATCAATCGGGCTGTAAAAGCAGTAAACGGGCGTTTCGCAAGGGCAAAAAGGTGAGTGAACGACAAATGAAAGAAACAGCCACCATCTGAATCGATTTTTATGGCTCGATGGCTGGACACCGAGAGAACCCCCCCCCCACATAGACACACACACACACCCCACCCCTCCTCCTCTCAAGCCACAGATAAGAGAAGAGCGGAGTTTATTGCTCTGGCTTGAGGAGAAAACCCCTTTAATGAAGTCAAATGTCTGGAGGGGAGGTGAGGCTCACGTGACATCATCATCAAACAGAAACAGCTCAATATGGCACCTCAGCCCCCCCCACACACACCCCTCCCCGGCGGCGTTCTCGCCACTGATCGCCCTAATTGATCTTTATAAAGAGCTATTGACGAGTGGAGGCGGTTAAGTGGTCGGTAGGTACCCTGATGTCTCTGCGCATGGCACAGCACAGCACAGCACAGCACAGCAGGGGAGCTGCTACTCCTCGAGGAATGGTGAATTCAATTGGACTTGGAGAAAATAAACCCCCCTCCACCCCCCAGCTTTCCGCTCTCTTAGGCCCCAGGAAGCATTCCCTGCGAGCGGCGGATGAGTCAACAATAGTCGACAGCGGCACGGCTAGCCCTGAAATAGGGATGACATACTTTATTATGTGTCTGACACCTCACGGGAAGTCGCTTTTCCACTTCATCCGAGCAGAAATGCAATTTTTTACGCATGTTATTTAGGGAGAGTATTTGGAGAGCTGGGGGTTCGGCTAATAAGATAAGTGACACGGCAGCATTCATTATGGATAGCTGCTCGTGTATCCAGTAAGAAAGCAGCTTGTTCCCTGACATCCCACTGATGTACTCCCAGCACCGTGACAACGTAGCGCGCCTCGCGTCAGTCAAAGCTCTGACAAACGCACAACTTCTTTCTCATGCGCCCCCCCACACACACAAATACATGCAGCACATGGCAAACTAATAATACGGGCATCTCTCGGTTCTGGTTTTAAATCTCTGAAGGAGGGGATGGATCTGCACACTACAAATCAGCTTCTCTGTTCACGTTAACACCAGCAGGGCTTCCCTCAGACTACTAGGTGACGTGGCTGCAGTGCACGAAAAGCCGGACTCAAAGCAAGTCTACCTGACATCCATGCAGAGTCTCGAGAGACGAGCAGAGCCTCTCCATTAATCAGTGACCGTATACACATTCAAAAATAAAAGAAGTGATGCATATTTAATGGCTAACGGAGCCTTGGGGTAAAAACGAGCTGCTGCTGCTGCTGCTGCTGCTCATTTTCTTTATGCATTCTCTACAGTTCTCCATATAAGATCTGGCCCCTTATATTCTCAACTTGATCTTTTTAACCCTGTCATGCGTAATTTTGGCCACTAGGGGCAGCAGAGCAAACTGCAATAAAAACACTGACCTCTTATTATCCTATTAACTCGATTCTTGTTACACATCTTCTCCTTTTGGCTCTACTTTGGTCTCTACCTACGCTTGACTCAGTTAAATTGTGACAATAAAACCAAAACAAGGAGCTTAAAGATGTAAAGAGTTAAGTCTTAAAGAGTTGAAGTCTGAAGATAATTCTCTCGGGATTCGTAAGTAAGAACTCATATTTGTATATTATCCATAAACATTTTATCAATTGTGACTATGGACTCAAGAGATGGACCCACCTAGGGCCTCAATTACTACTACAGCAAAAACACATTTTCAATAAAATTAGTGCAAACCAGATTATACACAATAACCCTGCAGCTCCTGGGGCTTCAGGGACTTAATATTATAACAACGTCCTTATGCGGATCAACACAAAAACAAAATCCGTTTAAGTCCAGTTATATTTGATTTTCGTGTCAAACTAATTTGCCGAGTGACTGATGGAAATCAATAAGAAACAATCATATGATTACAAAGAAGCGTGTAAATTTCACGGAAACATTCGAGCAGTTGCGCGGTTTACACTTATTAAAACCGCGTGTGATATTTCTCTGGAGACTGACAACGGGAATTACCTTCTCCCCGACATTTTCAGCTTCAACGTGATGGAGCTACCCGCAGTTAGCTTTGATTATTATATTTATTTTTGCCTGCATATGGAGTTGCTAAGCAAATCACAGGGTTTCTGTGATTATAATAAAGTGCGATAGACTGCAGCGATGGAAAAAAACATGCACTGATGTTGGACTAAATCTGATTTTATTCATGTAAGATGATGCGAAGAGAACAATACAAAAGAAATACAAAAGAAAGTGATGTTCCCCAGGATTTAAAAAGATGACTGACACAATCCCAGAAAAAAAAGTTTTATATTATTTTTATATTTGTGATTCACATCAAAACATGATCACAGATGTTCACAAAACCATTGTAACCCTAACTCTTCCTTAATTGTAAGTTCTTTCAACCTCCAAAAACTCGTGAAAACTGTAGTATTCCTTAAAAAATTGGTCCCCACAACTCAATAAAAACAAAAACTACAAACACAAACTCATGTTGGACTGGTGCATTTGTGTGTGTCGCGTATTCACATTCCAACATCTGGCGTGGGTCGACGTGAAAGCTGTAAAAACGCTCCTCCGAACGAAGGAACATGTGTGTCGGGTGATAAAAGATACAATCAAACACCTGCTGTGTACACAACAACACAAATCAGCGACAGTCCTGAAGTTGCCGCTGATATGAAGACTTTAACCGTGGTATGTGTTGAAAGGACACAGAACAAATAAGAGAGCTCACCAAATAGCATCCTCAAACATACACTGACTACTAAACTACATTGGTTTTATTTGTAGAGTCAAGAAATAGAGTTATGATTTGATTAATGGTGTTTAGGGTCGAATACAATGGCTTCAGTTTAGAAGTTATGTCTGTGTGGCATGCTTGAAGTTGGACTGATTTGATTCACCTGACTGTAATTATTATTAGTAAGTATTTACTGATAATATTGTCTCATTGAAACGTGTATATTGTGAAAAGTATGGGTCCTAAGAAAGAACCCTGTGGAACTCCACAACTAATTTTCTGCAGTAAAATGTTCTCATGTTCACTTGAGAAGGTCTTTTTTACGGTGGAATGGTTGAAAGCAGGCAAAAATTTGCAGCTGCAATTTGCAATTCATTCATTAAATATTCATTTTTAAAATGAGGTATCAATAGGTTATTAGCAGTAGCTTAACAAACAAGGCTAAAAACGCTCAGTTTTGATTTTGAAAAACACTCATGGTGAGGGCTGTGGTAAGTATTCACTGATAATATTGCCTCAGGGAAACATGTATATTGTGAAAGGTATGGGTCCCAACAGAGAACCCTGTGGAACTCCATGACTAAATTTCTGCAGTAAAATATCATTTTCACTTGAAAAGGTCTTTTTACGGTGGAATGGTTGAAAGCAGGTGAAAACTTGCAGCTGCAATTAGCAATTTAAGCATTAAATATTCATTTTCAAACAAGATGTCAATAGGTTGTTAGTAGTAGCTTAACAAACAAAACTAAATAGGGTCAGTTTGGATTTTTTCTCAAGGTGAGAGGTTAAAAAAAATAAAATAAATCAGCAACGATAAGATTTTTATTAAGTTGCTCTATAGATGAACGCCCACCTGCAGACGTGTTTGTAGATAAAGATCAAGAAAAGAAAACTAGATTTTATGGAAACTCACCAGTGAGTCGGGGCAGATTTTGGCCACCAGCTATCTCCCATGATGCACAACTATTCCTTCCAGAGTACTGTAATATATGTAGCAAGGCTGTAAATCCCATTAACTGTTATTTATTGTAGCAGTAAAAAAAAAAATGTTGTGTCCCTTCTCTGCCTGTCCTCTATGGAATCTGCATTTGATTTTAAGACTAAAAATAAATATGAGCCAATAAAAGACCAATATGAAATTCAGCAGATTGAGCTCACATAAAGGTGGAGACTACTCTACATCTTCTCTTTATGCGGTGAAGAAATAAATACAGTCAGGTCCAAAAGTCCCTTAAAAACCTGACAGTGCACGTCAGTAAGCTCACCAGTGTTCTCATTTGCTAAAGTGAATTACACTAATGTGTCAAATTTAATGTGATAATGATTTATTGATGCCAACATCCCAGACACAGCACACTTAAGTTGAGTATTAGTGTGGGAAGTGCCACTGGATAATGACAGACGATTAGAGGGTTCACACCTCCGTTGCACTGGGCTGCTGGCAGCCAGCGGCCTCGGCCTTCCTCTGGTCCAGAGCGGATGGAGGAGGAGATGAAAGTGGAGGTGGTGCAGGGAGTCTGAGAGATGGAGAGGCAGATGCAGAGTGTCTCTTTTCTCCCTCTGTTCCGCGGCCAAAAATCACACTGCGGCTGAAATTTGCTCTAGCCGCCCGCCTCCTCTCCATTTTTCAGATGCCTCTTCTTCGACAGCCGATTTACTGTTTTGGTCTCCTCTCTGGCTTCCCTTCCACACACACTAAATAATATAACCACCAGGAGTGTGAAACCACCGCGGTGGAGTAACACATCAGAGGAAGTGATATGTGTGATATCCAATCTCCACTTGGACTTTTTTGCTCGTCTGCTTCAGACTGACCCTCAAATCGCTCAGCTTTGCCTTTTTTTTTTTAGATTTTGCCAAGACCAGAAAGACTCAGACACTAGAGACGAGGGCGGCAGACCAGCTGAAAGCATTTAAACACAACCCTTCTTGTGAGTGAAACACCTGCTGCTGCTAATCTGGATCCTCCTGTTGTGAACATCCTAAATTCTCTTGAAATGTTCGTCTGCGTCCATTTCTTTCCTCAATCTACTGAGTGCTTTCAAGTCGGTTTTCATCCTCCGCTGCTAAAGCAAAGCATGCATGACATTATAACCACCTTGCTAATACTGTGTACGTCTCGAATCGAGTTGCAGGTTGGAATTTTTAACTGGAACAATCTCAAAAGTCAGATTTTCTACTCAGAAAGTCATAGAATCTTCACTAACTCCGAGTAACCAAGATGGCCGCCCCATGCATAAACAGTGATTAGAAGCTCCTGTAATATTCCATTCATTAGCTCTTCTGATTAGTTTTTGTTGCTTTTAATTGGTATTTCCAGTATTTTCCAACATACATATGTTGAAATGTTGTTACAGTGTAATTTAAGTTTTTCATGTGTTGTATGGGAACGACAAGTACATGTCGCGCTAACAGCGGCTAAAAACACTAGCCTGGTAAAACCAATACACCATTGAGGCAAACTGTGATTAATGGTGTATTTTTTTCTACATTTAAATTAAACAATTTAAACTCTTTTCATGAATTTCTGCCTTGTATGGTCTTGTAGATTTCATCACTATAAATAATTCTAATAAAAAACTTGCTTGGTTGAACTTAAATAGCCTAAATTTAGTTTAAAATTATAGTAATAACATTAGTTAACAAAAAAATATAATAATAATTTCACTCTGCACTCACAAAAATTAATTATTGAACACACAGTTCTTTTCAGACAAGGTGGATACAGACATCTAGACTTGATCAGTTCATCTTTTTTTTTTGAGTTGCTCCTAAAACTTTTTTTGTGTACTTCAGTCAGGCTGCATCCTGCTGGGGTGCTGCCATCAAGGAGTGTCATTGCTATGGGGGTGAGGGTGCCTGGCAAGGTCTAGGTGGGGGGGTGGTGCATGTCTAAGTTACATCCAAACGTAATGTCAGGTCCAAACGTCTCCCAGCAGAATACTGAATCGTCATAAGATGGTCAATGTTCTTTACCTGTCAGTGGTCATAATGTTGTGGCTGATTGGTGTATTGCAGTGAGGAGCCCTTGTTGGTTGTATAATTACCAAGAAAGTTGTCTGCATTTTGTTAAAGGGCTTAAAAGCAAGAGAAAAAAATCTTGTTTTGACAGTTTTGTCAGATCATGACGACGTCTTCACTCAAAATCCAAAATAAAGTCGAGCCTATAAAACCAGGAAGAGGACAAGGAGGGAAAAAGAGCTCCAGTGCCTCATGGGAAATCAGTGCCTTAATTAAGCAGGCCTGGTTTCTGTCACCAAGCGCAGGGATTATGGGCCTCGCTCATTATAGTCCTGATTATTGCTTTTCCCAAGCAATCACAGAAAAAAGCAAGTAAACACATTTGTCAATGATTTCTTGCCAATCCGATGACAAACTCGAATCAGATTTAATATTGCACGCCCACAACACAAGGCCTCCTTCCCCTCGTCCTCATCTTCTCTCACCCTGCGTCCTTCCTTTCTTTTCTTTTTCTTTCCATCCCGAGAGGAAAACAAAATCAAAGCACACTTGACCGGCTGCCACGCCACACGAAGAGCAAAAACTTTTGCCAGCAAGGAAACGGCGTCTGATCCGCCGAAGCTACGCATCAATATTACATACGGCGAAAGGAAACCGAGGCACGCAATCACACTAAGCTCCCCACTCGGCCGCCCGCAGATTCGTTGGCAAAGCCTGAGCCAGATGCAAAAAACTACGACTGCTGCAGGAGAAAGCACAAGAGCCGGTGCAGCCGCACCAGATGCCATTTGAATTATAGATGCCTCGAAGTGCGATCCAGTTTGAGAAGTGCGCGCACGACCCAGACAAATAGGGAGATTTGGCCAAATGTATCGACGCAAAAGACGTGACGTGAGCTACGTTCGCTCAGTCCGAGTGGAAGGGTTGGCCTTGTGCTGAAGGAGACAGTCATTCATCCCGAGGACCCAAATTCGAGCCCCCGTTTTTGGCAAGTTTCCTCCCCGCTGACGTGTCCTTGTGAAGGGTGCGATCACATTGGAAGCAATTTTAGAAGCAGTGGTTGTTTTTAGGGCGAAATTGATTTTTTTCTTTTTTTTTTTTTTTTTCTGTGAAACTAAACTTTGAAGAAATGCATGACTTACATCGATCGGGCATATCATTATGACCACCGTCCTGATATTGTGTAGGTCTCTGAAAGAGTTGTGACTCATCAGAGAGTGGAGATGGGCCTTCTCAGGGTGTCCTTCATGTTTTTTTGAGTTGTCCCTAAACTATTTGTGTGTGTGTGCGTTATTGCTATGGGGTGGGGGTGTCTGGTCTGGTCTAAGTGGGGGCTACATGTCTAAGTAACATCCACATAAATTCCAGATCCCAAAGTTTTATCCCAAATTGTCACAAGATGGTCAATGATATTCACTTCCGCTGCCAGTGGTCATAATGTTGTGGCCGATCAGTGTCTATTGTATGTAGACACGTATTGTTTGTGTGAGATAACCAAAGATAAATCCTCCTAATACTGAGTTATAATTAAAATTAGCACGCATTTAAGTGGCTGGTAAATCTCTCATAATTCTGCAGCAGCACCTTTTGTAAACACTCATGACTCTATTAGTAGAACATAGTATTCATAATTATATTTTCATTAGTGTACAGCCACCTGTAATTATGAGTTGCGATGTGCCTCAGACGCAGCAGGAGGCGAATAATAAACACGTCTCCAAGAAATTACGTTTCTGCTCAACAACAACAGCAAAAGCCGATACAACTTGGAGCGAAATCTAATTAAAAACAGTTTAAACAATCGAAGATGCAACCGTTTCATTTTTACATCTACTAAAACCACTCGGTTTTGAGAGCGAACTCCGGTCTCACCAATCATACACCCCAACAACCTCCCCCGGTCGATGCAGTTTAAACATCTGGTACCCCAAACTGTAGAAACCCCCGACAAAAATAAGTTGGACTCATGCTGGAATCAAGAGTCAGCGTGATTGGCTCAGCAGCGATAGGGGCGGGGCCTACTGTGTACAGGAAGTTAATGTGTATTTGGAGAAATTTAAAAAATATATATATATAAAATGTCTAATCAACCAAAATTTCCCCCTGCAGTACTTCTGCGGACCCTCTAGGGGTCACGGACCCCCTATTGAAAACCTATGTTTTATATTGTTGCTGGAAATTGATGCAGCTTGTATGTGCTTTTATGTGTTGATGGTTTGAGAAAAATAAAGATCAAATCAAATCCAGCCACAGGTTATGTCTCCGTCACTTCCTTCAGTCTGATAATGAAAGAAACCATGCAACCATTAGCCTCCGCTCTACATTCAGCTTCACTCTGGATTCACTGTCTCCACTGGGACTCCGATTCTGATCTTGATTTTTATCCTGGTGGCACAAACCACAAAGTCTGCAAGCCAACAACAACAACCAGTCGGAAACCAGCGGTTTTACCTCGTTGACCCTGAATCGCTACGAGCTCAAAGGACACGAATCCGCATGTCGTCGAGGGTTCACGGCAACAGACTGATCAATAAATAAAATAAAAAATAACAACATGACCTCACAATATCAGTTAGAGGACGCAAAGTCTCATCAGTGGAGGAGGAACACGTGCGCAAACACACTGATACGTGAAACCAGATGGAAAGGTGAAGCCTCGCAGCGAGGTGCGCGCTCCTGCGGCTGACGGACGTGTAGCTCATGATGAGAGCTTGGAGCGAGAACACAGCCCGGTTTATTAATACCGCCGCGGAGAGGAATCATGGGTAGTCGCATTATCCGGATTCCGCGGCAAGGACTGCAGCTGTCCTCCTCCTCCTCCTCCTCCTCGGGCCCCTCTCGCCTCCTGCAACCCGGTCTCGCGGCGCTCACACCGCCCTCCGTGGGGACAGTAAATCTCTTTTCATTTACCCAGTGGGCAGCTGGTCAGATTACAGCGTGTTAGATTTAAGAGAGGGCCGATCGAATGCGCCCTCGGTGACGAGACACCTCCTCTGATCCCGCGGCTCTCTCTCTCTCTCTCTCTCTCTCTCACATTCCCGGGCCTCGGACTCGAATGTCTAATGCGCCGGGGCCCTGCTCCCGTTCGCCGCCCTCGCTGCTCTCACTCGTTGTCATGGATACGGAGCCTCCTGCACCAGCCCCGGCCTCCCCTCTGAATGCGACGCATGACACGCGAGCACTTTCTTTAAAACTTCAACCTTTTCCGGGTCGTTTCCGTTCACGCGGCTGCATGCGGCTAAACGGCCCGAATGAAACTGTCCCTGGAGGCAACAGAGAGAGTCCTGACAGGTTTACTTCTCCACAGCCCAGCACTTCACACGCACCTCTGGTGGAGATCAGACGGCGGCAGTGGCGGCTCACTTCCTGTGTCCTGTGTGGTTATTTGCCAGTGAGTGCGGCCCTTAAACCCACTGTCCAAACACATCAGCGACACCGGAGGGAAGCTAAGTACGTCTCCTCGGTGCAGCAACTGTAACTCTCTGCAGTCGACATCAGGGACAAAGCTTTCACTCCCAACTTCATCAGTACTGCAGCATATGAGGATGTGCAACCTTTGATCAGGCATAAAATTATGACCAGGTTGTGTAGGTCTCCTATGAAGGGAGGGGGCCTCAGTGGATCATCCCACAGATATTTGGGATCTAGTGAACTTGGAGGCCAGGGGTCGAGTTGATCCTAAAGCGTTTTTGTGAGTTAAGGAGTGTCATGGCTATGGGGTGGGGGGTGTCTGGTCTGGTCTAAGTGGGTGCTACATGTCTACATCCACATGTATGAATGCCGACAGTTTCCCAGCAGAACATTGAACTGTTGTCACTGTTGTGGCTGATGTCCTTTTAAAGACTTGCCAACGGTTATATATAACAATGAAAATCAGCTTTGTAGAGGTTTTTACGTGAAATGAGATGCATTCAAGACCCCACAGTCAAATATAAAGGAGAACATAAATGTTACGCATAAACAATACAGGGCATCTTTAACCCTCTGGAGTCGTTTTTGACTACTTTTGGTTTTATCTTTACACTTCATCTTAAAAATGGTTAAATTGTCTTGTTTAGTTTCATTTTTTTCAGCACAACGTCACATTTTACAGTCACCGTTTTTCATTTTGACAAACTGTATTAACACACTGAACCTAAAACCCACGCTAAAACCATCTGGTCTGAGTAGGAAAAAGTTTTTCACTCTGAGTTTAGTAAACAACAAAGCCAATTTATAACTATTTACATTAAAATGCAAGAAATGCATCACGCACTTTTGTACGAGACGACTAGGTATAACAAAAAGTAATAATATCCAAAAGTCCTAAAGCTTCTTCCTCTTTGGCTGCAGTTACATTATAGACTGAATACAGCATCACAACTTTTTCCTCCTCCTTAGCAGCCTTTTTTCTTTGTCTTATTTTTGAACATTGTTGAACACATTTGAGGCTGGATAGTGATCTCGATTTTGTTTTTCACCGTTTCTCCCGTGCACAAGACGCGCATCAACATGACGGCAATATTCAGGAAAAATTGTGGCGTGAATTATTTATAATAAGTCTAGTTTTACTTGGCCTATCAACACAATTCTGGTTTATAGTTTAAAGTTAGCAACTTTCTACAAAAGCTGGAACGGAGACTCGGTGGCTCTTGTGCTACGTCGGCTAAGTTGTCTCAAACTTGTCATACAATTTACACGCGTCCAAAATGATCAAAATTAAAACTAAATTAATAAAAAAGTAAACAAGTGAATATTCTTTGAATATTATACTTAAAATGTAAGGTTCGTTTTTTGACCATTTACTTGGTTCATGGGGAAATTATGACCAGTAGCTTTTACTGTTTGCTTGTAAATAGCATATGAACATATTCTTATTGTAGCCCACTCCAACTTTGAACGTCATCGCTTTGGAGAAAATAGCTCTGATCTGAAACGAGGTGGACTGAATCACGATGAGAAGGATGTCTCCAACAAAGACAGTCGAGGTATTTGGGCAGAACACAGAGAAACAGGGGCTATTTCTGAGAAACCAGAAATACTAAAGACGTGAGAGACGAGGCTGGGAATAAAATGTACTTTCTGGAGAGGCAAGAGACTGTCACTGATCTAAACAGAGAGACCTGGCTATCGGAGGAGGAGGAGGAGGAGGAGGAGGAAGAGGAGAGCTGGTCGGCTTCACTTGTCATGCACCCTTGCAATGAAAACACGCCGACTGCCAGCGCTGAAGGAGAAAAAAGACAAAAGGAGGAGATGAAAAGAGGGAGAGGACACTCAGAGGTAAGGGAGAGGACGGGGGAGGAAGTGAGAGGACAGACAGGGAGCTCCATATTTTCTGAGCCAAGAGAGCGGCGGGCGGGAGGAGGGGGTGAGCTATATATTTTTTCTTTTTTCTTTTTTTTTTTTTTGGGATGTCTGGAGCAAGCCCAGAGGTCCTCCTCTACAAGGACACAATGCAATAAAACACTCAGAGATGAAGTGTCTGATAGGGGGCGACAAGGGAGGGAGAGGGAGAGGAGGAAGAGGAGGAAGAGGAGGAGGAGGAGGCTGCAGTCAGGCCCTCCGAAGTGAAAGAAGCTTGTGGAGCAGCGCCTTGCTGGAGGTGAAGGAGACGGTTGAGCTGAGGGCGAGAGATGCACGAGTGCTATTCTGAGAGTCGGGGTGTGGGTCTGTGACAGCTTAGAGAGGACGAGCCGGCCAAGTCAAAGCGCCCGCAGCCAAATGACAAACACCATCATAAATGAATGACCTGGGAGAGCGACAAGCTCCCACATGCATCAGGGGAGAGTAAATGTTAGAAATGTAATGCACTGAAATAATAAAGCATAACACTTCCTGTCATATTTAGAAACGCTGCAAACTGTTGAAGCTCCAGAAATAGAAAGCTGGCGGCTGGTGTTGTGTTTTCCGCGCGCTCGTCTCTCGGTGTGGTTCGCGGCTCTGGGGGCTTCAAGACTCTCGTTCAGATATATCTGGTTTCTTTCTCTGGTAAGACCTTATTCTACCTGTCTAAAAGCAGCATACCGTATTTCCTCTAATACACGGCCATTATTGGGGGCAGGCTTTTATTAGAGGGAGGCCTTTATTTCTAATTGCCTTTGTTTCATATCGGTACGTAGCGTATATTTGCTCAAAGTTTTCCTCCCATTTACTCTGCTATTTTGCTTATTTTATTTTCACTTCAGCAGGTACACCATACACTAGGAGATTAACAAGAGATTAAGTAGAGACCCCCTACCAACTATATCTGTTCTATATTAAACTCAGGCTTGTGCAATTTATTAATACACATTGTTATTATCATGTTGAATTGAATAGTAAGCTATTCAAATAATGCACAGATGGAAATTCCAGCTCACATTCACTCTGTGATTGATTCAGCAACGACATGGGCGGGGCCTACTCAGGGGCGGGGCTTAGAATGACATGTCTGGACTAATGTGGAACAGTGTATCGCTGACTGAACGAGAAATAACGTCTCCTGCCTCCATTTATCCCTTTACTAAAATATGTTGGGTTCATGTTAATATTTATGTAAAGAAATTTAAATTTGTGATGGAAAAATTACAAAAATATATATTTATGTATAAAAAATGTCTAATCAACCAAAGATTTTGCAACCTGCCCTGTTGAAGACCCATGCCATACACTTAACAGCAGCCGGTTTAGATTGATAAACACTTAAAGACGAATGGTTTGAACTCTCACTCTGCATATTTCAAAACGTTCTGCTTGAAGTTCACGTAAACTTTAGAAAAAGTAGAAAAAGTAGCAAAACAGAATATGAAAGGAGATGTCTTCAAATGACAGATACTTGTTTTTGGTCAACAATAAATAAAAAATACTCTTAAGACAATGGAAACATATTTGAATTTTTGCTTTAAATTTTAAAAAAAGTCACCTCTTCATTTATTTTGGTAAACTTTCTTCAGAACTTTATTTCTTCTTTCTAATTTCTAGCAAGACAAGGGAATTAAAAATATTCATAATTATTTCAAATATGTACTTTTTACTAACACTGTCCCCTATCTCTATCTGGCCGGTAATTACATTAACATATTCTCCTTATTCATTAGCCTCGACGTCCTATCATTTGCTTTTTGGATCCAGACAGGCTGGATAAAGTTTGTGTTCAGAACAAGTCTTTTTATTCTCTGGGCTTGATGCATTTGGCCCCCGTAACGTTCAGGAAGTCTCGAAGAGCTGTGCGGTTATGTTATTTGAACCCATCCAACTAGAAATCAGCTGGCTCAGTCGGCGGGAATCTCTGTCGCTGCATGCTCTGTGGGCCAAAATCTGCTGAAGCGTGTAGAACATCTGGGTGTCTCATGGAGGGAGGTTGGAAAACTTTTTTTTTGGCAAATGCGTCCACTGAGCAGCTTTCACTCCAGTGACTGACACGCCATCTTGGATCAACTTCATGGAAGCGTTCAAAATAGACTACCTGACTGTTTGGGGTAAATTCATGTACCGTTACACCTCCAGAGGACCCTGACAGCTGACCAAGCCACAGCCCACGCCCACGTGGCGATGCTACACATGCTGCTATTATTTCTGCATTTGTAGCCAGGAACGGAGGAAAGGGGGAGGAGAAAAAAAAAGAATCCACAGCATCACACATCGCTGAATCGCTAATCAAGCAAGAGAAAGGACATTTATGAGTGTGAATATGTGCGAGTTGGTGCAAGCGCATTATGTCTTTTACAGTTACAGTGGAAGGAGCAGATGTGGGGGAGGGATCCGAGTGCTGGGTTTGCACGTGTGTTTGCAAGTTTACAAGTTTTTGTTGCATTAACACACATCCTGGGGTGTGAACACACCCAGGATGCATTGATGACGCATTTTTTTGAGGTCAGATCTCAGAACACACCAGGTAAGTTGTTGTTATATTTGCACCGTGCATGTTTAGAAGTGTTACATTGAAAGTGATCACTCTGAAACAATGTCTGAACGCTGTGTAATCAAATACACTGGTATATTAAAAAGTCATATCAAAATACCGATATTCGGTATGAACCGGTATACTGGTGCATGTACTACAGAACAGCAATACATACCAGTAAACACTCTTGTTGCTGTTGCTCCATTTTCTGATTCACTTACTTCCTGATTTCGTAAAAATCCAGATTTCCTGGAACGTTTTGAGCATTCACAAACCTCTCTGCAAGAGCGTAGTGTCGAGGGTGCGTCAGGATGTCTTGTTTCTCCTGCCCAACTCAAGGTTAAATGCAATATTTTAGCCAAATTGCGTCAATTACTCCTTGAGTCTGAATGAAATATAGGTGTGAAAGAACCCTCAGTCAAGGCCACTGGCAAGGAAGGAACTGATGCACTGATTTTAAAATCCTGTCTTTCGAACCACTCGCCTTGGTTGCCTAGGGGTTTTGGTGGCAACTGGAACATGCCAAGTATGGATGTCACTCGCCTCTCGCTTGTATTATGTATGACTTTTCTGAGATGTAGGAATTTGGGGCAGACAGAAGGCCGTGTTTCACAAGTATCAATGACACACAAAGGCTGCAGTTTCTCCTATATTAAACCATCCAACCGTCTACAACTACACATAACGGCGAGCTCTGAGCGAACGCAGACGGCCGACAGCTCAGCACTGCTCTTGAACGTCTCTCGATACAAAAAAAACTACAGTTTACCTACAAAGAGATGACTTAAACAGACGAAGACTTCTTGCAACAAAATGCACGTGCACCTTTTGATTAATAAAGGCTTTGTGTTAGCAGGTCACAAGAAAAATAAGGTTGGGAACCATTGCAGGTTATCAATGAGGGTCCCAGCAAGTACAACTAGCGTACTGTATGTCTGTGTAGGTGTCTGTTTCTGTGTGATTGGTTCGCAGTGGACGGGGGGGGGGGGTTCATTCGATTTGCTGCAGCCATAGAAAGACATCGTTTGATTGAGAAGTGGATGGCACAGGAAAGATGCATGCACTTCTAAAAATAGCCATGGACATGGATTTTCTCTGGAGGGGGTTGAGAGAGCGTGTGTTAGCCAAAGACCTCTGCTTCTCTGACATTCAACGGCCAAGCGCACTTCAACACAGCCACATACATTAAGCACACACTGACAGAAGACACTCGGGAACACACAGCGTGAAATTATGATCACAGTTCACAGCCTGGGGTCCCGTACACACAATGCCGCCCTACACACTCCGCGGCGCGCATACATAACACGCCTATAGCTCGGCCTTACACTACAATTCTCTCCAGATCATCAGAGCTTCCTAACCGAAGGGCTGCCAACCAATATAGTGTCTTCTGATGTTGAAATGGGTCCCTTGATAAATTCGTAATTATACAGAAATGACTGTGGAACGTCTTCCAATGGCCTTTGGGCTGCACAGGACCGCTATAAACGTCACACGGTTTGCCAATGAATTTCCACTGACCGGCTTATGAGAGCAGCTTCATTTGGGCCCTCTGGAGGATTTAAACACTGCTGTATGGAGTCTAAAGACCTAAACATTTTCGTCTGAAGTTATTGGGGTCAAAGGAATAATATGGCCTCAACACGTGCCAGGAATCGAATTTGTGATCTCCCTTACATTCATTTACACTCCCGCTGGTTACTCTTAAAATGTTATCACTGCGAGGAGACGAGATGCAAGGTCTCGCCAAGTGTTTGGGCAGAGGTATAGGGTGTTAAAGGTTAAATTTCTCTGAATCTATCATCCTCTGCTCCAACATATACTGTATGTGTATATATATAAATCACTGAGGCTGTTGGAGCCACTCTCCCAGTTTGGGGGTCACCGCCCCGAGTGCTCCAACTACCACGCTCGCTTCCACATCTGTTCCAACTGCTCTTTCAACCGTTTGTACTGCTCAACCTTTTCGTGTTCCTTCTTTCTCGAGTATCGCCACACCTGTCATACTGAGTACAGATGTTCCTGTACACTATCCCGGTTATGCCTCTCCATGTATGCTGACCTGGCTAGCATCTCACACCCTGCTACTATGTGCTGGACTGTCTCAGAGACATCTTTGCAGAGTCTGCACCTTAGGGTCTAATCTTCTCTGGTAGATCTTGGCCTCTATGGCTCTCGTACTTAGGGCCTGTCCTTGTGCTGCCATGATTAGTGCCTCTGCGCTGTCTGTTAGTCCAGCGTAGGTTTTCTTTTTATCAGCCACTTCTTCAATTTGAAAGCCATACATGACACGTAGGGGCTTGTCCCTCCAGGTTGCCTGGTTTCTGTTGTCTGAGACATTCTCTTAGCCATTTTCGTGATGTACTCCGGGACCATGGCCTTGATGCTTGATGCTCTGTCGAGTGTACAGTCTCAGGGTGTTGGACTTGGGGTGGAACCCTCAGTGGGTGGTGAGGAGCTTTATTGTCGTGATATCTGTGGCTTCTATCTCCTCCTTTGGCCAGTTTACGATCTCAGCGGGGTATCTGATGACTGGTAGTGCGTACATGTTGATGGCTTGGATCTTGTTCTTACCATTCAGCTGCCTTTTCAGGACTTGCCGGAGGTATTTGGCTGTGGTTGACTTCCTTGTGGCCTCCTCACAGTTTCTATCAGCCTGTGGGATACCAAGGTACTTGTAGCCCCTGGTATGTCGACCCCTTCAGTTCTGATCATCTTGTCCCTCTTGGAGAACAACACCTGAGATCTATTCTTAGTAGCTGCCCCTTATATGTCCTGAAACATTTTTTATTTTTTTATTGCTACAGTTTCATTAACATTTTATGGTCTCTTGTCACAACATCACTGCTAGCCTCTTCCTCTTTGCACAACTCTTAGCATATACATCACATTCACACAGAGGTGCATGTGTAATTTCACAATTTTAGTGTATAGAAAATTGGAAAAAAACATGCAAATGAAAAACTCCACAAATCCACCATGATTGCTCTGTTTTCCAGTTAATGAGAAGAAGCTTGCCCTGAGCTGATCACGGCCTTCACGTCGTAGCCTCAGAAGCTGACAGTCTGTTAGAAGCACATCTTCACACGTTCAGATCCCTTCACACGTTCACCTTGCATGTGCGGCGTGCATCTGACAGCTCCCCTGACACATTACAGCTCTCTTTAATGCAGTCGAGGACGCGTGTACGCACACACAGAAGACACACTGCTGTTCACATGCACAGTGGCAGGGAAAATGGAGGCGGAGGGGTTGGGGTGGGGTGGGTAACCGGAGAGGGAAGCCCTGAGATGAGCCAGGAGAGGAGGATGATTCAACATGTAAGGGAGGATCTCTCCTCCATCACAGTGTATGTCCTCTGGTCTCTGATGAGATTATTGGACAGCTCCTCCCTCCCTCCAGGCCCTGCACTGTGTTGTCTTAAAAAGATTAACCACACCATTGTCTCTGCCAATAATGACGGAATAAAAAGGGCCACAGCCTCGCAGGGAAAGCTGAAATGCTGAGCACTAATTCCGTCCCATGGAGCGTGTTGCCATCATCCGTCCTCCCGAATCCTCATTACCATTAGCTAACTGCACGGACTGGACGCTGGAGTCGTGCAATCTGTCCACTTAGAACAACCAGGGGATCGTGGATTTTACAGCATTTTACCTGTTTAGAAAAGATTAAGGCTTCGTTACTAAAAAAATATTGGCAGGTGCAAACGGTTGACTGAGAGACCACAGAGTCACCGGTGAAGACGGACTAATAAGCTACTGTATATATATATATAATATATAATAAGACTTCCTCAGGTCTTATCACAACGCAAAATCTGTTTGACATCAAAAGTTACCTGGGTAGATATACTAGATCGATTTCAGTATGAAAACCATTTACTAAACTGTCAATGAATATTGTCTATTGTTGCAAAAGAAGATCACTTGATCTTATTTAGGCTTCTGAAACCACAACCGCAGTCATATCTTGGTTTGATACTTGAGAACTTTTAAGTCCCCAAGAGGTTTTCTAAGTGAGGGGTTGCGGACCCCTGTTAAAGACCTATGTTTTACAGCTTAACTGGCTAAATTGGGATGGTTTACAATCACCGGATTGCTTGTATTGCTGTTGAAACATTGATGATATCATGCTCCCATATCTAATGCACATGATAGTTAATGCATAATAAATCCAGAGAAATTGTCAACTATAAAATACAAGATTTGCAACCTTCCTTTAAGAGCACTAGCTAAATGCAGAGGATGTTCATGGTTTTCTACACATGTAGCTCAGAGCCGAGTTGTCCTCCTCAGCGTGGATCCACTGCCAATTCCTGAGCATTAAAGCCCATCGACAAACTTCCACTTAGCTGCTGGTAATAGAAAGTGCCGTAAGGCGAGCTGGAGCACAGCGGGATATCTAAAACATGTCAGCCATGTAGAAGGAACATGCAACAGGGCAAGAACCAACAGTGGAGGGAGTGAGGGGTGGTGAAGTGCTGAAGAGGTGTAACAGTGTTCGCCCTGCCTGAGGGAAGACAGGAGACGAGGACCAGCCGCCCAGTCAGTCAGTCAGTCAGTCAGTCAGAGCGTTCACGTCCTCAGGGGCAGGGATGGAAAGGGTGGAGATGTGGAGGAATCAGCACGAACTACAACGATCGATCCCATCCACCCTCATGCTCCTCATTCACTGTGACATTTGTTGAAAACCTCTCGAGGACGAGGCTCTGCAGCTCTACATGCTTATTCAATTAAGAAGCCTGTGAGATGTTTCACTTTCATTTGCCTCTGTTGTTCCATTATCATGCACTTACCCACATCTTGCTCCCATATTATCCCTGTTTATCTCGCTTCGTCGCTTTTCTGTCAAATAAAGTTCTGGGACTGAACTCAGGAACTAGGAGTCTCTTTTGTGTGTTCTGAATGTGTATCCAGAGACGTCACAAAGGTTCAGAAAGTCATATAAAATAATAATTATAACATATTTATATATAATTACTTGTTTCTTTGCATGTTATGCTGCCTTCAAACTATTTACCATGTTCAAATGAAACTAGCTTTTCTAATGGTTTTATATGTATTAGGGAAATATTGATATTAATGGCCTCACCCTTTCATCATGCCCTTGCATTTCCTACATGAATTAACATTTTCTAAACCGTTAGCCTGCGTGTCTTGTAGATGCTAACAGTTACAACTTTAGATTTATGTAACTACTTAAACTTAAACTCCAAGTCCAAGTTCATGGGTTTAATTTGAAGGCAGTTTTGGATGAAAGATGGTTGATACTGGTCTCCTGTCATGATAATCCGAGATAACAGAGTTGATTAGCTTAGCTCAGCATGAGTAGTAGAGTGAAAGAGCTAGCCAGACTCTATTATAGACCCCTTCAGTTTGTAAACAATGTGAGGTTTTTTTTTGAGGGGCGGGGCTTAGCTGGAGGTAAAAGATCTCAAACACTATAGCTTGTAGTGGCATAACGGCAGCTAGCATATTCCAACGGACTGTTCTGGCAAGAATGGACTAGGAAGTTTAGAGAATATACTAATAAACTCACTGCCTGAGACGGTGTTATTTTAAAAAGACTATATTCACCGACACGCTCAATCATCAAATAATCGATTTGACCTCAAGCTTCCCTCTGTTTTGCCTCAAGCTAACATTGTGACGCCACAGTGACGTAGGCCATGAAGTGGCCTATAGAGCAGAAGTATGCAGAGAAAGGACAAGTTCCATGTATACTAGACATGCATCTATCTGCCTGCCACTGCAGCAACTACACTAGTATTTGTGACTATGAAACTCTGGGAAGTCATGGCCCCAGCTATCCTTACAAAGGAAATCACCAAATTATGACTCCTATTTTCTACTAAAACCATAAATTGTCAATTTAATCATACAATGCATGTATACATCGGATCAATCAATCAACGGTCACTAGGTGGATTTCATAATTTTAGAAAGCTAAAGTAGCTATGCTAATTAGTTCTTGGCTCTAAGTGTATAGTCTCCAGAATCTTGACTCTGACGTACATCAGTCATCTTGATTTGCTGCTCAGTGTTGTGTAGTGCTGCAAAACTGTCTGGATCATTTCTTCAGCCATCAGGAAGTAATCCTTCCCGGCAATGAGGTTTTAGGGTTTAGGAGCTAAATTTAGAACCCCTACTTCAAACGCAGATATACTTTCTGAGTTCCTAAAAGGGCTCTCGTATTCCAAGAAATACTCCTGAGGTTCAAAAGTATAATCTGCCACTTACCATTTTAGTTGCGGCATTCGGAGTTCACTCCTTTCTACATAAATTTATTGCACTCAAGCAGCCACGAGTTCAAGCAAATATCAAGAAGTTTCGGCAAATAATAAAATACTCTGTGACCCAGGTCTGACTCCGCTTCGTAATCGTACCCCTCCCCTACTGTTTGAGCTAATCCGTCTTTACAGTACCTGTCGCCTTTCGTCTTCTCTTGTTCATCTTGCCCACCCTGCGTGGCCAGGTAATTCAGCCTGAACAATACGTCATGGATTCCTGGAGCCACTGTTTCTCAGTTCAGCTCATTTTTTTTTTTTTTTTACCCCATTTCCCTCCTGCTGTGTTTGTCAGAAAAACAGTGTGGCAGTGCCTCGGGAAAAGAACTCAATCCACATCTTCTGTCTTATTTGTCTCCTCTGCCTCTTTCTTTAAGTATATCTTCTGATTTCCTCTGTATCTATTTCTCTACAGGCCACCTCCGTGGTTCATCATTCCCCACTTTAGCAAATGTTTCTGCTTTCATTTACGTTATTCTCCCGTCGACCCCCCCGTCGGTGACATTGTTATTTATAGACCCTCTTGGAGGTGTGCAGCTATGTTTGCGCGAGCGAGTTCAGGATGCTGACCTGATTTCCCAGTCATCTCCATGCCAGCTTCATTCCCAACATCTCCTTTAAGTGGCCCCTGACAGGGGAATAACACCTGTTCACAGCACCCTGGGTGTGCCGGCTGAGCCGAGAGTGATTGGGAGGAGAAGACGAGAGGAAGAGAAGAAGTCAACGTCCTCCAGCTGCCTCTACCGCCCCACAGGGAAACCTGCCACTCAGCTGGAGATGGCTCATTCAGTGTGCATGCTTGAGGGATTAACCTCTATCAAAAAGAGGTCAGCGTCGGAGCCGCCAGAACAACGACAAGAGTCAGGGAAAAAAAGAAGATGTGGATTTATTCCTGACCGACAGTCAGCAAAGTCAGTGGCATCACAAGGCATCTTACAAATTGAAACCTGCACAACCAAGCTTCAAAAACCCCAACACCGCTGCATCTTTCCAGAGTCAGATAGGGTCTGTATTGCACACTTTAATAATATTAATTTAATACTAACTTACCCACATGGGAAGATTATTTTTGATGCACAGTAACCTATCTAGTCGGAACAATGGGCTGCTATTTGTGTTGCACTCTGGAAGCACATCTTTCTCAAGGCACTTGATCCATGGACCCTTCAGTCCCTAGCTGCTTCTCTAACCACTTCTTCTTCATTTTCATGTGTACTTTTATGAACAACAGTGTCCAGATCTTCCTTAAGACATGGTCTGAAAACATAAATTATTTTTGTCCACTGTTTTAGTGAGAGAAGTGGAAAAGAACACAGCACTGACTCCCAGGACTAAACAGCAGACAGGACTGAGCCTAAACTGCACTTATTTTTGAGGGTGGCAAAACATACCGATATGGCTATATATTACGATATTTTTTTCTTCTGATACAATATCGATTTTGAATGTGTTAATATTGATTTTAAAAGAAAAAGAAAAAGTCATGTTTTGGGCCACTTGTGAACGACTTCCCCACCTCCACCACTTTATTCTGTACAAGTGCAATAAACCGGAAATGGATTTCATTTGGATTTATATTGTTTTTTGACTCAATTTGTTCAATGAATTATCACCGTGATCCAATTTACAACTTGTACTTGTACAGTGAACCATGTTGAATATTTCAATATATTGCAATATCATAATATCGCGATAATGTATCGTATCGTGACTGAAGTGTCCTGATATGTATCGTATCGTGAAGTCCTTGCCAATACCGTTACCTGCTTATCTTTCTTATCTCATCTCATCTCATCTCATCTTCTACTACTGCTTAATCCTCACTAGGGTCGCTGGGGTTGCTGGAGACTATCCCAGCTGGACAGGTCACCAGCCTATCACAGGGCTTACTTATCTAAGAAATTACATTTAAAAAAAAAAAAAATTGTTTATTAAATGAAAACATTCACCTAATCTATGTCTTCTTCTCTGCACTAAGGCAAATGGAGTTATTGGTACTTATAGGTTGTTATTCGACTGATAGGTTAAGGTACTTCTAGATGCATCATGGTCTGTGTATTCTTAAAGCAGCTAAATCTATTTGTTGCCCTTTCCAGTCTTAGAAGCAGGTTGGAAGCTTGGACAGATTACCCGTTAACTACCAGACACAGGCAGGAATTTGCAATTTAGAGCCTCAGCCTCTCCCGACCTGCACGTCTTTCTCCAGAGACTGTGGTGAAATCTGCCTCGAACAAGCCTAAACCGCACGGAAACAGGGCTGGTCTGCATTAAACTGGAAACAACCATAAAATATTAGCATGAAAGATGCAAAGTGCTCATCTTAGACTCACAGCCGAGACAGAACAGGTCGGTGCCATTATGGTCGTGCATCAGGGTTGATCTCTAGACGACACGCTGAGTGTCCCTGACCTCTCATCCCTGCCTTGCTGCACTGTTTCCTCCTCTATCATTCCAAACCTCTTTTTATTCAGTCGCCAGCTGTTCGCACATACAAACTTCTGCGTCCTCCCCGTCCAATCTGCCAGGGAGGTGCACAGACCGCCGGCCTGCTATATCCGTCTGTCGTGCAGCGTTGCTTGGATTCTCCACTGGCTCCTTGCTCGCACACAGAACCCTCATTCATTTAATTTGAGCCAGCTCCACAGTGAGGCATCATTAGTTGGTTAGCATTAGATTTATCCGCGTGTCTGCGTGTGGGAAGGCCGCCAGACATAGACTGATGTAAATGAACATAAACAGGGATGACACGCAACAAAGGAGGGAAAGAAATGACACGGGAACATGGCAGATAAAAACGTGGCCCCCGCTGGGGATGAACTGGCTGACATGTTTTAAATGAGTGTCATCTGATCGGGACGGAGAATTCGTCCTTCAACATTGTTTCCCCCTCGGACAAAGCAGCGGCATGGATAGTCAAACAAACGTGTTTTGTTTGTCAGTGAACAGTTCTTCCAAAGTACTCTACTCTACAAGCACGATGATGAGGGCCGCTGGGAATCAAACTCTGATTCTGGCAGCATATTTTGCGCACAGAGACACTCGTGTTCATAGAAAAAAACAGTATTTAACGGGAAGAAGTTGCAGGACTGAATGTGTTCTCACTGCATGTCCTGGAGGTAAATGCGCTCTTCAGCTGAGATGCCTAAAGTAGGTCAGAAAGTTACAATTATTTTTATCTAGAATAGTCTAAACTCTCTCGTTTTCTCTATGTAAATACCAAACCACCAGAAAATCCTGCTGCATGTGATAATACATGCTTGGTGTTCCTGGGTCAGTTTGACCAGGGTCATGTTTAATTATCTAAAAGTGTCAGAAACCAAATTATTAATTCCATTACTAATCATTTCAATCAATATTTAGAGTTCTTAATCTCTCACAGATCATGGCTCAATGAGGATGATTTAATTGACTTTTTTTTTTTTACATATAAAAAATACATGCTAGGACAATTTTTGATGTACATTTTAAAAGACCCATGTACAAAATACATTGATTTCTTTTTAAATTTTATTTCACATTTTTAAGTTTCATGTCCAAAACAAATTTGGGACATTTGGTTATTCTAGTTTCTAGTAGACGAAGAAGTGGCAACATCCACGGCTGAAAAAGTGCAATTCCTCAAATGTCTATTTGAGGCTAGCATGTTTTAAAATGCACAACTTTACTCCAGAGATGACAAAACAACATGCTTACAGGCTGGTACGAAAAACAGATTTGGTCTTTATAGACCCCTTCATGGCCTGCATCACAGTGACGTCACGTCTTTACCTGGAGGCAAAACAGAAGGAAGCTTGAGGCGAACACTGTCACTGTCAACCGGGTAAATGTCGTCTTGCTGTATTTTTGGCTCAAAACTGAAATATCAAAAACACTGACTTTAAATTTTATCGCATACCAACCAGTGCCAGTCGTAGGTGGCTTTGGTTCAACGCGATTAAAGAAAACATTTGAGTGAGACAATCATCAACAGCTCTCTGTTTGCAGCGGACACTTCTTATCAGGTAAGTTTAATATCTAATACATCATCAGTTTCAGCCTGGATAACGTTATGGGTTAGACTAAACTGTGACTAAAATAACGTTAAGTTAATCATTATTTGTAGGATTCTTGAAACATGCTAATGGTAATGCTAACCACGAGGGTTGTCCAAGCAAGCAGAAGTTGCATTTACTACGTTTCCCTCCACAGTGTGTCCACTTACTTCTTGCAATATCTTTGTTGGAGAGGCTTCACTTGATAAAGACGGACCAGACTTCGTCGCAGACAAATCATCCATCCCGTGAGTAAGAGAGTAGGGGTCAGTGAATATAGTCCCATCAGTCAGAGTCAACTTTTAAAAATAACACTCACGATCTCAAAGAGAGGGTTTATTAGCATATCCTCTAAAATATGTGTTTTCCTTGTCCATTTTTGCCAAAACAGTCAATGATATATGCTAATCGCCGTTTACAGATTTGCTTGAGAGTTTTTGCCTCCAGCTAAGCCACGCCCCCAAAAAACAACGCACTGTTTACAAGCTGTGAAGGGCTCTAAAGCTGAGTTCCCTTCTCGTAACAACTATATGAGAGGAGAAATGTTATGCATAAAAAAGGCAGTGGCTGCCGAGGTAGTGGTGGGTGGTCTCATATGTTGCCAGCTACACTGATGCGCCACCTTTTTGACCATATTAGAATAAACCAGGACCTAAGCAGAGTCAAAATGGTGACAGCTGTTGCTACTACGCCGAGCTTCAAAACTGCTCTTGTGCGTCATCTATCCCAACATAAAGTCAAAGACAGATACATATCCTCAGGTATATTCGCATCTTCAGTGAAAAATCAAATAGATACAAACACCACAAAAAATAAAGTGTCTGATTGATTATGCAATCAATCGTAGACTGTGCACACGGTAAAATCCAATTCACTTGTCTTCAAGACTTTCTACAGTGTTTTCTAATTGTACTTAAAAGTTCAGGCATTCTTGTGCGGTTATGTGAAGTCAAATCAAAACCTAGATCAAGCTGTTATTGCTCATGACATAAAACCATATTTAGGCCTTATACTTGTCTTCACTTTCTCTATTTATAAGGTAAAATATGATCAAGGACAAGAAACCGAGCATCACTTCTTCTGCACTTCAAGGTCTTTTTCCACACATCTTGACAAACATCAGGCCACCTTTATAATATAAAACAGAGGAACATTTACAGTAAGACGTGCCAAGATTAATTTATCTCTTATTATTATTTATTAGAGTTAAGTATAGGTCTTTCAGCTATTTTAGTCCTTCTGGAGCATATTCCTAGCTCTTTTTTCATTTCGATTGAGTCGTCCAAAGCATCCATATGTTTAGCTGTCAGCTCTGGCAGGTGTTGCGCCGTGTTTGACCGACCCTGGCCTCCGCTCTCGCCAATTCCCACTGCGATGCAGCTTCGGCTACTTCAGTGGGCACAGATCAACACATGTTTCGAAACGACAAACTCAGGCTAATTCTCTCTGTCCGTCCGTTCCTATCGGCAATATTCATGTCAACCCGTTTCAGCTCGAGGAATCAAAGCTGCTCTGGCGTGAGTTGTTTATACGTCCGACGAGATATGAATGAGCATTCACTGGAAGCCTCCCTCTCGCAGCTGAGCAAACGCTGCAGCCCACACGAAACAAGATCGGGAGCAAACCACCGTAGCTGCATGGACACCAGCCCCTTTTATCTCTGGCATCAATGAAACCAGGGACAGAACAGTGAATCCTTTAGTTTGCAGGAGCACCTTAATGAAACCTAGATGAAAACACTTTCTTCATGCCACAGTTTAAAGTGTGAATCGTGCCTCTTGTCTGAGGCTGAGCAAGTCTACCCAATATAATGCGTGAAAGAAGGAGTAATGAGCTTTAAGAGCAGTGTGATTGGTACTTTCCCCTTCTTCACCCAGCTAGAAATTGGTCAGTTCACCTCACTGCCCCCTGCTAACTCCTTCAGTTGGCTTCGGTGGCTTGAGGAGAGGCCACGTATCAGTCGCTCTAGTTGTTTCTGTTCAGGCAACACAGAGGCGCCTTTTTCCAGTGGGATGCGAAGGGGCTGCGCGTGGTCATGTTATCCTGCAAACCAGACCAGACCACAGCAGGTTAGCGGAGCCCCAACAGCTGCAACCTGCAAAGCCATGCTGCTCAGACATGATCCAAGAAATTAAATTCTGAGCTGACATTGGGAAAACTGAATCCAGTGCAGCCACAATATGCATCTATGCACGTTTTTGCTGCTAGTGAAATCAATCGGCTGATCAGCTTAGTGAGCCTGTGCCACACCTTGAAATACACCATACAATGCAGACCAGCCATTGGCTGAATACACAAGAGACCAACTGATCATTATGATTCAGTAGAGGCCAGGTCAGTACGACAGTTTGTAGCTCATCCTAGCTTCCCAGCTAATAGCTGGTCTTCTTGTTTCCACTTTTACAAATGCCAATGTACCAGCGGGCTGTTCGCCGTAGTCTTTGCAGTGTGTTCAAGTGCAAGCAATTCTGTCCAGACCATAGACTGTACAAAGATAGGCGGCGGAACAGCTCCTCAAAAGTGAAACCAAAGAAAGCAGAGCTCCCCCTGGTGTCTGGGGGCTGCAGTATAGGTCGTAAGTTCCACCTCCTCTGGGTTAGTGGAATAAAACACTAAAATACACAACAAATTATTTTAATAATTTGTTCAAGAATGTTTTCTCTCGTTTTAGGTAGTTAACATAATGCTTATGTATACTCAAGTGTCAATTTTCCAGATGAGTTTCGTTTTAGTTAGCTATTTGACGCAACGGAAACAGGATATGACATCATGATGACTACCAGTTGCCATGCCAACCGCTCCATGAAGCAGTCCCGTGGGACAGTGCAAATCAAAAAAATAAATAAATAAATTAAAATAAACAAGTAAGTCTGCGTTGGCCATATTCGCAGAAAAACAATGTCAGTTTGGCCAATGAAAGGAAGTATAGACGAGTTGTCCATATTGATACACAGTCAATGGTCCAGACGCAGGCAATGTGAGATTTGCCTGTGTTGCCAGTAGTTATTTAATGACTATTTGGTGTATCAGGCGCGGCTTTTATATCCTCTTTTCACTCTCCAGACTTATTCTGCGGTTTCCATTGCTATTGCACACAAAGCATCTTTTATGGAAAGTTACTGAAGGTCATTCTGGAAATGTAAGAAACTAGTCTACAGGAGGAACAGCACCGTCTGACAAGGTGAGTTGAGTTGCAAGTGGGTACAAATCACATCCATTAGCCTTCTACACAGCAGAATCATCACATTGTTCTGACTTCAGAGCTGAGTTACTTCCAGATAAGTGAACAATGAGCTGTCGCTAGAGTCGCATATTATAAACTAAGCAAAATTATTGCTTTTTAAAAAAAGAAATCTTACAAGCAATATATCTGGCTTCAGACTATCCATCCTGACTCAGAGAGTGACGCAATGTCATGTGAACAACAGCAAAATGGTACAAAATAAAATAAAACAAAAAAGCGGAGGGGGAGCAAAGCAGAGAGGTTGAGGAGGACGAAGAAGAGGTGGATGATGTCACCGTTAGTGACTTTTCTATTAACAAACATGAGTAATGGAGCACGTATCTGATCATCAGAAGTGCAGCCGTTTCCAAAAAGGAAGCTGGAGGATGGGGGGGGGGGCAGGCGGTTGTCTCCTTTGACTAAATGTCGTGCAACCAAGCGAAAGGTGTGCATGCACGATTATATAAGATGGTCTGTTCGCAGGAGTGTGGAAACCTGCAGGAGCGCACACACACACACGCACAGGACTACTTGTGTGTTTTTGTGTGTGCGTGTTCTGACTTCCTGGGCCCATGAGGAGCAGCAACAGCATGAGGAGACTCATCAGCATAATGGAGGATGCAGGGAGAGATGCCATGTTCCTCATTTGCTTTTGCCTGATCCTGTCTGATAGTATGTGTCACATACACCCAGGACAAACCCCACCTCCACCCCCAACCCCAGTAAAGCACACGCACACAGAAAACCACCCACTCGTCCTCCCTACGGACCCATCTCTCCCTTTCCTCTTTTCTCTTCTCATCTGTCTTACTAGCCAGTAATGCCGGCGTCCTTCCTCTTTGTCTCCCCACTTTACTAAAGTCACTTTTCCCCTCATGTCCTTCTTCTTCTTCTTCCTCCTCTTCTTTGCTTCTTACATAAATGAGTGCTAAATGGATTAGTGATATGAATATCAAATAGTTTGTCAAGCAAAAACACCACATATTTAAACAGTTTAATGTGAGCGCGTGTTGCTTGTCTCCGTTATAAAATGAATATCTTTGGGTTTTAAAGATCGGACAATACAGTTTCAAAATAAAAGGAGAGTTATGTACTTTTTCTAACTAAAAGTTTTAAAATAGAAGTAATCCAGTAAAGTACCTTGAAGTAAAGACTAAGTGTACTTGGATAGTAACAGAAAAATTCATAATGGAACATATCTTTGGTTGCAGCTCCATCCGTCCTCCCCCTGCTCCCCTCTTTCCTCCCTCTTGCCTCATCCAGGGACTCTCCCTAATTTCCCTGTTTCCTCCACCGTCTGTCATGACCCATCTTTGATATTAAAAATTAAAGTGTAGTCTGCCTTTTCGCTCTCATTAGACAGTGAAAAAACAAGAGCGACGGGAACGAGAAACCACCACCTCAACCTGATTTAAACCCATAAACGCCGCGGACGCCCGCTGCGGTCGGGTGAAGCACGGAGGCGCCCCCCGTGACTTCTGTCGCTCCCGCTGCTGCCGCTCGTGGCCCGTCTCCGTTATTAATCTGACACTTTCTTTCCCCCTGAGTCGACACTTTCTCGGGCTCAATATTGCCTCGCCCCGTGGCAAGGCGAGTCTGGGGGAGACCACGCACACACCTATGAATTTTGACAAAGAAATGCCATCCCGGACCAATCATCTGTAAAGTCCTGCTTGAACGAAGGAATGGAAAACAAGAGACATAGTAAGCTGTCTATTTGTGGCATTTTAGAGCAATGGTTTCATTTATTATTCTACTTTTCTGTTGTGAGCTCTGTAGTTAGCATGAAACTGTCTGTTAGCATAGCTTAGCACAGACACTGGGAATAGGGAAAGCAGTGGGTAATAAAGGTAATAAAATCCTCCTACCGCCAACTCTAAAGCTCCAAAATGCACTGAAAACCATTATGTCCACTTATGCAATTATATTCTTCATATTTTTACACATTCATTTGATTTGTATTGTGTTTCTGTGTGAAAGGCTGCAGTGGTATTGGCAGGACTTCACAATACGATACGTTTCACGATACTTGAGCCACGATATATTATCTTGCGATATATTGCAATATTCTACATAATTCACTGGAAAAAATTTAAATACAGCTAAAAATACAAGTTATATATATGTACATCAGATGACAGTGATAATTCATTGGACAAATTGAGTCAAAAAACAATACTAAATACTGCATATCACGATATTTTTTCCCAGCCCTATCATCAGTAACCGAATTCATCATCTTCCTTGTACTGGTTCACCTTATGCATCTGTGTTTGTGTACACAAATTGGGAGGTGCTGGGGTACAGTCGCCAAGAAAACACACTGTGAATCAAACAGTCGCTGCAAAACAAAAGCTGTGGTGGATGTCAGAGGAGGCGCAAACTCAGAAAGTTAATTAAAAAGACTGGATCGTGCAACTATACGACAGAGTGTTCACATACATGCACACATAGATATCCACATACAAGCGCATATGTGCAGTGAAGTCAGCAGCAGCATAAAAGGTCACTGTAGCTTGCACCGCTTTGAGCAATATGTAATGATGTGTCACTGAGCCGAGCTGTCAGCCTGAAAACTACAGCCACTGGAAAACCCTCTCTGTGGCTGCCTGTCAGTCAGCTCCTCAAAGAGCAGACGCGTCTAAGCTGCACAAGACCTGCACACACTAACGGAAACGATTCACGTATAGATTCTCTCAATGCAAACTCGGCTCGCTCATGCATAATGCCTCCATATTCTATTCATGTATGTGCAAACACAGCCCCATCTGGGGCGGCCAAACATCACAGCGGAGGGGTCTCTCCGCGGCGCTCGCTAACTGCCTGTTTACTTCGACTCAGCTGCAGCAGTGAACATCAAACCCCGGCTCCGCGCGGCGACTGAGTCGGATGAATTCACTGTGTGCGCAACAGAAGCCAGAGCGGGACGGCGGACGTCGAAAAGCTGTATCAACAACGGCGCGATGGGTCACCGCTCCGCTGCCACGCTCTGCAATCCAAGATCAACAATAATACTACACTGCTTTATACACGGCTGCCATCGTCACGCATGGGCGGGCGCCAGATGTAATTTCCTGATTGACCCGAGATGGTGTCTCCAAATTATCAGATGGGGTATGCATTGAAGGTTTTTTTTTTTTTTTTTTTTTTTTTTTACACTGGATAAGGTCAACACAACAATGAGGAAAGAGGCAGGTGTCCAAGCCAGCAATGTCTGGCAAGGACACAATCACTACACTGGCTGGTGGCGTAAACCAGCTTAGAAAATTAAAAGCGGCATCGGTGTTTAAAGGAGGAGAACATGTGTTACTCAGCTCTTTAAAGATCCAAATTTACATTCAAATACAAGACATGAAGTGTGGTTGTTTTTGGTTGTCATCTTGACTTGTTCACACACCAATCATACACAACTTTCCTAATATTGTGTAGGTCTCCCTTGTGCCTCAAAAACAGTTGTGAGTCATCAGGGAATGGACCTTCTGAGAGTGTCCTGTGTCATCTGTGGTGTTAATGGAGGACTTTGGGTCCTATGAGTTGAGGGGAGGAGCCTCTGTGGATCATCTCACAGGTACTTGATCTGTTTGGGATCAAACTGATCCCAAGTTTGCTACATCCTGCTAGGGATGGCTGTTGCCATCAAGGAGGTTCTGATCTTATCCAGGTGGGTGTTACGAATGGGTGTTAAGTAACACGAATGAATGCCAGGTCCAAAAGTTTCCCAGCAGAATATTGAATTGTCACAGGATGAATGTTATTCACTTCTCTTGTCATAAAGTTGTGGCTGATCTGTGTATTTCTAACTAAAGCATAGCTGATGCATGTCACATGAGAGATTAAATATGAATATAAGCAAGAGCATAAGGGCATAAAACTGCTCTAACAAACCAAGATGTCTCACAAGAAAAGGGTAAAAAAAAAAAAGATGCTGTTAAACCAAAAAAAAAGAAAAAAAGTTGTAGTTGAGATCGACACCGCTCTCATTTTTGTGTATTAAACATGGAAGTTAGCATCCAGTTAACAAGTGACTCGGAAATCAAAACACACCTACCAGCACATCTAAAGGCTCATTGACATTTTTTTTCCACAAACAGAACTGTAAAGAAAGCGCGGTTTGACGAGTTTGTGACTTGTCGGTGCTACTTCTGGGAGACCAGCAGGAAGTCGCGGTGCCCAGGCTCATGGAAAAACTACAGCTTGTCAAGCAACGCTTACAAGCAGTCACATGCTATTACATTTCTAGGGAACAAGATGTTTCTATAAAAAATGTATTTCCTAAACTTAGGACAGAGCGGAGCCAAATCCAGTTGTTATGCTAAGCTAAGCTAACAGCTTCCTGGCTCTGGATCTTCACTCTTGTGTGCACAGGCTTAAGATCCAGGCCAGTCTTCTACTCTATAAGCTAAAGCACCAAAATAACCACCGTTCTCTCAAACATGCTTGCGTTGCCGATACCCTGTAACCAAAAAAAAAAAAAAAAACAGAGAAATGTCTGTTGCGTTCTACTACTTGGCAAAGAAAACCAGGTTTTTCCATGACCCCTGATACTGTAGCGTTTGCAGGTATCGCTGAAGGTGTGAAGCGTAGGATTCCCTCTGTGCTCTGGTAGCGTTTGGCCGGGCCTGACAGCCTCTGAGGAAGTGAAGTGAAACATGCTCCCTAAAGTGCCGACACATTTCTGTCTCCTGATATGAGCCTCTGGACAAAGCAACACACTGCACACAACGTACAAACAGGCACGCATTGCTAAACACACCTGCAAACTGCAAACATGGGAGGGTATTTAATGTCCGTACATACATTTGGGAGCAGATCTATTTTTTCACGGAAACAGGAGCAGGTATAAGAAACAAAATGTATGTGACATCACCAAGAGCTTTAGCCATTAAGTAGGCTACTTTCAGCTATTTCTGATTGAGGAAGGAAGTAAGAGTAAGAGTTTAGGGGCAAGTACAACTATATAAAACAATCAGGCATAACATTATGACCACATAATGTGCCTTAAGAACAGTTGTGACTCATCAGAGAATGGACATGGGCCTTCTGAGGGTGTCCTGTGGTGTCTGGGTCCTATGGGTTGAGGAGAAGGGGCCTCAGATACTTGATCAGTTTGGGATCTGATGAATTTGGAGGCCAGGTTGAGGTTTTAATTTCTCCAAGGTATTTGAGATGAGTAGAACGTAAGAACTATAAAAACTAGGCATCATCATTAAACAGGAAGTATTTTTTTTTGGAAAGCATGATGTCCTTATATGTGGACATCGGGATGATGTCACTGTATATAATAATAAAGTCGCCAATATGTAACAAAATATAAAACTGAACATGGTTTTGCAAAGACAGAATTGCAAATAATGAAATTCCAATGTCCTCGTTAGTGAAGTTTTCTAATTAGTGAAGTTATAGCTCATTACTATTGATAGAATTTGTTACGTTTGCATGTCATATTAAACTAGAAAAGTTAATAAACATACATAAACAAGTTCCAACTGTAAAATTTGATGAGGGTTTTGTACATTTTGCTCTTTTGTTATGTGATCAGCTGCAGAATGAATCCACTGAAAAGAACGCTATCATGTTTTTACACCTGCTAGTATCTAGTTATGAGGAAGTTTGAATGAAGCAGAAGAAGCTGCCATAGTAAAACTTAACGTCCCCATATGAGGACGCAGGGTCTCAGGAGGTTAAGCAACAAAACCTGGTATGTAGAATCTCCTCTTTTATCCCTACAGAACATCTGTTCAGGAAGAGTGGCAGAGTTCTATATAAATGGGCCAGAGGAATCAATCAGCTTTCGTCTGGTGATTGAATATCAGAGTAACAAACTTCAGAAACTCAGGACACGATAATTCAGTTGCGATCCGGCGTCTACAATCGGTCAGTTTGCGCTCAGTTAACAGTTTAAAACCCCTGCACAGGTTTTGTTTAAGATGTTTGCTCCACCAAGGCAATGTGTTGGCTCACTTGCCGACAAGGTCCGACCGGTCGTTGTGTCCCTTTCACTGTCAACACCGACTGTTTACCTGCATGCAACCGAAGCCCGCTCAAACATGATCGGTCAATATCACTCAAACAGAAGCCGAAGAACTTCCAGTTTGTAGAGATTAGTCCAGTCCCGACAATCCTTGCTGCACTGGAACAAACGCGCATTAATGTGCAGCTGAAACTAGTTCCCAATGATTGCTGATTTTTTTTTTACCCTGGTACTTAGATACCAATATCTAAACATCTCTTGCATGTTGGAGACTCTTGATCCTCTGTATTTACTGCAGCTACAGCACATTCAGGTGAGGAAACTAGGAAATGTCCAGCAAAAGTAACTAGAATTGATGGCGTGCGCGAAATTCCTTTAGAAGTACAGTAGTGGCAGGATGCTGAACATACATGAACGCCATCGCTTTCTGATGACTCCTCAGATGTGGCATTCAGCTTAGTAGCACCTGGTCACATCAAAAGCACGTCAACCGCGCAGCGCATGTCAGCTTTTATTCTCAAAGCAAACCCGCGTCGTTAATCCACGGAGAGGATGTTTACGAGCGGAGCTGAATGTAACAGGAGAGAAGGCCGGCGTGGGTTTCTCCCACCGCCTTGACTGCAGCCTTCCATGAGCTCGCTCCAGCGGCGATGCCACTAACTAATCCTGAAATGTCATCTATTCTCAATTTACCTCCAGGAATGGGCTATCACAGAGGAGGAGGACGACAAAAGGGCTAAACAAGAGTGTGGAGCACGGCCCACTTAAGGGATCTTTAAAAGCAGCGAAGGAGCCTGTCGGAGAGGATCCTCCGCTTCCTCTTCTGGAGAGAGGAGCCGTGTCTCTTTCTGAAACCCTCTTTCTACTTCTGCTGTTGTGTTTCCATTGCTTTACTCGCTCTGCTCTTCTCATCTTGTCTCTGTCTCATCCCCTCTACCTCAATTACTCTAATCCTTTCTCCCACTTCTTTCGCTTGTACGTTTCTCTTCTGCCTTTTCCTTCCCTCCTTCCTTCCCTCCCTCCCTCCCTCCCCCCGGTGCCGTGGGCTGCAGAGCGTCATGGCGATGGGGAGCTGCTGCAGGTGAGGCCAGAGGAGGGGGAGAAGACGGATGATGGGCGTGGGAAACCGACAGAAAAGGGGAGAAGACGTGGAGTCAAATGTAACACGAGGGGGCGGAGGAACAAGGAGATGCCGGGGAAGAAAGAAAAAAAAAAGCAAGAGAAGGAAAAGACAGAGGAGGAGAGTAAAAGCGGCAGAGAGAGTGTAAAGGAAATACAGGAGATGCCCCCCCTCCCCTTTCCTTTTATTTCCCCCAGTGTCACCCTGATTATATAAGTGCCACGTGCTAAAAATAAAGCCTGCAGTACAAACTATGAATGTGAGGCTCAGTATGTGTATGTCTGTGTGTATTTGTGGGACATGCATGCATGCACTTGATGCTCGTAGAAACACACACACGCACACAAACACACACGCGCCAACTGAACGACGGTCACGCATCGGACCGAGGCACACACTCGGCGGAGATGAGCCGATGTGTTTGCGCGAAACACATTCATGCATGCACACGTAGAGCCCAGCCCGGTGAGCCGGGAGACGGGTGCAGATTCTCTCCGGTTGCTATGGCGACACACACACCCCCCCACCACCCCACCCCACCCCACCCACCATCCTCCTCCTCCTCCTCCTTCTCCTTCAAATGGGAGAGGAGAAACGCTGTGACTTCCTGGAGGAAACGCAACCACCTCCGCAGCCTTCCTTCCTTCTTTCCTTCTTTCTCCTTCTTTACTTGATGCCCGCCCCCCACGTGTATTCGTATAAATCCCATCAGCAGCCCTCCATTTGGGGGGGGGGCCTTGCTGGCTCTGGCTCTGGGTCGGGACACCTAATGGGCCGTTTTGCCTCTTTGGAGAATCAAGCACGAAGCTGCCACTCATCCCCTTCACACCTTCATCAGTAATCTCCTCATGTGCTGCGTGTGATGTGCTCCCCTCCATCCATCTCCATAAGCACCTGGCAGGAAGGGAGACAAGCGCCTCTTAGAGCCGGTTTCATCTGTTTCAGCAGCTCCTGAAGCCGAGGGCCGCGTCACGCTGACTTCCATCGGGAGGACGCCCGGGAGTAAGTCTGTGGCCGCGTGGGAAGGGCACTGTTACTGGAAACGTGTGATCCATCCAGCTGACATTTGGAGCTGTGGCAAAAGAGCAGCGACCCAAACGCAAGCTGGGGCTCAGGTGATTTATTTTATTCCCCCCAAAGCGAGCGCACGTGCATTCACACAAATGTCAACACTCCAGTCAGTAAAACACAACAGCTGGACCCCCCCCTCTGAAAATCACAGTGATTCAGGTACAGTAGGTGTTCTCTCTCTCACACACTCATTCATTCATCGAGGGCTTGTTACATCACACATTCCCTCGCAACAACTGAAAGCCAGGAGCTGCTGCCATTACAGGGACCTGCTCTCACATATAAAATAATTATTATATATAAAATAAATGCAGCAGGAAGAGCGGGAACCTGCAAACAGCTCCTGTCTTTTGGCTTAAAACATGAAAGTGATCAAAACGTTCATGATTCAGTTTATCTGGAGCAGATCGTCCACAGACGTGTCGACACCTGGAGTCTCACTGTGAGTCTTCAATAAACCAACAACACACTGGATGACGAGAGCAGAACGACAACAGCAGCACAATATCTGATTTAGCAGGAAGAGTGTGAGGTGTGGATTTGTGTGTGTGATGGTAGTGGTGAGTTTAATGGTTGATAGTTGTTAAGAGTGTGTGTGTTGTAGTGTGTCTTGGAGGAGTGTGTGTGTGTGTGTGTGTGTGTGTGTGTGTGTGTGTGTTTGAGGTGTGTGTTTGAGGTGTGTTTGATAGTGTGTGTTGGAGGAGTGTGTCTTGTAGTGTGTGTTAAAGTGTGTGTTAGTATGTCTTGGAGAAGTGTGTGTTAGTGTGTGTTGGAGGAGTGTGTGCGCATGTAATGGAGTGTGTGTTGGAGAAGTGTGTTTTAGTGTGTGTTGGAGGAGTGTGTGCGCATGTAATGGAGTGTGTGTTGGAGAAGTGTGTTTTAGTGTGTGTTGGAGGAGTGTGTGTGCATGTAATGGAGTGTGTGTCAGTGTGTGTTAGAAGTGTGTGTGTGTGTGTGTGTGTTACAGGTATGTTTGATAGTGTGTGTTGAAGGAGTGTGTATGTGTGTGTTGGAATGTGTGTGTGTGTGTGTGTGTGTGTGTGTGTGTGTGTGTGTGTGTGTGTGTGTTACAGGTATGTTTGATAGTGTGTGTGATGGAGTGTGTGTTGGAAGAGTGTGTGTGTGTGTGTGTGTGTGTGTGTGTGTGTGTGTGTGTGTGTGTTGGACGAATGTGTGCACATGTGTGTTAGAAGTAAGTGTTAGATAGTGTGTGTTGAAGGAGTGTGTGTTCGTGGGAGTTGGAAGAGTGAGTATTGAGAGTATGTATTTGTTGAAGTGTGTGTTGGAAGAGTGTGTCTTCTAGTGTGCGTTGTAGTGTGTGTTAGTATGTCTTGGAGGAGTGTGTGTTGGAGGAGTGTGTGTTTGTGGGAGTTGGAGGAGTGTGTGTGTTTGTGTTATTTTTCCAACTCACACAGACATATATAACTAACAGAGAGACACTAGTGTGACATGGTTGTTCCTTTAGTCCTAGTATGAGAGCGTCGCTCTCTGCTCCTCACCACATACCACAGCACGTATAACGTATCCTTGGGTGATATGATGAAGCCGTGGCATGAATCCAGACGGAAAAACTCATCCACATTTGGTCACGGGGCGACGCTGGACCCGTCTGTAATCCTATAACCTGAGAGGCCGGACTATGTGGCTGGACCTCAGGGGAATGTGCTGACTTTCTACAGGCTGCTGTAAACTCCCATATAGACACAAACACACGTATCCTCCTCTCACAGCCGTCCGACTGAAACCATATAGCTCACCTTGTTAAAAAAAAAAAAAAAAAACCCTGCACAGTGCACGGCATCCCAAAGACGTTCTCACATGACCAGCCATCTACACATTTTACTACTCATCACACTCAAGTGCCTTCCACGGCCCGTATAGTGCAGCCGTGGCAGAAGAGACGCCGTCTAGGTACATGTAGGATGCAGCGGCGCGTCTCTTTCTGCGTCTCTTAGCATTACAAAGCTGTTCATTCACACTCTTCCACGGCCCATGAACCCTGTAGACAGCCCGACGCGGCTCGGCTGATGTTGTGACAGCCTGACAAAAATAAAGAAAACAGATGCTAAAGTTTTACCCAAGAAATCTAAAAAACTAAAAAATGCTTTATTTGGCATGGAAGCCGCACGCTGAGGAGGAAGCGCGTACCCCCGCCAGCAGGTCTTATTTTTTTCCCCCCTCCTCCTCCTCCGTGTCTCTGTGTGCATCTATATCCCATCGCACATTTGCCTCGTCGCTCTCTCCTCGTGTCTCCCAGTCTGTCACACAAGCCTGTCTCAAATCAAGAGAGCTCAGAGTCGCGCGAGCTCCCCAGTAATAGCCGCGCTCAAAGGCCAGACTCTCACACAAAGGGCATTTTATGCACTTCCATTTTCCATTTGTTTTCATCCAAAATGACCTTAAAGCCCACAAGAACTGACTGGGACTCTTGCAGTACGTGACGCTCTATGCTTCTTCTTTTTTTTTTCCTTTTTTTTTACTGTCTGACAAAGAAAGAGTGGAAATATGCATACTCTGTATTATAAATGACCAATCAGAACGAGCTCTCAGATTGAATACCTTGGAAAGGGTACGTTATTTCTGCACGCAAACAAATAAATGAATGCATGTCGGCCTCGAGCATGAATGGGTCAACACGTTCATGTTTCACTGCTGTATGGCAGGCAATTAACTTCCCTTTGTAAGTGTCTCTGGACTGGAGCTGCATGTTTCTCATATGTGGTCCTGGATCCACCAACCTGCCCAGTGTCCTAAACTAAATGCTATGCACATGTTTGGATTGTTGGCTCTAAGCATCGTTTTTATTATCAATCTCTCATGCATCATGCATCAACTAGCACAATGTTCTCTTCTTTTATTGTCTAGATTAGTGGTTCTCAACCTTTTTTTTTTTTTTTAATGGAGCCGAACTGCTTCAAATTATTCAATTAGCAATTTAACTATTTAATTCAGTTTCAATTTACACCCAAACAACTTTAGATCCTATTCTATCTCTGAACTGCAAAATGTACATCCTAACATTTAATATTAGTTGCTACGTTTAAGTCTTTTGTTTGCAGTTAGGACACATTCTTCCATCCTAATAAATTTACTCTCCATCTTTCCGACAGCAGTGACGTCCATCATAAAACACCAGCTTAGATGATGCCTTCATGAAAACTCGGAAATCTTATATTCCAACTAGGAAATGTCAGACTTACAATATCGGTGTTCATGTTACAAGTGAAAAAAGTATCATATAGTTTGTTATTTTGGAAGCAGTCATTTCTGAGTTTGACAACTCAGAGGTCATTTTCCCCAAGTTATCCTGAATGCAGCATCAGGAACTGAGTTTTCCACCCTGTGTCTGATTGGCCAGCGATGTTATTTTAGAGACAAAAAGCTGCGTTACTCCCACTCCCATTTTTTGTAATCACCTGAATATTGTACATGTAGGGAGACTCATGCAATCCTGGTTAAAAACTGGTGAAACAGGTGAAAACTGATGTGAGCTCAGATCAGAGAAGTTTTGGTGCACCCCCTGCGGACCCCAGGCTGGGACCCCACTGAGCTAGATCACAGGCGCCAACAACGCAGGCTAGAAGCCACCCAGCAGAGGGTCTTATCTGGTCTGCAGTACGAATTTGCAAAGTGCAAAAAATCACATTGAAGAGTGCAATTTTTCAACCGCTATCCCTAATTTGTCCGCTGTTTTAGAAAGAGACACTGAGACCCAGGACTGAGCAACAGAAAGTAATGTTCCCAAATTGCACCAATTTATCTGACGAAATTTCATTATTTTTAAAGGACAGTTTATTAAATTTGAACATTCTCCAAATTTACTTGTTCATCTTTGCACTGAAACAAATGGATTCGTCCTCTCTGCGTGTTTGTCTTCTCCACCTCCCCGACCGTCCTGACTTTAAAGGGAGTTCACTGCAGTTCATGTTTCATCTAGCGGGGGTTCAGGTTCTGGGATCTGCAAAGCATTGTGGAACATTATTGAAGCCGTATAAATAACACAAACAACTGTCGACTCGTTTCGATGTCACATCTGTCCGTCGCAATAAAATAAGTCAAAAGTGAAGATTTTCTAATAAACTTGTTGAAGATGCCAACATGAAACATCAACCTCTGGACAGGATTTAGGGATTTCTTTGGGAACTAGGTCCACATTTTTTACCAGAGATGGTTTGAAAGAGGAGTAAAAGGGAATCCATCGTGTTGGAAAACTCCTCTCATTCCCATTCACAGACTGAGAATGGAACCCTTGGCTTCTCAAAAGTGCAGATTCTTTTATAATGTGTGTAACTAGAATTAAATCCCTTTGGCCTTTTTTCTGTTCTGGCTTGACTTCACCTTCTATCAAGGTGCACGGAGGAGGAAAATAAATTATAGAAAGATCAACACTTGTAGTAAACGGAACAACTTTATTAGACCGACTCAATTCAGCCTGTGGCCTTTAAACCAATCACATGTATGCTGGTATAAATATATATATAAGCCAATGACCGGATAAAATGAAACATTTCAAGATGCCACCAACAACTGTTTTCTCTTTGACCAATATTCAGTCATCTGAGTCACTAAATATTCTGCAGATAATACAGCAGCAGCCTTGGAAACAGCAGACAGAAGGTCGGCGTAAATCATAAACCGCGGCGCGCGAGCCAAATTCAAAAGCAAAACACCTCCGACAAATTAACACTTGAGCCAATTCTTATGCATCTGCTGCGGGAGATGAATCGTTGACGCTTCAAAAATAACTCGTGTGTTTGCAGTTCACGGCGAAGATTAAAGCGGAACCATCACTTTCAGCGCTGACAGTCAGATTCATCAGCCTGAGTATTCTTGGGGTGGCAAACACCTGCACTAATCTGAGCCTGAATGATGTCCTCCATCCATTATAGCATGATTAAATCATCACCCCCCCCCCCACCCACACCCCCACAACCCCACACCCCCTCGTCCCTCAGTCACATCACTGTTATGAACCAGACATTCATCAAGGCCCTGTCTCTGCTTTTTTGGCAAGAACGTGAGCAATGGGAGGGCGGTGAGGAACATCCCCGTCATGGTGCCAAGCAGCTCCAAAAAGTGGGGCATGATGGGTAAAGACCCAGTGACCCGTCAGGACCCTGGTCCCACACACTGGCCCACACACTGGCTAATGCTGCCGCTGAAGAGATGCTCAAAGAAAAAAAAAAAAGGAAACCTACAATTACGGGCTCATATCGAAGCACAGTGAAAGTATTAAAGGGCACTCAGTTTAAGAAAAAAAAACACCCCAGGGCAATCTAAAAACACTAGCTCAGAAAGTCTTGAAGGGCAAAGGACACTCCCCCGAGGACAACAACGTAAAAACATTTTAGCCAAAAGAGGGCAGATGGTCTGAAAGAGGAGTAATGGAAGCCATCAAATCGGAAACACTCGTATCATGGGAGGTGGACTTACTTAGACATAATTTGCCATCAATTTACAACATGGTTTTAAACATCTGCCCCCTCACACCTTGAGACCGGAGCCCCTGGCTGATAACTGGGGGGTTAGAGAACCATTCACTGGGGGGAGGAGAAATAATAGAGACGTGTAGTCATGGGAAGATGGAATCAGGAAGGTGGTCATAATGATGTGTCTGACTGTAAACAATGTTGCTGGTGAGATTTAGCTGATGACACATTATTAATATTATTATTACAGCGTTTTGGAACGAAAGCCTTCAGCCGTTGCAGCTCGCCGCCACTCCCATCCTTCCTCTGACAGCAATTAAAGCGAGCGAGGCTCCTGTTCAATACCGGCTCCTCCACGAGGCGCCGCTTTGAAAACCGTCACTGCTCTGTGTCTGTCTGTGTGTAACTGACAAGACACGGAGACAGACCAAAAAGAAAAAAAAAGAAAAGAAAAGAAAAGGCACTGAAAGACATAAAGACGTTTCCGAGAGAGACATAAAGAGGAGATGAAGGGGAGACGGAGAGTCTAGCCAAAAAGAGACGGAGGAAGATTTCAGACTGGAAGTGTTCGGCTTCAGAAACGAGGGGACTCTCGACTGCGCGCTGCCAAAGGTGAATCCCTATTTATGGGGCTGCAATTATCATTACATAAGACCTCAATTATTTAGCTGCAGTTCTTTTAGGTTTCATGTATTAGTCAGAGGCGGAGCAGTCCTATCAGCTCTCACACACACAGACAGACGATAAATGCTTTCGTTCATGGCTGATTCCTGTGGATGTAGCTGAATGGTTTACATCAGATTTGTATGTTGTGTGTGTGTGTGGGTGGGTGAGGTGGTTGGTTTAGGTGCTGTATTACTGCTCTTCTGACACAACTCTGTTTCATACCTGCAGCTGGAGGGAGAAAATCTACAGCTTCTTATGAAATCTCATTCCCAGCGAACAATCCCTCATCAATCTATATCTCCCCCAAGTCGGAGTCGGCCTTCCCTCCCCTTCGGGCACCACATTTGTTCTGCTCTCCTTTCTTTTTTTTTCTTTTTTCTTTTTTTTTCTTGCTTCAGCCACCGCCACATTCATCAGTAGGCAACAGAAATTCTATACTACTCCTTTTCCCTTATTGACATTCTGATGAAATGGCCTGGCCAAAGATGACAGGCAGCAGATTCCCATTAGCCGAGGCTGCCATGCAGCGCGCCGCTTCCCGAAGACACAACGTCCCGTGTTTAACCTGGACCCATCAGCGGAGGAGCACCTCCACCTCCACCTCCACCTCCTCTCTCTCTTACTCTCTCATGCATTTCCAACCCACAGGCGTGTACTCCATCTTTAATCTGGGCTGACTCAGAAACAGGCCAAACTTCAAACATCATAAGATTAAAAGCGTCTGCCTGCACCTTTATCTCAAAGCCAAATTACCTCGTCAGAGTCCACCCGCTAGTTCGCCCGTGTTAGGTAACAGATCATGTGAAAACTTTAAATAAACACAGTGCAGCGTTACAACCGGGTAATTTTTCGACGGATCGACACGGCGGTAATTGCTCAATTAACAGTTTCATAAATAGTGGCAAAAGGAATTAGAGCAATTTTGAGGACGTCTGAACATCAAAGCGCGAAAAACAACGAGGCGTTTTAAATATCTCGGAGGATTGACGCTCGATTCGCAGGTCACAGCGAAGAGGAGGGAACATGAAGGACGGAGGATGGAGGACGTAGTGAACGCGAGAGACGCCGGCATCTCTGCTCACTTTGATGTTGACATCTATAAGAAACTGCGGTTTGAAGTAACAATTTGCTTTTTCCGGAAAATGATCCGTAAATAACAGCCGTGTAAAAGTCGTCCGTATATTCTTAATATACGATTATATAAAGTTCAGAGTCTAACTACAAAAAAGTTTAAAAAGTTTTGCGTGTGAAAAAGGATTAGCGCCATTGCTACATTATGAAGGAGTTGTCTTTGCAGCGTCGTGTCACAGCAACAAGAATTAGTTTCTCTTTAAGGTGTCCAGTGTAAACAGGAAACAAATCTAATCTACGTCTGAATCAGAAAGGAAAAGAATATAAATCTATGGACTAGAGAATACGATTATGGAATATACAGATATTATACATAGTGTTCTACATCTATCTGTCTATCTATGTCTCTTTTTATGAGTTGATCTTATCAATCTTCTCATCTGACTTTCTGTCAAGGAATGAAAGGCAAAAATTCCCAAACTGCTAAAGCGTTTCTTTAAATTGAGGAAAAGTCAGTAAGGAGAGAAAATGTCTAAGCTAATATTAACAGTTTCACAGTATGAATGGCGCTTTGATGTTGCCAGTATCCCTGAGGTCTTCCTGAAACTGGTGGAAGTGTTGATACAGTTCTGTGAAGAACTTCATAGAAGCTGTTTTTACACATGTAAAACTGATTTGTACAAATTTCCCCTCCCCGGGAAGCACACATACGCACATTTGTCTTGCTATCTTTATGGAGACCCTACGTTGGAAGTAATGAGTTTTAACCACAGACTGTATAAAGATGGATGGTGGTAACGGTTCTTAAACATGAGGCCAAAGCAAGTAGAGATAAATTAAAACAGAAAGTAAGAATGGTCAAGAATGGTTTCAAACATTTTAGGTTATTAATAAAGTTAGGTAGTTTGTTTTAGTTTAGTTTATTACATTTCCTTGTAACGGGTGGAGGTAGAGTGAAATATTAATTAAATGAAAACGTGAGTGAGTCTGGAGGACGTGTGGTCGGGTCATTGATAGCTAACATCAGTTTGGCCAATGCACGGGAGTCGGGACGCATTGTCCATATTTAAATAGATCCCTTCATGGCCTTCGTCACTGTGATGTCACAATGTCAGCTGGAGGCAAAACAGAGTGAAGCTTGAACACTGTCACTTCCAACCGTGAAAAAGGCGTCTGTTGTATTTTTGGCTGTCAAAACCGAAAAATCAGAAACACTAACTTGAAGTTGTATCAGTGCCAAACGTAGAGGACTTTGTTTTGACTTTGGTGATTGACGGAATCAGTTTCTGCCTGGATAATGTCATGGTTTAGAATGAACTGTGACTGAAATTACATTAAGTTAATAATTATTTGGGGAATTCATGTTACAGGTTAATGCTAATGCTAACTGCTACCTAATACAACGTGTTTCAGATTTGTACAAGCAGAACTTGCTTTGCTTCATTACCCTCCACAGTGGCTTCACTTATTTTTGGTAATACCTTTGTAGGAGAGGCGTCATTTGATAAAGACAGTCTGTCTGTGTTTGTAATATTACGTTAAGTTAATCATTATTTGGGGGATTCTTGTTACATGTTAATACTAATGCTAACCGCTAGGTAATGCAACGTCAGTTGTATGTTTCAGGGGTGTCCAAGCAAGAGTTGCTTTTAGCCTTCACAGTTTTTCCACTTTCTTCTTGTAATATCTTCACTTGATAAAGACAGACCAGACTTCGTCCCCTCTGTGTCCTCCTTTGGTCAAATCGTCCATCGAGTGAGACAAGTGTAAAGGTCGGTAAATTTTTTCAAATAACACTCACGATCTCTGGGAGTGAGTGTATTAGTATATTCTCTAAAATATATGTTTTCTTGGTCCATTCTTGCCAAAACAGTCCGTTGAAATATGCTAACTGCCGTTTACAGGCTACAGTGTTTAAGATGTTTTGCCTCCAGCTAAGCCCCGCCCCCTAAAAAAACTTCACATTGTTTACAAACTGTGAAGGGGTCTATACAGCCCATGGCCTTTACGCTCATTAAAGGGTTTCCTTTGTGGGGTCCAGCAGCAGAAAACTAGAAACTCTCATCTTTGTGCTGATTAACCAAAACTAACGACATCAATAGAGTGATGCATAGCCATGAAACACGATTAAATTAACTTTATTCTCTTGAAACTCACAATAAAGGGACTCCAACAAGAGGAAACAGAAGGTTATAGCACAGGAGTACAGAGGGGATATGTGACACTGAAGCCCGTCCACTGGGACGGTATAGAGAGATCAAACAGAATTCACAGCATTGGAAGTTTTAATTAGGCCTGTCTGAAGCCTCGCTGCCTTTCTCTTTATGAGGTCCCTGACAACGAGAAGAAGAAATGCGTGCAGTCTGTCTATTTCTGGTTTCAAAGACCTGGCTCTTTCCTGACACCCACTTTGGTACAGTCCTGTATAGTTCAATGGGAAGCGCGGAGCATTCATCTCCCACCGGAGCCACTTGTGGTACAAATTAATACGCTCACGGTGCAGTGAGGTGCTGTGGAATAAAGAGACAACATAATAGCATCTGTTTTATGTGTGTGTGTGTGTGTGTGTGTGTGTGTGTGTGTGTGTGTGTGTGTGTGTGTGTGTGGCCACGTGATCAGCAAGAATAATGCTTCGCCTACCTGCCACTACGCAACACTCCTGCAATAAGTAATGCCTTCACAAAGGTAGTAATGCATTAGGTTTATCTAGGTGCACCACATACAGATGATGCTGTGTGTATTAAGAGGAAATGTATTTTTTCACCTCAGCATGAATGGATCCGTGAAATTTACATTAACACACACGTCCCTTAAACCAACCAACTCTGTACTAGGTGGCTACATTTACATTAACAACGTTTCCTCAAACTCATTCTGATCAGAATCAAACTCGACTGTTTACATTAGGCCTGGATTTAAATACTCTAATGGATGATTTTAAATATATATATCCCCTACGTCCTCTCACTAGAAACGTGGCAGAAGCTGCAACCCCGAGAGCATTGTCAGGCCTGAAAGCTGACAGGATTTAAAAAAGGATGACGACAGAGAAGAGCTGCATCAAAGCAAGACGCGCACACCACAAATCTCTGGAACCGATGACGCTGAATTGAAATCGAATCGATTCAGGAAACAGCAACACCCAGGCCAGGTTTACGTGGACGCTATATGAAATGATCCCATAAGATAAGAGACTTTACATTTACCCCAAAACAAAACCTCAACCAGAACCTTCACAACAAACTCGCTTCAGATCTACCGGAAATATCACAAATGAATTGACAACAAAAATAAACTGATTCAATACTAGAATTAATTCAGATCAAGCGTTCACACTGTTATTAGGAGCTAATATTATCCTGTTGACCTGATTATCAACCTTTTAGTGTATCAATGAAATGCTAGTGTCTCCTACTGACCCTGAAGATCAGAGGATAGACATGAGTCTTCTAACATGATGTTGGGAGACTTTGAGGGGATCAAGTTTCGCACAGATGCTTGATCATTTTAGGATCTCGTGAATTTGAAGGCCAGGTCAACACCTTCGTTGTGCTAGTGTCGGGTTGCAGTGCATTTGTAGCTTACAGGCTAACACGATGAACATGGAGCAAAAAAAAGGTGTTGGTCATATCACATGTAACCTAGTCTGGAACAAATTTAATCCCCAGTCTGTCGTCTCTCTGATGCTGATCATTCACTTGTTTCATCCAACCGCGGAGTGCAGCAATACCAGAAAAAACATTACCAACCAGAAGCAAAAATGCCATATGTTCCAGCTCTGAGCGATAATCAACGTGACAGCGTTTTTCTTCAGGTGTAAATTTCTGCAAGTAGCAGAGCACAACTTGCAAAATGATTTGTCGTGTGCAAAATGCGGCACTGAACACGACACGTCCGCCCGAACGAGCTTCACACGTTGTCATTTCTCTTAATGCTTCTGCACATAAACACGCCAGAATAACGCTTCCATCTCGTCAAACAAAAGGCCGAATAAATGAACCTCCTGTCTAGAAAGTCATCGTAACGCTGGGTGTTCCCTTTTTCCTCAAATGTTCTAATTTTAGAAGCAGCCTCTCTCGTCTTACAGTCTGAAAAAGGGCCAGCCGCGGTTGAAATGCAGCTGAATGAATAACAAGCCGAGCATCAGCAGGAAATTGTGTTTTCTTTTTTTGGTTTGTGATCAACCAAAACAATCTCCCGTGCATTATTTGCTGATCTCGCACACAGATTTTGGCCTGACTTCCTTCTTCTTTTTTTTTTTTTTTTTAAACGACAGGAGATTTTCACAGGGCTGCCCGCTATAATCAATGCTTGTCGTGAGGAAACTCAATCCCATCTACAGTAACCAGGCCCCTGCCTTCCTCCTCCTCCTCCTCCTCCCCACACCTGGTCAAGCCTCATCAAATCTGCCAACATGCTGCACAGAAATCTGTGGGGCTCAGCTCTCATTTTCTCCCTTGCACTCTTTCCTTATCCCCTTCCTCTTCCTCTCATTTCCTCCTGTCCATCTCAGGTGCAGTTTTTCTTCCTCTCTCAAACACTTCCCTCTTTCCTCTCAGTGTTTTTCTCCGCTTCTCATCTAATGTCTCCATCGTTACCTTCCTGCACCTTGCTCCCTCTGATGCCGTCTCTTCCTCCTCTGCCTCCCTCACTCACTTTTTATTCATCTCCATCTCTTCTTGCTCCCTGCATTTTTCATTTCACCGTCACCACCACCTCCTCCTCCTCCTCCTCCTCTTGCCCGCTGTCCTGTTGCTGCTTCAGTTGGTGGCATGTTAAAGAGCGCCGCCACACTGAGTTGGAAGAAATCTAACATGACAGATGCCACGACGGTTGCAGGGTGGCAAATGTATTTTTCGGAGTTTACATCCAGAATTGACATCCTCTCATTTCCTCTGACACTGGTCTGAAGATTATAAAGGTTTATAAATAACCTGAGTGTAGTTGGGGGCCCTGCTGCGCATATCTGGCAACATGTCAGTAGTTTTATATCCTGGCAAATTTCACATTTTAATTGCAAAAATAAATAAATAAATAAATTGCAAAAACAGATAACAAGATTTAGTACGTGTTTCATTGAAAGCTTTTCTGAATTACTACATTTATGCAACACATTATTTTCTATATACCTAAAACCTTAGATGTTAGTTCATCAAAACTCATGGAAAAAGTTAAATGACAATTAGCAAGTACGTTAACTAGCCATGGCTACCAGCTAGGATTTCTTTCTTTTTTTAAAACAAAAAAAAACTAAAATGGTGTTAAAAAATAAATATGGAATAGTAAATATCAAGTTTATGCTAAAGTATTTTGGCTGTTTTATTTCCTGTAAAATAAATCACACTTTAATGGCAGAACAGGGAAAATGTTGACAGTTAAGCTAGGCTAGTTAGCTTTCCAGTGCACATTTTTAACTGGATTAGGCTGCTGCCTTATAGAAAAACTGAACTAACTACACTCAAATACTGTATTTATGTTACACATTATGTCCTATATAGCTAAAACTGTATTTGTATAGGATGAACTGAAAAAATTAAATGACAAGATAAGGCTAGCCATGGCTACCAGCTAGCTTCAGCTGGATTTCCTTCTTTTTAATGGCCTTAAAAAAGGATAAGGATGCTGCCTTATGTATCCTTATACATAAACTAAACCACCTACACTCCCAAGATGATAAAATATATATAATGAATATAAATGATAGAAAACGTTATGAGTGAAAAGTACAATAAGCTAAATTTTCGCTTAGTCGTATCGATTTTATTATAATTTTAGCTAGCTCTTCAGTTATCTTTTATGGTCTTAAAAAGAAATCAAATATCAAGTCTGATTCTGTAAAATTATTTTGACTAAATAATTAGTTACTAAACTGTCTTGTGGCATTAATAAATCCATTATTCATTCATTATTCAGAAGCTTGTCTTCTCCCTCGCTTGATAATTTTGCAGTAATTCCTGACAGAATAATATTTAATTTTAATTGAATGCACCTGCATCTCATACAAAAATATAAATATCAAATAAATATATAAAAAATATATAATTTCTGAATGTATATAATGTAAGTAACTCTCAGGATGGTTTAAGGGAATTCAGGATGGGTTTTTTAGTATTTTCTAATACCTGAGCAGCTGAATAATTCACCACTGGGGCCTGACACCGAATAGGACAATGCAATTCATAAAACTTTAGACTATAAGGAGTCATCTATTATATTTCATGTGCGCGACCAGTTTAAATAAAAGTTTAACACTTAAGCCAGCCCTGCTGCTGTGACTCCCAGAGGGACGTCAGTCTGAACAGCTCTCAATCTGAAACACAATTACAGGTTGTGACAGAAGTAGGCCAACATCTATAAAGAGGGGAGGGCGCACACAGAGGCAGTGCTGAGGGCTTAAATAATAAATATGAAGTGGGAGGGTGAGAAGAAATGAAATGGAATTAGAACGATTCAAATGAAAAGAAATTAAGACGGAGATAAAGGGGAGGAGGTTGGAGAGAAAATAGAAACAAGGGTAAAAATCCGAGAAAGGGTGCTTGAAAATAGGCTCGGGGAGATAAAACCAAGAGAAAACTGCGGGGAGGAGGAGGGGAAACGGCGTAAGTGAGTGGGAACAAGGGCCCCCAACACGATAAGAGGGAGGAACATGAAAAGAAGAAAAGGAGAGGGAAATGAAAGGGGAGATAGTGAAGGAGATTAGGTTGAGTGTTGTAAAGAGAAAGAGGTCCCGCAGGCCTTGGCAGAGCTGTGATCCCAGCAGCTAACCTCTTCATCTTTCGCCAGCTCCCTCGACATGACAGCTCTACCCATCTCTGAACCCCAGAGGGGCGGCATGGGCGCGTTAGTTTGCCAAACTGGCCCTCCACGGCCCCTCCTACCCACCATCCACTTCCATTACCAAGCCTGTGGCGTGTCAGGCCTTTCTAGACACATCGTCCCAGACAAAAAAAAAAAAAAAAGTGTAATGACAATGTGCAGCGTGCATGTGACTTCTAAACTCATTTTTAAAAACAACTCTGAATCACCTTATATAAGATTGTTATAATGAATAAATTAGCAAACATAGAAACACTAGCTATGCAGCGTGTTCGTCTCTTTGTGTCTACTGACTCATGAGCTTTTTTTTAATATTAATACATGAACTTTTTATAGCGCTTTTCTAAGTACCCAAAGACACTTTACATAAACATAAAAGGCCACAACGAGACAAATACAAAACACAGGATTTACATACATGCTAATTGTCTGTCCAGTCGCTAAGATTGTCTGTTTAGTGCTTTTTAGGATGTTTTCACCAAAGCAACACTGGTGTAAGTGATAGGGGTCAACCAAAACAGGGTAATGTGGACAATAAAGCCAAAACAATCTAGCTTAAAGATGCTAGAAGGCTGCATACAGTGGAGGAACTGCAGAGCTGGGGGATAATTATCTGAGGCAGAGGTGTCAAACTCATTTTAGTTCATTTTAGTCCACCATACAACAGACCAATTTGATCTCGAGGGATCGGGACCAGATATAATAGCATAAAAACTCCAAATAGTTCCCTTTGTTTCAGTGTAGAGAAGTACATTACATTAATTACATTATTACTATCCTTTCACAAAACAACCTGAAATTTATTAAGAAAAATAAACGCACATTGCTGCTGTTAAGTTCTGGAACTCAGTTTTATATTATATCTGTAACTAGTTAATACGTCAGAATGTCTTCAGTGCATATTTGCAAATTCATCCTATGGGCCAGATTGAACCATCTAACGGGCCGGTTTTGGCCCCCAAGCCACATGTTGGATTCACCACAAAAAGTAACTTGTTATAAAAAATATTAAAAAAATGTGCAGCTTTAAAGTTAGTCAACTAACTCATATACTCTTTAAACGTGAAATGTTGGTACAATAAATGTTTTCTGCAGAGCCAAATTTATTTACTTGATTCCAGGAGTAAATAATAGATTTTTTTGTCGAACGCACGCTTCATACATCACAACCTGGCATGTTCAACACTCAGTGCCGGTGAAGACAACAACGGTTCTCAGAGTTTAGGTTAAAAATAAAACACAAGAGTGGAAAGGAAACTCAACGGGTAAACTGAAACCCAGAAAACACAAACAGCGAAATAATAACGACGAAAACAACATCCTTTAAAAAAAAAAAGAAGAGGTGGCAAACAAATGACAAGAGCATCAGACGTCAAGAGGAACAAACAGACGCAGGAGTTTATCGCTGTAGACCTGAGACACACACACAAAAAAATAAAAGATGTCTAACACCTGGAGCAGGTACGGCAGATGAAAGACTTAAAACACTAAAACAAGAGAATAACATAAATATTCCTCCACAAACAAAAATTAAACAGAAGAGGAAGATTTGTTGCTATAACCTCCTGAGACCCGGCGTCCTCATACAGGGACATTAAGATTGTTGCAGCTCATTCTGCTTCATTTAGACCTGTTGTCCTCATAAGGAGACACTTTTGTCTGTCATGTACTGGTAGTGAAGTGTCAGTACACTTGTTTATTTATGCTTTTTAACTTTTCTAGTTTGATATGTCATGCAAATTTAACAAATTCACAAGTACACGTTTGAGGACGTTGGGATTTCACCGGTTCCAATAATCCCTGTGTACACATATTTATTTTTTTCAAAAACAACTTCCAGTTCAAAGATGATGCTTTTTTAATACTTTTCTGGTCCTACTAATCCCAAATACCTAAAGATCTTAATCTTATCTTAAAGGAATTAAGATGCATTCCAAACTAATGCTTGTGTCTCAGGAGGATAATGACGACCTTTAACCTCCTGGTTTACGTCACCCTGCAGTCGCAAGCATCATCTTACGCTCAACGTCTCCTGGCACGTCTGCCAAAATCCTCAGGGCTTTGTAAGCCATCAGAACGCCTCCCCACCCCCTGTGTTTGTGTATAAGTGGGAGGAGTGGCTATTACCACACTCAGTTCTCAACCTCTCTAAGGGATGTAGCACACTCTGCCTCCACTGTTTTATTTTTGTTTTTTTTCCAGTTTGATGTAAATATGATCCTCCAGGAAGCGTAGAAAGCCCAGAGAGTAACCCCTTCCCCTGGTGCGGAGCCCACGTCGTCTAATAAGTCTGCCACTTGAGTATCAACAGGGAGGATTAGGGGGAACACAAAAGATCCATTTCCTCTCCCTAACTCCCACCGGCTACAGATGCAGCAGGGGGAAACAGCACGCACACGCACAAGCATACACACAAGCATCTAATATGTGTCGAGCCTGCAGTCTGTCTCTGTCTCTGTCTCCGGCTCTGTCCTCGAGGCTTCGGTGTGGGACCGTGTTTGGCGAGCTCGTGCCTCGGGGACCGGACTGCTTTCCTCTAGGGGAGGCAGCGTCGAGACAGACGGAAAAAAAAAAGGAAAGATGTAAGGGAGAGGGAAGATTTTGAAATATTTCTACAGATTACGAGTCGTTCTGCACGGAGAGATCCATCTGCCTCAAACCAGACGCACCGTCAAAGCTTCTCAAGTGGCTTCAGTCAACGATGAATCCGTGATCATGATGATGAGAAGTTCCTGTTCCTCCAACTTCTTTAATTGGTTTTAATTGCTCATAGTAGTAAAGACTCATTTAAAGTACAGCGGGAAGTAGAAACCATGAATTCTTTTTCTATCCTTTTTATTTGAATTTGTTTGTGTTATTTCAGCTCAAACTTTGTATTTGTTGCTAATAAATAAATAAAAGTAAATAAAATAGCCTACGGCATTTTTATACTTTACACTTTTATACTATGTTTTATACTTCAAGATTCAAGATCACTTTATTGATCCACACAGGGAAATCGTTTTATCCAAGAGTCTCAGGATAACAAACAACATACGCGCTACCAGACGTAGACATAAGGTTAAATAAAATAAAAATAAAACAAGTCTGATGAAAAGTAGCTCAAGTTTTTCTTATAAAAGCCGTGCATTAAACACTTTAATTAAATAATAATGTCAAGAAGTGTAAAAAAAACTTCTGGAGTATTATAAGTATAAAGAGTAAATTTACAAAAGAAACTTAAATATGATTAAGTAAACAGATTATTAATGTGTTTAATTCGTTTTAGCTTCAGTTGGTTTCTCAATGTAAACTCAACTCTGTGCAGATAAAGTAACTAAAGCTCCCCTGTCCACATATTAACTATATATTAACCCAAAATGTTTCAGAGTGAAACAAGCTGAATATAAAAATATTCTGTGTGGAGCTGGTTCTTCCTGTTTCCCGTTTAAAAGTGAATGTCGTCAATATCTGAAATGTAATGTATTAGTTTAAACATCCTAAAAACGGTCACATTTAAGCACCTCCTTATTAGTTTTGTAATGTCTTTTGTGAGTACATAATATCATCAGAGTGATGCCTTTTCTTCACCCTGTCCAGCTTCGCACTTTCTTGCCACAGTAAAAATATAAAAAGTGAGAAAAAAATTTTACAGCCTAAATATAGAAAGCACAGCGCAATACAAGTGTCTCCGTGCACGAGTCCTGCTGGGTTTGCAAAGCCAGAGACACTGACTGCCTAACTTAATTTCACTTTGAAACACAAATCAAGCATTTTTTTTTTATATATATATATATACATAAAAAAAAAGAAAGAAAAGAAAAAGCTGATATGTGAATGTTGAGGTCACGGCTGCTTTTGCACCACAGAGCTGCTGCCTCGACATGAAAATGATGAGAGAGGAGGAGGAGGAGGAAGAGGAAGGAACAGGAAAGGGAAGAGTAGTGAGGAACTACTGATGCATTCTGGCGCATTTTCTGCTGCAGCACCGAGGGAATATTACAGAGAAGCGAGTTCCCCCTGAAGGAGCTCCCATGAGCTGCCCGTGGAGCACGCTGGTCCGGCCTGACACACAACAGAGGGGGGGAGGCGGGGGGGGCAGCTCTGGGACTTATGGAGATATAACACACTGAAACTGGAGTGAGATCACAGCGAATATCTGCTCACGCTGTTTCCAGAGAATGAACTCCCCCACTGCAGGGATGCAGCGCTGTGGAGAGACGAGGCTGCTTCTCGCTGGATAATCAAAGAAAAAATACGCCGGGCTTTGAGTAGAGCATGCAGCCCTCCTTTTCCCCTTGTGATTTACAGCTGAAATCAAGAAGCCACTGACTCCTGGTCTTTGTAATACAAATAACAAGTGTGCATGACTCTTTACTGGGCATGTCTTCCTAAACTGCACAGATGCATTCACAGACCAACTGAACCAGAGGAGAACAGGTCATTCCCTGCACACGGGATAAAACTGTGCATAGAGAAACTTATTCCCAAACTAAAGATTCATGCACACTATTCTGTCAACTGGTACAATTCTTAAGGATATTAAATTTAAAAACACCAAAATGTCTCAGACTCCTTCAGATTATTTAAATCAGGTGAGTAATCTACAACTTCCAGCCTCTTAGATGAAAGCTTTAACTAGTCCTGCCTGACATTATATTCATTTGAATATCACTGGGCTCTGTGATATTAGTCAGACAAAAGACACCTACACATCACGATGGGAAAATCGTGACGGACAGCCCGTTTTATAGACTATGGCTGCATAGTTATAGCACTTAACTATCTCAATTTCTTCTCGACCTCACACACATCTGGCAGTGGCAGCAGCAGGCGAGCGTCCAAGCAGCAATGCAGCGAATCTGAGAAACCGATAACTCTGTGATAATTAGAAAACAACCTGCTCCACCTTCTGAGCCGCGGCTGTTTTAAATTATTAACCTGGAAGATGAATAAAAACGATCAGTGGCCGTAGCCACTGACCAATGTGTTGTCAATGAATAGTTTGGTCAGTGACAGATGAATGATTTTGGGTGATTTCCACAAGTCAGTGAAAGTTAATTATCAACGGAACAACACGATAATTGTTAATTATTAATTTACAGACTCACTGATTCAAACAAACAGAAACGTAACTTTAAAAACAGACGACTGAATGTGGCGTAAACGCCAAACCGCTTGATATGTGATGTCTGGAAAAAATAGTGCCCCTAGAGGGTCTGTAGAGGTACTGCAATAGTTTGTGAATAGTAATACGAGAAAAATGGCAGAAGAATATGAAGATATTAAATCAGGAGTTTCCACAACCCAAGAATCAATGCAAATTTTTACATTTACATTTTACAAACCAGCAAATTTTAAGTCTATTAAACTACTTACTAAAATATTAAATTAACCATCGAAATTGTTTTTAAAATATCTGCCGGTGAAATAATAATGACTAATGATGAATAATTAATAGGCCGACTCATTGATTCAAAGAAGAAAGGCATCACACACAGCGAAATCCTACTTCAAAAAAGTACAGAATAAAAGACTTTAATAAAAGGCTTCAAACTGTTTGACTGGTGAGCTCTTATAAGTGCACCACCAGAAAAACACAGCAATTAAAACGCGATGTCAAAGATGTCGACACCGTGAGTGAAAAAGAGATGACACAGATTAGTGCTCTATGGAAAATGAACAACTCAATGGGGGGTAATGGGGTGGGGGAGAGATCCTCGTTGGGATTCATTCATTCAGTTTTATGGACTCTCGTCTGGCTCCGGGTCGCTCAGTGAAGCATTTCTGTTTTGGTTAGACGTCAAGAGCCAGAAGCCGAATTCACACATTCAAATCACCATAGCACATCTGAAAATTTGCAAACGCTTTTCTTTTATTGTTTCAAGGACAGAGGGAGGGGGGGAGAAAAAAACAAGACAACAGCAGGAGAAAAAAAAAACAAAAAAAACACCTACAAGCAGACAGCTCCTCTCGTTTTCTGCAGCCTTTTGCAAACTTAGCCCCTCTCGCCGTGAGCTGTATCGATTTCTAGTCGTAATGCTGCTGCGCTGAGCGCGGAGGAAGACGCCGTGGAGCGCCGCTGACCTTTACCAGAGTATGCAGATGCTGGGTGTAGGTGCAGGGGCACGGAGGCCGCCTCCGCCGGCACCGCTGGGCTGTCACGGCGACAGGTGAGGAGCAAAATGGGAGCAGTGACCTGTATTGAGCGCCGCCGCTCTCGGGCTCCAACCTACGGCCAGAAACTACGAGCAGAATAAACTGCAGAGAAAAGCTAAAGAGACAGGGCTCGCGAGGGCACCGGCGCTGGCTAACCACAGTCTGGATGAAAGATGAAACTACTAATTGACTGTTAAGTCATTTAAACCTGCTGCTGCTGCTGCTGCTGCTGCTGCTGCTTACAAGTGGCCGTATGTGAAAGAAATCTGAATTTAACGTTTTCTAGAATAAAAGAACTACAATATAATTTAAGAAAGCATTCAAGAGATAGTTAGCTGTAGCTCAGATAAGTTACTGTATCACTATTGCTATTAAAGTTGGACTGTTGAGTATTGTAGTTATTAGACTCATCTCATAGGAACATATAGGAACATTTATCTCAGATTTTTGACAATGTCCCTCTAAATAAAAACAGTACAATATTAATAGGTTCCTAATCTTCATACTGTAAACCCCCGTGTGTCTTTTCTTAAGGCTTTATCTGTTATTATTATTATTACTTGGCTCGCCGTTTGTCTTGACACACTTCCACGCTCCCTGACGTCAAGCGGCAGATATCGCAGCCAGTAAAAAAGTTCCCACATATCCTACTTGTCACCTCGAGGAGGGCGACATGAAACGCTCCCCCCCCCCCAGCAGGGGAGCTCCTATTTACAGCGCATCCGAGGCGACTGAAGGCAGCATCAGAGCGCTCGCTCCGTGTCTGTACTCGCAAACTAGCTCACGCTAATTAAAGAGAAAGATCTAACGTGGCACAATGCTGCAGGTTTCACGGTGCAGGACAGGACATGGCCTCTGGGGTTTATGTTTCACTGAGGAGCTTCGATCAGGCATAACATTATGACCCCCTTCCTAATATTGTGCAGGTCTACCTTGTGCCTCCAAAACAGTTTTAACACATGCGAGAATGGACCTATCTGAGGTGGTTCTTCGTGTTTTTTGAGTTGTTCCTAAAGCGTTTTTGTTAAGGAGCGTCACTGCTATGAAGTGGGGATGCCTAGTCTGGTCTAGGTGTATGGTACATGTCTAAGTAACATCCACATGAACGCCAGGTCCCAAAAGTTTCTCAGCAGAACATGGAATTGCCACAAGTTGTGTTGTTATTCAATTCTCCTGTCAGTGGTTTTAATGTTGTGGCTGATCGGTGTACCCGCAGCAAGATTTGTACCTCAAAATAAATAAATAAATGTACGAAATACAGTGGCAATAATCATTTGATGCTTTGTTCAGCTTATTGGCCTGTTCACGTCTTGATCATTCAGAAGTATGTGGTCATAAAAGTAGTGGACTCATTAACCCGTTTCACTCTGGAGGTCTAGAAACCAGCTGTTATCAAAGAGCAACCTCTGCCATTTTCAGAATTTGCTTCATTTCCTTTCGAAAACTTATTAACTGCAACCGTATTACAAGATTCTCATTAGTGTCTTGTATCCATAGAGGCCAAGGTTGTTAAAGGTGCCATGAATATTTTTTAATGCTGGTAAGGGAAATCATTTCTTAGTCAGAATGAGAAATCATAAAACATCCAAGTGGTTAATATTCTCCGATTAACGTGGCAGGAGAGGAGAAGTCAAGAGATCACCAGAGCTATTTAATCCATCCAAGAGTTGTTGCAATATTGTTCGGTGGCTGCAGGAGAAAAGTTAAGGAATCGTTGGTGGGATGAATCCTCTGGGGATGATGAATGCACACACCAGATTTCATTCCAGTCCAGTCATTTTCAGTCCACACCGACATGACAAAATATAGCTGAAGTAAAGTTTCAATCGTAAACTCCTCCTTTTTAAATGCTTTGTCGAACTGCAGTTCATCGAGTGGCCACTAGAGGCTCCGAAAGGGAGCAAATCCCCATAGACCTCCATGTTAAAAAGCCCAACTTTACAGCATTATTAAACATGTTACAGCCTGGTGCAAAAAACTACTTTGCTCTCAATAGATTATATAATCTGTACGGGGGGTGATTTTTTTTCTAACTCATTACTTTATTTTTTATTAAGGTTTAAAATTCTGCATAATTAAGGGCGTTCCTGCTTTGAGTGACAGGTGGTAGCCTGAGCTCAAAGCTCAGCGCAAAGTTGGGTGGGCATGTCTCAACGACGGACACTGGAGTCCATATTTGGAGTATGCGAGTGTGGGCGGAGTAAAGCTCATCCAACATGTCAACAAACGTAGGCTCCGCCCACTTCTGGCCTCATTTTCGAGGCTCAGAATCCATCGGGTGACGTCACGATGGGTTTGTCCATAGTATAAACAGCCAATGGTTTTGACCCACTACCTCTGAACTTTACTTCCAACCTTACGCAGCGGTTTCAGTCGCCATTGTTGAAAGAGAAGCAGGAAGTAGAAACAAAACTTAACCCGACACAGTGCCGATTAGTGAGCAAACAAGTATAAATGGCTCATGCTAGCGTACACTATGTTGCGGCGTCTATGTCCCTCAGAGGTAAAAACCGCTCTCATGCAAATATTCTTTAAATAAATACATCTTTTAACATTTGAATGTTTTAAATGCTGACGTATTTTCTTTAACAAATCTTTAGTATTACCATTTTGTCAAGCGAACGCCAAGCGAACCCTGAAGTCTGCACCATCAATCAGTGTGTGAGAGCAGGCCCTGTGTCATCCGTTCAAGCAGGAAACCAAATTGTAACAGCACGGCGGCGCTTATTTTTTAAAACAACGCAGCTAAATGTTCTGACAGTCAAATGGGTCAAACTGATGCACTTACCTCCGCCCTGACTCGATTAGGCTGGAGAGACTGTCAGAAGTTTGGGGCGCTTGAATATATGATCCCGGTCAGATTTACACACAAACACTCAGGGGGAGACTCGGAAAACTGGCGACACGCTCTGCACTGAATTGTGTTATAAATAAGCTTTAACTTAATTGCATTCTCCCAACTGGGAGGAACAAACGCACAGCCAGCATATTTATTACAGCTCAACCTGTGCGTGAGTTAGTGCGTTGTTGTGGGTTTGTATGTGCGGGTGTGGGTTTCTGTACTCCATTTGTAAGCAGGAGGCAAAGTGAAAAAGATTCACGAAGCAGACGAAGGCAATGTTCCCATGAATCTTCCGGCACTGTTTGTCTCTGGATGTGTTCGAGCCTGCACAGAACTCATTTTTTGTGTGTGTGTGTGTGTTAAATGAATCTGGTCTCGCCATCTTTAACATCTGGTATCGTGACCCATTTCTACTAATTTTAATGATATTTCAAACTATCTGTGACATTTTATTCTCTAAAAGATTTTTTTTTTATCATCCATGTTTCCTCACAGTCCACATTTCCTTCTGTTCTCCAGCAGGGTCTCGCGGAAGCTATTTATATAAAGCTTCTGGACCCGTGTTAACCTCCAGCCAATTAGAATAATTACTAAGTCACTCCTGGTTTCCAGTGGAAACACCTTATTGACTTTGGTGGTTCCCTGATTAATCCCCCGGGGCTACAGTGAGGTTAACATCTCAGTTCTTACACAGAATATCTCAACAACTATTGGATGGATTGGTGTGATATTAACAAACGTTCATGGCGTAGAGAGGATTATCCCCAGTAATGGAATATTTTACTAAATGGAAAAGCACCATCATAAAAACAGACATTCAAGTTTCCCTGAATAAAATACTGTAATTGGTTGTTGATCCTCTAACTTCATCTACAGCACCAGCTCCAGGTCAAAGTTTGAATTAGTCAACTCTGTTTACTGCTAACTAGCAGGCTAACATGCTACATTCTAGCATGTTTAAGGAATATGGAGGGCATACAGAGACATACGAACTAGTATGGATTTGGAAAAGTGGATTAGCCTCAATTTCAGTGTAAGTTAGTTTTAGCTCATTTCAGTTATGATAAATACAACTAAATAAAAGATGCTAACGCTAAGAGCTTTACTGAGAAGTAACGTTAGCCATACATAAATTAATATTATCTGACACTAAATGTGAACTACAACACCAGGTTTTGTGCCTGTAAAAATATATCTCTGCTTTTCAGATATGTCGGTTCAGTCAATCGCCCAACAGCCCTTTCCCACTTTTTTTAAATTCATTACATTTAGACATATTAATCTGTGATTCAACTATGTGCTAATCTCAACTCCACGTCACTATTCAACTCATGCTAGTACATGAGACTCGCAGACATCACGTACATACCCTCTATTATAAGAATCAGCCAGTTAGCACCGACAGGCTAGCTTCACCTTAGCTAGCGACACTGTCACAGAACTTTGGAAATGGCACTGACCGTTTATATAAGACACGAACGAAGGAATCAAAAGCATATGACTGGTTCAAGTGTCACCGCGTCAGTAGCGCAAAGACAACATTTTAAGCTAGCTCAACTTTCATGTTGTGTGTCCTACCGGGTGAGCGTTTGACGTCAACTTGTTGCTTCATATCGCCTCCTTCCAAGCTTTCTCCCTGCTAGTGTTAACACACCTTAGTTATTATATTAGAACCCATCATATAAACTGTTGAACGCTGGTTTTCTTATCAAAATGACAAAGGCTCATGACCATCTTAATGTCTTACATATCACCAAATCTTTAACTGGTGAATTGGCAGACATTTCGATGGACTTAATTTCCAGTAAATTTATGTTTTCGCAGGATTTAAGTTTCTGTGTTAAATCTGTATGATACATATTTAAGTTAAAATGTAAAAGAAAAAGCAATTTACAACCAACACGTGTTGCTGATATTTCCTTTAAAAACAAATTCTGTCTGGTATTAAGCTACACCCCAGCAAACTTGTATTTTCCAGGTCATTGCATATCTCATGACCAGTAAATTGAATAGGATTTGATTGGTTCACAAAACCAAAAAACACACCTGTTTGATTTGTACTTACAGGTCTTGTTTCATTTCTAACTGGAGGCAAACAACAATGAAGCAAATTCAAAATTACCCGAAAACAGCTTCACCCCACCGCAGAAAAGAAGGTGCATCTGCACCACGAGGTGGCATAAAAACACAAAGACACGTTCACAACACAAAGAAGACAGAAACTATGAGGTTAGAATGAGTAAAACAACATCAGCGTAGTACTGAATGTGATTTGTGGAGCTGGAGATGATCCCGGTTGTGTGAGAGATATCTGGCTGCAGGGTGGTAAGGTAAACCTCACGGGTCTATTCCAGGATGTCTGAAAAAGTGCTGGTGGGGGGGAAAAGCTGAGTGGTCAGCAGGACGAGGATCAGCGTGGACATGTGTTCTGTCAGTCATGCTGCCCAGAGGGGTGACAGCCACACATTCCTGGGATATTAAGGAAAAAAAAAAAAAAAACGTAGGAGGTGGAGGAGGCCGGGCGGAGAGCAGGGGAAAGGGCAAATTTCACGCATCTTCTCATGAGCGTATACAAGATGCTATTTATATAAAAACACAAGGCGGGTTTACAGGCACGGGGGAGTTTTGCTCATGCAGCCGTGACCACAGTGGCAATTACTGTAGGTGATTCTGGTCTGTCCGCTGCACACCTCTCATTTGTTTATGAATCCATCAGCGCCTAGTTAAACATCCATCTCTCCAGGGATGGAGCTTCTCCACCCCGCAGCTGTGCTATGTTCAAAGGAAGCACAAGCCTGCTCCATTAACATTCCCTGGTAATGCCACACCAGAGATCCCCAACCTGGGGATAATTATTACACGATAAATTAAATATGTTTGGCTTCTGGACTGTTGGCCTGACAAAACAAGCTGGGATATGTTTACCAGCGACTCAGGGAATTTATCAGCGGGATTTGTCAGTGTTCTGTGTTCAGATTTTGTGTTGGAAACAGTTAACTTGTGAATCGTCCAGTTGGAGCTTTGCGGAGGCAATAAGCTGGGATGACATGTCACGTTGAATTGCTTTGGAGAGCAGCGTCCACCATTAATGCATGCATTGTGTTACGTTAACTAGGTTGGGAAGCTCTGGTATGTATGACCAGAGCTCAACCGATAAGGAAGCACCATTGACGAGAAACACCATGACGACACGATCCACACCACTGTTGCTATGGAACTGACCAAACATCCACATCACCTTGGGCACTATTTTGCCAACTACTTTTGTATATTGTCATAATGCTAATTCTGCACATTTTTGATTACACTGCTTATGTTTATTTTACTTCAACTTAATCTCATTTTATTTATCTTTCTTGTGGTTTTATGAATAATACTTTCATGTGCAAAGAAGCTTGGTGACAAAGTAATTTCCCTCGTGAATCATTAAAGTTTGAGTCTAAGTCATATGTCCCTGCTAGCCTAAGCTAACGTACTAGACCTCTTTAACTTTACAGTTCTGACAACCGTTTAAGAAGCAGATTCTAAGATCTATACACATTTTGTAGGTGTCCCTTCTGCCTTCACAACAGTTGTGAGTCATCAGAGAATGGACATGGACCTTCGGAGGGTGCCTCGTTGCTAGTGGGGGGGTGGGGGGGGGGGGCTTTGGGTCCTATGTTCTTCATGTTTCTTTTTGAGTTGTTCCCAAAGCGTTTATGCCTCCTGCCGCCATCAAGGAGTGTCACTACTATGGGGTGGGGGTGCCTAGTCTGGTCTGGGTGGGAGCTAATATCTAAGTAACATGCACACGAATGAACGCCAAGTCCAAACACTGAACTGTCACAAGACGGTCAGTGTTATTCACTTCCCCTGTCAGTGGTTTTAATGTTGTGGCTGATTCACCAGAAAGGCCTTGGGGCTGAGAACTATTGTCAAGTCTGGAAGTGGTGTATTCCAGAGCTCCATATTAGGACACTAATATATTCTGTTTGCAAACAGTGGAACCAAACTGTGTCAAAAGAGATTGAGGGTCGATGCCTCATAAAACAGGAGGAAAGAGAAAAGGCCATGCATGATAGTGGAAGCATTATGCGGCCTAATTGCCCCAAAGGGCATCAAAAACTCCCTGCCCTTTAGACAGGGAGCCCATTTTGCCCTCATTTAGTCATCACAATTAACAACTGAGTTAACAGCGAACACTGTTTCAACCGGGTGCGAAACAGGGAATCCTGCAAGATGGAAATAAACACAACATTTCTTTTGTCAATTTTCATTCACGCTAGAGGTGGAATATGAATGTGAGGGCAATGGAGGCAAATAAATTCTGATTTTTTTTTTTTTTTCATGTCACGAGCGTGGAAACGGCCCCGAGGAGAGCTTTCAAGGCAGCGGAAGAAACATCATTGTAATTATGCCTTTAGTGAATATTATACACATTCATCCCTTTTGTTTTGTGTATGGAAATGTTCTCATGAATCTTCTAGTATGCTTCTGGATGAAGCTGTCACTTCCACTGCTCCTCTTTGTCTTTTTTTTTATGGATGCACACGGAATCTAATTCGTCACTATCCGAGTGTAATTATGGAAATTTTCGGGGAGATTTGCGGGGAGTTCTGTAACAGCAGTGTGCCATTCTACAAAAGATCCACAAGTCTCAGAAGGAGAGGAGCAAAGGTTTTCATATTAATACACGAGCGTGTTCATGTGTAACAACAGCTTTAACTGTATAATGTCCTGTATGTATTGAGCAATCATATGAAATTTAGCATCATTCGTTGCTGAGTGTGTTAATCAACACTGTCTGTGGGAATCTAGCTTAATGTGTGAACTTTAAAACTACACATTTTCCACATGACTGCACAAACGTCAATCGCTTTGACATTTATTCCACAGAGGACAATTTTTGACGCTTAAATTATTTCCTGGAACGTAAGCGTGCAACCACTGCTCTTCATTGTCAGTGTAAATGTCAGCGTTTACATCTGCAAATGCCACAATATGATTTAAGGTCTCGCAGTAGACCCAGGGGCAGACCCAAAGGTCACCCCTGTGACCTTTGGGTCTGCCCCCTAACCTCAAACTGAGACAGATTTACATTTGGTTTGATTTCAATCATAAATCTTCACACCCTTTCTGCACGTATGATAAAGGTATGTTTCTAAAATGGCTACTTCCTTGTTCAACAAGGTGTATTTTAAAGGAAACGGTTGACATGTTGGGAAATACATTGTGGGCGTGTTGCATGGATGAGATTATAATTTTCAGTAGCCCACTGCCCTACTTGCCTGGAGGGATAATAGGGAGTAAGTAAGTAGGTAATAATTTTCAATGTGTCCTGCTTAATAAAGTTATAGCCATGACATGTTTACATTAACTCAGCACAGAGAGAACGCAGGCATAGGTACAACAGCACTCACAAATTAACACGTTATATATCCACAATGTGTAAAAGTCTAAAAACGACAATTCACTGACATTTTAAGAGCGATAATTATTTAAACCTTTTAAACCCAACGGATCGCCAGCGATCCATTAAAGCATGTGGTTGATGGATTAACGTAACTCAATATTTTGCCCTATTGGCAAAGTTCAAAGTGTGGTTGAACACTGGGAAGTAGCGCTTTTGTCTGGAAGACCTTTGTGACATCTCAAGGGTATAACTAACTTCGTTTTTACCAACAAATTCCTACAAACAACTCTCTCTTCCTGGGGCTCCCCGGTCTTGCATCGCTCCCCAACCTGCAGCCAACAGCAGCGGTGCGTCATCAGCCACAGTTTGGATTGGTGAGTTACCAAATCAACGTTGGACTGTTTCCGGAGGTGTGTACTGGTTGGAAATCTGATGGCGGCGTTTCAGACAATTTTGTACAGAGCAGTAACTGTGATTGGTAGTTCAGATTAGCGACGCGGTGCACAAGAAGAGAAAGGGATGCAATAAAAGCTATCTGCAAAGCCCCTTCGGTATAAGGAGTACTACCACCTTTTGGTACGAGGAGTTATTTCCTTTGAAGCAGATGCAACGGTCGGCCTTTTGTCGCCAGTAGTTCTTTCATGTTGGTTTTGGGTAGGGATGTCTCCCGATCCAATACAGATCTTTTAACATTCAGTCGGCCGATCCGAGTCCCGATACAGTCTTATATTAACAAAATGTCCACCCTTGGAGAATCATAAAGGCCAATATATGGGGTTATCAAAGTTATTGTAGCAAGGAGAGGGTAGCACGTACCTTGGCTCCAGAAAACCTGTTTTCTACAGAAATACACAAACATAACCCTCTCTAGAATATGTCTAACCGTTTCGCTGTCTCCAGGAAACTTTTCTCTTCTTTTAAATGCAGCAATCAATGTTTGTTGATGTTGTTGCAGTGCAGCGTGATTTTGATTCTTCTTATTTTACTTCTAGGCTGCTTTGACCCACGCTAACTGCGCTAACCCATGCTAACTAAAGCAGATGAAGAGGTCGTCTTCTAAATTTTTTTTTGCTTTTTTTTGCAGCTCAGCTATGAAGAGAAATAAAATTATGCTATAAAATAACAATCCAAACCAGTCCCTAGATCTTAGTTTAGTGCATCCAGTTTTTTCCTGTCATGTTTCCATTGTGATTCCAAAATGTCAGTATAATGAGTGTGTTTCCAAGTTACTGAAACGCATAACGAGAAAAACTGACACGTCAGATTAAGAGGTTAAATTTGTTCATACTGCTCGAAATTGACCAACACGATCTGATCGTTCTCACAGATCAATGGTACTTATCAATTTACAGTGCGTCCAGTCCTGCCCTCATGTTGGAGCCGTGCTGCACCAGAAGAATGCCTTGCTCTCAGCACGAAGCGTAACACAATGAGCAGATCGATACGCTAACATCCCCTCACAATGCCAGCAACATCACGGCAGCACAATAGACTTTCCCCACATCTCCCCCCACTCTGCATCCTCGGCAGCCTTCAGGCCCAGGCCCACAAAAGAAAAGGCATCTCTCACATAAATCAAGCAAAACCCTGAGAGCTCAGCGGGCCCAAAGCGCATGCTGATCACCCCGACACTCCTTCCCCCGCCGCCGGTCTCCTGGGCTGCCTCGGCCCTCAGGAGCCCACACCCCGGAGCACGGACCCTGCCAGTCAGCCACAGTACACAGGGAGGGCCCTGACTGGTGGGGGGAAGGGGATCTCACAGGCTCGTGTCACTTTAATTCAGTGCCTGAAGTCCAATGTGTGAGATGCAAACAAATGCAAGCTGTGAAATAAACAAATCAATATCTTTCAAGAGACGCACTTTTGTATACATGCCTGTATCCCTGGAAATAGCCTCACATGTGTCGCCCACATGTGACAAAATGCTGCAGTGTCAAACAATAGATGGCCCCAGTAGTATTTGTACTACACTCCAGTATGTGCCTGTTATTGCAACGCTGCCAAACATGCCCACTCAGTTGTAAGCCTATGTGTATTTGTAGTCCGCTATTTTCACACAGATGGCACAGCTGACAAGGCAACATAACATACGCAATTAAATAAGACATCACTATTACTCACAGAGGCTTACAACCAAAATGCAAGCTTTTTATTCAGAAGGAGTCCAGAAGGAATCAAACCTCCATGTCGAACCTAAAACACTGTTTTCACAGATTATTACCTGACCCTGAACCAGACCTCCAACCCTTGTTGTAATTCTGTTTTTTTTTTTTTTAATAACTATTTATGTTCTCCCCGCCTGTTCTCTGTCAACTAACAATCAGAAGGGAAAAGAGCAAGAATCCAGAATTTGAAAACAAAAGCAGCAGGGATTAGAGAGGTTACTTAAGGGCTTCCACGGTTTCCACGGTTGTGTGACGAATCCCAAAGTTGAATCCCTGTTGCATGCGAGACACACACACACGGGATTGCTACCAAAGCGCTCTGACGAGAGCAAAATCTCCTGACAGGAAAACAAGGGGATATAGAGTGCACGCTCAGATGAGAAGGTACGCTGTCTCACCATGGAAAGGAAAAGAGCGTTCAAAATTCACCGAGTGATGAGCGCAAACAGCACATGAATAGGTTACCAAAGAATGTTCTAAATTAAATGATGTCAAGAGGCAACAACGTCTTTGCATCAAAAGCAGACGCTGAACTAGACGAGCTTCTGAAACGCTTTGAAGCTAGCTATCATGTCATGTACGGCGTAGCTATCGCTCCTTGACGGGTTTACCACCATCAAACTGCAATTCAAAAACGGATCAATGGCTGCAAAAGCCGCACTCAAAAGAAAATCACTTCGTCAAGACATGCACTTTGAATGACCTCAGAATCACAACCAGTCATAACTGACCAGGATCGCATTAATGAAAACTGCCTGCATCACAGTAATGAGAAAAAAAAAAAGAGCTGCAGCCTTACCAGGTCTCATCGTTCCTGAACTCGAGCTCTCCGTAGGTGTCTTCAAAGTCCTCCCCTCCTCCTTTGGCAAGTCCGTCTAGGGTGCGATAAGGCACAATGACCGTCCCCCTCGCTCCAGAAGTCCTCAGCACTTTGACTTCCATAATACCGATGCTCTCGCTGACATGGACTGAGCCGCTCTCGAAGGTGAAGATGCCCGAGTGATCGTCATCCAGAATGGTCACAGTGGCCACGGTGGGGAATCCTAGCATGGCCTTGGGGTACGGGAGGCTGTTGGGGGACAGCACCTCGTCCTCGGTTTCCAGTATGCGCAGATTACCGAGGCGCACAAAGAAGTGCTCGTCCTCTTCAAAGATGTCGTCGTCTATGATGCCAATACTTATTTCCTTAATCATCTCTCCTGGCTTGAACACTATCGTTCCTTCTGTGAACTCATAGTCGGCCCCGGCGTTAGCTGAGCCGTCTTCCGTCTTATAATCCACGTAGACGGTCTGGCTGATGTCGCCACCCTTCCTGGTGATGGTGAGAATGGCGGCACCACAGTTCTCTAGGCACTGGTAGACCGCAGGCTCAAAAGCAATCCGAGACACATACTCTTCCGGTTCCTCCACTCGCACCTCCTGCACGCTCACGCTCTTTTTCGCCTGTTCTGCGACGTGTTTCTTCAGGATGTTTCCAGCGCCCGTCATCATGCGTGTGGCTTGAATGCGGTAGAAGGCCCGACTCTTTTGCTGGTGCGAGAGGGCGTAGTAATTTGCCATCTCCACCAACTGATCCAACTCCTTCTCTGGGTGCTTCTGCTTCAGGTCCTTCAGGATGCGTATCATGTCGCGCCTGGACTCGTCTACCTCTTTGCTCTCGATCAAACCAATCAGGTTGCTGGCTGCACCTCCGTCCATGAAGTGGGAGTTGACCATCTTGCCATCCATCTCAATCCCCTTGGATCGCTCGGCCTCAGTCTCAATGATGACGCCCCTGTGTTTGTCGTGGCGATACTTCTTGTGCATGAACTTGTAGAAGAGCAGCCGTCTATCGGCCACCCAGGCGAGGAGTACGCATATGGGGAAAAAGGCAAGTGTGACTAGGCCTTCCCAGACCTGGACAACATTGGGAGAAATTACAGCCAGGATTATGTAGAGCCAGATGTAAGCAAAGATACTCCAGCCTGCGGTGACAAAGAACACTCTGAGATGCTTGACCTTGCGTACCTCCCCTTGGGGAATGACAGAAACGCAGAGGCCTATGATGACAAACATATTGAAGGCAGCACTGCCAACGATTGTTGAGGGCCCGAGCTCACCGGATTTGAAACCATGTCCACAAACCTCAATTACAGAAAGCAGGATCTCAGGGGCTGACGAGCCCAAGGCCATGAGGGTGAGGTTGGAGACTGTTTCATTCCACACCCTGATCGTGGTGGTGGTTGTTTCCCCATTGGGCCTCTTGATGACAATTTCCCTCTCCTGGGAGGTGATGACCTCGATGGCTGCCATGAAGCGGTCCGCAATAATGGACACACCAAGGAACATGTAGATCAGGGCCACGAAATAGACAATGACCCGTGCGATCTTGTCTCCCATTGAGGGATCCTCGGGATACCAGATGGGCAGGATGATCCCAGCGCTACACTTTGAGTTACCTCTGCAGGTGGCATTGCTGGGGCTCTGCGGAGGGCTCGGGGTGGTCCGGGCCTCTGTACAAAGGAAGGCTACAGCCACAGAGACCAGCCCCAACCAGAGGCAGGCTGACGACCCTGGTTTTACCGGCCTTGAACCCTCCATGCACCCTCCTTCGTCTCAAGGGTCCTTACCACACTGACGGCCCCTCTGGGATCCAGCACTGAGCTGTGGTTTTCTCCACCCACCACCTAAGCAGACCAAACAGACACAACAAAGATTAAATGAGTGTTGTCCTACAGCTTTATTACAGGAATCAAAGAGTTTAACTTCATATTAGGAACAAGAGTTAGACTATAGTAAAAAATAAATGACACCAAGTTGCACCATCTTCTTATTAGATACTAAATACATATTTAGAGTGTAATGCATTAATTTTAGTTGCATAATAACTCAATAATTAATGTAATGACATAAAAGAAAGCGCCTCCAACCTTAGGGCATTTTCATATCATTTTAAAGTAAGTTTGAGGACTACTACTGGCACAAGTGTGTAAGACTTTGTATTTGCATTTCAGAGGCAGAAACACACAGTCTGAAGCAAGAAAAGAATTTCTCAATTTTACATGAGCGCAAGAATTCAAATTATTCTACCATCCTTCTGTACGACTTCAATGGGTTTCTGCCTCCTACTTTACAAACGCTGCTTTCATGAGACCTTTATGTTATCTATGAAAGGCGGGCTGGAATATACTTCCCCCATGCTTAGAAATTCATGAGATTTTCAGGTCTGTAAACCACTGTGTGAGCAATGTAGATAACATTAGTTTAATAAAACCATAGCCTGCGGGCTCATTTCCAATCATAAACTTTATTTTCACTTTGGAAGTGGATACGTGCAACCAATAATGTGGATTTGAGCACGATTGTCTGAAATCTCAGAGGTAATACACAGCTCTGAACCAAACAGCTCGCTCAGCAGACATGCAATGTTGCCAAACTAAGCACTGTCCAAAATGTCACATTGGCAAAAAAAATAAATAATAAAACAGCCGAGAGGAGGCAAGAGATGGTCAAGAGACAAAGTGAAACAAAGACTACAGATGACCCATCTAAATTCATTATATACACCTAATGCACACTTCCAGAAAAGAGATCAGCATTACAGTAACAATGCAGAAATTGTCTGAACTCATAAAAACTTGAGCTAAGCATCTTAAACACCTCCTCAGCACTCGACTATTCTTCAGATGCTAAGAGCGAAAGCCAGAGGCGGCAGGAGCATGCCAAATGGTTGACCACCCCAAACCCAGACGATACAACGCACAGAATTTATTACAGAGGCTCTCTCCTCAGTGGCGCCTGATTATTTACAGGATCAGGTGGTTGGGTGAGGCTTCCAAAACACATTCGAACCCCTGAGGCTCACAGGGAGTTTAGTCTGACTTAAAATGATCTCTTCAGAAGGCGTAAGTTAATCATTCTGTCCTGAATTCACCAGAGGATTAGAATTTTTTATTACAGCCACACTTGTTTCCCTGTGTTTATGCTGAGCTAAATCTGGCTTTCTGCATTCTGGAGCTAAAAGTGGATTCTTCTGTTCTGATTCCTGGTTAAAGGGTTGATTACCCCGGGGGACCGCCTGCACTAAAACGTGTACAATACACATTCATGGCGCTGTAAGGCACTTTGGATAAAAGCACCAATTTAATAGCATATGTTATGCAGTGCAATGTGGTTTTCTTATTTGATTTAACACGTACTTAGCACAACGAATTTCGGGGATTTTAAAATAACTCCAGCAAACGTGAACTCCCCGGTGATAATTTTTTGGAAATTATATCCATCATCCGGGCGAAACAGAAGCCAGTTTGGATAGCTGACAAAATCTTCAATGGAGGTCCAGATAGTCAAACAGGAGGTGGCATATTTGAAGTGTTCACGCCAATTTAAAAGCCAAATATTGTCTCTGGGACCTGGGCAGTGTCAACACTCACCTAGTGTCTACAAAAGACTGGCAAAGTTTCTGTTAGCGTCTTCTGTCTAAACTCAGGCAGTAGCAAAAGTAGTTAATCTGCTCAGGGATAAATTATCTCGAATATTTCTAACTGAATGGTTCGTAAAGGTACAAATAAGCGGATCACTGGCAGTAATGTGAGATCTCAACCTCAGTAAGATCCAAAGAGATGTGTCTCGTGAAAGAATATCTTAGCTTGAAATTAAATCCCTCAGACGTTAAAAAAAAAAAAAAATGTGTGAACACAGTGATCTGACGGATAGAAAATGGGATGACAGCAAACGGCAGCAGAAGCTGGAGACAGGGAACTTAAATTTAACAGAATCAGCAGAGCTGTTTACATGGACACGAGCCAGCTATGCAATCCCTGTGAGAGCCAACTACGCTGAGCACAAACAAAAACAACAGGGAAATAATTGAGTGACAAAGTTGTAACTTAATGAGAGGAAGCTGAATCTGAAAACGAAGGATTTTGCATATGTTCAGATTCAAACTGACCTTGTAGCAACGCAGAATAAAAGTCTCACGAAGCTCTGTCAACATGGTATTTTATTTTAAAACGTAAAACGTGGCGAGCTTGGTATAAATGTGTTACTGAAGGCACCTAGAGGATGAAGGGAGATGCTGCTTCCTGTTTTAGAATCAGAGCAGCACTGCTGACCTGCAAGCCTCTCCTTGTCTTGTTTATTGCGCGCTGGCTAGCCAGGGTGGATGAGCAGAAACTGCAGTGAGGCATCCAGGATTTAAAGGTTAGGGACAGCCTCTCAGTACGTTACAGTGATTAAATCACCGGTCATTTAATTGTTCGGTAATATACTGGAGGAACAGCAGCCTAAATCTTATAGATCAAGATCAACTCGTAAATTTCAGACTTGCTAAAAATTATGTCTGTCCGCCCGATAATTATAACAACACCCGAGGGAAATATCTGTCTTCTCAGCTGCTAAATGCTACGTTATATAACTTTGTTTATTTCTGGTGCGGCGCAGTCAGTTTTAGAGCTTTTAGAGCAAGACGCAACACAAGAGCTGAGGGGATGTGCAAAGTTAGGTGATAGTTCCTCTGTTGGCTCATTGCTAGAAACGCCAGCTTTCTCAGCCGTTGTTGTTAGCGTTAAAATATTGACTGTGGCTGCGTTGAAAGAGCTGTAATTCCCTGTGCTTTTAACACAGCACTGTAATTTCTGCAGCTTTAACTCTAACAGTTGGAGACTGTTGCGTCTCCACGTATAATGATGTACGTTACGGAGTACAGAAGGAGGAGGACGAAGGATAACAGTAAAAGGCGTTCAATCAGCCGGCCCTGGGTGGACGGAGGGAAAATATAAAACCTAACCCTAACAACCAGGAATCCAAGCACAAACTGCCACAAGGAAAGAGGTCACACAGATCAGACATAACATTATGACCACCTGATGGTTGATCAGTTTAGGATCTAGTGAATTTGGAGGCCAGGTCAACGTCTTGTGCTGCTCTTTATGTTTTTTTAAGTTGTTCCTTAACCGTTTTTGCGTGTGTCTATGTCAGACTGCATCCTGCTGCCATCAAGGAGTGTCATTTCTATGGGGTGGGGGTGCCTGGTCTGGTCTGGTCTGGTCTAGGTGGGTGCTACATGTCTAAGTAACATCCACGTGAATGAATGCCAGGTCCCAAAGTTTCCCAGGAGAACTGTCACAAAGTGGTCAGTGTTATTTACTTACTCCTGTCAGTGGTTTTAATGTTGTGGCTGATCGGTGTATGCACATGAGTTTTCACAGTAACTCAGTGCAGAGGGAGTTTGGAGCTACCTCCTGCCCTTTCACAGTAGACTTACAAATCCTGCTCGAATAGATTATTTTGCTAATTTCCAGCTCTCTCAAAAGACTCATTAGATATTAAACACTATTCAAAGCAGCAGAATATAAAGGTGAACTAATTCCATGTAAAAAAAAAAAAAAAAAAGAATTCACCGCCTTTCCAGTTTCACCTGAACGCAGCCACAAAAGCAAAGGATTTATTCATCAATCGCCCGACTGAGAAATCATCTCAGAGACACAAATACACAAACATGGAGAATAATGTAAAGTTCATTACAGTAATCACATTAAGCCCTCAGACGCAGCGTTCAGGCGGACGACCTCACCAGGAAACGCATCTGAAATATTGATTCCCCATCTCCACACAGATTGTTCTGTGCACGCCGGAGAGTGAACCGTCCCCAGTCCTCCGCACGCGTCCCCATTAGAAGCGTGGCCCCCGAAATTAGGAGCTACACGAGACAATTTGCATACTAATTGCAGTTTTAAGGATTGTATTTCGCATTTGCGAACAAAAGGAGCGTTTAATCGAGGCCAGTTCAGCCACTGCCAGAGAGTGTTCGAATTAACGGGAAAGACGCAAAAAACTGAGCATAAGCTTGAGAGTTATTTTTCAAGTGACTTTTCTAAATTAAGGTTTGACGTATTCCAGTAATATTTAACACTGACCTCTTCAACCAGAAATAGTTGAGTGAAAATACTTAATTTAGACACTTTTTCCTTTGGAATATAAGCTTTAAGTGACATTTACTCATCAAGTATAAAAACTTAAATCATCTATATGTGCAAATTAGCAACATGTTACGGTTGTCTTTTAAAAATTTGACACCGACCAGGCTTAACATTATGACCACCTTCCAGACATTGTGTACGTCTCCTCTGTGACTCTAAAACTTAAAAATACAAAAATGAGCTGTACAAAAACTAAAACTCACACTATTGTCACAAACGGAGAAATTGAGACTAATAGAGACTAAAACATTTTTTTGTACCAGGTTGTAAAGACCATTCAGGCATAACATTATGACCACCTTCATAATATTGCATAGGTCTCCCTACTACTTCGACATGTTTCACCCACTTAGACCAGGTCCAAAAGGTCCAAACGTTTCCCAGCAGAACATTAAATTGTCACAAGATGATCAATGTCATTTACTTCTCCTGACAGTGGTCATAATGTTATGCCTGATCAGTTTACATTTCCATTCTGTGAGAGTACGACTTCAGAAAATGCATGAAAAGGTCACTATTTTGGAAATGTAACAACAACAGAGTGACAGAAATCTTAATTAGTGCCAATAGCCGTGTTACATCCTAACACAGACACCACTGAACGTTAAATGTAGGTGAATTCAAACTAAAGTGACCAACGTAAACCAGTCACCCGATTTTTAAGGAAACACCTGCGCAGATGACATAAATAATCTGTGTCAAATCTCAAACTGAAACGTTCCTTTATGCGAACTGTTACGTGACTATAACACACACATGTACGCACAGATCAAAGGTTTAGTCGGTCAACTGGATCACAGGAGGATTTGATATTTTCTACTTGAGACATTCATAGTTAGAATTTTGTGACTGTCGGTTGAGAAAAACGGACTTTACTGTATTTTCTGACATTTTCCAATCAATTAATGGACACAATCATCAGCAGACAGTCCAGTCTTGGCCACTAAACAATAGAGTTTTGTTTAGCAACGTTTAACCTTCTCCTGGTCCCTGACTGATGCAGACGGCGTAGAGGCTGAGACAGTTGCTGAGAGAAGAGAGAGCGGCTGTTCTTCACGCTCACAGATCTCTTTCCCTTTCCCTATTTTGGGAAGAGGGTCTTGTTTAAGGCGGCTACTTGAGATGTGCGTAAACATGGACTCAGCAGACACATGGAGAGCCTCAGCTGTTGCTGATTAATCATCATCAGGCCATTTAGCCCACTACACAGCCATGTCAGTGGTACCTGAGGGGGGAATCCCTGGAGCCGGAGCAGCTATAGGCCCCTCCATATAGGCTGTAAGTTGCAGGGTGCATTCAGGCCTACGTGTATTGTATCATTTTAAATTAATATCCCCCAGTTGATCTCAGGAGATTCTTGAATCCCTTGATGCAATGACAGGTCGTGCTAAAAGACAGTAAAAACACTAAATAAAAGCTTCATATGCAAAACTGGAGAGCCAGGTGTTCAGCCAATCAGCAGCAGTAGCAGGACGGGCTCGGCGGGCTGTAACCACCGGTATCCGTTACTTGCTTTGACAGACGCCAATTATTTTAATGGCACACCCATTAGACGGTATCACGAATCCATTTCAGCGCGTTGCAATGGATCATATCTGCCCAGTGATGAGGAGCAACGGCAGCAGATGGACAGGTTAGGATGAAGGGCTCAGGAGTGCTCGCATCACTCATCGATTTGCATCTTAATCTAATGTGGCCAGTGATTCCTCTTCGGCCACATAATTAAACAGACAACCCATCCGCGTCTGTGTGGTCGCAACCAAACGCACCATTTATCCTAACGCCGTGTGCATGCCTCGATCATTTGTAACCTACCTGGATTTGTATTCCGGGGAGTTTATGTATAGGCTGCGAAACAGCTCCAGTCCGCCCCCCTTTATTGATATTATTGTTATTATTGTGCAGATCAGAACGAAAGCGGTGTCAAAAAAAAAGAAAGAAAGAAAAAAAAAAAGAGTCTCTGGATTGATTGGAGTCTAGCGTGCTCCTCGGACAGAAACCCCCCGGTGAAGCCGCTGTGTCGTCCTCATGTGCGTAGAGGCAGGTCCCCAGCCTGCTCGATATTGGCGATTGGATCAAACCGGCCAGGGGTGATCGCCTTTCGTCCTCTCCTGCCTCGGCTCCCACCTCCTCAGATCCTCCCTGTCTGACGGATTGACCGGGTCGCAAAGCTGTCAATGACGAGGGGGGGAGGAGGAGGAGGAGGACGAGGAGGTGGTGGGGGAGAAGGGGTGAGTGGGTAGGTAGGTGAGTGGGTGAGGGGGGGTGGTTAGTATTTTAAGGTTGCACCCTTGGTGGAGATGAATCTTCAGAGCCTGTCCGCACGGCTCTCCCTCCTCCTGCAAGCCGTGAATCAGCGCTCTCCTCCTCCTCCTCCTCCGCCTCCTCCTCCTCTCCTCTCCGCTTTGCGATAGCGCAGGGAATCTATGATGTCGCTCGTGTAGGTATCCTCCTAGCCGCGGAAGCTCCTTGTCTGTTGCCTCCTCTGGAGAAACGATTAGTATGAACCGCCGGAGGAACGCGCTCAGCTGTGCGTCTTTTCAAGTTGCCGGGGCTGGAGTCCGCCGGACTTTGCGCACCATCGGAATGAGCTGCTGTGGTCGGTTCCCGGAGCTCGGCGACTGAACGCTGGAGTCTCACCTATCCGGTGCTCATAATTAATATTAATCTCAGGCCTGCTGTCGTTCGGTGGAGGTGTGAAATGGTTGCGCCCTGTGCAGCCCTCCGCCCCCCATCTCTAATAAAAGTCACACGGACAGACTCGGTTAGGCGCGCAACTACGTCACCATCAGCTGAGAGAAGAAACCTGCAACACAAACCACGAATCAGCCCACTGCTCTGTGTGTGTGTGTGTGTGTGTGTGTGGGAGGGGGTTAAATATCCTACTCTATGTCATTTTATCGAGAAAAAAAAAGCGTGTTTACTCTGCTGTCCTCAAGATGCTGCTGATTCTAGCCTCTAAATAAAGCCAGATAAGGAAGATGACCATCCAGTGAGTCACTGGCATTTATTCGGTCCACGTGCCACTAATACCATACACACAAACGAATGAGACGCGGATCTAACTTAATAGTATTGAGCAGTTTCTACTTTAGAGATGCTTATAAGTTATATGATTGGGAAACTTGGTTTAAGTCCCTGAAAATCAAGTAAATGGACACGGGTGCAAGTTGTTAAAGCCACATATGACGGATATTTCTTGCCTTCAAGGGGAACTCGTGTTCAGCACTCATGAACCTTGTGGAAAATTTCCACTTCAGATGGTTGTGAATTCCACAAGAGGGGGCCCTTCATTCACAGGACCCAGTTTAAAGGCAGCAACAGTGTTATTAGTAGATAACTAAGATAAACACTGGTATGTCGTCTGCAAAGAAATTCTTCACCCTGTTTCATAGGCCATCAACAGGGGGTCAGTGACCTCTAGGGGATCCGTAGTGGTACTGCAGGAGGGTGGGGGGGTCCTGAAATCTTTGGTTGATTGGACTCCTTTTCCCCACAATATTTGCCCACACATTTTCTTAAAAGACACCCAACATATTTTAGTTAAGGGATAAATGGAGGCAGAACATGTTATCTTTCAGTTAGCAGTTCACTCATTTAGCGATGCGGGTTCACACAGAACAGAACTAGCTTCCTGTACACAGTAGACCCCGCCCCTATCGCTGCTGAGCCAATCACGGTACCGCATATTATACTCTGACTCTGTCAAGTTCCCTGCAATTGGCTGAGAGCCTATTCAGCCCCTATGTGAAATCCAGAAGCATGCCGCAATATTAGCATAAGAGAAGCTAACAGTACAGCTTGCTCCCATCAGACAACTACCGAGGTCAAAATGGATCACTTCAATAAAAAAAATATGAATATTTGAACCTGCGTATTATTTTAATAGCTTAATATTGAATTCAAAATGATTTTAAAAAATGTATATTTATAAATAGGTCTAGGCCAAGTTTAATATCGAACACATATAGTATGTAGGGGGTCCCTGCTTAATCTCTCATCAGTTTGGGGTTCTTGGCCTGAGAAACACTGAAGACCTCTGCATTAGACAACATCAGGGCACTTCCTCATGGTATCTAATAATAGCAGCTATGCTAGATGTCAGTTCAGATGTTTGGAAGATGGCTTCAGAACCGGATTGTGTTTACAAGACAAATCCATATGAACAGCGCCCTCTTGTGGTATTCAAAACTGAAGAGGTCTACTATGTGATAGATCTCCATCTCCACCTGAAATCAACTTCCCATCATCTCCCATTACGTCTGTAACTGAGATCTTCTATCCAGGAAGCAGAAGGCTGCCTCAGAAAGCTAGAGGGCGGCCATTTCAACCCAGATAGGGACATACAGGAATCTAACGATGTCTACGTCAAAAACATCGGCCTACAACCACCTCTTAAAAATGTTCATGTTTCCAACGTAGCCATCCTTTCATCATGAATTTATAGTTCCTAAGTTAGCTTACTGTGTCATTAGCGTGAATAAGGGCTAGCTTCAGTGACTTTTAGATGCTAACAGTACGGTAAACATTTTGTCTATGCGACTTCTCATTCATCCAAGCAGAAACTTACAAACAGCGAAAAAAAAAAAAAGAAACTAATTAGTAGTTGTGTGTCTGGTAAATCTAAGCCAGTGACAACTTTTCAAGGTATCCAAACAGACATATGCTACATAAACATCAAGATCCCACTGGTGAGGAGTGTTGATTCTGTGATCAAGGGCAGCTCAATAAATTTGTCCAGATAAGGTCAGAGTCAAGCCGCTTTATCATCAGATGCCCTTTAAATAAAACCTCACCACAGCAGAGGCCACATCTTCCAAACTTTTTGTGTTTCTCTGGGCCCACTGTGCAATTGTGTCGCACACACAACCGACAATCTTCCACCTCTAGTTATCTGCACTATTAGCCAGTGTGAGCTTCACTGGGCTTCCGCTCTTTGATGCAGCACAATCGTCCTGCTGACAAGACAGATGAAACCCTCACAGACGAGAGCAGGATGGTGTTGACACCGCCACCACCTCTAATTACAGCATCGTACGAGCCTGAAGCACTGTCAGGCGGAAAAAAAGAAACCTCTGAGAACAAACAAGACCATGCCAAATTATTTCCCGTATTGAAAAAAAGTCTTTGAAAAGGATTATTAATGAATAATCATTAATCCATTCAGAAATAACAAAAAGAGACTTGAAGCAGTGATCCCACTGCAGTATGCAGAGCTGCTCTTGCTCTTTCTTTTTGGGTTGGAGCCGACATGCAAAACAGGAAAAATCCATTGGATCCGATTTTAATTACAGAGTCTGACACTGTGGTGCAGAATCTTATTAGCCTGTTCAGACTTCCGTGCTTGTGAAATTTAAATATGAAATTCAAAAACAATCGCTTCCAAAATGAACGAGGGGAGGAGGAGGGCGTATGAAGAGTCGGTCTGCCCTGGCTGTCTCCATCGTCCACTCCTCCACATGTAATCCTGTAATTAGTATGGGGAATATGTTTGACTTTTTAATGGAGTTTTCTTATCTGCATGAAAAAGGGCGGAGGCTGAAAACACACCGGACAGATCGGTGTGCACGGAGAGTCTTTACGTGCACCTGCAGCCTGCAGAATGCACCGTGTGATTGGAATTCAGTGGCTGCCCTCATCAAAGTCCTCCATGCGTTCAGCGATGATTAATGGATTATACTTGTAATCAACACACCGGGCTTGCTTGTGTTTCCCACTGAGAGGAGCGACACTTAACAGGGGCCGGGGCCTTGATGGCCGTAGCCCTGAAACTGACTGGTGGCATTGATTCTCAGAGTAAAGCAACTTCCTTGCTGCTTTCCACTTCACTGTTCTTTTTTTTCTTTCTTCTTTTTTTTTTTTTTTTTTTATTTTTGCCACAAGGAGCTCGGCAGCAGTTGCAGCCCTGGATCTGTTTCAGTAAAACGTCTGGCATGCAGCAGAGAATGTGGAGCAGGGGCCGATACCGCACAGCACAAGAGAATAGTGCTGCTCTTGCATTTTGTGATTTGTATTTTCTCCCTCTCGCCGTGCTGCGCTCGGCACTCTGCACATGCTGATAATTTGTAGGCTTGAGTTGCAACAACTTCAGTGGAGAAAATAAAAAAAATAAAAAGTAATAAAAAAAAAAAAATACACTGGGACACTGGGGCAATGATACTGAGAATAACCAGAGGCTTGGGAAGGAGAGGGTTCATCAGGAAAGTTAACACCGATGTCCCCCCCCGGGTGACGTCTGATAACAAGAGTCAGTAATGAATGGTGAAGTTGTGAAATGAGAAAGGTAAAGAGTCACCTCGTATCAGGATCCAGAAGCCTGGGGGAGGGGGGCTGCACGGCCACTTCCCGACACCGGTGTGAGACGCAGAGCTGATTTAAATAAAAATACAGCATGGCTGAAATGGTCACTTCATTTCCTCACTTCCTTCTATTACTTTGTGGCCGTGCAGTTAGTTTTCACATGTTTGGAGATTTAAACCTAACTCTGACTCTTTAGGAGTTTAGGATGGGGAAAAAATATTGATATGGCAACATATCACGATATTTTTTCTTCTGATCTGTATCGTGATACGTATCGTATCATTAAGTCCTTGAAAATACCCACCCCTATGCGGGTTACAGTTTTGAATAATGAAAACCAACACAACAGGATGTAAACACACAAATGACTCAGTCTCTCCGTCTAAAATGATGCACATGTAAACAAAGTGCAAGGGCTGATAAAGAAATACTTAGAAAATAAACCTAATCCTGCAAAGTCCTAAAATAACACTGCACAACTAAATGCACAATATTAATTACTGTAATAAAACTAGATCCTTAAAATAACAAAAAACAAATGTGTGCAATAACTATGGCTACATTACTTAGAGAAAATAGTTTCCAAAGTTTTCTATTTGAGACTCTAGTACAATAACAAGAAAATAAAACTGCAAAAAATTGACATGGCACAGTTTATCAGTATTCTGATTTCAAACTGAGCAATAAGTCAAACAGTTCATTTTACAAATGCTGCAACTTTTCTTTTTAAGAGCGCATACAAAAAAGGGGGTGGTGACACAGCTTCCCGTCTTGTCAATTTTTCCCAGTGGCTTTAAGATCAAGTGTTTCAGATCTATTTATTTAAATGTGGAGTAACTCTATTCAAGCCAAGCAGCAACAGGAGAATTGGCGCTTGTGTTCTGGCTCTGGGAAACTATCTTGTCCTCTTTGCAGCAGCGAGTGCAGCCACAGTTTTCTAAACCACTATGTGTCTGAAGTTGGTGACATTACATGCTGTGTCATCATTCGTTCATTCTCCTTTTTTTGTTGGCAACTCACATGCATATATTTTGGATGGCAGAGAACGCAACTTTAAAGAAACAGACACAACAAACCGGCATCTAAGATCTACGGCAACAAAGGCCGACTGTCACCTCATCTCGCATCTCGGACCAAAAGACTCCCCACAAAAACTATGTGATATTTTTTCTTCCGATACAATATCAATTTTGAATGTCTTAACAACAGTTTTAAAAGAAAAAGTCATGTTCTGGGCCAGTTGCGAATGACTTCTGTCATTCATTTAGGTTAATGTTGATTTTTGACTCATTTTGTTCAATGAATTATCACTGTCAACTGATCTACATGTATACAACTTGTATTTTAAGCTGCATTTAAAATTTCTCATTAAACTATGTAGAATATTGCAATATATCGCAATGTCATAGTATCGCAATAATCGCAATCGTGACTCAAGTATCGTATTGTTAAGTCACTGCTAATATCCACCACCATCAAACACTGCCATGCAGTTATCCAGACAAACGGGCCGATTAAAAGTTTTAGCTTTCATTACAAAATTTTTATATTTCTGCATAAACATGATAAAAAGATTTGCACTAAGTCCTCAGAGTAGACAAAGAGAACCCAATTACAGAAATGTGTTTATTCAGAAAAGTGAGCCAATATCACATATCAGTGAGGTCAAATTAGAAAAATTACTGCCTTAATCCAACTTTAACTGGATAACTTAAGTGCATGTTAACGAGTTCTCCTTATCTGATTAAGACACCCAGATAATGCGATTGGAAATCGATTTTCTCCTGCATGTATACGCCTTAACCAGACTTTAACTGGACAACACGTGTGCGCATGCTCCACAACCGCTGCGCTGGCGTATGACCCCGGAACAAAAACATCCAAGAAAGCCGGTCGCAGAAGAAGAAGGTAAACAGAGTTGATAGAAGAATCACCTGCGCCATCTTATCTGCACCAGAAGTAGTTCGCACATTATATAAGAGATTAGAAAAGTTGCACTATTATCCATCTTGTTGTTGTTGAATGAACAACTGCTGTTTATTATATGACGTATAAGGTCAACCGGAAACGGGGCCGTATTAACGTGGTATTAACCCGCTTAAAAGATACATATCGCCACCTAGTGTGGAGGAGGAGAACATCTTCCTGTCAGTTATTCGATTTTCTCAATTGCATGTAAACTGGGACAAGGACTGGATTCAGAAAGTCGAATTTCGAGCAGAACTCAATTAAGCTGTGCATGTAAACGCACTGAATGTAGATGGGTGAGGTCAGGTGTCATTCAGTGCCTCGTTTAAATTTAAAAATTACAGGAATCTGTCACAGTTTTGAAATGTGTGATGGTACGGACAAAGGAAGTTTCTGGGGACCTTAGAAAAACTGAAACTGTTTTAAAACCATCTCTAAAGAGTCAGACAGACTGTACACAAACGGAGGAGTCGGTGCATCGGCTTGATTAGGTGCATATATAATCATAGAGAGAAGCAGAAGAGCTGGTTATTTATCATATAATGCGACGTAACCTTCATGGCTCTGCACTAATAAATCCTCTCCTCAAATAAAAACCTGACAGTCCATAAATATGCAGAGTGCAGCGCAGATAGGAAGGAATCCCGGCGCCAAGCGTTCTCAATGAATGCACCTTCAGCTCGAATAATAAAGAATAAAGTGTTTGCCCACGTCGAGTCTAGTTCTAGACTACGGAGAGAGGGCCACTCGTGCAGCTGCAGCTATCGGAGCCGAGCGTTCAGTGGTTCACTGGTCTGGAATCTATTTGCAGAGGAAGATGGGTGAGAGGGGGGGACTCCAGTTACATCAGAGAGACGAGTGGAGGACACTGGACTGCACATCCATCGACTCATCTCCCCCGTTCCTCGTGGCGCTGAATCGTGGAGAGATGAGGGTAGGCAGGGTGAGGCAGAGATCAAGGCGTGGAGGTCGGCTCATCTGAGGGTCTGGAGCTCGCTTGCGTGCCGGGGCCGGCCGACGCCGAGGGGCTACCCCCCCCCCCCCCCCCCCCCCCCCCCCCCCCCGCCGCCCCTCCCCTCCGTCTCTGCCCAACAGACCCATCTCCATGGCAACGTGCGGCCTCTGCCTCGGTCGCGGGGAGGAGTGGAAGTGACGGCGGTGGCGGCGGCGGCGATCTGCGCGCGTTCCGTCTGGCTCATTATGTGGGGAATGAAGTGAAACAGCCGGGGGGTGCATTTGTTCTGCGTGGACTACCCCTCAGCTGCCAAGCGTCCGTCTATTTATAGAAATGAAATGAAAGAGGAAGAGAGGGAGGGAGAACCTAAATAAAATAAGCACAGGAGCCATTTCTTCACTCACTTTTCTCCCCCCCTCCTCCGTGTAGAATAAGTCTATTTTTTTCTGGTTTGCTCCTGTTGAAGATCTCTAAGTGGCATTTCAGTGAGTCAGGAGGGGGACTGAAGGAAGGCTGAGGCTTTCACTGACCACAGCCTCAGTGGTTTTGTTCTTCTAAAGGACTGAATCATGAATGAATCATTTTTTTATTGTTATTAGTCGATGAACTGGAACTGAACAACAGCCCAAACCCTAAAGATGTAATATATGAAAACTAGGAAAACATTTAAAAGGATAAATCCTTTAAATTGTTGTCGACTAATTAATGAATTGATTCTTCACTCCAACCTTCCACCTGTAATCATTTGATTATTTCACTGTGACCAAAGACAGTGAGAGTCAAGATGCAACTACACTAGTAGGTCTTGGTTATTCTCATCAAACTAACAGGATCTTTCTAAAAAAAGAATATATGACTCAGGTGTTTTCGATGCAAGTCTGGAAACCTGCAGTGTAATATTAATATGTGTAATTCATACTCATTAAAGTCAAATGTGGACTTATGTCCCACAGCCCACCCCTTGTCTATATTTAAAGATGCACAAGCCCTATGCGACGCCACCCACAGGATTCCTAAAGAGCAGTTTTGAAGCTCAATGCGGTCGGCACAGGCTGCCGCCATCTTGAGACAGCACCAACCCGTCACTCAAAGTGACCACACCCTTTAAATTTAAACTTTTAATAAAACGTTGCATAAAAATTCAGACTCACATAATTGTCATGTATGGAGAAATTGTCACTAGAGACTAAAACTTTTTTTTTTTTATACCAGGTTGTAAAGATGCTAATGTACATCATTCCGGCATAACATTATGACCACCTTCCTAATATTGTGTAGGTCTCACTTGTGCCTACAAAACAGTTGTGACTCATCAGAGAATGGACATGGACCTTCTGAAGGTGTCTTGTGGTGTCTGGCTACAGGATAGTGGGGGTCTTTGGGTCCTATGGGTTGAGGGGAGGGGATTTTGTGGATCATCCCACAGATCATTGATCAGTTTGGGATCTTGTGCTGTTCTTCGTGTATTTGTGTTGTTCCTAATTTCCTAATCCTTTTTTAGTGTGTGTGTCTGTGTCAGGCTGCATCCTGCTGGGGATGGCTGCTGTCATTTAGGAGTGCTAATGGGGTGTGGGGTGCCTGGTCTCGTCTAGGTGGGTGCTACATGACTAAATAACATCCATATATATATATACAGTATATACACCAATACCAGTTCAACACTGACAAGATGGTCAATGTTATTTACTTCTCCTGTGTATGTTGTGGCTGATTGGTGTATGTATGCTGGAAGGTTTTTTTTGCTTTGAGGTCCATAAGGTCAGACTCGCTAGCATCTAGTGGCCATTTGAGAAACTGCAGTTTGTGTCTTTTCCTGGGATGTTGCTTTTCTCGTCAACGTGCAGCAACGATGTAGAACAGAACTCCAGGCGGCTTTACTCTTATATAACATTTAAAAACAAATGCACACATGGGAGCATGAGAAGCAGCTGCAGTAAGAAATGCAATAAGAAGGCATTAAGTCGGCTCTGATAGAGTGAGGAGTAAAGAGTGAGGGGGATTCTGCCACCAACAATAAAATTTTAAAAAAACTATATGGTCTATATAGAAAGGCAGAATTTATGGTAAATTCATATGTATTAAGAATCAGCATCAGGATTATTCCTCATCAAATGATCATATTACTATTTATGAGACACAGTTAAGAGTTATAAACATTAAAGAAGTAATAGGTGTCAAAAATTTTGGGATGCCAGCCAGGTTTCAGGATTAAGTGGGGGATTCTGACACGAGTGAACGCGATCTATTTAGTATTTCTCTGAAATGATCACGACTATGCGATCTTTGTGGAAAAATGTCTTCTAGTGAGATAATACCAGCGATAATTAATCATCATCATCTTGGAGTGTGTGTGTGAGTGAGTGGGTTTGGGGGGAGGGATTCATCATTCATCACAAGCCAAAACGGCTGCTTCTTCTGCAGAGTGTTTCCACATCGGAGCTGAAAAGCAAACTCACAGGGCTGCAGATTAAGGGGGCGAGGGGGTCCCAGAGCTGGATGAGGGTCTCTGGGAGATGCTGAGGATTATTCAGTATTTGACTGCCCTGGTTTTCTTACAGAGGCCACAGGAGTCTCAACCAGCCACGCCGTTCTTGTTTCTCAGACTTCATTAGTTTTTTTCCTGCTCATGAAAACGTGGTAAATATTGAATTTGATTTCGTCTTTTTTTAGCCTCGTCTCTTGAATATTTAACTAAATTTTCTTGCCTCCTCGAATGAAAAATTGAACAGCACGTGAAGGGGCGGATCTCTTTCAGATTAGGGCTCATCATGCGTCCCGACGGCCTCGCTTCTACGACAGCGAGGGCCTGCAGGCTGTCTCCGCCCCGGTGTAGCTCCATAATAGGACTAACATGTCTCTTGCTCCAGCGCTCTCAAGCCTCCTTCGCATGGTTCACATGAAGTGGGCTCTGTGGAGAAGCTGTGAGGCTATACGGCCTTGCACAATTAGCAGCGTTACAGATGGTTCAACGCGGGGTCAGAGCTTTAGGGATGCTCAGCTTAAAGACATGAAGGTCAATAAAGATAGGCAACCCTGCCTAAGACACAACATCACTCTATCTTTTGTCTCTCCTCTTGGACTGGACAGACTCTGCAGACTCCAATCTATGCCAGCTAGGTGTTGGAGGAGTCTGCTTTGGCCTGTGGTCTGTCTCAGCCACGCATGTTTAGCTTACAGGCAGTATTAGTCTTACACCTTGTTTTTAACATCAACACATTTTCCTACCAAAAGCTTAACAACAGCACAAGAGCTCCAATATAAATATAAATCGTGCACAGTGTTTGATTGACAACCTGCTGCACTGTTTGAAAGAGAAAAAAATTAAATTAAATTAAAAAAAAGTCAGCAAGAAACTCTTACTGAACGATGACAACTACAGCAAAAGTTAAGGCTGCTGATAATGTCTGCAATGTGTCGGTGCTGAGTGATAAATTAAGCAGATGTTTGCTCGGTAACTTACAGGAGATGGTCAGCCAAACCTAGCGGTAAACAAGCAAGGTGGATCATACCACTGCAATGCACGGGGGAGGGCGAGGGTGTTGCATTTCCTCATTAAAATATGATGTTTAAACCATATACTTTCTACCGTTTTTGGTCATTTTATCACAAGCAAGCGTTTAAAACAAACAACAACAGCAACAAACGTTTTTTTCAACTCTTTTTTTTCATTTTTAGAGGTGCTGGGACAAAGTCAAGGGGTGCTTGAGCACCCCTTGACTCTGAATGTGTCTGCAAATGTTTAGTCTATCACGCCATGGTTTATCCAGAAAACAACCTCGACTTATGGAGCATCTTGAGATGTTTCAATTCTCAAACAAGCATGATTTTTTTCAGTTCTTAAGGACTGGTGGGGAACATTGACTGTATATAGGATGGAAAAACCCATCGTGACGTCACAAATTGCCACGGAACCCGCCAAAAATGAAGCCAGAAGTGGGCGGGGCCCGCGGTCGCCATGTTGGATGAGCTTTACTCCGCCCACACTTGGATACTCATATGGACATATAAGGGCACGAGGGGGAGGGGTGCTATTGGGGCGGAGCTAAAGCAACCTAGCCGTTGAAACCCGACCAGCCAACTCTCCGCTACCTGTTAACTCCATTGACTGTATATACTATGGACACACCCGTCGTGACGTCACCCATCGGATTCTGAACCTCAAAAATGAAGCCCACGGTCGCCATGTTGGATGAGTTTTACTCCACCCGAACAAGGATATTCCAAATATGGACGTGAGGGGTCGTGTCGGACCCTCAGCTACCTGTTAGCCCTGGCTAACCGCCTTAAACTTTTAAATACTTTAATACAAAAATACACAAATGAGTTAGAAAAAAAAATCCCCCCCGTACAGTTGTCATGAATAGTGAAATAAACTATTGGGACCAAAGTCGTTTTTTGTATCAAGCATGTTTAATAATGCTGTAAAATTTAGCTTTTTAACATGGGGGTTAATGAGGATTTGCTCCCTTTTGGAGCCAGACTCAAGTGGCCACTCGATGAACTGCAGTTTTTTTGCACTTAGGCATGAGCTTCATCACTCAGACCTGGAGGTCGCTGCCTGGCGAGGAATTGTATCTCAATTGTGTCTTTTCCTGCACACAATTTAAGCGACTTCACTCTGACAGGAGGCTGCGGTCCATCAGGAACAAAACCTCTCACCACAGGAACAGTTTCTTTCCATCTGCAACTGAACTAAAAAACTATAAATATCAAATAATCCCCACAAAAACACACACACAGACTCTCACTATACTGTAAGTCTGCATGTATTACATGGAAACGTGTAATCCTGTCATCCTTCTTCTCGAAACATCAAGAATACAATAGAACTTTTTCAATTTTACTTTACTTATTTTCAAACTGTGCTATTGCCAGTTTTATTTCATATTTTCATTCCTCTATATCTTCTAAAGAACACTGCGGATCGGCTTATCGACCGTCGTCAAACTCAATATTTCTTCTGTACCACGGTTAGAAGCAGCAGCCCCCTCGGTGTGGTTCAGATTTTCAGTCGTATATTGTGTATTTGATCAAACGCAGCCCTGGGGCAGCCTGTGGAGCATCCGCTGTGATTCACCTCTGATGATAACAGACACACCGCACCATGTGGCGCCTCATCAGAAACCCCAGACATTTATCATCGCCGGGGCGCCGACACCGAAGCCTTGATGTGATCTGCTAATCCCGTGGCAAACACTTGATTACTCCGCTTTGTCATTCAGATGTGTTTGGTGGATTAGGGGGCGATCGTTGCTTCCTCGACACTTAAAACACCCGGTGACAAAGCGGCGCTCTGGACTTTATGATGTGCCGTTTGTTTGCAGAGCCCGGGAACGATGAACATAAAAATATGATTACGCAAAATACATCCCGAGACGTTTTCCTGCAGACCTATGCACCTGGAGAATATTCATCACAGCTCATTTCACGGCCCGAGACGAGGTGGCACTTACATTATCTGTCACTCAGCCGGGTTTTACTTACACGTACAAATGTGTAGACATAATGACACATGGCAAAAAAAAAATCATGTTCTTTTGTTATTTTAGGACAAAGAAAAAGAAAAGGTAATACTATTTCCATTATATACGCAATAAATCCACCGCATTGCAAAGTAATAACTGTCAGAGAAACGGATTACTGTCGAGGCCTATAAAGCCTGAGGAAAGCCTGGACTGTTGTGTTATTTATTCTTTTACGCTTTCTACTGGTAAATCAATGCAATGCCGTTGTAAACAAAGTCCACATTCACGAGGTTTGGTCAAAAAACAAAATGAAAGTAAAGGCAACGCTTTGGATCAATAGAAATAATTTATTGAGACATGGAAATCATACGCCCACATATATTCTCTACCTTACTGAAGGTACAGTGCATCAGATTGGAGCTGGATGCGCCACCTACTGGTAGTTTTTTTTGTTAGACACTCCAGGGCAAGTGACTGGTCCTTATATTATATGTAAAAACCTTTTCAAATAAAAGGCAAACTTGCTCACATGGTATCTTTTTGACCACTAGAAAAAGTCCAACGCAAGTGTCCAGGAAATGGAGCTGTAGCGACCAGGATATCTTCTCCACACTCGGCTGTGTGGATGCCGTCCGCTCAGCCCGATGCACCCGACTCCTGTTTGCTCTGCCTGCTGCGCTGCTGCTCCTGGTACTCCTTGGAGTCCTCCCAGGGCCGAGGACCACGGATGTTCTTCCACTCGTCCAAATTACTCTGCTTCATCTTCTGCAGAGGAAACAACAACGTAAGACGGGGCAAAGATTACCCTTCAAGATGCTGACAGTCGAAAGAAATTCAAGATCTTTCCACTCCGCTATAGCGCGTGCGTGCATACATGTAAGTACATTTTATATCATTTTCCTCCTCAGTTTGGTTGATGTACTTCATCAGATGTGGTAAATTATGACAATCTGAAAGAGTCTTAAACAAACCACACCGATCATTCACATTAAAACCACTGACAGGAGAATTAAATAACATTTAAACCATCTTGTGACAATTCAGTGTTCTGCATGGAAACTTCTGGACCTGGCATTCATTCGTGTGGATGTTACTTAGATATGTACCACCCACCTACACCAGACCAGACAGTCCCACCCCATAGCAATGACACATGCATAGAGCAGGCCTCTCCCATTAACTCTCTTCAACGGTTTTCCGTCCAAGTTATCTCTTTATTAAAACATGTTGGATTCATGTTAATGTGTATTTAAAGAAAGTTTAAAAGGACGCCCTCAGAGGGCCCATGTCCATTCTCTGATGAATCCCAACTGTTTTGGAGGCACAAGTGAAACCTACACAATATTAGGAAGGTGGTCATAATGTTATGCCTGATCGGTGTACGTTGGCAACTTTCTCGCACGCCCAAATAACTTACAGTGCGGGTACCAGTCTAGGCACGCCTGAATTATTTGCTACTACTATCTGACCCTGGTCTGCAGCCTGACACATGAGAAGGGTTTTATTTTAATAGGCCGCCGGATAAGAGCAACCACAGATCAGAAATTTAGTTCAAACATTCGACAACCTGAAGACCCCCCCTATAAAAGCACAGTCGGTTACCGTCTCATCTTTCTGGCAGACACACAACACCAGCGAGATTCTTTCATCCCCCACCCCAGGGTCTCTCCTTACCTCGTACTCCTCCTCCAGTATGACCGACTGCTTCTGGACGTTAACCTTAGCCTCAAGGGAAGGATCCAGCTGAGAGAGAATAAATTCAAATTGTAACAAATGAAATGCAGACAGAGGGGAAGAGTAGAAAGGCAGCACGGACTAAACATACCAAACACCAAAATAACATAGAGGCTGTTTGTATCGTTGCAACTTTCGACTGAAACGGTGACATCGCCTCCACTACCTCTTTGTGCATTATTACTCTTTTGATGCCATATGGTGAACAGGTTCAAGTAGTTTTCTTCCAGAGAAGCTTCAAAGTCAACCTTCTGCAAAACCTTTAGAGAGGATCCAATTTACCTTATTTTACCGCTTCGTTTGGAAAGAGTCAACATCTTGAGGTTTATTAAAACTGTGCAGATTCCATGTAAGAGGGTTTGAGAGTCGGGTCCGATGGAGCAATCTGGGCTTTGCAATTCAAATTAGTTTTGCCCAAGAATAGGACTGAAATGAATCCCATTCTGAATCATTAGTTTTAATGAGTTCTAATATTTCATAGCCATACCGCAGCAGTTACCCGGGTGACTGATGAGTTTTATAATTCCATGATTGATTTTTAATTAGACCTACATTACAGCAGCTAATAAATAATATACAGAATATTTTGCAGCCTTCATATGAGCGCATTAATAGCCCAAGTAGTTATCTTGATAGCTGCTGCGGAGACGTCCGTGGCTACACCTGAGCATCAAAAACAAACTAGGAAAAAGTGAAACCTCGAAAGGGAAGACAAAAGGCCTTCAAGTTTAAGTCTGCCTCCAGGATAAATGAAATCACTGAGGAGAAAATGCAAATTGGATCACACAGTGAACTGCTCTGAGATAATGGTTTCAGTGACTTAAGTGAGCAAACATCTGTGAGATTAAAATCATGGAAACGGCAGACTGTAGCCCATAAAAACTGGAAGAGTGGTTTTTGTCATGTGCATTTTTACAACTGTTTAGATATTCAGTGGATTAAATTACATGTGCATGCACATTCACTAAAGACAGTCTTTCCTCCACAGGGTCTGAGAAGCTCGGTCGGCCCTGATGCGAGACAGCGTGTAGTGTGGGGGCTGCTGCACGGGCCCAGTGCCAGGGGCACAATGCCCTCCTCCTCCTCCTCCTCCACCACCACCACCACCACAACCACCACCACCCTCATCATCTACTGTGTAGTGCCGCTTCACATGGACAGTAATAAGAAAAGATGACCCTGCCATCTGGCTCCAAACCAGATGACATGAATCTGCGTTTGTCACAATAAAATAGCGCACAACAGCTACTTCCCCCTCGGAGCCAGTGCATCAGATTGTAACAGCCTCTAATAAGGGCCTCTGTCATTTTAATGAATTGTTTGTCTTTTAATGAATTATCAGAGCTTGTTCTCACATCATTTTGTTGCACTGATTCAGTGTAAATGGGCTAGGAAAGCATGTCAGTGGTGTACGCCTGCAGAGTATTTCTGAATTTAATAGACGGAGAAAGTACAAAGTAAATTTCTTTAAAATTATACATTTAAATTGAAAACCCAATATCTAACACAGTGCACTGTGTCATCCGAGCATCTGTAATATTTTAATTGGTCCACTTGGAAGATATAGACCTTCAGGTGCAGTTACTGTTCTGACCACAGGGAGGAGTATTCACACACTGGCTGCAGTTCTTAACAACATGGATTTTACCCTTTTACCCTTTTGACCTTATATGCTTCACCCCCAACAGGCTTTTTCTATACTAATACACATCTGGTAGATTTAATTATGTCACAGCAGTCGAATGTGTTATTACGACCAACCAGTGACTGAATATGAAACATGTAACGAAAAATGAATTTACCACAAACCTTTTTTCTGATCCTTTGGGCATCGTATCGGATTTGTGTGAACTCTCGCAGGCCAAAGGAACCACCAATCACCAGCAACTGAAATTATAAACCATCTGTGTTTAGTTAACTCAATAATAATAAACACTCTGGTCTCCTATATTAGGAATGTGCTTGTTTGAATAATGTCTGGTTAAAGTGAGCTAAAACAACGAGTCACAGTTTATGCACAGTTGCACAAAGAGCTTATAAATGTTAATTATTTCGGTATGTAATCCTTCATCATGGGTCAACAGTAGCACCAAACACGTCCTCCAAAATAACCTAATATGTGTAAAGATTTTTTGTAAAAACGAAACATAAACTCCACAGAGTAAATATCCAAACTTGCATATTTAATAAACTGACAAATAAGATAAAGAAAACGTATAAAAGTTATAACTAATCAGTGTAATTCTGTCTATTTAAATGTGTCTCGTGTAATTATATAGCACGACATAAGAGAAATAGCTAATAAACATCTGCAATAAAGTAAAGTTATAGTATATTAACTAACAAGAACAATCAGGAGCTTATTTTAAAATGTCTGCTAATATAAATATTACAAGTACACTGGAGAAGTAACTGATGAGGTGTTATGTATTCAGAAACCTGCTAACTTGCTAACTAACGTCTCCGTTAATACACAACCCCGTACTGTAAATATTACTCACAAGCATGGGAACTCCATATCTGACTGTTTTGTTCTTCCGCAGCGCCTTTAGATTAAACATGACTTTTGTCTCTCTTCAGCTAGAAGTCCATCTTACAGTATCATAACAGCGAGCAGGTCACGGCTTGGAGGCACTTCCTGGTTGGGTCCGACGCGCTAAAGCGTCCGTGTACGTTGCGAGGACACGACCGAAAAGTTCCTGGCGTGTATCGGTTCCGGACAGGGAAATTAAAAAGCGTTGTAGATAAATTGTACTTTACTTCACTTCCACGGAAATAATTTTGCCTCAAAGTATCTCGTTATTATTGGCCTTATACATTTTATATCAGTATGAATATATTAGACTATTTTCATGTCTTACATTTCACATTGCACAGAATACCACTAATACCACTAATAAAATGAATAAATAATTGGTTCTTTCTCGCATTGATAGGACAACATCAGCTTCTTTGCTACTTTAAAGGACCGGAAATTGGCTTTTTTTTTTTTTTTTTTTTTACTCACAGGTAATTGGGTAACTTCCTCTAGAGGCACTAGAAAACCGCAGGTAGCCTTCTATGTGTGTCAGTTCATTTATGATTATTTAATTGACTGTAAATCGTTAGAAAACACAGTAAAACTACAAAACAAAATAATAATAAGATAATGTAATAAACAGTACCATTATTATTATGTTCCTCATTACTGAATCTTTAAACTCAAATAGAATATTATGAATATTTTATGTACATACATTAAGAAACTACTTAAATAAATGTGGCTTGATTGAGGAACCTATTTGCTACTTTATTTTGGTAAATTCCCAGAACAACAGCTACAAAATTCAAGTTTTTTCCACTTTTTGCTCGAGCTATATCCCACTGATACTTTTATGCTATCAACTATACCTTTAATGCCACTTTCCTGCAATTATACATTAAAATGTTTTCTATTTAAAACACTACAGATGACAAAATAAATGAATTTAAACTATCTGTAAGTCTATGAAAGGTTTATATGAAATATTTCTCACATGTTCAGCCACGTTTAGAAGTAAAAGGCGGTAACCAAGTTGTGGTGTAGAAAATTATTGATGGTATTTGACCTGCAGGAAATATATGCAAAACATGGCCGTCTGAATGCAGTCATAAACAGCTCACTGCTGTGCTTCTTTGTGCACATCAGTTTATCTCTGAGCATTCAGGCCATTTAATGATTCTCTTCTCATCTACTTTCCCTTCAGATAAAATGATATCTACAGACTTTTATTATGATAAGCATTTACATTTCCCTAAGATAAATGTCCTCTGGATCAGAGAGTCAGATAAATGCACAACTCTATTAGAAAACCACTGAAGAAGAGACAGTATAGCAATTTTTCTTTATTACAATTTTCGTCTCTTATTTTCAATCAGGTGAAGAAAAATACCTTTTTTTGTTCAGTATAATAAAATATGTTAACTTTATTCATTTTTTTTTTTTGAAGAAAAAAAAAAACAATGACAACGAGAAAATAAAAACAGAAACATTTTCATTGTCTCTCCCTCTTTGTAAACCTGGAGAGCTGCTGCACTGCGTGGGAAGCAAATACAACGGAGACGGACAGTGAGGGAGCGGTGGAGAGGCTGGACAGGTGTGGGGTAGGGGTAGGGGTGAGGGAGGGAGGGAGGGGGGGAGAGCAGGATGAGACAGAGGATAATGACAAAAAAGATAAGGCCAGAGACATACAAAAAAAAAAAAAAAAAAAAAAAAAAATGAGCGTAGTAGGACAGGAGTGTGGCGACGGGGCAGTCGGAGGACGTGGCGGTGATCAGAGCAGGTAGGCTGGTGGTCCCGAGTCAGGACGACATGACAGAGTGTTCAGAGGTCGCTCTCCCCGTACAGAGCGGTGGAGAAGGACATGTAGTCGAGGGCTCCGGGAACGCCGTCGTGGCCGGTGTAAGGGGCCATACGGGCGATGCAGTACTCAGCCTGGTCCGGAGGCAGCTCCCGACGAAGCTCATCAGCTAAGATATAGTTCTACAGAGGAAACAAGGACGACATTCACAGTGTGTTATGTTCAGATACCAGCTGTAAGGAATATACCAACACAACCAACACACGGAGACAGAAAAAATAGTAACATTTTAAAACTCAACAGCTGTTTATAAAGCAATGCAATTGTTGGTTTCCTGCAGTTCTAGGCTCACTTATTTATTTTTTAAATTAGGGCCAGAGCATAATTCATTTTATATTGGTTCATATTCTAATTCTGTAAATTTTTTGATTACTCCGCCTATTTTATTTGATTAGATAATACTTATTTCACTTTAATCTAATCTAATCTTATTTTATTTTATCTTTCTTGTGGTTTTTAAGAGTGTTTTCTTTTATGGGCAATGAAGTGACAAAGTAATTTCCCTCGTGGATCATTAAAGTCTGTCTAAGTGTCTAAATAATGTAAATATGCCAGATTGTAGCCGAAGCTAATTTCCATCTGTTGTCCCTAAGGCGGAAAACAAAAAAACACAAACACATAGAAGAAAATGTAGAAAATACCCTGGGAGGAACTACATGTGGACTTTGCAACAAATACACAAACAGTTTTAGTGGGACAAACAAATGGAAGGAAACAAAAAGTGACCCCAGTGAATCAATTCATTTGTGACCATATTAGGAAAGGAGAAACACCCAAGACCCAGACTGTACATAACCTATTGTTACTGCATGTAGCCCTGTTCCACATTACTAGATAGACTATTATTATAACTACTAGACTACTGTCTGCAGGCGGATGACAAGATTTAACAGATGTCCACGCAGATCCACATTTTTATTTCACATACTCTGCTTTCTGGCAGCACAGCGATGTAGTATTTAGAGGGAGAAGCGTTCATAGTGAGAAGGTTCTTCCTGTCTGGAGTTTACATGTTTTTTTAGCTGTGTCTGTCTGTGTGGGTTCTTTCCGGGTTCCTCCCACCGTTCTAACACATCTTTATTAGGTTAATATGTGATTTTATGTCACATATTTTAATATGTGCACCCTGCCTCTTGTTCTTTAACAGCTGGGAGGTTCTCCCACAACCCTCCAGAGGATAAGGGGAAAGGAAATACTCTGTTTATTTTGGTGTTTCTGGCTTTGAGAAGTAGTCAGCAAAGCTAAATTTATCTTGAATAGACTGATTATGGTCTATGACGGTGAACTTATTAGCAAACAGTAACGTATGCACATATAGAGCAACATCAGCCAACGGCCTCCTCATAGAATTATTATCATCCTTTTAGATCTACGCTGGTATCCAGCAACTCTTGAAGGAAATATTTAACTGTTGAGGAAATGTTCCATTGTGTTCAGTTCGTCAAGGGTTTGATAATGTACAAAACAGGAGTGAGTGAGCTTTTCTGTGAGAGAGCTTCTAATGTAATGACATAAGAAACTGCACCTCTTACAACACATTTAGTCTCCACCTGAAGGGCTGGCTTCTGAAGAACCAAACATGTGAACATCACTATCTACCTTACAGCCTGCACGTTGTTTCTGTTGTCACCTTTTGAGCTAGCCAAATGGCTAATTCCTGGTTTTTACTGATGAATGACTCTTTCTGCTGTGCAATTTTAACAATTATTATTCCACAGATATGACAGTGGTTCCTAAAACATCTCATCAAAAGGACTACAGCTGAAAATTAGCCAGCTGGCTAACACTAGCACATTTACTGCGAAGTTGATTAATGTGAAATGTCCTTTTTAAATAACTAACACCTGTGGGCTGTTTTATATATGTGACAATAAACAGTATGTTTGTCTCCTTTCTTAAAGTTGATTAAATCCGATTCTTTATTTTGGGAATGTCAACTCAAACCCAGTACCGCACCTTATCCCCTGCCAGGACTTTGAAGGAGGCCATGACCTGGTCGGCGGTGTCCGTGTCGGCCGTCTCGCGGGACATGAAGTCGATGAAGGCCTGGAAGGTGACGAGGCCCATCCTGTTGGGGTCCACTATGCTCATGATGCGGGAGAACTCGTTTTCCCCCTTGTGGCGAGAGAGAGAGAGAGAGAGAGGGAGGAAGACGTGTGAAGCTCAGTCGCCATGGCGACAATCCCCGCGGCAACGCAGCAAAACAGCACAGCAAAGACCAGACACCTCGCATACAAACACGTAAAATATGGTAAAATATGTTGTCTAGTGCGTGGTCGTGCACATTACACAGGCTCATCCTTACATAGAAAATTATAATAACACACAAACAGTTTTTTTTAGTTTGAATAACATGAACCTCACTATCCATTCATTACCATTCCCGACAGGTCTGGTTAATCACACACAAACAAATGTTGGTACTTGAAGAGTGCTCGTGGCTTTACCAGGTTGTAACCCACGGAGATAAGGCAGGTTTTGAAGTCTTCAGCATCCATGATTCCTGTTCTCTTCTACAAGGTCAGAGACGGACATACGAAAAACAGGAGGAGAAAAAAGAGAGAAACAAGAGAAGGAGAGGCAGGGGGCAGCGGGAGGAAGAGGGAAAGTCGTGTGGAGCATGAAGGATGAACAAAGAGCAGGATTAAGGGAAGAGATCCGCAACGGTCCGTGACGCGGACGTCGCAAAGAGCGGGAAATCACGAAAATTTAGCCAAGAACAGAGGAGGAGGAGGAGGAGGAGGAGGAGGACGTAGTAGAAGTATAAGAGGGAAAAAGGTGCAGAAGAAGAAAAAAAAAGGAAAACCAGTTAAATCTCTCTGCGGCGCTGTGGCTACGATTAAGTACCTGTGCATCGTTGGCGATATCGAAGCCCAGGCTGATCAGGCAGGCCTTGAACTCCTCTGCGCCCAGAGTGCCCGAGTGGTCCTGGGGTGTGGGGGGGCGGCCAGTGCCAGGCGAGGCGTCGGGGGGGCCACAGGCCATGCAGCAACACATACAGCGGTGTCAGTGACGGTGAGGTGAGAAGGAAGGAGGGGGGAGGACAGGACAGAAGGGTGGGGTGGGACAGGGAGGCAGGTGAGGTGGTGTTGGTGGGGGAGAGGAGGATGAGGATGAGGAGGAAGATGGAGGGAGGGAGTGCACCATGCCCGGGGTGGGGGAAAAAGGAGGTGAGGGGGGTGAAGGGAGAGGGCCATGCACAAGAGATAGAAAACAGAGAACACAGTGCATATTCATTAGGATCTGGCAGGTGAACACACGGTGGCAGCAGAGCTGCCATGCTGGGCGAGGGCATTCAGAGGCGTTAATGTGCAGTGTGGCAGGCAGACTACAGGGCCTTGTGGTGAGGTCATTCATATCGTCAATGGCACATGTACTTGTCACAAAATGTAAAATCTTTACCTCTTTTTTGTACAGGCAAACATCAGAGCCAGATGCATCATTAAAAACAATATAAAGACAAACACTATTACGTTATTTTCTGTCAACTAAGAAATCACTTTATCAGCAAATAACTAAAGGCCAATTACAATAGAGTTAAAGATTTTAAATGTCCCTTTTCTCTAAACACCAAACATATTAACAAAAGGCTGGGCTGTATAACGGTTCATACTGAATACCGGTATTTTTTTGCCGTTCTGATATGAATTTTTAATATACTTGGCTAACGCTGTCCCTGAAAATGTCCCCAATTTTAGCTTAAAAAAATGTTGCACACAGACTACAGTTATTACGGTATCTCCACATTAGCAGGCAGCACTAACACAGGGCCATGCAAACCTGTTTTACTGCTAGTGTGGGATTATTCTACAATATTTAAAATAGTCCATCCTTGTCAATCTACTGCATTAATTCCTCTCTCAACCGGTAGAAAATGTTTGAAAATGACCTTGATATACATTTTTGGTCATAGTGCCCAGATCTACATCAACTATTTCCATTTGAGAAGCTGTAAGATCTAAAGTTTGGTCAGTTTTTCTTGCTAGATATTCTTACAGGACTGAAATCAGCTAACAGAATCTCATCTTCAGTCCTATTTTTATCCGATAATTAGCTTTCGATTAGTTGAGCAACACCTGAAAAATAACATTTTCACATGAATTTAGAAGAACTAACCAATAAATTACCAAAATATTATAACAAATAGAAGTTTTACAACTTCTAAAACATTTTTAACACTACAACAACGTAGATATCTGGCTTCATCAGGTCAGTTACCTCCTCCTGTCTACCAGCAAAGCTATAATCCTTAAAATCATAGACGTTTAGATAAAAACTAAACTAAGGCCAAGTCTACATTTGAGTTTCTGTGAGCTGTGATCGTTGACCACAGGTATTGATTAACAATGGAGCAGCTCTGGGAGGATGCGTGAGTTGGTACAGTAGGACGGTCCAATTATTGTCCATAATTGGTGCTGTTACTGCAGCGTTTGCATCAACGTAAACACTAAGCTCTGGAGGCTTAGAGGCGGTCGGCTTTTATAGAAGCAAATTTTAAATCTACCACCTCTGTTTCATTTGACCTTCCTCAACAATAAAAGCGTTTTGCCTTTTAAAGACGACTCTTGTGCCAACTACGGAGCAGTAAGGTTACTTAGCACCCTGATGCAGGTAACACACAAGCTGCACACGGTCTGGTTAAAACACTGATTGTTAGCTACACCTCGGGCAGCGTGACAGGACGTTCTCAAACCCAGAAGTCATACATTCTCACCTCAACGTCTTTTCTCTGCTGACGCGGTCTAAATATACAAAACACAAACTTGTGACTCCACACGCTGCAAAATGTTACGTCAGTCGGCAGCAACATAGTTTGACATTTTGAGAAAGATTCGCCATTCGTCTTGCAGAGAGTCTCCTAGAAATATTACACGGTTAGATTTGCTTACAAAGTCTCACTGGCAAAACCAGCAGTGTAATAAAAGTATTTGCATCTGGCCAGGAAATAGTCTGGTGCAAAAGCCCTATAAAACAGGGAGGAACCATTTAAGAACGCAGTCAGAGTAGGTGTTTTCCCCCATGTTTCCAGATCAGATTTAAGCTAAGCTAACTACTGTAAAGGCCTGTAAAGGCTCCTGGTTATAGTTTATCCAAACGCTTCTTTGAACCCCAACTTTCCACTAGTCCTCAAGAACTGAAGAAGCTACTTGGGTGAAACGTATTCAAGAAGCTCTTCTAAGCTAACTATTTGTTGGATTTGACGATTAGCTGTGGAGTGATGGAAGAAGAAACTTTAATTAATTAAAAACCCAGCAGCTGGAAAAGATTAACCGCAGTTCCTCGAATGGCCACATGAGGCTGGATCCAAAAGCGAGTTAACTTCACAGCAGAATTAAACACGTTAACATCCTAGTAGACAAATGTTCGGGGTAATATTCATATGTAATTACATATTTTATTTGTAATTTTATATATATATATATATGTGTGTGTGTGCTTGAATTTTGCTAGCTGTCTGCCTATGAATCACCTGCCTGTCTCTTAGCTCCACCTACTAGGTGGAGTCAGACACTACCAAGATGGCGACGGCCAGCGTCACTTTGGGCTTCAAAAGTGGTTCCACAGGGTTCGTCCATCTTTCTATTCAAAACAGTTAATGGTCAATGTACCACCACTTAAAATTATCTGACTACAAGTAAAAATATATATTGTATGGAAGCAGGATGAATTTATTCATTTTGCAAGTAGCTTAATTTACTTTATAACATCTTAAATAATTAATTTTATTCTGATAATCTTTTAACTGCAGATATCAGAGGAACACTAACCTTTAACTCTCTGCAACAATCTCAATAATGGCATTTCTTAAATGTCAAACTACAACGACAATAAACACTTTTGCTCCTGTTTCGAACTCATGTCTGTCTTCCAAAACCAAACGAATCTAGACAGCGGCCTGCAAATGAGCACGGTAGCGTCCGCCGACCTCTCCTCCTCCGCTGCTTGCCTGCTGCTTTCTGTCTGCACACTGACTCGGTTCGACTACTGACCCTGTCGAAGTGGTTGAAGGAAGCCCGGAACTCATTCAGCTGCTCCTGGCTGATGCCCTTGGCGTCTCGCGTCAAGATCTGGTTCTCGATCTCGTTGATGGTGCGGGCGATGGTGGTGAGGAGCTGCTCCCAGCCCACGCGGATGTGCTGCAGAGGAGAAGAAAGTTTAAGAAGAAACAGATTTTTAGACGTGGCCGGTTTAATGTAATTTAAGAGAAAAAAAAAACATCATAGTCATTTAAATTGAAGTGCTCTGATTTTCCTTTGCAGCCACCATGTTCCCTCAGTTTGTGCAAAAGAAAAGGCAGGAAATTATGTGATGCCATAAATCTTTAGAAACTGGTCTCAGTTACATATAGCAGATGCTGGGAACTATTTTTAGCTCTTGATTGATTAATAGTGGCTAAAGTGAGTATTTTAGCGCCACCATGTACAGTAGCTCACAGACGTCTTTTTAATACTTTCAGGACAGTGGAGCCGTTTGGCACAGAGAGAAGCACGTATCGGTCTTTTAATGTGATTTGTTAACAAGTAAAATACATCACAACCATCTCCGTTATCTGGAGCAGATGGCTTGACGTCGTCTCTTTACCAAACGCTTCACACAGCAGCTGATTCTGGACATCTGTCACAATAGGATTCATTTGGATTATTTCGGAGAGTATTCTTGGCAGGAAGGAGGGTTTAGTTTCCCTGGCGCTTGGCCGACGAGCCAGAAAGTTAATTTTCGCACACTGGAGGCTGGATGGTGAAACTGCCACGTCAGGAAAAGTTATGTTTTTGAAGACTTCGGTATGAAATATTTATAGGTCAGACCTGGAACGGACGAGTGATAACTGGGAACAATAAAGCGGAAATTCACCGGATGGCAGGGATCTCAGCTGGTGTTTTTACCTCCATGGTGTAGTTGGTGTGCTTGTTGTCAAAGATGAGAGCTTCCTGGATGAGCTGGTGGTCTCCCTCCAGCTGGTCGATCTTTGGCTTGTAGTTAATGATACTCTTCTCGTACTGGCGGAGGTGCGTCAGCTGGTCCTCCAGGGTGCCGTGCATCTCGATCGAGATGCGGCCGATTTCCTGCGCAGGCATAAAGCGTGATTAAAAACAATGTAAAGTGTAGGTTTACTGAATGGTTTAAGGATGTACGCTGTATGCTTTTAATTTGAAAATCCGAATATTACGTAAAAGGCCGCCACGATCATGAGGTTATTATTACCAGGAACATGAAAATCTTATCGTGCCAGGTATTAGGATTCTTCCCTACAGGATAGAAACTATAAAAGGGGAAAGACTGGTGAGTGGAGAAAGTTGCACTGACCTCCATCTTGGTTTGGATCCAGGGTCCGATGACGTTGGCTTGGTTGGCAAACTGTCTGCGCAGACGCTCGTTGTTCTGCTGCCGGGCGTGTTCTTCAATCAGAGCCTGGTCGCGCTGAGGCACCAGCTGCCTGACCTTCAGTGAACAGGAGAGCAATAAGAAACCAACAGGAGTTAATACTGACACTTCAGTAGTTAAGACAAGCTCTGAGATATTTGCTCTTGTGCCATCAAAGCTTTAATTGTTGCAGCCCGACACTAGGAATGGGCGAAAACTGTCTATCATACAGAATATACCAGCAAAAACAATCCCCAAGATAAGAATACATAGCTCATTTGTGGCTAGTGCTAACGGCTAATGAGGCTCCTCATTAATAATATGGAACTGGTTCAGATATTATGAGGTGGATGTGGAGCAAACTTGTCCCATATGCAAGAAAAAAAGATAATGGCTAAGGAAAGCAACGCAACAAATTTATTTCACCACTTCACTACAGTTTTCTCCACAACAAACCTGTATTTAAGTAGCTTATTTGACTATGAGCGGTCATCATCTTAGTCCAAAACATGGATTGGAGTTCTCATATTTCTATTGTGATTTTTATCGTTATCGCCGTTTATCGTGATGAATTTTTAAGCCTATAACCTCATCCCTACTCAACACACCTCAGGTTATGGCTGGACAGCGACTGAGCCGCCTTACCTTATCCCATTTGGCGTTAATCTCCTGTGGGTTGATGGTGGTGTAAGGGTTGGTGCCAGCCATGTTCACGTGGTAGGTCTGCACAATTTTGGCAATCTCATTGTGGATGCCCAGGATGGCCTGGCGCTCCTTGTCGGCCTCCGGCAGCGTGGCCTTGAACTGCTCGTGGGCCGTGCTTAGTCCCTGAGACAGACACAGAAAATACACACCACAAATTAGTGTCGGGGGTTTCCACACATTTAAAATTTCAAAATTCCTTACGTTTTCCAGACTTCTTGGTAAAAAATAATCAATTTTATGGCATTTGAGTAAATAGTTGTGTATCACGTAAATAAATTATGTCACGATTGTAGCTCATACGAATAAGTTGAGAATGAACTGAAATAAATTCAGTGCACGTTGTTTTTTATTGTAAGTTGCACATGAATCATCCATTTATGCCAAGCACCTTAAAAAATACAGATCGATCCATTCATTTTTTTTTTTTTTAGATATTCATAATTTCATGATCATTTTTATGAAACATGAATATTTTTCCATACACTAGTTGTCATTTCCCATATTTTCCATACTTGCGTAAGAACCCTGGAGTGTGTAAACGTGAAATATAACCGGCTGTGTTCATTTCTAGGGAATTTATGAACATCTTATCTTATCTTGGTTAATGACGTGTCATTGCTCTGGGGCGGGGTGTCTGGTCTGGTCTAGGTGGGCGCTACATGTCTACGTAACATCCACATGAATGAATGCCAGGTCCGAAATGCCGGCCTCCTTCTACAAACATGGACTAAACACTAAGAATTTGTCATTTTAGGAAAAGTCTTTGTAGAGTTATCTGCTTTTTCTGCTGAGAGTTAGATGAGAAGATCGATATGACGCTGAGATCTGTCTGATAAATGTCATTCCCATCCAAAGAGAACAAAACGAAACTTGATTTCAGTGGGAAAAACAATGTGCAAACCAGCGCTTTGGGCGGTTTGATCTTTGTTCAAATCAAAGCAACATGACGCAGATATACAGATTTAACAACCGAGATTTCCCACTTCCTCACAGGCTACATGTCACCAGTTTCCTTTATTCAAATAGAGTCTCCTCTGTTCTTCTTGTGTCCTGTGATCACCTGGATTTCTTCGATGGTGTGGACTATGAAGGTGTCCTGCAGGTCCTCCATCGCGCCCTCCATCCAGTTGTTGAACGGAGCCGCTCTTTTGGCAAACTCAAGGTACAGTTGGTCGATGGTTTCAAGCAGCTTCTCGGTCCTCTGTTAAAACGTACAATAAAGAGTAGCTGATGTTTTATATGTTCATACTTTTTTTGTGGGTTAATTGAGTTTTATTTTATTCACAGGTGGATTCAGGGGTAATACTTCTATGAATAGTTTCTAAGCTAGCGGGAACCATGAGAATCAAACAGCCTCTGACTGTGAGGATAACAAAACAAGATATTTCAAAGCCAAAAAATTTCATTCATTCTTCAGTAACTTGTTTAGCTTCAGTTCCCTCCCCGAGTTTCTTTTATCCCGTGTGTCACCTGCAAAGCTTCACTGCGTTTCTGGGTCATAGCTCCGAGTGCGTCCCACTGGTCACAGATCCGCTGGCAGCGAGCGTTTACACTCGGGGAGTCGTAGTAGTCCAGCTCACTGGAGAACGGCACGAACAAGAACAAAAGAGATTCACGATTCATTATCAGCGCTGCAGCAGCTTCAATGGTTGGTTCCTGCTGTGTGTTGGTTTGTCATCTCGATTTGTGGATTTGTTTCAGCCCGTGACGAGTTCATTTGAGTCAATGTTTGTCCTCCACTTTCTCAGTGTTTTCTCATTTACATCTAAAAATTAAGTTCACAATTTAGGATTTTATTGACGCGTTCATCAGGTCTTACTTTAACTCCTGCGCGATGGCTGCGATCTGCTCCACGCGGTCTTGGTGTGCAGCCAGGTCGCTCTCAAAGGCCTCGTGTTTCTTCAGCAGGGCCTTGATCTCCGACAGAGAGGCCGTCTCGTAGTCCCGCTTCTGCAGCATGTCCTCTTTACCTGCAGGAGAAGGAGACGCAGCAGACGCCCCAATAAAGTTAAAATAACATTTAGAATATTAGTGTGTTGGAGCTTTTTCCAGCTTCTTGGAAACGTTCAGTACCGTCGGTCCAGGCTTCGTGGATGGCGGCTTTTTGGCGGAACTTCTCTGCCAGGTGGTCGAGTCTTTCCAGCCTGCGGATCTCATTGAGGAGCCACTCTTCGTAGCCCTTCTCCGCCCCCTCTAGACCTCCCCAGGCATTGTTAATGTCCTGCACGAGGCGAAGGAAGACACTTGACAATTTATTTCTTGCCAAAAGCACGCAGACGGAGAAACAAACATAATAAACGTCTAAATTAGACTGTGGCTGCAAAGAGTGAAAATCTGTTCGTTTTCCCAAACAACCGTATGGTGTGAATTTATCTTGAGTCACTAGGAACGACAGATATTTCTGGTAATGCTTATTTATCCATGAGAAGAAGCATTAGCATAGTTTTAAATGCATTTGTACCGGATGAGTTATTCACTCTCCCTTTTGCTCAGTTTTGGTCTCCTCCACATCTTTAGAAGAATAACGGTCTCTCTGGAGCTGCTAAATGCTAAACTACGGTCAACAAGTTGTAAATAAATAAATGTTGTCTGGCTTCATGGTTTCAAGTTAATGCTAAATAGTTATTGTACAAAGGCGGCTTAATGTTTTTGTTCAACTAAAAATGATGAAACCAGAAGTGTTGACCATTGTTAGCATGCTAATTTGCTAATTATTGCAGCTTGAAGTTGGACTACGTACAAAGATATCGCATGGAAAATTTTATGTATATGCACAAATATGATGAATTTTCAACTATTCAAGTAAAATATTTGAACACAACTGTTCATGTTTTGAAGTTAAGCTGCAAAGGTCTCCCTAGCTTTATGTATAAAGGTAGCTACGCTTCCATATTTCTTGCAAAGTCGACAAGGTTTGTGCATAAAACTTGTTTGTATCCCAAAGTTCTTAGATTTTTTTTTTTTTTGCATGTGAATTCATTCTTGCAAGAATTGCCGTGACCTACCGAGACCATCTTTCCCTCTGAGGGCATGAAGGCGGGCCTGTTGCTGAGCCTCAGCTTGGTCTGCAGGGTGTTGAAATTGATCTCCAGCTGACACTTCTCCTGCACTTTGGGCGGCTTGTGGAGGCGGCGGTAATCTCTGAAGTCCTCCAGCTTCTGCTGCATGGCCTGCATGGTGTTCTCAGGCATTCGGTTCTCCAGCCAGGGGATGGTGCGACGGATCCACTCCAGCAGCTGGTGTGTTGGTGGCGTGTAGACAATGTGTGTGCATGTGTGTGTGCGTGTGTGTGTGTTTGGTTAATAAGAGGATGGAGATGCAGGATAAACGAGTGAAATGAAGAGACAAGGAGAGGCAAAGGAGAACCGTGCCAGTGAAAGAAAAATGGAGGATCACGTTGGCAGAGAGGAAGTTAATGAGGTGTGGAGGATGTGATTGATGTGTGAAAAGAGAATACAGGTGGTTAATCAGTTAGCTAATTGATTTTTTTTATCCACTCTTGCAAGCAAATGAAAATACAAGAACATCTAATTGTTTATTCATTCTTCATCATATACTTTTATGTGAATTTTTCTTCCTTGTTGTGCATTTTCCTGACATCTTCCTGACAAAGAAACTGAGGCAGAACAACATCTTAACGCTAGCTACGGCTAGCATTAGCATCGGCTTCTATATGCCAAAAAATCAAAGCAACAGTGTTTTTGTCTGACTGCATTTATTCTACATCTGCCACATTACAGAGCACAAACACCCCCAGAGGTTTCGGAGGCGAGGGAGTGGCTCAGAAAGGGGGGAGGAGGAGGGCGCGGGAGGTGGGGAGGGAGAAAGGGAGGGCAGAGGAGGTGCAGGACACATATAGGGGAAAAAAACTGGGGTGTGCTCACATCACTGGCCAGCTTCTCATAGTCCTCCATCAGCTGCTCATTCTCTTGGTTGACAGCCAGCACCTTGCAGATCCTGTTGGCCGCTGTCTCTGCCTGGATGACGAGGAGGCGAGGGGAGAAACAAAGTGAGACCCAGAGCTAAGTGAGAGCACTTTTTTGGGATGTTTCCAGGTGCTCGGCCTTCTATAATACTCAGTTCCTATCATGTAAAGTGCATCTAAACATCCATCCATCCAGACTGCATACAGAACCGTGCTGAGATTGTGAATGAAGCAATACACCAGGAAGAATGCTGCAAGCATTTTTTTGTGTGTGTGTTAATGTCTGAGACTTGTCACTAAAATGTCCCATTAATCATGTCTAAAATAATGTCCATTTCCAGCAGGATTCACTCAGGTGACAATTAAAGGGAGCTGGAACAAGGACGTATCAGATTGTACCTGTCATCAGGCGTCGGGGCACATTTCCCGAGACACTGTCTTTTTATAGAACAGCGTGTTCTTTAGGGCTCTATATGGGGAGCTTCGACTGGGGAAATGAAGAGTGAAGCTCCTGGGAGAGTTTAAAAGAGCCCAGTGGGGGGGTAAACAGAGGATCCTCATCCATGACACAGCACTTCCTTACCGCTGCCTGTCAGGCTTTATCGCCGGGTTTCCAGCATGTAGTCAGTTAACCCGTTGTGCTCAAGGCGAAAATGTGACGGAAACAAGAGAAAGGTATTTATAGAGGAAAAATACAGGTGGAAATTTAAGCGACATGCAAAAAAGTCTGCAGCAGATTTAAGCTGAGAAATTCAGAAAAATCCATCGGACACAAAGCCTCTATTTAACGACATCATGTTGTGTTATCTGTGTGAAACGCTCGACGAGGATTGATTTGAAAGGCAGAATTAGCTCGGAGCCGTGTCTTTTCCCCCAGACTACCACTTGAATCTTCCTCCTACCCCGGCTCACGGCTCAGGGACTGGCATCCCACACCGAGGACCGCTTCCAGCCTCTTTTGTCAAAAAGATCACAGAGGAAAATTGGCTCGGGTCAGAGAAATGCTCCGGGGGCCTCCACCAGGAGCTGCCTTAAAAGGAGAGCCAGGATGTGCGGGTCGTGCTTCTGTGAGCAAATGTTTGCACGCTGGGCCTGTTTACTGAAAAGCCTCGACAGCCAGGGCGGCGCTCATGAATTACTTTGCCCTGACATCAGTGGACAGAGGACACCGGAGGGAGGGACTGTTAAGACAAAACTATCTCAGCACTCACCCGTGAAGACAATGGGGACCTAGTCCCAGTTTGTGTGTCTCATGTTTTATCTTTTTTAAGCATAAACACCTGGAAAAACTTTTAATATTTAAATATTTAAAAGTATTTCCAACTTACTGAACTTCCTCTCTGAATCTTTTGTGAATGTGTCTACTTTTTTTTTAATTTGAGCCCTTAAATGTGCAGTAACTTTATTTTAGACTTGTGTGACTTATGTAGTTTCACATCGAGAATATACAGCACATTAGATTTGAGTTAGAGTCCTGCTTCAAACCACTTGAGCTCTATTTTGCTCTCCGCAAGCTCCTCAGGTAAATGTGCAACTCTTTAGCCTAGCATAGTGGTGTGCAGCGGGTTTGCACAAACTCAATGTGGACCTGAAAGCTAAAACGGAGCTGAAAGATGTAAAAAATGGTGCAAAGAACTGAAACTAACTGCAGGATCGAAGCCTATTTTCCCAAGCGGTCGCGTAACAAGTTGAATTATGTGGAGAACACTGGTTAGGGGTGCCAAAAAAAATTAAAATAATGGGATAAAAGGCCAAAACAATACCTTAAAAATGACATTTAATCATAGTAGCATAAAACATGCCTGTGGGTAGAGTGTAAACTCCACCACGGATCATTAAAACCTCATCATTTCCTGAAATATCACAGAGGACATCACCTCAGCGCTAGCTGCTACCTTGCATTTATCTATAATTATGTTATTTTCCACTTCATTTGCATGTGGGACGTGTCTCAAGGAATAAAGTTAGAAAATGTAGAAAAGAATCATATATTAAACTACAGACCAAAAGTTTGGAAGCAAAATCAAATTTTGCACATAAAAGATCATAGTTTCATTATTGTGCTCTGAAACTAAATAAACATGAATATTATTACTTGATTGTCATGACTATAATTATCAGGTCTTTGAGTTCTTCATAGTAACCTCCTCTGGCTTTAACAACAGCATGGCATATACGAGGCATTTGTTCCATAAGGGATCTTTGTATGCAGATCCTCAAAAGTCAAAGAGTTAAAGTGAATGATACAAACTTTTGACTTTTGCAAATCTTCTCGACCCTAAAACTAAGCCCTTCTTTTCTTTTGCTGACATTTATTCAACAATGGTCTGGTAACATTAATGGACACCTCAAAGTAAACTGAGGAAAATGGTTCATATCGATAAAAGTAAAGTATGATCGTGCAGTAAATTCATCCCAAAATACACAGAACTCATGCTGGTTTTTGAGAAAGAACTGTGAACAGAAACTTAATTTGCCTCCAAACTTCGGGCCTGTAGTGCACCTCTGAGCACACGTCGAGACTCAAACTGGGGGTAATGTGGTCTTTAACTTTGTGCGAGGACGTCCATGTACAGAACCATCCAATAAAGAGAGTGATGGTGTTTATGGGCAAATTCCTGCCCTGGAGGGGGGCGCAACTGAGGTGTTAAACAGAGGAAGAGAAACAATTGGTCTGCGCTCCGTTCCTGTGTGAACTCTATGCCAACGCTGTAAAGCTGTGAGCCAGCCTGCAACGCTTTCCAGACTTTAGCTTCTCAGCAGAACCAGCAGCTCCATTAGCGCTAGTACGGGCTAAGTCTCTGCAGAGATCTTTGGTCGATTCATCTTTGGAGTCAGTGCGGTGACTTCCTGCTGGTGGAGGAGAAAGGTTTGCGCACTTATCAAGGATCGATATGCTCGTTGAAAGACGGCAGATAAGCTTCTGAATAAGTAACGTTTCCTGGTGGAGACGCCCACATTAAATATACATGGAGTCATCGCACTTGTAGGAAAATGAAATCATGCACCGGATCCGTTCGCAGATAAGATGGCAGCGATGCAAATAGGTGTGTTTGTTGGGCTGCCTAATGTTTTAATAAGTAGTTAAAGCAGATATCCTACTCTCACGTGGATTATACCAGCTGTCGTTAGCTATTTTAGTCTAATTTCTCTAATACATGCCACACAAATGCTAATAGTTTCAGGCTCTCCTTTGTCTAAAACTGACCTCTACAAACTCAAGGCCATATTTCCTCTTCAGCTGCTAAATGCTCGACTCATGTCTGTCCACTGATTGGTGCTCGATTTGTAGTGTGCAGTGGGTTTTTGGAGCTTTTTTTTTTTCTAATAACATTAATTTAATCCAGCTGCCAAAGGCTGAGAGGCTCCACAGCACTGAGGAAAATCACAGTGGTTTGTTCACTGTGAGTCCGTCAGAGCATTTTTAGGTTTATCTTTAGCTTTATAAGCAGTGAACATTTTGGTAAAGGTGTATTGGAGAACTTTAACCCTGGAGTTTTATGTACCGGGGGCCAGGTCATACTTTATGTTAAGTAAAAATGCAGCCTGTGCCCTTTTGCAAAGGTTGACAATCACTCGGTACCAGAAGCACTGCAGCTAAAGTGGATGTGGCATTTATTGTACTTCACTTCTATTGTATTAAATGTTGCGGAGCTGCAGTTAAAAAATATTGTCAGTGTTTAGCGATTGTTGTAAGGCTCTGTTCTCAAGTCCTGGTGATTAAGGCAAGGAAACAAAACCTCTTAAGTGATTCTTATCTACAGAACATAAAGTATTTCCCTTTATAGACCCCTTCATGGCCTACGCCACTGTGACATCACGGCGCCACCTGGAGGCAAAACAGAAGGAAGTTTTTCTTTCTGTATTTTTGGTGCCAAAACCAAAAAACAGCCACTGCCAGTCGTAGACAACTTTGCTTGAACACGATTAAAAGAAAGGATTGTTAAGTTAGTCGTTATTTAAAGGATTCTTGATACATGCTAATGCTAACCACGAGCTAACGCAACGTTAGCCGTATGTTTCAGGGGTGTCCAAGCAGAAGTTGTATTTACTACGTTACCCTCCGCAGTGGTTCCGCTTACTTCTTCTAATATCTTTGTTGGAGAGGCTTCACTTAATAAAGACAGACCAGAGTTCGTCCCCTCTGTGTCCTCCTTTGGTCAAATTGTCCATTCAGTGACTGAGAGTGTAGGGGTTGGTGAATCAGTCAGAATCTACTTTTTAAAATAACACTCATGGTGGTAGGGAGTGTATTAGTAGATTCTCTAAAAGACGCGTTTTCCTCATCCATTCTTGCCAAAACAGTCCATTGAAATAAGTTAACCAATGTTTAGAAGCTATAGTGTTTGAACTCTTTTGCCTCCAGCTAAGCCCCGCCCCTCAAAATACATCACACTGTTTACAAGCTGTGAGGGGATCTATAGTCACAGTTCTGCCACTGCTACTGACTAAATCTGGAATATTTTTGTTGGGTATTAAATAATGAAGGGGTTAGGCTGTGAATGCATTGTTTAAATTCTCCTTTATGGTGCTGGTCAGTGTTTTACGATTAAACTGTTGTGTCACATGAGAGCATTCAAAAGAAGCTCATAGGCATTAATGTATTAAAGAATAATTAATTCATATCTTCTTCCCTAAGAGATTGTGGAGTCACTGAGCAATGTAGATTATATTTTATTATGTTTAATTTTCGCACTGACACGCACTGCGCTTCATTTCATTGTACAATGACAATAAAGATATTCTTCTCTCAAATATTGGCAAAACACTCGCCATGTTCCCTGCTAACCAGTTTTGTCAGGTCTCCGCTCATCGTTTGACATTTGTTCGCTTCTTTTCTCACCTTCTGTTTGCCTGAGAACGCGTGGTAGTAACACGACACATAAGTCATGACGGCCTTCTCATCTGGCCTCAAGGTGCTAATGATATCTGCCCAGGGAACAGAGGAAGGGGGGAGAGAGGGGGGATGGGGGGGAGGGCAGAGAAGAGAGAAAAATGCACAAGAGTAAAAGAGTGCAGAGACAAAAGGGCCAGCAGGGGGCGCAACCACGAGTCGTCTCCAGTCTACCTGCACTTTTATTGTGTTTTAAGGGGGAATCTTCTTGGTTAATAATGAGATATTTTGAGTGTGGAGGTGGAGCATTGAAGAAATAATGTGCTATTTATTCTGAGCTTCAGCCGTATCTTATCTCACACCTCTCAGATCTATGATGCAATCCAGAGTCTGGCTGTAGTTGAACGTGTTTCAGAGAGGCAGACCACGCTCCTCCACTCTCTCCTGCTATAAACACAGACATTTTTGAGCCGAGTTGCTAAAACACAGCTGTGGTGAAACGATCCCTCTACTGCTGGGCCTCTCACACTGACCCTGCTCTTATATAACTTCTTCGTCTTCTTCTACTCCTTCTTCTTCCTGGAGGAGAGTCGGGCCACAGCTAAGAGCTCCGAAGGTAGCTGTCAAACTAGCCGACAATCTCTCATTATTTATCTAAGGAAAACTTCCTTACAGAGGAGAAGATAGACCGGAGCGAGGCGGCGTGCATCCGTTAAAATGAGCCGACTGCTCCGACTTTGAAGTGCTCGCTTTAATTTCATTCATTCCTCCACCCTCAGTTTAAGCTGTCACTCCGCAGCCTGAGCATAACCAGCCGTTTAAACCGTTACATCTCCCCCTCTGGACCTGATTTCAGGCTAATTTGTCTAAACCACTGCCCCTATCATCATCAATCACATTGGATCAACTCTGCCACACCTCCCACTCCACTCGCACCTTCTTTTCAAAAATGCTAATCAGAGGTGGATCCGAGGCCTTCGAGAGCCGTGACAGTCAGGTAAACTGGAGACACACTTATGCTCAAAGCCTCCAAGAACAGAGCGTTTTTATCCCATCATGCATTTGGTGGCGTGAACCATGCGGAAAGTAAAGGAGAGTGACCCCTGTAGGGAGCGTTGTGCGCTGCAGAGAGAGAAGGATAACGTTAGGAGAATCACCCGGTGGGAGGAAAAAAGGGGAGAGGAGGGCTGAGGAAGAGGAGTAGGAAGAGGAGGATGAGGGAGACGCTGCATCCGGGATACCTTCTGGGCGCCGGAGAAGGCATGGTAGAAGCTAGAGACGTAGGTCATGATCGCCTTCTCGTCCGGACGGGCAGTACCCACAATGTCTGCGGGGGAAGAGAGGATGTCAGAGGGGGAGGGGAGGGGGCGGAGTGTGGCGTGAGGAGGGAGGGAGGGGGCCGAGGTCGTTAAACAGTTAAATGAAGAAACAGGAAGTATAGCTCATCACATGAATAATATCCAGAGAGGAAAGAAAAACTGTCCAGATGTGAAGATTTAATTTGAAACCGCAGTCTGTTCTTAGAAGAATTTAATTTTTTGTTTTAATGCCAACAAATACCTACTGAGCAGAAACCAAACATGAAGCATGACGTGAAAAAGCTTCATTTATTTATACAGAAAGGACTGCGTGTTTATGCTCAGTAGAAAATAGTCTGCCTCTGTGTGCACAGCTGCATCAGAGAATGTAAAGCACTAAATCAGAATTCTATATCTTTTGGATGGTCTATTAAAAACTCATATAAAGTCAAAGCAGACCTTAGCAGCTCATGACTAATAAACCAATGGAGCCCCTCGATGCGTGTTCATGTTAAGTAATGTAGATGGGGAGTAAATTATGCAAATAATAACTGTCGAAAGATTACAGGTTGGGTTTTGTTGACCCCAAGCATTTGCAAAAGGTTCTCAGATGTCTGGACAGAAATATATTTTAGTTCTTTAAACACAGCAGAAAGTCGTCTCTTCACGTCATCGCTTCACTATTAGACTGCTCACCTTCTGCGTCCAACATCTTGGGAATGTCCAGGTACTTCTCTGCCACGTCGAAGGCTGTGTTCAGGTTGGTCATGGGGTCATCCTGTCAACGACAGAACCGAGGGAGCATGAGACTTAAGACTTCAACATGTTGCAGCAGCTGCACCGAAGGAATCGTCCAATGAATGTAAACGAAACCTGTACTTATAAATTCTGGATCTGGGAGACTTTTGTTATCGTCTAAGCTAAGCAAACAAATGTCTGGCTGGAGGAAGCAGAATCTATTTTCTCATCGAATGCTCTGCTAGAAAGCAAATAATTATTATAATTACAATAATTACAATAATTATTATCAAACTCTTATTTTAACTGCACGGAAAACAGACACAAACTAATTAGAAAATGTATCTCTCGTTCTATCTTTTGGGAATTTTTAACTGTCCAAATATTTGCGACAAAACAAATGACTGTACTGTTCATTTGTCCAATATGTGTCTACATTCAAGAGGTTTTGCAATTTGCAGTCAGATGTTTGGTATTCATCTGATTCACAAATTGCTTAACAGGAGACATCAACTTATCTAACAGAAAGAAAAAATAAATGACAGCATGGTTTCCGTTTTGTTTTTAGCTTCTTGTCCCAGTTTCAGAGTATTTGTCTTAATTTGGAAATAAGGGATTTGTAATTTGTAACTTTTTTTTTGTAATTTGTTCATTTCCACCATAATACGGAGACAATAACGTAGAGGCCTTCAAATATCTATGTGTAAAATGATGTGTGGGCAAAATGAATACGTGTAAAGGGAGGTTATTGTGAGTCCTGGTGTATTAAAAAGGACTTCAGTCTGGACTAACAGTGAAGAATTATATTTTAAAAATACAGTGACTTGTATCGTCTGTTGTTCGTGGTCTCACCTTGCGCAGTTTTCCATAGTCAATGAGCTCTGGACGGTGTCGATGAATGAGTGCGCAGAAACCCAAACCGTCTTTCCAGCTGAGGGAACAAGGAGGAGAGATTGTGATGCGGGTCAAAGAGAGGTGAAACATGAGGGAAAATAAAAAAAGGAATTTGACTTTCATCTTTAAGCAAAACCATTCTTCTCAGCCTGTCTCCTTAATTACATTCGTGCAACACATCATCCAAAGGTCTCCAAACAAAGCTCTTAGAAATTATGTTTTTTTCTTTTTCATCATGAAGTTTCATTTGACCTTCATTCTTACATAATAAAAGCATAAAATTATATATTACAGACGTATAATATAAGACAAGTTGCACAGTATGTCTAAAAGGAGACAGGGAGTCGGTTCTTTTTCTGCTCGTTCAAAGGAGAAACTGTTGGAAACTCTGGAGCTCTGGTGAAAAGTGAGCCGTCACATTATTTTCAAGGGCAGCACAGAAAAATGGGAAATTACACTGTGTTAGCATTTCAGGGATTCTGGAACATGTTCAGAGAGATAGAAACTCCTGCTCGGACACTTCTGTACACTGAACAGACGTTGCAACCCGGTACTGGTTTTCTCTAATTTTAACTAGAGTAATTTTCTTGGCAAGTGGTCGCACGAGACTCACTGACTAACAGATGTGATGTCTTTGCACTGAAGGCAGAAACCAGAAATACCACTTATTATTTATTTATTTACTTTCATGGTAGATTTAGTAATTTATATCTGTTTTTTCCACTTGGGGCAGCACAATATTCTGCATACATTAACATTATAAAGTTAATAAACTTAACTCGTTAGTAAACCTTAAATATTTCATTTATTTCTAAATGAGCATTTAAATAAGTCTGTGTTCTGGGCCGGTGGGTGAATTTGAGTCACATCTTTGAGCTCTGTTTTGGCCTCCACCATGTTCACCAGCTTTCACTTTCAGACCTTACTTGTCATCTTCTATGATTTTAAAGTTTCTCCAGCCTGTTAATATGTTCATTGGGAAAATATCAGCTCCTAATAACCACACAAACACTTGATGTGATCGTTTCTCTCTAGTATGTGTGTTTACCCCACAAACATCAGGTGACCTATTTTACTGTTTTTCCAAAACAAGCGTTGGGTCGCTCTTGCTCATCTCCTACTATTGAATGAATTCAATTTTGTCAACAAAGTTGGAGGGGGGGGAATGTTCTTCTTTCTTGATAATATTTCCAACGCTAATATATCAGCGATTGTGGGAGCGAGTTCCGGCGACACACCGGAAGTAGCACTGAGCCAGCGGGTAGCGAGTTAACGAGTTTCGTTTCTCGTAGCAGTTTGTTTGAACGTTTGACTGTTTTCCCAACGCCTGATTTCCGAACGATTTTTCAGTGTCTCAGTCTTAATCGAAATAATAAACGCGACCAGCCTCTTTTGCTACGTAGCCACTACTGATACGCCTCAAAGCTTTTAAGGTTGTTTACTGCCTCATCGACTGAAGCGACAAAGTTAAAAAAAAGTTGCTAAAATGCTACTGTATGTTATCTTTGACCACTTTTCACGTCATCCTCCCACCCCTCTATATTAATAGGCAGCGGGATTGTAACGTTGTCACGTTCGCTCATATAAAGTGGATTTATCACGAACAGTTAACATGTAAACAAATGCCAGTTCCGGGTCACACCGGAAGTCCCGCCCATAATTCACGCAAGGGCTGATGGGGACTAGTGGATAGTGAGTGATGTTACACGTAAACGCTTAAATGTTAACAAAGCGGTTTATTTATAGATCATGTAAATAGTGAAGTTCAGGCTGACGAATGTTAAAGTTTCCATGTAAACTTACTCAGTGATAAAAGCCCTGACGAGATGACAACAATAACAACAAGCAGCATTCTCATGTACATACAATCAATGTATTGTACAAGATGTTTATTTGGAAGCTCTGGATATTTTTAGCGTCTCCTTCTGCAGTTCTTTGATTAGTGGCCTCGGCTAAATGTAGCGCCATGAGATGGATCAGTGCAATCTCCATCTGGAGCTCTCTGCTCGCAAGGTAACAAATTAGTGAGATGGGTTATTTTAGTGCATTACCATCCATAAAAAGTAATGCACGCAAGGAGCTTTCACAAGGGCGCTCACAGCTTGTCATATCTGAATTAGCAGCACTTTAGTGCTCGAGGGAAAAAAAAATAAATCCTTGACTGAGGTGTTCAGCTATCATCTCTCCCAGAAAGAAAGACCACATCAAAAGCCTGGCCTGCGACAGTTCCTTTCCCCTGCCTCTCCATTCCCCGTCCCCTGAAATGACCTCCCCTCCACCACTATTCTTGCCTCGGCTTTCATCAATATCTGAGCATCACAGTGGGACTCTTTCAATAATTCAACACGCGTGGAGGCTTCCTGCGAGGGTGCGGATTCAGGAGTAACTGAACCTGTGCATGACACAAGGATACACAAGTATCTGTTTTTAATGTAGCAGATCTACACAAATGGGTATGAATGTAGTTGCTGATTTTTTGCTACTACCGGTCCTTCTCAGTGGGTCTGGTTCATGCCAACATGTCTGATGTCTGCTCTCGGTTAAGTCTGTTTGCTTTCAGGTCTGCTCTGTTCGCCTTCAGAACCGTTTGGGGCCCCTGCCGAGTCAGGAGCTATTTAGGGAATTTTGTTTTAATGCAATCCGGGTGTTCTCAAAATATAGTTTCTGATAAAATCTTAACAGAATCAGACAAGCTGAAAACTACAACTGAATTTGAAGCAGTGCCAGTTAGGACTCGCAGCAACTTCAACCCGAATTTTAGTTTTATTTGTTTTATTCAATCTGTGAAGATGTAAATGACTCCTTGTGGTTTATTTGGCAGTTGTAAAAAAAATCACATGTAGACACAATTTGAAGTTAATTTTATGGTGCATCTCAAAGTTATCCTTATTGCAACATGCAAGAACTGTGTTAGTGTTCACATCTGCGTAATATGTGGCTAGAGGTCTAGACTACAAGATAAGACACCTGTGTGTATATGTGTGCACACCTGTTATTAGTTTTTGTGTCTGCTTTCATTCTGATCCAGTCAAAACAAGTGTAATGTCTTACAACCCTTACGTTATAAGTCCCTGACGCACTAATGTTTTTTCTAATGCTCAAAAACATTGTTCTCAATGTCTGCAAAGAAAATAAATACTAGTCAAGACAAAATACGAGCAGGGAGTGGACAAAACCATATGCATTCTGTGGTCGGAACCTCTACTTGCAGTCTGAGTCAGATTTCATTTTGTTTTCATTAACTTTTATTTCAACTGTATCTTTTGTGTGTACTGAAGGACTTTTCTGCAGACTTCTTTGTGGGCTTTTAAAACTTTGACGGCTCTCAACAGAAGAGAAAATGAACTCAGATCATTTAGAATTGCAGCAAACACTAGAGACATTTAAGGAAAGATTAAGGTGAGGAAAGAAACCCCTCTTGCTTAGCTTAATTCAAATCCTGAAAACACAAAAGGACTATCTGGACTGAAAAGTTGCACTTGAACGCATTGCAAACACTTCAGACAATGGTCGGCATGTTCTGCACCTGCATGAAAAGAAGTGAATGAATTCCACAAAGCTGGAATGATAAGTCTGGATTCTGTCTCGTTTCTTGACTTCTGTGTGATCATTTAATAGTCACGCAAATTAGTGTCAGCAGGGTCAGTCTCGCAGACAACAATGCCAGCAGGTAGCAGTACCCTGTATTCATCATTCAAAGGGTGGAACCAGAAGAGCTACTATTAGCTTGGAAGCTAGGAAGCCCTACTATTAGTTAGGTGGCAGAGAAGCTAGGAAGAGCTACTATTAGCTGGGAGGCTAGGAAGCGCTACTATTAGCTGGGAGGCTAGGAAGCCCTACTATTAGTTAGGTGGCAGAGAAGCTAGGAAGAGCCACTATTAGCTGGGAGGCTAGGAAGCGCTACTATTAGCTGGGAGGCTAGGAAGCCCTACTATTAGTAAGGTGGCAGAGAAGCTAGGAAGAGCTACTATTAGCTGGGAGGCTAGGAAGCGCTACTATTATTTAGGTGGCAGGGACGCTAAGGAGAGCTACTATTAGCTGGGAAGCTAGGAAGCGCTACTATTAGCTGGGAGGCTAAGAAGCCCTACTATTAGTGAGGTGGCTAGGAAGCTAGGAAGAGGTACTATTAGCTGGAAGGCTAGGACGTCATACTATTAGCAAGGTGGCTAGGAAGCTAGGAAGAGATATTATTAGCTGGGAAGCGAGGAAGGGCTTCGCAGCTGGGAGGCAAGGAAGTCCTACTATTAGCAAGGTAGCTAGGAAGAGCTACTATTGGCTGGGAAGCTAGGAAGCCCTACTACTATTAGAGAGGTGGCTATGAAGCTAAGAAGGGCTACTATTAGCTGGCATGTTAGGAAGAGCTACAAACAGTCACACAGAGATGACCTCTCCCGAAACATGCTGATCAGTTGGACTACAGTTTATTCATTCTAGATGATTGGGTATATATAACCATTTTAGTATTTAAATATTCAGATGAGGCTAAGATAAAAATATAAAACAAAGAGGCTTCTATGTGCCCTCTGTACTTTATTGCGTGCTACTTTCATCATATCCGTTTCTGGGCTGGTTCCCTTAGATGATCCGCCAATTAGGGTGATTTCTCTCACCGGCTGTTTGAGGTCTGAATTCTGGTAACAGTGCAGGACACACACCACTGAAAACTAAGCTCATAGCCTCACAGGCTGACAGTTTGGTGTGTCAGAGCCTGGTTCGGATATAATTTGGCGGTTCGGCCGATTGTCAAGGCAAATTTTTTCCACGAAGGTTTTGACTTAATAAATCTGACTTTAGGTGAGATGTTGGCATCCTGTTCGTGAACACTTTTGGCCTTCATTTTCCACACTTGAAACCCAAATTTGAGTTCCATGACGGCTCAATTTATGGCTGCCCAATCTCACTGTATTAACTGAGACTGCGACTCGACATGTGAGTAAAATAACCTTTTCTGTTATTTATTACGCTTTCCTCTGTAAAGCCTTACCTGATGTGAAAGTTTTGGATGTTGACATTCTTGTAGGGTGCAGTCTTCCTCTGGCACCACAGCAGGAGACCCTCTTTGGCAGATGTCTCTGCGAAGTGGGAGAAAGGATCATTGTGAAGTTGGAGAAACTCTCAGGCTTTTGCTTTGACCGACTCTTGATTAATCCCTGTTTAGTGGCGGATTAAGTGGAGGTGAAGTGAATGGAAAGCATGTGTGACTGCTTGGATGTTCCATGCTCTCTTGTTTCCAGTGGATACCAAGAGGTGTTTGGCATTGTGTTGTTCTGACACCATAAAATAAAACCGTTGGCTGAACAAATCAAGGCTGATCACATCTGACGTTGAAAGTGGTCTGAACTGTAAACTCATTATATACATTAACCACGTATAGGAGCCTGTTGCAAACATGTCCAGCTTGATGGAAAAGGAGCAGTCTCTTACACATTCACATTCAAATTAACACGCATTAGCTCAAGTTTATATGTGGTATTGTGTAGTTTTTTTTTTAAGCTCGGCAAGATGCGTGACAGAGGTCTTAACGCTGAGACACTGTGTCAATGGAAAGCGTTTTCAATTGCAAATCGAGACACTGTGCAGGAATTCTTTTGAATAAAGCAATGAATAAAGCAAGTGTGTGCACATGTTCACACACACACACACGCAAACTACCTTCCACAGAAATGTCTTGGATGGCAAAGCGGAGGATTATGGTCCAGATCATTCCCAGGGTCATCTTAGCGTTGCCGTCTACGATCTCTGCAAGAAGGACAAAGCAAACACATTAAAGGATTTTTACTTATAAATTATATTTTTCCTATCTTGGCAGTCTAACATTTAATGCTCATCATTTGGTGAAAAATTACAGAGTTTTGCCCGTGCCACCTTTTAGATATGGCAATGGCAGTTGGTTTGTCCACCACTTTAACATGCACATTTGTTTTATTGTTTATTTATTTGTTTGTCATAGGGTATTCTTTCAATTTATAGTTGTATTCCTGCTCTCATTTGATCTCAGAGTCACCAAACATAGTTTTACTTTATGCCTACACTGACAATAAAATGTCTTATTTCTTTTTGCCAAACAGAAATTCATGTCAACCCTACTCAGTTGATGTAAATCCAATACGGCATTAGTAATTGGAGCAAATGTTTGCCAACATCCTTAGCTCTCAAATGATTAATTGTACTATTATGGGCTTTTTATACGTGCAAAATACCATATTTATTTCAGTTTTGCCCTCCTTTGACTTTAGTGCTATATTTAGCATGCTAGCATGGCGTTTGAGGTGAACATAATAACAGCATAACATCAGCATGTTTGCCTCGTCACTATGAGCAACTTAGCACGCTTAGCATTTAGCTCAAAGGAGTGCTGAACCAAACCACAGCATTAGTTACTCAAAGTCAAGTTATTCCCCATAATTACAGATATATAAACTTCACGGCGTATGACAACCCCAACCTCAGACCTTTAACTTAGACAAAGAAATGCTCGACAAAAATACCTTCACAAATGAGAAAACGCTGTAAGGATCTGTGTCACAGTGAAATTTAAGGTGATATTTAAACCAGATATCTGGAAAACATTTCATTCAAACTGATCAAAGTTAGATGACTTTTTGACATGAAAAATCATGGTTGTTGAACTTTTAAACTCCTTAGACCCGACGTCCTCATACGGGGACATTATGTTTTAGGTTTGTTGCAGCTTATTCTGTTTTATTTAGCCCTGTTGTCCTAGTAAGGACACTTTTGTCTGCCATGTACTGGTAGCGAAGGGTCAATACACTATTTTTATTTACGCTTATTATCTTTTCTAGTTTGATATTACATGCAAATTTAACAAATTCACAAGTACACGTTTGAGGATGTTGGGATTTCAGTGTTTCCAATTCTGCTTTTGCATTAAAATCAACTGTTTTATATTTTGGTTCACATTGGTGACTCAAATTGTAATATACAGTGAAATGATCCCTGTGTCCACATCATTTATTTCAAAAATAACTTCCAGTTCCAGTACTTCTTAGGTCCTATTAATCCCAAAGGTCCTATTAATCCTAAAAATCTTAATCTTAAAGAAATTAAGATGCATTCCAAACAAATGCTTGGGTCTCAGGAGTTTAACTAACTCTTGACGATGCATTTCCAGAGTTTAAATGTTACAAACTGTCAGCAAGAAAACTAAACTACAAGGCAAAAATAGAAGAATCATTAAACAGCTTTTTGGAAAAAAAAAAGAAGAAGCTGTATAAAGAGATTTCTGCTTTCAAGATGCATTGTAGTCCAGATAAAGACCAGATAATGGAGATAATGTCAACTCAACATCGCAACTCCATCTAAAGGATTTTCCACACAGTTTTCGTAGAGGGGCGGTGGAGGCAGTGAGTATGAAAGCCTTTATGAATGAAACATGTGATGATTCAATCGCCTGTTAAGCTGTCAATCAGTCGTGTGTGTGCAGCTGAAGGCTGTGAATGAACTGCTTGTGTCCGGTCCTCTCTGTGCTGTCGATAATGAAAATCCCCTTCAACGGCTCACCCTGTTTGCCGGCCTTCAATAATCATTTGTTTCTCCCTCTAATCCAATAAGGCTCAGGGCACGGCAGCCCCGCGGCCGCTTGACTGTGACGGACGAACTCGGACGGCGAGGTGTCGGTTAGATGTCCGTGAACGTAACGTGGTGTGAAAGATGGTTTTGGATTGAATTAAAGAGGGGCAGAGAGAGCCGAGCTCGCGGGGGTCACGCTGACATATGCAGATACATGTTGAGATTAGCTTTAATGAACATGACTGACCCATCTGGGGGAGGAACACAAATCCTGCTAATTCCATTTGAAACCCCCCTCACCCACAACCCCTGATGAGTCGTATAGACCTGAGCCTTTGACTGGTCCCACCACCACCACCACAGCTAACGTGGAGCAGGGCTATCGGCCGAGGAGGGGATTCCAGGCGGATAATCTGTCTGGAATGCTGGTCTGGCTTAGGAGCTTTTATACCAAACTCTGCACTGCAAAAAATAAATAAATAAATAAAAACTCACTAAAAAACTATTTTTAATCTAAATTTTATTCTTTGAGTAAAATTATATTAATAATTAATCTTAAAATATCAAAAACTCACTGGTTCCACTCTCTCGTCCGAATATTTGCTGGTTTTCTTTACCTTCGATAGTGAAGGATGGAATATTTTCAGTTTCTGGACCACTGCCTGGACTTAACAACTATATGAAAATATTTTTTTTTGTATATTTCTTAATATGACTGATCTGTTATTTAAGAAAATAATCATCAGTTGGATGTAGAAAGAGAAAAATCTGCTGCTGATTGTAGTGCATAAATCACCTGAACTTGTAACTTTAATATATTCTGTCCTTTGAGAAACAGACTTCTTTTAATAAACAAATATATATATATATATATCGTTAGTACAATCACTGCCGAACATCAAGTGCACTCCTTTAAAATTCCATTTTAAGATGAAATGCAAATATGAAATATTATCCTTAAGTATTACCCCCTTGAGGTTATTAGGGGTTTGAAAGATCCATCTTCAAGAATTTGTTACATGTCTTTTACGCTACTCTCATTTCCTGCCATCTCTCTATTTTTAGCTCTTTAATAAACACAGATTAATAAATTAATTCAACAAGGTCTTACAGTTTCCGTTACCATGTGGTATGAATACGTACCACATACTACAAGACTTTTCAAGAATTTGATAAAATAAAAACATTTAGGAAACCATTAATAAACAAAAATTGACTTAATAAGTCACATGTTCCTGAAAACCTACAGCTGTGAGAAAGCAGAGAGAAGCATCATGCAGAGGTAAAAATATATGAAAAATATATTGAATCATAATTTTATTGATGCGGTAAATTCAACACTGAATAGATGTGGATGTAAAAAACTAAAAAGGCTGAACACCAGGAGGTTAACTCTGGGAGAGGCCAATGTCCTGTGTGTTGACTAACAAAGAGTTCATATTCCTTAAAAGTAAGTCTATAAAAAAACGCCAAAGTAATGTCCTTCCTCTCTTTAAACGTCGTACTCATGCATACCGATTTCCGAAATTAGTCTTTAAATTTTCCGTTGTCATCCCAGTACAAGGTTGAACAGCATTAAGAACAGCTGTCTGCGGTCTTAATGGAGACCATTTCATCGGATCAAAGCGGATCCAACATGAGGTGTTGACGGCGAGGTCCGACTATGAATAACCTGGACCTGGTTTTTAAAAGTCACCTGTAAGTACTTTGAACAGCCTAATAAAATGTCTGTTCTTCTTCAACGTATTGGTCAGCCAGTCAGTATCTGTAAACCAAAACCATCTGCACAGGCTAGATGCCACGGGGGGGGAGTGAGCAGAAAAATATGTACACTGGCTGAACTAACCTTCCAAGAGACCTCAAATATTTTGATATTATTTAGTTGACACACATTTTCTCTCTGCAAACTTCCACGAGATGCCAAAGAGGTGAGTGGCCGGAGTAGATGAAGACAGATGGACGGATATTGAGAAAATGAGAGTGTGAGTCCAACAGTCAGGTGTTTACTCTGCTAAAGACTTGTTTACGCTCTGGTGGGAGGAGGACGGACATCCCCAAGTTATTTGTGCTGAACAACGAGCAGCCTCAGCCCCCGAGGGGATTGCTGATCCTAAGATCCACTCTAAGAAAATGCAATGCAAAGCACAACTTTCGCTGGAGCACTCAGGAATAAGGATCTCATTAAACAGCACAGCAGCCAGGAGCACTGCCATGGTAACGAGACGGAGAAGGAGGACCGAGGGAGGGATACATTATACACGACTATTAACAGCACACCAGTAGCTATTGACTCGGATTATGGGCTAATTAGAATCAATGGGTGACAATCGGACGTCTAAATAAACTTGGGAAAGGTCGTGTGGCTTTGTGGAAGGCGATTCTCGTAGAAATGTCACCATGAGAAAGAGAAGTGACATCACTCACCTTCTGCTCCAATAGAAACCAGCTTCACTCCTTTGCTAGCGATGAAGTCCAGAGCTTTGTTAACGTTGGAGATCTTGTGGACTCTCATTTTGCCTCTCTCTGGTTTAGCCAAGCGTTCGCCTGGACGGGAAAAAAAAAAAAAAAAAAAAACACATTACATACAAACTTATTGACTGAACTAATCTGAACTTTGAGGTGAGGTTATTGAGGCAACAGCTGCTGAAACAGCTGCTTGACATTTGATGCAAACAAGAGAGTTTACAACAAGCTACAACAAACAAACTGTGGTTCCTACCATCAAATTCACCATAATGATAGCGGGGTTAAAGGTGATGGCTAGGAGAGCTACATTCATCCATACACTATCAACACCTTTTTCTTGTTTGACTTTAAAACATCTTTTGGGACGGAGAATATACAAGAGGGTTAGCTTAGCTTAGCAAAAAGACTGTAAACCAAGGGTAAATCTAGCCTCACTCTGTCCTAATAGAATTAAAAGTGCTGATTAGAGTCTGATTTTATTTTCATTTGGACACACAAAGTTTTGGTTCAGTTATATTTCTGTTGTAGAAGAGGTTACAGACGTTAATGAAATTTGAATTATCTAGCTTAGTCCATCCATCATAGGAAAAGACATAATTGTGATAAGAATTTGTTAGTAGAATCACATTATAAGATTTAAATCAACTGCATGTCTGTACAGAAAAAAAAAAGGAGAAAGTTAGCTTAGCATAAAGACTAGAAAAGGGAAAAGCTAGCGTGACTCTGTCCTGTCAATCTTTACATGTTTTGTATTGAGTGAGTTTTTATTTATAATTGGACACAGATGAGTTCGAAATTTCCTCCCTCACATTTTTTTTTACCATTTTTTCAAAAAAAGTTCAGTTATATTTCTCTCCTGGAAGAGGTTACAACTTCCAAGCAAACATGAAAAAGCTAGCTTACTCAAGCCATCACATGAAGAGCTAAGACTGTTGGCTAACAGCTAGCAGACAGATAAAATCAAGACAACCTTTCATAGTATGTCATAGTATGAAGTGTGAGACCTGAGGTCGGTGCAAAAACTTTCCAAAGAGGGCGGTTAAGATCTAAATGAGTCATTTCTTTCACCTCCACAGCTCTGGTTTTTATCTGCCCAGTCACACTTGAACAGTGTTGAAATTCAGTGACAACTCATACATTGCATAAAATAATGATGTTTTACCTTGTGTTCATTCACTCAAGTTAAGGGAAATTAATTATTAAAGGAAATATTTCCTTTAATGTCCAACTATTTCTACAGGTTCAAAATCAATGTGTGCTGTGTTCACCCAGGTGATCCTGTTGCGTAAAGGCCTCTTTCCTTTACCTGAGATGACCTCCAGGAGCAGCATTAGTTTCAGTCCATCCCGGAAGTCCTCCTCGATGTTCTCAATCTGTGTGCCCGCTTTCCTCAGGTGAGAGTTACACCAAGCTGTAAATGTCTAGAGAGACAAAGAAGAACAAAAGAACATTAGTTGATACATGCACAGACATGTAATGTAATGTCTTGACGGATGCTTTGCTCAAATTACCAGCAAAAAAAACAAAAAAAAAACATTTTCCGTCGTACTTTTGCACTTTAGCATGCTAACATTTGCTAATAAGCAGATAACAGACTTCGGCCCAAGGGGAATCTTGTCAGTTTCTCAAGTATTTAATCATTAAACAGACAAATTAGACTTGTACTGAATCAAAACTAAGAGAATTATCATTAGGATTCATCCTCTGGGAACCACGACTGTCTTAAGGTTTCATACAGACATTCAGTCTGAACTATAGGTACCAGGTAGGCGGCTTCCATATGACGTCATGGTGTAGGGGATGGTGACGTTGCGTTCCATAATTGGTTGGTTGATTTAATCTATTTGAGGATAAAACTTCTTAAATCATTTTGCGCCTACTATACAAATGAATGGATTGAGCTCATCATATATTTTTTTTGTGTAAAAACTTTAGCGCCATCTCTTCCAAACATATTGTGAAAAATTAATTAAACCCATGTTGTCTAACCACAAACTGGCCTCGCAAACGTAGCCGAACATATAGACCGAACATAAAGTTGACGTCATTGGGAAGCGCCGGATAATCACCCGAGCAGATCTGGTACCTACACCAGCACTGCCATCTCCAAAGCCATGCTGCTAGCTAAAATCTCATCAGTGACCCAAATATCCAATCACTACCGGCTGTATACTTCCTGTGATAGAGGTGTGAGGGAGTTTACCTACAAGGACCAATAAAATGGAACACTGGAACCTTAAAAATTATATGTCCATGAATCTGTTGGCTCATGAATATGTTGCCTGTTGGGTGGCCTGTTGGTTTATTCACAGACTCCCACCCTTCCGCCGTTCCTTGTCAAACTAACAAGCTTCAGTTCTGCTCTTTCTTCGTTAAACCACAACACACTGGAGCATTGTGTACTGTATACAGTAGGTGTAGCGGGATGTGGATTCTCCGGCATTGCTGGCATGCAAACGTGCTAACGGAAAACATCTGGAGCGGGATTTCTACCGCCCAACAGGAGCTGGCATGAAGACTGAGCCCGCCACGCACCCTGCTGCGAACGCCTCTTTATGAGTTCCCGGGTTAATTACACCCAAGGCCCAAACATCAGGCACCATGTTTTCACCAGAGAGCTGAAAGAGGACCTGCAGGAGCAGTGCCAGGCGTTTATGAAAGCCAGCACTGTCTTTGACTGGCCTGCCTTCCAGTGTTGGGGAACAAAAGCCACTTAAAAGTCACTGCCGAGCTGGTTCGGAGCACTTGTGGAACTTCCGCAATGAGATCACTCTCAAAATGGAGTGGCGTGAGGTTTACGGGACTATCAATAAAGTGGTGTATGGAAGATCTGGGTTTCAGATGTGTGCGTGTCTGCTGGCATGTGGCGGAGCCTCAACCGTCGAAATAGCTGAAGGAAACTCTGTGGATACTGTAGAGGTTGTCGAGGGAAAAGGACAGATTATATGGTGTTTTATCTCCAAGGGCAGAGCTGACAAAAAAAGACCAGCAAGGAAGATTTATGTTCCTACAGCAGGCCCACGCCCTCTGTCCCTAAGAAACTGTATTTCTGCTTAGTTACTCTTGATTTAAGTTTTAACAGGCCCTAACGTATTCCAAATCATCCTGATCAATAGACCCTTGAGAGGCTTGCCAAAGAGTTTAAACTGTTGATGCAGAGCTGTGGTGTCAGAACCTAGCTGGAATAGTGTATCATTTAATCAAAGGTTAAAATAAGGGTGTTTGCTGGCTCTACAGATTCATAGTCTTACAATGTTCTGTTTATTTTCCGTGTAGGACATTGTTCTTGACAGGTTTCCTTTCCTTTCCTGTTTTTAATTCAGTTCTACATGACCAAAGATTTTCCCATCCATGTGGCAGCAGCTTTGACATTCAGTATACTGATGTTCCACAAATGTAGGATAAAGTGGAAAAGGGCAAACAAGTACATGTTTTAAGTAGATAAAATATGCACATTTTTATTAAACTTTCTGTAAAACTCCTGCTTAGTGCAGCGTTAACAGGACGAGAAAGCCGAAAATGTCAAAATGCTCTGAGCCAACCTTCAAAGACCACGGTTGTTAAACGACTAAAAGTTCACAGGAGGAATGTTCGCTTGTTAAATGCTCTGGAAAGAAGGGTACGTTTGCTGCTCTGGGTTGGGCAAAAGGCCTCCTCCTGATAAGAATTAGCCTGAACTCCGGCAGCTCCTCTGACTCTCCGGGGCACTGTGGGTTTTGGCAGCAGCTTTCGGTCCAGGCTGGCAGCCACCTGCACTGTCACATGACCACCTGGCTGTGTTATGGACAACACTCTTAGGGCCTTCAGGTGTTCTGAGGCTCTCGGCAGGGCTCTGAGTTACTGGTCCACCGGTCACCGTGGTAGATTAGTGTATGAGCAGACGGCCAAATAAATTTAGTAAATCACATTCACTATTACACAGGATAAGACAATCCCTTGTGCCACGATCTGAGGCAAAACACATTTAGAAGCCTAGTCTGACTGAACTAGCAGTCAGCTACCAACTAGAAACCAACAGGAAGACACCAGCTAACTAGCCTAGCCAACAGCAGCAGGTAAGAAGTGATGGGACATGCAACTACACTTCAACCATCAATCTCTGCCAAGAAGAAACGTGTGCCTTATGTGGAAAACAGATTTAAATGCTAGAAAACCTTGGTTAAAGCTAGTGAAAGGAATTTTTTTCTTTTGTTAAGTTGTACTTGAAGCAGTATTAAGAGATTTGCCGCCTTCAGATTTGGTTGTGTTTGTCTTGTTTGCAAGAAAAGTCTGCATGCATTGTGGTATTCATGAACTCATTGGTGGACATTTTCTGTAAGGTCCTAGTTTATAAGGTTTGATGTGTTTTTGAACATTTTCAGAGGTGGTGGAGGGAGATGCTACGTTATATATTGTAGTGGTCTTTTATAAAATGTTGCTATTCCAAACAACCTTCTCCTGGCATTTGCATTTCCTACATTAAGATACATCTTTGTTAGCTGTAGTGGCTCCAAGACAACCTCATAGGGCTTCCCCACTGCAGCATACATCACAAACGCTAAGTATTGTGGGATATGTGGGAGATGGACGGCGAGAGGCACTTTTCTTATTCATTTCATTAATTTAACATGCACCCACACACAGTATGCCGATCTGTAGCCAGGATAGATTAGTGGTCACATTGCAAATATCTGGGAGCTCACTGAGCGGTCGCTAGCATTTCTGCTTTTCTACACAAATCACACCCACTTCCAATTTCTGACAAATCACAGTATAGTTATCAGACACAATACGAGTCTTTGACAGACAGGTCGACCTGTGAGACAGGCCCCGCCCACTTCTACTATCACTGTCAACCAACCCCTCCTTACTTATCTCACTTTCTTCCCGTGAGAAACTACAATAAGCTACCTCAGCGCCTCCAGGCTAGCTCGGATATCTGCTTAAAGGCGAGTTGTCATTCGGTTACACTGAGTAACACACTCGGTTACTCAGTGTTATTACCTCTGTCTAGCCTCTGTCCTCTTTGGCTAACGTGTCAAGACAAGCTCATTCGGTCTTGGTTTGGCTAGCATTAGCTCATCGTCTAAATCCAATCAGGATAAGCTATCGCGTTGTGGCGGGTTACCTTGGTCAAGTCCAGCTAGGTGCAAGAACAAACTTCTCGTGGTGTATGTAGCAGCCTCTACCAAGCAGGATTTTATGGCTGAAGTTATCACTTGAAGGCCAGTGGCATTCTATGACGTAACTATGAGTTCACAACTCGGCCCATTTGAAGAGAAACATTGTGCTTTAGTCGCTAGCTTAGCCAACTAAGCCTCGCTGACTGCACATCAAAAGTTGCTTCCTCAGAGTTTGAAGACTCAATGACAAAAATTACAAAAACAGGCGGCAGGCTGGATTTCTGGTGACGTCATCCACATTTAACTGGAACTGGTGAAACAAACTCATGTGAGTAGTTGACACATCAAGTCTGTCGTGATATCGCCGGCTCCCATTGAGGATGAATTGCCGCTAGTGTGAACGCAGCATTAGCCTCAACAGTTGCCTAGCACCAGTGTTTTCAAAACTTTTCAAAACTTTCACAACATTTTATGTTACAACTTGAGCATGCAACATTTTGTGTACATGACTTCCGGCGTGGTAACCACAGACACACAAATTTAATTTGTCTAGAAGACATTTCATATTAAAGTGAAAATAAAGTCTGTTCTGCAGCCATAAATGTCGAGGATGTGGATGGCGTGCTTTTAACTTCAATATGACTCAAACGGCGTAGAAGACATTGGCAGTGCACCACACCATAATTAATTACTAGGGTGGACTGCTGAAACACATCCTCTGACAGTTTTTAATCAGTGAGAGTGCAGACGTTGGATTTCCCTATGCAGAAAACCTACTCTATGTATTTATAGTTCGAGGAGGTGGCAGGATGAGCAGCATCATCATAAACGATGTTATGAATGAGTACCACTTGTGCAACATATCATCCTTGGATAGTTTAGTTAGTCCCAGTTATTTCTGACATTGATGCAAACCAGTAGGTCCTCTCCAAGTTGACTTTACACTTGTACTTTCTCTACTTAAAAAAAACCCAAAACTGTTGTGTAAAGAGTGGGAGCGGTGTGTGCACACATTCCCTGTCATCCTACTTCTGTCGTTACCGAGGCTGCAGTTCGCGGAGCAATTAGCCTCCGTGTCTCCTACACTGTCAGGTTCTCTCGCTATAATTGTGGAAAAGTGGGTGAAAATGGCAGGTCTCCTGGGCAATTTCCAGACGCTAAACATTTATCTGTGCCACCGTTTTTGGATCAGTGACAACGCGATGAGCTAACAGCTAGTTACCCGCGGCAATACAGCAAAAACTCACCGTGAAACACCAACACAGAATCCTAGATGTAATTCCTATTACAGGCGGCAGCTAATGCCATAAATAAACTGTCTTCTGGATGAACCCAGAGTGTGTGTACACTACTCTGCTGCTGTGTGTTTCATATGATGCCTGTGCACTCCATGTGTGATTGTGTTGTCCTCGTGCAGTATGTGCTGTGAATCTCTGTAAGCTGTTAACATGTCTGCTCCACAGCCCTGCCAGGGAAAATCAGTCTCATTACTGCAGCTTAAAACGCAGTCTGTCTCAGCCTCTGCAAAGTGTCGTGTAACAGCAGCAAAAGCGAAAGCACGACTGACGGACCAGTCGTATCTGTGGGAGGAACCGGAGGATCGTAAATTTCTAAGCCTCCCCCTCCTTCCCTCGGTCCTCTTCCTCTCGCTGGTCTCAGCCTCCCAGCACTGAGGCGAGCTGTAAAAACACAGGGGGTCACGAGCGGGAGGAATCTGCCCCGCATCAACTTTGGGGGAAAGTTGCCAGTCAGCATCATTACATGCAACATTTTTCCCATGACAACCATTGACGGTACAACTCAGCGGGCGGCACCACCAGAGGCTGCCGGGCCACTCCCAGTGGTGTTGACTGTGAAGACAAACGATTTAACTCGTGTTTTACTGCAGGAAGCCTCGAAGCTAGTCCCCTGTCTGAAGCAACCAGTCCATTAGCTTAGCACGTAGCGTTTCACTCAACCCCAATAAAAACCACATCTTAAAGCGGATTTAGCTCATTGTTTTTGACTGAATGTTCTCAACCCAGCTGCAGAGAGAGTAGGTTCATATTTAGCATTTAAGAGACGTGACAAAAAAAATCTTGTCATCTCGCCCTCAGTGAGAAAACAAATAAGCCAATTGTCAAGCCGCCTTCATGGATCTGCATTAGATCTACACCGTAGGTCCTACGCGCTGTAGCTTGACGTGCACCTCCCCAGAAATCTAACTACATGTTGCAGCGATGCAGACCACAATAGCTGTAATTGGTTCCGAAAATGCATTTCCAAGTCCTCGTCTTTTAGCGGCCTCATGGAAAATTCTCCCTCACACGCGACGTCTACTGTCGACATCTCCTCTCTTTTCAACGGCGCAGTGATTTTGGTAAAAGTATTAACTCGAACGTGATCCAACAACCAGTCGGTTCCAAACTTTATTATTTTAAGTGCGCAGGAAAACTCAACAGAGTGGATTAGCTGCTGACTAGAGGTTTAGCGGCACCAGTATACACCAGTCAGCCAGAACATTAGAACCACTGACAGGAGAAGTAAATAACCATCATGTGGCAATTCAATGTTCTACTTGGAAACTTTTGCACCTGACATTTGTGTGGATGTTTCTTAGACATGTAGCACCCACCTAGACCAGACCAAGCCCCCCACCCCATAGCAATGACACATAAAAACACTTTAGGGACAATTAAAAAAGAAGAACAGCATAAGGTGTTGACCTGACCTCCAAATTCACTAGATCCCAAACTGATCAAGTATCTGTGGGATGATCCACCATAGAGACCCCTCCCTTCCACCCATAGGACCCAAAGACCCCCCCCCATCCTGTTTCCAGATACCCTCAGAAGACCCATGTCCATTCTCTGATGACTCACTGAACTGTTTTGGAGGCACAAGGGAGACACTATATTCGGAAGATGGTCATAATGTTATGGTTGATCGGTGCACATGCAGAAGTCAAAGTACTAGGTTTTTTCCAGCGCCTCCTTTCAATCGTGTTGCACAATCATCGTGAGAGGATGGATTTTCTTCAGTTCTCATGGGGCTACATCACTTTTTAGGAAGTTTGTTCAATTTCTGCCACAGGTTTAAATGAAGACTGACACAGTTGGTTGAAACCCTTGGAATATCTAGTCTGGACAAGGCCTTGAAATTACAGAAGGAACGGTTTTGTGTTTCTGCTGAGCTAGTTGAGTCATGAGGAATCCACTGTTGCGTGAATAAACAATTAAAAAGAGCTTTGCCTTTTACTTTTTTTACCCAACGCTTTTGCAGAGTTAATTGTCTCGCAGTAACCCCGTCTCACATTATCCTCTTCCTAGAAAACTCCGCTATCTGCCTTTGCTGCTGTTCCTCTCCACACCTCCTAGTCGCCCCCCCCTCCCTCCTCCTCGTCCACTCTCCCCCTCCTTCCCACTCCATTAATCAGCCTCAGTTAGGAAAATATTTCCTGCTGCTCTGCCAGTTCCATATTAGTACAATCGTTTTGCAGAAACAAGCCAGCTCATGAGTGCGAGCCCCTGCCATATCCGAACACACAGGCGAGGCGGACAAGTTTAGCGGGGAGAGGAAAGGCAGACGTTGCTGGCAGAGCGTCTCGCACAGGAAGGCGGTTTTCAACAGTTTCTCAAGCCCGAGCCTCCAGCTCCAGGGCCTCTCGTGTCCCAACGATACCCCAGGAACAAGCAGATAAATTGCAAGAAAAGCGTCAAGAAGAATAACTTTCCAGTTTCTCCTCAAAAAATGTTGAACTTTGACGGCAGTAAGAAACCACAGGGGGAATGAAAGGAGGGGACCATTTCTTTTTATAATCGAATCAACAACGTGGAAACAGAATGAAAAGTGCCTGGATGAGCTGAAATGAGGGGGGGAAATGGGCCTCTGCACATCCCTGGGAGGTAGAAGTGTCATTTCTCTGCTGTTAAGTCTATTTCTGTGGCCTTCGCTTCACTCGTCGGGGCCAGAAAATGTTGGTGGAAAGAGTTTCTCGCGCCAGGAAAACAGAGCTTCTAACATCTACACGGCACCTTCCTCCCTCTCAGACTCCCAGATGATTTCCTGACGTGTGATGGATCGGGCCGACCGAGGGTGAGCTCCGATTTAAAATAGGAGGAAGAGTCGAGGGAGCAGCTCGAGGGCGTGTCTGCGATGAGTGATAAGAAAGACTTAATTCTTCTCAGAAAGCTCTGGAGAACGTCAGTCACGTCCTGACTTGTTTTCAAGTGTCGATGGCGAACAAGAAAAGGCACAGAGTTGTGTGCAGATTCTCTCATGATCAGTTTTCCCACTGAGTTCTGCTGCGATGGTGTTGGTGGTGACCGACAACAAACAAGCCACCATGACCTTACTGACCTTTGAGGAAACAAAGGGGCCAGAAAGTCAAAAATGCAGGAAGTTATCGTAGCTTCTTATTTAAAGCTGCAGCAGGCAATGATCTTTTTAGTGTCACTGACCGACCTCCCAAAAAAACAAAAAAATATTCAGACCAGACTAGTCTGAGAGGAAACTCTTTGATTTGGTTTCAGGCTTCAGAAGATCTCAACCGTGACTGTTGTAGAAACACAGATACATGTGAACGTAGCTGCAGACGGTTTAAAAGGCTGATTCAGTGCAGGATAATCCAAAACCAGGAGACGCTGATTTATCAAATAAAGAGTCTGACAGTAAATGTAATGTTGACGAAGCATTTTGGGGATAGATACTGACTTCTTCTGCACAGAGGTAAGACGCCAACTTCTAGGTTCAATGTAGCTAAAAGATTCTGTGATGGAGATACGACTGAACTGGGGCCGGATTTTCTTTACAGGAAGAGTATTAGGGCCATCCATGAAAAAAAAATAGAGCAGATAGATTGTTTTTTCATCATACACTTTGAGAAACAAAATTTGGAGGAAAAAAGTCAAAATTTTGAGAAAAATCTCAAAATACATTGTCATAAACTACACAGAAGATAAAGTAGTCCCAGTACTGTATGCGTGTGGTCCTGCCGATACTCCGCAGAAGAGTATTGAAGCTTAATTAATAGTTAATATAAAGTTCATTTTAATTTTTCCAGTTATATTGCTCCCGTCTGTGCCCGGCTTCAGGAAACATGGATGGCCCTAATACTCTGCTGTAGGATTTGGACTGGAAAAAAAATTGTCATATTGATTTTGGAGTTTCAAACCATCAATATACATGTAACATTTTGTCATAGAGCACATTGTTGAAAGTCATAAATGAACAGTCTATGAATCTAGCAGGTGGCAATTGAGCTAAAAAAACGTGCTTTGGCAAACATGTTAACTTCAAGAAACTTTTTTAATATAAAACCAGATGTGGGAACAAACTGATGAATCTGATTAAAATAATTTGTTTTGATGACATTAACCCTCATGAAACAGGAGCAAAAAGAGCTTTTTAAGCAAATTAATTAAGTTTGCACAAAGCCGTTATTTCTGACAATCTGGATGAACTTTAATATTTTAAATTATGCTGTTTGGTACAGTGAGAAAACTGGAAAAACAACTTCTAATTCAGGGTCAGAATCACAGGCTACAGATATGATGATTAGAATTTTGTTGTGTTGATGTGTTGCCAACTGCATGCTGCAATAGAAATTGGTATAGAGGCAGAGTCTTACCAACTTTCTAAATATATTATGTGTATGTGACAAAGTGTTGGACTTTCTGCTTCGCTTCATGCACACGCGTTCATTCATTCCAACCTCCACGTTTCTTTCATTCTTTTTCATGTGACACCTGTGACAGAAGCAGAAGACGCAACGACACAAAGAGGAGCAGAATATTTCTGGAGACGGCTTCCGGCGACAGTTTGGTCAAAAAACCCTCAAAACATAAACAGAACTTAAAGAGCAGGAGCTGAACCGGTTTCCCTGAGCTATTCTGACAGCGCCGTGTGCTGATGTTGGCCTCAGATGTAGGCTATAGGTTACATCCTAAAAGTAAATGTCATCCAAAAAAATGGCAAAAAAGAACTGACAGTGAAGGTCTGGCAGAGGGAACAGGATGAGATTCGGATTACTGCTGCGTTCGGGCGGGAAGTACATCGGTGGTGGAAGAGAGCCTTGCAGGACGAGCCAAGCTGCTGTCTGGGCTCTCTGCAGACTAGTGCACTGTGGCTCCTTGCATCTGGCAGGCAGAGGGCTTAGGAACACAAAATCCATCTCGGCAACTGAAGTGATGGCAGGGAGAGGGACGACTATGGCACCGCATAGAGACGAAGATAATAAAGTCTTCAGATGGAGACGTGGGAATGAAACGAGAAGAGGAGGAGGAGGAGGAGGCTTAGCATGATGCATGTGTCACTTCATTACAAAAACATTTCAGGGTGAATTAACTGAACTTCACAGGCAGATACGCACCATTGGCCTCTTCCAAACGGTCTTGACATCGGTGACATTTTTGCGAACAGAGACTCAATTGATTAAAGTTATTCATGATGGAAGCAGTTTCACATCAGAGCCAACGTTTGAAACCCCGCACTCTAAAGGAGAAGTGTAACTTGTAGTCAGATGTCCGACAGGAGCTGCCACAAGGGCTGTTTCGTTATGATTTGAATCTTTAATACACCGGCATACCGGTGTATTTGATTACACAGAGAACGAAGTCTGTTTCAGACCAGATCATTTCCAAAGTAGCGCTTTTAAACACGCATTGTGCCACTGTACCACTGCGAAGCGTGGTGAAGATGGAAAGGTCTGAAAAACGAAGCGGCAGAACGAGAAGACTTGTGCCAAAAAAAAGGTGCCATTTGGGTTTTTTTTTTGGGTAACTAGACGTCCAAATATCTGGGGACAGTCCCTGTATTGGATGACCTGTCCCCCGGCTAAAGCTGTCCCTGAAAATGTCCCCAATTTTAGCTTTTTACGATGAGAGAAAAAAAAATGTTGCACGCAGACTACAGTTATTACAGTAATTCTTTTTTTTGTCGTTTTCACATCAGTAGTCAGTGCTAACACGGGGCCATGCAACCCCGTTTTACTACTAATGTGGGGTAATTCTACAATATTTACTCATCATCACAGTAAAAAATAAAATAATAATAATAAGCTAAGCTAGCTGACGGTCCCTGTGCAAACCTGTCTGGTACTTTCTGATCTAACCAGCAGCTAAAACAGGCTTAAATTTCGGTGATGAAACCAGTGCAGCCTTGAGCCGACGCCTGGATCTGGAAATGATCAGATAATCTTGTTGACTTACTGGTTCGCCACCTCTCTGATTGTTCAGCTGCTTGTTTCCTCCCATGAGGGAGTATGATGCATTACAATATGAGCACCATTAATGACCGGGACTACAAAAAGTAATATGTCATCGGTATTTTAAGGGATTACCAGTCAATCAGATGTGTAAACAGACACAGCGGTGTCTACAGAGGAGCCCCAGGCTGCATAATAACGACCACCGCTCCATCCATCCAGCTCAGAGTGACTCATGGACGGGAACAATATGACCTTTCTGTGCTGAACCTGGTGGAGAGATGAAGGGGAAGTATCCACCTCCCTGTCCCTCTCTGTCTCAGTTCCAGTCCCAACTCTGCTCTTTCCCCCCTAACAGAGGAAGGACAGGAGTCTGGGGGGCTGCCAGCTAGAGAGGGGAGTGCGCTGAGAGGGTCGGAGGTCACCATTCATCCCGGCTCCGTCTCCTTCCTCTAAAGCTCACAGGAGGATACAGCGCGACTGCCCACTCAGACGTTCAAACGCCGGCTTCTCTGGCTCGAAAAGCACTGAAGGAGGAGGCTCGGCTGAGGCCGCAGGGCAGATGTGATGTGCGTAGTTCTGCTTCCTCGCTGCAGCTGGTCCAGTTTGTTGAACCAAAACCTGCAGCTGGACCGCCGCTTTCATTCTACCCCGTCTGTTATTAGTCTCTCCTGTTTCCACCACAAGTCCAGACCAACAAGAACAAAGTAGTAGAATGGCATGGAAACTGTAGAGACTGGTGCCAATGTGATATTTGAGTTCTGGTATTAATATAAAATCTTCCTGTTAAATCTCTTTATTCATATTTGTATTTATTTGTTCATTTAAAAGGGACAAATACAGAATAACTGCATACGTCTTTATAGCTAAAAACAAACATATTGTTAGCCTAATAGCATAATTGCCTAAGTAATTTTTTGACTTAACTGTATTAATGTGTCAATAAAATCAATAAAAATACCAATGTGCGTGCTAAAAATTGTTGTTGTTTTTTGTTATTTTCTGAAAATGTTCAATATGACTTAGGCTAATAATGCTATTAGACTAACAATATTACAAGTTTAGACTTCTAACATTGAGATCGCCAAAATAAAAGCTCCGTGGGTTTAAAAAATCCACGAAACTCCATTAGATTAAACTATATAATGACGTATATCAAGTTCACATGATAAACCTTCTAAAATATTGTCTGTCACAAAATGAAATAAAGTTTCCCTGACTTGAATCAGGAAGAGTCTGCCATAAAATTAAGTAACAAAGCAGGGAAGTTATCAATTAATTGCCTAATTATTCACAATTATTTGTGTATAAAGTCTATAAAATGTAAACTGGGGGCCAATAAAGCCATCAGGTCCAGTTTCACAGATGTCACGTTGGTGTCTTCAACAGTCGTCCACGCCCCAAAGACAAGATTAGAAAATATAAACTAGGTAAAATATGAAAAAGCTTCACATAGAAGGAGCAGATTTTTACTTACTCTGCTTGAAAATTGACAAAAAAAAATCAACTAATCAGTGGAGAACCCATTAGTCCCAGCTATATAATCAATGCTTAAAAACCTAAAAACATGTGAAGATCTTATCTAGTGCTCTGAAACTCTTCATTCATGAGTTCATCCCTGCAGAACCTCTGAGGGGAACCTGTAATTTACAAACTTGGACTTTTCAAACCCACAAAACTTTAAATTTGGACATGTCAGTGTTTCTAAATATACCCTGTGTTCGATGCTGCAAAAATGGTGTGTTGGATTAAGTAGTTTCACTTCGGCCCTTTCTCTCTTTTTCACACACACACACACACACACACACACACACACACACACACACACACACTGTCCCTGGACGGTGTGAATGCCTCCTGGGTGAGCGGAGGAGAGGAAGCGCTCCTTCCTCCAGGCTGCAGCTGTGATGGAGTGCGACAGTCTCTCAGGTGCAGCATCCATCCAACCAGGCGCTCAAACAGGCTGTTAGTGCAAAGTGCCGACTCAGCAAATTCATCCCATTACACTTATCTATTGCCTTGGCTGCTTGCTTCAGCACACAAACACACACACACATGTGTGTGTGTGTGCAAGTGTGCATAAGTGAAAGTGCCACAGAGCTTTAAAGAAAAAAAACAAAAAAAAAAACAGCTTGTCTGCATACAGCCGGTGCACAAATATGCTGCAGAGACATACTGTGTGTGTGTGTGTGTGTGTGTGTGTGTGTTGTAGCTGCAAGCAAACACACTCCAACACGCGCACGCATCTATAATAACACCCTCCTCACTGGTCCGCCGTGTGCTGCCAAAAAGTACAGATTGACACAGAATAGCGGCCATTGTGACCAGTCCACTGATATTTACTCTCTTGTGGCTCCTGATGCATATTCATGTGTGTGTGTGTGTGTGTGTGTGTGTGTGTGTTATAATGTGAAGTCAACGTGTGGTAATAGCTCTTTCCTCCAGCGAGTTCATTTAACAAAAGAGTGGCTCTTCTATAAAAAAAACAAAAAAAAAACAAACAACAACAAAAAAAAAATGCTGCAGAGCCGCCCGACACTGACCGGTTGCTACGGCAACCACAACAGCCCGGAGGACCCGCAAACAAACAGCTCGGCTGCACACGGAGGCTCTCGAGGCCCACGTCCACACACACACACACACACCCCACGCAACACAAGTTTACGACCATAAAAACGTCTGTGACGTGGGAAACAAAAAAAAAAAAATAATCTTCTACTTCCCTTTGTTATCCGACAGTTACATTTTAATATATCTGAGTAATATTCGGTGTATTACTGAGTCGACTCCGTTGAGTTTGAATTATTTATATAATGTTATTGACAATATTCACAGAACCCAGAGCCTGAAACCGACCAGAGCGAACAGCGCGGTGACGGAAATAAAACGTGAGAGGACACGGGGAGACCTTTCTGCTTGAGTGGAGTTTTAATAATAATCCAACAAGTCAACTTCTGATGCTTGGATGATTTTGTTTCATTCTGGTGACGATACGTGACTAACGTTAAGTTTTAAATGCGACATCTTATCTTAGACTGTATATAAACATGGACGTGACCCCACATCCTTGCGTTGGCCAAACTGATGCTATTTTCCCGGGTACTTGAGACTTCCAGACTCATTTTCATTTAATTAATGCTACGCTCTTCTTTACCTCCACCAGTTACAAGGAAATGTTGAGTTACACGGTCTCACGGGACAGTTTTACAGAGCGGTTAACGTGGCAACTTTATATTAACTACCTAAAATGATAGGAACCGTCATTGAAAAATATTTTTTTTGGTATATTTTAGTGTTTTAGTTCGGCTCATCCACTAACATAAAAGGGGGTGGAGCTTATAACCTATTATACCGCAGCCAGTCACCAGGTGGAGCTCTACTTGCTTTGCCTTTCTCCTAACATCACCGCATAAAGTTTCCTTATTTGGTGAAAACAAACACGTTCACATCCTGATGTTAACAGGCCTAACTGAGAACGACACACGCTGATAAGACAATGCTGCGCTTCTGCTGATGTCACAGCACTCAAATTGGATGCAAATCTATGTGCGAATGCTATTCAAATGAGGCCGCGCTGAGCAACAGGATATAAAATAAGCTCAGTGAGGACATGCATCTCCCAGCTTCCTGCTGCACAAAGGCCACTCTGTACGGAGTCATGGAGTGGATTTATGGCAGATTATATTTTATATGCTTAAAGTAAATCCTGAGGAAAGTATATTCAATAGACATCTACCTAATGCTCTTAAGTATCAACAGGAGGTTTAAAAATTAGGATCTGCGCGGTGGCTCCTTAAAGAGGAGCTGTCGTTAGCCTCAACAGGAGCAAACACGTTTTCACGACTCAGCAGCAGCCATAAGTCCTGAGTCATGGCCGAGCTGTCTCTGTCAACAGACGGACGCCAATCCAAACAGCACCATGGGATGAAGTACAGCGGCCCACCTCAGCCCAGTCATTACACAGTAGCCGTGAGTCAGCTGGAGCTGGGGTTTGAAGCGGCGCTGGTGCGATGGGGGAGCGTGTGGCCCCCGTCTCGGGCGGCACTGCTTTGTGCCGCGGCAGCGTTTTTTTCCGCTGCTGACCGTCACCTGACTCAGAGAAATGCTGAGCTGGGAGGAGCCACGCTGCACTCAGACAAAGGAAACTTTCAACACATTTACACATCAGCCGTACTGTACGTGCCTCGTTAAGGCCATTGTACCAGCGTGGAAGCTTTCTGTCCAAGTTAACAGACCTTTTTCTGATATGTTTAAACGTGTTTTCTTACATTAGAGCTTGAGTAAGGATGTTTTACACTTGAGGCAGCGACAGTGATGCATCTGACTCACAGCTTGCGTTTCCATGAGGGCGCTTTGCCACTTCTCTCTCATATCCACAATAGAATGTACCTCATCATGATTGTGGTTTCTCACTTCTTCCTATTGTTCAAGAGCTGTTTCATTCTGATAAACAACAGGAAGGAAATGAATTACCAGGGCGTGGGAAGGTTTGTTGACAATTATATGATGAAAAAAAAAAGAAGAAGAAGAAATTGCAACAAATATTTTGTGTTTTAACTTTAATGGGAGAATCTCAGGGGGCGGCTGCACACTATGAGGTGTCAGTGACGTGAGGGCGTCAGTATGATGCAGGTTTACAGGCATTTTTTTTCATGAATAAACTCTCAGAGGCAAATGATAAACGAGGTTTATTCATACTTGTAAAATTAAGTTGCATTATTAAGTTGTATTAGCTAAGATGTAGCATGTATCATGGTCTTTATACATTTAATAAAGCATTAACATTTTAAAAAGATGTCCTTAAAGGTGTCGCTGTGTAAAACACGGTAAAGTTTGGATTATATGTGGTTTATATGAAGGAAATATGAGATAAAATGATCAATTTGCATATGCATCCTATCACAATGTAAATACAGACCATATGAAAATGTTCACATGTCTCTCGGCGTCACATACCTTCGGAAACTAAATGCTGGCACACGGGATGAAAACACTCAGTGTGTGTTTGCGTGTGTGTGGGCATAAGCTGAATTCCTTGTTTATATGTAGGATACCATGGAACATAAAACAAACCAAAACGCTTCCTGTAAACCACTTCCACGTGTGAGTCAGACAGATGGGCGGTCACTTTCTCGGTTCGTCTAATGAACCTGTAGCGAGAGTCTGCATGAACTGAAACCTGAGACCTCGCCTGAGAGATGTAAGAAACGACTCGTCTAAGAGGAGAGCTCACGCGAGAAACAAAAGAACTCATGAATGGACTGGATGTGTAGAGATCTGGAGATCGTCTCTGAGCAGCAAAGACACAACAAAACAAAATGCATAATAAAAACTTGTCAGTTCATTAGGTACACTACTGAAAATTAATATTATATATATTATATATATTATATATATATATATATATATTATATATATATATATATATATATATATATATATATTATAAAAGCTAATTTTATTTCTGTTCTAATGTTCAGTTTATGTTGCAGCTCTCAGTTATTTTAAACAAATGCTGAATACTTTGACCTTCATGAAGCTAACGGGCGTTTCTGACGCCGTAGCTATGGCAACAACCCAGACCCTAGGCAGAGCCACAGCGCCACAGCTGAACCTCCCCACAAATGTAACTACAGGTCACGGCGACCGCATGAGCTGCGATTGGTCCGCTTAGTGGTAGCGTGCTTCCGCTTTAGTGTTTCCAGCTGCTTCTCCATCTCTGAAAATTTCAAATCCATAGTTTTAGATGAGTGAAGATGGAACATGTGGAGGGAAGGTTACCTGAGGCAGAGCCAGACTGACTCGCTGTGCTCTAAATGAGCCTTAAGATTTACTGCAGGACTCTTAAATGAAGTGCATTTGTTTTCACTAGTGTACCTAATGATCTGGCAAGCGGGCGTAAATGTGCACTTAAAGTCGTTTCCAAGCAAAACACCTCTACGCACTTTTACATTTTGCACAACTTTGGCTCAAAATATACATAAGCTAACTCATTTAAGATTCCGCTGCCTTGTGTCATGTTGTGATATTTTTGCCACTTAACATAGAAAATGAGTGTTGTAGGTGGAGTTAGTTAATAAAGACGGCTATTTATCAAGCTACTAGATAATGCAAGTAATGGCCACAATCAAGTGAAGATGATGCTGATAAGATTAACACAGCCATGCAGGTAGCTGGACTACATGTTTTATACTGACACAAAATAATGATTAAGCATAACCACAATTAAGAAAATGTTAGAAAAGGAGCCTCCATTTATCTTTCTGTCCACACTGATGCTGATTCTCAGCTAAAACATTGCATTGCACTCAGGATGATTGTTGCTTTGCTTCATGGTCTTCTGCAGAATATTGCAAAAAAGGAAAGGCCAACGACCCTGAAGGAAGATCTCTGCAAACATCAGAGATAAATATAGCTTTTTAATGGCTTTTAAAGTTCAGGGGGTTGAAAACAATAAAACAGTGATGCTGGTTTACAGAGTAAATGATATTTGAGTACATTTAAGTGACTTACGATCACATCTTGCATTTGCACTGCAGTGATATTCAGTGCAGGATGTTGCAAACCTGAGGTTTTAGTAACTCTGAGAGCTTACTGCCCCCGTTAACTAACTTCCTGTGGGCAACGCAACTTTCATGCAGCACAAGTAGCATAACAATGTTTTAAAAAAAGGACATGTGTTTTTCTTCTGTGGGTTTTCGTCGCTAGATCAGCTGAAGGTCACGGAGGATGTGATTATGACATGGAAAACGAAGAAAGAAGTCACAGGAAGCCACAAAGAGGAGCGTGAGGACCGTTTAGGAGGGCACGCACACACACACATGTGCCATCTGAACCGCTCCTTACAACCTCTGAACTTGAGTAAGTGGCTGCAGCCGCCAATGAGCTGCACAATCAGCTGCTGTTTCATCCTCGCTCACAGCGTCCATCCACCAGCCACCAGCCAGCACTTCACACGGCTCAAACCACTCCAAGAGCTCTCCAACACACACCCCAACAAGCAGCACGCCGCCCGTCCTCTCGCCCTGGGTTAGCAGGGGCGGGGCCGTCGAGATGAGGTGTCTGTTACAACTTGTAATGAGATCTGCCGCGAGCGCTCCATGGAGGCTGCTGCTGTTTACTGCCGTGCATGAAGTGACGTCGGGAGCGTGCGGGGGCTAATCCCGAAAAAGGAAGAGATGTCGCGCTCGTCGTCGCTGCAGAATCAAAACGCGGAGGTGGCATCACATGTAAACAGCCAGGGCCATCAGACCGCGAACGTAACGAGGCCGCGGGGAGTCAACTCCACACTGACCGCGTGCGATCAATGGCGGCCACTGATTGAAATCCAGACGTTCGATACTTGCCCCACTTTGGGAGTGTAGGAGAACAAACAGCCTGTGGCCTCGATTTTGATCACAACGGGGACTCATTCCCAAGGACTCCCTAACACAGATTGATGCATTGATTTGTTTACAACACTGTCATTATTGTAGGCTTACCGGAACATTTACTTTGTACACTGTGTCTGTAACCTCTGCAGAGAGCTCCTCTCTTACTGGCCACCTAGGAAGTCTGAGTCATTGAATTTAACTCCCTGCGAATTAGCTGTAATTGCTCACAGTGTAAATAAAACCCTAAGAAACATCCTGCCTTCATTGTTCGAATGCCGCAATTGCCTATTTACAACACGCAGAGCAAATAAGAGCGACGCACCGCCCTCTGCACAGTGAAAGGCTGGCTTCCTGATAAGGCTGGCGAGACTTTTCAACATGCTCGGGCTAAAGTGGAGGAAGGGAAAAAACACTTTTCCTTAAACCCATCGCCACCCACTCCTGCAGACTTGCAGAGCTGGTTTAGAATGGATGCTGGCAAAACGGAGGGAAGACATGGGGGAGGTTTTTGGCTTAAAAGGAACTCAAAGTGACAATTTGAGTATTTTTAACATCCGCTTTGTACTTGGCATTAACAGTACCATGCTTCCAGTGTAACTGAAGCTCATCTGGGGTAAACATCCTATGCAATTTGAGAAGGGATGCACTGAAAAGTTTCAAGCAGATGCAGCTGTTTTGGATAAACAGAAGAGCTGGGTAGCAGTGATGGCTAAACACACCTTTACGATCGCTTATTTGTGCACCTCTCCTTAATGTCAAGGATTAATATCAGGGGACAGATTGTTCTTGGACATGTTAGCTTGTCCTTGCTCAGAGTTTCTTGCTCACAGTCTTCAAACTTTGAGGTAGAAACCTTTTAAAGTGCAGTCATTGAGGCTAAGCTAACTGCTAAAGCATACGGTCACTTTCCCCATGTCGTCCAGTCCAGTGTCAGAGGAATAAAACTCACAGGTTCAAATGGGGCTTGTGAGCGTGTGGTTATGACCTGGGAAGTTGTGTAAAGAAAATGTTTGGCGTTCAAGTGCAGTAAATTGGTGCAGTAGAACACCGCTGCTAGGCAACTGTTGTCATGTAGACTATCAGCTTAGCAAGTTAACAACAGAGAAACTTAAAGCAGGAAATTCATAAAGACCTAATAAACATAATGAGACTGTTGGGAATGTTTTTATTTTCTCAGACATATTATAAAATCATACATCTGTATGATTAAATAATAATATACTCACTCAACCATCTACTTCCACTGTTTCCAAAAACGTTAACTAACTGTGACAACTCGTGAATACTAGAAATTTGTACTTAAAAAGTCATAAATACAACAAGATGTGTTCATTCAGGTCTTATAAACTCTATTTTATTTGCTTTCTAGCAGAGAAACACACCTGTTGACTGAACAGCTAGCAGGTAGTTAGCTTAGCAACAAGATTTGAAGAGAGAAAACAATTCAATAATTAGCATTTTATATATTCTTTCATAACATTTATATATTTTCTGTGTATAAAAAAAAATCTTAAGGATTATTGGGAGATTACAGGAACATTTTTTTGAACTAATTGTAATTGAACTAGTATCCTTTCCTGGAGTCCATCTAGAAGTTTTACTGCTTTCTGTTTTTATGCTAAGCTAACTATCTACTAGCTTGATCCTGTCATCTAGCTTGAAAACAGAAGTATGGCGCATAGAACAACAAGAAATTGTGTTGCAATCGAAGCAACTTGACTATGTTATGTTGTCCACTGAGTTGTAACTGATTGTTTATTTTTTTATTTAAATGACAGGTCACACATGCTGCAGAGGGGAAACACCCTTGAAGCACCTGAAGAGGAAAGCGTCACTTGATAGCTCCTACTCCATCCTCCCTGGTGATGATAAATTATTGACTCCAGGTTGACAACGTGACAAAGGATAGCCTCCTGAACACACTCTCTTTGTGCGGGGCACCTGAAAGCTCCTCTGTCCGAGCCTCTTCTTCCTCCCTCCCCCCCTCTTTCTCCTCTCCTTTCTCCCCCCTCCTGAGCTACACCCACCCACAGCTCCTGAATGGGAAAGGTGTGCCCGGTATCTGTTTACACAAAGCTTTTTTTTTTTCTTTTTTTTTATCTACGTACAGGAGACGCACTGCAGCTGCTCCTGCGAGGAGGCTTACGGCTAATACACTCACATGTTCACAAACTCCTCCAGTACAGTACTAACCCCAGCCGGCTTCAAAGAGAGGCTTCGCAGCGGGCACATGCGCTCGAGAATGCATGTGGTTTGATTAATAGCATTAGTGGAGGAAAGCCTCGACTACATCCTTCCCATGTGGTGCAGGAAAATTCCTTGGAAACATGCAGACAGATCACCTATAAACCCCCCTCTGGCTCGTATGCCATTAAAAACATGTGACTATAAGTGTGTAGTGGTTCCAGACGTGGTTTAGGTTTTTTTTTTTTTTTTTAATGCTCAACAGGAAATGCACCTTGACCCCAAATCCCAGGATGAGGGTGGAATCTAAAAGGCTAAGAGTCCGGGGTCTCAGATCTGCCATCGAGCTGTAAATACCCCAAACTCCCAACTTTGTGCAGGATGAATCATCAATTATGAAACTCCAAAATGAAGCAAGGCATTCATCCTGATCTGAATCCATTAAAGTTCATTCCACAATGGGTCTTGAAACTGTTTTAATGACCTATAACCGAGAGCCCTGAGCTGATTTCTGTATATGTTTCTAAATTTGGTGCCGGAGAAAGCCTGAGAAAATAAGCTATGCAAGAATTTGCATCAGGGCCCTGGCATTTGGGAGCTGCTCAGATAAGAGCCCGGTAATTGCTCACATTTGACTTTTCAAACAGTGAATACTTTAAAAAAAGAAAAAAGAAACACAGTCGGTTCAATGAGGAAGAATTAGCATGCACGTTCCTGACATAAATAAAGGAGGAGCTGTTGCAGGACGATAGCAGGAAAACATTTGATGGATGAAAACTTTCTTCTGCTGTTCTCAGATTTCTCAATCGTTAGCCGTTATTGCAACACAAAGCACAAAGGAGAAGCTCTTTACACGAAAGAGAACAAAAATGTAATAAATTAAAAGTGTTGCGCCCAATTATTCAGCTGCCGAAGCTGGAAACCTTCTACTGGTACGTGTCGAGACAAAACCTGGGTCCAAGTGGGATCATGACAGATGTAGATGTGTTGAGCTAAATGCTAACACAACTGAGAAAACTAACAGCGGGGGCCAGACAAACGTGTGCTATGCGAATCCAATCGTTAGGCATGCTTTATATGGTGATGGACAGAAGAGTTATGCAACAGTGACGTAGTCGGGCACGTCGTCGTCTAAGCACCGCAGAGGCTGGTTTACAACTAAATTGCTCTAAACTGGGTGTAGGATTGTCAAATTGCCTGCACAGCAATTTTCTTCTCTGTGCAATTGAAACAGGTCTCCAGGCTAGTGTAAACATGCTCAAAGATGCTGATGTAGCACAGACAGGCTAACACCGATCAGGCATAATATTATGACCACCTTCCTAACACTGTCTAGGTCTCGCTTGTGCCTCCAAAATAGTTATTACTCATCAGACAATGGACATGGGTCTTCCGAGGGTGCCCTGTGGTGTCCCACAGATACTTGACCTGGCTTCCAAATTCACTAGATCCCTAATTGTGTGTGTGTGTGTGTGTGTTTTTTTATGTGTGTCTGTGTCAGGCTGCAAGGCTTTCTATGGGGAGGGGATGCCTGGTCTGGTCTCTTTGGGTGGAACATGTGTGAGTAGCATGCACACGTCACAAGATGGTCTGTTTAAGGTTTCGCCTTCTTGCGTGCTAACATTTGCTAGCTTAGGATAAACATGTGTTTGTCCTCATGTGTTTTCAGGAGTTTGGTCACACTATCCTGATGCATCATTAAAAATGACTCGTTAGCTCTGAAAAATGAGGCCGATTTCTCTCCAGCGTGTCCCTAAAGGACCTCATTGTTAGCGTCGGCCCCGCTGACATTTATTGGGTAAACGCTGCCACCAGTTCTCCAACTAGAGCCACGACACAACAACAAAGCCCCTCCCAGAGACGTAGGCTGGGGTTATGTTAGAGTTCATTAGACACAGGTCAGTGTCTTCAGCCAGACTATAAAGACTGTATGGTTTCCCCCTGACTGAAAGCTCCTTTAGCTCATTAGCATTAGCATGTGTTTGCTAGTTATGAAACACACCGTGAGCTCGCTGGTGGCAACTCACACGTTTGAGTCCTGGTTAAGAAAACTGGAATAAACTGCTGGTGAAAAGCGTTCACTAAATACCAAATCTTCAATGACCAATTTCTAAAAACTTGAATTCGACCTCTAATCTATAACCCTCGCCCCAGCTGGGAGCACGCACATAAAACTTCCAGTGATGGGGTTGTTGGATGCTCATGGGCCCTCTAAGCCTGTCAGCATGCGACCCCATCAATCAGGACAAACCAGAATGAGTCGCGAGAGCACGTCAGGGGAGGCACGACCGGTGCTCTGGGGAGCTCCTGCTGGGATTTACTGTCCGGCTGTTTTACCCCTGACAACCGCCATCAGCATCAGAGACTCCCCCCGCAAAAAAAAAAAAAAGGCTTCTATTAGGACACACGCAGATCTCCAATTCTTTGACTCCTCACTGTTCACTCACACGGAGCTGCTGCTGCTGCAGCCGCCCCGAGAAATGACTAAGTGGCTGAGAAATGGATACTGAAGCGTCTCCTGCTGACGAACAGACAGCACGTTGCTCATTTCCCTGAAGCATCATTGACTCAGACAGAGGCGGAGACACTGATGATTGCTTCACCTTTTCATTTAAAAAGAAAAAAAAAGATCACAGAATTCTTTTTTTCATGAGGAAGATTTGGATGCCACTTTCATTTATTTCAAATAAATATGAAGTGAAAACCTGGAGATAGCTTAGCTTAGCATGAGTACTGGGGGAAAAAAGGGGGTGAACAGCTAGCTCAGCACAGTACAAATTTATAAAGACACTTGACATCAACTCTATTCCTGACAATAATTAAATTAGCTTCCTCTAAGCAAGTATATTTCCTCACAACTTGAGAGTGACTCAGAGGTTTTCCACAGTAGCACTGGAGGCCGCGGTAATGCCGTCCAAAGAAACCAAGTGATTAGATAATGAATCTCAGCCATGTTTAGGGCCAAATACAATGACTTCTGTTTTGTCTGGGTTTAAAAGTAGAAAGTTACAGGTCATCCAAGCCTTTAACCAACTGGAGTTTAACCAACTGATTAGTTTTATCTGGTTCCATGGGTAAATATAGCTGGGTATCATCTGCGTAGCAGTGGAAGTTTATGCCGTGCTTTTTTAATAACATTGCCTAAGGGGAAGCATGTATAATGTGAATAATAATAATTATAAAGGGCGTTTTTCCCTGCCAACGTCACCTTCGGGCTTCCTCTGGAGGTTTCAGGCCGGTTTTTGAAAAGCGTTTTTAAATAATTGAATGCTAAGCTAAGCTAACAACCTTCAGGCTGAATTCCTTTTTCCGATTCCTACAGACATGAGAGTCTTTTTAATATTTAAATATAAGCTTCCAAACCGTTTTGAACTGTTACTTTCCTATATAGAAGGGCTGTGGGACTAGTGCACTGTTGGATGGAAATAGCGCAGGTGGACTTTCACTTCCCCATTCAAGGGCACCTTTAAGGCCCTGAATACGGACTTTCTTTTTATAGCCAAGACAGCCCTGTAAAGCAGATTAGCATCATTTTTTTTTAACTTAAACAAACTAAACCATGTCTGTGTTTGTCTTTTTGACCTTAAAGTAAAGAATCTTAGGATCTTATATTTGAAAGTCACTATAAATACGAATTTAACATTAAATGCTACTGCTTTTTCTCACATGTAATGCAGATATTGTTAGGTTTGCTTTCTATCCCTAAGGTCACTGACACTATTACATTTTCCCTCTTCACCAGGAACCCGTTATTATCATGTTAGCACCAGCACTAACGTGATACTAACTGCGTGTGATCGTATAATTAAGTGCGGTTCTGAGTGGTTGGAAACCGTCGCATAGCCGGAGCGGTACAGTTTATGCCGAAAAAATAAAAAGTCACACCCTCTTCAGCCTCTGCTCATGTTTTATGTAGTGAAAAGGACATTTCGGGACATGACACCTTCATCAGCGAGCAGCTCAGAGCCACCTGTCACAGACGCGTTCCCTGCTTCGTCATCGACGCTCTGACGCCCTCCTTCTTCTTCTTCTTTTGTTAAAATCTGGGTTTCGAGAGGTGCAACATGGGAACAGAGGAATTTGATGACAGGAAACGTTTTGTGAGCTGACATCACACATCCTATTATGTAATGTGCTGCTGCCGCCAGTGTGGGACAGAACACCTCACCCCTGGTCCGCTTTTTCTTACTAGAAATCAAACGTCACGCGTGCGTTGAGTCAGTTTCCTGAGCTCTGAAGCTTAACCCCGTAATGTGATTTTAAAACATTCCTGCGCTCAGGGAATAAAATCAGCCTGTTCGCGACTCGACAGCTGATAATTTGATTTATTAGCAGACGCTCAGAGGAAACACATGAAATGTGTCTATTTTTATTCCGCGGACGGTGAATTAAAACAGCGTGTTTTATTGGACTCGACACAAAAGAACTGAGTTTCTAATCGTACATGACAACATAAAGCGGATAATATCTATAACAGCTGCTGACTAATGTATTTGTGAATGAACTTATTCATTAATCAGCTGGTCACTAAGTGTTCTATCTATCTGAAAGGTCAGTGACGGTTGCAGCAATCCACGTCAGAATTTGGACACCGGCATCCGCCACACCCAGCTCCGATTGGTGATAGCAGTGACTGACTATATTGGACACTTCCTACATATGAGGTCCTGAAAAGCCTCCATTGGTCCTACATTATGATTCGTACTGACCAGCACGCTGTAAGAGAGAAACACAAGCAGACCTTTCAAACTTCAGCTTCTACCTCCTGCTGGTTCTGTCAGAACTTTTACAAACAACTCCTGAAATCTTTTCCTCTTATCTGTGACCTGGCTCGCAGTCTGAGCCAGGGAATGTGGGTGGGTGCGTTTGGGAACACGGAGGTTGGGGTGTGGGAGATGGGAAGTCGGAGGCGGGAGGTTTCACGTCAGGGCCGGTCGAAAAAAAGGTACGGCAGCTCATACCCTTATAAGGACAAACCTGGACAAATTAGCAGCAGCACTTCTCACCTGAACTCCACCTTCCAGCACCGGGGGGGAAAACAAATTACAGCCGATAAAAGATAGATGGAGAGTGATGAACAGAACCATATGTTGTGTAGGTGAAAGTATGTGAGCTCTCTGTAACCTTTGCGTTGGTGTAGCTAAAACACAAAAACAAAAAAACACCTGGTTCTGAAAAGACATTAAGATTCCAAGATAGGAGCATGCCTTTATACATGGGGGTCAGGTTTAGACTTGTATCAAACTCCAAATACTTTAGGCGCTCTCTGACATGCTGGGTCTGTGTGCGTCAAAGGAAATTGCAAAAGAGGGAGAAGTACTATTTTACTTTGTGTTTTGTATTTTTATTTATTTTTTTTTCAGCTATTTAAAGATTATTAAACTGGCTGTATTTGTCCCTGGGACAAGAAACAGGATTGCTCTGGTTGTAAAAAACGTTATCACCTCTCGACAAACAAATGAACGGCCTTCGGGCCTCAGAGAAATGTGGCACTCAGCGTCCAGCACTGAGCAAATGGAGGCTATAACTCCACTTGTATATGCACATGATCGACTGACTTCATGATTACAGGACAGATATGAACAACTTCCGTTTTTTTTTTTTGTTTTTTTTCTTCGTGTCTCAATTTTAACTGAACCAACTTTGTTTTTAGATTATCTCAACTACTAAAGAAGCAGCTCTGGGTTTCATTTGAACCCAGATCAGAATAATATAACCCCAACGCGAGGGCCTTCCAGGTTATCAGCTCATCAGCAGAAGCAGAGCTGATTGCTGAAGCCTGGGAGGAATTTGTGTGGTTTGTATGTGTGTGAACACGCATACAGATGACAGTTAACTATTCTCTCCTTGGAGCTGAGGACAGAGGTGCATGTCATCCCCCCTCGGCCTGTGTGTGTGTATGTGTGTGGTCAGATCTACAACATAACCACTTATCACTTGCTGGCTGCGGAGGGGAGACGAGCGGATGAATAAAACATTCCTCTGCTCTGGGCAGGATGATTAGATCAATGAGAGTCATGCCGGTGCAGAAATGAGCGAGTTACCACAGGAAAGCATTTCACAACAAATCATGACTTGTTTTAAGTCTTTAGAACCAGGTTCAACTAAGCTGTCAGGTGCTGCCGCTTCCTATAGGTCTGTGGCCACTTCCCCTTAACTGCAAGGAGAAGTTTTAAAATGAGAAGGCACTGGCGAAAGGTGGAGAAGTGAGACTCCAGCGTCTTGCTGTTCACACCTGACATCAGCTCCCGCATACCTCCTTCCCTTTATTTCCCTCTGCTCGCTCTCGAACCGGTAGCAGCCTGCCGATGACATAATCCAGGAAACTAGAAGCCGGAGTGCTTCACAGCGCGAGAAAGAAACTTGGGGAAAAGTTTTTCCAACAGCAGCGAGAGGGGCCGATTATTACCATTTTTGGGCACGCTTGCTCCCATGCAAGCCCAGCCCAAACCACAGCGCTTACTCAGATTCCACAGCAGTTTTTCTTCCCCCTTTTTCAAATCGCAGGAAAAGTATGGGGAGCAGAGGGGAAAAAAGTAGCACCCCTTCCAGAAACAGACCATTCAAACTCAGTCTGAGGAGGGGGGGGGAAGAGAAGCAGCTGTGAGACGCGTGTGGAAGATGTGGACTTGTAAGACAATATACAGCTCTTTCTCAGGACGTGACTCTACGTGTAGAGCTCACACTCAGCCAACTTAAAGCGAGGTCGGCTCACAAATCAAACAAACTCCGAAGCTGGCACAAGAAGCAACTTCCCGGATAAACTATAACGGGCGCTTTTGTCAAAATAAGTCAACGTGGCGCTCTAAAAACGCGCAAAGTCCGCGCGTAAATTCGCCAAATCCCCAAAAAGAAGGGGACTTAGAGTGGTTTACTCCCCTTTTCTCTCCCTCACACACACTCAAACTGCATCCCCCGCTTGTTAAGTATGTCCTAATCCACGTCCCATCATAAGCCAGATGACAGGAGGGGGCCAGGCACACACCATATGCAGTCAAGCGCATGGCTGACATCTGTTGCGCTGGAAAGGTAGCCGTCCTGTCCGGGTTTTAATTGTTTTTCGCCCCCGCTTTACGCCTCTCCACCCCCCCTTATTTTTCTACTCTTTTCCCCCCCTCTGCTGCAAAGATAATAGGTGGGCCTCCTACATGTGATTGCTGCTTCGGGATATTTCAAACGCCCGAGTTGGTTGAGCAAGTTGATAAAAGTCGCCGAGGAAGGCGCACAGGTGATTATCAAAGCGATAATGAGGTTGATAATTAAGTAAACAGCTGCCGGTCGGTGCTCGTTCTCCCATCTCCTGCTAACTGATATATATATATATCTGCTGTCACGGTCCTCCCCGGTGCCCGACAACCATTCACGCCAGCGTCACGCTAAATATTCTAACGATCACCGTGGAAAACAGCCGCCACTTCCGCACCGGAGGAGGTAGAAGGAAGTCTCACCTTTCTCTGCTGCTTCTCCCATGCAGGATCCAGGAGCAGATCCCGATCCCAGTCGTCTTGTTGCTGCATATAGTCTTCGTCGTCATTATAGTGATCCATATTATACATGTATTTATAAACGCTTTATGTGTAGACGCTCTCTGCTCGGCTCGCTACGTCCCCCGGTCCTCGGCGAGGTGATGTTTCCACAGCTCTACTCTCCTCCACGCATTCAAGACGGTGTGTAACGGTCCAGCTCCGGCTTCCCTCTCTTCTTTCTTTCTTTCTCTCTCTCTCTTTCGCTCTCTCTCTCTCTCCTCCAACTCTGCCTCTTCTTCTATGTGCTCTTGTTGTTTCTTCTTTTTTTTTTTTTACCCCTCCCTGCAGGAGCGCTTGCGGCGGTAGGCAGTGAGCAGTAGGCAGGTCCGGTATCGAGGACGCAAAAAACTTCAGAATTGAATCGATAGCCGACTGACGATTCTGATTGGACGCCTCGGGAATCCGAGTTCCCCGCCTCCTAGAAGCAGATTGGGCGGATCCGATGTCATTAGGCTTTATATCCATGATTGACGGCCCGAACGTCCTGATTGTCTCTGTGGTATTAGTGTAAAACCAATGGAGGAAAGGAAAGTTTGCAAAATAATTTCCTCAAATAAAACTCTCCCTAAAGAAATTACATTAAAGTAAAGATTTAATATAAGAAAATAAGATACTGCTTTACTGATCCCACAGATCACACAGGAGATTTACAGGGTAGAACAGATTATAATCTTATTATTTATTCATTATTTAATGATAAAAAAGTATGAATAAAGATTAGTAGTATTTAATAGGGCCTAATACTCCAGAACATGTAAAATGATTTTTTTTCCCATTCATGCTAATGCCACACTCAGTGAGTCATATTTGCAATTAAATACAAAATATATGGTTTAAAATATGACCCATCCACGCAGATCTGATCCATCAGCAGTTAACATGACTTCAGCAGTGAACCACTACAAAATTAAACTGCTGTTTACGAGGTAATAATAATAAAATTCTATTATTTAAAATGAAATGAAAACTATAAGGAGTTTCACACTGTGGGCTTTTTCCGTCTGCAAAAATAAGTGTTTATTTATATATATATCATGACTTAAAATAAAAATTCAAATTTAAACTTGGCCATGACGTTAGGTATTTATGAATATGGATAAATTGAAAAATGATGTTGTAAAAACAACACCTTTCCTCGTCTTGTGAACACTCCCCTTATCCATACGCTGCTGTAACATGGCACTGTGGGACATTATTATATTATCTTTTATCTTATCTGGTCATCTGAAAACACATATAAGGGAGTAAAACATGATATTTAATCTGATAGTAGGTAGTAGAAAGTAAAAGCACCTCAGAATCCCACTTAAGTGAGTAAAAATACTTTATTAGACGTAAAAGTTTTGTTTTTAAATGTACAGAATTTGCCCGTGATTTATTAGGAAAATATATAATTACATATAATATTACAATTATATATTATAAATATAATAAAATATAAGCTACAGCTAGTTAATGTTATAATGCTAAACCTGATCCAAGTGAACCAGTCTGTAAGACGTGGAGTTGAATCATGTTTTCCCTCTAAAATGTAACTAAAACATTTGATACTAGAGTAAATGTACTCAGTTACACGTCTGTCGATCTCCTCATTACATAGTGGGATAAGAAATTTCAAATCAAAGTTCAATTAAAAAAAAAAAAAAGAGTGCAATACAGGAAGTAGTACAGAAAGGTGAATCCAGTGCAGCCTCGTGCAGTTTTTAAGCCCCATCCAAATGTTGTTTGAAAGTGGATCAGATTCCAGCCACTTAGTTGTAATTTACTTTTGTGCATTAAGTGGATCAGTAGCAAACAGCCTCCTTTGTGGAAGTACACCTCAGGGCAGTCATCTTTGTGCACACAAGTCATTCTTTCACGCAGAGCTCTTCCATCTTGTGTAAATACGGCACACTACAGCGGGGGCGGATCAACAAACGGGCCCTAGTGTGGGGCCCGACGTGTCAGGGAGGATGACTAAGAAATAAAATATGGCTACACGGGGAGAGAAAATGACCACGACGGCACAGGAAACGACTACAAACGGAATGAACCACAGTGCAAAGTGGGCCCAAAAATGACCGGAGGGAGACTGAAAAATGAAATAGCTACGAGAAAGATACAAAATGACAAAGGACAAAAGAAAATGACCTCAAATTATGGAGGGGGAAAAAATGAACATAAACACGCTAAAAACAAAACTACAAACATTTTAAAAGGGCCGCAAGAAGAAAAATGTAAAAAAAAAAAAAAAATGTAAAGACAACCGCAAAGAGGCCTAATTGTTTTTAGGACCCTCTCATTCCAGGTGTCTTACTTCTATGTATGAGAGGTGTGGCTGGGTGGGGTGGGGTGGGGTGTAGGAGGAGGAGGAGGGGGGCATTTACATGTCTGAGCCCCGGGGCTGATAGTCTCATAATCTGCCCCATGAACAGTACAGTATGAGAGCAGAGAGTAGAAAGGTGAGCGTGAACCAGCTCGGCTCCTGTAAACATGAGAAGCAGCGGCCAGGTCCGTCTGCCTTGTAAGGTAAACCAACTTGTTCCCTCCGTGTCACACACAGGGAAGGAGAGAGCGGGAGAGAGCGGGATAGCCCCGTCGGTCGAGGAGAAAGTGGAGCTCTTCCATATATGGACAAACTTCCAGCGGTGAGCATTTGGGTGATGTCAGACTGCCAGCTCACCGCCTGGTCCCCGGCTAAAGGAAGCAGAGGAGTCTGCAGCTGCAGAGGTGAAGCTGAAACAGCAGCAGCAGCCGAGACCAGCGTTAAAGACGGCAGCAAAAAGCAAAAGCAGCTGACTGCAGCTTGGATGGTGACACTGATATAATTATACACGCTACCATTAGCTAATTAGCCTACAGCCATTTAAAAAACAAAGTGATTGGTTAAATTTACATATACAGTTCAGGAAGCAGCCAGCTAGAAGGTTATATAATATTTATTATATGTGGCTGTTAATAAGTCTGTGACATTAATCTGCCTCCAAATAAGGATTTGTATAATGTAATAAAAAGTCTAAAATTAGGCTTGGGAGTAGTGACGTGAGGATCGATACTGGACTATCGATACTTTAGATACTTCAGCCATCCGAGGTCATGTAGGAACACAGTGGAAAGTAACTAGACTACTGAGCCGTGGCAACGCAACAGACCTCGTGAAACACTTCAGGTTAACACAGGATATGAGGCATTTATGATGAGGAGGACAGAATAGGAGAGCACAGTGTCACAACTAAGATGTGTTCATTTTATAGCAGTGCTCAACAGTTAAACAATAATTTTACTTTTTTTTTCAAGTGTTTGAAACAAGATTTTCACATATTTTGTATGATTGTGTCTCTGTTTGGTTTTTCTGTTGTTGTATTAGCTCAGGTACATAATAAATGAGGCAGATAACTCAATGTACTTCCAAGTTTAAAATAAATAAATGAATTACTCTGATGTCCTGTATTATTTATGAAACTATGATTTGAAATACACTACTTGTTTTTAGGTTTACCAGACACATTAAGGTGTATTTACACAAAGTATCGGATCAGTATCGCCAATACCAGCCTGAATTTTACTCGGTATCGGATCAGAAAGGAAATCTGTGATATCCGACATCACTAGCTTGGAGCTACGCTAAGCTAGGACAATTAGCAACTATCATGAAGCTAAACTAAAATGGGAACGTCATTGCCTTTTCAGCTCATAAACCAAATCATTTTCTGATCTAATGACAGAAGATGAGCCATAGTTTGACATGTGTGTAACAGTAATCCTACCTCGCAAACTACAGACGAGGGATTTGACAGCTGTGGGTGGTTTTACATGGTTTTCCAATTAAATTACTAAAAATGTGGATTCCAGTCTTTTGGCACGGATACTCTGGATATCTTGGACATTGCTGCTTTATTTTTTCCATCTGTCTCAAGCAGCAGCCGCAGCATCCAGGGCTAAAAGTTGAAGCCAACGCTGAAAACGGATCTAAAAAGTTCACAGCCTGGTACAAAAACATCAACTTCAGCTTCTACAGCTAATTTCGCCTCATTTCATATAGTCGTCTGACACGTATTTAAAATATCCGAAGGTTTAAAGTTATCCATGAATAAGGCCGTGGTTGCTTTGAGTGACTGGTGGGTGTCCTCACAGACAGTAGTCCACCTACCATTTCACCTATGGACTGTATATAAATATGGACAACACGTCCCCATTTCCTTGCATTGGCCAAACTGATGCTGGAGGAACAGGCAGCAGTTTTCAATTAATTAATACTGCACTCTGCTCTAACTCCACCAGTTACAAAGTAATCTTGGATTATTCACTGTAGTGTACTTTTTTTCTACTCTCATGTTGCCACAAGGCTGCTCAATGGAGCGGTTGGCATGGCAACTGGTAGTCATCATGATGTTACATCCTGTTTTTATAGTGTCAAAATAAAAATAAAAAATAAATAAATAAAAAAACCTGAGAGTCAAATAAGCGAACTTAAAACGAAATAACCATCCTTACAGAAAAAAATATCAGACACATACTTCAGTGTTTTAGTTCGGGCCAAGTAACAGGGAAGGGGGTGGAGCTTATGACCTATACTGCAGTCAGCCACCAGGAGGAGCTCTACTTGCTTCACTTTTGAGAAGACCCTTTCACAGTTTGTAAATAGCATGACGTTTTTTGAGAGGCGGGGCTTAACTGGAGGCGAAACATCTCAAACACTGCAGCTTGTAAACGGCGGTTAGCATATTCAATGGACTATTTTTTTTTGGCAAGAATGGACGAGGAAAACGCATATTTTAGAGAATATACTAATACACTCACTCCCCGAGACTGTGAGTAAAATTTTGTGTGTTATTTTAGAAATTTAGACTCTAGGGCTACGTTCACTGACCCCTACACTCTCACTCACTGAATGACTACTGGATTTGACCAAAGGAGGAAACAGAGGGGGCGAAGTCTGGTCCGTCTTTATCAAGTAAAGACGACCTCTCATCATCAATGTAGCTGAAACAGGCTTTATCGTTTTGTCATGTTTGCTTCTTCTAGAGTGAACCCAGAGACAAGATGGCGACAGCCAGAAATACCACTCTGAGCTTCAAATTAGCTCATCAGAAAACCCTATGTGTCCGTGACGTCATGGAGGGTTTTATTCATCTTTATAAACATCTGTCCACGTCTTTATGAAAGCACAATACAAATTTTGCTGGAATAGCTTTTTAAGAGGTGACAACATACTCATTCATTCTGCTGGGTGGGAATCATGAGTTATTTTCGTCTGGACCAAAATGTTGGACTGACCGGATCCCTAGGAGCTGCTAACGAGGCCAAAAAGGCTTTTAACTTCCACTTTTGTACTTAAACACAGGATCAGTATACCACACTCAAATAATAAAGGACTCCCAGAAACTGGAGCTCTAATTGGCCGGCTTACAGAGGAGGCTTGTCCTCCCAGCGCAGCAAATTATGGCTTATTAAACGCATCAATTCACGCATTCTAATTAACCACTGAAATGTGTATAATTATTCTGCTGGCACACTCCACGCAGCACACTTTGGTTTGTGTAGATGAGAGGGGGTGAAGGGACGGAGGGAGGGTAGATTTCTGAGCTGTCCAGCTACTTGACGTCAACATAATAGTATTCAGCAGACTATCCTGTGAGGAGTCAGTGGTGCAAAGAAGCTTTCTAAAGGCACTCAGGTCATGTGAAGAGCTGGTGCTTTTGGCTCTGTCTGGTCTCTGGCAGCTTCCCAAGGTATTCCAGTCATGTTGGGAGGGGAATTCTTAAATAGCCCGTCCTTGCTGTTAAAGCTGAGCCATGTATGGGATACTGCAGAGGAACCATGATAATCCCATTGAGTTGAACATGTGTTTGGGTTTGTGGTCAAACATGCTGAGTCAAAATACCATCTGGGATCCAAAGGGTAATACCGTAGGAAGAGGATGAAGAAAGGAATGTCTCCATTTAAAAAGGAGAGTTTTGCCCTTTCGGGATATAACGCAGAAGCAGGTGGGAGATGACTTTTTAAAGCCCTTCAAAATCTGGTTTCACATCTTTATCTCAAAATGGAAAGTTATCCACGAGCTCAGACGGGTAAACAAAGCGGCATGAGTGGGTGAATATGTCAGTGATTAGGTCAGATATTCCTGGAGTGGAAATCTCTAATGCAGTCACCAAAGGGGATGCTAATGTGGTGGCTAATTTCTGTGTTTAATTTCAGGGAGAGTTAAATACAAACATGGAGAAAGCGTCACCTACGGAGCCAAGATTGCGTCATTAACGGAGAACGTGCACAATTCTGAACTGTGACGGCCACTGCACTAAAGGATGCGCTATTGACTTGCACGCATTTCTGAGTGAGACTTTAAAGTGGGTTTAACGACTCCCAGTCGTCAGTACTAACTTTACAAAATGACCTATAATAGCTAGAATTAGCCCACGTTAGCCGCTAGCTGACAGAAGGGTTTTAAGGAAGGAAAACTGTTTGGACTAAAAAAGATAAATTCATTTGGTGAAATGATTTGTATACTTTTACTTGTGCTAATATTAACTGGAGCTATTTCATGCAATCATGTGTAAATACGCTGAAAGAGTTGAGTGGATGTGAGTGGACATTGAGCAACATAACACACCCAGAACGTGTCATTACAATAATTCAAATATTGCAAAATGCTGTTTGGAAATAGTGGAAATAGATGAATATTTTTCAGATGAGGTGGTGGAGACCAGAAAAACTGAGCTAAAACAGTGATTATTTATATTTTGGCTGGAGTGGAGGGGGTACTTGAAAGTTGGACTGTCCATCGCTTTTACAAAAACTGTTCAGGAAGCATTTATTGCTCCAAGAGGTAGCCCACATTCCCTGCTAGCGAGCTAGCACGCTTAAATCTCAGACAGAACTGTTGGAGGCTGTGTTGCATTGTGGGTAATGAATAGTGAAATAAACTACTGCGACAAAAATATTTTTTTTGTACCTGGTTGTAAATGTGTTTAACAATGCTGTAAAGTTGGGCTTTTTAACATGGGCGTCTACGCCTCTTGTGGCCACTTGATGAACTGCACTTTTTTGCATTTCCACATGGGCTTCATCATTCAGACCTGGAGGTTGCCTAATATTAAATGAAGCTATTTCATTATGTCTAAATATGCAAAAAGAGTTGAGTGGGGGTGTTTTACTAAGATGTGGTTGGGCAACATAAGAAAACGAACACACAACTTGACATTACAACAATATAAATATGGCTAAATGTTGCTTGGAAATACCTTGAGAGATGGTGGAGGCCAAAACTGGAGCCAAAAAAAGGAATAGGTGAATATTTAACTTGAATTTGATGGCTCGTTCATTGTGTCTTCACAATAAATAATATGTGAGGAAGATGCAACAAATCTGTACCTGAAAAAAGGAAAAAACAAAAAAACATATTAATGAATTTCTCGATTGTGACTTTTGACCAAAAAAGCAATATATTCATATTTACTGGCTCAGCTTGCTCAGTGTCCAGTTTCCCTACTTTTTCAGGGAAGTTTTGATTTAAGTTGTTGCAAAAAAAAAAAAGAGATTCTCAAGCGAAAACAATAAGGGCGTTTATGAGAGACCACGACACTCACATTAAGAAGCCGTCTCCTTTGGGGAAACTGAAAAAACTTATTGTGTGCCCTCCCAGACTAATATAGTACATCTGATTACGCTCATGCCTGCTCCAGTGGAAGTTCCTCAAAGGCGGTGGTTGTACTGGGCTCCTCCCAGTCCTGAATGTGACCTACGAAAGGGAGGGTAAGAGAACACGCAGCCGGTTAACCTTGCCTGAATAAATACAGATAAAAACGTTCACCAGCAAGTGGCATTCTTTTCTGATGTGGCCGGCCAAGGACACTTGGCAGTTTTTTACTGTCAGTGTACGAAGTTGACGTCAAACTGTGAAAACAACAACAACAAAAAAAACTCTCTTGTGCATCTGCAGCTTGTTATTAATCATTAAGCCATATGCAACCCTGCAGGCACACTCCTGTCAGAATGTAAACAACCCCAAAGCATCCAATTTTTTTTTTTTTTTTTTTTTTTGGAGCAGGGTGCACATGGGGTTAAATTAAGAGCGTCTACTTCCTGCAGATAAGTGACGGCCGCACAGAAGCTCCTAAGAAGTAAAGGAAATTATTTTGACAAGACAGACGTACAGACAACTCGATAACCCCTCGATTACACGTCTGGCTGCCCTCAGATTACCACCTCACAGCCAAACCGTGAGGCCGTGGTGCCATGTGTCGTGTTTTTCCTTTGTAATCTTTCCCGACAGTCGCTGGTGAGCCCTCCCTGGTCGGCAGCTTTGCGTGGCAGAAGAGTCCCGGCGTAGTCCAGGCGCAGACAGGACGCCGGGTTTTTCCTCAGAAGGCGATGACATCATGCGCTCGGTGGACAATCAATGCATTGTTGGGAGTCTGAGTGGGTGTGGAGCAATTATTTATGCTTTATTTAT